>NC_143131.1:130964064-133364064 GCF_059928025.1 Delphinapterus leucas | reverse complement strand
TCAGAGGAAATATTTGTCCTTTGTGGATAAGTAAAGCAATGGTCACTATCACTTATCTATTTCAGGCTCACCGCCCACCCATAATCTCTCTTCCACATCCTGGTAATTCTCAAATTGGTCTTCCAGCTATCTTCTGGTATGCCGACACTTTCCATTCATTCCTTCTGCAGGCATGAAAGCTAATATGTTCAATAAAGAAGAGCTCATTACCCAACTTGGGGAAAAAAATCATTTATAAACTTTATTGGCCTCCCACACTATTAGGATCACAATCTGGTCCTAATTTATAATTCTGTTTCACCCACTACTGCCTCGTCCAGAAGTTCCTCATGCTTGGTTCAGGCAGGACCACATCATACCTGCCAAGATGCTCCTCTGCCTAGCGAAAGCCAGTATATTCTGCTAAGATCCTGCTTCACAAATCGTATTCTCAGTGAAATCCTCTCAAGTGTCCAATATGAGATGTTCCCTCATCTTACTCCCAAAGCACCACTAGATCAGAAATGACTGTAATTAGATATATGTTATTAGAATATGGCCTCTTTGAGGGCAGGAATCAGATCTTATCTGTTTAGTTTCTGAGTGCCAAGAACTGACACTTATTAAGTGACATGCCCAGAAAGCAAAACTCACCAGCAGCAAAGTTGGTATTAGAAGGTAAGTCAACAGTTTCCTGGTTTTGCCTTCTTTTAGTTCATCCCACATCTTAATAATATCCAGCTACACCAGGGAGGCAGATGAATGCTCTGGATGTCAGGAATTGAAGTAAAACAGCGCAGTGCTAATGAATATTTAAAAACAGTCTCTCCAGGGAAAAAACAAAACCAAAACAAAAACAACCCTCTTGATTCATAGCATTTGCCAATTGCTGTGGTGTAAATATCCCCACCATGGCCAATTTCAAGTTATTACCTATCATGCTGACTTCACTGAACAAAGAGTTGAGAAGAGAGGCCTGGGGTACACCATTATGTAGTATTTCCACCACACAGCTGCCATAGTCTAAACAACCTCCAGAACATAAATAACCACATAATGCAAAAAAAATAATTAAGAAGTGATGATTGAGTACTTATTATTACCTTTAATTAATTAACTGTAAATTTATAAATAAATTTAATTTTAATAATGGGTGGGACTCAATTGGCAAAATTCCTGAAAATTTAACAATTGGCTCTTGTGGACCACTACAAGCTGTCTCCAGTGCTCCACAGAGAGCAAGAAGCAGGGTTGGATGTAGCCTAGAGGGATGCTGTGAAAATAAATACCCAGAACACTTGAGAGTTTACATCAACAACAGAGTAAAGGCACTGCTTAGATTATATTTCATTACTTAGACAGGTCTTCCCTGTCCCTGCCCTGTGCTTGGCTGTAACATGTCCCTTTTATCCTATGTGTGCAGTGCCTCCCTCTCCCACCAGACCGTAGGCTCTAAGAGGTGGAAGACCTTATCTATTCCTCACTGCTGTACTTCTGCTGTCAGGTTCTCAATAAGCGTCCGTTGAATGTGTGCATGGAGATATGTGAGCATCTTGTTGCCACTCTGTCACTTTTACATGGAAATGATGGGGGCAATGCTGCAAGACAGATGTCAAGGGACACAGGGTTTGAAACAGGAACCATAAAAGGGTAGGGAGATCAGCTGGACGCTTTGTGTCCACCTAGAGGGGTGGGATAGGGAAGGTGGGAGGGAGGGAGACGCAAGAGGGAAGAGATATGGGAACATATGTATATGTATAACTGATTCACTTTGTTATAAAGCAGAAACTAACACACCATTGTAAAGCAATTATACTCCAATAAAGATGTTTTAAAAAAAAAGGGTTAAGTCTTCACTCAGTGTGACCTAATGTTGCTTGCATTTGAGAAATCCCTGAGAATACACTCAGTGTTAGTGTGCTAAAAGGACCAAGGTTGCAAATAGGGGTCAATTGCTTTTTCGAATAGTTTATACAAAGTACTAAATGTTAACTATGAACTACAAAGAAGCACAGCGAATAACAACTTAATAAGCAAACTAAAGCAATATTGCACAGAAGAGTATCTTATTCTTGTCCACAGTTTAAGAAAAAAGTGTCACTAAAGAACATATGAAACTTGAATTCTTTTTTTGCCCTGTGTAATTTCAAAAAAACATAATAGTCACAAGCAGAGATACAGCACTACTATGTGCCACGCACTGTTAATGCATTTAGTCATATAACAACCCTCCAATGTATGGATTGCTATTATCATAAGGAAACTTGAGATACAAGGAATTTATTTTCTTTTTTTAATTTTTTTTTACATCTTTATTGGAGTATAATTGCTTTACAATGGTGCGCTAGTTTCTGCTTTATAACAAAGTGAATCAGTTATACATATACATATGTTCCCATATCTCTTCCCTCTTGCGTCTCCCTCCCTCCCACCCTCCCTATCCCACCCCTCTAGGCGGTCACAAAGCACCGAGCTGATCTCCCTGTGCTATGGGGCTGCTTCCCACTAGCTATCTATTTTACGTTTGGTAGTGTGTATATGTCCATGCCACTCTCTTGCTTTGTCACAGCTTACCCTTCCCCCTCCCCATATGCTCAAGTCCATTCTCTAGTAGGTCTGTGTCTTTATTCCTGTCTTACCCCTAGATTCTTCATGACATTTTTTTCCTTAAATTCCATATGTGTTAGCATACGGTATTTGTCTTTCTCTTTCTGACTTACTTCACTCTGTATGACAGACTCTAGGTCCATCCACCTCATTACAAATAGCTCAATTTCGTTTCTTTTTATGGCTGAGTAATATTCCATTGTATATATGTGCCACATCTTCTTTATCCATTCATCCAATGATGGACAATTAGGTTGTTTCCATCTCCTGGCTATTGTAAATAGAGCTGCAATGAACATTTTGGTACATGACTCTTTTTGAATTATGGTTTTCTCAGGGTATATGCCCAGTAGTGGGATTGCTGGGTCATATGGTAGTCCTATTTGTAGTTTTTTAAGGACCCTCCATACTGTTCTCCATAGTGGCTGTACCAATTCACATTCCCACCAGCAGTGCAAGAGTGTTCCCTTTTCTCCACACTCTCTCCATCATTTATTGTTTCTAGATTTTTTGACGATGGCCATTCTGACTGGTGTGAGATGATATCTCATTGTAGTTTTGATTTGCATTTCTCTAATGATTAATGATGTTGACCATTCTTTCATGTGTTTGTTGGCAGTCTGGATATCTTCTTTGGAGAAATGTCTATTTAGGTCTGCCCATTTTTGGATTGGGTTGTTTGTTTTTTTGTTATTGAGCTGCATGAGCTGCTTATAAATTTTGGAGATTAATCCTTTGTCAGTTGCTTCATTTGCAAATATTTTCTCCCATTCTGAGGGTTGTCTTTTCATCTTGTTTATGGTTTCCTTCACTGTGCAAAAGCTTTGAAGTTTCATTAGGTCCCATTTGTTTATTTTTGTTTTTATTTCCATTTCTCTGGGAGGTGGGTCAAAAAGGATCTTGCTGTGATTTATGTCATAGAATGTTCTTCCTATGTTTTCCTCTAAGAGTTTGACAGTTTCTGGCCTTACGTTTAGGTCTTTAATCCATTTTGAGCTTATTTTTGTGTATGGTGTTAGGGAGTGATCTAATCTCATACTTTTATATGTAGCTGTCCAGTTTTCCCAGCACTACTTATTGAAGAGGCTGTCCTTTCTCCACTGTACATTCCTGCCTTCTTTATCAAAGATAAGGTGACCATATGTGTGTGGGTTTATCTCTGGGCTTTCTATCCTGTTCCATTGAGCTATATTTCTGTTTTTGTGCCAGTACCATACTGTCTTGATTATTGTAGCTTTGTAGTATAGTCTGAAGTCAGGGAGCCTGATTCCTCCAGCTCCGTTTTTCATTCTCAAGATTGCTTTGGCTATCTGGGGTCTTTTGTGTTTCCATACAAATTGTGACATTTTTCGTTCTAGTTCTGTGAAAAATACCAGTGGTAGTTTGATAGGGATTGCATTGAATCTGTAGATGGCTTTGGGTAGTCTAGTCATTTTCACAGTGTTGATTCTTCCAATCCAAGAACATGGTATATCTCTCCATCTATTTGTATCATCTTTAATTTCTTTCATCAGTGTCTTATAATTTTCTGCATACAGGTCTTTTGTCTCCTTAGGTAGGTTTATTCCTAGATATTTTATTATTTTTGTTGTAATGATAAATGAGAGTGTTTTCTTGATTTCACTTTCAGATTTTTCATCATTAGTGTATAGTAATGCCAGAGATTTCTGTGCATTAATTTTGGAGATACAAGGAATTTAAATAACTTGCCCAGGGTAACACAGTTAGAAAGTAATGGCAGTCTGGCTCCAGAGTATCTGCTCTTAATCATTGGGCTATAGTACAGCTGACAAACAATGTCCAGAATGTCTTGAATGTCTTTGGAGCTTTATCCTTCTGGAGTCAGTCCCAGTTGTCATAAGCAAGAGTTTTAATCTTCTTAGAAGATCTCTGGGGGTAGACATCCAGTCTCTGGATGAGATGAGGAATAACCCAAGTTTAGGGACATATGAATGTCTTTCTTAACCAGTGGAACAAGGATCAGGAATTCCTGCCATCTGCCTACCTTTAGGTAAACGTTTTAGGACATCATTTCAAATGGAGATATGTCTTGTAGGAGGAAGAGTTTGCTAAGCCTCTCAGGTTAGGTAGCCAACAGATGGACCATGAGAATAAGACACAAGGGAAGCTTATCTTTGAAGAGGTTTGGGGAGAAAAAGCTTCAGAAATTTGTGCCTCTTCAAACATTTGAATGTCTGTGTGCGCGTATTTGTGAGAGGGTGGTGGGAGGGAATCTACAAGGAGGGAAACGTGACAGGCTCACTCTAGAGAAGGATCTTACCTTCCTTCCTCTCCCATGCCCATCACAAAGTCAAACCAACATTTCAGGTATGCGCATGTGATGCCATTTTAGTAGATGCACAAGTAACTGATTTTTTTTAAAGGCATGTTTTTTTTTAAATTTCTTTAAATTTTTAAAAATTTATTTATTTTATTTTATTTATTTTTGGCTGTGTTGGGTCTTCACTGCTGTGCAGGCTTTCTCTAGTTGCGGCAATCGGGGGCTACTCTTCGTTGTGGTGCACAGGCTTCTAATTGCGGGGGCTTCTCTTGTTGTGAAGCACGGGCTCTAGGTGCGCAGGCTTCAGTAGTTGTGGCTCATGGGCTCAGTAGTTGTGGCACACAGGCTTAGTTGCTCTGCGGCACGTGGGATCTTCCTGGACCAAGGCTCGAACGCGTGTCTCCTGCACCGGCAGGTGGATTCTTAACCACTGTGGCACCAGGGAAGCCCCAAATAACTGATTTTTATGAGGCTAGTGTTGGGACCTTCTGGTTTCAATATTGCGTATTTCAAAATAATATCTATATTAGGTTTTCACTTTCAGAAATATTTAGGGAGATATTTAAAATACAAATGGATCTCCATCATTCCTTTTCAGTTGCTAAAAGTTATAGATTAATAAAATCATGGAAGGTCACCAAGAATGGGAATGAGGAAATTTTAGAAGTTAAACTTATTCGGTTAAGAAAAAGCAGGGCTTTTTTGAAGAATTTGGAGGAACTGGTCTAATTAACTGATCTAAACTCTTAGCTGTATTTTAATGTAGCCCATGGATGGATTCTGGCACAATGAGGCGTTCAGACTGCCAAATCCAAGATCAATTTGTAGGAGAAACAGCAATCAGTCATTAATTGATTTCTGATTCTATTCAGCTGTAAATTAAAGGACACCTCCAGGCCCTTGCAAATAAAATAATGATCAGTGATTGGGCACATCTGATAGCAATTTGATCGCTGTCCGTATCACACTACTGGATTTGCCAAAGGCCTGCCACCTGGTCCTTGAATGAATCTGCCCACTGTATTTAATCCTTCGATTGCCTCTCTGTTAATGAACCAGGGTCCATGGCACAGGCAGAAGTGTTCAAGGAAACTATCATCAGGAGGCGTTTTAAAAGAGCAAATGGTTCCTGGACTCACATCTTGAATATCTCAATAGTCACCTCACCTCTCTATCACACAGTTCCTTCTGATAGTAATTCAGAATCACAGGTTGGTGGTGCTGTCAACAAAAAGTAGCTTCACACCAAAATTTAAATATGACTTCTTTGCAGACTCAGAATGTGAAATCCAACTTATATAGCTCTTACATAGCTAGATGAACCACCAATATCCACTGATCCTGCAAAGATGACTTCGCACAGCTTCATACCTTTGAGTCTTACTTAGAATCTCCCTTCTTTCTCTCCTTTTCTAAGAAGAGTGAGTCAGAATGGAAAGGGCAGAGCTGTAGTTGAAGGAATCTTTGCTCTGAGATATCAAAATGGACTAGGTCAGTTTTAGATTGTAATATGAATGGGCGCAGTGGGAAAGTAATGTGCTCCAGCATTTTGTATATTTGCTTCATGCCAAACTCAATGCTCATTTCTCCTTCACCATGTGCATTTTCCCAAATAAGGACATTTTTCTTGGGATTGTTTTGGGGCACTATTTTTGGTTACAGAACATGTATTTTCTAACATCTCAGAAAACTATTTAGCGACCATACTGTATGCCAAACAATAATTCTGCTCTTATAAAGCGATGTCAGGCTTCAACATCTTCATCTACTAAGGCAGAGTTAGCAAAGAATATTTCGTCTTCAGCTGGGCCCTGTTAATCCTTCAACTCAGCTCACAGGTGCAATACATCATGTCTGGAGGCCCTCTGGTATTATATAACCTCCCATGCATAACTTGAATTAGCAAGGAACTGACATATTTATACAGCAATTAAAAATATGTTTAGCGTTCCCGGAGGTGCCACCCCTCCCCATTATTTAAGCTAAAGCACGTTAATCATCTGGCAGGGTGTAGAACAATAGAGACAGCAGATGTTTCTGTACACAACGCTTAACATAACACATGGAAACAGAATCTGAATTTCCACAACCTTGACCTATCACCACACATTGGTTATACTTACACTTAAAAAAAGCATGCTCTTTTTTTGCGGTTTGCGGGCTTCTCACTGTTGTGACCTCTCCCGTTGCGGAGCACAGGCTCCGGACGCGCAGGCTCAGCGGCCATGGCTCATGGGCCCAGCCGCTCCGTGGCACGTGGGATCTTCCCGGACTGGGGCACGAACCCGCGTCCCCTGCATCGGCAGGCGGACTCTCAACCATTGCGCCACCAGGGAAGCCCAGCATGCTCTGTTTTCTAAACACCACCATTTGGAGTCTTCCCCTACCCAAATGCATGAAGCTCGTGTGCTTTCATGTTACCCACTTCACAGTAAGATCATTTGTTACTGAGCATGAACAAGAGGAAAGAGGAAGATGAGCTCATTCCCAGAGGTGTTCTTGATTTGAAAGAGTCTATGCCTGACGGGTCTTCAAGGCTGTGAGATCCCAGAATCTGTTAGACGGTTTGGAATGTTCATTCCTGACTGCTCATAGATGGCATTATTTTCAAAGCACACTTTTAACTGCTGTGTACTTCTCCAAACATAACAAAAACAAGAAACAATGGATAAACATACCTCAACTTGGTTGACCATTCTGAAATACTTTTTTGGGTGTGCTAAAAATACTAAGATGAGCCGAAGAGTGTCTCGGCTGATCCCAAGGTAATGCCAATCAAGTACCGGGCAAGCAACACTGCATTATGGGAGCACTGCATCCCTCTGGTATCTAGAGCATTCTCAAGTCAGAGATACGGAAGGAGCCCCGGACAGCTCAGCAGCAGCAAAATACCACCCACATTTGTATGGGGCTTTGTGTTTCAGAAAACATTTCCACGTACTTCATTTCACATAGGCACATAACAACATGTATCAGGGGTGATTATGACACCTTCATTTACAGTTGAAGATACTTAATTTCCTGAATTTTATGTGACTTTTTAAACAAGGCACATTTAAAAAGTTGCAGTCAAACTCAGATATCTATACTTAAGTCTATCAAAGGTGATAATGTGGATGATGATGGTAACAACTGTTTGTATGGACTGTATTTTCACTATGTGCTATGTAACATCTGTATTAAACTTTTAAATACGTTCACTCGTTTAATCCTCACCACTCTGTTTTATGGATGGAAAAATTTAGACTCAACAGGTCGCGGAATTTTCCCTGAGTCACACAGTCAGAAGCGAGAAGGTAATCCCCACCAGTACAGCTGCAGAGCCCACTCTCTTTACCGTGGCCACCACATGGTCTCCCAGGTCACACTGCTGTCCTGACAATCAGATTTAACAGGGGGCCTTCAGTGCTTCAAGAATAATCATGAATGTATAAACTAAGGCCAGACAAATAACTGTATATTACTAACACAGGTCGGAAGACTTTGTGACCAATTTTATACCTAATAGGATAAGAAAAATTTCAGTCGTCATTACCTGCTAGAAGGTTTTCTGGCTTTAAGGGTTTGGAGTTCACACAGACTCTAACGGGCTGTATACTTGTGGTGGGCATATCACTTACTCTCCCTAAATTTCCACTTTTCCTCCATCATACAATGGAGTACTAATGGAAAAGACCTGTAGGTAGTTTGGGCAACAGTAGGAGATCATCCGTGTAAACTTAGCACAGCGCCTGGTAATTGTCAAGTGCTCAGTGAATGGGAATTTCGATAATTTAAAAAAGTTTAACAATGCATCTAAAGCCATTGGTCTGAGTATATAAAGCTCTGGTTCTTTGCTCAAGGTATTTTCTCCCTCAGCCTGGAAGACCCAGTCCACCTCTGTTCCCATCTTATAAGCAGTGGTCAAAGTCCTTTCCTTTTTGCAGACCCAGATACGATCTCACCTCCTCCAAGGACAGTTTTCCGACAGCCCAAGTTGAACCCCTTTGCTCACTCTGATATTTCCAAACACTTTTATGAACTTCTTCCAGACCCTGGCCCAAGTATGTTGTGAAAATGAAACACCAATAATAATTATTCAATTTAAAGTAACTTTCCCCCCAGTGGTTTTCATTTTGACTTCAAATGTAGCATCCTTTGAGGAACTATTACTTTATAGTCACTGCTTCCCCTATCCCTCTTCTCTGTTTTCTTTATTCTTCCCTGTTCTAGGCTCCAGGCCACCCACACTTGAGACTGACTTGGGTCATAAACAGAAAATGGATGTGCAGGGACCCCTGCTTCAAAGCCTTGACCAACAAGCTACCATGGAATCCTGCTGCCTGTTGTCTAGAGAGGTATCAAGACTTTAAATTTAGGGGGTGACCCAATCCCCCCATTTTACAGGTAGAGGGAGTGAAGGTAGAAAGGAGAGGAGACTTGCCAAGGACTGGCAACTAGCCAAGCTGGAAGCAGAGCTCAGGTCTTCAAATTCCTGGGTTTCTTGTTCTTTCTACTGCAGGTCACTATCTGAGTGCAGATCCTTGACTACCCAGACTTTTGCAGGGGCTTCTGGTATTTTTAATAGCCTACCTTTCTGGCTGGATTCCTGAACCCTCTCACCAGGAGCCGAAAGGCATTCTGTCGGCCCAGAGTTACAATGTGTTTTCTCTCCCTGCCTTCCGGTCTTGCCCTACCTGCCAGCTACCCTGCCTGGATCCCCACCCTGACTTCTCTTCCTACATCACCTAACAATTCCAGCCCCACCTCTGGGTCACTGGTTTTTCAATGCTTACAAGCCTGTCTGCTCCTGCCTGACTTATTGTCCAGGCCAGATACCTTCTCTAATCACCCAAAGCCTAGAGTGACAAAGTTTGCACAGAACATGGCACAGTTTGTCTTTATAGTCTTATATTAGACAACATTAGCCTAGAATCCAGAATTCTTGGACTCCCTGAGAATCTATTACCTTAAGGCACATCTGATGCCACTGACTATAATAGTTAAGGAAAAAAAGCCAAACCTGGGCATTTTGTTAAGATATGACCTTTTAAATTCTGTATTTATTAAGGGATCCTTTTTAGTGTTTTTCTCCATAGATTAAGACCCCGAAGATGTTACTGTCTCTTAGAATTTAACACTTTTTTTTTAACCTATTTGTGCATTTATTCAATTACTAAACACATGTTAACTGTTCTATCTCTGCCGTCCCAAATAGTGTCTGGCATACAAGAGAAGCTCAGTAAACAAGATAAGATCCTGATTCTCATGGAATTCCTATCCTAGTGGCAAAGGGCCAAGTCACCAAGCAGTTACACTACAGTGTGATAAAGGCTTTGATAGGAAACATCTATGATGGTATAAAAGCATTCAGGAGGGGCATCTAACTTAGATATAAGGGGTCAAGGAAGGCTTCCTCGGAGAAAGGACATCTATGGTAAAAGATAGTGGAAAGATAAGAGCTAAGGAAGTAAAGAAAGAGTCAAGCAGAGCAGTGTTCCCAGAAGAGAGATCATATACTCAAAGGCTTGGAGGTAAGGAAGAACATGGTCCATTTGGGTACTGGAAGCATCCACTCCCCTTGGTCCCTCTTCTTTGCCCTCCTTCTGTGTTCTATTGCAGGTACATATATTTAACTTATATAGATTCAACAGCATTTACTTGACCCAACAACTCAACTTCAGCCACTAAATATGTACACAGAGACAGGCATATGGATGCACGCACACACATGCACGCACACGCATGCACGCACACACACGTGCACACACACATAAAACAGCATGGATTCTACAGCAAACACAAGAGAGAGGAGATGTGATACATAATCTCAGTCCCCACATCTTTCTCACACACTGAATGTCTGCCAGATTCGTACTACTCTCTGGCATTTAATGATAGATGTATTTTTTCATATGACTACCCCAAACATAAGCTCATTACTACACCCTGCATCTGGTGCTTAATCCAGAAAACCATGATCTGCTTTAATACTGGAGGAATAAACTAGCCGTTTCAGATTCCTGGAGAGGTGACATATAAGTTTCTAATGCGAAGGGATTTCCAAGGGGTCATTTTGAGCACATCTGCGTTTTGCATTATGGACCCTGGATCAATTTCACTTTCGACTCCAATGAAAGATTCCCTTTTAAAGACAAGAGAATCAAGGTTGCTAAGAGGAACAGTGACTTGTCAAAGCCCCGCATAAGACCAAGGCGGAACAGCCCCAGGAATCCTGTTTTTCCAGTAAACACCCCAAGAGTCATATTTCTCATCTTGATGAATTCCAGTGCCAACACACAGTTTATTGGCTCCAAGTTGCATGACCGTATCACAGTTAACCTCTCAGATTCCACGTGTTTTTTTTTTTTTTTTACTACAATATCAGTCTTTTGAAGTAGGTGACACTCATGAATGTTTATCAGCTCTACAAAACATCCTGACAAAAATGCCTGGTGGACTTGTTACCTACAGGGATGAGCTTGCTGGTTGCTCAGAATGCAATCAATTATACTAAATGCAGCTATGTGCCATGAACAGAGTACCTTAGTCTTAGTTACTAGAATGCCTTCATCAACGAGAGATTAAAATCCAAGAGGAGTTTTTCCTCTTAAAATTATACTATAATCTTTGAAAGTCCATAAAACTTCTTAGGTAAATCACCAGTTCTAGCAACCTCAAGTTAGATCAGAGAAATTTGCTTTTGTTTACAGGTTTTAGTGAACAGAATTTGGAAAGTTGACTAACTAAACACAAGTGTTAATATATTCCCAACTGGATTTAGAAAATGTTATACTCCAATTATTACAAGTCACATTGAATGTTCCTAATTTTTTTTTTTTTTATGCGGTACGCGGGCCTCTCACCGCTGTGGCCTCTCCCGTTGCGGAGCACAGGCTCCGGACGCGCAGGCTCAGCGGCCATGGCCCACGGGCCCAGCTGCTCCGCAGCACGTGGGATCTTCCCGGACCAAGGCACGAACCCGTGTCCCCTGCAACGGCAGGCGGACTCCCAACCACTGCGCCACCAGGGAAGCCCCGAGTGTTCCTAATTTTTATTACTCTTTGTTGTTAACTCCCCATCACAGCTCTTGAAAACCACAATTTTTAGGTTTTACTGTTGAGTAACAACCTACTGGTATGTGAGTGAAAATGAGAAACATTTAGTAAAATTTAGCCTTGATTTGCAAGAGAATCTCAAGACACAAAAGTGACCTTCCTATTACTCCATTAAACCTGGCCCTCAGCTTTGTCCTGCTTCTTACGTTTGTATATATCTTGATAGGCTTTTTACTTTTGTTTCTGACAAAAAAGCAACACGAGAGAGCTCATGCAAGTCTTTGAAGCCTGCAAATCAATTTTGTCATCTTTTTGTTGGCTCCTTTCTGCAGAGGAAAGTTGAGGACTGAGAAGGGCATGAAAACGTGTGAGATGAGCACCTAAAAAGCATTGAGTAAATACCTAGAGAATGACCAACAAGCACCATGTTGCCTAAGAGCATAGGTTTTAGAATGACACACCCCTGGGTTTGATTCCTGCTTCACTATTATTACTTATGTAACATGACATTCCTTTTTTTTTTTTTTTTTGGCTGTGCTACGTGGCATGTATAATAGTAGTTCCCTGACCAGGGGTTGAACCTGTACCCCCTGCAGTGGAAGCGTGGAGTCTTAACCACTGGACTGCCAGGGAAGTCCCTAACATGACATTCCTGACCCTTTGGCTTAACAGCTGCAAAGTAAGCATAAAAACCATGCATACTTTATCAAGTTGTGAGAGTTGAAAGAGAGAATATAAAAATAATGCTTATGATAATAAAACACATACACTGAACGCTTACTGTGTGCTGTTTTACATAGATTATCTCATTTCGTCTGTAACAGCGAAGAACAAACCTGACCCCATATTGGATCTATTTCTTTAGCTCTAAACTGTGTGCTCTGTTGTCTGTGCTTAGTCATACTGGCTCTGCCCCTTTGTAAAAGAATGTTGCCTATAGCCTGAAATATACATGATAACCCATTCTCTAAGGCTCTACCTCCCAGGCTTGACCTTTAAAGGTATAATACTTTTCCATTGGTGTAGAGATAAAAAGTTGCAGAAGAGAAAATAACACTTGTCTTGTTGGAGGTTTACAGGAACGCTGTGATCAGACCTACATGTACAGCTGCAAGAACAAAGTACAAAGAATTCCAGCACCAAGAAGTTTGCAACAACCAACCACACAATCCTCCCCTCTTAGTGTAAAAGAAGTCTGAATTCTAACTCAGGTAAGGTGGTTCTTTGGGACGCTAGCCCACCATCTTCTCCATCTGCTGGCTCTCTGAATAAAGTCGTTATTCCTTGCCCCAACACTTCGTCTCTCCAGTGTTTCTATTTATTGGCTGGTCATGTGGTAAGCAGTATGAGCCTGGACTAGGTGACAAGTCCTTCTAACAACTATAGGAGGAATACATTATTATTCCACTTTATGGATGAGAAAACTGAGGCAGAGAGGGTTTAAGTAACTTAGCCAAAGTCCAAGAGGCTTAAATGGCAGAGCTGGGATCTACTCCCAAGCAGACTGCCTCTAGAACCACAATCCTAACTATGAACTGAACTTCCTTAACTGTAAGTACCAAACTCTTCACAGATCCCTTTCAGCTCTAAGATGCTGATTCTATGACTTCTATAACAAAGCATGCCTTTTAATACAGACACTGACAGCTTAACTAGTTGTGGCATATAGCAGCAAAAAATGTTTAAAAATACATCTTGATGATAAATACATAGACGTATCCTTCCTTACATGAAGGCATTTATCTGTCTGAACAAAGCACTACACTCACATTGGGACCTAATGCTTATGGGTGAATTTGTAATTAAATTTTTCTGCCATGCCCTGTGCCCAGCCCCCCAAACACCAATTCCAAGGTAGAGATGGATATTCGCATTCTGTGTGAAAGCTGAAGACTGATTTGATTTTCCTTGCCCAAAGAGTGAAAAATGATACTCCAACTTGATTACGACTCTCAGAGGACACCTATTCTCTGCACCAGGAACCTTCAGTTTCCATTTATCCGTGAGGTTTCTATCCATGTGGGGTGTGTGTGTGTGTGTGTGTGTTTTAACCCAGATGAGAGGAGTGTTCAAGCTAGCTTTGCTTTGCAGCCTGCTGTTTTCTCACTTCATAGCCTCATGACTTTTATTCAGAGACCCTCAGAACTGCTACAAAGTTGTAGGCAATTCACCATCCTGATTACCTTGGCTTCCACCCTGGTTTCTTTTGATACCTCCAGCTCAATTCTTCCTGAGATTTTTGTGTCTGTGGTTTCTCAACTGCCTTTATTTTTAGCTGATATCATGGGAGAGAAAGACAAGAGACTATTTGGAGAATTCTATTATTTACTCTCAGTTTATTCTGTAACCTATACCACTGAAACTGCACCTCAAATCCCAGTGATGCAGCTCATGCAAGGCTGGAAAAGTGCACTGCTTCTTCTTGTGGGAGGCAAAGGCCACTCCACCACAGCCCTTTGCTTTGCTTTGCCCTCACATGCTTTCTCAAACTTTAAGATTGGAACAACAACCTCAACCTGTCTATATACAATTCCAGGCTTTGTACTATATACTTTCTTTATAGTAATTTCTTTGCTTCTTTTCTTTGCTTAGGTTCAAGCTCCAACCACCAACAGCTGTAGGGAACACGCAAGCCCACAGATGTGGCACCTGGAATGGGCTCTAGACCTGGGTTAGACCAAACTTTGTAACTCTTTGCTTTTGTTCAAACACAGGAAAATGATGTAAAACAATACTAGATACATTACGCCTAAAATAAGCTCTTCCAACGAACCATTGATCATTTGCACCCAGGATTTGCTTTTTTCTTTACATCTAAGATAATGGCCTCAATTCTGAAGGAATCTGCTAAATAAGAGACCGATGTCATCCTGGATTGCTCTTTTCCTTCCCCCCCTTCAAAACCAGCACCCTATTCAGCATCACATCCTGCCAACTCTAAAAATAATCCCTCCCTACTTTGTCATCAGCCTGGTCCACATCATTATCGTCTCACACCTGGATTATTGTAATAGCCTCCTACTTCATCCCTATTTCTCCCCTGCCATTCTGCACTGCATTCTCATCACAGCAGCCATAGCCATGCTGATAAATAAGAAATCTGGCCACTCCTCTTTTGCTGAAGAAGTGGCTTCCTTTGTCACTCAGAATAAAAGCTCAGACCTTGCTCTGCTTTATAGACACTCCATGATTTGGCTCCTGCTAACTCTCTGATCTTGTCCCCAATGTTCTATCACCACACAGGACACTCCTTTCTGTTTCTTGAACATGCTATTCACATACCACCTCAGGGCCTTTGCACATGTTGGTCCCTCTGATGCAATGCTCTTTGCCCAGACATCAGCATACCTAACTCCCCCTCTTCTTGGAGGTCTTTACTCAAAGTCACCTAAATGAGGCTTTTCCTGTACTATGTAAATTTCAACTCCATTCCACCACTGACCTTTTCTAACCCACATCTGGTTTTCCTCCTTAGCAATTATTCATATCTAAAATAGCACGTGTGGGCTTCCCTGGTGGCGCAATGCATAAGCGTCTGCCTGCCAATGCAGGGGACACGGGTTCGAGCCCTGGTCTGGGAAGATCCCACGTGCGGCAGAGCAACTAAGCCCGTGCGCTACAACTACTGAGCCTGCGCTCTAGAGCCCACGTGCCACAACTACTGAAGCCCCCGTGCCTAGAGCCCGTGCTCCGCAACAAGAGAAGCCACCGCAATGAGAAGCCCTTCTCACCGCAATGAGAAGCCCTTGTACCGCAACGAAGAGTAGCCCCCACTCGCCACAACTAGAGAAAGCCCGTGTGCAGCAACGAAGACCCAACACAGCCAAAAATAAATTAATTTAAAAAATAAATACAATGTGTTTCTTTTTATCTTTCTTAATGTCAGATATCACATCAGAATGCAAGCTTTATTTAGGGCACATTTTTTTTTTGCATCTTCAGAACCTAGAATAGTGCCTGGCACATGATAGGTACTCTTAATAACTGAATGTTACAAGAATAACTGAATAAAATAATTAATGTACAGGCTTGTGGGCGAATAAATAAGTATATGGAATGGAAGTAGATGAAAACACTTGGCACAAAGTACGCACTTGAGGACTTAATGGATTAAAAAACGAATGAATTATAAATCGGTAGTATCTGGGATAGTGGTATTACAGGTGATTTTTATTTTATTCTTTAGGGTTATCTATATTTTATCATGTTTATATATGATAAAGTATAAATTATTTTTCACTTGTATAGAACTTTAATTTATAAGATTTTCCCACATACCACATCTTGTTTTACCCTCAGGGTGGTACAGCAAATAGATTAAATTCCCTTTTTACATGGGAAGAACTGATGCCAAGAGAAAATAAACTGATTATCACAGAGCTCACAGCTAGCAAGTGACAAAGACTGAAAAGTAAGAAGGGATTGATTCTTTTGTTTATGTGAAGTGATGGGAAAATAATAGGCAAAGTCTTTTTTGAAAACAAGTAGCCTTACGTGGAGCAACTAAGCCTGTGTGCCACAAATACTGAGGCTACATGCCACAACTACTGAAGCCCGCATGCCTACAAGAGAGGCCAGCGCAATAAGAAGCCCACACAGGGCAATGAAGAGTAGCCCCCGCTCGCCACAACTAGAGAGTGCCCACACGCAGCAACAAAGAGCCAACGCAGACAAAAAAAAAAAAAAAAAAAAAAAAATTAAATTAAATTAAATCTTAAAAAAAAAGAAAAAAAGGAAAACAAGTAGGCTTATATCAATTTCTACACACTAGGAGCTCATTGATGTCCTAGTAAAAATGTTAGCGAGGTCTAGACTTGAAGCTGGATTTATATAATGCTGGACACAAAACTGAAAGAACATTCATTAATTTAAATTGTGGTAAAATACACTTAACATAAAATTTAATCTTTTTAAGTAATATATGTTCAGTAGTATTAAGTACATTCACACTGTTATACAGCCATCACCACTATCTACTTGCAGAGATCTTTTCACCTTGTAAAACTGAAACTCTGTACACAATAAACGATAACTATATTTCCGCCCCCTTCCTAACTGCTGGCAACCACCATTCTACCTTCCTTCAGTTATGAATTTGACCATGCTAGGTACCCCATGTAAGCAGAACCAGATAGATCTGTCCTTGTGTGACAGGCTTATTTCACTTGGCATAATATTATCAAGGTTCATCCATGTTGCAGTATGTCAGAATCTCTTTCCTTCTTAAGGCTGAATAATATACTACCGTACGTATATAGAACTTTTTTTTTTTTCTTTTTTGCGGTACGCGGGCCTCTCACTGTTGTGGCCTCTCCCGTTGCGGAGCACAGGCTCCGGACGCGCAGGCCCAGCGGCCATGGCTCACGGGTCCAGCCGCTCCGCGGCATGTGGGATCTTCCCGGACCGGGGCACGAACCCGTGTCCCCTGCATCGGCAGGCGGACTCTCAACCACTGCGCCACCAGGGAAGCCCATATATAGAACATTTTTTTATCCATTTATCTGTCAGTGGGCACTTGGGTTGCTTCCACCTTTTGGCTATTGTAAATAGTGCTACTATGAACACTGGTATACAAATATCTGTCCGAGTCCCTGCTTTCACTCCTTTGGGGTAATATGCCTAGAAGTGAAATTGTAGGATCGTATAGTAATTAAAAATTAATTTTTTTTTTTTTTTTTTGTGGTACGCGGGCCTCTCACTGTTGTGGCCTCTCCCGTTGCGGAGCACAGGCTCCGGACGCGCAGGCTCAGCAGCCATGGCTCACGGGCCCAGCCGCTCCGCGGCATGCAGGATCTTCCCGGACCGGGGCACGAACCCGTGTCCCCTGCATCGGCAGGCGGACTCTCAACCACTGCGCCACCAGGGAAGCCCAAAAATTAATTTTTATAACAGAGAATGAGGGTACCTAATAGACATTATTGCCAAAGAGGTGCTTAAACCTACACTTCACTGGGCTTGAACACAGGAACACATCGATACACACTATTTCCATCCCAAAGTGCATTCAGGCCTTATTTTCAGTGAGAACACACATTCGTGTATCCCACCATTCCTGAATGTCTGCCATGCACTCGGCTCTGGGAATTCAATAGTGATCAAGACAGAAAGAGTCCTTGCCTTCATGGAGCTTACCACCATTTAGAGAAGAGAGGCAGATATTATTAAATAAATCACAGCAAATCATTACTTTATGACTGTGTTATGTGCTGTAATGAGATGTGTTGTAAAAGGCTGGTCTTTGGTTTGTGGTGGTGGGTGCACAGGGGAGCCTTCTCCAAGAATCAGGGTAAGTTTTACAATGTAAATGGGATTTCAGTACCCATTAAATATCAAATTTATTTTGCAGTGTAAACAACCAATGTTGAGCATCACTAGATTACTCCCTCCACATTTTAAAACCATACTCCAAAGATTCAGAATAATGTTGGCAATATTCAGATGCTCATCAGAAGAATTAATTAAACTAATTAACTTAAAGTTTAATTAAATAGTAGCTATTAACTTCATTATCCCCATAACACTGATTTATTTTTTAAAGTAGTGGTTTGGGGCTTTCCTGGTGGTGCAGTGGTTGAGAGCCCGCCTGCCAATGCAGGGGACACGGGTTCGTGCCCCGGTCCGGGAAGATCCCACATGCCGTGGAGCGGCTGGGCCCGTGAGCCATGGCGGCTGAGCCTGCGCGACCGGAGCCTGTGCTCCGCAACGGGAGAGGCCACAACAGTGAGAGGCCCACGTACCACAAAAAAAAAAAAAAAAGTAGTGGTTTGGGATTTTACATATAATTATTTTCTTCTGTAATGTTTTATCTTCTATTGCAGTAGTTTAAAGATGTGTATACCTTATGAGAAACAGTTGGGAAAGTGAGCTTTATCTTTTTTTCTTTTTGTCGTTATTCTTCAATGATTATCAGTTTCGGTTCTCATCTCATACCTGGCCAATATGTGACCAAAGTAAAACCTGGAGATTCAAAGGCCACACAGTTCCTGTAACAAAGAACAAACCTGACTCCATATGGAATCTATTCCTTTACCAGTAAGCTTTGTGCTCTGTTGCCTGTGCTTAGTCCTGCTGGCTCTCCACCTCTGTAAAAGAATGTTGCCTATAGCCTGAAATATACAGGATAGCCCATTCTCAAGGCTCTGACCTTTCAAGATACAACACTTTTCCGTTCATATAGAGATAAAAAACTGCATAATAGAGAGTAACATTTGTCTTGTTGTAGGTTTATAGGAACACTGAGACCAGACCTAGGTGGACAGCTGTAAGAACAGAGGATCAAGGGTTCCAGCACCAAGAGGTATGCAACAATCACAAATTATATATGCATAAATACAGGTTTGTAGAGACAGCTAGTTTTTCCACCAAAAGCTTAGGTTCACCTTTCCTATTTTGGAGCTGCTATTTGGAAGCAGTTACCCAGCCAGGAATAGCACAGCCAGCTTTCTTCCACAGTCACGGTCTGGTGGCTGGATTCTCATCAGTGGAACACATGTGTAAATAATATAAGCCAGTCTCAGGCAAATTTCCCTCACAATTCTTTGTGCTCACTCGCTCCCCTTTTGCTGGGTGGAGGCAACACCCAAGGTGATTTGGGAAGCCGTTGCAATAAAAATGGCGACATTTCCTTCAGCCTGGGTCCTTAAGTAACTGTAAGGACCAGAGCACTCACCCCACTCTGCACTGTATTCCAGGTGAGTGAGAAACAAACAATTTTGTTATTCACTAACATGGGGTTTATCTGTTTAATATTCTAGATTTTGTCTCTCACAGCAAGGCACTGCTGTGAAGTCATGGATCTTATATCTATGATTGTATATACAGGATAAATCAGGAATATTTTAAATCTAGATCTTACACTTTTGGTTATAAAATATTACAGTCATTTTCAGTGTTTCAAGAGAAAGTTGAGTAGCCCACAATTAAACAATAAAAGAGGAATAAATTTTTAAAGTAAAATAAATATTGTGAAAATGTAGAACAGGATTTCCCATATTAAATGATGTAGGTAGTTGAGGACACTGGTCAGATGATTGCTAAATTAGACAAATTCTGGGTTAAACAAATAATGAGGTTTCCTTACGGTATAAGTATGTAAGCGCTCAGAGCCTTTTATAAGCCAAAGCACTGCGTAAATCTCCAAGGAGCAAATGGAATGAGCGGGGGGTGAGTACTGTATAAGCTTTTCCCCAACTTTGAACTCAAAATCTTTATTTCCTATAGTATTTCCTGGAGCAAGCCTTTTATGAAGCACACTTGGGAGAATGTTAACACAGCATGCCTTTAGTCTCAAGAGGGATATTACAGAAGAGTGACCATCCTGTGTTCTCTCAAAGTTTCTGAGTGACTATAATGGGGACTAGGGGACCACAGATAGCATTCCTAATACTTTAGAAACTGCTTAAACATGGAAAGGATATTACTGGGACAGTGGATAAAGTCTGAATATGGACTGTGGGTTAGACAATAGAATGGGAGCAATTTTAATAGAATTGGAGCAGGTTGATTATTTTACTCTGCTTATGTAAGAAAATATCTTTTTTCTTAATAAATAGACACGGAAGTATTTAAAAGGAGAGGGACATGAGTATCTTCACTTCACTCTCAAACTGTTTTTTTCTGAAAAGCACGTAGGGGGTCGAGAGAAGCAAAGGGGGAGGGAAAGGAAGAAAGAGAGAGGAAAAGAATGGGAGGGAAGAGGGGGGGAAGTGATAAGAAACTTTGCCTGCCACTGTGCTATAAATTTGGTATTTTACACATACATGACCACGTACACATAAAGGTTTGCAGAAAAGAGTGTGATGTCCTATAGTATGTGGGTTCAGTATTCATTTTGGCTGCGCTTCATTTCAAACACGCCATGCATGGTTATTTAAAATTGGCCTTCTCAGACATGAATGCCACCAGCAGGAAAATCTGTGAGTTTTGACTTAAAATGGCTCTTATACCGGATGTAGTCACTGTTTGGTGGGCAAAAAGAGTGTTGCTTGCTTCGTGTTATTTATTCATACAGGAGGCTTCTACTTTAAGAAACAACCCAGACTTTAAAAAATATATAATTTTGCTTTGTTTTTAGCAAAAATCAGAAAGAGTCTCTCTCTCTTTTTCTATCCATGAATAGGCCAACCACTGAGAAAGAAAGGTCACAAACAATTTGCTAGGTTTCTGTTGCTTTAGGAGGAGAATGAAAACTCAACAGCTGCTGATCAAGAAAAGCACTCATTGGAGAGGGTGTGGAGAAAACGGAGCCCCCTTGCACTGTTGGTGGGAATGTAAATCGATACAGCCACTATGGAGAACAGCATGGAGGTTCCTTAAAAAACTAGAAATAGAACTACCATATGATCGTGCAATGCCACTACTGGGCATATACCCTGAGAAAACCATAATTCAAAAAGACACCCCAATGCACCCCAATGTTGCAGCACTATTTACAATAGCCAGGACATGGAAGCAACCTAAGTGTCCATCAACAGATGAATGGATAAAGAAGATGTGGCACATATATACAATGGAATATTACTCAGCCATAAAAAGGAACGAAATTGAGTTATTTGTAGTGAGGTGGATGGATCTAGAGTGTGTCATACAGAGTGAAGTAAGTCAGAAAGAGAAAAGCAAATACCATATGCTAACACATATATATGGAATCTAAAAAAGAAAAAGGTTCTGATGAACCTCGGGACAGGACAGGCATAAAGACGCAGACATAGAGAATGGACTTGAGGACACGGGGAGGGGGAAGGGTAAACTGGGATGAAGTGAGAGAGTGGCATGGACTTATATATACACTACCTAATGTAAAATAGATAGCTAGTGGGAAGCAGCCGCAGAGCACAGGGAGATAGCTCGGTGCTTTGTGTCCACCTAGAGGTGTGGGATAGGGAGGGTGGGAGGGAGACACCAGAGGGAGGGGATATGGGGATATATGTATACGTATAGCTGATTCACTTTGTTATAAAGCAGAAACTAACACAACATTGTAAAGCAATTACACTCCAATAAAGATGTTTTAAAAAAGAAAAAGAAAAAAGAAAAGCATTCATATTTTGCCACCCAGTCAAGGTGACTGGCAGTAATTACCCCACAGATTACTTTTGCTTTGGTCATTTATCACTTTTTCCACAGATTTGAAGATCTCCAAGTGCCAATTATTGTTACCAAGCCAGGCATGGGTGGGCTTGTTCCAAAGACATCTTCTGTGATACTGTTTCTGGGCAAGGAAGCCACTGAGAGTCAAAAAGAGATTTCAGGCTAGGCAGTGAAATGAACAACCTGAACCCTGAGGTCGCTGATGGGCCCTTTTGCATTATGAACAGTTCCTTGCCTCCTGAGGTCTTTGTCCACTCTTCCTCTCACATCATTATTCTCCACATGGTACCATTTGCATCATAGTTTCTGCCTGTCACAAACAAAAATAAAAGGTCGGTGGCACCACATCTCCTCCAGCTTCTATTCAATTTCTCTAGTCTCCTTCTCAGCAAAGCATCCTGAAAGAGGTTATCTAAGCTCTTGGTTTCTACTTTCTCACCAATACAACACAGTCTGAGTGGTCTTTTCCATGCCCACCTCTCCACATTGACCACTGGGAGATGCGTTCTTCTTGACAGCCACAGACATAACACAAACCCAAACAAAAACATCCACAAAAGGATGACACCTCTTGGCCTCAGTTAACAACAGCCCACCCCCACTTTCTGTGCTTCATTTTACTGTTTAAATGGCTTTAAGATATCTGAAGTGGGGCTTCCCTGGTGGCGCAGTGGTTAAGAGTCTGCCTGCCGATGCAGGGGACACGGGTTTGTGCCCCGGTCCGGGAAGATCCCACATGCCGCGGAGCGGCTGGGCCCGTGAGCCATGGCCGCTGAGCCTGCGCGTCCGGAGCCTGTGCTCCGCCACGGGAGAGGCCACAGCATGAGAGGCCCGCGTACCGCAAAACAAACAAACAAACAAACAAAAAGATATCTGAAGTGAAGAGGGAGTCTTCTGATTACAACTGCTATCCACTCATTTTCTTTCAATACTGAAATTCTGTGAATCTTAAACATTATAGTCAGAGTCATGGCGATTTCTGGAAATTTAAAGGACTTTTGCTCACTGTGGCAGTCTCTAAAATTAGGCCTAATTTCTTCTGGACAGTAAATGCTTTCACAGAGATGGAAAAAAATTCCTGGTGAATTTCCAAAGTGAAAAGTGTAATAGGCTCTTGTTAAATTAATTCTTAAATGGAGTGATTTTTCCAAATATAGACTAGCCTTGGGCGGTCTTAATGCATTACTTACTTTTAAGTGATTAAAGGTAACTCCTACCAGATCAATAGAAGAAGAGATGCTAAAGAGGAAACATTAAAACTAAAATTAGCACTGACTAAGGATAGATATAAAAATAATATGAGATCATGTTTTTCTTTAAAACTCCCGCAGAATTATTGGAGGTTAAAGAAAAAGAAATGGGAAATTGGAAATATAATTGAATTGGCAAGTGTCCTCCCTTACAGATATCTGTGAGAGGAAATTATCTTCTGTAAATCATCTGAAAGACATGAACACTAACACCAACATAAATGAATTCTACTTTAATGTCTGGACAACTAAATTACGATTGACTGCTAATTGTGCATTTAAACACCAAATAACTCTAATGATTAAGAATCGCTATTCCATCCCTCTGGGCTGGTACAAGAAGATGCAAATCACTGCATTTCTCTACATTTTATGAAGTGCCATCTTCATTAGGGTATCTCAGGCTGAAAACACGAGGGTAAAGAATGATACATGACTGAAATCTTTCTAGACTTCCCTAAAGGGAACAGAACGAGGACACACAAAAGCCCCATTCAAAGATCTTGAAGCTTGAAAGAGATGCACCAAAAATTAACAAAATAAACTTCAATACCCAATGAGTAGTAAACTGCAGGTATTCAGTACCCTGACAAAATGCTGAATGCTGTTTTAAAGTTTCAAAATATTTAGTTCATAGGAGACAAAGTTAAGACCCACAGTTCTGAGGTAACAAGCTAAAATAGCCCTGTGTTTCCCCAAAGCAGGCATTTTTCGGGTCAATTGTTATCCCCATGTCCAAGGAATAAAATTTATTGGTTGATGTGTATCAACCATCACTGACAAGAAATATATACAAAATAGTCCATAAGAAAATATTAACTGTGATGATCTATACTACTATCAGTCCCGAGGAGCCAAAATTGAGAAGGTGGCAAAATCTAAAAGCAGCTGAAGACAGCTTCTTGGAGAAGGTAAATCAAATGAGCCCTGACTAATAGCTTCTTAATGAACTGAAGGGAGTGGTGAGATGACAGGTGAGAACAATATTAAAAATCACCCATTTTTGATGACTATAGACCTTCTTTCCTCATTACATCACATATCTGTTAAAAGTAAATATGTCAAAGTAAATCAAGCAACTCAAATAATGGATAAATACACCATAAAGATACTACAAACCATAAATCTCACTATGCCATATCTTTTGAACATTCTTCAATGATACATTTCCTACATTTCACCATGTTCTTTAATTTTTCTCTTTTCCATTATAACTTCACACAATCAGCTAAGTTCAAAAACGGCCCAGTAGGGACTTCCCTGGTGGCACAGTGGTTAAGAATCCACCTGCCAGTGCAGTGGCTGGGTTTGAGCCCTGGTCCAGGAAGATCCCACATGCCGCAGAGCAGCTAAGCCTGTACGCCACATCTACTGAGCCTGCACTCTAGAGCCCAGGAGCCACAGCTACTGAAGCCAGCTCTCCACAACTACTGAAGCCTGCGTGCCTAGAGCCCATGCTCCACAACAAGAGAAGCCGCCACAATGAGAAGCCCATGCACCGCAACGAAGAGTAGCCCCCACTCGCCACAACTAGAGAAAGCCCATGTGCAGCAATGAAGACCCAATGCAGGCAATAAATAAATTAATTAATTGTTTTTTTAAAAAGGCCCCGGTAAAGAATACAAGTTCACCACTGTCAACACACCTACAGTGCCCAACTGTGCCTCAAAGGTCTTGAGACCTTGGCTGCCCGTCATTCATACTAGCTGTTTTATTTTCTAAGTATTGAGAGAATTAAAGACAGTGTATTTTTACAATGATGGTGCAAAACTGATGGGGACATGAAATTGGCAGTCACCATAAAATAACTTGAAATCTTAGTCGGTGGCTATACGGAAGTCAAAATTCAACATATGAAAGATACGTTAGTATAATCAACATGTCTTTTATCTTTTTTTCTATAAAACTCAATGGTATGGTTTCCTTTGCTGTGTAAAAGCTTTTAAATGTAACTAAGTCCCCTTTGTTTATTTTTGCTTCTATATTCATTACTCTAGAAGGTGGATCAAAAAGATCTTGCTGCAATTTATGTCAGAGAGTGTTCTGCCTATGTTGTCCTCTTAGAGTTTTATAGTATCCAGCCTTACATTTAGGTCTTTAAAACATTCTGAGTTTATTCTTGTGTATGGTGTTAGGGAGTGTTCTAATTTCATTCTTTTGCATGTAGCTGTCCAGTTTTCCTAGCACCACTTATTGAAGAGGCTGTCTTTTCTCCATTGTATATTCTTGCCTCCTTTATTAAAGATAAGGTGACCATATGTGTGTGGGTTTATCTCTGGACTTTCTGTCCTGTACCATTGATCTATATTTCTGTTTTTGTGCCAGAACCATACTGTTTTGATGACTGTAGCTTTGTAGTACAGTCTGAAGTCAGGGAGCCTGACTCCTCCAGTTCCGTTTTTCTTTCTCAAGATTGCTTTGTCTATTTGGGGTCTTTTGTGTTTCCATAAAAATTGTAAACTTTTTTGTTCTAATTCTGTGAAAAATGACGTTGGTAATTTGATAGGAATTGCAGTGAATCTGTAGATTGTCTTGAGTAGTATAGTCATTTTGACAATATGGATTCTTCCATTCCAAGAACATGGTGTATCTCTCCATCTGTGTCATCTTTGATTTCTTTCATCAGTATCTTATAGTTTTCTGAGTACAGGTCTTTTGCCTCCTTAGGTAGGTTTATTCCTAGGTATTTTTTTCTTTTTTTGATGCGATGGTAAATGGGATTGTTTCCTAAATTTCTCTTTCTGATCTTTCATTGTTAGTGTATAGGAATGCAAGAGATTTCTGTATATTAATTTTGTATCCTGCAACTTTCCCAAATTCATTGATGAGCTCTAGTAATTTTCTGGTAGCATCTTTAGGATTTTCTATGTATAGTATCATGTCATCTGCAAACAGTGACAGCTTTACTTCTTCTTTTCTGATTTGGACTCCTTTTCTTTCTTTTTCTTCTCTGACTTCCATGGCTAGGACTTCCAAAACTATGTTGAATGAAAGTGGTGAGAGTAGACATCCTTGTCTTGTTCCTGATCTTAGAGGAAATGCTTTCAGTTTTTCACCATGGAGAATGATGTTTGCTGTGGGTTTGTCATATATGGCCTTTATTATGTTGGAACCTCAGTAAGTTCCCTCTGTGCCTACTTTCTGGAGAGTTTTTATCATAAATGGGTGTTGAATTCTGTCAAAAGCTTTTTCTGCATCTATGCAGAAAAGAGATGATCATATGGCTTTTTTCTTCAGTTTGTTAATATGGTGTATCACATTGATTGGTTTGTGTATATTGAAGAATCCTTGCATCCCTGGGATAAATCCCACTTGATCATGGTGTATGATGCTTTTAATGTTTGGAAACCATACACAATGTGAAAAGACAACCCACAGAATGGGAGAAAATATTTGCAAACAAAGCAACTGACATGGGATTAATCTCCAAAATACACAAACAGCTCACACAGCTCAATATCCCACCATCCCCCAAAAAAATGAAAAAATGGGTGGAAGATCTAGATAGACATTTCTCCAAAGAAGACATACAGATGGCCAAAAAGCACATGAAAATATGGTCAATATCACTAATTATTAGAGAAATGCAAATCAAAACTACAATGAGGTATCACCTTACACTGGTCAGAATGGCCATCATCAAAAAATCTGCAAACGGTAAGTACTGGAGAGGGTGTGGAGAAAAGGGAACCCTCCTACACTGTTGGTGGGAATGTAAACTGGTATAACTGCTATCGAGAACAGTATGGAGGTTCCCTAAAAAACTAAAAATAGAGCTACTATATGATCCTGTAATCCCACTCCTGGGCATATATGCAGAGAAAACCATGATTCCAAAGATACATACACCCCAGTGTTCATAGCAGCACTATTTACAATAGCCAGGACAGGGAAGCAACCTAAATGTCCATCAACAGAGGAATGGACAAAGAAGATGTGGTACATATATACAATGGAATATTACTCAGCCATAATAAAGAACAAGATAATGCCATTTAGAGCAACATGGATGGACCTAGATATTGTCATACTGAGGGAAGTAAGTCAGACAGAAGAACACATATCATATGATATTGCTTATATGTGGAATCTAAAAAAATGGTACAAATGAGCTTATTTACAAAAGAGATATAGAGTCACAAATGTAGAGAACAAATTTATGGTTACCGGGGGAAAAGTGGGGGGAGGGATAAATTGGGAGATTGGGATTGACATATACACACTACTATATATAAAATAGATAACTAATAAGGTCCTACTGTATAGCACAGGTAACTCTTCTCAACACTCTGTAATGACCTGTATGGGAAAAGAATCTAAAAAAGAGTGGATATATGTATATGTATAACTGATTCACTTTGCTGTACAGCAGAAACTAACAGCATTTTAAATCAACTACACTCCAATAAAATATTTTTTAAAAGAATACATAGAAGTATAAGTAAGCATGATTCTAGGTATTCTTTAAAAGAAATATTAATTCTTAAATTTCTAGCAAATATTTTAAACATTACAAAGTAAATAACTATTTAAATAATGCTACTATAATATGCTTGTCTAGGATTCCAATACACATCAATCAATAAAACGTTCCCACATTAAAAAAAAAAAAAAAGTTCAATGATAGACTAAGCATAGGGCCCAAAGGCATGGAGATCACAGGGGCACAATACATCATCCGAAGGGGATGGAGGAACATTCCTTGGAGAATGTGAAAAGCTGGACAACAACAGGGGCAGGTTGATTAGGGAGCCTTCCAAGTTAGGCAGAGGAATTTCGTGTTCATGCAGTTGGCAATCAGGAACTGATGACCATTTGAGGAGAGGAGTAACACAGTAAAGCAGCACTTAAAAAGGATTAGTTGGGCAAGGCCAAGCCTGCAGAGGCCAATAGGAATTAGATGAGATTAAAGAGGGCCTGAATGACAGTGGTTGAAGTCAAAATGCAGGAGGAAGGCAAGAAAGACAGGGGAAACATTTAAAAGGAGATAAATTTTCTAGTGCTAGGAGAGACAAAATGCTGACTCAGAGTCAGCGCTACAAACCTTGGGTTCTGGAGGCACTTCGTTATAGACCAAAAAAGGAGACTGGAGTCCTGATTCCAGGCTCACCTCCCCGCTTCCCTACAGGAACAATTTCAACAACAGGGATGTGATACACCTGACGATTCCGTCTCTCTCTTCTCTCCTGCCTGTAGCTCTCATCCTGGACAAAAATGGGCTCCAAGGGGAAACCTTAACTCAAGCCAAACATGTCCTAGATTTACAGCCCTTCTCCTTTTCCACCCCTTACAAGCAACATGAAAGGAATTAACAGTGTTTCCCTATATCAACCCTAAAACTATTTGTCTTAGTATATAATAATCAATTTACATTGTAAAAATATTCCCCAGTATAAGTAAAAAAAAAAAAAAATCTGTTTTTGTATGATGCAAACAGCAGAGGACCATCTGTTTGAATTGATCTCAGTCCTGCTTGAAATAATCTCCAGGCATGGCAATATAGGCATTGTTCTCTATATTTAGCAGAAAGGCAAGAAAATGAATTGAACATATTTGTAGTTGTAGGTTTCCTAAATAAGGGAGAAACATGCTCAGGGACTAGGGTAGGGTAAAAATAGAAATCTAAACTGGTAACTTCATGTCATTAAAAAAAAATCATTGTTTTTTTTTTCCTCCAGTACATGAATCATCCACTTGAGGTTTGCAAGTAGGGGAAAAAATACAATAAATCCTCTATGGGCCTTCCACTGAATATTAGGAAGTAGAATCCAATTATTTTTAAATACATACCGGTTTGCTGACTACATTAATATTCCACTTTCTCATCACTCTTGTTCAGTTGGTTCACAAAATCTACCCCCTCCTTTTTTTGTTTTTGTTTCTATTAATGTCATAAAATGATCTCTCTTTAAGAAGTCCCAAAATAAAAAGGCATCATGCATCCACCTGCACTCCCTCTTGGAATGTGTATGTTTCAGCCTTGTGGATTTCATACTGACAACCCCATGCAGGTGACAAAAGGGTTCTCATGTCAACATTTACTGGAAACTTATTTTCAGTTTTATAACATCATAATAAATGAATAAAATGCATAAATCATTCATCAGGCACTGGTGTGCAGAGAATAGTTATATGTTCTTCATGAAATATTATGCAAACTCTGAAAGCACTCTTACACAGGCAGGTTACTTCACCTCTCCAAGCCTCAGTTTCCTTATCCTTTATCTTGTGATAATAGCGTTTACTTCCTAGGCTTCTTTCAAGGTAGCTCTTAACTGTGTTTGGCACACAAGGAATGCTCCACGTTCTTCATTAGCAACCCTCTGTTAGAGAGTTATCCTCAATCCCATAGTGCCCACCCCTCCCAGCAATCCTGTTTCTCACCAGCCTCTTTGCTTTTCCTGGCATTGCCAACCAGGGGTCTCCTGCCATAGAGCAGTGCTTCCTGAGTCCTGTTTCTAATAAATCATTATTCTCCCAAGGTCACTGAGCAGAATCTACAATCTTAATCTTGGAGGCAGGTTTCTGGAGAATGACTGACCTTTAAGGAAGGCGCCCTCTGAGAGCACCTGACTCAAACCGTGAAATGCTGAATCATTAACAATTTAAATCAGAAAAGAATTTAACCAAGTTACACAAACCTGTAATATAGCTCCTGTGACTGGGGTCATTAGGACCATTTTGGTGTCATTCGGGCCAAACTAATGACTATGAAGAGAAGGCACCTGAAAACAAGTAGACGGATTTGGCTTTTCTATTTCCATTTTAAAACCTATTTGGAATTTCTCTGCTATGTCATCCTAGGTTGACATTTTTTTTCCATATCAATCCATTCTAATTAGTCAAATAGTTTTTAACCTCCAAAGTCTATTAAAAATACCTTTGCACACTGATCAGAGTTTGCAGAGCAGAAAAGCTAATGTTAGAAACACAGAACCTGTTCTTTTAGATGACTATCAGATGTCTATAAGGGCTAACAGTGCAAACAGAGATGAGTGGCATGGATGGGGGTGGAAAGGACTGTGGGGAAACACAAGGCACATGCACCTCCTCTAAAGGCTTCCCATATTAACAACAAGCAACAAAAACAACAACAAATTACAACACCCTGAAGGCCCAATAACACACTTGGCTAGCCAGTTTGGTCAACTACCAGCACATAATTCCTGATCTAACCCAAATTTTTCATTTCACAAACAGAAATTTAACCCAGAGGAATCTAAGTGGACTGTCTTAGGCCACATTAGATACAGATCTGCCAATGGGATCTCTTGACTCCTAATCCAAAGCCCCCAATTTCCTCTTCGATTTACTCCTGTGTCCTTAGGTGGCATAAGGAAATAAAATATCACAAACCCAAGTCTCTATGGAGCATCAACTATGCTCACAACTCAGTTCTAAGGCCTTGGGGCAGGGTGGCCGGGTAAAGAAATCATCAATTTATAGCCTTTGTCATGAAGCAGGTAATATTCTGTTACCTCTTTTGTTAAACCTAAACCCTCTCTCCTACCCACAGCCACCCACAAACACTTAAGACCTGGGAGCTAGAAGGAGTCCCAGGGGATAAGCTGGTCTACCCCGCTGCCTTAGGCAGATGAAGTGTTTCTGCCATTTCAGAAATGATGCTCCAGAGGCCCCGAAAGAATGAGAAAATTTCTGTGGGCAAAAAAGAAGCCTGTCCTCTTGCTTTTTAGGAGAGAGGTTTTCCCTGGAAGAGACAATTCATATGGGAAAATAAAAAATAATAAATATAATTATGTACTAAAGCATATAGTACAGATTATTCATGTGGAAGCCACTGAAGAGAAATCCCAGTTTTGGGTCAGTGAAAGCTGGAATGAGTCTTAGTGTTTCCTGAGAAGCTCCTTATTAAAAAAAAAAAAAAAAAAAAAGAGTATTTAAAGTGCCAAAGAACTAAGAACAACTGTTTCCACATAAGGGTACACATTCCACAGCATTTCTGAAGGTCAAACTTCGCTCAGATAAGCCATGCTATTTATCCCTGGCACAATGCTCACACTGCGTCACCAAGCCCAAGTGGCACCACAGTAGAGTGGAACACACCAGACACTATTGCCGCGGTGGCTCCACCACGGCCGAGCCTGCCTCTAACTATCCTACCCGGTTATGGTTAACGACCAGTCACCAGGGCTGCTGTACAGCAAATCCGGGGGGGGCGGGGGGGCATCCATACTGTATGAGGAAGCCATGCAGAATGTCTAAATGACCCTCCCTCATCAAAGATCTATGACTCAATGGTGTTCTGCGTATTCAGATATGCCATGAAGCTACATGATTGTTTCCATGTTACAGTTAGCAATTTAATTAGACTGAGGAGTCTTTTAAATTAATCTGAATAACCTTCATGCTTGTTTGTCAGTTCAGTGCTTTCTGTCTGTGGCTTTTGAATTACAATTTCTTCCCCGCCTGCCCCAGGTTTAGAAGAAATACACGCTGAAGATGTTTTTTAACATTCTTAAGTTCACGTTTTGCTTACTGTCAAAGTGAAGACAGAAATGGTAGTTTTTAAAATTGTGCCTATGTAATACACAGAATTTTGCCCAAATTTACATCTTCCTGTCCCCTTCCTACACCCCCTATCTACTGCTTTTGGGCCTTTGTAGATGTACTCTGACATCTTGGATACAAGTTTTTAGATTATTTAAATATTACATCTTTTTTTACCTGCTTATAATTGTATCTTATAATTTTCAGAAAACATTTAGAAATATTTCACCTGTAAATGGTTTTAACGCTTACCCATCAGTTATTTTATATCACAACTCTCTCATTTAGGGGTTCTTCATTTGTATTTAGTTTTAAGTTGGCTGGATCAAACACAGAAGGTACAAAGTATGTTTCGTGAAGTCTGAACTTCAGAAAGAACTAGTCAGAAAGCATCTCAGTTTTCTTCTTATAAGGTAAACAACTCATCTGACTATACATTCTTGGGATTCATGTTTACCTTCCGAAATGTCTAGATATTCCATTGTTTTCTGTTTTACTCTAAAAGAGAAGCCTTTGATCAGCACGATTTTTGTTCTTCTGTTAAGATTTTCCTGTTTTTACACTGGAAATATCTATTTTGCCTGGATGTATTTGGGTGGGGCTGTCCTTTATTTTATCTGGCTCTCAGTGAAACCTTTAAATATGTCCAGCTAAGAAAAACATTCCTCAGTTATGTCTTCGATATGTTAGTCTCAGTTCTCGTCTGCTCCTTGGGAATTTCTCCGGTTCTTGGAAAAAACTTCTGTAACCTATTCTCTATCCACTACGTAATAATCTTTATTTTATTTGACTTTGTCACTTTTCTTCCTTGTTCATTCTGGGAAAACACTTCATTTTTATTCTTCACTTAGCTGGTTTATTTTTTCTCAGTTTGAATTCTTTGCTGACTCTGCAGTGGGTTTTAATTTCACTATTGCCCTTTTACTGCCCTTACAGTGTTTTCTATGTCATTTTCCCTGATTCTACGACCTTTTTGTCTCTGCCTGACCTGTCCTTACACATTTCTGTTCTTCTGCCACAGAGAAATCACAATGACCTTTCCCCCTTTTACCACCACCTGTCCCTCAGTTTTCTAAATCCTTCTGATTTGTAAAGTACATCATTTGCAGCAGGGTGCTTTTTCTCACATCGTCAGGGTGATGTTCCTATTCTTTATCATGTAGTTTCTTCCAGAGGCTCCATATTGCCTGATTTCACACCAAGGGGAAAGACCTAACTGGGTGCGATGCTGCTCCCGGGTGTACACTCTGTCCCCATGGACACTGACTGAACGCCCTTCTCACAACCATAGCTTCAGCTTTCCTTCAGGTGACGGGAAGATTCTCATCTCTCACACTCTGAACAGAGGAAATTCATAAAGGGCAAATTTTTCCAGTTTGCCTGGTTACTCACGAATCCTTGGGCCTTCTCTTGCTTAAAGAGCTTTCTACATGGGAACTGCATCTCCCACAGGATGCCTTGGCTCTTTCCTATTTCTGGAGGTTGTTTTGGGGGATTGTAGCCTCTTACTAGTTTGTGTGTAGGTCTATGTATATATGTCTGTGTGTATATACATAGCTGCATGCATACATATATATGTATGTATGTGTGTACACATGTATGTGTATGGGTATGTGTAAACATGTATATATGTCTATATACATGTGTGTATTTGTGCACATATGTATGCATTTGTGTCTTATGTACATATGCATGTGTAATTGTGTGTGTGTGTATTCCCTGTGGGGTTAGAGAACTGAGAGCAGACTGACTCAAAAACAGCAACCACAAAGAAAAGAAGAGGAAATGTTCATCTTTCCAGTTGCTACTGATACTGGATTTTGCATCCAGGGCACAAATACAGGTCTAAAATTAAAGCATCTCCCAAGAAACTTCTAATAAGGGGAGGAATTCTCTATTTCTGATGACTTAACATACAGTATCTTTAATTGTGTCCTTTAATGCAGTTCCATAAACTTTAAAGGTTCATGAAAATTCCTCCAAGAGTTTGGTAAGAGAGATTGACTGTCACCCCTAGTTTGATGATGGAATAATTCCTCATTTTTTGTTTTATCTTAGACATTTTAAGTAGATAGTTAAGAGAAGCTAAGGAAGACGCAGGTTTGTTTTTTTTTTTTTTTTTTTGCGGTACGCGGGCCTCTCACTGTTGCGGCCTCTCACGTTGCGGAGCACAAGCTCCGGATCCGCAGGCCCAGTGGCCATGGCTCACGGGCCCAGCCGCTCCATGGCATGTGGGATCCTCCCAGACCGGGGCACGAACCCGTGTCCCCTGCATCGGCAGGCGGACTCTCAACCACTGCGCCACCAGGGAAGCCCCGAAGATGCACTTTTTAAACCACAAGTCCCTCTTCTACATTTCCCCCTTCCAGATGTTTACAACTCCAAAGATAAAAGCTATCTGAGATATAACTTGGTCCTGTGTACCTTTGAGACTCTCCATTTTATCAGCATGGACCAGGATGCCCAGAGGAGACGAGTAGTGTACCCAAGGTCACAAAGCTTGTAACGAAGCCCAGACCATAACTCAAGTGTCCTGACTTTAATAATGATGAGACTCCACATGGTTCTGGAAAGAGTGGTAATGATAGCTATTTAGGAAAAGCTACCAAGTACGTGTGTACTTGTGCTTTACCAATCCTTAGGAAGAAGGAATAGTGACCCTTGCTATTCTTGAAGCACTGTCCTGTCACTAACAATAGCCACTTCCCACTTCTTATCCTCTGAAGTGAGCAAAACCCCGACAAAGGTAGGGAGGGTGTCTTCATACCCACAGGGGAAAACGACCTTCCTAGAGTCTGTGTACAAGACTAAAAAGGTATTGAACCTCTACAGATCCTCTGAAAGTCATGCACATTCTGGATTTCTCTTTTTTTCAACTGCTTATGGCTAACTGCAGCCTAGAGACAGACCAAAGGTTTTCCAATTCATGCAACTGCCAGACATTTTTCCTTCCAACTCTAAGCCAGGCACAGCCCCCAAAGCCAATTTTGCAAAGTGCCACATTCTTTTGAAATATTCCATGGATTTCATTATGCATTTAAAAAAAAATGTAGCCCTGAAGCTAATAATAAGATAGTCACTGAACACATGTTCCTTTTGAATTGGTTCTATAATACTGGTTGTTAATGAACCTTGGAGAAATACAGCAAGGAATAGCACTTTTCAGATTCGAAATTCACATACACTGACCATCTTGAAGCAAAAGTCACTCTAAAGTCAAGAGGCTCCCCGGGCTTCTGCTGTTATCATCGCAGAAAAATGCAGTAAATTCAGCTCTGTGAGATGCACCTGTGATTACCTTCCAACCATCCCCATCACTTCACTTGGGATGACCCTCATTTTTATTCTGCTTTCATACCTCTCTGCACAGGCCTTGGGTACTAGGCATGGGACTTGTGACTCATGTCCAAGCGAACGATAATAATCATGCCTTCTGGCCACAGTTACTGGTCCAGGGATGGGCATGTGACACCATTCAGGCCAGTGAGACAGATGGCAAGTTTTGCAGGGTGTTCCTGGGAAAGAAGCTTCTGGGTCTTCTGAAAGAGCTCCAAAATCAATAACCACTCGGTTACAGAAAATGAAGAAGGAAGAGAGAAAAAGGGAGAATTCCACCATCCTCAATGTATATGCAAGACTTTTTAAGGAAATAATGAGGGATCTAATTCTTAGAAAGTTTACTTTCCAGTCAAGTGAGAAGGTTATGTTTTTAGGGAATAATTCTTTAAGATTAAAAATGGCTTTCTAAAGGCTTCTGCAAAGGGAATAGATTCTGCAGCAAGAGAATCAGCCTCAGTGTATGGTAAAGTCATCATTCTTCTCAGGAAGAGAAATCCTGGAAATATCAGGAGATTTAAAACATAATAGCTACTCTTTTTGACATGTCGCTGATCAATGTAATTTGAACTGTCATTCAAATAGACTAAAAAAGCCTAGGTAACTTTATGAGACCTAGTGGGCTTAGGAGAATGTTATCAAAATCATTTTTCTAATTTTTCTTTTGGGCTTCCATCAAAACAAAAGCAATGCTATTCTAGTGCACTGTTTTCATTGCACTTTCAAAATATGAAACATGAGTTGCCGAGGTAATCACTGACTTCCATGATAAAAGTCATAAATCAAAGGAGAGAGTAATACTTTTAGAATTATGCAAGTTGATTTAGCATTACCAGGGATGCCTAGAAACACAGATAACCTGAAAGCTGACGTTTAGAGGTCAGCAGAGAAAAGATTACTGTCTGCATGGAAAAGCTATTTATGCAATTAACTGAAATTAATTATGCTTGTATAAATTTCATAAACTATTTATAGATATGGATTTTTGGCTAATTAAGCTTTAATTTAGTTGAGAAAACTAAACCATATAAGCTTTTATGAGAAATCCCTGGTCATTCACTGAAAGGAAAGAGGTAAAATCATAATTTTTAGGAAACATCTGGAGAAATAAACAATTTAGGAAAGCTGCAAAGACAGAACTTATACTCAATTATCCAAGATGTAAAGCCATAGTTTGAGGTTAGGCTGTCCTTCATTTTCTCAAGAGTACCCCTTAATTCAATGCAAATAATCAGAAACAGCAATTAATAGACTGTTAGCATTCCCTGATTAGATAGTGGAGCCCATTTACAATACTTTAAGGTTGCTGTGGACTCTGCAATAAACCAAATGGAATGTATATTCATAAATTGCTCTCCAATGTGTTCCTTATTGAAAAGTCTTCTATGATGGTGCCATCTCAGAGGCTGGCCAATGACGTTAGCAGCCATCACGCCATCACCAATATTTCCAGGGCATTTGGACAATCAATCTTCCGGACAGACAGCGGGTACTGCCTCTGAATAGACCAGCCAAAGGCACAGGGCTTCCGAAACGGTGAGACTTTTGAACCACCTTGAGTAAGCATCAAATCATACAAATCAGGAACAAGCCATTAAAGGTCAAATGGCCTCTCGTAGATGACATGGGGCAGAGCAGGGGCCCAAGTGCAAGTGTGTTGTTCCTTCACTGCCTCTCTCAAGGGTGCACCTTCCTACAGTGAATACTGAAGAGTGACTCCGTCTTCCTACGTCCATAGGGGACTGCCTACTCCATGCCTTCTCCCCATCAGGGCCTTTGAACTTGCCTCTCGCAATGCCTGGAATCTCCCTCAGCTCTTCATGGCTGTCACAATCCATTCTTCAGGCTTTTACTAAACTTCACCTCTCCAGAGATGCATATGCTGATCTGGGTCTGAAGCAAGCCATGGCCAATTACAAAGTATCACATCTCTCTCTTTATTTCCTTCAAAGGACATATCAGAATACATAATTATTTTGTTTGTTTAGTAGTTTGCTTCTTTATAGGCTGTCTCATCCTCTGACATGGTTATCGTTTCCTGTGTTTCACACAGTTCTGTTTCAAGTTGAATCAGCAATAATGTGTATAGAAAAAAATATTGGAGTGACTGTAATTCTTGTAGCAATGATGATTTTTCAGCCACACCCACATTAAATATGCTTTAAAGACTCCATTAGTCATTTCTTTGAAAGTGAGCTTATGACTCTGTGCTGAATTTTAGCAAATGAATCCTCTTCTCCTCTTTGTAAGGTGACTCTCCAAGTGTTCAAGTTGACAATAACAATAGTAAGCATTTGTGGGTGTCTACCACGCTCTACTTTCTGGTTAGTGCCAATCTTTAACACAACTTCCGAATCCCATTACTACAAACAAGTAAAGCAAAGCTCAAAGGAGTTAAGCTCCTTTTCCAATAGCACTTGGCTCACCAGTAGCAGAGCTGAGGTTTGAACCCAGGTCTGTCTTCTCTGAAGCCTGTAAACCACACCTCCGCTTTCTCTAACATCACTTTTTTTTTTACACATCAGGATCCTTCCAAAGCATCAGTTGGTAGCATGGCTTCAGAACAACTCTGGACAATGAGAGTGTGATGGGAAATGAGCCAAGAAGCTGGGCAGTCTAGACTGGGAGGATTTGCTCCCATGTAATTAAGTCTGCTGATGTGAGGCGTCTGAACCTCTCTAAGCTCAGTAAGTGATTCGTCCAATGTGAGAGAAGAGAATCAATAAGGTCCATTAGAAAACACAAAGAGAAGACAATTTCTCAATATACTGTGTAGGAGGCATACCACCAGCTGGGAGTAAGAAGTATTTATCCTAATGTTTGGATACTTAGAAGGTTCTAGAAATCAGTGGAGGGATACTACAGACCATCAGCTTTCTTCATGTGCCCTTGCTGTTGACTCTTTGAACCATCCCAATAATGCCACAAGCATGGGGACTGGAGGCTCTGAGGAACAGTGACGCCTCAGCCTGCAGAGTATCATGGGAGGGTGTATGGCACAGTTGTTAGGAGTTCTAGGTTCAGTTTTCCTTCGTATCCCAGCTCTGTCATTTATTGAAACCGTAGGAAAAGTGACTTGACCACTCTTTTAAGCCTCAGTTCACTCATCTGGGAAAGGGAGATAACTACAGGAACCATCTTCTAGGTTTGGTATAGGGATGAAATAATATGCCCACTGTTAGTTGCTCAGTATCATGCCTGGCACAGGATAAGCTCTCAATACAAGTCATCCTACTAATGACAATAATCTATTTGCAAATCCTGCAGTTAACGTACCTACGAGCAGCCAAATTCTGTCTGCGCCAATGAAAAAAGCAGAAGACTTATTCTAAACAACCTCCCTTTTTCTAATGCAGAAAGTGCTTGTAATTAAGTGTGAGGAATTACAGTCTGTATTTATCCTTACAGATGAGGTCCCTAATTCAACCACAATGTAGTCAAATGGTCTTTAAAGAAAGCAACTATCATGATACACCCTTACTTCTTTTCTATTTATGATTTTTCTTCTCTTTTCCTTTTAGCTCATTATTTTTACTTTTTTGAATCTCACAAGTATTACGTAAGTATATTCTCCTTGCAAAAGGTCAACAGAAAATGGTAAAGCAAGGGAAAGTTGCCTTCTGCTGGCCTCTCCCATCTGTCCTCCCATCCCACCTCCCCCCACCCCCCACCCAACTCCTCTCCCAAAGGAAGCTGCTATCATCAGATGTTCTAGGAATCCACATCCAACATTCCTGGATTGCCATCATCTCTTTTTCTGTTGTTCAGTTTCACTTTTAGCGGTTATACAATCATCTTGTCTTAGAAGCCCCCTCTTTGACTATGCCAAATCACCCCTCTATACGTTCACACAGCATCCACTCAGCATAGTGGCATTTTTACATTTATCTGTTTGATCACGTGGTCAAGTTTCCCCACCAGACGCTAAGCTCTCGGAGGAGGGACCGCATTTACTTTCGTTCTCTGCTGTATCTCCAGTACCCAGTACAGTGGCTGGCCCACAGGAAGAAATCAACACACATTTGTTGAGTAAATGACTGTTACTCATTCATTAGGCTGTCACAGATAGTAACTAGACTAACAAGAGATTTGCAGAGTTGAAGATTTCAAACGGAAACCAGTCACTTAACTGGGACCAGAAAATTATTTTCCAAAAACAACCGCAAAAGTCAGAAGCCCAAGGCTTCTGTGAATGAACAAGACACAAATTATCTCTGCTCTCGTGGAACCCTCCTTGCCAACAACGGCAGTGCAGGCTTCAATTAAGAATATATAAAATTGCTTATGTGAGCCATAAACCATTCACTTCTAAAATAGCAACCAATTATGTATGGCATGAAATTGGTTTAACCCAATGAGTGACCCAAATGATCATTTCCCTCTATTTTTGGATTTTAGGAAGAGTACTTTTTTTTAATCTTGGAGTTAAGAGAATTGTTAGAGAGAGAAAACATGCTTACTTAACATGGCCGATTACAGTCAGTGTATTAATGGTCAAAACTCCCTGCCGTTGGGCAACCCAAATAAGACGGCTAGCTAAGGGACGAAAATGTGCCGAGTCATTTACCACACATCCATAGGCCCTGGCTCAATGACTTCCTTGAGTCCGCAAAAGGTATTTGCTGCTGAGCTCTACTGCTCACTGTTCATTCTTATTTTTTCTAAAATGGGAGGTTGATTGTAGTACTTATTAGGCATGAGACCTTAAACAGATCACTGATGCCCAGCTGCCCCTTCAGTCAAAAGTGTAAAATTAAATTACCCCCGCTCTATCTTTCCCATGGGGATGCTTGTAGAGAATCACAAAATGCAGTAGATGTGAACCAACTTTCTAAGGCGCCAAGAATGTTTACAAACCTAAGGGATGTTATGTGGATAGAATGAAGTTCTTTTTTCCTTTATTGTGTCTCTCGGTAAGTTGTAGGCACCTAAAAATGCTTGTTGAAATTAAGTGATGATTACGCCCACATTGGTGATGATAATGATTTTATGGATTTTTTTTTTTTTTTGGCGGTACACGGGCCTCTCACTGCTGTGGCCTCTCCCGTTGTGGAGCACAGGCTCCGGACGCGCAGGCTCGGCGGCCATGGCTCACGGGCCCAGGCGCTCCGCGGCATGTGGGATCTTCCCAGACCGGGGCACGAACCCGTGTCCCCTGCATTGGCAGGTGGATTCTCAACCACTGCGCCACCAGGGAAGCCCTGGATTTTTTAATTGTTAGATTTTGTGGTGGGAACCACACATCAGGGCTCCATCACAGTGTCTGCTCACATTAGGTTCTTAGTAAGTGGCTATTAAATGACTCAGTGCTCTACACTGTATTGTTTTCCACTGAAAAAGGCTTAAGCTGACACCAAGTTCCACTCACTAACTCCTCCTGTAACAATAAACACAGAGCATCTACTATTAGCAAATCAATTGTTAGGAGATGCTAAGAAGTTTTCCACTTAATAAAGCTGGCCGATAATTAAAGGCTGACTAATACGTGTACTTTTATGTATACTACAAGCATTCCAGTTAGGAGGTTTCTCTATTAAATATAGAAAGGCTATGATCCTACTGAGGATTGTTTTTCCTATTCTTTAAATCCTTATTTATCAAAGCAACTCCTTATTTAGTTAGATGATTTCACATGTGGCTTAGGAAAGGCAGAAAAGTAATTCAAAAGGCAACCAAACCATGATTCTTATAACACAGGTGCTGGTTCTGTAGTTAGTGTGACTCCTTAAAGTATTCAAGAAACTAAAACTGCTTGAAGTAGTCAAAGACTGAACCAGTACTGAAGTAGCTTTAAAATGTCCACTCCTTGTTATTCCTAGCTACACAATGACCAGCAGTGCCACTGAAAATTCTGCAGGTAAATACATTACTGGTTATGACACATTTATTTTATTTTTTGACAGTAAACATTTCTGAATAAAGTTAAAAGCATAAATTTTCGAGTTCGACATATTTGTACACATGCATGTATATGTACATGTAATATGTCCTTGTATACATAGTATGTATGCAGACATAAAAACTATATACTAACCCTATTACTTACTAGCTGAAGAAGTTGGGGAGGTTAATCATGCTCTGGGCTTTAGTTTCCTCATAGCTAAATGGGAGATAACAGCACCCTGCCTCACAGGGTCACTGCGAGGAAAGAAGAGAGAACTCAGGTAGGCACTCTGCACTGCGCTCAGTACGTGTGGTGTGTGCATGGTCAGTAGCAGTTGGTGGTGGTGGTGGTGTGGCACATAGTACAGATCTTCCTCAACTTACAATAGGGCCACATTCCGAAAACCTCACCATCTGTTGCAAATATCTTAAGTCGAAAATGCATTTAATACACCTAAGCTACCAAACATCACAGCTTCGCCTCGCCAAACTTAAATGCGCTCAGAACACTTACACTAGCCTACAGTGGGGCACACTCATCTAACACAAAGCCTGTTTTATAATAGAGTATGGAATAGCTCATGTAATTTAGTGGATACTGCACTAAAAGTGACAAACAGGATGGGTGCAAGTCTATATAGGGTGTTCGCCCTTGTGATGGCATGGTTGACTGGGAGCTGTAAGCTGCAGGTCAGTGTTATCAGACAGGACCGTACCACACATCTCTAGCCTAGGAAAGGCTCAAAATTAAAAACTGGATCTACTGCATTCACATCACTCTTGCAACATCATAAACTTGAAGAATCGTAATTCGAACCATCCTAAGTTGGGGACCATCTGTACTTTCCAACGATGGCCAGAACCCTATCTCTGCATTCGTTTCCAGAAGCCACCGTACAAATTACCACAAACTGATCGCTTAAAACAGAAGAAATTCATTCTCTCACATTTCTGGATGCCAGAAGTCTGAAATCAAGGTGTCATCTGGGCTCCACTTCCTCTGGAGGCTCTAGAGGGGAATTCCTTCTTTGCCTTTTCCATCTTCCAGAGGCTGTGGGCATTCCTCATGGCCACATCACTCCAACCTCTGCCTCTGTGGTCATATTGCCTGCTCCTCTTCTGTCTATGTCAAATATTTCTCTGCCTGACTCTTATAAAGACACCTGTCATTGGATTTAGGGTCTGCCTAAATAATCCAGGATGATATCCTCATCTCAAGATCCTTAACCTAGTAAAGGTGAAAGAAGGTAACGTTCACAGGTTCCAGGGATTAAGCTGAAGACTTATCTTTTGGGGCCCACCATTCAACCCACAACAATCTCCCATCCTACAAGCTCCTCTAGAACCCTGCAACTCCCCCATGTAGAGGGGATTCTGTGTGCCTTCCCCCTGAATCTAGACAGGATTTTGTGTCTGCCTTCACTAACAGAGTGATGTAGGAGTGATGCTACCTGACTTCTAAGTCTAGGTCACAACAGCATTAGGCACTTTTACCTCATTTAAGTGGAACATGCATCCTGGAATCCAGCTACCATGAGAACAGGAAGCCCACATTAGCCCACATGGAGAAGCCACGTGTAGGTGTTCTGGCCTGCAGAGGTCACGGTTCACAGACAGCATCAACTGCCCACACATAAGTGAGGAAGACTCTAGATGATTCTAGCCCCTGCTGTTGAGTCAACCCCAGCCTTGGAGTCTCCCTAGCTCAGGTGCCAGACATCATGGGGGCAGAGGGAAGCCATTTCCACTGAGCTCTGCCCCAACTGAAGAGTCCTGAGCAAAATAAATTATTACTGTTATATTTAGCTGCTAAGTTTTGGGGTGGCTTGCTGCATAGCAATAGATAATGAGACTAATTACTCATTAAATAATTGAATGGGTTAAGATGAGAAAGTAAAAAAACAGCACATGAGATATACTTCCTGGTATTTAGCATCTTGGATTTTTGTCTAACTAAATATAGTGTGGGCACACATAAATACACACACACTTTTAGAGGAAAAAGCGACTCAGTCTCTCATTCTGAGTCCAAGAGTATAAGAGGATCCCTTAATTAGAAACTATATAAGCTGTAGAGGACCATTTGTAGAGCATCATTTGGTCAAACTGCATATTTTACAGGTTTGAAGAATAAGGCTCAGAAGCGGTCCCTGACCCTTCCTGCTCAATACAGCTCTTCACCCATCAAAGGTCCACCTTGCTCCTCACTGGGAAGATGAAAAATCTATCACAGCCTCACTACCTACCGGAGGAGAAATACTGAAAAGAGGAGAGGAGGAAGAGAACGGGTATGAGGAAAAGGAACAAAGCTGCTAGAAATGTAGTTATTTGCGGCCATCTGTTCATCAGATTATGAGAACCTTTCTGTTAAATTGGGGGGTTTTGGGGGCCTTGAGGTTTTTAAGGTGCTTTTTCCCACCTTAAGCCTATGGCTCCAGGTCTTAAAAACTGTCCAGGGCATGGAAAGAAAAGGCACAAATTGTTGTATAGAGGGAAATGAAAAACTTCTCTGTCCATGTTGACGTTGCACGCTCTCCAAGACCTATCTAAGAGGTAGGCTTGCGGATTCGAGACCTGTTTTGTAACAAAGACCTTTCTGCAATGGTGGAAATGTTTTCTATCTGCTCTGATGATGATGGTGGCCACTAACCCCATGTAGCCATTGACTGTGTGCGACATAGCTCGTGTGACTCAGGAACTGAATTTTTCATGTGACTTAATTTTAATACCATATTAGACAATCAGTTCTAGACAAAGTATTTACAAAGCCACTCTAAACTTAAGAAATTCTAACTAGTGACACAGGCAACCCAACTGACTTGAAACTTCATATTCATGACTGTGTCTCTTTCTACAGTCTGAATAAGGTCACGTCTGCTGTGGAAGGACTGATCCTTAAGTTCACAGTGGTAATATGCCTCTTAGGATTCAGAACTTCTCTCCTATTATTGCTTAATGTCTCAGTAAGAGTGCAGAAATCCCCAAGATGTGGTCACAACTTCCGATTTCTGAGAGCCATTCAGAGTTCACAGCTGCATGACCCAAAATACCTAAAAATTCCATGTGTGAGCAGCTAAGTGTGATGGAAAAAGACAGAAATACTTTCAGGGAGATTTTCTGACATTATTTTTCTCAATTCTAGAATCACAAAAAAAATGAATTTTTTTTTCTCAGTACCAATAAGTGTTCATTCATTGTATTTTCCCAAGGAAAAGAAGGGGAAGGGAAAAGGGTCAGCATGTGTGTTACAAAATGATAGCAAATGGGAAAGGAAGTAACTGGCACAGCAAAATCAACCATCAAATAAACACTGCTCAGATGGGGTCGCCAAAGCCCAAGGGGGCTCAGTCTCCTGCAGTAATGAGGGGAAGGGATGAGGGAAAGGTGCATGCTTTTCTACCCTCCCTCCTTCCCCATAAATTCAAGATTTCACACAAAGCTTTGGTTTCTCGCAGTAAACATGGAATTCCATTCGTCCATCTCCTATTAAACAATCTTGTGGCCACTTCAACTTAAGTTTCTTGCACCTGCATATAAGTTCCTGAGTGACTTGCCTAAACATTCATCTTTCCTTTTGTGGTCTCCCAACCCCACTTTCTATATGGAAGGCCCCTTCATTGCTCCTCTCTACCCTAGGATTAGAGATTAAAGTAGGTTCTAATCCATCCAAAGACAGCAGTCTGTTTGGCATGAATCACATCAAGGTTTTAATCCATCCAAAGACAGCAGTCTGTTTGGCATGAAGCACATCATGGCTCAGGAGACTGGGAACAAGGGATGGAGAGTTCTTAGCTTCTTCAGGGTTTTTGCACAAATCATTTAATCACAGACACCCCACAAATTAAACATATAGGTGTATGGACTATTTTTTGGGGGGGGCACGAAGGGGGAAAGAAGAGGGGGTAGGAATACAGTTTTTAGGACAGAAGATCTTGTTCATAATAGGAAACAGGGGAAGGGGGACACAAAAGAAAGTGTAGTTCAAGACCTCCCACTTCAAGAAGAAGGGCCCCCAAGCTTATGTTTCAGATCTTTTTGGCTGGTGCAGACCTTTTGTCAAAGATGCTTTGGCTATTTTTCTCAATATAAAAAGAAGTTTGTAAACAATAAAATCCCAAAAGAACATGGAGAAGACCAACACATTATATTTACACAGACTAGGCCACCTAGCAATGACCAAATCAGCTACTTGTGAAGTCCTACGAAGCCCAGACAAATACAATAGCTAGAGGGGGGCAGCAATTGGGGGAGACAAGAACCCAGGATCAGACACACATCACCCAATGCGTTCTATTGCATTTGCCCCGTTACAACACAGTGAGGTAGGTTTGCAGTGATCTCACAGCACGTAAACGACACCCCCTTTTCTCCTTTAGCTACCATGACACTAATTACTGCGGCAGCAGGGCAGGACACTGGCTCTGGGAACCACCAAGAAGCCATCGCTGATGGTCTCTCTGGAAGCTGATGTTCTCTCAGAATTGTTAAAGATTAAAGATCTTATCCTTGTTTCATGTATCCATCTCTGGGCAGCTCAAGATGGGTACAGAGGCATCGTTCTAAAAACCTGTCCTTACCAGCTCACAGTTTTTACAAAAACATACACAATATACCCTGTTGTGTGTGTTAGGCCTAGCCCAATCCAGTGAAGGATGGACCTGGTGTGTAAAGCGAGTCCTGTGCCCTGGGATTAGAGGTCTGGAACAGGAATCCTTTATCACACATACAGATGACCTCGGCCTAATCTTGGCTTCCCCTCTCTGCACCTTTCACCTGGCCCAGCCTCTCCTAACCTCTCTGTACCACCTTCTCCTGTTCAGACCAATTTCCAATCTTTCAGTAGAAGGAGACCAAGTCATGAGGCAACCCAGTTAAAACCTAGTCTCCCATGAAACACTGAAGATGGAGGGGTTTCAAGAGGACACTATGGCAGAAAAGCCAGCTCTAGTTGGCAAAAATGAGGAGTTCAATGGGCTATACACTCCAAATAGTTGTTCTCTCTGGTAATACAGCAACAGAAAGTATTCCTGCTGTGCAGACCCGGAGCTGCTGCCGACTTATCCCTGAGATTGCTCACGTACGTGAGAACACAGTGCAGGAATGAGGGCACTCATTAAATTAGATTACAATACACAAAAATACAAAACATTTCTATTACGAAAAACAAAGTTAAAATGCACAAGATACGTCATTCACACACAGCTAGTGCAGTTGGCATCCTGGAGAAAGTGGGACCCAAGGTACAGTCATCCAAGGGAGCAAATAAATACAATTGCATTGGCCCAGAATGGGGTGGGAGTGGGCTTAGAAGCAGCAGGTCTGCAGCTGTTCCCTCAACCACCCCTTCCGCCTATCATCACAGCCCACTGCTTGGGACAGTGGTCAGCACTCTATCCCAGGAGAGGGTTATGAGGAGACAGGATGCGGAAAACCCTGCCTTACCCCTGAGATATTTCCTCCTACAGAAGGTAGTGGCTTGTGGGTTGGGTCCATCAATCTGGTCTCATGCTTAATCTTTTCACTCTGGCATGGGAAATATTATTCCATATCCTTCTTGAAGAGTAAAACAACTTCCCTATCCAGGCCACTTTCAGAAGCTGGAGATTCTGGGGGTGGAGACTCAGATAAAGCATGCAGGAAGAATTACCCCCCAAAGCCCTCACGTGCATTTGGATAAAGCATGACTGGAGTTTCTTTGCCTCACCCCTTCCCTCCACCAAGAGTGAAGAGGGGGTGACACTGTAGATCCCGGCCTGAGATATATGGCAGTGCCAGCTGCCCCGTACCCACACTATGCTCCCTTTCTCCACTCTGCTGATTGATGCCTGTTCTTCAAAACTTTCTCATCACGAATGGATAACCCCCATCCACTGTGGCTCAATTCTGGGCCTCGGGGAGCATGGCAGGGCTATGGATCTCTTCTTCCTCCTCCCGAAAGTAAGCTGGCTTTCCCTGTGAGCTGGGAGCTTGCTGGGCCTTCAGCGGACGGGAGGCTACCATATGGTTGATGCTCTGGCAGAAGTGCCACTTCTGGGGCTGGGGTGGCCGTTTGCATTCCTTGGCATGATGGCCTAGACCTCCACAGTTGTAGCACCTGTCTCCCTTTGATCTGCATTTCCGCATGTTCTTCCCTTTGGGCCGCCTCTCACTCCCAATGCAGGACACCCCACCAGGGCCGGTGACTCGGATAGATTCCAGGCCCTTGGCAGACTTCTTAAAGGTGAACTCTACGGCCTCACCCTCCTTCAGGCTCCGGAAGCCCTCCATGTGCAGCTTACTCTGGTGCACAAAGACATCCACCGGGGGCTCGAGTGCGACCCCCGCGCAGGCAGTCATGGACAGGAAGCCGAATCCCATGCGCACGTTGAACCACTTGCAGATGCCGGCTCCGCACAGCAGCTGTGGCTCCTCAGCCGCCCGGGCCACGTCCTCCTGCGCCTCCTCCGACCACCTGCAAACTGCTGGTCTGACACAGAGCTCATGGTAGCCGGCTGAGCCCGCGCGGCCCCGGGCCCCTGGTCGGTGGGCTGCCGGCCCCAGAGAAATCCGGAGGGAAAGGGCAAAAAATGAATTTTGAGTGTATGAAAAGGATAGTAAGTGGGAACGGTCATGAGTGTTATCCAAATAGGCTAATGTTGCATAGTGATTTATTTATAATTGGCACTCAAGTTTCCCAGTGTGACCTCTCAAGAGTGTCTACAATTTGCATCCTGTTGAACTCGATTAGCGTCAGCCCCACTCTCCTCCTTCCCCACCTTGTCCTTTCTCTCCAGAGGCCGGGCTCTCAACACCGGAAGCACAATGTCTGAGGCATCCCATCAGAGTTTAACACCCATGCTTCCAGGCTACAGTCACCACTCAAAAGGGTTTCTCCATCCTTTAAGACTCAACCCAAGGAGTCTTCCAAGGCCTTTTAGCTTTAGCTAATTTCTTCTTTCACACTCCCTTAAAAGATTTGTCATTTGGGGGGACGTATTATTTTTTTTTTTCCTAGTAAATTATAATCTATTAAAGTAGAGGATTTTCTTTATTATAATCTTTAATGACCAGACAAACCAGTGTACTGACAGTGTGCTTAAGAAATACCAATTGAACTGCAGCAAATGTGCCCAATAAATTGTACAACTTTGTAACAAGCTTGGTTCATAGCATTTTGCAGCAATTATAAGGACCAAAATCATCCTTGAGGATTTGCATTCTTGCAAAAGGTATAAAACACAGTAAGCTTCAAACGAAACAGGACATGACAGAGCTGTATCCCAGGACTATTCATGGAACAGAGTGGATTTCTGTCCTTTGTTTTTCTGCATTACAATGTTCATGCTGGCTTAAAAAATAACATTTTTGGCCATTTTTCAGTTTGATGAATTTGAGCTAATGGATGAAAAAGTGACTGTCAGAAACAGAGCACTGAGAGATGGAAAGCACAGTGTTCTCAATATGAAAAGCCTTTCCAAGTGACGCTGGCATCCGAGCTGAAGCAAATGCTACTCACACACACAACATATTCATTAACAGTGTTGAGTGACAAGTATAACTAAAGCCATAATATCATTTGCTCCCATTTGCTGAGCAAATCTGTATATTAACTAGGGTGGTGTCTCCTGCTTCTCTTCTATTTCACACTCCTGACTCATGTAATTAAAATATAGCAGGCCGTTGATACACAGGAAGGAGTGTCTGTATTAAAAATACCTTTTCATAATCAAATTGAAGCACTCATCTTATTTATGATCTGTCTACCTTAATAAATCTACTAATACTTCATTTTAAAAGCCATATAAAGCTCTATTAACCCATCTTTACGCACTTTAATTTAAAGTGACGAGCTATTCATAATTTTTTTCCCATTCATTTATTCAATAAATATTCTAAATATCTACTACATGCTAAGCAACATATTTAAAGCTGTGGATATAAAAGTGAATAGTTTAAGGTTACAGTCCCTGTAGGGGAAACAGACAGGAAAATAAAATAACGCCATACTGCACGTCCCCCCGCTGCAGGACACCACGTACAGCAAATACAAAAGAGGGAGTCTTCACCTTAACCTGGGAGGACTTCTGAGAAAACATAAGAAATAAGAGAAAAGCTTAAAAGGGGCAATGTTTATCAAAGATCAAGTGCAGGTGTGATTTTCAAGTGAATTTCTGACCTAGCGGGAGGGAAGTTCTGGCCTGGCTGCTCAACGAACAGGACTCTGACTCCATGACTTTGCCCACTCAGGTCACAGATGATAAGGCATCGCACATGACATATAAGCAAGTACACTGTGGTGTGCACAGTCTGCTGAGCCAGTGCAGTTCCCTCTCCGGGATTTCACCTGGGTAACAACAGACTGGGGCAGGTAGACGTGGGAGCTGAAGGGGAAAGTCCTTACAGAGAAAAGGTCAAAGGCACATGCATGTGGAAGATGCAAGGAAGCAGGAAACCTGAATAAACACAGGAGGTAACTGGTAGCACCACAAAGGTAGAGGGATCTTGGTCTGCCAACAGAAACAAATGTTCCAGGGCAAGACCAAGGCCACGTGGTCCAGGAAAGCCAGAAGGTGGGCATCCCCAGAGCTGCCTTTGGTTCCTGACAGTGAGGCTGTGCGGTCCACTCATGCACCCAGGAGACCCCCTTTCCTGTTCCCTCTGCATGTGTATCCTCACTCCCCTATACTTGAGTTAGTTTGACTGGGTAACGGTTCCTCGAGCCTTCTCCAAACAGATGATGTATTAGTGATCTGAGTTATGGAACACACTGCCCATTCTCCCTGGCTTTTACTGTTTGACAATGTGTCCAATTTACAAATATTAGAATGCCTTCCTCTGACCCTCAGGGATCTTTATCTTACGTTAGGGTAAATAAATCATGTTTTAGACATTGCACTGAACAAATTCAATTCGTCTTCGTGAAAAATAGCACTTGGAAAATGGGCAACACAGTGTACTGATTAAGAGCGTGGGCTTGGGGCTTCCCTGGTGGCGCAGTGGTTGAGAGTCCACCTGCTGATGCAAGGGACACGGGTTCGTGCCCGGGTCCGGGAAGATCCCACATGCCGCGGAGCGGCTGGGCCCGTGAGCCAAGGCCGCTGAGCCTGCACGTCCGGAGCCTGTGCTCCGCAACGGGAGAGGCCACAACAGTGAGAGGCCCGCGTACCACAAAAAAAAAAAAGAGCGTGGGCTCAAGCGCCAGACTCGCTGCGACCCTATCCCAGCTTCATCACTCACTAACGGCGTGACCTTGGACAAGTTACTGCACTTCGTGGTGCCTCCTACTCCCCATCTGTACAATATGGGTAACAGTGGTACCTACCTCATAGGGTTTTTATGGGGATTATAGGATTATACAGGAAAATTTTAAAATTCTGTACAAGTTTTTATTAAACACATGGACATTCATTTCTTAAATAATCACAGATACAGGGGTTTGAAGTTTGTAATTTTGATGAATGGCAAGAGAAAGAGAAGTTAGGGGATCTATTAAACACAGGTATAGCTAGCTATAATTCATCAAGGACCTATCATGTGCCCGGCACTGACCAAGTACTTGACATCCATCATCTCATGAATGTGGTCTGCACAAAACTGTCAAATGTGTTTGACAATTCACAAACACATATTGAAAGCCGACTGCATACCAGGCACTGGGTCATGCCTACAAAGATGAATAGAACGTAATCCCTGCTCCTGAGAAGCTCCCGGCATGGCTGGAGTGCTGAAGCTGGGTCAGGCAACCTCGCATCTACTTTGGTTCGATCATCTCAAAATGAGGATGTGTGAGCAGGTGACTCCCTGGGTTCCTACTTCATCTAATGATGAGTAATTTCACACTCACTGGACTAAGAGATCATGCCACCTATGGAAAACCCCCAAGCCTTTTAAGTTTTTCCACTCAGTGACCACTTGTGCTAAATGACAGTGTAGACGATCAATACTGCAGTATTTGGGGAGGTCTTCTGAGGCCAAGGTATCTGGATTGGGCTGCTGGAATGCTTTGTCAGAAGCATCAGCCCTCTAGAGGGTGAGATCTCACATGGTCAAGGCGAAGTTCAAAAGACAAAACTGTAGTGTTCAAACAGGAAGATGCCTTGCAGTCCTCAAGGACACCTGCTTCAATGCATTCATTTCTTTACTGGGCCCCAGAGGGAAAAGGTGATGTAGTTCATGGCCCACTAGGTGTCCAGTTCCTCGACACTTGTGCTAGGGCTTTCTGCACTGCCCAACGATATGTCACACAGATTAATAAACCAGGCTTCACACTCAGACTGCTTGGAGTCAAATCCCTACTCTGCCACTTTTTAGCTTTGTGATCCCAAATCCAGTTATTGAGCCTCTCTCCTCCCTGTGAAGTTGCTATCATGATAATACCTAGCCACATAAGGATTAAGCTACATAATACTTACAAGTTGCTATGGCACAGAGTCTGGTGCAAAATGAGCCTTCAGTAAATGATGATGGTGATGGTGATGGTGATGATGACGACGATAATGGCAAACACTAACATAAGGCACTTACTGTGTGCCAAGCTCCATTTCTAAGCACTTTACATGCATCACCTCAATTATTCTTCATAAAAATCCTATGAACAGGTAGGTATTGCTATTACTCCCAGTATACTGCAGCACAGAAAGGTTGTGAAATATGCCAAAGTAAGTAGCAGAACCTAGAACATGCGTCCAGAGTCTGAGCCCCTAACCACTGCCATGTGGTATGGGGTCTCCCATGACTTTCTGTTGCCGGCACAGACTCTTCCTATGGGTGAGTAGCTGCTATACGTACACGCCTAACGTGCATTAACTCATGGCGTCTACACACCAACCTATGCCACAGACTGTATTATTAAGTTTATATTAAATGTTTACATAAACATAACAAGGGGCTAAAACAAAAGGTGAAGGCAGTGAAGGGAGAGGGGCATCGGCTGTAGTGCAAAGAGAACTGAGTTAAGGACTGAACAGCCAGCACTACTGCAAACTACTCCAGGCAGGAAATGTCAGTGGATGTCTCGGCTGGGAGGGAAATGTGTGATCGGAGGACACAGGGTGGGTAACGAAGATGATGAACCATTCTGGCAGCTTCAGAGTTTTGTTGAAAAGCCCGGTCATTGTAGCAGTTAGCAGGAGCAGGTAAAGTGTGGTGGAAAGGGATGGGCTTTGAAGTCAGGCACCCGTTCTGTGACTTACTAGCTTTGTCTTCTAGGAAGTCACTCAACTTCTCTGAGCCTTGGGTTTTATTCTACTAAAATGGAGATTATAATACCTAATTTGTAGAGTTGTTTGGAAAATTAAAAGAGAGATTTTTTAACTGCCAAGCACAGTGACTGGCACAGAACACACTTAATAAATTCTAGTCCTCTTGTAAAGTACAGTGTGTGATAAACTAGGACAGGTTAACCTACAGGTGTTTATAACATAGGAAAACCAAACATTCCTTCAAGTAGGGAAAAATAATAGAGAAGAGTAGGAGAGAATAATGCTGTCCTGCTTAATAATGAACACCATAATAATCTGCTGAAAGCAGAGGAGAGAAAATTCATTTTTCTTCTGTTTTACATTTGGGACAAAGAAAACTTGGTTGGATGTTTTTCCAGATTGTTATAATGTAAGGATTCTTCCAGCATATACCCCTGGGGATGGCAGAAAATGTAAGTCCGACAGAAAAGAAAATTCTGGATGTCCAATCTGGGATAAATTGCCAAGTCTTCAGAAACACTTTCAGATGACGTCACTGTCTTCGTTTGTCATTACTCAGAGGGTTTGATTACAGTGTGAGCTTTTCCAAATTATCAAACATTCCAGGTGTACAAAATAATCAGTTTCCTATTGACAATCCTTGCATAAAGTGCTTAACTGTTGTCACATTGATTTCCTATGTTCGTTCACCCCACCATCACCAACGTAACATTGGTTAATACCTCATTCTTTCCCAAGATCTTCACTCTCAGTAAATTATTATTTGTGGAAAAGAATTATAATTCTAAAAGAATGTGTATTATACTGTAATTGACAGAGAATATGCTTTTAACGTACAGGGAAAGACCAATTTTCTGACACTTCAGCTCTATTTGCTTCAAAGCATTACTGCTATAAAGCACCAATTATGGCTAACCATGGCATTATTCTCACTTTAGTAAGTAGTTGGTTTCGTAAAGCTTTAAGAGCTCTCAACTTTGGCAATCAATTTAGTTAACTACAGGAAATGGCCTATTTCATAGAGATTATGACCTTAATATCATATTGCTCCGCAAGCTCCCATACATTGAGTGAACTGTCACTCAGTACACATTTACATAGACCTCTCACTATTAAGCCTGACAGATAAAGCACACTCGAGAAGCCATATCTGTATAATATCACGGTTGTCAGGGTTTGACTTCATATGCTCCACCACATCCACCCTCAAATCTTTCGGGTTCTATAAATTAACTTTACCCCAAACTAGCTAAAAATAACAAAAAGAGCCCCAAACAGGGAATTAGGGGGATTCACGAGTTCCAGCTAAGTTCCAGTGGGAAGGTAATGAATTCTATCCTGTTTTATTTTGGTCCTACCATCCAACCATCTCACTAGCCAGAACCCAGGGGTATTCCAGAGTGTCTTCCAAACCCTCAACTCTTATATCCAGGCAGTAGTTGAGGTGTGCTGCTTCCATCTTTTAAATGTTTTTTGAATCTTTACTCTCCATCCTACTGCCCTAACTTCAGTCTTCTCCTATTTTATATTACAATACAGAAGGTTTTATACTTTAAGGCTTTTGAAATACAAAATAAAAACATCACAGAACATGCATATCGACAAAAGACAACTATGCTTCCTTGGATTTAAGACCAAACAGACTCAAGACTCCTTTTAGAGGCCCAAACTCTGAGAAACTTTCTCCATTATATTGCATCCTCACCTGAGCAAGTATCTAGGCTACAAATCTGATCACATCTTTCTCTCTCTGCTGCTTAAAATACTTCTCTGAAGTTTGCTTGTCTATAAAGTAAGTCCAAGTTCAAAAAGTGTTTACCTACTCTGATTCAGAAGTGGAAGCTAACGTGCTCCAATAGTCTAGAACATACTGTCTTAGACCCCTACAATCCCATGGAAATTGACCCGTATCATCTTCCAAACTTAATACTGCAATACAGAAGCTTAGTTTCCTAGCGTTTACTCCAAGTATTAAAAAGTGAGCCTTTCTCCATCATTAAAAAGCCTACAAATAATAAATGTTGGAGAGGGTGCGGAGAAAAGGAAACCCTCCTACACTGTGGGTGGGAATGTAAGTTGGTACAGACACTATGGAGAGCAGTATGGAGGTCCAGCAAAAAATTAAATATAGGGTCACCATATGATCCAGCCACTCCTGGGCATATATCCAGACAAAACTATAAGTCAAAAAGATACGTGTGTCCCTATGTTCATAGCAGCACTATTTAAAATAGCTAAGACATGGAAACAACCTAAATGTCCACTGACAGATGAATGGATAAATAAGATGTACATATATACAATGGAACACTACCAAACCTTAGAAAAGAATGAAAGAATGTCATTTGCAGCAACATGGATGGACCTAGAGATTATAATACTAAGTGAAGTCAGAAAGAGAAAGACAAATACCATATATTATCACTTATATGTGGAATTTAAAATATGACGGAAATGAACCTATCTATGAAACAGGAAAAGACGCACAGACATAGAGAACAGACTTGTGGTTGACAAGGGGAAGGGAGTCAGGGACGGATGGATTGGAGTTAGCAGATGCAAACTAGTATAAACAGAATGTATACAGAATGGATACAAAACAAGGTCCTACTGTATAGCATAGGGAACTGTATTCATATCCTGTGATAAACCACAATGGAAAAGAATATAAAAAAGAACATATATATATGTATAACTGAATCTCTTTGCTCTACTGCAGAAATTAACACAACACTGTAAATCAACCATACTTCAATTAAAAAAAATGAGCCATTCTGATGCATTGTTTCTAACCATGGTTTACAGAATCCTCAGGAGTCAAGTACCAATAGCACCTCCCACGAGTGATGAATGGAGGCCCATGGAAAAGAGATGCAGCCCTTGCTATTCTCAAAGTTCACTCTGCCTGGGAAACACACATAAAAAGTATTATCTGGAGTGATCAGTATAATAATAAATACATTAATGGGGCTACAGAAGCATGAAGGAGGGGTTGTACCAGGCACAAAAGATGGAGAAAAGCAGCCCAAGAAGAAGAAATGGCCTGAGCAAAGGCAAGAAAGTCTATCTATGCACAGGGTGTTAAGGATAAAAATAAGCTTTATAATTCAGGAAAGGCATATATTTGGATTTTCTATTCTATTGTGAATTTTCACATGAAAACCTTACTCTTAATTGTGTTATGGTCACGTTTCCTTATCAAACAGGAGTTCTTTTTACTGCCAATGTAATTGCTTACGTCTGCCATCACAAGAGGAAAAGCAAGTGTTTTCAGGGCAGCAGATTACTGCCCACTGTGCCATCACTAATAAGAGACATTATAATATTTGTACTGTTATAATCTCCAGAAAAGCTCTAGGGAAAAACCTCAGTGTAACTCCAGAAATCATTTTGCCAGGATGTTCTTTTCATTTGAACTTCAACAAGTAAATGTCCAATCTGTAGAGTGGTCCTAAGTGCAAGAAATTCTTCAAAGAAGCATAACCACAAATTCTTTTTAAAAAAATGTAACATGGCTACACTCTCGTTTCCATCCTACCCAAGCAGTAGGAAAGAGAACTGCCATCCTGAAAACTGAGGAAATGCCCCATGAACCATAGTAATGAGCTACCAGGTGGAAACAGACAGTGAAAACTCTTAGATAATCCCCAAAGACTAATTTTACTCTGATGTTTCAATCCCTACCTCACAAAAACTTTCTTAATCACCATTAAAATTTGGAAAAACTTACTACTTTGGACTCTATCACATCTTTCTCCTTGGATTATTTACTCAAAGTACTCATAAGCTACAGATTACAGAAACACAGTTATCAAAATAGAAGGAAAGCATACACGATGGATCATAAAGGAAGGAAAATGCCGCAAAAGTGGATTACCAGCCTCTGAAGAATTGAGATCTAAAAGAAGTCAATCCCCACATGTAATCTGAACAGCAATGTTTTTTCACCAAGATACCAGCGTACAGGTTATTTGAATCCTATTGCCATCACTTTCCACATTTCTTTTTCTTGCCCCATGCTTTCCCTTCCCCCAAGGAAAGCTAAAGAAAACCCTGTGGTTTTACTTACAATCGTGAAGTTCATGACTTTGAGAATCCAGATGGTCATGGCCAAGTTCACCAGTATTAAAATCATCAGGAGTAGGACAAAGAAATACAGGCATCTTTTCCGCCAGCCATAAATCCCCACTTTGTATACCTGTGGTCCCTCGGAGCTGGGCATGGTGCTCCGGTGGTGGGTGTACTGTTCCTGAGGCATCTGAAATAAATGAGGTGAGAGAGAAGCACTCATATTAAACTGCTCAGAGAGAGAGAGGGGAAAAAAAAAGAATGGAAAAAAATCAACTGATGAAGAGAGATGGCGGACTGCTGTCTATGTTTCCACCCTCCTGACAACTCTAAAAAAATCTGTTTCCCCTGGACAAAAGGGGCTCCTCTGGAGGCTTGCGTGAGCTCTCCCGTTTCACGCAGACATCTCTCATGATATGCACTGAGACAGCCACATATATATATATCACAGGAGGAGAGGGACCCGTAGGAAGCCATTTTCCAAATGATTCTTAGAATTCCAACATCTTTGTGAGGGAGCCACTCAAAGTCCTCAGGGTAAAATTTAGAATTCACCTGAGAAAATAAATTAACCCCAGCAGTTCTTCATGGTGGTATAATACTACTACTTAGCAACTGATTTGGGGGAGGGGGGAGGTAAAATTATCTCAAATGCAATCATTCTGTATTGCCAAAAAGTTAGTGGCAAAAGTAACAAATCTGATCTTCCCTCCATTCCAGAGTTCAAAGGGGTGCTGATGGGCACATAGATTAAGCCTCACTTGACTCAGGGATCTTCAAAAGGTGATAGATGGCCTGTGCTTAAATGCTTCCCCTGACAGAGATCTCACTACCCTTTTCAAGTGGTCCTTATGAGTTAGACAATTCTAATTGTTATCAACACATTTATTTAATAAACATAAAAGAGGCTCAAAGTCAAGTAAGGCGTGAACGTGCCTTCCAGGAGCTTGCAGGCTAATGGGGAGAACAAACTAGTTAAACAGTGATAATAGCAGAGTGAGATAAATTAGAAAAAAATATCTGCCAACATTAAGTAATATTCGAATCCCCTTTAAAGTAAGGAAGCTTTCCCAAACCCCCGCTGTTGACACAAATTATCTTTATACTGGCACTGCTAATTAGGTACCAACACAAATCTAAGTAAACTTAACACTTCTATAAAATTCTCCAACCAAAACAAATTTTAAAATTAAATACAAACAAAGCTGCCAACGCGTATCATTCAAAATGGGAAATAACTGACTACTGAGAAGAATGATGACTTGCAAAACTAAACAGCATAATGTGGTACCAAGGACTTCAGCACAGCATCTTCTGAGCATCCCTACTCTGCCATGAGCCATGTGACAACATGGCCTCTACTGCTTTTCTCAACTTTCAAATGACTGCACAAGCTTTATTTTGGGATTTTTACTTCATTTGGCCCTCACGTAGGCAGACTGCATTCTCTAGGAATAAGGCCTGTCTCTGCTTATTTTCATCTTAGTCAATAGCACTTACATTAGTGATATATGGTGCCAAAGTGACCATGGTGACAAACAAAATGTAGGCCCTAAAATCATATCCTTGGTTACGAGGTCATCTTCCAGATGGTTCAGAATATACTTATTGTACGGTTTTTAGATAATCACTAAAATGCACACATAAAATCTAAAAATCCCCCAGAGGACTCATGGCCTTTAGGCATCAGTGGAATTCCATTTGAAAACCCAAGTAAATTCTTACTTAAGGTCAACTCAAATGCTCAGTGAAGATCTACATACATCTATGTCATTGTGAACACTCCCCTAGCACCAAAATCAGGCCCTAATATGAGTATGTGTTCAAACATATGTGAGTGGAATGAATATGTGAAAAAAATGAATGCATAAATGATGAATGAATGAATGATTTCCCATCCGCTATGAAATCTGCTGCCATCTGGGTGTGTACAAAAGTCCAAGCCAAACACCAGGGGGAACTTCTTGTTTGTATTCTTGCAAATTTCCACTTCAGTCTCCCAAAGCCCTGGCTTCCCATCCAAGCACTGAGCTTCACGCTATGAAGGGATCTCAGTTGTATTACTCAGCCCCTTACAATTCTGCAGACCAGAGCTGCGTTGTAACAACACGGGAACACAGCAATGTCATCTCTCACTGACCTTTTCACACACCAAGATCAATAAGAAGGGAAAATAAATGTCTTACAAGTCTGAAGGAAATTAGGCCTTTCTTTTCCATTAAATCATATTCTGTAAATTAAGGAAATAATCACAAAATCTTAGAATCCTATCTGCAAGGTCCTTTGATTCTAATCAATTAGTTCTATGAGTCAGCTGGCTTAAGACTAGAGAAGCTGACACACTTGTGCACGGCTCCAGGGTTTGTGGCAGGGCAAGGACAAGAATTGTAGTCTTTGACCCTTGCAGGTGTGAAGAACGGTGAGAAATTCTTGACAAATGAGTGTACAGAAGCTAGCGATATTGCCAGCACACCAGGTACCTTTTCTCTGACATTTATCCCAACTGATGGGGGCATTACATAATTTAGCTATAAAATGGAAATGACATGGTCAATAAATATTTATCAGGCTGTGGATATGGACATCATACGTGTGATTTTTTTTTCATACACAGATTTGAACTTGACAGAGGCAATGATTATCTCCACTCGGATTTTGCGATCCTGATGTACATCAGAGGAACCTGTGGAGCTTTTAAACCATCTACACTCAGGTTAATTAAACAATAATCACAAGGAACTTTTTAAAAAGTCCCCCAGATAATCCTAAAGTGTAGACAAGGTTGCATACCACTGATCTAGAATAATGTCTCAACCCTGACTATGCAGCAGAACCCCAAACAAACTTTTAACAGATACAAAATCAAATTCTGAGCTCTACAATGGAACTGGAAAGCTCCCCAGGTCATTCCAGGCATTAGGGACAGCTTATCTTAAAATGCCTTTTTTGCTGTTGCTGTTATTAAGCCAGATACCTCCCTGGCTGCTGCTGCTTTTATTTTAATTGACTTTTATTGAAGTATAGTTGATTTACAATGTTGTGTTAGTTTCTGTTGCACAGCAAAATGAATCAGTTATACCTTTTTTTTTTTTCATAATACAACCATTTCAAGGCAAAAATCTTGAAATAAATTCTAGAGTATAAAGCAGACCAGCAGAGCTCCTTTGCTTAAAGCAAGAGTGAGGGCTTGGCCACCCCTGAAGCACTTCTACAGAACCTTCGGATTCTTAGAAACCACTGACTTTTCCCCCCATGTTAACTGACCAGCTGAGGAGCTCAAAGACAGTAAGGGGAAGGTAGTGACCTTTCAAGCCACACAGTGAATTAGAAGCTGAGCGGGGACCAGAACCCAGATCCTCTGATACATGGTGTAGTGCCTGATTCTGTATGTCATGAGGGCTCTTGCACCGGTGCCATACTTCCTGCCTACTTTAAGGAACCACATCAAACAAAACATTCCAGTCTGCAATTCAAGGAAGGAAGGAAAGACAGAAGGAGGGAGGGAGGGAGGAAGGAGGCCATGTTGTACAAATGATTATAATACAAAGTGTTGACATCACTTATATGTGGAATCTAAAAAAAAAAACGGTACAAATGAACTTATTTACAAAACAGAAATAGAGTCACAGATGTAGAAAACAAACTTAGGGTTACCGGGGGCGGTGGGGGGGAAAGGGATAAATTGGGAGATTGGGATTGATATATACACACTACTGTATATAAAATAGATAACTAATAAGGAACTAGTGTAAAGCAAAGTACTCTATTACTCAGTAGTCTGTAATAACCTATATGGGAAAAGAATCTAAGAAAGAGTGGATATATGTGTATGTATAGCTAATTCACTTTGCTGTACACCTGAAATTAACACAACATTGTAAGTCAACTATACTCCAATAAAATTATTTTTAAAAAAAAGAAAAAAGAATACAAAGTGTTGCCAGCCAAACAATATGGTAACAGATACATCTGTTATAAATAATCCTGCTTAGAAAAAGAAAATTTAGATAAGCTGAGTACATTAATTTTTCTAGTCAAAAACAGAAACATGTTGAAATAAGAAAAACTTAAGAGGAAAGACAGACTCCAATCTGTGTTTCTTTTTGGTCCTTCCTGGGAGAAATCTGCTGTATAGGGAATAAAGTTGAAGTTTCAGGTCCTCCCTCATCCAAGTCCCTTCCATGGCCCCGGAAGGGGCCCTAGTAGTGTATTAACAGCCATCATACATTTTTGTAAAACTCAACTAAAGTAAGATGAAAAAGACCCTTTTTCACCTTCCCCTTATGTTGCGTGGTTTTGGAGGATTTACATGCATCTTGAAGGTCCGAATAAGAGGAAGTTGAATTGGGGGCTCACATAGTTTGGGTGCAGTGGTATGTATTTACATGGTTTGCAGACACCTCCCTGTAGAGGTACATTATGCTAACTCCCCTCGTATAAGAATGTCTTCCAGGAATTCTCCTTCCATCCTTGGCTCCAACTCACCAAGCGTGCTGTCATGAAGGTATATGACCAAAGCACACATTGCCATGTAAACGTGTCCTATGATGGCCAGCACCAGAAATACGTGGATACTAGATGAGCCAGAAGCTAGGTGGAAATTTTTTTTCTTATCATCAGTTACGTAAAATTTCAAGTGTAGAATTCAATTCTCATTGACACCCAGTCAAAACAGAAATTCTCTCCTGTCAAGAATATACTCAAGGCAGCACAGAAAATAAATGTTCCCCGCAGTTTTTCTTTTCTTATGGAAATCATGGAAAAGAGAATTAATCAGAATTCTTGTGTTTTCAAGTTGTGTGCACCGTGTGACTGAATTCTGTACATAAAATTACATGTTTTATGCTTCACAACTATCAATAATTTTAAAAAAAATTTTATTGAAATCAGCATAGGAGACAATTATCTTTCTATTGTCTACAGAGAAAATGGTAGCACCTTCATATGAAGAGGCAATCAAAGGATATGCCACCAAAAACTGTAGGAAAAGTATGTCAGATAGTTAATTAATATTATTTTTTCTGGATTTTATGATAGGTCAGCTTTTAAAAATTAATAATTTAATTTCCTCATTCTAAGTACATAGTCATGGTTTCTTAACTTGAGTTTGTATTTCTAATTTTTTCAGTTTTTTCCTTAAAACAGCCCCACAAATTGTTCAAGCTTCGGGCTTCACCAAACCTGGAGAGTCCTCTGGTCCCTCCCATAAAGAACCCCAAGTGTACATCAAAACCTCAGTGGAACATCCTCATAAGACGTCACTGCCTAGCTGAGCTCAATGAGAGGTACACTTACCTGTGTTCCACTGGGAGGGATTTTCAGACTTTTGAATGTGTCAGAGCCACCCTGGCAAACAATAAGTGCAATAAATGCAGATTCCTAGGCTTCACGCCAAGGAATAATTCAGTAAGTCTGGCGTGCATCTGAGAAATCTGTATTTTTAACGAGCACCAAAACTGATTCTGGATATAAAAGGCCCAAGGACCACGTTTTAAGAACGCGAATTTACATCCAACACAAAAAAAACATCCTTGGGCCATCTTTGCCTCTACTTGTGTTATTTCTCACAGGATTACCCATCTTCCTCCCGTAACCTAAATGTATGCTTTGCCATCCCTCACTTTTTCACTGCATTCCTACCCTGGAGCTTTCATTTCCATTAACCTCTTGCAGCAGTATATTGAATATTATGCTCTTTGCAGCCTTTGGTGCTTGGTTTTTAAATCTCTTTGGCATTAAACAGAATCTTAGCTTACCTTTATAATCCTCTCCACATGTTGCCTAACTTTACTCTTATTAATGCCCAGGTTTCCAGGTCCTTGGCAAATGCTAGAAACCTCATACTCTCATCTATCTACTGAAATGGCCCATTCAAAAATCACTAGTGACGTCCCTGATCAAAATTCAATGCACTCTTCTTAACACCCATTTTCCTTGCGTGTTTGGTCATTGCCAACTTCCCCTCCTCGCCTGGAAATTTTGTCCTTCTTTGATATTCATGACACTTCTGGCTTCTTCCCTCTATCTTTGATTACTGTCTGTCTTTCCAAACTCTCCTCTCTGCCTCTTTCTCCCAACTTCACATTATGAGTTAGCGTTCTCTTGCTCCCATCTCAGAGACAATGTCCAGTGTCATACTTTCATTTTGTACTTCTATGAGAATTAAACTCAACTTACCACTTTTACTCCAGTTTCCATCTCAAATTGGACCTATCTAAATGTCTTTCATCCGTCTAATCCCTCATCAAATAATTATTGATGGTCAATCAAATTCCATATACCGCGGGAAGGGTCTCAAGATACCACAAGGAAGAAGAGTTAACTTGTCTTTATGAAGCTCACAGGCTGGGTGGTGGGGGGACTATGTGCAGTAAATGCTTAGAAACAAAATGAAACATGTGAAGTATCTACACTGAAATATATCTGGTAATGTTCAAGAGAGCATCACAGGATGAAAAGTATTTTATATACACTCATCTAGAGAGAACTTTCTAAGGATGTAACATTTATGCTGAGACTTGAAGGATGAGAAAAAGACAGCAAGGTGAGGGTAGGGGCAAAAAAAAAAAAAAAAAACTATCTCAGGCAGAAGAAGGGAAGCAAAGGCAAGTGTCCCAATGCAGACAAGGCCTGTGGGACTGGCTGTAACGAGTGAAGCAGAGATGGGAGTGAGATGAGGCTGAAAAGTTGACTCGAGTCAGATGATGCTGGGCCTTGGAGATTATAGCAAGAAGTTCAGATGTTACTGAAAAGTCATTGAAAACCCATGGCAGAATCTGAAACAAGGGAGTCATAATCTGATTTATAAGAGTATAGCAATGCCTAGACCACAATAGGTGCAGAATAAATATTTGTCTTTTGATGTGATTAACGCTCTTATTTTCCCCCTCCCTCTATACCAATCATGCATCAAAGCATTCTCAAAAATTGAATAATTTAGCAAAAGTGAACCTTGATCAGTATAATATACTCCCCAAGAGGCCTACTTTTATCTGTGGCGGTGCACCAGGCATGTATATTTGAAAACAGAATCTTTCTAAGCAAATACACTCTCTTCTTAAGAATCACAAGACAACAGTATTTTCCATCAGTCATAGGGAACTTCTTACAGCGTCATACAACATATTTTACAGTGATATATGTCACCTCTCGGAATATATCCCAAACTCTTCCAAGTACTTAAAACTTCTTTGAACTCTAGTGGCACCTAAACAATGCGTGTGTGTGTGTATGCATCTATGTAAGTATATGTAATTATGCATGTGTATGTATAATTATACATATATACACACACAATTGCATATATTTGTTCAGTGAATGAATAAAAATCAAGCCAATGCTAAATTGCAGAGCATATCCTCCGGTAATAAGTAAACAGCTATAAGATCAGAAGCAAAGGAATGAAAACTTACACAACGTGCCTCCGTTTCCTAAGGCACATGCAACTATGATATATTGATATTAAGTAGGCTTAACTACAAAGCATTACTCTGCTCCTTCATGAGGCTCTTTTCAGTGTTCACCTGTTCATAAACAAATCCAGTTGACTTAAAGATAATCTGTTTTTTTGCACACAAAATGCAATAGGATTATATTTCCCAGAGAACCAATGTAGTGAAACTTTCTGTTGCTTTGCCATTAATACGGAGGAACCACCAATCATCAAGGCAATGTCATAATATAATAACCACCCATAACCATGGCTAATTAAATAGTTGCCAAGTATAACACACATGGGATTTCCAAAGAAGGTCGTTCTGGATGGGCATTTTAAAAGCATGGCTTTGAGCTGTAACCTCATGGTCTCACGCATCCAAATCTTCATACCTGGGATCATGTAGCATTACAGAATCAAGGCCTTGACACTAACTTAATGTGACAATCTCAAGGAGAGGACCCATTTTTATGACTTGGACTTGTGAAAAACTTCCTCCTAGGTTGTGTGGCCTGGTTTCACTTCTGTCACTGCTCACACCACCAAGACCTCAGTGACTCTGCTACCTGAAGGTTTTTCCAACGGCCTCACAAATGTCCAAATTCAGTCACAGAAGCCATACGATTTGTACAAAGCCCATGCTCTCTATAACGTGTTTACAAAGATCCTTGAGCCAAGCCCAGCCAAAGTGGTACCTGGACCCTGTAGCTGTTGCCCCTCTAATTTAGGAAGTCACAATAAATGCCCAGCTTAAGGCTCTCCCACACTGACCTTCAAAATGTTAAATCCCACTACTTTGACATCTTAACACAGAAACCAGCCTCGTCATACTCAAGTGGTCATACCCATGTTCACTCCCCTTCCTAGATCTGGTAGGTACCAAATAGTTACTGGAAGATCTTCTAGTGCCCTCCTTCCTACATTTTATCAGTTGATAACAGGATGATGGAAGGTCTTGGGGTAGAAACATACACAGCTGGCACATTTCATGAGGCTGAACACCTATTCTAGAATAATACTGTTAGAAACCATCACTTTCTGTTTGCGTTGTGTTTTTGTTTCAGCTGGATTCTTCTTCAGGAGGAGAACACATGTTTTCTTTATTTCCTCCCCAAATAAAAGAGATATCTAGAAACAGCTACAGTATTTGCATTACCAGTCTGCTGTGCAAGAATGCATTATGTTTTGAGGGATGATTAAAAAACAATCAGTAAACCTTCCAAAGACACATCAATGCTATCAAGTTTCCTGATGATTTTTCTCTGGAGCCTATAAAATTTTATGGGGCATGATCCACTCTACTAATAGGGTTGAGGACAAGGAAGCATTGGCAGGCATTTTATTAAGGCTTGCTAGACTCTTCTACCCACTAGGCTTCATAATGTCTTGTTCCGTAAGGGGACTTACGGGAGTGATGACTGCAATTCTCTGTACAGTTACATACCGTGGGGCAAAGAAACATGGCAAAGCACAGACTTGGCTGTGGAGGAAACCCCGATCTCAATCTTTTTTTCAAACAGAAAAAAAATCTTTGACCATCTACTATGTGCCAGGTACCACAACATATCCTGGGTATATCTAGGTCTTCAAAAGGAAGAGTAAGATATTTCTGTTTTCATCAAGCTTGTATATTAATGAGAGACATGGACAGTAAACAAGTAAATGGATGAAACCATTAGAACTAAAGTTAGGTGGGAGGAAGGAAACAGAGAAGGTTCCATGACACAGAGTAGAGGGTGAACCACACTGGTCATGGAAGGCCATTCTGACCAAATGACAATTAAGGCGAGACCTAGAGGTAGAACAAGTTTTCCAGCAGAGGACAGAGCAAGCATTTCGGCCTTAAGACCATCCTCCAGTTAAGCAGGATGGCCAGCAGGGTGGGCACTGAATGAGCTCAGAGGAAAGGGTAAAGGAGGGCTTTGCAGAGAGAAGCTGTGGATTAAATATACTCTGCCTTCTACGTTATGAAGAGTACAGAATTAACACGGCTAATAAATACATTCACTTACTTAGAAATAAGACAAGTGATACAAATCAAGTGAGCTAGGGTTTGTTAACGCTGCTGCGGCACCTTACAACTTCCAGAACATTTAAAAGTAAACATGAATTACATCACTGTCTACAACTGTAACCAGTTTATATAAATAGCAGGAATATGTTCTCTCCCAGGTTCATTACAGTTTCTAGAGTTTGTTGTAAATCTAAGTCATTTTGGATTATCTTGGCACGTAAATAGTTTTCCATTACCAGGTTAATTTTGAGGTCTCAGATTTCAAATTACCTGCTTTTCAAGGGTTGTTTTCATTCACCCATCCATACAAGGCTTCAGTCTTGGATAGCTAACATTTGGCACAATTTCGATGGTAATGGTAATAAACTCCTCACTTTTAGCTCTGATATAACAATCATCCAGAAAAGTAAATGCCTATTTGTATGAAATGGTCCAGGAATGGCATGTTCTATTTAAACCAATATTTGGACTAATTTAAAAGCGAGGTATTTCATCTTTTAGTTTTTTAAGAATTGGAGTATGTAAGTGTTGAAGAGTTTTTACTGCAAAAAATTAGACAAGTGCATGCATTTAAAAGAGCTGAAGAAGATACAGTTAAGAAAACCTTTTTCATTCACACTTTCAGCCTTTCTCCATAGAGGTAACTATTACCAGCCTTCTTCTTATCCCTAAAGAAATGTTCAATACACATACAGCCTTTATCCAATACATACATTCAAAGCATACATGCACACATTTAAATTTTTCTTTTTCACAGAAAGAAGGGCATATTTTCACTCTTTATTGTTCTTCATCTAAGTTGGTCCATTTACATAGCTCAGTGATAGTCCCACAAAAAATACAGAAATCTGTTTCTTTTTAAAGTTAGTTTTAAATTGTATGTGCACATGATATTTAACTTAATCAACTCTTTAGTGGTGAACACAGGTTGTTTCCACTAATTTTCTGATACCAATGCTCATTTAAACAAATGAATACTTACGGGTATTACCACGTGCTGACACTAGTCATTCAATGGTAAAAGACAGATTCCCTGCCTCTTGGACCTTACATTTTAGTGGAGGAAATGATAAACAGATAAACAAACATCTAGTTTGTCATACTTATTCTTGGGATAAGTCTTATGAATAAAAAAGTAAAGCCAGAGAAGGGGACAGGCAATGACCAGGGAGGCTCCTGTCTGTAGGACGGTCATGGAAACCCTCTCTGTGGTGGAGATATTTGAGAAAAAGTCATGAACGAGCAAGACAGTAAAGCATGAGGACATCTGGGAGTAGCACTCCAGTCAGAGGAAACAGCACCAGCAAGTGCAAAGGCCCTGAGGTAGGGGCTCACTTGGCATGTTCAAAGAACAGTGTGGCTAGATCAGAGCACACAAGGGGGAGAGTGTTTGAAAATAAGCTTGGAAGTGCAGGCAGAAGGAATGCACATTGGGTCTTATACGCCACAGTAAAACCATAAGTAAGACACTGATTGTGACAGTAACTATCAGAGAACCAAGGTGCAGCAGTGCTCAGATTTTCACTTTGGAATCACTCTCACTGTTCTGTAAGGAATAGACTGCAGGGGCCAAGAGTGCCCGTAGAGAAACCAGGGGCCTGTGACTCCTGAAGTCACCCAAAGAGAGGTGACAGTAGCCCAGATTTGGGTAGAGGTTGAGTGAGAAGGTGGCCAGTTGCTGTATTTGGAATCTGTCTGGAAAGTAGAGCTAACAGGATTCGCTGATTCCCTAGACCTAGGGTGTGTGCAGGACAGGAGTCAAGGAGAATGCCAGTGTTCTGGCATGAGCAGCAGAGCGAATGATGGTGCTATTTATCAGGATGGGGAACACTGAGAGGATAGTGGCTCATGGGGCAGGAGGCAAATGGAGTGTGAGGAGAGGAGAGAGAGAGCTCTGTTAAATCACACTGATTTTGAAATGCACAGAAGAATCCATGGGGGTGGTGTCACAAAGGCACATAGAAATGAATCTGGAATTCAGGGGGAAGGCGGCTTAGAAATGAAATGTGTAAATCTTCTGCATATGAGTATTATTTAAAGCCACAGGAATGGGGCATATAAGTTTCACATATGTCCAAACAGAGCGCTCAGAGAAGCCATGAGACGCTGAATTGCTAGGTTAAGGTATGCATGAGTGTGTGTGTGTGTGTGTGTGTGTGTGTTTTATAGATGTTATTATCAAAGTTCTCCTCCAAAGTTCAATATGTCTTCTATTTAAACTCAAAATATTTATCTCTGATGAATTAGAAGATATTTCAATATAATTACAAACATTAATTCTCACTGTCGTAGAGATTTAGATGTGTGAGGTGTCAGCTGAAGTCATTTCAGACAGAAATATCTTTGTGAAACACACATACATATTTATTCTAGGCATTTTCAGATACATTAGCTCATACATTCCTGACAGCACTCTGGGGGATCAATCTTATTAAAACTATTTCATAAATTAAGATACCGAGGTACTAAGGAATGAAGGGATGTTCTCAAGGGTTCCTAAGTAGTAAGTTGGTTAGGGTCTGGACTCAAATTCAGGCCCAATTTTCCTTCCAGTAGACACAGAATGAGGCAAAGACTTAGCTTTCGCTGAATAAGATGCAAGGTATTTACCACAATGTTCATTGAAGCACTGTTTACAATAGCCAGGACATGGAAGCAACCTAAGTGTCCATCGACAGATGAATGGATAAAGAAGATGTGGCACATATATACAATGGAATATTACTCAGCCATAAAAAGAAGCAAAATTGAGTTATTTGAATTGAGGTGGATGGACCTAGAGTCTGTCATACAGAGTGCAGTAAGTCAGAAAGGTAAAAACAAATACCGTATGCTAACGCATATATATGGAATCTAAAAAAAAAAAAAAGGGTTCTGAAGAACATAGGGGCAGAACAGGAATAAAAACACAGACCAGACGTAAAGAATGGACTTGAGGACACAGGAAGGGGAAAGGGTAAGCTGGGACGAAGTGAGAGAGTGGCATGGACATATATATACTACCAAATGTAAAACAGATTGCTAGTGGGAAGCAGCCGCACAGCACAGGGAAATCAGCTCGGTGCTTTTTGACCACCTAGAGGGGTGGGATAGGGAGGGTGGGAGGGAGACGCAAGAGGAAGGAGATATAGGGATATATGTACATGTATAGCTGATTCACTTTGTTATACAGCAGAAACTAACACAACATTGTAAAGCAATTATATTCCAATAAAGATGTTAAAAAAAAAAGATGCAAGGTGTTTAGAATGACCATTTAGGTATATTTAGTATGAGACGCATTTAAAAAGGGCATATACACTGCTACCACCTGATAACTCTGTTTTCCTCAGGTCCTCTCATGGCACTATTACAGGCATTTGGACACATCAGAGAGCAAACCCACCGGTCCCTAATCTCATGGCAGTGACAGGAGGCAGCGATGGGAGAGACAGATAATCAACATGAAAATTATGTTTGAAACTTCTGTCATAAGACAATGGGGGTTACGGGTAAAAGAGCAAAAAAACAAAAAAGACAGGAAAAGGCAGATCAACAGTGGTAGCAGGTGAAGAGCTGGGCAGGTTCCACGTATAAGAGCATGAGAGAGGCTGACCTCGTGGAGAAAGTACAATAATACCTGAGCAGACTGGAAGGAACCTGGAGAGTCAGGGAGATCTGGCTTTGCGTAACACTCAGACATCATTCTAAACGTGGTCCTTGACACTGTAAGTTGAAAACCAGGAAAGAATGTAAACTGGACACCCTGAACAGGAAAAATGATTTCAAACACTGAGAGCAAATTTAATAGTGTCACTTTCACATGCAAAGGGCACTGCATCTACCCATTGTGGCCTCGTCTATAACCAGCTTTCTTAATAGGAGCGACAGATTGTTTTCAGCTACCCTGTGTTGTACAAAACCGGGGCTTCTTACATCCCCATGGATGATACTGCCCAGAACCAGATGATGACAATCGCAGTCGGGCCTCTACAGTGCTTCTGTGACTTGGGGACCAAGCTGTGTAATAAAATAATAATGAACATGACTCAAACACTTAAGATCAGAGAATGAGACACAAAGCTTGGAGAGGACATGGACAATATCAAGTCATGATTTAACAGATGAGAAAACTAGGTTCAGGGAGACTTTAGTCCCAAGACCAAAGTCTGCTAAAACTGAAAAACAGCATGTTTCCCACGAATTCCAGGCTTCAGTCTTTTCAACTGAAACTCCTGTTTGACACCACTTTCATCAACCACCATACACATGCCTTTTGAACAATACCCAAAGGCAAATCACAACAAAACCACGTTTCCTAACACAAAGAATACAAAACTGTTGATAAATACTTGCGTAGTGGTTACCATGTGCCAGACCCTGTTCTAAACACTATACTGAACTTATTTAATTGTCACAGACATATAATTATGAGGCAGGTGCTAGTACTATCCTGATTTTACAGTTGAGGCAACTGAGAAACAGAAAGCTTAAGCGACCTACCCGAAGTCATTCAGCTTGTTAAAGACATAGCAAGAATTTGAACCCAGAGTGCCTGGGTGAAAACTCTGTTCCAATTCTTGTGTTAAATGTTTCCAGATATGTGTACACACTTAGTCAGAATAGTGTGATTACTAATTAGGAACTTGTTTTGGTAACAGTTTTAGCTAGAATTTCTCAACATGGATAGTAATTTTAAGACAATTCTTCATAAACTTATTGAGGGACTACTATATTTCAGCCAGGGTGCATGTTACTCTAAGTATAGGCGTTTTTTCCCAGGTAATAAACCATTTTTGATATGTCTCTGAAACCCATACATTTTTACAGCATCATGAAAAACAGTTACAACAAATTAAGCACATCCTTCTATAGTGATTCAATAGTTCCATAAAATTAGCATTGGTCCAGTAGATTCTCCTTTGACAACTGTGTTTGGCAAGGATCTTTAGCTGTTACCTGTGCTCTCAAATGCTTGCAGGGAAATCTGTGGTCTGAAGGGAAAATCTCTTCATCTCATTTTTAGTCAAGTTATTTCTTTCCTTCTATCTATCTATCTATCTATCTATCTATCTATCTATCTATCTATCTACCTACCTACCTACCTACCTATTTATTTATTTGCGGTACGCGGGCCTCTCACTGTTGCAGCCTCTCCCGTTGCGGAGCACAGGCTCCGGACGCGCAGGCTCAGCGGCCGTGGCTCACGGGCCCAGCCGCTCCGCGGCATGTGGGGTCCTCCCGGACCGGGCCACGAACCCGTGTCCCCTGCATCGGCAGGCGGACTCTCAACCACTGCGCCACCAGGGAAGCCCTATTTCTTTTTCTTTTTTTTTAAATTAAAGTGTCCAGAAAGCAGGAAAACAATAACAGCTAAAAGTTATTATGCACTTTGCATGCCTTCACATATGTCTGTATGTACACATGAACATATGTATATATGTTTACTGAGTTATAAGTTACTCCTACTGAAATACACAGATATTCACTACACAGCTCGAGTTTTACAAATCTGTACATCTGTGTAAAAAATATTCAGTCAAGATAGGGAACCTTTCCATCACCCTAGAAAGTTCCCTCATGCCCCTTCCTCATCAATCCCCATCCCCAAAGGCAGTGACTGTTTTGATTTCTAGCACATTTGAAAATTTTAATCCTAAGTACAATTCTATGAGGCGCTGATTCCAAGGAACGTCTAACTCTGAGACCCACGCTCTTGGCCACCATACTGTTCTACTGCATTTCTTCCTAGTGGACACTTAGCCCATCTCTACAGTGTCCTCTGAGAGAAGTCAGACATGATGTCCTAACTTCTCTCTAATGCATCTAGAATGGTGCTATACGTACCACCCTTGGAAGAATTGAAAAAATGGTCACTCGAATCATTTTCTATATCCTGTGGTTCAGATGAGACACCCTATTGAGAGCTTACTGATATCAGATTAGGCAGGTGGGGGTCACTGAATGAAGTGGACATGTGCCCTCTTAAAGCAACAGGCGCTGCCCAAATCCCCCCAACTGCTACACTATGAGAAATCAGACCAGGGATACCCTTCTGCAGTTTTTTCTAGATAATCGAGATATCTAAATTTGTACATAACATCTCAGTACATGTAAATGCTTTGTAACTAAGTCGATTTTTAAAAAACACTTCATGAGTCAAAATGTGTCCACAGGCCAGCCCTGGATTGCCAGTTTGTGACGAGGTGTTTGCATCCACGGCTTGGGAAACACCAGGATTAGCTTCATCAGCAACAGAAAGGAGCCCACAAACCTCTGAAGGTCACAGCCAGCCCAGGAGGTGAGGTCTATCATCGCATGGTAAAAGTTCTGCTGTCCAGACTCTGGTCTCCTGCCAACCCTCCTGCCCACTGAGGGAAGCCGATGACTTTGGTAAACATCTTGAACAAATATAAGAGAAAAAAGAAACTGGCAACAGGAAGAGGGCATGGAATAAAAACACAGAAGGAAAGAGCTAGAAGGAGTAGAGAACACTAGAGAGGAGAGAAGACAACTACAGGTAAGAAAAGGAAGCAAAGGACAGGCATCTCTAGGCTTGAAGCACCTTCTTTCATTGACTACACTGGCCCAGGACCACAAACCCAGTTGGAGTGGAGACAACAGCGTGGTGTGGAATGACTTGCTTGGAGCAAGGAGCTCTCTCTGATGTTTATTTACTTACTTATCTATTTACTCTGAGCTTTATGAGAATAGTTTCAGTGCTTAAATATTTTGACCCTGGTTTCCAGGAATTCCGAAATATATTATTTAGAAGTCAGGGAAATCACTAGAGAGTCCGATCCTGTCACCTTGGCAAAGGACTGTGGTCTGAACAAGGAGGAAATTTCTAATCCCCGGCAAAATGGTTTTTATCAGGAAACTGTGCTCACCGTCATAGGTGCCACTGCATTACTGGTTAAAAAGAAGAATAAAGCCATCGCTTCCATATCTGCCTACGCACCCGGAGCTCCATTAGGACAACCACCAGCAAAGACTTTGAGCAAATCAATCTCACAGGATTTATACACTTAGTGAACCGTGGTGATACGTCCCTCCCCCAGTCCTGCAGACCTGTTCAATAGGCCACAGCTTACATGGCTTCCTTTACAGAAGGCAGTTCACACTTGACAAAAGGAATCTGAAACCATAAGAAACATGACCACCTTTCTGTGTGGCAGCAAAGGTGAAAGAAAAAGGACAGTGGAATCTTCAGAGAAATTAAGGCAACAAAGAAAAAGTAACCTGGATCACTCAGCATAAAACCCTCCTCTGCTGACTGTCTCAGTGTTTCATTTTATCATTTGATCTGCCTATTTCATTCTTTGTCAGTTTGCCTCACGCTGAGATAATGTTAAGCATATACATCTGACATACTTAAGTCCTTACTGTGTGCAAGGCACCATGCTAAGGGCAGTCTAAGCACAAGCTCACAACATACTACGAGGGAGATGCTACCATGTTCATTTTAAAGATGATACAATTGTGGCTCACCAAGAGGGTGTAACTCATCCAAGGTCACACAGCCAGGGTCACAGTCCAGGTCTGTATGCCTCACAGCCTGGGCTCACTTCACAATGTAATCACTCTCCTTCTGCTACAAGATCATCCCACCCTTCTCTCTTCTCTCTTACTGGGCTGCTTCTCACTTACAATCACCCTCTGCCCCTTTGGTTCACAGATGTAGTGTCCTGTTCATGGAACACGCCCTTGTCAGATGAGTGGGATTGAATTCAGGGAACAGTATTTTTGTCAGAAGGAGGTTACTTGGAGTGTGTTCAGGGAAGGGTAAAAAGAAAAGTGCAGGAAAAGATTAGGGAGAGATGAAATAGTTCAAGGCATTCATAAAGAAACGGGAGAGCTTGAGAATAACAAAAAGCATAGAAAATGAGAAAGAGAAGACACTTTACAGGCATCTCATCCTATTTTACAGATGGAAAGACTGAGAGCCAGCTCTTAGTGGACCCAGAGCCTATCCCAAGACTTCTGACCCCCGCTACCCTTACTCCCTCTCTTCACCTCACTTCTGTACCAGGTCCTCCTACCACCCTCAAATGTGCCTTAAGAGAATATGACAATGGCCATGGGTTACAAAGTACAGAGATGCAAATTTGGCCCAATCTGAGGGGCTGGAGATGAGAAACAATGCCCCAAGCTGCCTCGCAGCACAGTGAGGTTCTCCATCACTGAACGAATTACTGACACATCTGGCTGACATCTGTCAGTGATGCTATAAATGGCACTGTTGTAGTAAATAACGATTTAGCTCCAACAGTATTAAACCAACTCAGTTCTGTGGACCAGTGTCTGGTTGGCTTCAACAGAATCACTTGGGGAGTTTTTAAAAATAGAGGGATTCCCCAACTCTAATCTCAGAAATTCTGATTCAGGAGGTTTTGAGAAACCATGGAACCAGGTGATTTCTGAGGGCCCTTCTAGTACTAAGACTCCATTACGTTACTTTCTCTAGCATGGCTTCCAAAGTATCACTCAGCTCTCATTATTAAGCCAACACACATAACAAGTAGTCCACTCCAGACTCAGAGTCAAGGAACAAGAAGCACTGCCATTGTCTCCGAACGCCTATGTTCTCTAGACAGGTAACCCATCTTTTCTAGTCTCAGTGTTCACTTCTTTGAAATAGAAGCAATGGACTCTTAGAACAGTGCTAGAACTCTTGATCTGAATCTGTGGGCTCCTATTCCATACCCAGAGGACCTCCACCCATCCTGGTAATGAAACTGCATGGGGCCAGTAGGCACATGACCCAGTTCTGGGTGTGGATTCTGAGAAGTGAGGGGAACTTTATGTGGGAGGGTGTCCCTTCCTGATTAAAGGGGCAAAGCCTCATGAGGAGAAGTATTTTCCCCCTTCATGTCCTGCCACCTTTGTCCTGACTTGAACATGACACATGGAGATGAACAAATGGACAGTGGAGCAGGAAGGAAACTGGTCTTTAGGGACGTCGCTCAGCTGCCGCAGCAGTCCTGGACTGTCCAGGTGTAGTCTACGTCTATATGCACAAAAGGTAAGGCTTTATACTTTCCGACTCTATGAGCACGATTTCTATTACTTGCAGCCAAATGCAATCTTTACTGATACAGCATTAAAACTCTCTTTTCAAATGAAATCTCTTGCAAAATCCCAATATATGAAACAAATAAAAGTGGCTGTGCTATTTAGAAAAATGGATGGAGTGTTTCCAGAGCCATTCCTTCCTATTTCCTGTAGAGGTTCTTCCATGGAACCAGAACTGGCCAAAATCGGTACCTCTTAAGGTAGTGTCTCCAAGGCAGCAGGGATTCTCAGATTTTCTCAGGACTCTGAGAGTTCTCTGCCAAATCTGTTCTTGTGCTTTTCTTTCTCTTTTCTTTTGATGTACTTATTTTATTTACCCAAATTTTGTCCTAGGAAACGCAGATCCAATTCATGACCTATGGCTACTACCATGCAGTTCTGGTGTCTGCATTTGTATTCAGTGTACAATCATGTTGGCAATAAGTGATTTGATTCTAATTGTCATGAATAGAAAAAGGAGCAGAGTGTAATATAATACAAAATGAAACATTCCTTCAAGGTGCAGATCAAGGGACATCATGGCATGCAAATGAAGGTACATTTGAAGAGAAAAATAGTCATGGAAGAATCAAGTCTATATCCAGGATATAAGAGTATGAGTGTCTAGAACCAAAATAATCTCCAGATAACTGTCAGTCCCATGTTCATGGTGAGGCCTTATTAAATTCCAGTAAAGCATCTTCTACCTAAAATAACAATGTTGATCATCTGAATACTATTACTTTACTTTGCATTTAATTCATAAATTTATTTTAGTCTTATAGATGCTAAAGAATGATTAAAATAGAGAGGTGATTACCTAGGTGGGTATTTTTGGTTTGCACATATTTAAATTGCAGTATAATAAAAGCAGTTAAATCAACAATGGGGGCGTGGATCTTTTCCCTCACCCTGTTAAAAGGAGTCTTTATATTACCCAACTCAAGAAATTCTGGACTACAGGATGGCCCTAATCCCTTCCAGATGGTCAAATCCATAATTCCATGAACCTCCTCACCTTATGAAATTAATATTAAATGCTTCCACCAACAATGCGGTACGTGCCCCTGAAGGTTTTTAAAAATTAAAAAAAGAAATAAAATTAAATAAATTCATGCATTAAAATAAAGCACACGTATCATTCTATATTCCTTTTCAAACGTTTGTCTTAAGGATGAAGTGTATGCGGGCAGGGCCTAGAACAAGCTATGTTCACTGCCATCCCTCCCCCATCTCCACCTGGTCCCTTCACTCATCACTCCCAGCAGAGTATCTCTGGATGGAACAAACATGGGTTAAAAATAAGGCCTCAGGAGCCTGCTCCCTCCTCACTTACGAAATCTGAACCCTTGGGCGATGCCATTCTTACAAAATGTGCTTTCTGACTGCTTCCAGAAGGCACAGTGGGGCAGACTGACCGTGGGGTCTTCTATTGTGAAGAGGGTAAACCCATTCTCCTCACTGAGGCCATGGTTTAGCCACACACTTCAAGGTGAACCAATCAGTGCCCGCTGGGCTTTGCTATTCTAGTATGTATGTTTCATTCCTGTGCACAGATCTCCCTCTGCCCCTGCTGCCCAGTTTGTGGTGTGGCCACTCCTCCCTCCCTGTAGCCTGTACCTCTGCCTTGGATTTCTTCTTCTCTACCCTCCCACACCCCTCTTTGTTTTTCCTTTTTAAATGTCCAGGGAACCTGATTTTCCCCTCGTATACTTCTAAAACAGGGCAACTATAGACTTTCTTCCAAGTTTCAGGCAATGCTGTTCGTACCCCTGCAACCTGAAGTTGCTATTTCACGCCTGCTCTGCTCAAGGCTCAACGCACACTAAATTTAGAGGAGTATGAAATTAGAGCTCACAGTCTCCTTTTTCACTGGCAGTATGTTTGGCTGTGGTTCATGTTGTTTCCCAATCTCTTGGCATCTTGCTCACTCCATAGGCAACCCAAGTGTAGTCACCGTCTGTCCTATCTTATCCCATGTCCAACAGTTCCCAAACCCTCTTCATCCCAACCCAACCCAAAGATGGCATTCATGAAGAAAATATTTGTGTGCCATCTCTCAGAATAAGAATTCCTGCTTCCAGTCACTTACTTCCTAATTCCCTCCTCCAAGTGCAAAACTGTGGAGAAAATAAAATTGCTGGCTGAGAGGGCTGACTTGCCACCAACAGAACACAATGCCTGCGCACTTATCGTAGGTCTTACGCAGACAAAGATATGAAAAAGTCCAGCCCCCCCCCTCTTTATTCACCCATTCATCTAACTCTCTACTATCAGCTACTTGTTGAGAGATTTTAGAAGCAAAGTCAATGCACCCCTATTTTATTTAGGTCCACCCTGAGAGTTCTAGCCACTCTTCTGCTATTCAAGAAGTAGCCAAGAACCCATTCATTCATCTGTTTCCCCAGCCAGACTCGTGGCCAAGGCCCCTTTAGAAAACACCATTGCTGCCGCTGATGGCTCTGCCAGTAATCACAAAGCTGTAGTGAGGCTGAGTCCAGCTCTTTCAGAGCTGAACAGTGTTCTTAAGTGCAATTATATTACGCTACGTATTTTCCAAGTGTTAAGTATAGAATAAGATATAGCTTTCGGGGGAGGGGTAAAAATCTGTATTGCATTAGAGTTGATATGTATGAAAAAGAATTATACAAAATTTGATTTCTTAAAAAAAAATCACTCTTTTCAGTAAGGTGTAAAATAACATCAATTGATCCATGAAATAAAATTCACAGTATTATATGTCTGTCTTTTAACAATGATTTTGAGTAAATTACTGTTTTCTGTGACTCTTTAGTTGTCTATACTTCATAAAACACAGAAGTATTTTTTTTTTTTGAGGGAAGAACTGCCAGTTACTTCTGCAATTCAGAAAAAATTGAAAATTATTCTAGAAACAGAATTACAAATGTTGTATCCAGCATATTTCTAGGCAAATATATCACGGAGCTCCTTAATGACAGTCAAAAATCCCACATAATAATAAAAGATGCCAGGAACTCATATACACGTATCTGTTCCTACACTCTGAAAGTGTGATCCAAAATAGAAACTTCAAACGCCGATTTCCTCTAAAATGAGAGCCATTTTCTGCTAAAAACGTCCCTCTCCAAATTCTCATAAAGCAAAGAACACAGACACTTTCATCTAAAATTATATTTCCTGCCAGCGAACTGTCCTTCCCCACAGAAAAGTTGCAGACTGTTGGAGCAGGGTGACAATACAAGAGTTCACATACTTTTCTTTTTCACAGTCGTGTTGCCAGCTTAACCCTAACTTTCCAAAGCGTACGGCCGAAAATCACCTCTTGAAGGGGGCTGAGGGAGGAAAAGATGACAGACAACCCCACACCAAATGTTGAAGTGATGGAGTTCTAACTTGTTCATACACATACACCCAACCTCCCCACGCCCCCCCATACACACACACAGACACACAGAGTACTTGCAAACAAACAGCAGGCTTAGAAAGCGAAAAGAAAGCCTGCAAAAAATGCAAGAACTGAGCAGTTCCCTACCTCTCCTCTGCTTCACAAAGCGAATGAAGAGAATCCCCTGCGATCCAGACGCGTGTGGAGAGGCTGGAAGGGGGCGGCCGCTCGGCCTGCAGAGGCTGAGCAGGCCCAGCCTGTGTTCAGAAGCTGCCCCAGTCAGATTTTCCAACTGCAGAGTTGCAGCCAAGTCCCTGCCCATGCCTGAAGAATTTCCTGAACAGCATTCCCGTGCTTTTTCGGACTGCTTTGAAACCGTACTCTGCCTGTACTTCAATACGCCTTTGTCAGGCCAACTCCCACCTACTGGGCCGGCTTCAGCTCTCAATGGGAAACACGTGTGTCAGGCACAGACTCGCTCCCCTGCCCCAGCGCCCATGGGGGCTGCTGGGCTCACACAACCACAAAGGCAACGGCTTCTAGAACTAATACTGATTTCTCAGTCATTCTCCACGCGGCCTCTGCTCTGTGGCGCTCGATGCTGGAGCTGAGTCTCCTTCCCCTGCTCCATGCCGCCCTTTGCCAACTTCCTCCTTGTGCTGACAGCCCCCAGCTGACCCCCGTTAGCCCCTCACCCCAACCCAACTCTTGCCAGTCCTGATAACGAGCCTATTACAGCTGAGAGATGGGAATTCTCATTTGACCTTCCTCCCTGCCAGTGCCTCTGTCTTTGCTCAAAGGATCAATTGCTGGAGGGGGAACAATATTTTTAGCATTTCCAGATTGGTTCAGTACTTCTGAGTTGTCCCCTCAACCTGACGTGTGCATCTCTTACTGCCGCCACTAAAAATAATGCAATTATTTTTCAGGCACTTTTGTGGCTCTCTGCTCTCTAAGCGCGCTGGTCCCCAAATGTAACATTTTGCAGGCTGTTGCAATGTGTGCTGTGGTTACGGGAAATAGAAAGGAGAAAAGAAGGTAACTTTAATCAGAATGTGTCGTAATTCTCTGCACCTGTGATTACTTCTGGATGACCCTCCATCAAGATGTCCCCTGTACATGCTGCTGGATCGCGTAGTCTACCTTTGAGATTTCCTCTTTCCATAAAACGCAGAGGAAATTTCTAAAGATACAAAGAGGACACCCCTCTTCTCCTACACTGACAGCCCCCTCTCTAAAGAGCCAAAGCTAAGTTGTCAAGGTAACATTGTAGAAAACGATGATTTAAAGAGAAAGCCTCATTTATTTTGAGTTTTATCCTTTTCTGTTTGGGGGGTATTAATATTTTACTTCCAAAATCATATCCCGCTAGCAACTTATTTTAAAGAACTGGCTTGCCAGATTTTAAAAGTACTGTGTATTCCTGAGGGACTGCTGTAAATAATAGATGTGGTAGAATCCGGAGTTTAGCATCAAACTGCAATGGGTACTTTCAGGAGGATTCAATTTTTGCCTTGGGAAGCAGTGTGTCTGTCTGTGGGGAAGGGAGCATGGGCACCTCTAAGGTCAGGACACAGTTATAGAATCAAAGAACTTTAGAGGAGGAGGGAACCCCAGAGACCATCCAATCCAAATTGTTTCAACCCTTTATTTTACAAAGGGAAATGGAGGTCCACACAGATGAGATGTTCAGAGATGCAAAGACTCTTAATGTTAGAACTGATGCTAGAAAGCAAGATTTGGGTGAATTTTCCATGTGCTTTCTCTTTCCCAGCATCATTTGGGAAAGGCCATATCATCTAACCTTCACAAGAGAAGGCTGATAATCAGATGGCCTGGGTCTAATCTTAGCTCTCTTACTGGCTGTGAATTCTGATTAGTTCGCTTGACCTCTCTGGACCTCAGTTTCCTCACCTGTAAAACGGGGGTAACAACAGAATCCAGCTCACAGAATTTGGTGAGATAATCCATGCAAAGTGCTTATTATAGTGCCTATAAATTTTGGTTTACTTTTCCTTTTATTGAATCCAGCAAAAATCAGACCCTTTCTCTCACCAAAAAGCAAAACTGTACTCTCGCATCTAGTTTGAGTTCCTAGAATCAACTATCTGATTGGCTAATTAAGTTTTCTGCCAAGTTACCTTTACACAATAGGGGCCTACCCCCTTAAACATAGACAGGTGTCCTAATGCTTTATTGGAACATTAGCCAACCACACAGCTATTTTTCATTTATTCACTACACCTAACACTGAAGTCTCTCCTCAAGATTAACTCACCAGCAAGGTAAACAGTCAGACCAAATCTGCAGTCAGTTACATGAGGCTCAACAAGGTGCCATTTAGAGAGAACTGGAGCTTCTGCCAAACCTTAAGAGCTCAAGATTACCATTCTAAAAATAGAAGACCATTAACAATTGCAATTTCCAGGTTTGGCAACTGCAATGTCCTAAAGTAACAGCAACAATTACAAAATAAAAATCCTGTAGGTCAAGGAAGAAGTCTTACTGAGTAAACAGTGGCTACAAATTCTAAAAAATCAGATTTTTATCTGGGTTTCCAGAGCCTTCGTTTCAGAGGCAATCATAGCAAGTGGTTAATGAATCACACACTACTTATTAATCACGTTGGGGTGCCCAGGTTCTTTTGGGAAAACAAAAGAGGAGGGGTAGCTCTTAATTTTAAGTGGTTTATAAATGCTTTGGTAAACAAAAAAACAACAGCAAAAAAAAAAAAAACCAAACATAAAACAACTGGAAAAACAAGGTCAGATTTTATATAAAGGCAGAAAAATGGTAATGTAATCCAAAGGACGCTGCTTTGATGTCTCTCCATAAACTAGCTACATGGCTCATTTCAGCGTGGATATTTGAAGAGGGATACCTCCGTATAGACTCAATTCATTACTACTAGCTGGAAAATCCTAAAAAATTACTTACGTCTTCTAATGTTAAGAAAAATTATCCACAACTTGAAAATCAGACCAAAAGGCAGTCACATTCTATCAAAGTCATGCGTGGCAATTGTTTAACATGCCCTCTCAAGAATTATTTAAGGGAAATGTGCTTTGTCTGATTCACTGTTGACAACTGAATAAAGATCCCAAATATAGTAAAGTTACAAGTTACCTTGGAGAGTTTTGCCTGTTAAAGATACACAGTATTTCTCAGGATTGACATATACACACTACTATATTTAAAAGAGATAACCAACAAGGACCTACTGTATAGCACAGGGAACTCTGCTCAATATTCTGTAATAACCTAAATCGAAAAAGAATTTGAAATAGAATATATATGTACATACACACACACATATGTATAACTGAATCACTTTGCTGTACACCTGAAACTAGCACAACATTGTAATCAGCTATACTCCAATATAAAATAAAAATTTTAAAAAAAGAAAAAATAAATCATTGATAAAATGCTGAAAAAATAAAATATAATCCCAAATGTTATAGTCTATTGCCCTGTAGGACATTCACTGGTTTTGTATCTAGTCTAGCGATCTTTTGTTAACATTCTTTATTAATGTACCTAAGAACAAGGAGCTCCTTAAATGGTCTCAGAATCAGTCTTACCATCATACTGATTTCCTCATAGTTAATGAGTCAAATAAAATCTTCGACATACTTTCATTTTATATTGATATTTGTAGGACCCATGTATTTAACTTCAAAAAGTTACAGCTTGACACTGTTTCACTTTCTTCATCTGTATAATGAGTATTATAAGTCTTAACTGAGATAACACATAATAAACCACTCAGCAAAGTGTGTGGCACACCGTAAGTGCTCAGACTATATCGGTACTGCTGTTATTTAATACTATCTATTTGGTTTTCAGTTTTGTAAAGGACTCTAGACTACACTAGATCACTAGACTAGTCTCCTTCCTCCTATACCTTTTAATCCTTGCCATGAGATTCTGAATCCTCTCTACAATGGCCACTCTGGCTGGAATTTTTATAGATATTGATCTCTCTGCTTTTCAGAGATTCCTATTTCTAATGTTCTAAAACTAACAACTGAAGTATATCTCCCTGTAGCACATTCAGATGCTGCAGCTGCTGATCATAAAGGTCAGTTAGAAATTCTGATCATAAGGATTGCATGAAAGAGAAAACTTCATTCTAAAGCAGGATATAAACTCCACAGAGACATGGGTTTTTGTCTGCATCATCTCCTGCCTTTTTGCCAATATCTAGGATGAGTAAGTACTTTGCCTTCATATTTAAACTTTGAATAAATAAAACCTTTTGACTTATTTGAAGACAGGATGCTAAATCGTCCTTTTTTAAAGAGTTATTTTGATTACAATTTAAACACATCCATTACTTTAGGAGATGGATCCAAAAAAGTATTGCTGCAACTTACGTCAAAGAGTGTTCTGCCTGTGTTTTCCTCTAGGAGTTTTTTTAGTGTCCAGTCTTACATTTAGGTCTTTAATCCATTATGAGTTTAATTTTGTGTATTGTGTTAGATAATGTTCTAATATCATTCTTTTACATGTAACTGTCCAGTTTTTCCAGTACCACTTATTGAAGAGACTGTCTTTTCTCCACTGTATGTTCTTGCATCCTTTGTCATAGAATAATTGGCCATAAGTGTGTGGCTTTATCTCTGGGCTTTCTATCCTGTTCCATTGACCTATAATGCCTGTTTTTGTGCCAGTACCATACTGTTTTGATGACTATAGCTTTGTAATATACTCTGAAGTCAGGGAGCCTGATTCCTCCTGATCTGTTCTTCTCTCTCAAGATTGCTTAGGCTATTTGGGGTCTTTTGTGTTTCCATATACCTTTTAAAATTATTTGTTCTAGTTCTATGAAAAATGCCATTGGTATTTTAATAGGGATTGCACTGAATCTGTAGATTGCCTTGGGTAGTATGGTCATTTTAACAATATTGATTCTTCCAATCCAAGGACATGGTATATCTTTCCATCTGTTTATGTCATCTTCAATTTCTTTCATTAGTGTCTTACAGTTTTCAGAGTACAGGTCTTTTGCCTCCTTGGGAAGGTTTATTCTTAGGTATTTTATTCTTTTCGATGTGATGGTAAATGGGATTGTTTCCTTAATTTCTAGTTCTTACAGTTCATTGTTAGTGTTTAGAAATGCAACAGATTCCTGTATATTAATTTTGTATCCTGCAACTTATTTGAAAAGCTTTTGCAGAGCAAAGGAAACCATCAACAAAATGAAAAGATAACCTACCGAATGGGAGAAAATATTTGCAAATGATATGACTAATAAGGGATTAATATCCAACATATATGAACAGTTCATACAACTCAGTAACAAAAAACCCCAACAACCGAATTTTAAAAAGGGCAGAAGAACTGAATAGACATTTTTCCAAAGAATACATACAGATGGCCAACAGGCACATGAAAAGATTCTCAACATCACTAATTATCAGAGAAATGCAAATCAAAACTACAATGAGATATCACTTCACACCTGTCACAATGGTTATCATCAAAAAAACCCAAAAAACAAATAACAAATGTTGGCAAGGATGTGGAGAAAAGGGAACCCTTGTACACTGTTGATGGAAATGCAAATTGGTGTGCCCACTGTGGAAAACAGTATGGAGGTTTCTCCAAAAATAATAATAGAACTACCATATGAACCAGCAATTCCACTCCTGGGTATATAAACAAAAAGACCAAAAACATAATTTGAAAAGATACATGCACTCCAATGTTCATAGCAGCATTATTTAAAATTGCAAAGATATGAAAGCAACCTAAACATCTACCAACAGATGAATGGATGAAGATGATGTGATATATAGATACACACACACAACTGACCACTACTCACTCAGCCATAAAAAAAGAATAAAAATATGCCATTTTCAGCAACATGGGTGGACTTGGAGGAGGGCATTATGCTTTGTGAAATAAGTCAGACAGAGAAAGACAAATATTGCATGATATAATTTATATGTAGAATCTAAAAAATACAACAAACTAGTGAATATAACAAAAAAGAAACCGACCCACAGATATAGAGAAGTAATGGTTACTAGTTGGGGGAGGAGCAATATAGGGGTAGGGGAATCGGGAGGCACAAAATATTGGGTGTACAATAGGCTGAGAATGTATTGTACAACATGGGGAACACACACAATATTTTGTGGTAACTGTAAATGGAAAGTCACCTTCAAAAATTGTACAAAAATTTTAAAAACTAATATTTTTCCAAAAAATTTAAAAGAAAAAGAAAAAAAACACATCTGGTACCAGTGGATCATTTATCCTCATTATGGCTTAGATTCCTTGTAACATTCGGTTTGGTTTCTTCTAGGAATGGTTCAGTTTGGCTAATTTCTTCTTAAAATTTGGTGCTGAGAGGTGAACAAACTTTGCAGGTGTGCTAATTTGGGCGCAGAGGAACAACTCCCTCTCACATTTAGGAAGAACACTTCTATTAATGCGATTCATGATAATATTAGGTTTGGCCACAGTCACTGTGAGTCACACTGAGAAGCCAGTTTCAAATGCCTCTCTCTCATAGGTACTCTTATTAAGCTACATCTCCTGTATGGTTTATTTACATATGAAATTCTCCAGTCTAGATTTATGTAAGCATCATCTGAAGGGAGCTTTGAAAATAACCAGAGCTAGGAGCCCACTCTAGAGATTTTGATTCTATTGGAATGGGATAGGCGTAATGGTAATTTTGTTTTCAGCTCCACCCACCCCCAACCAAAATGATTCTAACATGAGCCAGACTTAAGAATCACTAAGTTACAGTGATAGCTTAACTTTTAAAACATAAATCTAATTGTGTCACTCTGTGCGCTCAAATCCTTCGATGGCTTACCATTGCTTGAAAGGGAAAGACGGCCACCATCACTAAGACTTGAAAGGCCTGGCTTGATCTGGTCCCTCGTCTACCTCTTCAGTCTCATCTGCTGCCAGTCTCGCTTCTTCCAGTGCTTCAAAGAAATCATGTATCTTTTCACTTGAGAATCTACAAAAAAGCTACTCTCTCCTGAAAATACATTGCTTTTTCCTGGATGCTACCTCCACTCTTACGTTTTCTTCTACTTAACTCCTATTCAACCTTTAAATTCATACTCTGTTATCACTTTTTCTAGGATTCAGGTATCTGAACCCCAAAACCAACAATCCCCTGTTATATATACCCCCAAACTAGCACTCATGATAGACTTGACTATATATTTATTTGTATTTTTATTTGATTGATGTTAATCTTTCTTGATAGAAAATGAATATTCTCCATGAGGCCTGAAACTAGGTTTGCTTGCTCACTACTGTATCCTAGTTCCTTGCACCACGCCTAGCTTGTAGGAAGTGTACAAAAGATATTTTTAAGTAAGTGAATGCAGTTTTTCTTTTTTTAATTCAAGTGCAGGAACATGCATGTAACACCATTTTTTTAAAAACAATCTTGAGTTTTCAAACTTAATTTAATCCTTCTGACATGTTAAAATAATGTATTGTACTCAGAATATTGAGTTCTCCTATAAGATGTAAACATTTTCAGAAACTAATAAGCCATTCACATGTTTATCTAAAAGACCATGAGAAATTACTAAGTCAGGTGCCTGGCAAAGCCTGTAAGGCCTGAGGTACAAGGTAGTGTTACCAAGTCCCAGCTCGTACTGCTAACCACATGATGGGCCAAAAAATCGAGAGATGAGGTGTTGGGGCAAGGAACTGACTTTATTCAGAAAACCAGCAGACCAAGAAGATGACGGGCTAGTGTCCCAAAGAACCATCTTACCCAAAGTAGAGTCCAAACTTGTTTTGTACTAAAAGGGAAGGGAGTGTGGCAGGTTGTTACAAACTTTTGGTGCCAGAATCCTTTGTTCTTGCTGCTGTTCTCTTAGGTCTGGTGAAAATATTCCTCTAAACCTCCAACAAGACAAAGGTGGTTCTCTGTTCTCAAACTTTCTGTCTCTACAGTAATGGGAAAATGTTATACCTTTAAAGGGCAGAGCCTTGAGAATGGGCTACCATGTATGTTCTAGGCTGTAGGCAACATTCTTCTACAAAGGGGCAGAGCCAGCATGACTAAGCACAGGCGACAGAGCACAAGGGTTAGAGCTAAATAAATAGATCCAATATGGAGTCAGGTTTGTTCTTCTCTGTTACAGTAGAATGCTTAGGATTATTGTGTACAGGATTTGCTGCGCTGGTCACTTGAGAGGGCAGGCTGAGTGGAGATGTACTCATATATACAGAGGCACAAAGTAGTCATAGCACAAGCCTAAAGAGACGCATTCGTCGGGACCCCTTTGGTTACAGCAGTCAGAACTCATTCAAATCAGCCTAAAGAAAAAAACGTGGAGGTTCCTACATCATATTACTCTAACCCCAAGTGGATCTTATGGTGGGATGGAATGTAGCACTTAAAATATAATCAAGGCTCTATCTCCTTCTTGTCCAGGCTTCATTCTCAGTTTTTCTCTCTCCATTGGATAGTAAGCTGTCCACAGGTGGTCCCAAGCTCACTTTCCCAGGGAAAATAAAAGATCTTTTCCAGAAACGATGGTAGGTATTCCAGCTTGAGCCACATGTTTATCCCTGAACAAATTCCTCTGACCAGGGGTATGAGGCCCTCCTGTGGGCTGTATCTGGCTCATAGAACAACACTGGCAACTAAAGGGAAGGAATCAACTCCATCTCCACCAAATGAACTGAGTAGGCTAGTTAAGGAATTGAGAAAAAGTAGTAGGCAAACAAAAGTTCATTGTAAACTATGGATGATAGGGCACTCAAGACATATTCATAATCTTGCCAAAAGAATATTCTTTAAGAAATATTAAGAGGCAATATTTAACCAGAGGACAGAAAAAGTATTTGCTATATACAAGCCCAAAGCAGCTGAATTAAACTAATGGCAGACAATTAGGACAGCAACGTTATGCCAACCTTTCATTTAAGGGTTCATTTCACAAATCATACCTGATGGGAAATGACATTCACCCTGCTTTGGCTCTTCAAAACAGAGAGAGCAAATCCAATCCTGCTTTTCAATGGCCAAGGGCAAAATTATCTGGCTGGCTTTGAAGAGACTTTTATTTGGAGGGAATCTGGACCAGGAAGTTTGGCTCAGGGACAAATCAATGACCCACAGTTTTCAGAAATCTCCATTAGCCAGCCACAATGTCTAAGCTGAAGTCATTTTCTGTTTGGAAATTCAAATATATGCATAGTACACAGTGTAGGATTCTCAAGCTAAGTCATTACTTTGAGGAGGAACTGACACATTTGATAATGTAATGTGACTAGTAATGAAACACACTGTAAATATATCTTTTCTAAAGAAATTAATTGAACAGCAAATACTGGTATAGATTGTTCCAGGCATTCTTTCCTTTAAGCACAAAACATTGATCAAGTCTTCCAAAATTTCATTCTGGTTCACAATTTCTCACTGTATTACAGCTTGCTGAAAGTAAAACTCTTGAAATACATGTTTATTGGGGAATAAAATTTATTGATCAATAAAAAGGGGCCAGATTCCATGATAGGCACTCCATGATAGGCAGAAATAAATAAAACCTGTACTTAAAAAAAATGATAGCATCACTCATCTTTATTTTTACAATCACATCAGTGCTCAATGATACAAAATACAACAGTTGGATTCAGGAATCCCAAGCTAATTATAAGCCCTCTGAACAAGTAGTGTTGCTTCAAATGAAAGGCCAAGTCTCAAAACCTGACAAATGTACACCAAAAAAATTAAAAGCTGCCAAGGAAAGAAAATATATTTCAAATCATTTGTTCTTCAAAAGGAGTTCATTTATACATGTGACAGAGACATAGTTGAGCAAATCCACAGCTACCATGGTGTGTGGCATATAATAGATGCTTAATAAATGTTTAACATAATGAACATTGCTAGTAATAAGAAATATTCCATCATTGCCAGACAAATAGAAGCTGAGGAAGTTTATCACCACTAGGCCTGCCTTATAAGAAATAATAAATGGAGTTTTTCAAGCTGCAATGAAAGGATGCTAAGTAACAACATGAAAAATAAAAGTATAAAAGTCACTGGTAAAGATAAACATATGGTCAAATTCAGAATACTCTAACACTGTAATGGTAGTACATAAGTCCCTTTTAACTCTAGTTTCAAAGTTAAAAGACAAATGTATTAAAAATAACTACAACTACTATAATTTGTTAATGGATAAACAATATTGAAAAATGCAAACTGTGATATCAAAAGAATGAAATGGGGGAGGGAGAAGTAGAAGTGTAGAGTGATTTTGTATGCAATTAGAGTTAAGTAGTTATCAGCTTAAAATAGACCATTATAACTGTAAGATGTTTTATGTAAGCTTCATGGTAACCACAAAATGAAAAACCCTAAAGACACAGAGGCTGAAAGTGAAGGGATGGTAAAAGATAGTCCATGCAAATGGTAACCAAAAGACAGTTGAAGCAACACTCATATGAGACAAAATGGACTTTCAGTCACAATCCATCACGGGAGACAAAAAGGTCATTGTAAATGATAAAGAGATCTATTTATCAACAGGATATAACAATTGTAAATATACATGCACTCAACATTGGAGCCCCTAAATACATAAAGCTAGTATTAACAGAACTAAAGGGAGAAATAGGCAGCAATACAGTAGTAGTAGGGGGCTTCAGTACCTCACTTTCAACAATGGATATACCATCCAGACAAAAAGATTAATAAGGAAACAGCAGTTTTGAAAAACATTATAGACCAAATGGCCCTAATACACATACACGGAACATTCCATATAATAGCAGCAGAATACACGTTCTTCTCAGGTGTACACAGGAAAATCCCCAGGATAGGTCATATGTTGGGCGACAAAACACATTTTAGCAAATTTAAGAAGACTGAAATCATATCAAGTATCTTTTCTGAGCACAACGTTATGAAACTAAAAATCAATGATACGAGAAAAGCTGAAAAATTCACAAATATGTGGAAATTAAACAACACACTCTTGAACAACAAATGGGTCAAGAAAGGAAACAAAAGGGGAACCAAAAAGCATCTTGAGACAAACAACAATGAAACACAACACACTAAAACTTATGGAAGGCAGCAAAGCAGTTCTAAGAGAAAATTTTACAGTGATAAATGTCTACATCAGGGGAAAAAAATCTCAAGTAAACAACCTAATTTTATACTCGAGTTACTAGAAAAAGAAGAACAAACTAAGCCCAAAGCAGAAGAAGGGAAATAATGAAGATTAGAAAAGAAACAAATAGAGAGCAGAAAAGCAATAGAAAAGAACAACAAAACTGAGAGTTGTTTTTTCTTGAAAAGATAAATAAAACTGACAAAACTTTTGCTAGACTAACAAAGAAAAAAATAGAGGGGACACAAATAACTAAAATTATAAATCAAAAAGGAGACATTACAACTGATACCACAGATACACAAAGGATCATAAGAGACTACTATGAATAATTATATGCCAACAAATTGGACAACCTAGAAGAGAGAAATAATTCCTAGAAACATAAAATCTACCAAGGCTGAATCACAAAGAAAGAGAAAATCTGAACAAAGTAATTACTAGTAAGGAGATTGAAGCAGTAATCAAAAACCTTGAACAAAGAAAATTCCAGGACCAGATGGCTTCAGGAGTGAATTCTACCAAACAATCAAAGAAGAATAAATGCCAATCCTTTTCAAACTCTTCCATACAATTGAAGAAGAGGAAACAATTCCAAACACATTTTACAAGGCTAGCATTACCCTCATACCAAAGGCAAATAAGGACACTACAAGAAAAGAAAATTACAGCCCAGCATCCCTGATAAACACAGATGCAAAAATCCTCAACAAAATACTAGCAAACTGAATTTAAGAGCACATTAAAAGGATCATACACCAGGATCAAGTAGGATTCGATGCTGAGACGCAAGAATAGTTTGACATATGCAAATAAATGAAACTTAGGCACCATATTAACAGAAAAATGGGCAAAAAACATATAATAATCTCAATTGATAAAAGGAAAAGCATCTGATGAAAATTCAGCATGCTTTCACGATCAAAACGCTCAATAAACTAAGTATAGAAGCAATGTGAGGAATGCACCTCCACATAATAAAGACCATATATGTCTAATCCACAGCTAACATCACACTAAATAGTGAAAAGCTGAAAGATCAGGAACAAGTCAAGGATGCTCACTCCGATTCAATATATCACTGAGAGTACTAGCCAGAGCAATCAGGCAAGAAAAATAAATAAAAGGCATCTAAATTGGAAAGGAAAAAGTTAAGCAGATTTTTATTTTAAAATAAAAGTCTCCATATGCAGGTAATGTGATTTTTATATACAGAAAACCCTAAAGATTTCACCAAAAAATTCAGTTAAATTGCACTATACAAAAATCAATATACAAACACCAACTGCATTTATATACACTAACAAACTATCAGAAAAAGGAATTTTAAAAAGTACTTAGAAATACATTTTATCAAGGAGGAATAAAAGATCTGTGCACTGAAAAATATAAACATTCATGAAAGAAACTGAAGAAGACACAACTAAATGGAAAAATCCCAATCCCATGTTCACAGATATGAAGAATACTGTTAAAATGTCCATCCTAACCAAAGCAATCTACAGATTCAGTGAAGGCCATATCAAAATTCTAAAGCCATTTTCCTAGAAATTGAAAAAATAATCCTAATATTTACAGGGTACCACAAAAGGCCCCAAATAACCACAGCAATCCTGAGAAAGAAGAGCAGAGCTCGAAGTGTCACACTTCTGGATTTCAAACTAACTACAGAACTACAGTAATCAAAATAGTGTGGTGCTAGGATAAAAATAGATATATAGAAAAATGAAAGAGAATAGAGAGCCTAGAAATAAGTCCACACTTATATAGTCAATTAATCCTTGACAAGAGTGCCAAGAATACACCATGGGGAAAGTATAGTCTCTTTAATAAATGGTGCTGTGAAAATTGAATATCCACATGCAGAGAAATGAAATTGGAGCCTTCTCTTTGACTATACACAAAAAATTAACTCAAAATGTATTAAAGACAAATTTAAGACCTGAGACTATAAAATTCCCAGAAGAAAACATAAGGAAAAATCCTCCTTGACAATGGTCTTTGATTTCACATATCTGACACCAAAAGCCCAGGTAACAAAAGCAAAAACAAACAAGTAGGACTACATCAAACTAAACAGCTTCTGCACAAAAGAAACCATAAATAAAATGAAAAGGCAAGCTATGGAATGGGAGAAAATATTTACAAGTCATATGTCTAATAGAGAGTTACTATACAAAATATATAAGGAACTCATACAACTTAATAGCGAAACAAAACCAAAATAACCCAAATAACACTATTAAAAATGGGTAAAGGACCTGAATAGATATTTTTCCGAAGAAAAAATACAAATGGCCAACAAGTATATGAAAGATGCTCAACATCACTAATCATCAGGGAAATGCAAATCAAAACCACAATGAGTTATCACCTCACACCTGTCAGGATGGCTATTATGAAAAAAGAAAAGGGCTGACAAGCATTTGGAAGGGTGTGGAGAAAAGGGTGCCCTTGTACGTTGTTAGTGGGGACATAAAATGGTATAGCTATTACAGAAATAAGTGTGGAGCTTCAATAAAAGTTTAGAAATAGAGCTACCATGTGATCCAGCTATCCCACCTGAGTATATATGTCCAAAGGAAATTAAATCAGAATCTCAAAGAGATATTTACACTCCTGTATTCATTGCACGGTTATTCACGATAGCTACATATGGAAATTACCTAAGTGTCCAGAGATGGATAAATGGACAAAGGAAACATGATATGAGTGTGTGTAAATACATACATATGGAATATTATTCAGCCACGAAAAAGAAGAACATCCTGCCATTTATGATATGGATGAACCTGAAGGACATTATGCTAAGAGAAATAAGCCAGACACAGAAAGACAAATATTATGTGATCTCTTCTATATGTGCAATCTACAAAAGTCAAACACTCAGAAACAGAGAGTGGAATGGTAGTTGCCAGGGCTTGGGGATGGGGAAAAATGGGGAGATAACAGTCAAAGTACACAAACTTTCAGTCATAAGGTGAATAAGTCCTGAGGATCTGATAGACAGCATGGTGACTACAGTTAACAATATTGTATTGTATACTTGAAATTTGCTAAGAGAATAGATATTAAGTGTTCTCTCTCTCTACATACACACACACACACACACACATTGTGAAATGATAACATATATTATCATGTTGTATATCTTAAATATATACAATTGTTTTTTTTGGCTGCACCACGCAGCATGTGAGATCTTAGTTCCCTGACCAGAGACGGTACCCGCACCCCCTGCAGTAGAAGTGCTGAGTCTTAACCACTGGATCACCAGGGAAGTCCCAAATATATACTACTGTTATTGTCAATTATACTTCAATAAATCTGGAAAAAATAAAGCACAAATGACATCAACAGGCTAAAAAATATTCTGGTATCATTTTTGCAGTAGATTGAAGATGAGAGAATTTTACATAATTATTAAAGTTCACAAATGGTGTGCTATTCTGATCTAGAATGAGACAGTAGGTCATCAAGGTAAACTTTTCATTATTTCCATGAAAAAGTGAGACCTGAAGTGACATGGCCAGAGTCCCATAGAGAGGTAGTATAGGAGCTGGACAACAGATTCATATTTTCTGATATCTATGTTGCCTCCTGGGGCCAGTAACTGTGATTGCAGGATATGACTTATTGTATCACTTCTTCACTCACTTGGGTGTTTTCTGCTGGGAATCACTTCCTTAAATACAATTATTGTTCTAACATGCATTGTCTGGTTATCCACTTTTCCCCTTACCTTCTCCTAAGCAATCAGGAATTTCTTTTTTAGTATTTCTGTGTATATGTTAGTAAAAACTAAATAGAGATAGATAAGACTAATTAAAAAAATTAAAGCACAGGTCCAAAGAAAAATGTTACCATTTAAGTTAAATACAAGAAAAATTGTCATATATACGTTTAATCCTGCCCTTAACAAAGCAAGTACTCATTAAGTATCTGCTGGAATGTATGGAAGTCAAACATTTTGTAACCTCAGTGGATCACATCACAGGGTTCAATGGCAAGGCGATTTCCCCCAATGCTTCCATCTTGATCAACTTCAACAGTCTTTTAATATCCTGAGCCTCATCTTTTGTAATTAGCAGAAACTGTTTAAAGTAACATACTGGGTCCAATCTGGCTGAACGGCATTATTATCCTATCTTAGAGCATAGCATGGAGTGCTGATGTAATAGATTCCTAGAAACAGACTTCACATAAAATGTACTCAGTGGCTGTAGTGACATACATTGCTGCTCACTCCCAAAATCAGGAAGCAAGGAGAAGCATAAACACTAAATGGATGAGAAGAGAAATGCAAAAATCAGCATAAAAAGACAGATTGGTTACCTGACCAGCATATTCAACTCTAACTATACTATGCTGGCACATCTAATGGAAAGAATGTAGCATCCAAAAGCTCATCCATGGATGCAAAGAAAGGAGAGTCACAATAGGGAAAAAGTAGGCAGAGTTCACTCAAGCACTGAAAGAAGCATTCTTAGCCTTGGACTCCACTCTTGGCTGTTCCATGCAAGGCATTAGAGAAACAGTAGATATAACAGATGGGGTTCATTACTCTCAAGGCATTTATGGTCTTCGTTGGGAAGACTCTGAGTACCTCTGGTACCACTGACAAGACTGTCTCTGTTGGGATGACTTAGCCTGATGCTGTTAAGAGATTCTTTTTATCAAACTCTTTTTGTTTTGATTTCAAGTACATTAATTATCTTTCTCATTAAGTTCCCTCTTCATATGTAGATCTTCCTAAAGGGAGAGTAGATGTAGCTACCTCTATCCACGCAACATTTATTTATCACTGTAAATTTAAAAACTGGTGTTTCTAATGTAGAAATCAATCTCATGAAGTCAGTTAGTGTGAGTCTGCTATTGAGAAATAAAACCTCTCTTGTTGAGCTGATAGAATCACCTTCTCAGACCAACGTTAAGACTCTATGAAAAGGGACTTGCCCATGAATAATCACTATAACAATGATAAATTTCCAGATCTAGGGTGTAGAATAATAAATTGGCAAGCGTTTATGGCTAGAGAAATGGGTCAATCCTTTAACCACTCCATTTAACATATTTATAAGAGATCATGCAAGCTAAGCCACTTCATTTAATCCTCTCTCACTAAGATATTCACATCAATATTTTATTTTATAGAAACACTTAGAGATTCTATTATTAGATGAGCTACAACAGCACTGAAGCTCAGTGTAAACGGTGAAGTCAAACTCGAGTTTGTAGTAACATAATTAGTATCAATAAAATCTCCACTTTTAAGGAGCCTAGGTCAAAATATAAAACATTTCCACATTGAATATATGTATTGGGGGTGTGAAGACATTTTTGGAGTTCACTGCATTCCAAGACTTCTCATGAGTACTTTACTTGATTTTGAAACTGTAGCCTTTTAGTTTTAATGCATGAACTTGAAGGTATTCTTTATATCCAAGTAGGGAAAATTGAATGAGGGGAAAATTTTGTAAATACTTGCCATCATGTTTGTGATTTGCAGGGGTTAGAATCTCTTTGCTCTGTGATGGAACTTGACAGATCTGGATTATTATCCTGGCACTGTTAACTCTTAGCCAGGAAAACATACTTAAACCCTCTTATCCTGAGTCCTCATATGTAAAGTGGGAGAAACAGCAGCCATCCCATGAGACTGTACAAGGGTTTAACAAAATAATCTGAGTAAAAGTAGTTTTAACATACATAGCAATAGCTAACAGTCACTGAGTACTTACTGAGCTCTTACATAGTAAGTGCTCAGCTATTACCAGGTACTGATAAATTCTGCACCAGGATTGTTATTTTCTTGAGTCATTCCATAAGTTTGTATTTAAATACATTTAGAACATCGGTATTCTTTGGTAGCAAGAGTCTACTTTCAAAGAGAACCAGTCTACTGTTATTTTTGACACAAACTTTTAAACTGCTATGTTAATTGATACCTTGAATACCACATCCTAGAAGTTCAGTCGAAATAAACTCACCAATAAGCGACCTACCTCTAGACTTAGCCTTTTGTTTATGTTTAATTTATATTTTTGACTAAACTGGCTTTTCCCCTAAAAACTCTTTGTTGTCCCTAATTATGGGAAACGAGACATCTCACCTCACTAAACTCAATGATTACTGAACTGCAATTTCTGGAGAGTTTCAGAAACTGTTAACCAAGATTTCCAGGATGTACAAAAAAATGTGAGACTAGATGCCTAAATATTTACAAGAAAAAAAAAATCAGGATGCCATGGCCTGTGTTGGATTTCTTGGGCGTATTTTCACAGAAGCCAAATTGAACAGCATTTACAAATTCAAGAAAGGGCTGCATCAGCAGAGAATACATACATTTGAATGCAGAGTCTACATTTAGGAATGAAAAAACTATTCTTAGTCTTATTAAATGGAGAGAGCTACTATCCTAACAGCCTATGTTCCCAGTACCCCGAAATGTTATTAACCAACTGTAAACGTCATTTATTTATTTTTTGATTTTTGTTTCTTTTCTTTCTTTTTTTTTTTTTTTTGCAGTACAAGGGCCTCTCACTGCTGTGGCCTCTCCCATTGTGGAGCACACGCTCTGGACGCGCAGGTTCAGCGGCCATGGCTCACGGGCCCAGCTGTTCCGTGGCATGTGGGATCCTCCCGGACTGGGGCATGAACCCGTGTCCCCTGCATCGGCAGGCGGACACTCAACCACTGCGCGACCAGGGAAGCCCTATTTTTTTTATTTTTAAAATTAATTAATATATTTATTTTTGGCTGCATTGGGTCTTTGTTGTGGTGCACGGGCTTCTTGTGATGGCTTCTCTTTGTTGCAGAGCATGGGCTCTAGGCACACGGGCTTCAGAAGTTGTTGCTCGTGGGCTCTAAAGCACAGGCTCAGTAGTTGTGACGCACAGGCTTAGTTGCTCCGCGGCATGTGGGATCTTCCCGGACCAGGGCTTGAACCCGTGTCCCCTGCACTGGCAGGCGGATTCTTAACCACTGCGGCACCAGGGAAGCCCTGTAAACATCATTTAAATAACAACATCCTGCAGCTCTTAAGACTCAGGTAGCTTCACTACCTCAAATCTGATTGCTCACAGCCATTCTGAAGTACTCTGGACTCCAGGAAACTTGACCTTATAAGACACTATGTTTTGTAACAAGAATTGGAGAAGATGCAGACTCTTTTCATTAACATTATATTTACATATAATCCTAGCAGCCAACATTTATTGTGTCCACTGTGCGCCAGGTGCTCTCTTCATCTTCCAAAAACTCTGTGTGGTTAGTATCATCTCATGGATTGGCACACATTTAGTATCTCTCTTCATCTCACAAAACCTCTGCGTGGTTAGTATCATCTCATCGACTGGCACACATTCTTCTGTAAAGGGCCACAGAGCGAATATATTAGGCTTTGCAGGCTGCACAGTCTGTTGCAATTTCTCAGTTCTGCAGTTATAGCTGAGAGCAGTGGCAGACAATGCATGAGTCAATGGGTGTGTCTCATTCGAAGTAAACTTTTTAAGAACACTGAAATGTGAATTACATATATTTTTGTGCCTCATAAAATACTATTTTTCCTTTGTTTCACTTTTTTATTTGTTTTCAAATACTTAAAAACGTAAAAACGATTCTTAGCTCATGAGTCATAAAAATAGGTGGCAGGCCAGATATAGCCCAGGGGGCCATAGTCTGCCAACCTCTACACTATCTAAATATTTCAGGGCAGGGAAGTGAAGCTCAGGGAGACACAGCTCCTAAAAAGTACAGAGCCAATTCTGACTCTCGGGCCCGTTCTCCATTTGATTCCTGTGTTTCTGTGTCGTGATTTATACTCAGTGCAAAGGTTAAATTCTTCCTGTAGCCAAGAACTTAAAATGACTGACAAATAAGTGGATTTTCCCTGAGTTGATAGGTTTCTTCTTTTCTTGTTGTTTTTTAAATTATTTATTTATTTATTAACAACTGTATTGGACTATAATTGCTTTACAATGGTGGGTTAGTTTCTGCTGTATAACAAAGTGAATGAGCTATACATATATATAAATCCCCATATCTCTTCACTTTGGCATCTCCCTCCCACTCTCCCTATCACACCCCTCATAGCTTTGCTATGTGCTGCTTCCCACTAGTTATCTATTTTACATTTGGTAGTGTATATATGTCCATGCCACTCTCTCACTTCATCCCAGCTTACCCTTCGCCCTGCTCGTGTCCTCAAGTCCATGCTCTTTGTCTGCGTCTTTATTCCTGTCCTGCCCCTAGGTTCTTCAGAACCATTTTTTTTTCTTTTAGATTTCATATATATGTGTTAGCATACAGTATTTGTTTTTCTCTTTCTGACTTACTGCACTCTGTATGACAGACTCCAGATCCATGCAACTCACTACAAATAACTCAATTTCATTTCTTTTAATGGCTAAGTAATATTCCATTGTATATATGTGCCACATCTTCTTTATCCATTCATCTGTCAATAGACACTTAGGTTGCTTCCATGTCATGGCTATTGTAAATACAGCTGCAATAAAAACTGTGGTACATGACTATTTTTGAATTATAGTTTTCTCAATGTATATGCCCAGTAGTGGGATTGCTGGGTTGTATGGTAGTTTTAGTTTTAGTTTTTTGAGGAACCTCCATACTGTTCTCCATAGTGGCTGTATCAATTTACATTCCCACGAACAGTGCAAGAGGATTCCGTTTTCTCCACACCCTTTTCAGCATTTATTGTTTGTAAAATTTTGATGACAGCCATTCTGACCAGTGTGAGGTGATACCTCATTGTAGTTTTGATTTGCATTTCTCTAATGTTTAGTGATGTTGAACATCCTTTCATGTGTTTCTTAGCAATCTGTAGCTCTGCTTTGGAGAAATGTCTATTTAGGTCTTCTGCCCATTTTTGGATTGGGTTGTTTGTTTTTTTGATATTGAGCTGCATGAGCTGCTTGTATATTTTGGAGATTAATCCGTTGTCAGTTGCTTCATTTGTGAATATTTTCTCCCATTCTGAGGGCTGCCTTTTCATCTTTATGGTTTCCTTTGCTGTGCAAAAGCTTTCAAGTTTCATTAGGTCCTATTTGTTTATTTTTGTTTTTATTTCCATTTCTCTACGAGGTAGGTCAAAAAGGATCGTGCTGTGATTTATGTCATGGAGCGTTCTGCCTATGTTTTCCTATAAGAATTTTATAGTGACTGGCCTTACATTTAGGTCTTCAACCCTTTTGAGTTTATTTTTGTATATGGTGTTAGGGAGTGTTCTAATTTCATTCTTTTACAAGTAACTGTCCACTTTTCCCAGCACCACTTATTGAAGACGCCTTCTTTTCTCCATTGTATATTCTTGCCTCCTTTATCAAAGATAAGGTGACCATATGTGTGTGGGTTTATCTCTGGGCTTTCTATCCTGTTCCATTGACCTATATTTCTGTTTCTGTGCCAGTACCATACTGTCTTGATTACTGTAGCTTTGTAGTATAGTCTGAGGTCGAGGAGCCTGATTCCTCCAGCTCCATTTTTCTTTCACAAGATTGCTTTGGCTATTCAGTGTCTTTTGTGTTTCCCTACAAATTGTGAAATTTTTTATTCTAGTTCTCTGAAAAATGCCATTGGTAGTTTGATAGGGATTACATTGAATCCGTAGGTTGCTTAGGGTAGTGTAGTCATTTTCACAAAGTTGATTCTTCCAATCCAAGAACATGCTATATCTCTTCATCTGTTTCTATCATCTTTAATTTCTTTCATCATTGTCTTACAGTTTTCTGCATACAGGTCTTTTGTCTCCCCAGGTAGGTTTATTCCTAGGTATTTTATTCTTTTTATTGCATTGGTAAATGGGAGTGTTTCCTTAAATTCTCTTTCAGAATTTTCATCATTAGTGTCTAGGAACGCAAGAGATTTCTGTGCATTAACTTTGTATCCTGCAACTTTACCAAATTCATTGATTAGCTCCAGTAGTTTTCTGGTAGCGTCTTTAGGATTCTCTATGTATAGTATCACGTCATCTGCTAACAATGACAGTTTTATTTCTTCTTTTCCAATCTGGATTTCTTTTATTTCTTTTTCTTCTGATGGCTGTGGGTATAACTTCCAAAACTATGTTGAGTAACAGTGCTGAGAGTGGGCAACCTTGTCTTGTTCCTGATCTTAGAGGAAATGGTTTCACTTTTTCACCATTAAGAACAATGTTGGCTGTGGGTTTGTCATATATGGCCTTTATTATGTTGAGGTACCTTCCCTCTATGTCTACTTCCTGCAGGGTTTTTATGATAAATGGGTGTTGAATTTTGTCAAAAGCTTTTCTTCATCTATTGAGATGATCATATGGTTTTCTCCTTCAACTTGTTAATATAGTTTATTACACTGATTGATTTCCATATATTGAAGAATCCTTGCATTCCTGGAATAAACCCCACTTGATCTTGGCATATGATCCTTTTAATGTGCTGTTGTATTCTGTTTGCTAGTATTTTGTTGAAGATTTTTGCATCTATGTCCATCAGTGATATTGGCCTATAGTTTTCGTGTTTTCTGGCATCTTTGTCTGCTTTTGGTTATCAGGGTGATGGCGACGTCATGGAATAAGCTTTGGAGTGTTCCTCCCTCTGCTATATTTTGGAAGAGTTTGAGAAGGATAGGTGCTAGCTCTTTTCCAAATGTTTGATAGAATTCACCTGTGAAGCTATTTGGTCCTGGCCTTCTGTTTGTTGGAAGATTTTTAATCACAGTCTCAATTTCAGTGCTTGTGATTGATCTGTTGATATTTACTATTTCTTCCTGGTTCAGTCTCAGAAGTTTGTGGTTTTCTAAGAATTTGTCCATTTCTTCCAGGTTGTCCATGTTATTGGCATAGAGTTGCTTGTAGTAATCTCTCATGATCCTTTGTATTTCTGCAGTGTCAGTTGTTACTTCTCCTTTTTCATTTCTAATTCTATTGATTTGAGTCTTCTCCCTTTCTTTCTTGATGCATCTGGCTAATGGTTTATCAATTTTGGTTATCTTCTCAAAGAACCAGTTTTTAGTTTTATTGATCTTCGCTGTCGTTTCCTTCATTTCTTTTTCATTTATTTCTATCTGATCTTTATATCTTTCCTTCTGCTAATTTGGGAGTTTTTTGTTCTTGTTTCCCTAATTGCTTTAGGTGTAAGGTTAGGTTGTTTATTTGAGATGTTTGTTGTTTCTTGAGGTATGATTGTATTGCTATAAACTTCCCTCTTGTAACTGCTTTTGCTGCAACCCATAAGTTTTGCATGGTCATCTTTTCATTGTCATTTGTTTCTAGGTATTTTTTGATTTCCTCTTTGATTTCTTTAGTGATCTCTTGGTTATTTAGTAGTGTATTGTTTAGCCTCCATGTGTTTGTATTTTTTACAGATTTTTTCCTGTAATTGATGTCTAGTCTCATAGCACTGTGATCAGAAAGGATACCTGATACAATTTCAAATTTCTTAAATTTACCAAGGCTTGATTTGTGACTCAAGATATGATCTAACCTGCAGAATGTTCCATGAGCACTTGAGAAGAAAGTATATTCTGTTGTTTTTGGATGGAATGTCCAATAAATATCATTTAAGTCCATCTTGTTTAATGGATCATTTAAAGCTTGTGTTTCATTATTTATTTTCATTTTGGATCATCTGTCCTTTGGTGAAAGTGGGGTGCTAATGTCTCCTATTATGATTGTGTTACTGTCGATTTCCCCGTTAATGACTGTTAGCATTTGCCTATGTATTGAGTTGCTCCTCTGTTGGGGGCATAAATATTTACACTTGTTATATCTTCTTCTTGGATTGATCCCTTGATCATTATGTAGGGTCCTTCTTTGTCTCTTGTAATATTCTTTATTTTAAAGTGTATTTTGTCTGATATGAGAATTGCTACTGCAGCTTTCTTTTCATTTCCATTTGCATGGAATATCTTTTTCCACCCCATCACCTTCAGTGTGTATGTGTCCCTAGGTCTGAAGTGGGCCTCTTGTAAACAGCATATGTACTGGTCTTGTTTTTGTATCCATTCAGCCAGTCTATGTCTTTTGGGTGGAGCATTTGGTCTATTTACATTTAAGGTAGTTATCGATATGTAGGTTCCTATACCATTTTCTTAAGTGTTTTGGGTTTGTTACTGTAAGTCTTTTCCTTCGCTTGTGTGTCCTGCCTAGAGAAGTTCCTTTAGCATTTGTTGTAGAGCTGGTTTGGTGGTGCTGACTTCTCGTAGCGTTTGCTTGTCTGTAAAGGTTTTAATTTCTCTGTCAAATCTGAATGAGATCCTTGCTGGTAGAGTAATCTTGGTTGTAGGTTTTTCCCTTTCATCACTTTAAATATGTCCTGCCACTCCCTTCTGGCTTGCAGAGTTTCTGCTGAACGATCAGCTGTTAACCTTATGGGTGTTCCCATGTATGTTAATTATTGTTTTTCCCTTGCTGCTTTTAATATTTTTCTTTGTATTTAATTTTTGATAGTTTGATTAATATGTGTCTTGGTATGTTTGTCCTTGGATTTATCCTGTATGAGACTCTCTGTGCTTCCTGGACTTGATTGAATATTTTCTTACCCATATTAGGGAAGTATTGAACTATAATCTCTTCACGTATTTTCTCAGTCCCTTTTTTTTTTTTCTTCTTCTTTTTCTTCCGGGACCCCTATAACTCAAATGTTGGTGCATTTAATGTTGTCCCAGAGGTCTCTGAGATTGTCTTCAATTCTTTTCATTCATTTTTCTTTATTCTGCTCTGTGGTAGTTATTTCCACTATTTTATCTTATAGGTCACTTATCTGTTCTTCTGCCTCAGTTATTCTGCTATTGATTCGTTCTAGAGAATTTTTAATTTCATTTGTGGTGTTGTTCATCATTGTTTTTTTGCTCTTTAGTTCTTCTATGTCCTTGTTAAACGTTTCTTGTATTTTCTCCATTCTATTTCCAAGATTTTGGATCCACTTTACTATCATTACTCTGAATTCTTTTTCAGGTAGACTGCCTATTTTCTCTTCATTTTTTTGGTCTGCTGGGTTTTTACCTTGCTCCTTCATGTGATGTGTATATCTCTGTCTTCTCATTTTGCTTACCTTAATGTGTTTGGGGTCTCCGTTTCACAGCCTGCAGGTTCTTATTTCCCCTTGTTTTTGGTGTCTACTCCCTGTGGGTAAGGTTGGTTCAGTTGGTTGTGTAGGCTTCCTGGTGGAGGGGAGTGGTGCCTGTGTTCTGGTGGATGCGGCTGGATCTTCTCTTTCTGGTGGGCAGGACCACGTCCGGTGGTGTGTTTTGGGCTTTCTGTGAACTTATTATGATTTTAGGCAGGCTCTCTGCTAATGGGTGGGGTTGTGTTCCTGTCTTGCTAGTTGTTTGTCATAGGGTGTCTAGCACTGTAGCTTGCCGCTCATTGAGTGGAGCTGGGTCTTAGCATTGAGATGGAGATCTCTGGGAGAGCTTACGCTGTTTGATATTTCATGGTGCCAGGAGGCCTCTGGTGGACCAATGTCCTGAACTTAGCTCTCCCACTTCGGAGGCTCAGGTGTGACACCCAGCGAGAGCACCAAAACCCTGTCAGACACATGGCTCAGAAGAAAAGGGAGAAAAAGAAAGAAAGAAAGAAGAAATAAATAAATAAAATAAAGTTATTAAAATAGAAAAAAAATATTAAAAATAAAAAAAGTAATTAAAAAAAAGAGAGAACGAAAGAGAGCAACCAAAAAAAAAAAATCCACCAACAAGCGCTAAAAACTGCACTAAAAAACAACAACAAAAAAACTGGACAGTCAGAACCCTAGGACAAATGGCAAAAGCAAAGCTATACAGACAAAATCACACAAAGAAGCACACAGATACACACTCACAAAAAGAGAAAAAGGGGAAAAAAAGTATTTATATGTATAAAATAACTAAAGTAGGAGAGCAACCAAATCAATAAACAAATCTACCAGTGATAATAAGATCTAAATACTAAAGTAAGATTAACATAAAACCAGAAACAAATTAGATGCCGAAAGCAAACCCCAAGCCTACAGTTGCTCTCAAAGTTCTTTGCCTCAATTTTGGGATGATTCGTTGTCTATTCAGGTATTCCACAGATGCAGGGTACAGCAAGTTGATTGTGGAGATTTAATCCGCTGCTCCTGAGGCTGCTGGGAGAAATTTCCCTTTCTCTTCTTTGTTTGCACAGCTCCTGGGGTTCAGCTTTGGATTTGGCCCTACCGCTGTTCTTTGCTCAGACAGGACGGGGTTAAAGGAGCACCTGATTAGGGGGCTCTGGCTCACTCAGGCCGGGAGGTGGGATGGGTACGGAATGCAGGGCGAGCCTGTGGCGGCAGAGGCCAGCATGACGTTGCAACAGCCTGAGGCGCCGTGTGTTCTCCCGGGGAAGTTGTCCCTGGATCACGGGACCCTGGCAGTGGTGGGCTGCACAGGCTCCTGGGAGGGGAGGTGTGGATAGTTACCTGTGCTTGCCCACAGGCTGCTTGATGGCTGCAGCAGCCTTAGTGTCTCATGCCCATCTCTGGTGCCTGCACTGAGAGCCACAGCTCACGCCCGTGTCTGGTGCTCATTTAGGTGGTGCTCTGAATCCTCTTTCCTTGTGCACCCTGAAACGATGGTCTCTTGCCTCTTAGGCAGTTCCAGACTTTTCCTCGGACTCCCTCCCAGCTAGCTGTGGTCCACTAGCCCCCTTCAGGCTGTGTTCACACAGCCAACCCCAGTCCTCTCCCTGAGGTCCGACCTCCGAAGCCTGAGCCTCAGCTCCCAGCCCTGACTCGCCCTGGTGGGTGAGCAGACAAACCTCTTGGGCTGGTGAGTGCTGTTCTGCACCGATCCTCTGTGCGGGAATCTCTCCACTTTGCCCCCTGCACCCCTGTTGCTACGCTCTCCTCTGTGGCTCCGAGGCTTCCCCCGCCAACCACCCCCTGTCTCCGCCAGTGAAGGGGCTTCCTAGTATGTGGAAACTTTTCCTCCTTCACAGCTCACCCCCAGAGGTGCAGGTCTTGTCCCTATTCTTTTGTCTCTGTTTTTTCTTTTTTCTTTTGACCTATGCAGGTACATGTGGTGTTTCTTTCCTTTTGGGGAAGTCTGAGGTCTTCTGCCAGCATTCAGTAGGTGTTCTGTAGGAGTTGTTCCACATGTAGATGTGGTTTTGATGTATTTGTGGGGAGGAAGGTGATCTGCACGTCTTTCTCCTCCGCCACCTTGAAGGCACTCCCCCATTTCTTCTTCAAGTAAAACTAAATTCAACTATAGTCTATTACCTTCAGTGGAGCTTTTTATCTCATCTGGAAGGGCAGCAGTTCTGGCAAATCAAAACTAATAAATTATGCCTGTAATTACTCATTGGCCCCTTAATGAAAACAAGTTAGTTTCTGTATTACTATTTATTTATTTATTCTAGAATTGGCAAATGACCTTTTTTTGTTGTTAAAAACTCTAGAGACTGCTGAAGCCAACTTCTGGAGAAAAGGTGGGAGATAAAGCCAGGAAGAGAAGGTGGAGGAAATCAAGTATAAATTACATTCCATGTTAAAATTCTCTTTGAAATTTGAGTCTTTTAAAATTTAAGAGATATGTCCTTATAGCTTCCAAGATAAAAGCTATGAGTTTTTCCAATCAGAAACTTCAAGCACCATGAGTCAAACACTAACCATTATTATTTGCAAAATGGGTGTGAGATCAGTCAACAAATTTTCAAGGAAGAAAAGTGGGGGGAAGGGAAAATGGAGGAGGAAAAGGAGAAGTAACAGATGCCTCAGCCATAAGGGGCAAGTTTAGACACACATGGATATGGGACATTGCTTAGAACAGATGAGAGGGGAAAGAAACATGAAAACAAATCTGGTTGGAAGAGAGGAGATCTCAAGAGGTTTGTAAATAAATTAAGCTTGAAATGAGTGAAAGAATAAAACAGTAGTTCCTTAGCCAGTGTCTATGAGGAAAAGGATCTCAGAAAGTCCTCTTCTAGGGCTAGTTAAATTACTATAGATAAACAAGGAAATGGTAATAATTCCAATTAATTTTTTTAAGAGTTAACTCTTCACCAGCTACTGCGTTTTCCATTATAATTTAATCTGTAGGACACCCTTATGAGGTAAGTGCTGGAATTATCTGTTTCATAAATGAGGAATCTGGGGTACAGAGAAGTTAAGTGACTGCCCCAAATCAAACAGTGGATAAGAAATAAAGATAGGATTAAATCAGGCCTGCCTAATGATGAAGTCTGTGTCCTTATTGTTATGCTAAACTGCTTCCTGTTCCTATTAATGAATATAAAATTGAAGTAGAGTGGTGTCACAATTTAATATTTTATATGAGTAATGGACTAATGTAATTTTAGTAGCACTTTGTAATTTATAAAATGCATTTGCACACACAATGTTTCACTTGCATTTCACAATATCCCTATGTGGTAGCTTAGGATTATCTCCTTCTAAGTATATCAATGGGAAAATTTATGATCAAAGAAGTGACTTGTTCTAGGTCACAGGGCTGGAAGTGTCAGGGTGGTGGACGGGAGACAGCTGCCTCTATCTATTTATCTGGGAACTCTGGCCTTGCCACTTACTAAATGAATGTGTTTGGACAAACAAAACCTTTCCAACTCCAGTATCCACACCTGAGAAATGGGGATAGAATTTTAACTTTTCAGAGTCTTTCTCTGAATAAAACCAATTAACCTGCATGAATGCCTTTGGTACGTGTAGGCATGCAAGAAAAGCACATTTCCTTCGCCTGCCTGTGATACTGGGTACCTCAGAAAACACCCTGAGTACATGCATATCAAACTTAATATATACAACGTTTATTTGTCAATTATACCTCAATAAACCTGGGGGAGAAAACCAACTGGGAACAGTCCTGAATCAGAGTTGTAAGATCTGGGATCTTTTCTCAACCATGCTCTTAGGCAGCTGTGACACGGTACTGAAACTTCACATCCATCTGTAACCACACGTTGGTAAACTGGCTGGCAGGGAGGGGGTGGTGCTATGTGACAGCAATGTGGTGTTGGGAAGACAGATGCTCAATCAGTTCTTGCCAAGAAGTAAGAGCTGGCTCCAGATACTACTGAGTAAAACTATAAGATTAGATCAGTGTTTTTCAAAAGTTTTCTGAAAGGAGAAACTTTTTTTTTTTTTTGGCCTGTTGTTGCAAAGCATGAAGTGAGTTAAAGAATAAAACACTAGGAGAGGGGCTTCCCTGGTGGCACAGTGGTTGAGAGTCCACCTGCCGATGCAGGGAACACGGGTTCGTGCTCCGGTCCGGGAAGATCCCACATGCCGCGGAGCGGCTGGGCCCGTGAGCCTGCGCGTCCAGAGCCTGTGCTCCGCAACGGGAGAGGCCACGACAGTGAGAGGCCCGTGTAAAAAAACAAAAACAACAACAAAAAAAACACTAGGAGAGCAGGTTTCTCAAAGAGTTCTCATTGCAAAAAAGAATGAAGCGATAGAAAGGGAAACCTCAGAATGGTTTGGGAAGCTAGCTAATTATATGGTATGAAATAAAATCCTTGATGCTGGATTTTTCAGAGATTTGTATCCAATATGTATTGTGAACTTGCAAGAGGAGACTAACACAGAGCACATTTTCTAAGCCTACATGACCACTGCCTCTTTTTTAATGGAGCATTTTATAGGACTAATGTTCGACAGAACACATTTTGGAAACTTCCAATGCAGAAGAAATAAGGTGAGTTAACAGGAACTCTCCTTGTTTTAATCAGTGCAATCTCATCAAGTAATTACCTGAAACTAATAATGTGACCACCCTGTGCTAGAAAGCCATGGAGACAGGAAAAAGGAAAGGAAAGGGGAGGGGAGGGGAGGGGAGGGGAGGGGAGGGGAGGGGAGGGGAGGGGAGGGGGGAAGGGAAGAAAGAAAGAAAGAAAGAAAGAAAGAAAGAAAGAAAGAAAGAAAGAAAGAAAGAAAGAAAGAAAGAAAAAGAAAGAAAGAAAGAAAGAAAGAAAGAAAGAAAGAAAGAAAGAAAGAAAGGAAGGAAGGAAGGAAGGAAGGAAGGAAGGAAGGAAGGAAGGAAGGAAGGAAGAAAGAAAGAAAACTGTCTACAGGGCTTTTTCTGCAGGACAGAAAAATGGACATGTCATGCAAAGGAATAAATGTGTGAGATCAGAAAGTGGGATCCTAGGGGTCAGTTTCTATATCCAACCAAGGTAATCAAGGAATGACATAGAAGTGAAGCATGAAACAAATTTCCTGGAGCAGATGCTGGAAACCTGAAAAATGTTTGAGAAAAAAAGTGGACTAAAGACATGTTTATTGCAGAATCCAAGTTTATCTTCTACTCATCTATGGCAAAGAACTAAGGGCATTTCTTTCTTTTTTTCTTTTTTTTGTGGTACGCGGGCCTCTCACTGTTGTGGCCTCTCCCGTTGCGGAGCACAGGCTCCGGACGCGCAGGCTCAGTGGCCGTGGCTCACGGGCGCAGCTGCTCCACGGCATGTGGGATCTTCCCGGACCGGGGCACGAACCCATGTCCCCTGAATCGGCAGGCGGACTCTCAACCACTGTGCCACCAGGGGAGCCCAGGGCATTTCTTTTGATCTTCAGTTCCATGAAATCACTATCGCAGTGACGTTGCCAGTTTGTATTTTTTACTATGTTGGAGATACAGTGAGTCTCAGGAATAAAAAAAAAAGCCTCCTTTGTTCTCCTCTGGACAAACCCTGAACATAACAATGCTCTTCAGGGTATACCACATCATACTTATTGTAAAAAATAAACACTCAGAATAGGCCACACAAAACAGAGAAACTGCCAAATAAAGTTAATTTCAGGCAGGCAAAGAAATGTTTCTTCCATTCTGTGATCCAGTAGGGAACAGAAAACAGCCCTAACGGTACACACAGAATCATGTAAGAACTCTTAGCTGCACTATGTTAGATGCTTTATGTGCCAAATGATGGCCTCCGAACTCTTGATTTCCTTAGGTCTTTGACAGCTAGTCAGAAAACACAGGGGAAGAGAAATTAGTGGCAGAAAAGCTCCCAGCAGTTCTTTGACCCAATTGACTGTTTCCAAACTATTTCCTGTCATGACAACTTCCCTGGCATATGCCTGTATTTAAAAGTTGTTCTGAAGCACACGACTATCAAGATCCACCTTGTTTAACTTTCAAGCTTTAGTTTCTCTTAGTCTTCATGTAATATTTTAATAATTTATTTTAACTCAACTTCACATGTCTGCAAATCAAGACGACCACCACCATCATACATGGTGCAGACACAGGGCCTGGAGTATGGCATATAAAATCTCTAATCCTTATAAAATCTCTAACCCTTAAAACAATACCAACTACTCCAATAAAGATGTTAAAACAAACAAACAAACAAACAAAAACAATACCAACAAAGAGGATGCATATATGCCTGCATGCATGCACACACAAAGACACAAGTGCACTTATATCCTTTGCTGTGGGGACGGTGTATGTGTATGTGCATAAAACTAAGGTTCCAAGAAGGTAAGTAACATGTTCAAAGGCATCTGGCTGGTAAGAAAGAGTCAGAATCCAGAATCATACCGGGGTCCCTCAGAGCTCACCACCTACCGTCTTTCCCCCAAGCCAGACTGCCTCAGTTGTTCACTACTTCTCTCTGAAGATGTTAGTCTTCACCTTTTTTCTCTTTGTGTCTATCCTTTCAGACCTTTTCCCCATTCCTTTCTAACTCTCTCTTAGCTGTATTTCTAAACCTTCTTACTATCCTCTAGTTCATAGTTTCTTAGTGAGATCCTGACATAAAACATTAATACATGTTGAAGGGAAAGAAAAATAAGAAGCTACAGAAAAATATCTCAAATCATTGAGCATGATCATCTTTGGGGAATGGTGTGAAGGACTTCCACTTTCTATGTTATTTATTAAATAAGTTAATATTTGTAAATTCTTAGAACAGAGATTAAACATATTCTTTTTAAAGGCCCATTTGCATTAGAACCACCTTTTGGTCAAATGGGTAACTCCCAGGCTCTAGCCCAAGCCTGGTGAATAGAATTACCTGGGGGTACAGCACAGAAATCTACATTTTAATCAAGCTCCTCAAGAGATTGTTTTGCACAGCAAAGTTTGAAAACCTCTATTATAGTTATTATAAAAGCCCAAGTACAATGTGTAAATTAAAAATGCTTCTCTTCATACACTATGGCCAAGCCTCCTCCACTTTATTTTTCTTCATTTCACTTCTTCCCTGAGAATGTGCTATGTGTTTACCCTCACCTGTATTTTCCTTCTAGAATGTAAAATCCATGAAGCATAGGTTTTTTTCTCTTTTCTTAACTGCTCTTGCTTTCTCCATTAGTACCTATTAAGTGATTGATAAATGTTTGTTGAATAAATAAATGAAGGAAATGGGACCATTCTATGTTTAACCTCTCTCCCCAACAGATATCTACTGTTGGGTCCTGTGAGCTCACTAAATACTCCTTCATTTTTATCACCCTTCTTCTATGTAATACTATCAGCTCAAAAGCATTTCACATCCTTTCTTGACTTTCATCCTTACAAAATGCCCTAAGAAGTTACACATGCATACATATGAATTAACAATTCAGGAAACCAAAGCTCATAATCATTAAATTAGCAATCCATTCCCTAAATGAAAGAACCAACCGGGTAGAACTCAACACTGTTCATTCCACGGGTAACGCTTTCCTCACAATATCAAACAGATTTTCATCATAACCAACTACTTCGTTGTGGTTGAGCTGTGGTCTCAAAGCGGGGTCCACCACCATCAGCATCACTTGAGAATGTCAGAAAGTCAAAAACTCAGACACAACTCCAGACCTACTGGGTCAGAAACTCCGGGGAGGGGCCCAACTATTTGTTTTAACGAACGCTCCAGGTGATTTTGGTGCAGGCTCAAGTTTGAAAAGCACTGAGTTGGGACAATAAACTGCTGTTAAAATGGAAAAGGTTATTTCTCAGGAAGAGCACACTGAGCAATGGTCACCAATAATCAACACAGGGAAAGAAATTCATGAGATGAGCATGTATCACGATGGTAGGAGACAATGGGGTAACAGGCTTGGCATGGTCTCTGTCCTGTGGGGAACGGTTTAAAAAAAAAAAAAAAGCTAGGAAGAATGGAAGCCAGAAGAAGTAAGTGTCAACAAATATTAAAGAAGGAGGCATGAGACTGATCTGTCCATCATGTTGAACCAGAGTAGAACTCAATTTGGGGCCAAGAAATACAACTCAGTTTTTCAGTTTCCACATACCACTTATGAATGAAATGCTTGCGTGGCTCTTGCTTCAGGACCAATGAAGACCATCTTCTCTTTAATGGATTACACAATCATGGAGAAACACTAACTACCTCCCCTATGACCACCACGTGTGAATTTGCTTCTAGTTATTCAAATGTCCCTCTTACATACAAAGTTTTCTGGGGAATAATTTAAGGAATATAGATCTACAGAGTCTGTTATTGGGCATAATGGAAAGTGTTCCATTTCATCTTTCTAGCAACAGTAATTTAATCACCCAGAATAATTTTTGAAGTATATAAATGGGCTAAGAATTTCCAATGATACCATGTACATTCATCTTCAAAAGGAATATGTTTCCTTTACTTAAGGTATTTACCAGTTGGATTATTACTTTTATTAAAATTAAATATTTTAAATTTTAAATATTCAGCTGAATATCTCAGACAATATAGACAGATACAAGGCATAATAATTTCTCTCTTGAAAAGAAGGAAATTTCCTATTCCTTTCTAAAAGAAAATAGTTTTAAGAATGCATATAAGCCAGACTTAGAGAATCAGAGTAAAGGATAAAAACACCCCTTGGCTCAAACCAGTAATTATTCAATTAAGTATCTAATAGTATGCAACCATATTAAAACTAATTGAGTCACTCCTCCTTGTTCATTCTATAAGGCAGTTAAATACACACAGCTGCTTTACAATTTTCTCTGCTACCAAGGGTAGAAAATATTATTTAACCAGGGCAGCCACGATTATGTATCTAAGCCATTCATTTATTCATTTGCTCATTTAGCAAAAGTTTGGTGCCTACTGCAACCCAGGGACCATGCAAACTATGGAGAATATGATGTTCCATAAAATAAAAAGCCCTTCTCCTTACACAGATACTACAAACACTATAGCTCTATTTTGTGTTGCTTCAGAAAAGAAAGTCACAATAAACAAATCAAAGTGTATTAGATTATGCCTTCCAAACATTCATTCTGCCTTCCTCTTACAGGAGAATTCTCATTTTGCTTGGAAAGCCAGCCCTTCCCCGTTTCCAGTTTACCTGGTTTGACTGGGCCTGACTGCACCCCTTGCTGCTGGAAATGGTCCCATAACCAAGGGCTAGTCTATCAGTATATTCTCGTCACTGATGGTTGGTTCATATCTGGGATATGACCTGAACCATGTTAATGAGACTCACTTGTGGAATTTATGTTAGAACTACTGGAAAACAGAAGCTTTATCTGCTGAAGTTGCTAGATTTTTAGATGATGTAAGCCTGGAACTCTTAGAGTTACTGCAGTGAGAAAGCCTAAGGTAGAATAAGGAAATCAAGCATGAGAAAAACAAAAGGTGTGGATGACATCATTTGATCCATTTTCTGGATCTAGCCATGCCTGAAGCTGGACTTACCTCTAGATTTAAATTAGAAGGTACACATACCCACTCCATATCATTCTTCCTGCCTTGCTTTTTTTAATCTGACATTCTACATATTTTACATTTTTATTTTCTGTTAGGGTCCTTCCCCTGCCCTCCACCTCCCCACCAACAGACTATAATGTTCACAAAGACCTGTTTTTCCTAGGGAGGAGGTCTATTTTGTTCACCACTGCATAGAACAGTACCTAGCACACAGCAGTCACTCAGTAATTATTTTTCAAAAAATAAATAGGAACCATTTTGTTCCTAACCTTCCTTTCTATTATTACCATTACCCCCTTTCCCACACCTGCACACAGGAGACCCACTCACTAATCCTGCTACTCACTGACCCCAAATCCTCTTAGGATCATCATTCCTAGCATTCAATTTATAAATTTTTTTCAAATTTTTTCCTTGATCTTAATTATCACAAAAAGACAGTAGAAATCAGTAGCCAGATTTTTATTTTGCATCAATCATGAAAACCAGCCTTATAAGAGTTAAATTAATAACCTAACCTATTCCCTAAATGAATATGCTGGAATTAGAGGTTGACATTTATATTCCTAAATGTAACACCCTCCAAAATACCAACATGTAAGTGCCTGTCCCTCTCCCCCGCATCTATTTTTCTATCAACATCACCCAGATAGTCTCTAGAATTCTGTACGTACTCAATAAATGTCTGATGCATGCTGAATGTTGAATAGAGGTAAGATAATTGGTTAAAATTTCACTTTGTGACACTATATTGAGTTTTCACTAACGCCTATGTCTTTAATTCTGGGAACTGCCTCCTAATTAAACCATCTCGCGCTATGGTTTGCTCTAATAATGACTTTTGATTCCAATTAATACAATGCATTGGGAAAACTAATTCACTGTAAAAATTCCTCTGCATTAAAGGCAAAAAGGGTGGGTCTAAATGCTACTGGCAGGAACTGTATTCTTAATTCTATTTTCCCTAACACTGAAACGTACCCCCTCTGCGGATTGCCTGTGCTTGTACTAACTATGTAAATGTATCTATGATTGATTTTTAAAGCAGCACACCAGGGTATATTCAGCCCCTGAACAAGAAAAATATCATCCAACTGTAAATATCCAGTGGAGCAGTAAAACTGTTTCTTCTCTGCTCTGTGTAATTGCAGAAGCCAAGGAGAGAAGGAATGTTTTCCCAAATCTGGCTTCTCATTAGACTGAATAAATGTCAACTTGAAAAACAGGAAACAAAAATGCCATTATGAGGTCTTCTGAAATATAAAATATCCAAAAGGCTCTGTGGCTCAGGACTTGGCACTTTCCAGCTTAAATCTGCAGGTGAAGGTTTTAAAAGTTTCCATTCTAATTGCACATTGTTGCATGTGTGCTCTTATTCCCAAATCAGACACACTCGATGGGTTTCCAGTGATAATGGCATTGGATGCCTATTAATACAGCGCTGTGGAAAAACCAATCTGTTGGATAAGCAGTTCTCAGCATCACAAGAGGCAAACTGGGGGCACAAGCCTGTTGCCAGTTGTTGGCCGATGTTTTTTTCTTTTTTCATTGTCTTTCAAACACGAACAAAAGTGTTCACTGCTGAAGTTTGTATATAGTAGTCAATGGGATATCTCATCTTACCGGGGAGGAAGGAAAGACTGGACAGTGCATTAGAGAACATTCCAGCAGTAAAAGATTTTTCAACAAAGGAAGAAAAATCCTTATTATGTATACTATTCAATAGTATTCATTAGTATATTAACTCAGGCTCCAGCCACTTCACGAAGTAGTAGATTCCTACGCGGGTTATTTAGGGGTTAGCCATCGTGAATCGGTCCCGCTGGGGCCATCACTTTTGTCTGAATGTGCAGCTACACCCTCCTCTTTGTAACTTTTTGGAGATTCCCATCCAGGAGAAGTAATATAGGAGGTACACCCTCTTTACTCTCATCACTTCCTACCACCATTTTCCCCAACGATAAGATGACTTAGAAAATACCATGGAATGGTCCTTCCTCATGAAAAACACTCCAGGATACTTGCACTTTCCAACACTTTCTCAGAGGAGAAGGGATTCTGGTGCATATGAGAAGCAAAACCCAACTACAGCGTCCTTCCCTACTCCCTGTTTTTGTTTTTTATAAAGGTGTAGGTGAATTTGATAAATGAAACTATTTCATTTTCCATCTTTTATACTTTAAAGCTCTTGAATACATTTTTCTTATTTATTGGTCTTCTGCATCTCTTCATTTGTGAACTCTCTATTCATATATCTTGTCCACTTCATCACTGGATTATTTGGGGGAAGTATTTCTTATGATGTCATGTTAACAAGTAGGGAAAGAGCAGAGATCTAATTTGGGAGACATATGAAGAAGTATCTATTGGATATATGTTCTAGGTGTTAGATATGATAACAACATGATCTAAATTTTAAATAGAAGCTACTAATTGAATATTTAAAATTTCATTAATAGAGTCTACAGCTCTATTTGATTTCCCACATGGAATTTTTAATTTACATTTTGTAAAGGCTAGAGAATTGAACACTCTGGACAATGTTGCAGGTTTCTGGATATTTAAAAGAACTTAGGACCCTTTGCGTTTCCTACCCTGCCCATAATAGACCATCATCACTGATACAGGCTAAGCCCTCTCTAGCTACATGCAGAAGCCTAAGCCAATAAACATGTTTCTAGCTCAGGTTTTCTTAGCCTCGGCATTATGGACATGTTGGACTGGATAATTATTTGTTGTGGGGGTATCCTGCGTGTCTGAATGATGTTTAGCAGCACATCTGGCCTCTTCCCACTAAATAACTTAGCACCACCTCAGCTGTGATAATTAACTCCAGACATTGCCAGATGTCCCCCCAGGGACAAAACTGCCTCCATTTGAAAACCACTGGTCTAAGTTACACAGAGAAATCTTTAATAGTCTCCAGACAAAATTGCCTCCAGTCGAAAATGACTAATCTGGTTTATACATAGAAATTTTTGATAATTTTCAAGATGGAAACTCAGTCTCTGCCATGGCAAGCCATTTTTCCCAATGCAAAAATCAAAACAAAGCAAAAACCACACACACACACACACACAAATCAAAGGCAAGCAATTTGACCATGGAAAGGAACACTAAAGTAGAATGTTGTGTCTATATCACTGATAACTTTTGAAAAGTTAACTATATTACACAGTGTGTTCTGTGTTTATACTTCTATAGAAAAAGTAAGTAAAAGGAGCAACCTACAATTTTCAAGAAGATAGATTTGAAAGGTACTGTGAAACCGCCACAAAATGAATGCATCAAGAATTACTTCACTGATAGCCTCATCCACCACAGGGCAGACAGCAGAAGCAAGAAGAACTACAATCCTGCAGCCTGTGGAACAAAAACCACATTCACAGAAAAATAGACAAGATGAAAAGGCAGAGGGCTATATACCAGATGAAGGAACAAGATAAAACCCCAGAAAAACAACTAAATGAAATGGAGATAGGCAATATTCCAGAAAAATAATTCAGAATAATAATAGTGAAGATGATCCAGGACCTCAGAAAAAGAATGGAGGCAAAGATCGAGAAGATGCAAGAAATGTTTAACAAAGATCTAGAAGAATTAAAGAACAAACAAACAGAGATGAACAATACAATAACTGAAATGAAAACTACACTAGAAGGAATCAATAGCAGAATAACTGAGGCAGAAGAACGGATAAGTGACGAGGAAGACAAAATGGTGGAATTGACTGCTGCGGAACATAATAAAGAAAAAAGAATGAAAAGAAATGAAGACAGCCTAAGAGACCTCTGGGACAACATTAAAGGCAACAACATTTGCATTATAGAGTTCCCTAAAGGAGAGGAGAGAGAGAAAGGACCCAAGAAAATATCTGAAGAGATTGTAGTCGAAAACTTCCCTAACATGGGAAAGGAAATAGCCACCAAAGTCCAGGACATACAGAGAGTCCCATACAAGATGAACCGAAGGAGAAACATGCCGAGAAACATGGTAATCAAATTAGCAAAACTTAAAGACAAAGAAAACTTATTGAAAGCAGCAAGGGAAAAACAACAAATAACATACAAGGGAACTCCCATAAGATTAACAGCTGATTTCTCAGCAGAAACTCTACAAGCCAGAAGGGAGTGGCATGATATACTTAAAGTGATGAAAGGGAAAAACCTACAACCAAGATTACTCTACCCAGCAAGGATCTCATTCAGATTCTATGGAGAAGTCAAAAGCTTTACAGACAAGCAAAAGCTAAGAGAATTCAGCACCGCCAAACCAGCTCTACAACAAATGCTAAAGGACCTTCTCTAAGTGGGAAACAGAAGAGAAGAAAACGACCTACAGAAACAAACCCAAATCAATTAAGAAAATGGTCATAGGAAGATACATATCAATAATTACCTTAAACATGAATGGATTAAATGTTCCAACCAAAAGACACAGGCTCACTGAATGGATACAAAAACAAAACCCATATTTATGCTGTCTACAAGAGACACACTTCAGACCTAGGGACAAATACAGACTGAAAGTTAGGGGATGGAATTTGAAATAAAGAATGTTACAAGAGACAAGGAAGAACACTAGGTATATCAAGGGATCAATCCAACAAGAAGATATAACAATTATAAATATATACGCACCCAACATAGGAGCACCTCAATACAAAAGGCAACTACTAACAGCTATAAAAGAGGAAATCAACAGTAACACAATAATAGTGGGGGACCTTAACACTTCACTTACACCAATGGACAGATCATCCAAAATGAAAATTAATAAGGAAACACAAGCTTTAAATGACACAATAGATCAGGTAGATTTGTTTGATATTTGTAGGACATTCCATCCTACAAAAACAGCAGATTACACTTTCTTCTCAAGTGCGCATGGAACATTCTCCAGGATAGATCACATCTTGGGTCATAAATCAAGCCTCAGTAAATTTAAGAAAATTGAAATCATATCAAGCATCTTTCCTGACCACAACGCTTTGAGATTACAAATCAATTACAGGGAAAAAAACGTAAAAAATACAAACACATGGAGGCTAAACAATACGTTACTAAATAACCAAGAGATCACTGAAGAAATCAGAGAAGAAATCAAAAAATACCTAGACAAAAATGACAACGAAAACACGGCGATCCAAAACCTACAGGGTGCAGGAAAAGCAGTTCTAAGAGGGAAGTTTATAGCAATACAAGTCTACCTCAAGAAACAAGGAAAATCTCAAATAAACAATCCAATGTTACACCTAAAGGAACCAGAGAAAGAAGAACAAACAAAACCCAAAGGTAGTGGAAGGAAAGAAATCATAAATATCAGAGCAGAAATAAATGAAATAGAAACAAAGAAAACAATAGCAAATATCAATAAAACTAAAAGCTGGTCCTTTGAGAAGATAAACAAGATTGATAAACCATTAGCCAGACTCATAAAGAAAAACAGGGAGAGGACTCATATCAAAATTAGAAGTGAAAAAGGAGAAGTTACAACAGACACCACAGAAATACAAAGTATCCTAAGAGACTACTACAAGCAACTCTATGCCAATAAAATGGACAACCTGAAAGAAATGGACAAATTCTTAGAAAGGTATAACCTTCCAAGACTGAACCAGGAAGAAATAGAAAATATGAACAGACCAAACACAAGTACTGAAATTGAAACTGTGATTAAAAATCTTCCAACAAACAAAAGTCCAGGACCAGATGGCTTCACAGGTGAATTCTATCAAACATTCAGAGAAGCGCTAACACCCATCCTTCTCAAACTCTTCCAAAAAGTTGCAGAGGAAGGAACACTCCCGAACTTTTTCTATGAGGCCACCATCACCCTGATACCAAAACCAGACAAAGATACGAGAAAAAGAGAAAATTACAGACCAGTATCACTGATTAATATAGATGCAAAAATCCTCAACAAAATACTAGCAAACAGAATCCAACAACACATAAAAAGTATCATACAATGATCAAGTGGGATTTATCCCAGGGATGCAAGGATTCTTCAATATACGCAAATCAATCAATGTGATACACCATATTAACAAATTGAAGATTAAAAACCATATGATCATCTCAATAGATGCAGAAAAAGCTTTTGACAAAATTCAACACCCATTTATGATAAAAACTCTCCAGAAAGTGGGCATAGAGGGAATCTACTTCAACATAATCAAGGCCATATACGACAAAGCCACAGCAAACATCATTCTCAATGGTAAAAAACTGAAAGCATTTCCTCTAAGATCAAGAACAAGACAAGGATGTCCACTCTCACCACTATTATTCAACATAGTTTGGAAGTCCTAGCCACAGCAATCAGGGAAGAAAAAGAAATAAAATGAATACAAATTGGAAAAGAAGAAGTAAAACTGTCACTGTTTGCAGATGACATGATACTATACATAGAGAATCCTAAAGGTGCGACCAGAAAACTACTAGAGCTGATAAGTGAATTTGGTAAAGTTGCAGGATACAAAACTAATGCACAGAAATCTCTTGCAGTCCTATACACTAAAGATGAAAAATCTGAAAGAGAAATTAAGGAAATACTCCCATTTACCACTGAAACAAAAAGAATAAAATACCTAGGATTAAACGTACCCAGGGAGACAAAAGACCTGTATGCAGAAAACTATATGATACTGATGAAAGAAATTAAAGATGACACCAACAGATGGAGAGATATACCATGTTCTTGGATTGGAAGAATCAATATTGTGAAAATGACTAGACTATCCAAAGCAACCTACAGATTGAATGCAATCCCTATCAAATTACCAATGGCATTTTTTACAGAACTAGAACAAAAAATCTTAAAATTTGTATGGACACACAAAAAACCCCAAATAGCCAAAGCAGTCTTGAGGGAAAAAAATGGAGCTGGAGGAATCAGACTCCCTGACTTCAGACTATACTACAAAGCTACAGTAATCAAGACAATGGTACTGGCATAAAAACAGAAATATAGACCAATTGAACAGGGTAGAAAGCCCAGAGAGAAACCAACGCACCTGTGGTCAACTAATCTATGACAAAGGAGGCAAGGATACACAGTGGAGAAAAGACAGTCTTTTCAATAAGTGGTGCTGGGAAAACTGGACAGCTACATGTAAAAGAATGAAATTAGAACACTCCCTAACACCATACAGAAAAATAAACTCAAAATGGATTAGAGACCTAAATGTAAGGCCAGTAACTATAAAATTCTTATAGGAAAACATAGGCAGAACACTCCATGACAGAAATCACAGCAAGATCCTTTTTGACCTACCTCCTAGAGAAATGGAAATAAAACCAAAAATAAACAAGTGGGACCTAAGGAAACTTCAAAGCTTTTGCACAGCAAAGGAAACCATAAACAACATGAAAAGACAACCCTCAGAAAGGGATAAAATATTTGCAAATGAATCATCGGACAAAGGATTAATCTCCAAAATATACAAATAGCTCATGCAGCTCAATATTAAAAAAACAAACAACCCAATCCAAAAATGGGCAGAAGACCTAAATAGACATTTCTCCAAAAAAGACGTACAGATGGCCAAGAAGCACATGAAAAGCTGCTCAACATCACTAATTATTAGAGAAATGCAAATCAAAACTACAATGAGGTATCACCTCACGCCAGTTAGATTGGGCATGATCAGAAAATCTACAAATAGCAAATGCTGGAGAGGGTGTGGAGAAAATGGAACCCTCTTGCATTGTTGGTGGGAATGTAAATTGATACAGCCACTATGCAAAACAGTATGGAGGTTACTTAAAGAACTAAAAATATAATTACCACATGACCCAGCAATACCACTACTGGGCATATACCCAGAGAAAACCATAATTCAAAAAGAGTCATGCACCCCAATGTTCACTGCAGCACTATTTACAATAGCCAGGTCATGGAAGCAACCTAAATGCCCATTGACAGATGAATGGATAAAGAAGATGTGGTACATATATACAATGGAATATTACTCAGCCATAAAAAGAAACAAAATTGGGTCATTTGTAGAGACGTGGATGCATCTATCATACAGAGTGAAGTAAGTCAGAAAGAGAAAAACAAAGTATTGTATATTAACGCATATATGTGGAACCTAGAAAAATGTTACAGATGAACCGGTTTGCAAGGCAGAAATTGAGACACAGATGTGGAGAACAAACGTATGGACACCAAGGGGGGAAAGCGGCGGGGGGTGGTGGTGGTGGCGGGATGAATTGGGAGATTGGGATTGACACTGATTGACACTGATGTGTATAAAATGGATGACTAATAAGAAAAAAAAAAGAATTACTTCACTAAAATAACAGTGATTCGAATTCCATATCTCACAAGGCCCCCCTTTATTCACTCCTAACTTCCAATCCATCACCAACACTTCTTGGGTTTTGCCTGAAAAAAATATTTTGAGTGCATCCTCTTTGTTTCCATGTCCTTCACCATCTACCAGATGGAGCCCTCACCATTTCTTATGCGGCGAAAGGTTCCTAAGTAGTTTCCTTGAGTTTACCTTTGTTCCATTCCAATCTATATAAGCAAGAGCAGCCAGAGGAACCTTGAAAAACATGTCACTCCAATTATATCAGTCTTGTGTCTTAAACCCTTCACTGATGTCTCATTGCTTGAGGATGAGCCCAAAGTTCATATCATAGTTCAAAGACCCTACAGAAGGGCTCAGACTATACCCAGCCATGTTATTTTCTGCCACCTTTTCCCTTGCTCAGTACACATCAGTCACACTGACCTTCGTTCTGTTCCTCTTCCACCTTAGTCTCTTTATACACACTCCTCCCTCTGCCAAAATGTTCTTATTTCTATTCTCATGACCAGCTCCTTCTCATCTTTAAGTTCCACCTCCAGCATCACCCTCCCTGATATTCTAACCTGATGGTTTCCTCTCTTTTTTCCCCTCTCTTATACCAAGCTATTATTTTCCTTCGTAACACACATCCCAGTTCAATGTTTCATTGGCTACATATACAATTGCATGCTTAACATCCATCTCACAGATCAAATTAAAATTCTATGACATCAGGGACCACATGTGTCTTGTTTGTGTCTGGTAACAACACAGTGCCTCACACACAACACAAATGAGATACAGATAAGTGGAGATGCAGAAGATCAACTGCCCCTCAATCACCCTCACATCTCGTAAGCACAATAGAAAAAACTAGCTTCCCTATAAAGCTAAACATACCCCACAAGGCTAAAACCACCTCATTACCCCAAAGAAAAGCACAGATCCAGACTGCTATTTCTCAAGGTAGAGGCAGGGGGATACATGAGAGCTTGATGGCACAACAACTTGGGGTCTTCCTCGCCTCTTCAAAGGGCAATACTGATCTATCATTTGTCACCCAGTCTCTTCCGTCCTTCTTTTACTCCCTGGAGTTCTATTACACTGTGGTCAATATTCGGCAGCAAATGCTGCAAAGGGGAACAGGCAAGCTCAGAGAGCCCACAACCTTCTGTGCATTTTTATGTCCTTCATTACAACAAGTGGGCTATTTTTATACCTGTTAGCTGCTAACACTTGGCAAAACCTCAGGCTCAGAATAAAATATGACAAGGGCCAAGAGAGGTAACAATAACAGTGCTTGTACTGCAGCCAGGGTGCCATTAATAATAGCAGGAAGAGGGAGCAAGGGAGATCCAGTTCCAGGGATTAGGAGGGGAAGGAGGCTCCTTGGAACCCAGCAACGACACTGTCCTGGGGTAGATGGTCAGGTAAGGTTACCTGATGAGCCCAGCACTGTGACCCATCTCACTCTCCACCCCTTAACCCTCTGGCCTGAAATCCTTCAAGATACTGAATCTTAGAATTAGAAAAGTCTCATAGCCTGGCAGGGCCTTACACGTCCTAAGGTCAAACAATCATAATGTGTTTATTTCTTACAAATAACATTTTGAAGCTTTACAAAGTTCTTTCACGACAATATATTTGCACATGAGAGAAAAGAGGCATCCACAAGAATGTTCATTGCTTTGTGGATTAATAACAAAAATCTACATGCTTATCATAGAGGGATGTCATGTAAATGTTGGCACATTCATGCCTTGGAATATTACTACATGACTATCATTAATTTTATACGCCAATGATTGCTAGCTGACATTGCATGTATAGTGATCAATAGTGATTTTATCATTATTGATACATATCTATGATGCATTGTAAGTGGATTTAAGGTCTGTTTCCATTACTGGAATGTGAGACCATGGGGGCAGAGACCCTATGCCCAAAATAGCTCTGGGCACATAACAGGCACACAATAAATGTTTGTTGAATGCATGAAGAATAAATTAATACTATGTCACCACTAAAAGAGGACAGTATATCCACACGAACTGACACAGAGAGAATTTTAAAACTGCTTTTATTTGTTTAAAAAAATACAGGCAGTGTGTGGTATATGCCCCCTCTGCAGCACTGAAGGACATACTAGAAAGAGGGGAAATTGATACTGAATGCCCAATTACCACGCACTTCACAAGGTGAACTTATTTACTCAGATGGAAAGTTCAAAACCTTGGCTAAGGTTTTGAAATCCAAAGCCTTTTATAAAATAAAAGAAATACTGTCACAGTCTTCTTTCAAAATTTTGACCTGCCTTTGAGTGAGCTGTTTGCTACCTAATGATAACACCAAGGTGTCTTTTAGAATAAATTGGACTAACCCAGTAGATGTTGAGCATCCCTGTAAACAGAGAGATTCTGTATTCACACAGACAGACAGAGACACACACACACATAAGGGGGGTGAGAGGGAGAGGGAGGGAGAAGGAGGGAGAGAAAGAGAGAGAGAGAGAGAGAGAACAAGCAAGTCTGGCACTCTGAGCTCATTGGGACACAGAAGACTACAGAATAAAATGGTTCTGAGTATAGGTTCAACATTCTGGTCAAATTGGGTTGAAACCACTTGATGTAGCTACAGGATCTTGGGCAAGTCATTTATTTCCTCTGAGGGTCAGTGTCACCATCTTAAAGAGGGGACATAATGTCTCAAACAAACCCAGTACCATTTTACGAACTGCCTATTGACATAAGGAATTTAGGACGGCACCTGGCTGAATATATGATAGTTATGTGGTTTTGAGGTCCTGACAAGGAGTTTCACGTTCTGAGGGTACACTTAGCATTGATACATTTTCAAGTCATCCTCTGAACCAATATGGCACCTCAATAATGACATATATTTTACAAAGAAGGGGCCAACATGGGCAGGAGTAAGGACAGCTCTTTCAAACTTACTTTCATTTGTGAAAAATAATTAAAAGCATGCCAGCTAGAAGAAAATGTTCTGTCCCTCTCAATCCTCACCTCCTTTCCATCCTAGAACCTGGCAACACTGAAGCTAGAACAATGAAATAGGGCCTTTGGTAATGCTACCCAATGAAGAAAAGGAGAGAGACACTCTTTAAAGCATCATATTGTACAAGAGGCGGGCGAGCAGTAGCCAGCGTGAAGCACTGTGAAGATCTGAATTTCATTCACTTTATAATCTGGGCTTCTTTTATGTGTAACCACTCTGATAAAAAATACTTTAAGCATATATCTCTACTATATGAATATTTATAAATTATACACATGTACTCTGTACTAATACAGTATATATACACTATAAACTTTTAAAATAGACATTCGAAAGGGATGAGAAAAAGAATCCAATAGAAATCCTGACACTTTATTCTGCACTGATGGGTGGCTTGTGCATATCCTGGAATGGGAGGGTCCCACAGTGAAGAACACTGTTTTAGATAATCCCCTCTGAGACCTCTGCACCCTCAGGATGGGGAGGTTTCCACATCCTCATCCTTGTCTAAGCAGAGGTGGATGAGCTGGGGGAGCAAAGGGTTAAGACAAAATGTCAAATCTGCTCTCACACAAAGTGGCTCAAGTTGTTTTTTGTTTTAGTTGTCAGCGTTTCACAATCAGGACATTTCTTTGACCTAAAGAATTAGCAAGTCCAGAACATCAGGTCCCTGTGTCCACTAGTATTTGGCTGTACCTGAGTGTCGGCCATGTACTACCCTTTAATACAGTCTTTGTCAAACTTGTTTCTCTCACTTGCCAAACCTGCTCTAACTCTGTAAGTATTTGAGTCTGCAACAGCTCATAGACTCTGGGAGCCTTGGGCCATAGGAGAAGAGGAGGAACATGTCCAAAATGGGAGGAATTTCTTGACTCGCCAAGACTCTACATCTACTGGAGAAGCAGGAACATGGCGGTGATGAATCACGTAGAGGCCATCCTGGGTTTTCAGCCACTGTGATCTCTATTCATTTTAGTCTGCCAGTGAAACCCGATTAAAGGGTTATGTGAATATTCTTCTTGATCTAGTGTTTGTGCTTGCCTGACTAAGAGCAGGACCTGTTCGTCACAACAGCGTCACACAGCACACTGGAGCCACATGGGAGCCTGAGGCTAAGGAAAATCGTGCCCTCCTAGGAACACTTATTGACAGAACCTCCCATGTTTCGAACGAAGTACAAAACGTTAGTAAAAGCTCTACACTCACACACGCACAAAATGACTGTATATAAAGTCCCATGCTGCCTAATGATTAACCATTTGGGGGGACCGGGGGTGGGGGGGTATGACAGCCACCCAAGCTGAGGACCACTGATAAACTGTTCTCACTGCTCCATAATGGAGTCACAAGGCAAACAAACAACCTGTTTTTATTTAAAATTTTGCTGTTTTGTTAATCAGGAATTGTTGCATTACTTCTGATTTTTTAAAAAAATCTGACTTTGAAATAGGATTTATCTGAATGGCATCCCCTGAAGGTTTTGGCATCACCCCAAGCTTTGTGCCTGGAGTGAATGCCTCATTCCCTCCCCGTGGCTCTAGCCTGCCCTTAGTACCAGGACTCCCTCTCAAGGTTAGGTTTTTTTTTACCTTATTCAAGGGTGGCCCCTAGTATCATCCCCACACTCAGGCCACTGCAGCCCCCTGTGGATGCTGAGGGGCCTCCTGCAAGACATGCTTGGTCCACATTGTATGTGGCCCTGGAATTATGTTCAGTCCCGGGGAGGACAGAATTGGGTGTCCTCATTTACCTACGCTCCAAACAAGAACATGACAACCTTACAAATGTAGCAGTAGCTCTCACACTACTAATTTTAGCCATACGGAGTTATTTAAAAAAATTTTTTTTTACCAATTTTTCTCACTCTTCCAAGATCCTGTGATAACCCCCAAGTGACTCATCTCCATTCGCCAGCAGTGAGGACTTTCCCACTTTTAAAAATTCCAAAGCCAAATGTTCAACGTGTCCTGCATAGCAAATATACAAGACTCCTCTTCTCCCATGGCAGAAGGGGTGCTAAAAATTCTTTTCTTCTAGACGATGAGACCCTTTGAAAGGTCAGAGGAGAAATAAATTTAGCACAGGAAGTAAAATGGAAAGATCCCATTACAGAGTTACACTGGAGCCCGATTAGAAAGTTATGCTGGTGCTGAGACTGCTCTATCGATCCCAAGTGAGAGAAGTCACAGCCAGCAGAGAGCTGACAATGTGCTGGGAGCGAAATTCTCATGTTGTCACCATTATCTCCCTCTCTCACTAATCTTGGCATTGTTTCCTGTTGATGTGCAAGAAAAATGAGTTCAAGTCAGCCTGCTGGTGTTTTGTTCTTTCTCCAGTATCTGAGGAAAGACAGACTATAAGTCCCCTACATACGAATGAGTTCCAAGAGCGCGTTCGTTAAGTCCAACGAAGTTAGCCTAGGTACCCAACTAACACAATCTGCTATATAGTACTGTACTATAATAGTTTTGTAATACTTTTCACACAAGTAATACATAAAAAACAAACAAAAAATAAAGAAAACATTTTTAGTCTTAAAGTCCAGTACCTTGAAAAGTACAGTAGTCCAGCACAACAGCTGGCATCCAGGGGTTGGCATGGGGTGAACAGGCAAGAAGAGTTACTGACTGGAGGAGGGAGAGGAGGTGGGAGATGGTAGAGTACTACTGTACTCTATACAGTGAAGTACACAAAAGCACAACCACTTGTAGAGGATGCATGCACCTGACAATGTGAACTAACTTATGTGACTGGACATGCAAACGCACGTTCGCTTCTTACTCTAAACACAACAAGCAGACCAATTATTCTGCATTTGCTCAAGTTAAGAGAATGTTAAGGAAAGAAGGGGATCCTGGGACTGGTCATTGCGGAGGATGGCAGTTGGGTAAAAAGAAGGAAATGATCCTCAATGTGTTCTGCTGTCTCCCCTCGCCTCCTTATTACTCCCCTCACTGACCCCACTTCTATTTCTCTCTTTTATGCAGATAAATTCATCCTACAGAAGGTATAAGGAAAGAAAATGTCCAATTTCTGCAGGTCAGTCTTTCACCCTCTAAAGCAAAGGCCCACAAACTTTTTTTTTCTGTAAAGCCCTGTATTAAATATTTTGGGCTTTTCAGGTCATACCATCTCTTTGCAACTACTGAAGTTTGCCATTTTAGCACTCACAATGAGCAGCTAGAGACAATGCATAAACAAATGAGCATGTCTGTGTTTATAACAAAAATACAACTTTATTTATAAAAGTAGGCTGTGGGCCACAGTTTGCCTTCCCCTGATCTAAAAGGCAACTGCCATTAAATCCCCCTTGGCTCCTGAACATTCAAAACAAAGAAGCAAGCAAGAAATCTACTGCCAAGATACAGAAATATACAGTCTTGAGCAGAAAGCAAGAAGACTCAGTTCTTTGCAAGAACAGAAGGCATTCCTCAGCTTTGGAACTAAGTGCACTGTGCTCTTCTCATGGATGTTGTTGTAATGGGGACCTTATCTTTGGATCTCCCCAGGACTCTCATTTGGAATTCTCAAAATTCCAAGACAAAATTCTCTCTCTTGGAATTCTCAAAATTCCAAGACAAGTGGAATTCTGCTTCTACTAAGAAAGGAAAGCCAAAGTTTCGCATGGGATTTCATCCTTTCTCTTTTAGACATGAGCTTTAAGTCATAAGTTGCCAGAAGTCATACTCTGTTACCAGAGTGATGGTGTGCTGCCTAGGCATGACCCATCTGGAAAATATGGCAACTCATGGGCGTACCCACTGCACCTGTTGCAAAATTTGCCTGGGCCACTGCTGCATTTAGCCAGCTGACTTCAGACTGTGAGTAAGGGGACAGCAGGAATCCATCATGTTCTTGGAATTATGTTCAGTCCCCGGGGAGGGCAGAATTGGGTGTCCTCATTTACCTATGCTCCAAACAAGAACATGACAACCTTACAAATGCAGTAAGTAATTGGATCATGGTCTCTTCACAGAAATACCTTCCAAGGACTGCTCTCCTTGGCAAATAAAAAGTCACACACACATCTCTTTTATTCTTAAGCTAAAAGGTACTCTAAAGCAGTCATTTTTAATATTTTCAAATTAGGAAATGACCTCAAAGCTATATACTATGCCAGGGAAAAACAAATACATGCACATTTATATATGATTTTAAAAGGCTCTGAACACCTGCACCCTCGTCCTCCAAGGCCTATGCCTAGATCCCGGCATAAGAAACTCCTGTCTCAGAGAAATGATGACTTTTCTTAGCATCAGGTAAGACCAGAGCAAAGGTGGAGATCAATCCACTTCTCCTCACAAGCTCCAGGGTCCCTCCAGACAGGATGGCAGCAGGCCGATCCTTTTCCCACTTGGAAAGGCCATGGAAGCTCAGCCCTAAGTGCCCGAGCTTCCTTGGGAAGGTCATTCACTAATTCCAATTTCCTACCCTTGATGTTCTCCAAAAACATCCTGAAACTGGAAATATCTTTCCCCAAAGCACTTATGCATGGACTCTTCACAGAGATGACAATAAGACTAGTTGTTTATTTTTGTGGAGTCACTTGAGAAGAGTAGAGATGGTTTTCCTTCCTTCCAAAGAGTTACCTCCATTAGAAATTCCTTATCTTAGCTTAATCCATTTTATCAATGCCAGCCAACGGTAGAGGCAACATGTTTAACCTTATTTGAATGTTGCCTGACTTTGGTTGATGTTAAAAAGAAAGTGATTCAGTGTTTATTTTTTTAGATAAAGGCAGTAGGAAGAAGGGAGGTCTGAGTATGGTCTCTCCCACCATCTATATGACCGTGGACCAACACTAACAATAGCTAACATTTCTTGAGTGCTAGGTACTTTATAACAGGGGTCCCCAAACTCGGAGCCGTGGCCTGTTATGAACCGGGCCGCACAGCAGGAGGCGAGCAGCGGGCGAGCAAGCGAAGCTTCACCTGCCGCTCCCCGTCGCTCACATTACCACCTGAACTATCCCCACCTACCCCATCCCTGGAAAACCTGTCTTCCACGAAACCGGTCCCTGGTGCCAAACAGGTTGGGAACCGCTGCTTTATAACGTGCTCTCCTCGTGTGAGGTGACTTAGTCCTTTTCACAGTCCTATACAGTAGGAGAAGGAGACTGAGGCTTAGGGACAGGAAGGGACTTCTCTGTGTGTTGTGTAACCAGTAAGTATTGGAAATTCAAGCCCAGGTCCTCAGATAGCAGGCTCTGAAGTCTTATCTGTACCGAACACACTACATGCTGCAGAAGTCTTAACCCGGCCTCCACAAATAACAAATAACTGGGGGCCACGGAGAGATCACTCAATCTGGGGGGCTTCTGCTCTAAAATTTAATGTTGAAACTAGATGACCTCTAAGATACTTATCAGCTAACTTATTTCATAAAGTGTGATTTTTTATTACTTTTAAGTCAAGCGTGTGTGTGTGTGTGTGTGTGTGTGTGTCTGTGTGCGGTATGCGGGCCTCTCACTGTTGTGGCCTCTCCCGTTGCGGAGCACAGGTTCCGGACGCGCAGGCTCAGCGGCCATGGCTCGCGGGCCCAGCCGCTCCGCGGGATGTGGGATCTTCCCGGACCGGGGCACGAACCCGCGTCCCCTGAATTGGCAGGCGGACTCTCAACCACTGCGCCACCAGGGAAGTCCTTTATTACTTTTAATAGTACTATTGCCTTGGCTTACTTTTTATATTATTGTGCATTTCAATAATTTACAGGTAAAAACAAACAAAAAAGACAGCTTAAAAGACCAAACTCTAATATGAACTTCTAAATTTGGCTTGGTCCAATTTTTCGGATCTGAATTTTATCATATGCCATTAGGTTTTGTCAGTTTACTTGATGGAGACTCCAGCAGTAGACCTAAACCACTAACAACATGCAGTTATATTCTTGCCGAGCTTTATATCGGGTACTGTCTCTGGAGCTGCCTTCACTGGGGCTAGAGAGAGTGGAGGGAAAAAGGCACCAGGACATATGGCATCACTAGGTAGAGTGCCCCTCTTTGTTCCCAGGGAAGGGAAGTAGAGCTTTGTCTCAGGCTGGCCTCTGACAACCTGCTGCAAAACCTGGAAAGAAGGTGAGGTCAGAAACATTAGGTACAGAGACCAATCCATTTCCCAGTGAGTTTCATGTCTTGGTTTGCCCTGTAACTGGTGATAACTTTATACATTTCTTCAAATACTTAGGGTAGGGGTGAAGGCTTCAGAGCAGAGCATCCATTTTGAAATGCGACATGATCAGGAAGAAAATCAAGTGATGATGGGTTTTAAGGGAAGCCTTAGAATTTGGGAAGAATGGTGAGAATTCCACTACTCAACAACACGTAGACTTACAACAGAATGGAACAGTTACCTTGATTAAGGAAACTATCATTTGTTAAGTGATTAATCAGGTGCCAAACTACCTGTTACTAAATTAGCTCTGCGCAACGCATCAGGGACATGTGATATTCCCATCTTACTTATGAGGAAATCGAGCTTGAGAGAGTTCATGACAGGCTCTAGTTTACACAGAGCTGAGCGTACAATGGAATGAATATTTGCAACAAAATGATCAAAGAGACATGGTATGCAGTGCTTCCTGACAATGTTTTGCAGCTTATATTTCATATTTGAATGTCCTGCACAAGTCCAAAACACTTTAACCCCAGTTTGGACCCTGCCATTCGACCCTGAGGATGTTTTGACTCACGTTTGTGAATACACTATTATCATTATACCAACACAGATGACCTTTTTAATTGAGACAAAAATTTCGTATGAACTATATCAAGCCAATTTAATTTGTTGACCAATATTCTATCCAAAATTATAAAGTAGTTATTTTTTCTGATTTCTTTCTTATTTTGTTAAAATTATTTTCATCACGATCAAGCCTTTCTGAGTAAAGGTCATGGAGGGTTTTATTAAACATTTTGAACATAACAAGCATTAACTCTGAGTTTTCCTTTGATTCAAATATTTCTATCAAGCACAATTTTCCAAGGACAAAATTTTACAGATCTAAATGTTATCATATGCCCAATAGTCTTGGTCAGTTTTACTTCCTGATAACTATCCCTATCAATAATATCCTTTATTTATAAGATAAATGCTCAAATGTTTGCTTTTACCTACTAGCTGATTCATGAGAAAATTGCAAGCTATTACCCTCAGACTTTCCAGGATTTCTCTTTTGTCAGGAATTAATATATTAGATCACTTATCTAGCAGTTCTGTCTACTTCTGATCCCATTATGCTTGTGCAGTCGGTGATTTGTGAAGCAAAGAAAAATGTTGGGGTAAAAATGGGAAGGTCACTACATTCTCTTTGAAAAATGCATGATATACTACTATAATTAGTAATAAATTTTCTTAATTTCAATGAAGGGAAGAAAGAAAACTTATTTAATAGTCTGGAGATTTTTTCACCAGTGAGAAAGCTCAAACACCAATTTATTTGACTCAAACAGTCAACTGGCAACATAAAGTAGCAATGAGACATCTCAAACCTCAGACACGTGTAACCATTTTCATTTTTCTGTAAGAAAACACATGATGAACAGGCTTAATTGTGTTTAATGTAGTCAGCTTCCAAAAAAACCGGTAAATCCACTCTCTCTAATTTAGCAATTGGGAATCAAATTATCTTAGACTTTTTCATATCCATCACCAACACTGTACGTTGGTTTCATTTTAAAACATTTTTGTCTCTCCTACAAAGACTAAGAGTAGAGCGAAGCTATTTGGAGTAGGAGCTTTAAAATCAGACTGACACATCTTTTTAAAAGATGTAAAGAACTCCTAATTCTAACAAGGGATAGGACTGAGCCTGGAATTCAGAGACTGTTGCAAAGCTATTGTATGATACTTATTTGCCTTCTGTGGTAAAGGGTAATCAGCCAAGATCAAAAAGACTTGGGTTCTAGTCCTCCTCTGCTGCCTTGTCACTGTAGTTATCTAGCTCCTTGCTTCTCCCCATTTGTCTAATCCATTGAATGATAATGGTGAGGAAACCAAGGTCCCCCTAAAACTGAGTTCCTCTGCTGAGTTTATGAATAACTTCTCTATCTTAAACTTTACTCCCTTTCTTTTCTTGAACCTGTTCCCCTCAAGATTGAGGAGTATCAAAGAAAAGGGGGGACTGAAACATATACAAGCCCCTGTGTCCCTGTCCTTTGAAGTAAAAGGCTTTTGCTTTAGTTTCCCAGGCCTCCCTTTGGTCTCTAAAGGCTGGATCAAGAGTTAATGATTAGGAAATGTGAGGATGTAGAAACTAAGAATAATTGTTGGGCCGGGAAACTGGTAACAATTTAGACTATAAACCAGCTGCAGAGCAGAATTACCGAACTCCCAGTTCCCTAAAAGATATAAAGGCCTGACACATTCCTAAGTTGTTTTCACAGGAAGCAGACCTCCACCAAATGAAAACTGCTGACTACAAAACATAGATCCTAGACTGGTTGAAACCAGAAGGGTGATGATGCTTGAAACTTCACCTTGATGCCAACCCATCCAAGAACTGTGCACGACTTGATCACACACACTGCAGCCTGCTCCCTCACCTTGCCTTTAAAACCCCTTCCCTGAAAGCCCTCAGGGAGTTTCAGTCTTTTCAGCATGAGCTGCCCATTCTCCTTGCTTGATGCCCCGCAGTAAACTCTGTACTTTCCTTCACCACAAGCCGGTGTCAGTAGATTGGCTTCATTGCACGTGGGTGAGAGGACCCAAGTTTGGTTTGGTAAAGGTGACTGCATATGTTGGAATAAGTACTCTTCATTTCTAGTATTCTCTATTTTCTTCATTACAGCTTCAATTTCACATGAAGAATTTGTTTATTCATTCACTTACCAGACATTTACCGGATGTCTACTATATCCCAGGCACTGTTCTTGGTGGGGTGGGGAACCATAACAAATAAAACTGAAAAAATTTCCTGCTTTGTGGAGCTAAGATTCTAGAAGGCTTAGGCAGCTCTTTGTGCTTGGTTAAAATGCCCAAACTGTTGGGGTTTCCAAACCTTATTCTCTGCATCTGTGGTGACATTTTAATGCTTCCCAGGTGACACTTGCTGTGCTAAGTACTTCGTATGCATTATCTAGTAAATTTCACAGCAACTCTGAGATGGGCATCTTAGGTTTGGTCGTTTTTCCAAAGAGGAAAGAAATACTTAAAATGGTGAATAATTTGTTCAAGGTCTCAGGATCTAGGAAGTGATAACATTAGAATCTGAAGCTGGAAACTTTGATATTATTCCAGAGACTTTGATAATAATGATAGCTATACTCCAAGACACTTATGAAAACTTAGTAGATATTCCCTCCCAGCAAATTCAATGTCTATATTTTCCAGAGAAATTGCTTATACTGATAGAAAATTTAATTCCCCTACAGGTAATGTGTATTTTCTCTCTGGTAGTTTTGAATATGATCTCCTCTTTCCCTGATGTTCTAAAGTTTCACTACAAATTGCTGAAAAGGATTTATTTTTAGTCTCAACTCTTTAGGATTTGAAGTTCACTTTTTTTTTAATAGATATAACTTTATTCATACTAAATTAGAAATACATACATATTCATGCTCTGTGTATTTCTGGATAACCTATTGCTTTCATTTTTTTTTAATTTTTGGATTTTATTTAATTTACTTTTTTATACAGCAGGTTCTTATTAGTTATCCATTTTATACATATTAGTGTATATATGTCAATCCCAAAGTGAAGTTCACTTTTAATCTTAGGATGTTTGACTTTACTTCTGGAAAGTTCTTTGTTATTATCTCTTCAATGTTACTTTTCCAAATTTACCTCAATTTTCTTCTTCTCTAATACATACATTGGAATCTCCAAGCTCCTCTACACTTCTTACCTGTTCTTTCTATTTTTTCTTTCATTAAAAGAAATCTTTCTAAGTAGAATTCTAGGAGAATTCACTAGGAATTTCACTAGGTTTGCTTGATCAGAAATCCTATGTTAAGACTGATCATCATTCACTGAAATTCATTTTTCATAGAAGCTGCTGGTTTCAATGATGATCCATTTATTTTCCAGATCATGGCTAATAAAATAACCTACTGGATGGATGAAACGTAAGGTCCTCCATCAGACTGAACAGTAACTTGCCAAGGTCTTCAGTTTGGAAAGGAATTCCAGAAGACAAGTGGTTATGATAAGATTATTCATCAAAATACACTAGGGTCTGGCTCCAGATCCTACCATGCTGCTGAACTCATAACTGCTGACTCTTTTCTTCAAGATCAGTCCAGGAGAGATTATCGAAAGAAAGCACAGAAAATTGTGAAAATCCCTAGAACGAAAGGAGGCTACTTTGCAATGATGTATATGGGATGAGGGTTTAACCTGGGGCAAGAAGAACTCAGTTTGGATGTAGAAGGATAACAGAATAAAGAAACGGTTGGAGCTCAGTTCTTGATTTTTCCCTACCATTGCTTTAGAACAAACAGTATCTATCCTTACACCTACCATGACTCAAATCTCTAGTATAGATGTGCCCAGAGACAAAATCAGGGAAGTGGGACAAACTGAAATAAATTATTAGAAATAGGTCAAAATATGCCAATATTTTCAAGAGATAGAAGTAGACTAAATTCTTCCATTAAAAGAAAAATATTAACAGATAAAAAAAGAGATACAAAATTTAGGTATATGCTGTCAGAAGTTTCACACTTGTAAAGAGCTGAAAACTGAGGATGGGTTGAAACTAACTGGGGCAGTTATTTCCTCACTCCTTTCCCTCTAAGCCTCTATGGCTGGTTAATTTCAATCTAAGCATCTCTTCTTAACTGTGCTTGTTCCCAGACTGAGGTGCTGAGAGAAGGGATTTTTCATGGACTGAGAAGTAAATTTTAAGTTTTCTGGTTCCTGGATATCTCTAATTTGGGCAATATCCACCTCTAACCCCCAAAAGTGGTTAAGGCAGACCTAGCCTGTGGTATGAAAAACATAACTATTGAATTAAGATTGGAGTACATAGAATAAATAGTAGGACAGACATAGCTAAGAAACAATTTCGAAAACTGGAAGAATAAGAATAGAAATTCTTCAGAAGAAGAGAAAATTATGAGAAAATATAAAATATAAAAGTAAAGTTAAGTGATATGGAGGACAGATGTAGAAATACTAATATAGGGATAATTATGGCCCCCTAAAGAAAAATAATGAAAGATAGGAATTTGGGGGGGGGGGTAAAATAAAGTTCCTCAATTAAAAAGACTGTAAAACAAATTAAAACACAATAAAAGCAAACTCAGAAATGGTCCAAGATACTGGAATTATCAAACAAGAATTTAAATTATGTTAAAATTGCCAAAATACCTAGCAAAAAAGATGAACAACATCTGAATAGAAGACAAATATAAATACAGAAAATTAAACTATAAAAGAGAACCAACTAGAAATTTTAGAAATTAAAAAAAAAATCAGAAATGAGAAATTCATTAAATTTGGATTAATGGCAGACTGGCCATAGCAGGTGAAAAGATCAGTGAATCATACGACAGGTGAACAGAAATTATCCAAATTTAAACACAAATAAAAATAGAGTAAAAAAAGTTTTTTAAGAATATAATTACCAAAACCTGTGAGGCAATATCAAAAGCTGAAATCTACACATAATTATATTTTCAGAAGAGGAGAGAGAAAATGGGCAAAAGAAACATTTAAAGAAAAGATGACCAAGAATTTTTCAAAACTGATGAAAACTATCAACCCACAGATCCACAAATCTCAGTGAACCCCAGACAGGTTAAATAGAGAGAAAACCACACCTAAGCCTATTAGCAGTCAAAATGCTAGAAAAACAAACATATGAAAAAAATTTTAAAAGAAGCCAAAGAAAAGAGACACATTTGGGAGCACTATACTAAAAGGAAAACAAGAAGACATAAAACAGTATCTGTAAGTAAAATGTTGAGAGTGGGGAAAAAAAGTGGGACTGTCAACCTACAACTCCATATACTATAAAAATTAACTTTAAACAAGAAAGAAAAAAAAAGACATGCTCAGACAAAAGGTGAAAAACGATCTTCAGCACTCTCACTACAAAAAAGGCAGAAAGACGTTTTTCAGGTTGAAAATAATTAATACCAGAAGGAACCTCAGACCTCTGGAAAGAAATGAAGAGTAACAGAAAATATGAATACCTAGGTTAAATGTAAAATGAGTAATTCTTATTTACGTTTGCATATTTATATATTTTATTGAATTTGTTTAAAATGCTATTGATTGTTTAAAGCAAAACTATTGGGTTGGCCAAAAAGTTTATTCAGGTTTTTCATCTTACGGAAAAACCCAAATGAATTTTTTGGCCAACTTAATAGCATTTATTTATTGGCATATGTACTGATAAAACAGAAGATAATAAGAGCACAAAAGGCAAGAGCAAACAAATGGATTTATGCTATGTTATAAAATTTTAACACTGGTTTTGAATCACACACTTAAGAGCTGACTGTGATAACTTAAAGATGAATATTATAAGCTCTAGAGAAACTACTAAAACAAATATTAAAAATCAATACAGTGCTTGCTTCAGCAGGAAAATTGGAATGATACAGAGAAGATTAGCATGGCCCCTGCACAAGGATGACATGCAAATTTGTGAAGTGCTCCATATTTTTACTATTTACAATACTACTTTTACTATTTATGATAGCCAAGACATGGAAACAACCTAAAACAGAGGAATGGATAAAGAAGATGTGGTACATATATACAGTGGAATATTACTCAGCCATTAAACGGAACAAAATTGGGTCATTTGCAGAGATGTGGATGGACCTAGAGACTGTCATACAGAGTGAAGTAAGCCAGAAATAGAAAAACAAATATCGTATATTAATGCATATATGTGGAATCTAGGAAAATGGTATAGATGATCTTATTTGCAAAGTAGAAACAGACGGAGAGAACAAACGTATGGATACCAAGGGGGAAAGTGGGGGAGTGGGATGAATTGGGAGATTGGGATTGACATATATACACTATTGATACTATGTATAAAATAGATAACTACTGAGAACCTCCTGTATAGCAGAGGGATCTCTTCTCAGTGCTCTGTGGTGACCTAAATGGGAAGGAAATCCAAAAAAGGGGGATATATGTATATGTATAGCTGATTCACTTCATTGTATAGCAGAAACTAACAACATTGTAAAGCAAGTATACTCCAATAAAAATTAATTAAAAAAAATAAATACAGAAGAAAAAATAAAATACTATATATATCACTAAAAAGTCATAAAAAACAGTTGAAAGATAAAAACAAGAAAGAAAAAAATTAAAGGAATAATATTAAAAGATATAATGTTTAAATCCAACTTATCAATGATTAGATTAAATGAAAATAATTAAAACACTCCATGGCCATATCATCAAAAAGTCTACGAACAATTAATGCTGGCGAGGGTGTGGAGAAAAGGGAACCCTCCTACATTGCTGGTGGGAATGTAAATTGGTACAACCACTATGGAGAATAGTATGGAGGTTCCTTAAAAAACTAAAACTAAAAAAAAAAAAAAAAAAAAAACTAAAAATAGAACTACCATATGACCCAGCAATCCCACTCCTGTGCATATATCTGGAGAAAACTATAATTTGAAAAGATACATGCACCCCAATGTTCACTGCAGCACTATTTACAATAGCTAAGACAAGGAAGCAACCTAAATGTCCATTAGCAGAGGAATGGATAAAGAAGATGTGGTACATATATATGATGGAATATTACTCAGCCATAAAAAGGAATGAAATAATTCAATTTGCAGCAACATGGATGGACCTGGAGATTATCATAGTAAGTGAAGTAAGTCAGACAGAGACAAATATCATATGATATCACTCATATGTGGAATCTAATTTTAAAAATGATACAAATGAACTTATTTACACAACAGAAACAGACTTACAAATATTGAAAACAAACTTATGGTTACCAAAGGGGAAACTTGGGGGGGAGGGATAAATCATGAGGCTGGGATTAACATACACACACTACTACATATAAGATAGATAACCAACAAGGATGTACTGTATAGCACAGGGAACTCTACTAAATATTCTGTGATACCCTATATGAGAAGAGAATCTGAAAAAGAATGAATATATGTATATGTATAACTGAATCACTTTGCTGTACACCTGAAACTAACACAACATTGTAATTCAACTATACTCCAATAAAATTTAAAAAAAACCACTCATGTAAAAGGCATAGATTGCTACACTGGATAAAAATGTAAAATCCAAATATTAGATCTTTATAGGAAGCACACTTTTATTATGAGGACACAGATAGATTCAAATTTTCAGATGAAATGAAAAAATATATACCACGCAAACACTAAGCAAAAGAAAACTGGTGTTTTTATATTACTTCCAGACACAGTAGATTGAAAACAGAGTATTAATAGAAATAATGATAGAAGAATCAATTTACCAAAGAAACATAATAATGTGTACGTATCTAAAAACAGAGGTCCCAAACTCATAAATCAAAATACTTTTAGAGTTAAGAGAAGAAGAAGAAACAGTCAAATCCATAACACTAATACTACAGAAACTCAGAAAATAAAGGAAGAAAAGTTCCTGTTCATTTTATGAGGTCAGTATAGCCTTGTTCATAAAACAAACCAATAAAAATATAAGAAATGAAAACATCCCTCATGACTATAGACACAAAATCCTCACAAAATATTTGCAAATATAATCCAATAACTTGATGAGCTAAATAAGACTTTGAAAATTAATTTGGAAATGCAAAGAATATTGAATAACCAAACAGTCTTTTAAAAAGGAACATATTTAAAGGACTTAGGCTATCTGATTTCAAGACTTGCTATAAGGCTACAGTAATCAAGACCATGTGGCATTCATATAAAGTAGATGCATATAAAAGTAAAGAATGGGGTAGTCAATAGAAATTGCCATCCATTCAGTGAGAAAAGGTTTCTTTTTAATCTATTGTTAGAATGATTGGATAGCTTTAAGAAAAAAATAACTCGATCTCTTACTCCATACACCAAAATTAACTCAATATGGATCACAAATCTAAAGATAAAACCCAGAACAATAAAGCTTTTAGAAAAAATAAAGAATACATTTGCAAATTCTGAGTAGACACACAGAAACCATTAAAAAATACATATATATATAAATTAGACTTAATCAAATTTAAAATTTTTCCTCATCAAAAGATACCACTAAGGAAATGAGTAGATAAGTTACAGGGTAGGAAAAAGACATTTATAGGATATATCTAATGGAAAAAATGTATTCAAAATAGACAAAAGCTCTACTAAACAATAATATGATGAATAATCCAATAAAACAACAGGCCAAAACTCAAGCATACAAATCACAAAAGATACAGAAATGGCCACTAGGTATTAAAAGATGCTACAGAGAAAAGCAAACTGAAACTACAATAAGATATGACTTCACACCAATGGAATGGTTAAATTTTTTAATTAAAAAGAGCAAATGTTGGAGAAGGTGAAATGCTTATACAATGCTGGTAAGAATATAAAATGATACAATCACATTGAAGACTCATTTGGTAGTTTTTTATAAAACAGTGGTTCTCAAACTTTTTAGTCAGGACCCCTTTACTCTCTTAACTCTTAAGAAGCCCAAGGAGATTTTGTTTATATGGTATTATCTATCAGTATTTACCATGCTAGAAATTAAAACTGAGAAAATTTTAAAATATGTCCTTATTAATTCATTTAAAATATCATATTTTAATGAGAAATGACATTTGTCAAAACAAAAAGAATTAGCAAGACTGGCATTGTTTCACATTATTGTAAATCTCTAAAATCTGGCGTAATAGAAGATAGCTGGATTTGTATCTCCTTCTCTGCATTTGCTCTCTTAATACAGTTTAGGATGAAGTATATGAAGACAATCTTGTCTTACAGAGAAAGACATTGGGAAGGAAAGGACTATTTTAATAGCCTTTTTCAGATAATTATGGATATTTTTGTAGATACTAAATGAACACTTAGTGGTAGTAGTATTCCTGAAAGTGAGTTGCAGTGTGGAATCGAACAATATCAATTAAATTTTGTGTACTCAATTACATTAAAATCTATTGGTCCATCTTATATTATTAATTGAATTTACCTCATGCATGATTTTTTTTTTTTTTTTTTTTTTGCGGTACGTGGGCCTCTCACTGTTGTGGCCTCTCCCGTTGCGGAGCACAGGCTCCAGACACGCAGGCTCAGTGGCCATGGCTCACAGGCGCAGCCACTCCGCGGCATGTGGGATCTTCCCGGACCGGGGCACGAACCCGCATCCCCGGCATTGGCAGGCGGACTCTCAACCACTGCACCGCCAGGGAAGCCCCTCATGCATGATTTTTAACACCAGGCAATGAATGACCATTTGGAAAACACTGGTTCTCTGAGTTATGTGGATCTTCCAAATGATGACTAATTTTATTATACAGTCTTTTGATATCACATTTGGTAATATCACCACCAAACTCATCAGAAATACTGAAAAGCTGTTAAGCTCATGGTAGCTAATACATGTTTTCTGAAATTCTAATTTTTTGCTTCAAAGTTAAAATTTTATCATTAACAACAAATAGAGTCAGTTATTGTCCTTGAAATGACAGGTTTATCTTGTTCATTTACAGGAAAGTATCTGCCAAATATACAAGCCTGAATAATCAGTTTGTCAATAAAAAAATTGGTGCTCCATAAAGAAAAGCAGCTAGTTCACCTTGTAACTCAAAACAACTGCACAAACGCATTTCCTTGAGACAACTATCATACATCAGTATGTAGCAGAAGAGCTTTTTGCAGGCTATTGAAAAGATGAGTACTCAAGCGTCAATTTTAATAAAATTAATAATTTTTACTGATTCATCAAGGACATTCTTAATTAAAACTGGTGTACTGAAGGTGTGTGGTGGAGAGTATAATACAGTCATACCACAACTGCTTGTAAGGCTTCATTCATTTTTTACCCAACATTACTTTTGCATCGTTACTGTAAACGTCAACACAGTGAAAAAGGTAAATGTCTGGTTAGTACTATCACAAAAATGGTTTTGACCTTTGGAACCCCCCTACGCTCGGTCTTAAGGTTCCCAGAGATCCATATACCGTATTCTGAGAATCATTGTTAAAAACTGAAACATATATCTACCCTACAACCCAGAAATTACATTCCTAAATATTTATACCAAAGAAATGAAACAGTATGTTGACCAAAATATTGTAAAGTAAGTTTATACCAACCTCATTAAAAATCACTTAGAACTGGGGGAATAAAACAAGTATCCATCAGCAGGAAAGAGGATTAACAAATTGTCATGCATCTATGGAATGGAATGATACTAGAAGATAAAGAAAAATAAACACATGATAGATGCAACAGCTGGATATTTTTGTCCAAAACACTATATTAAGTTAGAGAAGCAATACATACTTGAGTATATACTGTGTGGTTCCATTTATATGAAATTCAAATATAGGCCAGATTGATCTATGATGATAGAAACGATAGTTCCCAAGCAGGTGGACTGGAAAGGGGCTGAAGGGAAATTTCTGGGGGGAGGGGGGATGAATGTTTTACATCTTGTTTGGAGTATATATAATTTTTCAAATAATGAATTAAATGCTTCATATTTGTACATTTTATTGTATAATGATTATATCTCAATGAAACAAAAATAAAATAACAGTTTCTATCTTTAAATGAAAAAGACTGTAACTCCTTGAGATTTTTAGGTTATGCCTTGTTCAACTGCAAAACAGAGAAATGACAAACAATGGGCACTCTATAAATGCCTCATGAATGAATAGATGCGTGTAAAACCCAAAAGCATATTTACATATCATGGGAGTAAAACCAGCATTTCCTTTGTATTGGAGGTATTTTCATTACCTCATGAATTTATGTTTCTGCAAAAAAAAAAATACTAGATAACAAATCTCAATTACTGATCTAAGTATTCAACTTATAAATTTACAAAAAATAATAATATAGAACAAGGAAAGTAGGAAGAGGTAATAAATATTCAATGTTAATAAAATGGAACGCAATACAGATCGATAAAGCCAAAAGCTGATTCTTTGAAAAAACAAAATAAACAAATGTCTGTTAAGATTGATCAAGAAAAGAGAGAAAATATAAATAAAAACTATTATGAGTGAAGACAGTACATGACAGAAAAAGTAAAGCTGTGAAAGCAGCAAAAAGCATACTATCAATGATGATATGCCAACAATTTTGAAAACGTAAATGAAATACCTAGAAAAATAAGTTACCAAAACTGACCTAAGAATTCACCCCTCCAGTGGAAACCAGACAGTGATTTCACAGATGAGTGCTACCAAAATTTCAAGTAACAGATCCAAATTTCACACATCTTCCATTTAACAGAAAAGGAGATACAGGTCAGTGTTAGCCTGACACCAAATTAGTTTTATCCTGACACCAAAACATCATGTGAAAGAACAATCAGAGGTCCATTACACTAATTAACATACAAATTAAAATTGCTTTAAAAAACTTACCAAAGCAAACCCAACAATATTATTAATATTATAATAACCATGATAAAACTGGGTTTATCTCAATTATGTGAGAATGGTTTATTATTTAAAAATTCATAACTACTTTTCACAATATCATATTTAAAGAGAGAAAAATTAATATGATTATCCCAGTTGATACCAAAAAAGTGATAGAATTTAGCACCTATTTAGAAAAAAGCCCATACAATTTCTTAATTCATTAGGAACAGAAGGTTGCTTAACCTGATAAACAGTACCTTTTTTTTTTTAACATCTTTATTGGAGTCCAATTGCTTTACAATGGTGTGTTAGCCTCTGCTTTAAAACAAAGTGAATCAGTTATACAAACAGTGTTGTAAATGGTTAAATCTTTGAAGCACTCTGTTTTTTTGTTTTGTTTTTTTTTTTGCGGTACGCGGGCCTCTCACTGTTGTGGCCTCTCCCGTTGCAGAGCACAGGCTCCGGACGCGCAGGCTCAGCGGCTATGGCTCACGGGCGCAGCCGCTCCTTGGCATGTGGGATCTTCCCGGACCGGGGCACAAACCCATGTCCCCTGCATCGGCAGGCGGACTCTCAACCACTGCGCCACCAGGGAAGCCCGAAGAACTCTCTTTAAAATCGGGGATGAGCCATGCATGTCAAACATTACTGTTTTATTTAACAATTATAAAGACTCTTAGCCATTACAATAGAACTAGATATGAAAGAAATGAAAAGAAGGAAATAAAACTGACTTTATTTGCAGATTATGTAACAGTTTACATAGACTTCTCCTTCCTCAAATATAAAGACAATTCATTAAAAATTATAGAAGAGAAGGTGGCTTTTATTATTCACTCACTAACTGTGACTTCATCGATCTTGCTATATTCAGCTTAACCATTAAAAGTTTAGATTCTCTTGGAATTAGGGACAACATTGCTTTTGCCCTTGAATAAATGTCCAAGTACAAGTGATAATTATTTGCAGAGCTGTATTCAGAACACCAAACTGAATCTGACTTTCAGGTGGAGGGCAGTTAAATTACAACATTTTCCCTTGTTTAACTGAGGTTAACTGACTTTAACTGAGGGACCTGATCATGGGCCAGACATGCTTCTGATGAATTAATTTACTAGGTGTTATACATCATAGGTGCTCAGAATAAGTATTTCGGATGACAGAAAGTTATACAGCAATGGGATAGGCCCCTCCGGAAAGCTAAAAGGCAATGAGGCCAATTACAAGAGAACGGACATTTGTTCATAATACATTTCTAATCTCTGAATTTTTTTCTTAGCCTTGAATTCTCATCCCAGCACAAGGATACCCATGTTTGGGGACTGATTTTGGCACAGTCTCTTTCTCGAGAACATAAAATTGGAATCAAAAACTACTAGTTCATTTCTCCTGTCATTGGAATAGATGACCCATTTACTGCAGGAGTTGTAGTATTGGGCCATGGTCTGCAAGGAGATAGAGAAGCACTCAGAGGAAAGTCAAGAGAAGAAAGGAGTCAGCTAGGAGAGGCACAGAACCCAAGTCATGTGCAGACCTCTGTCTCCTTTCCTGATCCCAACTTCAGCACAACTCTACTTTCTGACAACAGTTCTGTGAGACACCATTGTCTCTATTTAATCACCACTTCCACTCCAACACACACAGTTAACAATTAAAGTTAGTCCTGTTGCATACGATACCGCTTATATGTAGAACTTAAAAAATGGTACAAATAAACCTATTACATTTACAAAACAGAAATAGAGTCACAGATGTAGAGAACAAACTTATGGCTACCAAGGGGGAAAAGGCAGGTAGGGATATACTGGGAGATTGGAATTGACATATACACACTTCTATACATATAATAGATAACTAATAAGAACCTACTGTATAGCACAGAGAACTCTACTCAATACTCTGTAATGACCTGTATGGGAAAAGAATCTAAAAACAAAGAGTGGATATATGTATATGTATAACTGATTCACTTTGCTGTACAGCAGAAACTAACACAACATTATAAACTAACTATAGTCCAATAAAAATTAACTTAAAAAAAATAAAGTGTTTTCATCCCTTAAAAAAAATAAAGTTAGTCCTGTGAGTTTCTGCTACTTTTAAGCACAGAGCCTTGATAAAGACATATGTGGAAAAATGAGGTCCTATTGCATTACAAGGATACTCTATTTTAACAGAGCAGATGTTAGTTATTTTGCCAGATACTTCTAAATAGGAGCACCTTACGAAACAGCATTTTGTGTCTTTTCCTAACTGGGGCCCGCCGACTCCAGGGGCATCCAGCAGTGCACTAGCAGGCACTCAAAGCCACAGGACAAACATGCTGCTCCATGTAGTGTCAAATTTACTAGATATTAGGTAACATAAAATACCTTTTTAAAAAAAAATTACACTAAGACTTTGTATGAATATTTAAGATAAAATACCAGACTTCAAGGCAATTTTCTGCTTGTTGGCAGACGGCTTGATGCTAAGTGTGAGGCTTATGGAGTCCCCACTGCTTTCCTCTGCCATTAGGGGGCCCTTCAGAAGAACAGTTTGAACAACACTCATGCATTATACCAATAATCAGAACAGTCCAAAAAGTAATTCCATTTGTCAGAGTGTATAGTCTCGAATGCTGTTCACAACGAAATTTCTCATTTACTCAACATCATTATTATTTTTTTTTAAAGGACAGATTATGTGGAGGTCCACAACAGCTTCTGCAACATTCTGCATTATCTAGTTACTTTCATTCTATGTATTTACATGACTGGATCCAAATACCAATATAAAAAATGAATTAATATTAATGGATGTAAATGTATTCAAACTAGAATTACGAGTTAAAACAACATCACTAACGTTACATCTAAACTGAAGGGCATTTTCAAATGAAGATTTTGCTTAGAGGAGAAATTAGATAAACTATGGTTTCAGGGTAATGGGGAGTAAATACAGAGTAAATAGAATAAGGTAAATCTTACCGGTATATGTCCAATACATAGCACTGAGTTTAAAAAATGAGAAAGAAAAGTTACAGTATAAGTCATGTAAAATCAATTTTAAACAAAACTATAAAACACTCAATGACTCCTATATTTCCCATGAGTATTTATTTATGAGTGTGAAAACCATAGCGAAAGGGCTGGAAAGATCTACTCCAAAGGACTAACAGTAGTTACCTTTGAGAGAACAGATCTAGGTCTAGAGGAAAGATCAGAGCACCTTTTAACATCTCATTCATATTCCTGTGGGTATAGACATGGTCTTCTCTAAAAGCAATTACTTTGTAACCACAGTGTTTCCAGATCTGTTTTGGGCAATAAGAAATAGAGAAAAAAAATCTGTAATGTTGCCTACAATGCACAAGTGCAAACTATAAAAAGAAAGAAAGAAAGGAAGGAAGGAAGGAAGGAAGGGAGGGAGGGAGGGAGGGAGGAAAGAAAAAAAAAGAAAAAGAAGAATGTGATATTTGGTTGCTTTTCTAAAACATAAAAAGATCCTTTAATGATCTGCTTTTCTAATTTCTACTAAAAGATCTCTACATTTATTAATGTAAAATGTGTTTATATTTTAATAACGTCTTTACGTAAGTTTCCTAAGATAAGCATAATTTGGCAAACCATAAAATTCAGCTAAATTCAATAAACTAGAGCAAAAGAAATCATTAAACTCTCTCCAGAGCAATGCCTGTTTTCAAGCTCTTGGTTAAGTGTCTATAAAGAGAGCAGCAAGATACTTAGTTGTCCCTTTATTACCACTACTTCCCCACTGACTTACTCAGTAATTTCAGATATGCTTTATTTTCAGTCTAGATTCATTTTCTATTGGCACTGACTCCAAACAAAAGAGTTTTAGTTTTCCCTGATCACTAACTCCCAACTTCCAGTTCTGTGTCAAACAGGTAATAATGTGTAAACAAACACTAAAATACCCTAGCTGAGTCTTTTTTTTTTTTTTTTTTTTTTTGCGGTACGCGGGCCTCTCACTGTTGTGGCCTCTCCTGTTGCAGAGCACAGGCTCCGGACGTGCAGGCCCAACGGCCATGGCTCACGGGCCCAGCCGCTCTGCGGCATGTGGGATCCTCCTGGACCGGGGCACGAACCCGTGTCCCCTGCATCGGCAGGCGGACTCTCAACCACTGCGCCACCAGGGAAGCCCCTGAGTCTTTATTAAAGGTATTTCTGGACTTTGTTACAGAATCCTAGAGTTGGTGTATTTTATAGGCAAAATGTATACTGGTTCAACCTCTTTTCTTCTTTTTTATTTATCTTATTTATCTTTTCATTCTCAGAGCAAATGGGAATGAAGCAGGAGAGCCTTATTCAGGGACTCACAGCTCATTACAGGTAGGGCAGGATCTGAACACGAATTCCCAGCCCAAGATATTCTTTCTATGCTCCCCTGCCTCTGGGTAAAGCAAATTATTTGGAGTTTTATACATTGGATTTTGACATCTTTAAATTGAAGCCTCATTAATTTTCTTAGTGGTCCTTATAGGTTTCACACCTTTTCCAATATAGATCATAAGAAGAATAACTATCCTTCTCCATTGTATAAACATCAGATTTCATTTAAAAAAGGCACCTCACTATCTGGGAAGTATCAGTGGTGAGAAAGGTAGTCTTCAGTGTTTCTTTATAAATTATGTCTGGCTTCACAGTAAATGCCAAAAAAGAGGAAATCATAATTGACACTGCTGGTTTTCATGGGCATAGGAGACTATCCAAGCAGGAGAATGAATCAAAGTTTCAACATTCATTATAGTTATAAAATTCTATGGGAGCCCAGAGACAGTCACATCTTTATCTTATCATTTTTTAATGTGTAAAATCTACGGGCACGGAATTTAAAACCTATCCAAGCACTTGGCCAGGGAATTTTTCTTACCAATTGGACAGCCAGATTCTTTCACAGATGTATTTTGTTATATATCCCCTTCTTAAAAATAAAGTTTATGATTCTGGTTTTCTCTGATTAAAAGAGTAATGACAGCCATTTTAGAGAATTTGGAAAAATACAGAAAATATACATATCTTCATTTGATTGTGCTCTATGTATGTGCCAGGCACTGAGATAATGCACATACTGTATCTATTTTGTCCTATTACAATAAACTTATGGACTAATTTTTATTTTCATTCCAATTCCTGCAGAATTGCATAACTGAGGGAGCAGGAGAGAGAGAGAGAAAAAAAAAAAATGCTCGTGTAAGGTCAATACAGGTGACAAGCAGAGATACCAGGACTTGAATTAAAGTCTTCTAACATCACGTCCTAAGCTTTTTGCCTTATCTCATCTGTCTGTCTCGGAACTTGTCTCAGACCACAGAGGAAACCAAAGGTTCTAGACATTTGCCCAATACGAACTACAGAAGGAAGACTCTTACTATACTCCAGTCTGGCATCCATTCCCACCAAAACTATGATTTAGTTGTTGCCGTTCAACATACTCTCAGTCCTAATCTTACGTGATCTCCTCTCAGTAGTATTTGATGCTGTTACCCGTCTCCCAGTTGAAACACTCTCATCTCCCTATTTCCATGACATCTCATCTGCTATTCACTTTCTATTCCCCTGCCCATCCATCTTTCTCACCATTACAAGTCTCCCTTCCTCCGTCCGGCCACGAATGGTAATGCTCCTCAAGGCTCAGTCCCACTATCTCCCTCTGTCACCCCATACATTACCATTCATACTCAAAGCTTTGATTTCTACTCATCCACATAAGCCCACCCAGGAGCTCTTATCTGGCCTAGAAACATACATACTCCAGGGCATCTTTAAATCTTCAATCCAGTATCTCAAAGTTATGTCAGAATGCAGTAAGTCTCAAAAAATTGACGTCTCTTTCTCCAAACCCAGTGTCCTTCCAGGGTTAAATAACTTGGTGAGCAGTGTCACTTTATCCCATTCTATTACACAGGAAGTCCGGAATCACGTTGAACACCAACCCTAATATCCCATCCATACCAAGGCCTGTTACAAGTGTCTTCTTGCCTTCTCGATGACTAACATCCTTGACTAATCCATCTTCATCTCCAGCTCAGAGATTTCCACTGACTCCTAACTGATCTCCCACAACATCCCAATTCATTTTACACAGTGGCCAGAGCCATATTTTTATACCTCAGGGGCTTTATCTTAGGATAAAGTCCTAAATCTTTGTAACTGTCCTGCAAAGCCCAATAAGAGGTAGCTTCTCCTTGCCTTTTGAGGTTCCTCTTCTAGTTCCCTCCTCTTGCTCTCTGTACTTCACTGAACTTCATTTTAAAATCTACAAGCCAGGCTTCCTTTTGGCCAAAGGGCCTTGGCAGATTCCGTTTCCTCTAAGTGGAATTTCCCATTCCTCCCCATCACGCTCACTCACATTTTCTCTTTCCTGTGCATCTCACACACAGGTACACCCTTTATTCTATTTCTCTCGTATCCTCTAAAACTAAGCTCAACATGTCTTCTTCAGGGAAGCCTTTTCCAACATTCCCACTTCATCCTGGCTCTGTAAGATGTATGTGTGTGTGTGTGTGTGTGTGTATGTACACATACACACACACACACACAGAGCCATGTTCTATTCCTTCAGGAGACTTATTTCAGTTTATAATTACAGTTTCAGTAGTGTGGCTACTTGTATAATGTCCATGGCCTCCATGAAGCTGGAACTGGATCCCCAGGGCCTGTTGAAGCACAATGCATTACAGGTACTCAATAAATGTGAATGAATCAAATTCTGCTTTACCAGAGAACCAGGGATAATGAGTAACACCAAAAATGGAAAGGTTGGGGCTTCCCTGGTGGCGCAGTGGTTGAGAGTCCACCTGCCGATGCAGGGGACACGGGTTCGTGCCCCGGTCCGGGAAGATCCCACATGCCGTGGAGCGGCTGGGACCGTGAGCTGTGGCCGCTGAGCCTGTGCGTCCAGAGCCTGTGCTCCGCAACGGGAGAGGCCACAACACCCGCGTACAAATATCTAACCTCCCTTTGGGTATTCTGACTGCACCAATAGTACTATAATCTACCACACTGTCTTTGTTAGAAGGCTAAACATCATTTTCATTCCTTCCTTTCTTTATATCAGCTGAGGCTGCTGCATTTATCTCCAATATACATCCAGGATCCCTTCATTTCTCTTCTCTCCAGCATCACTGAAATCTCCTGGTCTGAGGCGCTACATCTCTTGATGGGATTGCAATTACCTCTTAACTAGTCTCCCTACTTTCCCCCTCATTCTCCTAAAATTATTTCTCTACTCAGAAACTAGAATGATTATTGAAATAAGTTAATTAGATCACTTCAATTCCCTGTTTAAAAACCTTTAGAATTTAAAAAAAAAAAAATCTCCTCCAACACCATTATTCTCTATCATGTCACCATTTTCTTCCTCTTATCATCACCTTAAATTATTTATTTTCTGTCCAGTCTGACAAGGATGTAAACAACTTGTAAGCAACTGCTATCTGTACCTACCATGCCAAGCACATATTAGGTGCTAAAAACTACTATTATGTTATTGAACACACGGTGACCGTAATCTATTTTGCCAAAGTTTTTTTAAGGAAATTTTGGAAGAGCTTGCGTACTGAATAAAGTCAGGGACTCCTTTTACACTGGGTCTCACTGTGAGCTTCCAAAACCAGAAGAAGCTCAAGAAGGGACCAAGAAATGATTTCTAGTGATTAGGCCTCCACAGAATGCTTATTATATTTTGAATAAAATGTACTTAACAATTCACGACTTTCAAAATTCATATGAAAGAAGGCTAATATTATCCTCTAATTTCCTATTCTTTCCAGTCCTAATGCTAAGTGTGACTAACAGTGCAACAGGGTAATAATCTTCATTATCTCTTCCTCTTTACAAAATTACTCAAGTGCTTCAAATGAAAAGGGGCCCACTGGTGCCCCAGGATGGAGAGTGTAAGTGGTGCTTTTTTTTGTTTATGCTAATTAAGTAGTCTGCAGACTGGTTACTTAGCAGTATCCTTCAATGAGATGCTCAGTACTGGGAACCTAATTATATGTTTGAGGCCTAAAGTGGTCATTATTAAGATGTGAGCAGGCAATATCCACGGATTGTATGCTATTTCTGGGGTCTGGCATGATGAAACTCATAGAACGTGCAAAGCCATTTACGGGAAGATGTGCTGAATTATGCTGTGGTATTTTATTACCAAGTGGGTCACAGTGAGCACAAAAAAAGGACATTATTTTCCTAAACAAAATTATTTAAATATATTTGCATATATTTAAATGTATTGGAATATAGTGATACTACATCCTTTGCTTGTGGGTTTGAAAAACTTCTCTTAGCTTTACTATATTCCTTGTTCATGTGAAGCAGTTTCTACACCTGCCTTCAACTGGTGTGAATATCAACTTACTGAATCAATCAGCTCAGCATATGTGAAAAAACAACTTCATTGAAAACTAAATTTCTCTTGGGCTTTAACAGAATCCATCAATATTGTGTGTTGGGGGGGAAATCTATAACCCTCTTTTTTCCAAAGAGAAAACAAACTATTGATTTTTTCCAACAGAATTTTACTGTTTTAAGGGTTCTTTTCCCTCTCCAACATCCGTCTCCTGCCAGTATCTGTGCGGCAGAGATGAAAATGTGTTGATTTTATGCAAGTACAGCTGACTAGAGATCACTCCACAGAAGCAAAGCAAACCAACGTAATACAACATAAAATATTTAGATCACAACACATTAAGAGCGATTTTGGTGATGGGCATGAATTACGTTTAGTGGACGGATCATCTACGTAACAGCGAGGAGCCGGTAAACCTCTAATGTTCTTATAGACAATAGAGACAAACCAGAGTTGGGAATAAAAAGCTAGAAAGTTAGGATGTTGCAAAGGCAGCCACCATTTAAATGTATCAGATATAAATGTATTAAAATCTGAATCCTGTTACTGTGGTTGCATATGTAGTTTGCAGTTTTTTCCCCAAGCTTTATCAATATCCATTTTGTCTCACATTAACAAAGCCTCTAAATTTTTTTTTTTTTTTTTTTTTTTGCAGTACGCGGGCCTCTCACTGTGGTGGCCTCTCCCGTTGCGGAGCACAGGCTCCGGACGCGCAGGCTCAGCGGCCATGACTCACGGTCCCAGCCACTCGGCGGCATGTGGGATCTTCCCAGACCGGGGCACGAACCCATGTCCCCTGCATCGGCAGGCGGACTCTCAACCACTGCGCCACCAGGGAAGCCCAAAGCCTCTAAATATTTAACTTGGAGAACATGTGTAGCAATTGTTTTCTTGAAAGCTGATGGAAGACACACATTTGGTTCACCTCTGTATCTCCAATGAAGGTGACGGCCAGCTGCTAACATCAGGGGTGGAGGGGTGGGAGGGAAATGGCTGTACTGGGAGAGTAGCTAGTGAGATATTAAGTACATAAAAAAAAGACATTCAGACATTCAGCATCCTTTCACAGTCTTCTCTCTGGCATCTACTTTACACTGCTTCCTCTAGTATATTTTCATCAATTTAAACAATTTTCCTATCATCATATTATCTTTACAATTTTTGATGATGATACATAAAGGAAAAGTCAAACACTTAATCCTTCTTGTTCGAATGGCAGCTCAGGGTAATCAAATAGTTAGTTGTTCAGGGAAAGTTATTCTTTAGAGAAAAATGCCAACTAATAAATGTGTGAGAAATGATAGAATCTGAATACCATCATTTTGCATTCCCTATTGAAATAATGGAGCCAGGCAATAATAATCAATGGCTTATAAACCCAAAAGGTGAAAATCCCATGGGGAGTTTTATAATGGATGGACTTCACAGATGACACAAAAGCCTGATGGTTAATCTTAACAGAAAGACAGACAACCTGACACTATGTATCTGCTAAAGCAGAGCAATAAGAAATACATGAAGCACCTTCAAAACAAGCCCCCAAATGGAACCTGAATCTGAGAAAGCCTCTAGTCCCAAGGGTAATTTACAGGAAACACAGGGGCTAAATGGACACATTAAATAACTCCAAGGGGATGTAACCCACAAAAATCCAGAAGGTGAGAAATTCTAGAACACAACAAATAATTTTTCAAAAAGAAGAGAAAGAAAAGGAGGAAACTATTACAGATTAATGAGATCTAAGTAATATATTAATCAAATGCAATGTGTAGACCTTGATTATTTTGAACAAGGCAACTGTAAAAATCATTTATGAGATAAATGAAGAAATTTTAACATTGAATGTTTATTTGAAGAGACTAAGAAATCTCCTTTGCATTTAAGGTGTGATAGCAGTATTGTGGTTAAGTAGAAAAATACACGAGAGATGTTATTATACAGAGATGTACACCAGAGTGTTTACTGATGGTATGATGTTTCAATTTGTTTTTAAGTAACCCTTTTAGAGGAAGAGAGAAGGTTTAGATGAAACGAATTTGGCTATGTGTTGATAATTGTTGAAGCTGAATTACGGGTGCATGGAGGTTCATTCTACTACTACCTATACTTATAATTTAAATTCTCCCTAACAGTTTAAAATGAGCGATTATGTTGCAGGTTCACGATTGCAAAGCACAGATAATTTCTTTCTGTGTGTTACATGCTAATATGTATAACTCTCAATAATTTGTTTTACATGCTAATATGTATAACTCTCAATACCTAAGAACTGAGCTGTTAAAATCTTCCTAAGTGATTCTGTTTTTTGAATTTTTGTTTATGTGTTATTTAAAATTGGAACAATCTCAAACTTACAGAAATATTGCCAAAGCCGAAGAAATAACTTTAAAAAATCCACTAAACCATTTGAAAGTAAAGTTGCCAACCCAACACCCCACTACTATGGAGTACTTTGGTGTGTATTTCCTACACCTTATTCTATTACTTAAGGATATTCTATAATATAGTAAAGATCGACCAAAGGCAGGAAACTCACACTGATACATCACTACCATTTAATCCTGACACTCCATTCTAGTTTAGCCGATTGTTCCAAAATGTCTTTTATAGCAAAAGAACCCTGTTATCATGTGTCTTTAGCATCTTTCAATCTGAAATAGTTCCTCATTTTTTTTCTTGACTTTCAGGATCGTTTGAAGACTACATTCTTCAGCTTGGGTTTGTTTGATATCGTCTCTTCATTAGATTGAGGTTTGCACCTTTGGCAGTAACATCATAGAAATAATGCTGTTCTTATCATTGCATCCCATGAGATGACACACAATTTTGATTTGTCCCATTGTTTGGTCACTTGACTGACTTAATTAGGGTAGTTTCTGCCAGGATTCCTCACTGTAAAGTGACTCTTTAAAAATCTGTAAGTAGTTTAGAGCGAGATACTGTTAAGCAATGTAAATATTTTGTTCCTCATTAATCTTTAAATTTGATAATTTACTCATTTATATCAGTACGGGCTCATGATGAGCTTTTCTTTTAATTCAGTGGGTTTTAACCCATTACTGTCATTTATTTTTTTGCTACTGTTGTGCCAGATTTACTCAATGCAAGCTCTTTGAGTTGGCTTCTGCACCTTTTTGGCATTTCTCTGTCATTATTTGAGCACTTGCTTGCTTTATTTCAGAATAAGATGTTTCAGTTTCATCTTACATTTTCCTTGCTCTAGCCTTAAGATCAGCCATGTCTTCAGAGAGCCCTAGTTCTTTTAGCAAAGAAAGGTCTGCAGAAGCCAGACCTGGGTGATATGTGTGTCTAGTGCTTCTGGGGTGTCACTGCTTCAACGTCATCTCAGCAGACAGAGATAGGAAATACACAAATATTTATGAGTTCTTTTATATGTTTGTGTATGTATATATATATATATATATATATATATATACATATAAAAGAACATAGCATAAATTATAACTTCTAATTCTAATCCAACACCAATGGGTTCATTTTAGTTTACTCTTTTCATATTTTGGACTCCTGTCTCCAACAGTAAAAAAAAAAAATCTAGCTCTTATTATTCTTAACATATTCACTTGTTTGATAATTTCCCTGAATGTAACCAATCTCCCATCACTTTCATAAGTCTCTCCCTCATGTGGATTACCTCCTCACCCCACACCTGGCTACTACTTTCCTGACTGCCCGCCTCCCTGGGCATGTGTCCCAGCAGCAGGTGGAAGCCCTCCATACCTCACGTGAGCCCTGACACTGTGTGCATGGATACCCTTCTCAGCCTCCCTAAGCCACCACCCCCCATTCCAGGCCACCTTCCCACACAGACGCACCCTCCGTCTTGCTTAGGCTCCATACCCCCAGGCCAGGCTGCCCTTTTGTGTGGACACAGCCCTCACCCTGCTTACGTTCTGACATCTCATGATCAGTTATCCTCATCACCCTCCCCACATGTGAAGCAACCTGTGTGAACACCCTCCTCACTTGCTCACCACACCAGGATGTCTCCTCACAGGGAAAAACCTGTCACCCTGCTTCCACTCTGACCTTGATATCCTGGCCACCCCATGTGCACATCCTCTTCTTACCGCTTAGGATCGGACATCTTGTTCAGAACCATCCCTCAACCAGCCCAATACAGACAGCTCTCTCATCCTCTCAGGCTCCATCCAACACCATGGGCTAGGTACCCTTTCTGTTCAATACCCTCTACAGCCTGCTTGATTCTGACACCCTGCACTGGGCAGCCCTCCTACATTAATGCCCTCAGCTTGGCTTGGCTTTTAATTAAATGTTTTATTTTATGGCTCTTATCAAGAAGACAGACAACAAATGTTGGCAAGGATGTAGAGAAAAGGGAACGCTGGTGCACTGTTAGTGGGAATGCAGAATGGTGCAGCCACTGTGGAAAACAGTTTGGAGGGTCTTCAAAGATTGAAAACAGAACTACTATATGATCCAGCAATTCCAACTGTGGGTATATATACAAAGGAAATGACATAATTTCATTTCACATTAATTACAGGATTATTCACAATAGCCAAGACACAGAAAGAACCTAAGTGCCTGCCCACTGACAGATGAATGGATAAAGAAAATGTGGTAAATGCATACGTAAAATGGAATATTATTCAATCATATAAAAAGAAGGAAATCCTGCCATTTGCAACAACTGGATGGACCTTGAGGACATTATTCTAAGTGAAGTAAGTCAGACAGAGAAGGACAAATACTGTCTATTCTCACTTAATACGTGGAATCTAAAAAAGCTGAATTCACAGAAATAGAGAGTATAATGGTGGTTTCCAGGGGCTGGGAGGTAGACAAAAATAGAGAGATATAGATGGATAAACATCCATCTGTAAGATGAATAAGTTCTGGAGATCTAATGTACAGCACGGTGGCTATAATGAACAACACTGTATTATATATTTGCAAGTTGTTAAGAGAGTAAGTCTTAAAGAATTTCACCACAACAGAAACAAAATGATAATTACGTTAGTGGATAGAGGTGTTAACTAGCCTTACTGTGGTAACCATTTCACTATACATATGTATCAACTCATTACACTGTACACCTTAAACTTACATATGTTACATGTCAGTAATCTCTCAATAGAGCTGGAAAAAATGTTTTATTTTAAAAGTACTTGCAGGTTCACACACACAGGTTTAAGAAGTAATACAGAGGTCCCACATAGCCTTTACTGGATTTGCCCTAAACGTAACATCTTACATAACTACAGTATCACAAAACAGGAGATTGACGTTAATATAATCCACCAATGTTATTCCGATTTCCCCAATTTCGTGTGTGTATGTATTTAGCTACAGGCAACCTCATCACATGTTACAGATTTATGTAAACCTGACCACTCAATACACAGAACAGTCCTATCGCTACATGAATCCTTCATGTTGTGCTTTTATAACCATGTGCACCCCCTCCCACCAACCACCACCTCTAATCCTCGGCAACCACCAATGTGACTCCATTTCGGTAATTCTGTTATGCAAAGTAGGTTCTGTAAATGGTACCTTCAAGCAAAGTATGTTCTATAAATGGTATCTTCAAGTGTGTGGCCTTGCGGGATTAGCATTTTTTCCTCAGCCTAACTTCCTGGAGGTCTATGCAAGCTGATGCATTCATCAGTAGTGTGTTCTCTTTTATTGCTGAGCAGTGTTCCAAACTATAGATGCAGCACAGTTTGTTTAACCATTTATCTGCTGAAGAACATCTGGGTTATTAGTAGTTTTGGGCTATTAGGAATAAAGAGCCTGTGAACGTTTGCATACAGGCTTTTTGTGTGTGCACCCTACTTGGCTTCTGACATCCTGCAGTGGCCCGCACTCCTACACAAGAACCCTCAGAGTAGGTCTGAGTACCAACACCCACTCTGAGCCACCATGCTCTCCACAGCCCACCTCTCCCAACCCCAAGTACTGATATCTTCTTTGCTATATACCCTACTTACTGGATTTTAGGACAGAACAGTATGAAAGGGAAATACCAAGTGGCTTCAGTGATTATAAACATCGTGAAAAGGCTACTTCAGAGAACAGAATTCTAGTACCTAGTAGAATAGTGGCTGCACCAACTAGGCATTCAATGAACGTCTGTGAATGAGGGAAGGCACATTTGACAATCTGCATCCTCAACAGACAAAGCAAGTATGTCTTAATTTAGTAATTGATGGACGTTAAGTCCTCAGATTACGAATAAGAACAAATGATGCCATAAAAGAGAGAGGAATGGAAGAAAATGTTAGGAAAGTTTTTAAAGAAGAAAAAATTGGATGGGCAGCAGCGTGGAACTAACCCATGATTCTATCCTAGCTGATTCCTCCACTATGCATGCATAACTGTAGGCGTGCACGTTCCCTGTAAGCCCACAATGAGCTATTCCACCGGCATGCTAACATGGCAAGGACAGAAATTTGTGATCGACCTTACCTTTTCAACAAAGCTTCTTTAATTCTGGAATTAAGTTGAGCCACTGAAAATCAGCTTGCTGACTGATTAATTTTCCAAGCTATCCATTAGCTAAATAATTATGGATCCCTTCCCCCCCCCCCACCAAAAAACAAGTTTTGATTTCATTATGAACTCTCAATGGCCAGTCAGCTGTGGCCTTACCAGGGTCACTGAGCTGAGTTTCCACTCTCACATGTTTCAAATTTCTTATTTCCGGCCAATCTCAATTTCTCAATGGTTTACAAGCAATTGGTTAAGTTTTCCCTTAAGTATAGTCAACTGCCTTCTATACATTTGTCCGCTTATGGTCTGCCTCTCACAGTGAAACAGCTTTTGTGAAGTGTTGCAAACCCATTTCAAGGTGATTTTCCTGATAGCTTTTAAAGAATAAGTCATCTAATAAATTAATTTAGGGCCAACAACGCTCATCTAATAGCAAGTTGTTTGTTCTCCGACTTTTCCAATGCTGGTATCTACCAGTGCCTCTCAATATGTTGGCATGAAGAATCAGCGATTTGTTGGTGCTTATCTATCTGCTTTTTGTTGTTTTAGTAAACCTACCACTGATAAACACTTTTGTAAGATACACTAAATATGAATTATAAGGAAAGGAAAATTTTTTTAAAAGACAAAACAAAGAGCTACAAAATATAAGCCTCAAGTTTTAAAATTACATTACACAAGCAAAGAAGCACTCTGTCAAATTGGTCTGGAAGTTTCTAAGTACTTATTCTCAATGTTGGTTTTTTATCTCATCAGGGATGATTAACAGTGCACTATGGCACCAGGCCACAGCCCACACTTGGAGTGGCACTGGCTATACTGAGCCATCTCACACCTAATTACAGCTTGCTTTCTTCTCCTTCTCTAAGACTTCATGCATTTGCATAACTCCCTGAGGACCTTCCATGCTCTTTGAGGTCAAAGACAATGTTTTCTATTTTGTTAGCATCTCCCAAAGCATTCAGCCTGGTAGACTCTAATAAATTCTTATTGATCAACAGAAAACAGCTTATTCTATTCCTTGATTCTCTCCTCGGCTTTTCTTCTCTACTGTGTTCTATGTTTCAATATAACACATTTTAAATCGTTTTTGCAAGTTGCAAACTGGTGGCCTACAGGCTAGATATGGACAATAAATGAACTCTGTCCCACAAAATTTATTATAAGTTGTCCTTTAACTTCCTTAAAGTTAAGGGCCCCCATTCATGTGTGGTGGCGGCATGGGGTGTTTGTGGATGGGGTGAGCCTCTCCACTCCCCACAGGCCTCACTTGGTTAATCTACTTATTTAAGTTACCTGCTTGGAAACTTTAGCCTTTTGAAATCACAACCGCTAATGGAGATTAATAAAGTCGAGGTCAGTGGACTCCACAATCAATAATAAAGCACAAAAAAGAGCTCCAACAAACTACTACAGGAGCTTATGTTTCCATAAAAGTTTATAGGTCCAAAACATTTAGTTATCCCATTGAAATCTCACAAAACCACATGAGAGGGCCTGGATAGAAAGTTCTCATTTACAGGCAAGAAAATTGAAGTTCAGAAAATAAGTAACTTGTTTCAAACTCCACAGCAAGTAGGTAAAAAGACCTGGCCTCAGAGCCAATGTCCCTATGCAGCAGTGTAGGGTCTATACTCTATAGCATGTACTGCACACCCACAAACTAGACATAATGGTTTCATTTCCTAAGCATTTTCTATACATACTACAATGAAAAACAAGATTTTTTCCTCTAATGTACAAAATCTATCTTCATATTTATCTGTTTAAACTTCACAGTGGATCTGTGATAAGAGCAATATTTTTTAGCTTGAAACTAAAGAAGAGTACTACTTTGTGCTCTGTTCTTCCTCATTGAACTAACCAAACCTGATCCTTTATTTCCAGATCAAAGATGTTCTACTGGGCCCCAAACCAAATTGGAATGGTTCCAGGAACAGATCGGGTCATCAAAGGAGGCCTCACATTTTCATTTTTTTGTTGAAAAATGTTCCAGGTTACTGTTTGGAATGCCTTTGGTCCAACAAGAGAAACATCAGTTTCCACTCAGGCCAGACCGCAGTATCTCACTCAGAAGCTCCAGGAGAACACTGATTAGGAACTCTTCCGTAACTCTAATATCATAGCGAAAGAAGCAAGGCCGAACTTCCAGAACTGACTGTAGGACAGCAACATTCTGGGACCACACACTGACAATCAATGTCACAACTGGGTACCAGCTTAAGTAAGGGCTCCTGGCCTTCAGTGATCCTGGGGGTTGTTTTAGACAGTGGAGAGGCCTGGCTCCACACATTTTACCAGCAAGTGTGTTTTCAATAGAGTAGCCACCAGCCACATATGGCTGTTTAAATGTAAATTGATTAAAATTCAATAAGATTAAAAATTCAGTTTCTAGACACACTGTAAACACTCAGTGGCCATAAGGGCCAAAAGAACATCAAATCTATCTTGTGCCTGATCCACAGGAAGAGGGCTTGAGCCACAGGGACCAGCCTTTTGCATCCTTAGGGGTAGTGAGTTGCAATCCCAAGAGACTAAGGCAGTGGTCCAGAGACTGGGGCACCTGTGAGCCATGAGCTGCTGACATAGGTGGGAGATGGATGTCCCATCCAGTGAAGAGGATCTAGGCTATAATACCATCTAGAGCAAAAGGCTGGGAGTTGTAATACTTCACTGAATAAAGTCCAACAAAAGCACAAAGTCACAAATACAAAATTGAACAGGAAAAATCATTCGTTTTACTCTTTATTAGCCTTTCCTTCTACCCTTGGGAGCTTAACTTCCCCATCTGATTACAATCTCCTTGAAGGTAGGTGCTATGACTCTTCTTGTACATTGTATCTCTAATATCTGGCATGTTTTATATGGAACGACTGTTGACTTTAACAATTATCTTTAGCTTTTTTTTTTTTTACGTGGACCATTTTTAAAGTTTTTATTGAATATGTTACAATACTGCTTCTGTTTTTATGTTTTGGCTTTTTGGCTGTGAGGCATGTGGGATCTTAGCTCCCCAACCAGGCAGGCTCAGCGGCCACGGCTCACGGGCCCAGCCACACCGCAGCATGTGGGATCCTCCCGGACCAGGGCACGAACCCATGTCCCCTGCATCGGCAGGCGGACTCTCAACGACTGCGCCACCCTGCATTGGAAGGTGAAGTCTTAACCTCTGGACCTCCAGGGGAAGTCCCTTAACAATTATCCTTAAAAGCATTATAATTAGGGTGAACACAGATCCTGTTTTGCCACGTCTATTTCAGTTTATACCAGTTGCTCTAGTGTATTTATTTATGAATAGAACCCTCTTTTTCTCTCAAAGTGCCCCAGGTTGTTTTATAAATTATATGGTCTCTCCAGCTTAAAAGACATCTAGCCAAGGTGCCAGAAGAACAGTAAGAACAGAGTGAGTGACTACAGTAGGCACTTCAGTTAACTCTTTCAGTGCAGCTGCATGTCTGGCATTTGATCTAAGAGTACAGGTGATCCCTTTAGAGACAAAACATTCAAATTTAACTTAAAATTTTTTCTGTTTAAAATTCTGGCTCAGATATGCATTACCCTACTGGTTATAACCTGGTTTCTTTGGTGTCAGGAGGGGAGGGGGCATTAAAAATAAATGTATATAAAATTAGCAATATATACTGGTAACTAAGTTGTAGGTATAAAATGATCAGTTGATATTCTAAACTTCAGATGGCAGCAAAGTTAACTCATGCAGACTGAGAATTCACTAGAGCTGAAATTAATGTCCTTTGGCTAAACCCAAAGGGATAATACGACAAACTAAATGAGGTTTGTCTTGAGTGTATAATAAGGCACACACTGTGATCTTGTTTCACTCCTAAGTACAGTACATTTTGAGGAAAAAAACCATTTGTTAATATCTGTGTGTGTTGGGGGACAGAACTTATTTCTAAAGACAGTATCAATCAGACTGTTCTCATTTAATCGTTTTCTAAAATAATTTTTCTATAAAGGTTGTTGGGTACATTACAATATCAACAAGTATATACATTTTTTTATAAGACGGAAAAATCTCACAATATATCTCTGTCCTATCTACTAAACTATGTTTGTTTACTTCAAGAATTATTTGATGAGGAGGTGAGGTAGAATATACTGTTTTCATGACAAATCTCTCTCCTTCTCTCTACATTTCCCAATTTCCATAAGAGAGACAGGAAAGACCTTTGAATTCTCAGATTTATAAAGCATATTGGAAAATAAATTCCTCAAACAAAATAAAACAGTATCCAATTATAACTTTGTTATTTGAAGTACATCCAGCTTTCCAATGAACTTTTACATAATAGATTCAGATTAATCAAAATCCTTAAGACTGAATAATTTAATTACAGCAGTTTCAGTTGGAGGACAGACCGTGTTGTATCTTAACCTAAATTATCAGTAATGGAGAGAAGAAGAAAAGAGCTGCCTCTTTCATTAAGAAATGAAGTTAATTCATAATCAATAGAACAACTCTATTTCTGACAAAGCTCTGAGCTACATTTTTGTTCACCAAACACATGTTTACACTCAGCTGTTAGAAACCTATCAAGGTTGGCATATTTCTCTAGTCCCATTTTCTTCCTGCCCTATAGGCAAGTAGCTTGTGGAGGTGAGTAGTCAAACCAAAGGGATGAAAACCATTTTTAAGACATGAGTAACTATGTTCCCTTCCTTACTCATTTCCTTTTTTTTTTTTGCATTGATATAAATTATCAAAGAGTCACATGCTGCAATATGATTGATCTTTTGCCTCTGAACAAAGCTGTACACCAAACGGAATTATGAAGTCCGGGTCAACCAGGCCACATGCACAATTACCCAATATGACTTGCAATAACGGGCTTATGTTATTTACACAAACTGCATGCTTTATTCACTGCTGTTGAGAATTCCTCCACTTCTTTGAAGTAGTTTTCTCTTCTCTATGTAAATCTCACCAGACAGGTTGGGGATGGGGAAAGACCATACATTATCAGGTTACAGATTTTGATTTATAATCAAGTCTCACTGGTGTTACAGGAAACACTCTTCAGCTCTGTAAATATCCTCTATCAGAGAGGAATTATATACTGGTAGAATATACCCATTTACGCTTCTATCAAGACCCTTTTGGTTGCAAGTGACACGAAGCCCATGTACAGGTGTTGACCCAAGGTATCATATGATGATAACCCTATGTGATTCTTCCATCTCTTGCATTTGTCTCCAATTGGCATTATGCTCGGATTCTAAGTGGTAGCATTTGGATTCCAGAAGCACATAATAACATTTGCCCAGGTCTAAATCCAACAAAAATGTACCAGTGCTTGTAAGTTGTCTAGACTCTTACTATTGACTCCAGATCTATGAGCCAATCATTGAAGCAGTAGAACTAAACACTGTGATTGTGACTGACAGACGTGAGTGTCATGCTCATATGAACCTCATGGACCACAAGCAGAGATAAGAGGTTTTTTTTTTTTTTTTTGCAGTACGCGGGCCTCTCACTGTTGTGGCCTCTCCCGTTGCGGAGCACAGGCTCTGGACGCGCAGGCTCAGCAGCCACGGCTCACGGGCCCAGCCGCTCCACAGCATGTGGCATCTTCCCGGACCGGGGCACGAACCCGTGTCCCCTGCATGGGCAGGCAGACTCTCAACCACTGCGCCACCAGGGAAGCCCGATAGGAGGTTCTTGCAAAGCAAAATTAGGCATTGGTACAAAAACTGAGAACTGACACTGGAGACATTTTATAAATGTTCCACACTTCAGATTTGAGAAAGTTTCCTCTTCTCTAAATCGCCAGGCCTACCTCAGAGGCGTTTTCCTTGATAATACCAAATATCAGAAACTGTTTAAAAATCCCCTGTTAATTAAGACACTGCTATCTTCTGGATTAAATAAAGATGCTCATTGGTAGGGACACATTAACTATGATTGCTTTTTTTGTTGTTGTTTGTTTTTTTTTTTTTTTGATTGCTTTCTTGAATCCATTTATTAGGTCACTGAGATCCTCCAAGAGAAATCGAGGATGTGCGAATAGAGGGAAAAGACTCTTAAATAACTTTTCCTACACCACAAAATCCTGCCCTCTCCTTCACATAGCAATCTTGAATCACAGAACTTCTCATTTGGAAGACACTTGAAAGCACTCTTTTTCAACTTGGGACTCCTCAACAAGATTTCTACCAAATGGACTCCCAACTTTGGACACTTCCAGGACTAAGAATTATTTACCTAGTACTAGGGTTGCCAGATAAAACAGGCTGCCCAGTTAAATTGGAATTTAAAATAAATAATGAAAAATGTTTCAGTATAAATATATTCCAAATATTGCATGGGACATATTTATGCAAAAAGAAAATATCTGTTGTGTATTTGAAATCCCAATGTAATTGGGTGGCCTGTATTTTATTTGCTAAATCTGGCTATCCTATCTACTACCCTGAATGACGATTTCTTCCTTGAGCTATTCTGATAGTTGAAAAGTTCTTCCTCATCACAAGCCTCACACTTCCAGAGAGCACTTAATGGCTACCAAACTGAATTCCTAACGGCATCCCTACGGAGAAGGTGGGGAGGGGTTCTACTGGACTGGACTCCCCGCTTCTGCTTTACTCTAGGGTATTAATTTAAGCTTCAGGGTTAGAATCTGCATTTTGAAATGATTACCAAATATTAGGTTAAGAGAATGGACAGACAAGCCACAGTCTAGGAGAAAATATTTGCAAAACACCTATCTTATAAAAGACTGGAATTCAACATAAAAAGAGAACTCTTAAAACTCAACAATAAGAACACCGACAAACCGATTATTACTATTATAATACTGCATTGCATATTTGAAAGTTGCTAAGAGAGTGGCTCTGTAAAGTTCTCATCACAAGAAAAAAACCCTGCAATTATATATGATGACAGATGTTAACTAGATTTATTACGGTGATCATTGTGCAGTAGATACAAATATCAAACCATTACATTGTATACCTGAAACTAATATAATGTTATATGTCAATTATAAAAAAAAGAAAAGAAAATAGACAAGCCAGTTAAAAACTGGGCAAAAAGGCTTCCCTGCTGGCGCAGTGGTTGAGAGTCCGCCTGCCGATGCAGGGGACACAGGTTTGTGCCCCGATCTGGGGAGATCCCACATGCCGCGGAGCGGCTGGGCCGGTGAGCCATGGCCGCTGAGCCTGCGCGTCCGTAGCCTGTGCTCCGCAACGGGAGAGGCCACAACAGTGAGAGGCCTGCGTACCGCAAAAAAAAAAAAAAAAACTGGGCAAAAGATGTGAACAGACTTCTCATTAAAGAAGACGTGCAGATAGCAAATAATCATGAAAAGATGCTCAACCTCATATGTCATTAAGTTAGTACAGACTGAAGTAACAATGAGATATCGCTGCACACCTATCAGAAAGGCTAAAATCCAAAATACGAACAACACCAAACACTTGCAAGGATGTAGAAAGATAAGAACTCTCGTTCATTGCTAGTGGGAGTGCAAAATGGCAGAGTCACTTTGGAAGACAGTTTCACAATTTCTTAAAACATTTTTGGAGGCAACAAACTTGTCTTTTGAAAACTTGAGCATTTACTTCTAAACTCCTTTGAAACATGGCGATTGTGTTCTCATTTCACTGTATCAAACCATGACCACATGTTCCCTTTTGACTGCATATACACATGCTGACATTCTGAGATTGCAACACACATTCCCCTCAGTGTCCTGCATCTATCAATGCTCTAACTAGCTTTAAGTTAAGTGAATGCTCAGAGGTACCCTTAAACACCCTCTCAACCTATTATTTCTCTTCACTAATACTAAACGCCCTAGCTCTTTAATGCTTGCCTCTTGAAAACACCCTTGTTCACTAACAGTTTTAGTGGAAGTAAGTGGAAATCCATATGCAGAATAACTGACAGGTAAGCTGTGGTTAGGACGTTCCTATTATGATGTTTAATTACTGAAAGTTATAGGAGCTTTCAAACGTAACATTTATTACTCCATGTTATTATACTTTATTGCAAACACACTGGACAAATAATTGTCTTTCTCTGGATAAAACATGAAGCAAATCTTGGCATTTTACATAGGCAATGGATGTAGCCTATATTCATTTGTCTTACATAGTATTTTTCAATTTGGATACAAATTTTATCCTGGTTCTATTAGGATAGGCAAAACAAATTGTAATGCAGCAATCTTTCTCTGATTTCCTACTGTCAAGAAAAAATATATATTATCCTCCAAGGAGGGATATTATCCTCCAAGGAGGGAAACTATGCATCAAAAAATCCTTTTCGCCGATCCCATACCAGCTCTCCATCTCCAGCTACTATACATGAGAGAGGAGTTAAAAGGCATTTAGTTTTTGTGTATATAAAGAGAACTCCTATATATTTGTCTCCATTCTTTTCTGATGGGATAAATGGTCCTTTTAATGGAAGGGAAAACACTGGGGAGCTAGGGGAATATACAGGAAGGACCCCAGACAATATTACTTATATATATACATGCAGTGAATTGTGAATAATGGCAATGCAAAGTCCCAGAACTGCCTAAAATAAAACACGATATGTTTATTACAGGAGATACTAATAGGCATGCTAATATAGTCAGAAGGGGCTACAATTCCATTAAGATTTCACAGTCTGCCAAATCATTCCAAGTTTGGAATGAGTGGAGTTCTAATGATACGTATTGCATATGTCAGAACACAGCTTACATAAGTAAGTTAAAGAAACACTGTTTGTTGCCATTAGTTTCTCAGGGAAGCAGAGTTAATAGCATTAAATCATGAGATGGAACATGAAAGGCTCACCAATATAAGATGGATCATTCAACTGTTTGTGGCCCCAAGAGAGGCAGGACAAGAATCCATGGGTAAGTACATAGAGAGATGGATTTTTGCCTCAATATTAGGCAGCTGTCCAGTACTTGGAAGTGAGGTTTAAATAGCTCTTAGAATCAAATATTGGAAGTGTCCAAGCAGAGATATTTAAGCAGGGATGCTAAAGGGTTTCACTCACTGGATAGGTTGGTCGTTTATCTAAGAGAGTTCCAACCCATGTCATTATTGATTTAAAAAAAAAAAAGCATAAACACTTAAGCTAATTGTAGCAAAGCATGAGGGTGTTAAATGGAGGCTTATGGAAGTTTTAAAGGAAATTTCTGGGTACATTCAACTACTTTAGTTGTAGACAGTATTGGGTCTACTCTTGGTTTTCATTTTCCTTGACAGAATCTCTTGATTTTCTCAGCGTGTTCTTATTAGCCAAGATTAGGAAACTTACTTTTTTCTGTCGCCCAATCTAATGCTCTAATGCCTACTGATATTGCCTCTGAGGAACATTCCTAACGCTACTGACAGTGTCTCTGAAGCTATACCTTAAGCTGTCTTAGTTAATCAATCTATGTCAAGAAAAGATTGGGATATCTCAAAGACCCAAGGGCAGTAAGTCCAGGGTATGCATGTGATCCATGAGAACTGGAAATGGGAAGAGGAAAAGTGTCAAGTTCTCAAGCAATCTTCCCATCCTTCTGATTGGCAGGTCTATATGGTACATGAGTCCTGCTCCCACCAAACAAAAGTAATCCTATAGTTGGGGTTTTCAGGATACCAACTTTCTTCCCAACTCCATATTAATCTATAGGTCTAGTACCCTATACTACGGTTCTACTTTCTAATTCTTAGTCCACATTATCAAGATAATCTGAGCAACTTATCTTGAGTCAGTAAATCCTCTGGTTCAATCAACTTTCCAGGATTACCTTGTGTTCAACTCTATTAATAAGTTCCTAGGACCCACCTTTCAACAAGGCATGTAAGGGCATTTCCATGGAAAGGACCTAACCTCCAATAATTATTGCTAGTTCTAACCATCAGCAACCACCTACTACATTGTTCTCCTTGTGTATCAGGATAGCATCTCATACTTATTATGCCCCCCCAAGGTACATCATCCTTCCTTTCCTTGATTTTTCCTATGCCATCCCTTTTTAAATACTTTTAATTTTGTTTTTTATATTGTAGTTGATTTACAATATTATGTTACTTTCTGGTATACAGCAAAATGATCCTGCTTATACATATTATATATATATATTCTTTTCCATATTCTCTTCCATTATAGGTTATTACAAGATACTGAATATAGTTCCCTGTGCTATACAGTAGAACCTTGTTTATCTATTCTATATATAGTAGTTTGTATCTGCTAATCTCAAACTCCTAATTTATCCCTTCCCCCGCCTTTCCCCTTTGGTAACCGTAAGTTTGTTTTCTATGTCTGTAAGTCTGGTTCTGTTTTGTAAATAAGTTCATTTGTATCATATTTTCAATTCCATATATAATGACACCATATGATATTTGTCTTTCTCTGTCTGATTCACTTCACTCAATAACAAGAAAACAAACAACCCAATCAAAAAATGGGCAGAAGACCTAAATAGACATTTCTCCAAAGAGAACATACAGATGGCCTATATACACATGAAAAGATGTTCAACATCGCTAATTATCAGAGAAATGCAAATCAAAACTACAATGAGATACCACCTCACATCAGACAGAATGGCCATCATTAAAAATCTACAAATAAATTCTGGAGAGGGTGTGGAGAAAAGGGAACCCTCCTACGCTGTTGGTAGGTATATAAATTAGTGCAACCATTATTGAAAAAGGTATTTTAAAGAACTAAAAATAGAGTTGCCATATGTCCCAGCAATCCCTCTCCTGGTCACATATCCAGAGAAAAATCTAATCCAAGAAGATGCATGAACCCCAATGTTCACAGCAGCACTATTTACAATAGCCAAGATATAGAAGCAACCTAAATGTCTATCAACAGATAAATGGATAAAGAAGATGTGGTATGTATACACACACACACACACACACACACACACACACTCACACACAATGTAATAATACTCAACCATAAAAGAGAATGAAATACAGTAAGTCCCCTACATACAAATGAGTTCCGTTCCGAGAGCACATTCATAAGTTCAATTTGTTCATTAGCCCAACAAAATTAGCCTAGGTACACAGCTAACACAATCGGCTATATAGTACTGTACTGTAATAGGCTTGTAATACTTTTCACACAAATAATACATAAAAAACAAACACAGAAAATAAAGCAAACATTTTTAATCTTACAGTACAGTAGTCCAGTACAACAGCTGGCATACTGGGGCTGACATTGAGTGAAGAGGCAAGAAGAGTTACTGACTGGAGGAGGGAGAGGAGGTGGGAGATGGTAGAGTTGAAGGATAGTCAGCCATAGGAGACGGAGGGCAAGCTGCAGTTTCACTCACACCTGACGTTGATGGCACAGGTTCTGGTTTCTTGCTGGATTCAATTCTATCTACCCTCTTGAAAAAATGATCCAGTGATGTCTGGGTAGCAGCTCTTTTATTCTCATCATAGATGACACGGTAGCACTGGTGTGCATTCTGAACGGCTGCTGCAACCTTCGTGTACTGTTCTACGTTCGGGTCCTGTGCCTCAAAAACTAACAGTGCCTCCTCAAATAAAGAATATCCCCTTGCCATTTCCTGCATCGTGAATCTCTTCGGTTCTTCAGTTACTTCTTCCTCTTGTCTCTCTTCGTCCTTTCTCTGGGCCTCCAGTTCCATCAGGTCTTCATTAGTAAGCTCCTCATGTTGCACAACAAGTTCCATCGTTATCACTTGGCACTTCTCAGCAGTACCAGCTACATCACTGCTGCTTTTATGCTTGCTTCCGGACATCCTGGGCTTGAAATAAAGATACCGTACTATTGTACTCTATCCAGTACTATATAGTAAAGTCCACAAAAGCACAACCACTTGTAGAGGATGCACGCACGCGACGATGTATGCCAAACACGTGAACTAACTTATGTGACTGGACATGCGAACACAGGTTTGCATCTTTGGAAGTTCGCAACTTGAAGGTTCGTACGTGGGGGACTTACTGTAATGCCATTCACAGCAACATAGATGGACCTAGTGACTATGTCATCCCTTTTGAAACAGCCCTTCTGGTATCTATTTGTTTCCTCATTTATCCTCAATCATTCCTCTCAAAAGTTCAAATTCAGCTTACTTTCTGTTTTTCTGAACGCATTTCAGTGAGGAAAATTGTACAGAGCTGATTATTTTTGTGTGATGGATATTGAGGAGCTGATACTTAGACCTTAGGGAATGTCTGCATATCCAAATATCCTGTATGATCATTAGGAACACTGTTGGTACAGGTGATGGTCAGTAACTGTCCTGGGCTTACAGAACTCATTTATTGGACCACTAAGCATTTACAAAGTTCCTCATACTACGTGTTCAGCACTGTGCAAGGCACGATTGTTGCTGCTTGTTTCCTGATTCCATCACTTGCACACAAAATGATTTCAAATAAATGTCCTCTGTGCTCAACACCTTTTCATTTCTTTCACTTATAAAAGCAGAAACCATGCAACTGTGTAAATCATCATGCAGTATATATACGGTTGTTCTGCAAAACTGATGTAAACCCATGAGTCAAAAGATAAGGGAGTCTCTCCTAGATTTCCAGTTTTCTTTCATCATCTGTGCTTTTCTCTCTATTTTTGAATCTAAATCAAAAATCTCTTCTGTCAGTTCCAATAGCAATTTCAGTAAATACTGATTCTCAATCCCTTTATTCAGTAGAGATTTTAAAGATACTGTTGAAAGAGTCAAAAATCAAACTGGAATTTTGCAACTACAGGCAAACATGGCATTCATTCCCTTAACAAATTGTTTATTTCTGAGCCAGCAGAAGCAGCAAGCACTTAGGATGCTGAGTAAGTGGTCCTGAAGATGAAACTGAGGGTGGCAAAAAATATTCTTCCACTTTAGTTTCTCAAATGGCTGTGTGCATTCTTTAACATCATATTGGGATAAGTGATTATAATACTACTACTAATAAAAATAAGAATCAGTCTTTTAAATCTGTGCTCCTAAGAGTTTTCTGTAAGTAGCTTCATGTATTTGGCAAACACCACATTAATCTTCACAGTGTGCCAACAGAAATGAATATTTCAAGGTAGTCTGATATCTAGATTTCTTTTCTTCAAGGGATATTTTCAGTCAAGAATCAGGTCTTGTATTGCATACTAAAGTTTAACTAACTCTGAACTCCGAAACACCAAGGGAAAAAGGAAAATCTTCAAACTAAGGACCCCTTTGACACCTGGGGTGTGCTGTATTAGTCTCTAGTAGCTTTAAAAGACTTGCATTGGAGGTTCACAACAAGGTGGTCTATAAGGAAGATATTTTCCTTCCTGTTTCAGAGATGATGAAACAGGTGCAAAGAGGTTAAGAGACCGGCCCACAGAAAAATCAAAGAGCCTAACATAAAATATACCTCTATCCTTATTTTCTGGTTTGAATTATAATTCATTAAGAGATATCAAAGCCACACTTAATTTCTACAAAGAGCTTAAGTCATGGGTTTTTGTTTTGTTCTATCTCCATAACCAGGCTTTTCCCATGGCTCTTTCTTTAGTTCATTTGAGATGAACTAGTTACATTAAGACATACTGATTCTTATAAAATGGCCAGTTTACAAAATGAAAATATGCCAACTCGGGCTAAAACACAATCTGGACATCAATCTCTTTGTAGTGTGGTTGCTCTTAATAATGATGATGAAAATGGTTGGTTGGGTCACTAAAAACCTATCTGTGCATTTGCTTGTTTGTATGCTTCTTTTCTGGCTTCCCCCTTTTGTCAGGGCCACTTCCTTTCATGCTTTGTCTACTTCAAATGCTAATTGAGGAATAATGGTTTTGCCTCCACGGTAAGTCATGCTCTCAAAGTTAATTATGAAGTAGGCTGCCAAATTCTTAAGAGAATGGGTCTGGGTCTGAAAGGTAAAGATTAAATCCTAGCTCTACCACTTACTGGCTATATAAACTTGGGCAAGAGTCTCAACCTTCCTAAACCTCAATGTTGCCATCTACACACAGGGGGTGAAAACTGTACATAGACAGACTAAATAAAATGATGCATATAAAACACTTAGCATAATGAGTGTTATACAGTAAGCCAGCAATGGAAAAATGAAAACTGCTGTTATATTTACACAAATCCATAACTTCTCTATGTTGACATTTGTTATAAAAGTCAAGCAGGGGCGCTGCCCCAGCCAGCGTCCTGAGCCAAGCTGCAGCATCCTTCGCCCACTGTGTGGCTGTGGCCTTTAATCTGCCGGTTCCTCTGCTGGGGGCAGGGGTGCTGAGTTTCCTGCTGGGAGGCAAAGTGGTCCCCCTTTACCTCCCAAATGCCACAAGGAGACAGGCATCTGGGCACTAGGTACCCCCACACTTGCCCCACACGTGCCAGTGCAAGGCCCTGGCAAGGCCGAGGAGGCAAAGCGCTTTCCCCAAGAGCGCAGTGAGTAGGACTTGGTGGCTTTATCCTCTCCCTCCACAGATGAATTCAGACAAGGAAATTATATGCCATGCTCAATAGAAATACAACTGGATATAAACTTCAGGAGGCTGAAGTACATCATGTCTCTCATTGACTCCTGTCTCTTGAGCATCTAATACTGTGCCAGGCATATGCCGTGTGGCTGTCAGGATCTCTGTGCTCCGGCCAGGTGTCAGGCCTGAGCCTCTGAGGTGGGAGAGCTGAGTTCAGGACATTGGTCCACCAAAGACCTCCCAGCTCCACGTAATATCAAACGGTGAAAGCTCTCCCAGAGATCTCCATCTCAACACTAAGACCCAGCTCCACTCAACGACCAGCAAGCTACAGTGCTGGACACCCTATGACAAACAACTAGCAAGACAGGAACACAACCCCTCCTATTAGCAGAGAGGCTGCCTAAAATCATAATAAGGTCACAGACACCCCAAAACACACCACTGCACACGGTCCTACCCACCAGAAAGACAAGATACAGCCTCATCCACCAGAACACAGGCACCAGTCCCCTCCACCAAGAAGCCTAAAAAACCCACTGAACCAACTTTAGCCACTGGGGGCAGACACCAAAAACAACGAGAACTACGAACCTGCAGCCTGTGAAAAGGAGACCCCAAACACAGTAAGTTAAGCAAAATGAGAAGACAGGGAAACATACAGCACCTGAAGGAGCAAGGTAAAAACCCACCAGACCAAACAAATGAAGAGGAAATAGGCAGCCTACCTGAAAAAGAATTCAGAGTAATGACAGTAAAGATGATCCAAAACCTTGGAAAGAGAATGGAGAAGATACAAGAAACGTTTAACAAGGACCCAGAAGAACTAAAAAGCAAACAAACGATGAACAAGACAATAAATGAAATTAAAAATTCTCTAGAAGGAATCAACAACAGTAAAACTGAGGAAGAAGAATGGATAAAGTGACCTGGAAGATAAAATAGTGGAAATAACTACCACAGACCAGAATAAAGAAAAAAGAATGAAAAGAATTGAGGACATCTCAGAGACCTCTGGGACAACATTAAATGCACTGACATTTGAATTATATGGGTCCCAGAAGAAAAAGAGAAAAAGAAAGAGACTGAGAAGATATTTAAAGAGATTACAGTTGAAAACTTCCCTAATATGGAAAAGGAAAGTCAATCAAGTCCAGGAAGCACAGAGAGTCCCACACAGGATAAATCCAAAGGAGAAACATGTCAAGACACATATTAATTGAACTATCAAAAATTAAATACAAAGATAAAACATTAAAAGCAGCAAGGGAAAAACACCAAAAAACATACAAGGGAATCCCCATAAGGTTAACAGCTGATTTCTCAGCAGAAACTCTGCAAGCCAGAAGGGAGTGGCAGGAGATGTTTAAAGTGATGAAAGGGAAAAACCTACAACCAAGATTACTCTACCCAGCAAGGATCTCATGCATATTTGATGGAGAAGTTAAAACCTTTACAGACAAGCAAAAGCTAACAGAATTCAGCACCACCAAACCACCTCTACAACAAAGGCTAGAGGAACCTCTCTAGGCAGGACACACAAGAGAAGGAAAAGACCTACAATAACAACCCAAAACAGTTAAGAAAATGGTAATAGGAACATACATATTGATAACTACCTTAAATGTAAATAGATTAAATGCTCCAACAAAAAGACATACACTGGCTGAATGGATACAAAAACAAGACCTGTATATATGCTGTCTACAAGAGACCCACTTAGGACCTAGGGACACATACAGACTGAAAGAGAGGGGATGGAAAAAGATATTCCACACAAATGGAAATCAAAAGAAAGCTGGAGTAGCAATACTCATATCAGATAAAACAGACTGTAAAATAAAGAATGTTACAAGAGACGAGGAAGGACACAACATAATGATCAAGGAACCAATCCAAGAAGAAGATATAACAATTGTAAATATTTATGCACCCAACATAGGAGCACCTCAATACATAAAGAAAATGCTAACAGCCATAAAAGGGGAAATAGACAGTAACACAATCATAATAGGAAACATTAACACCCCACTTTCACCAATGGACAGATCATCCAAACTGAAAATAAAAAAGGAAACACAAGCTTTAAATGATACATTAAACAAGATGGACTTAATTGATACTCATAGGACATTCCATCCAAAAACAACAGAATACACTTTCTTCCCAAGTGCTTATGGATCATTCTCCAGGATAGATCATATCTTGGGTCATAAAGCAAGCCTTGGTAAATTTAAGAAAATTGAAATTGTATCAAGTATCTTTTCTGATCACAACACTATGAGACTAGATATCAATTACAGGAAAAAATCTGTAAAAAACACAAACACATGGAGGCTAAACAATACACTACTAAATAACCAAGAGATCATTGAAGAAATCAAAGAGGAAATCAAAAAATACCTACAAACAAATGACAATGAAAACACGACAATCCAAAACCTATGGGATGCAGCAAAAGCGGTTCTAAGAGGGAAGTTTAGAGCAATACAATCCTACTTCAAGAAACAAGAAACATCTCAAATAAACAACCTAACCTTACACCTAAAGCAATTAGGGAAACAAGAACAAAAAAACCCCAAAGTTAGCAGAAGGAAAGAGATCATAAAGATCAGATCAGAAATAAATGAAAAAGAAATGAAGGAAATAATAGCAAAGATCAATAAAAGTAAAAGCTGATACTTTGAGAAGATAAACAAAATTGATAAACTATTAGCCAGACTCATCAAGAAAATAAGGGAGAAGACTCAGATGAATAGAATCTGAAATGAAAAAGGAGACGTAACAACTGACACTGCAGTGACTATATGCCAATAAAAAGGACAACCTGGAAGAAATGGACAAATTCTTAGAAAAGCACAACCTTACGAGACTGAAACAGGAAGAAATAGAAAATACAAGCAGACCGATCACAAGCACTGAAATTGAGACTGTGATTAAAAATCTTCCAACAAACAAAAGCCCAGGACCAGATGTCTTCACAGGCGAATTCTATCAAACATTTAGAGAAGAGCTAACACCTACCTTCCAAAATATAACAGAGGAAGGAACACTCCCAAACTCATTCTACGAGGCCACTATCACCCTGATACCAAAACCAGACAAAGATGTCACAAGGAAAGAAAACTACAGGCCAGTATCACTGATGAACAAAGATGCAAAAGTCCTCAACAAAATACTAGCAAACAGAAGCCAACAGCACATTAAAAGGATCACATAACGTAATCAAGTGGGGTTTACCCCAGGAATGCAAGGATTCTTCAGCATATGCAAATTAATCAATGTGATAAACCATATAAACAAACTGAAGGAGAAAAACCGTACGAAAAGTTTTTGACAAAATTCAACACCCATTTATGATAAAATCTCTTCAGAAAGTAGGCATAGAGGGAACTTACCTCAACATAATAAAGGCCATATATGACAAACCCACAGCCAACATCGTTTTCAAAGGTGAAAAAGTGAAACCATTTCCTCTAAGATCAGGAACACAACAAGGTTGTCCACTCTCACCACTATTATTCAACATAGTTTTGGAAGTTTTAGCCACAGCAATCAGAGAAGAAAAGGGAATAAAAGGAATCCAAGTTGGAAAAGAAGGAGTAAAGCTGTCACTGTTTGCAGATGACATGATACTATACATAGAGTCCTGAAGATGCTATCAGAAAAGTACTCGATCTAATCAATGAATTTTGTAAAGTAGCAGGATACAAAATTAATGCACAGAAATCTCTTGCATTCCTATACAGTAATGACCAAAAAATCTGAAGGAGAAATTAAGGAAACACTCCCATTTACCACTGCAAGAAAAAGAATAAAATACCAAAGAATAAACCGACCTAAGGAGACAAAAGACCTGTATGCAGAAAACTATAAGACACTGATGAAAGAAGTCAAAGATAATACAAACAGATGGAGAGGTATACCATGTTCTTGGACTGGAAGAATCAACACTCTGAAAATGAGTATACTACCCAAAGCAATCCACAGATTCAATGCAATCCCTATCAAACTATTAATGGCATTTTTCACAGAACTAGAACAAAAAATTTCACAATTTGTATGGAAACAGAAAAGACCCCGAATAGCCAAAGCAATCCTGAGAACGAAAAATGGAGCTGGAGGAATCAAGCTCCTGGACTTTAGATTATACTACAAAGCTACAGTAATCAAGACAAAATGGTACTGGCACAAAAACAGAAATGTAGATCAATGGAACAGGATAGAAAGCCCAGAGATAAACCCACGCACCTATGGTCACCTTATCTTTGATAAAGGAGGCAAGAATATACAATGGAGAAAAGACAGCCTCTTCAATAAGTGGTGGTAGGAAAACTGGACAGCTACATGTTAAAGAATGAAAATAGAACACTCCCTAACACCATACACAAAAATAAACTCAAAATGGATTAAAGATCTAAATGTAAGGCCAGACACTATAAAACTCTTAGAGGAAAACATAGGCAGAACACTCTCTGATGTAAATCACAGCAAGATCCTTTGTGACCCACCTCCTAGAGAAATGGAAATGAAAACAAAGATAAACAAATGGGACCTAATGAAACTCCAAAGCTTTTGTACAGCAAAGGAAAACATAAACAAGATGAAAAGACAACCCTCAGAATGGGAGAAAATATTTGCAAAGGAAGCAACTGACAAAGGATTAATCTCCAAAGTTTACAAGCAGCTCATGCAGCTCAATATCAAAAAAACAAACAACCCAATTCAAAAATGGGCCAAAGACTTAAATAGACATTTCTCCAAAGAAGATATACAGATTGCAAACAAACACATGAAAGGATGCTCAACATCAGTAATCATTAGAGAAATGCAAATCAAAACTACAATGAGGTATCACCTCACACCAGTCAGAATGGCCATCATTAAAAAATATACAAACAGTAAATGCTGCAGAGGGTGTGGAGAAAAGGGAATCCTCTTGCACTGTTGGTGGGAATGTAAATTGATACAGCCACTATGGAGAACACTATGGAGTTTCCTTAAAAAACTAAAAACAGAACTACGATATGACCCAGCAATCCCACTACTGGGCATATACCCTGAGAAAACCATAATTCAAAAAGAGTCATGTACCTCAATGTTCACTGCAGCTCTATTTACAATAGCCAGGACATGGAAGCAACCTAAGTGTCCATCAACAGATGAATGGATAAAGAAGATGTAGCACACATATATAATGCAATATTACTCAGCCATAAAAAGAAACAAAATTGAGTTATTTGTAGTGAGGTGGATGAACCTAGAGACTGTCATACAGAGTGAAGTTAGTCAGAAAGAGAAAAACAAATACTGTATGCTAACACATAATTATGGAATCTAAAAACAACAAAAAAATGGTTCTGAAGAACCTAGGGGCAGGACAGGAATAAAGACACAGACGTAGAGAATGGACTTGAGGACATGCGGAGAGGGAAGGTAAGCTGGGACGAAGTGAGAAGAGTGGCATGGACATATATACACCACCAAATGTAAAACAGATAGCTAGTGGGAAGCAGCTGCATAGCACAGGGAGATCACCTTGGTGCTTTGTGACCACCTGGAAGGGTGGGATAGGGAGGGTGTGAGGGAGACGCATGAGGGAGGAGATACGGGGATATATGTATACATATAGCTGATTCACTTTGTTATAAAGCAGAAACTAACACAACTTCACAACACTGTAAAGCAATTATACTGCAATAAAGATGTTAAAATAAATAAAGTATCTAAAAAAATCAAGCAAAAGTCAAAGAAGATATAGATACTAACTGGATTCATTAATTTATGGACCATTTTTAATTTTACCTTCATTGGATGCATACCTTGTCACATATATTGATTTATTTAGAAACACATGTCCTGGTGTGATTACTATTCCATTTGTGGTTGTCGTTGGACAGAAAGCAATTGTCACACAATCTATATCCTGCTGTTTTGTTGTCACATTAGCCACAAGGCAGTAATGTCATTTAGGTCCCCCCCCTGCATTCAATCTGTCACCATATCCTGCTGTTTACTCTTCCATGGCATCATTAATGTCAGCACTGTGCTCTCCATTCTTGTAAACATAGCATTCCAGCCCCTGCTGTCACAAATTCAAGCTAAGTCCAACCTATTTCCCATGAAATTTGCATGAAATGTTTCCTTAAGAAATCAATGGGACCAAAGTCTTGCCCAATTTCTGAAATCCCTATGAACTTCCAACTCAAACTACAAACAATAGAACACATGTGCTCACTTCCCCTAACAGTCTCATTTTGGAATTCTGTGTGTTCTCCCTTGTCACACCACACCAATGTAACTCAGTTTGCTTACATCATAGCAGGCTTCTTTATCTGAAGAGGGGACTTTCCACAATATATGATCATTCTCTCATAGCGTCTAATTTCTAGACACTCCTAGCACAGTGACCATTCACCCAGCTGTTTCCATGAATCACTTAAGAGAATTTCTTCAGAGTCCATCTGTCCAAGTGGCCCTGAGTTTTCATAATCCTGTATCATGAATGCTATTATTTTCAATTCAAAGAGTCAAAATTCCTTACTTCTTATGAACTTTATCAACTCTTTCTCCCTCATCTGATAAACTAATACATTCAAGCTAGGAAGAAACTGCCCATGGCCAACTACACACTCCCCTTTACATTCATCTAAGTATAAGGCTTACTTTCATATGTACCATAATTATTTTATTATTTATATCAAGAGCAATGAATCTCAGTGGTAGTATATGGGGGACAGGGGAACAGAGGGTGTGACCAGGAAGGCATATTAGAATTGTCAAAGTGGAGGAAATCCATTTAAAAACAAGTGAGTAGAACATGATTGACATAAAGGTAACCTCTGTGGTGCTTTATCTTTCACATTATGTAGGAAAAAAATATTTTCAGCAAGCAGATAGGCCCAACAATATCCAATGAAACAAAATGATCGAAAATTATTTTAAATTATGTATTTTTAAAAGTCAAAAAACTGCATCTCCTTCTTGCTCTTAGTATGTATTTAAAAACGCATTATTTACTTTGAAATTTCAGATAACATTAAAGGAGAACATTCCATTCTTATGCTCCCCCAGAAGATGTGGAATTTGTAAGTCCAGAATGAATCCCATCTCAAAAGCTATCCACTTTACGTAAGGACTTTTTAAAGTAACAACTTCTACCTGAAACTTTCTATCACCAAAAATGGCAAATTTACCTAACTAACCACAATATAATCTCCAGTAAGAAATAATGAAAGGTGCTGAGTGTAAGAATTTGTCAAAACTTGCCCCTCCCTTGCCCTCCAAAATAAATTATTAACAAATTCAATAGAATAGCATAAAGTGAAATCTTGGTACGCAGTAATCTCAAAAAGTAGCATTATTGATGTTTTCTACTTTGCCTCCACAAATTAACACTTGCAAATAGTTAAAACCTAAAGTGTGGGATCTTAGCAGTAGACAGAACTTTTGAAATAATCTAGCTCACTTTTTGTGTCCTCCATGAGAAACTCTTCTACTTGACTTTTCTCTGAAGTCTGAGATCAATAATTTCCAATGACAGGGCGTTCATTCCTTCTAGAAGATTCTATTTTATTTTTTTAATAAAATGAACAGCATTGAAATTTTCATGCTTGCAACATCTACTCATTGGTCCTAGTTATGCCATATGGAGCCAAACAGAATAAGCTTAACCATCTTAACATGATAGATCCTCAAATACTTCCATTTCACACAAACTTCAAAGTTCTTCATTATGTAGGCCACCAGTTGTTCCAATCACGCTTTTTAGAAAATTGAGAGGAATTAAAACCATGAGCTTGAGAGTCAGAATGATCTAGTTCTCAGTACTAGTTTTGTCCTGCATTAGTTGCAGGTCCTTGGGCAAGTGATTTACCCTCTGAAACCTAGGTTTTTATCTGTGAGTAACAGCATTTAGTTCACAATTTTGTTATGGTAATTGGTAAATAGTGTATGTAAGTTGCTTAAAATACACATAAACACTTTCAAAAAAGCTTTTCTGGGCTTCCCTGGTGGCGCAGTGGTTGAGAATCTGCCTGCTAACGCAGGGGACATGGGTTCAAGCCGTGGTCTGGGAGGATCCCACATGCCACAGAGCAACTAGGTCCGTGAACCACAACTACAGAGCCTGCGCGTCTGGAGCCTGTGCACCACAAAAAGAGGCGCCGCGATAGTGAGAGGCCCGCGCACCGCGATGAAGAGTGGCCCCTGCTTGCCACAGCTAGAGAAAGCCCTCGCACAGAAACGAAGACCCAACACAGCAAAAATAAATAAATTAATTAATAAACTCCTACCCCCAACATCTTCCTTAAAAAAAAAAAAAAGTTTTGCTATTATAATGATAATGGTTTTGTTTTACCTTTATCTCTAGGGATGTCATTCCCAATAATCTGAAAAATCTCTAAAAATGAGAATAATAAACACAGTGGAATGACTATTTTTTGTTATGATTACAGTTACTATGTCATTACATCTATGTAACTGGTAAACCCAGTCCACCATTCACACCACTGCTTACTAATGCTTTCTTTTAAGATACAATTCTGTTTTCTGATTATTTTCAACAGGTATTTCATGCTTGTATCTGAAGCTTTTGATTTATACTGATAACGTCAGAAGAAGCTGGTCTACTTAATAGACTCTGTTGGATACAGGAGTGAATTCTTCATAGCATCAGGACATGTCAAGGTTTAAGTGCGTGCACACACCTGCAATATCAAAACGGAACAAACTCCCGTATCTTGCCAGTACTCTGAAGTGTGAATCCAAAACCCAAGGAACAGCAGTTCTACAGAGATACAACTCCAGACACATGTACTCATAAAGTCTGAGCTTTGCAAAGTAAATAACGAATAAAACTGGAAACGTTCCTTCCCCAAATCCTGAATCACCATGACAGCTCCAGTATGTGTGAAGTCTCAAATACTTATCAAAATGATAACTGATTTTTAACTGAAAGCAGTAAAGTGTGGCTATTTTCCCTATATTCTGCCTGCAGCATTCATCAAAATCTATAGAGGGGTTGAACTAGCCTAAGACCTCAGTCATGGTAACCCTGTCCCTGGGAATTTAAATTCAAAGATCATATTCTAATTGTCACTGTTGCTACCACTGCAAAATATGCCTTAGTTGCCTTGGTATTTTTGTGAAGTGTACCTCTGCATGTTTTGATCTAAAATACTTCTCTTATACAGGGCTAAAACTTTGAAAGCTACAGAAACAGACCAAGATTATCAACTATTTCCACCATAACTAAATCTTACAGCTGGCCTCAGCTGTCACTGAATCAACTAAGGTCTAGATGGCAAAAAAGCTATGTGTAGCTATGTCACTGAGAGATAGCAATATACATAAGGCTTTGGCTTCTATTTTTAGTCTGACCTCAATAAAGTATTACAGAATTACAGCCACTTCTCAATGAAGCTTGAGCCATTCAAATCACAAGGTCTCATTTTAGCAGAGTCGGTGATCCTGAAGCATGTGAAAATATTTTTTCTTAATGCAGGAATTATGTAAAAAAAAAAAATCAGATTCAGGATGCTTTCACAACACAATAAGTCAGTATAACTTATGGTCTGACTACCAGAATGGAAATTGTCTCAATTAGAGATATACACTCACACACACGTGTAGGAAAAGAACACACACATACACACACACACATATGTATACGCATATTTATATATAATGTATATGTGTATGACCCATGTGCTTATTCTTCCAATTTTACCTATTTAAACAAACATTTTAAAAAATCTACTTTCTCACAACATTTTCAGAACTCTTTCCTAATTTTATCCACACACTACTCTTCTTATAGGGAAAGTTGAATAGACGTGTCCTTTTAAAGATGAAAAAATTGAAGTAGATAAAGGTTCTAATGAATTTCACAAGGTCACAAAGGGAGAATCTAGGTCTCTTGATCTATAGCTTTGGAAATCTCAACTAAATAGTGTTACAAAAAATAGAGTAAGAAACTACCCAGAAACATTTATATGCTTAAAGTACATTTTTTGCTTATGAATGTCTCATTTCTTTTGATGAAACATCTATTGTTAGGCTAATTACAGGACAGGACAGTAAGAATGTATGAGTGAGTGGATGGGTAAGTTTGCTACATGAAAGCACTGTGCTAGGTCCTGTGGAACAGGGATGGGAATGAGAGAGGGTTAATTATAAAGAGAACATAGCATTTGTGACAACAAGGATGGGCCTTGAGAGTATTCTGCTAAGTGAAGTTAAGTCAGAGAAAAACAAATACTGTATCATAACACTTAGAGTACAGAATCCTAAAAAGCTGTTTCTCATAGAAACGGAGAGTAGGATGATGGTTGTCAGGGTCTGAGGGTTTGGAGAAATGGTGACACATTGGTCAAAGAATACAAACTTCCAGTTATAAGATAAAAAAGAACTGGGGACCTAATGTACAGCATGATGATTACAGTTAATAACACTGTGCTATATATTTGAAAGTTGCTAAGAGAACAGATCTTAAATTTTCGCAGCACAAATAAGAATAGTTACTATGTGATGTGATCCATATGTTGGCTAACGCTATAGTGGTAATCTTTTCTTACAATATACATGTAGCAAATCAACACTGTTGTATGCCTTAAATTTATACAATGTTAAATGTCAATCAGACTGCTATAAAGCTGAAAAATAACAGGGCATGGTTCTTTTTTTTTTTTTTTTTTTTTTTAGGAAATTTACTCTCTAACAGGGATAAGCATTAAAACTATAAAATATGCTAATACATTCACTGTTTATATTGGCAGGATGCTTGCATACACAACATATACACAGAGAATAGGGACGAAGCATTCTTTCAACTACTGGTAGACAGAGTTTTAAAGACTGCAAAAAAAAAACAGCCATGGGTAGTTGTATTAACGGTTACTAAAAAACAGAGTGAGACTTGGATCTAACTCATGACTCCGGCCTTTCACTCAAGATTCAGGTAAATGTCACCAAGACCCCAGAAAAGGGCTCTGGAAACAACTGCCATTTCAGCAAAATCTCAGTTTAGGAAATTGAAGCTGGTGAAATTAAGTTCTGCCAAATACAAACTGTTGGCTCTAACATTGTTCTATCCCAGACTCAAAATCTGATGTTGGTAAATGCTACTAAACTGTTGTCATCTTATAAAATAGATGCTAGCAAATCTATGGCATTTTTTTTTTCTGGCCAGCCTTAAAGTAAATGTGAGTCATCTTGTCTCTTCTTCATTTCCGCCCCCCACCAAGTGGGTGATTTATGTAATGTCTCTCCTGTTGCTTTAACGACAATATCGAAACACCATTTTAATAACTGTAACACTGTTATTGATGTTAAAATTCAAAAACAGATCATTTCCTTGATTAAACTAATCATTACATGATTTTGCCCATAATTTTATGATGAACATATAAAATATATTTTAAAAGTAAAGAAACTTAAAAATTCTCTCAAAGATTCACTTGTACATTCTAAAGGTAGCTATTGCTCTATTACTCCCTCTGTGGATCAATATGAATGGGTCAAAAGATTAACATCTGTTCTTTTCAATTTATTTATGTCCTACCTCACTGAAAAAAAAAATTGAGGCAGTCAAAAAATTTAAGAGTTCAAAATGTCAAGCATCTCTAAGTTAAGGCTTTCTTAGCTGTTACCTAAGGATAAAAAGAGATGAAGCAGAACTGATTTTTTTGTGTAAAAATAATACAATTTAAACTAAAGATTAAGGGGATTTAAAATCTGTTGTGAGGTTACACCACATCAATTCTTTATACCAGAAATTCAATAGGAGAAGGAAAGCCAAAAGAAAACTAAATTAATAATTTCATGGTTAGCTTAGAAAACCAATGGCTAATATTGTTCCTTGCTGATCTGTGAAGGTATGATTATACTTTAAAAAAAATTAGGATGTGATTTTTAGGTAATCTTTAAAACACAAACTATGTTTCATTATTAAAAACACAAATTAATTTTTTTCATGATTGTATAAATTATGCCTAGCATCAAGACACTTAACAGAAAGATATTTATAACAGCATGCCAGTTTCAGAGATGCCATTGTTTAAAGAACCATGCATTCTGTTTTCAACTAAGCTTACACTTTTTTGGCCATAAAACCCTTAATATTAACACATTACATTCAGTTGCTTAAACTTACTTTATTTTTTTCAGAACACACATTAAGGTATTCTTTTTCCTGGAATTCCTCAAAGTATTTTCACCTCAACCCCACAACAAAATTAAAGGCCTGAAGATTAGTATGACAGGATACAAATTACAAAGCTATATCAAATGCATGTCTCCATTCTCTTCTGAAAAAGTTCGTATTTAATTTCACAGATGCTAAGTATGCTGCGGGGGACTCTTAGGTGTTGGTGTAAGAGACAGCTTAGAGTAAAAGAGTAAAGTAAGTATTGCCCAGGCATTATAAAGATGTTTACATAAAGAAACCCATCTAGTATTACAGATTTAGGAGTTTGCCTTTATAGAAGTAAAAGCACCAGGACAGAAGAATATATGTACAAAGATGTCTAATGAAGAAATAATTGTAAGAGCAAAAAAAATGAGTGTGCTATCTATTAATAGAGAAATTGTTAAATATTTTAAGGCACATCTACAGTTGTTGGGTATAGAGAGTCAAAAGAGACTACCCTCCAAGAAGTCCAGTCAATACTGTATAGCACAGGGAACCCTACTCAATACTCTGTAATGACCTATATGGGAAAAGAATCTAAAAAAGAGTGGATATATGTATATGTATAACTTATTCACTTTGCTGTACAGCAGAAAGTAACACAACCTTGTAAATCAACTATACTCCAGTAAAAATTAAAAAAAAAAAAAAGTCCAGTCAGTATTTTCAAGGGAACCAGAGAGCCCCAAATCCTCTGAATGGCTAACAGGTACGTAACCCACAGCCACTGGTAGCTCTCCAAGGTCCTGAAATGTAAGTGCTTCTCATCATTGTTGGGAGCTAGTCAGAATGCTGGCTATGTCAGCCAATTACAAAAGGGTTAACACAGAAGCTTCAGAGTCACCTAGCATAAATGACCTTATTTTGAGTATTTTATCAACATATAATAACTAAAACCTAAAATAGGCCTGAAGTTTACTGCATTTGCTTTCTACTGGGTCACATTATAGCCAAACTCTAGAGGAGAGGAAAATGGAGCTTCAGTCTGTAGTGAGAAGCAGATTGATTCACTTCAAATCTTGCACTGAACTTAATTCTCATGCAAGAAGTCTTTCTGCATTAATTCTACCTATTCTAAGTCTTCCCTAACACAATAAGCATAATTTGTATTTTTAAGATTTATGCTTGCAATTCTTCTCATGTATTTACGGTTTACCTCTCTCAAGTTAAATTGCATGTTTATTGACAATGCTGTTTTACGTCTAATTTTCTTAATATCTAAAATCACGGTTTTATACAGAAGATTCTCAAAAATGATTCTTTAATGAATAAAAGAATTTAAGTAAACACACAGACCACTTCTGCTTCTCACCTCACTTGTTTAATTTTCTGAATGAAAAAAGAAATCTATCAAGGTGAACAGTTGCTATAGTGATAAGCACAACAACAAATGTAGATAAATTAATAAACAAGCTTTTTTTCCTCCCTACCTCTCATTTCTACCTATAATTTTAGGTAAATGGTAGCCTCTGTAACTCAAAATTTCAAACTTCTATGGTACATAACAATCAATAGACTATAGGCAGTTGGCATTCAAATAATAACTTTAGGAAAAAATTGGAAAACTCAAGAACAAACTAATTCTGATATAGACTCAGATATTCCCTATGGAAGTGCCATAGGTTAAACATAGACAGCAAAGATTGATAGTATAATTATAATCAAGAATACATTTTTGGGACTTCCCTGATCATGCAGTGGTTAAGAATCCGCCTGCCAGTGCACGGGACACAGGTTCTATCCCTGGTCTGGGAAGATCCCACATGCTGTGGAGCAACTAAGCCCATGTGCCACAACTAATAAGCCTGTGCTCTAGGGCCCATGAGCCACAACTACTGAGCCTGCATGCTGCAACTACTGAAGCCCACGCACCTAGAGCCCATGCTCCACAACAAGAGAAGCCACCGCAATGAGAAGCCCACGCACCACAACGAACACCCAATGCAGCAAAAAACAAAACAAAACAATACAAAAAAAGAATACATTTTCAAACTATAAAGGACATTGAAGATCAACTAGTCCAAACTGCTCACATAGTAAAGGTGGAAAAAACTGAAATCCAGAAATATAAAATGACTTTTAGGTTATAAAGGACAGTGCTGCGACCAAAAGCCATGCACCTTCCTTGTTATTTTACTAACTTTTTGTCCTGTTAAAACTTGTTCATTTTTTTAAACTTATACTGACTGAGTCATAAGCATCTCAAAGCTATGAGAATGTAAGTGCAATGATCTCTGAAAAAGAGTAGAAGGGTCATACTCACGATTAGGAAACTCACAAACACTAGGGGAAAAAAGTAAAATTTATAGACATTTACTCTCTCAGTAGGTTTCTGACATTACAGTACAGTACTGTTTTATACAATGGAGCCCGTATGGTTATCTTCAAAAGTCCTAAGCAATCTAGCTCCATCCAACCTTTTAAACAATGCCTTCTACTATTCTTCAGCATAAACTCTATCCTTCATTAGCCCAATCTACTCATGGTAACTTTTCATTTCTTTGCCTTTGAGCTGTTCCCTCTTTACTTCAAATGTAGCCTGTACTAGTTTCTGTTGTTTCCAACTGAAGAATCTTAACTCTAGCCAGCCTAAAGGAATGTAAGTCATAAAGCAGCTCTCAGAAACCGAGGCTTTTGAAAGAAAACAGCCAGGGTGTCTGGGGAGTCTGGGTGTCTGGGAGTTCTGAACAGTCTATTCCGAGTATACACTATGAGCTTTTGCTTTACCTCCTGCTATGATGGGGGATGGGCAGTTGACCACAGTAAAAATCTACGTGCAATTACTGGAAGAGAGGAAATGGATGTTGCTTAGGTGAAACTAACATGTGTGTAGCCAATATCTTAAGATATAGCATTTCCATACATTCTGGGAATTTTTCTCTGGTCTTTTGAGCATGGTGTTAGAAATACTTATTTCTACTCCTATATCATTCATTGCCAAATAAAACATCTGACACAAATTTCCAATCTAGTTATAAGTCTCTTCCACTGATTTTTTAAGTGGTTACTTAAACCATCTCATTGAGATCCTGTCTCTGTAAGTTCCTTTGGAGATAAAGGAAAAGACAGACCGAAGTTTGTGTAACACCAGTTACCTAAAGTGTCGTGTATGAGCATCCATATAACTGCATTTATTCCTCTCAACAACTCCCTGAGGTAGTTACTGTTACCATTACCTTCTCTCAGATGAAGAAACTGAGGTTCAGGGGAGTGATATAACTTGCTAAGATCACATATGTTGACACACACATAGGAGGTTTTAATAATACAAGAAATTAACTTCGATTTACCGTCTACACCATCCACTTGGCACATAATCATAGTTTTTCAATCCAAGAAACAGTCTAGTTCATGTTGTGTTGTTAGTGTGTGTTACCTCCTTGGTTAAGTTTTAACCTTATATTATATATATAATACCTTACATTATGTAAATATTTATGTCACCCACCCTGCTTAGCAAATTGCTATCACACCACAAGCCCTTAAGAAGTGATTCTGACTAATACCTGATTCTCACAAGCCATAAAGTTATCATCATAACCATATCTTTGGAATGGTATTTTTACTCTGTCTACACAGCAGAAAGTTCTCTACTGGCCACCGCTATTAGAGACAGGTTAAACCCCTCACATTTATGTGGGTTTATCTCCTGCAGATTTGGCCTAATCACAATTGTTTGGAAGGATAATCCACCTCACTGCCCATGACATAGTAGAGTCAGAAGTGAAATTCACAATGGGATGACAACTTCCACAAACCACACATTTTGCTTTTATGGGTATCTCCAATGAGCCATTAATGTAGTCATGAGATTAAATAAACGCTATAGTTTTAAGCAATATGGACGCCTCTAGAACGCGAGCTCAACGGGGACTTAGTCTTCAAAACACTAAACGGTATTTAGCACACGATAGGCACGCAATAAATATTCACTGAATTAATATAATCATATATTGGGATCTTTCTCAATATGTTTCCAACTTGCAGAAATTTCTTTTCTAGTCATACAAACTTAATCATAAATTTAAAAAAATACCTCTCACTTTTATATTATAATATTAGTGCACTAGCTGGAGCATTGAGCTCCATCCAAATATTTGGGTTCCATTTTCTATACTGCCTCTAGCTAACTGTGATATTGAGCAAGTTATTTCATTACTTGGCCTTTTGCTATTCTAATGGATAAAACTGACATCTGCACAAAAAAATTGGAAAGCTCACTTACAACTGGAAGTCTTCCTAAACTCTCTATATATTCTTTTAGGGAGTTCAAGTATCAGATGGGATCAGGGATTATGTTTTATTCATCTTCATTTTCCTAGTATAAAGCATGATATCTGGAACATAAAACACGTTCAATAAATGTAGGATGACCAAATAAGTTAACAAATGGTTGGGATATATAACCACTAAAGACCATTGCAATTTCAAGAATTTATAGCTGTACAGTCTCACAAATAATCAAGCAAATGTCTCAAAAAGCTTTCCTTTTGATGTCACGCTTTATCAACATTAAACATCAAACTACACAGGAACTACTCCTTTGTACTTCCTTATTTGTGTGATCAATAGAAGAAGATGGTTACATTGTGGTCTTAATTATCTTAGTGATCTAAAATGATTTAAATTCTAAGTATCAAAAATCTAGGCTTGATCTCCAAATAGAACATTTTTAAAAGAGAGTATAGACATAATGTAATTGAACAAAATGGTAGAGAGAATGCCACAGAAAATATAGAAACTAATAAACAGTATATGTGGGGACTTCCCTGGCAGTCCAGTGGTTAAGACTTCACCTTCCAATGCAGGGGGTGTGGGTTAGATCCCTGGTCGGGGAACTAAGATCCCACATGCCTTGTGGTCAAAAAACCAAAACATAAAAAAACAAAACAAAACAAAACAAAAAAACAAGCAATATTGTAACAAATTCAATAAAGACTTTAAAAATGGTCCACATCAAAAAAAAAAGTGTATGTGAATTTACATTCAAAATTAGAGTATGGTTTCCCCAAGTGGCTTCTATAAAACACTAATACTGGAAAATTCTCATTAAAAAAAAAGGTTTTTATGATCAAAATCTTTGGGCTATGGTGTATTCTTTGACACCTTGCTAGAGCTTCCAAAGCATAAGTGTATCAAAGCTTTGAGATATCTTAATTTGCTAAATCCATCATTTCTCAAACTTGCTTGACCACAGAATCCACTTTTTATAGAAGACCTCAATTAAGACACATCACCAGGGCCTCCCTGGTGGCGCAGTGGTTGAGAATCTGCCTGCTAATGTAGGGGACACGGGTTTGAGCCCTGGTCTGGGAAGATCCCACATGCCGCGGAGCAACTAGGCCCGTGAGCCACAACTACTGAGCCTGTGCGTCTGGAGCCTGTGCTCCGCAACAAGAGAGGCCGCGATAGTGAGAGGCCCGCGCACCGCGATGAAGAGTGGCCCCCGCTTGCCACAACTAGAGAAAGCCCTCGCACAGAAATGAAGACCCAACACAGCCAAAAATAAATAAATAAAAAGCCAAGCATTTGAAGCCCTTTAAAAAAAAAAAAAAAGACGCATCACCAGTGTTGAATAAAATATACTGTGGAAACACTGTTACTGAGCATGGGACATAGAAAAAGCTAGTAGAGCACATCCTTGTCCATGACCAGTGGCATTAAAGTCAATCAATTTCAAACCACAGTCTTTTCAAATTAAAAACAAACAAAAAGAACCTCTGTTATTCACCTGTATTATCCATGAACACATCTAGTACTCCCCATTGCATCTTGATCCTGACACCCCTGGGAGACCCTACATGAAGCAGAGTTGATCTGCATCTTCAAAACCTGGGAGCTGTAAACTTATTATTTGGAACCACAAGCATCTTCTCTAAATGGAATGCTTTAGAAGAGACTTTGAAGGGCTCTTCCAATATTAATGTTTCTCTGTGGCCTTAGTTTGATCAATGAGGGTCAAGGAATTTCAGTGCTAAAAGCAAACCACAACTGCAACAGCTTATCATTAGCCTTGTACCTCTTTCAATTGACTTAAGGGCCATAATAAAGCTCAGACTCATTTAGAAGTCAAAGGCCACATTAGCAACAGCAGAATCATACTGTAAACTCATAACTGTAAGCCAGTTTGGTTTCCATTCATTCACTGAGCAAGAATTTATTTTAAGCCTACTATGTGTTGGGAATTGGACTGAGAGGAGTACTAAGTTCTGGGGAGTCAAACAACACTAATCCAGTATGAGAAAACTTATCCAAGAGGAATTCAATATTGAGTGGGGTCACACTCCATCAAGAGATCATTTTAATATTAAGGGTCCAGAAAGAAACCCCTACGTGATGTCTTCCCTCAAACAAGGAGGCAGCCAGAGTATGAACAATGTTTTTAAGGTTATAAAAGAATGGTGATTAGAATGAATTAATTTAAACCTGGATGCTTGTTTGCAATTATCGTCATCATCAACAACAACGTGAATTTCTTTTACTGAGCAGATCCAGAGCTGTTTTCGAAGCCAGGGCCACTCCAGGAGTCACTCAGAAGATGGCTGCTCTCCTGTGGCTTCATTAGCTTGGCTCTCACAAGGTATACACTGGAATAGTGTCCTAGATTCCTACACACCAACTCTGACATTTATAAAGCACTTTCAGTCCTGACAAGATCAAAAACTCAGCATTCTTTCAAATCTCATAATAACTCCCAAACATCCCTGGCTCAGGCTGAGGAAACTGAAAGTGATAAAGCACTTATTAGATTAAAAAAAAAAAAATCTTGGGAACTATAGGCTTGTCCTCTTCCCTCCGGCGGCATGAAGCACTTATTTGATTTTAACAACACATTTTCCCATTAGAAAACACTCATTGCGTTACCTCCCAAACTGGACTCATTTGCAATAGCCATGGTCCTAGGATGCTGGCAAATCTACCAACAGACTGTGATTTCCCTGTTAAACTATGGGCTTCCAACCAAAACCTCCTATGGTGATACTTTAATGTCACGCTGAGCCATCTTGGCACTATGCGTTGATTCCAGCCTTGTTCATTGCTACAGTGGGAGTGAAGAAGGCATGTCAACATGTTTACTGAAACTATGTTATGGGCTACAGCTTGCACAAAGATGGTACTTTGGGTTCCTCAGTTTTTCAAAAAATAAAACACATTATTTTTAAAATAACCATAATAGTTGAAATGTATTGTGTATTTGTGTGCCATGCTCTGTCATATCACTTTTTTCACTGTGGTGAAAAACACAGGATTATATTTACCATCTTAGCAATTTTTAAGTGTACAATTCAGTAATGTAGTATACTCACATTGTTGAGCGAAAGATCTCCAGAACTTTTTCATCTTACGTAACTCAAACTCTATTAAGCATTAATTCCCCCTTGTGCTTCCCCCCAGTCCTTGGCAACTTTTCTATTTTCTATTTCTATGATTTTCACAACTTTAGATATGTCATACAAATGGAATAACACAGTAATTGTCCTTCTGTGACTACCTTGTTTTACTCAGCACAGTGCAATGTCCTTAAGGTTCATCTATGTTGTAGCATGCTACAAGATTTCCTTCTTTTTCAAGGCTGCATAACATTCCTTTGTATGTACATATCATGTTTTCTTTATCCATTCATATGCCAAGGTACATCTGGGTTGCTTCCACCTTGAGGCTATTGTGAACTGTGTTGCAATGAACACAGGTGTCAAAATATCTCTTCAATATCCTGCTTTGAATTATTTTGGCTATATACCCAGAAGCAAGATTTCTAGATCATACGGTAATTCTATTTTCAGTTTTTTGAGGAAAACTCATACTGTTTTCCATCATTGTTGCACCATTTACATTCCCACCAACAGTGCACAACAGTTCTTACATCTGTTTGTTCTAACACTTGTTATTTTCTACTCTCTTGATAGTGGCCTTCCTAATGGATGTGAGATCATGGTTCATTAGGGTTGTGATTTTCATTTCTCTTATGATCAGTCACATTGAGCAACTTTTCACAGGCTTTGGGGCCATTTATATATCTTCTTTGGAGAAATGTCAAGTCCTTTATTTTTTTAATGAGGAATTTTGTTGTTGTTGAGTTACAGAAGTTCCTTATATAGTCTATATATTAACTCTCATGAGATATGTGATTTACAAATATTTTATCCCACTCCATAGATTGCCTTTTCACTCTCTGATATTTCCTTTGATGCAAAGAAATTTTAAGTTTTGTGCAGCTCCATTTGTCTATTTTTGCTTTTGTTGCCTGTGCTTTTCATGCCGTGTCCAAGAAATCACTGACAAATCCAATACATGGAAAATTCCCCCTATGTTTTCTTCTAGAAGGTTTACAGTTGTAGGTCTTACATTAAGGTTTTTAATACATTTTGAGTTAATATTGGTATATGGTATAAGGTAAGGATCCAATTTCATTTTTCTGCATATAGATACCTAATTTTCCTAATAGCATTTAAAGAGGTCGTCCCTTCCCATTGTGTAGTCTTGGTACTTTTGCTGAAAATCACTTACGTGAGGGTTTACTTTTGTGCTCTATTCTTTTCCACTGGACTATACATACCTGTCTTTATGTCAGTACCACACAATCTTGATTACCGTTTCTATGTGGTATGTTTTGAAATCAGGAAGTAGGAGGCCTTCAAATTTGTTTTTCTCTTTCAAGACTATTTTAACTCTTTGGTGTTTCTTGAGATTGCATATGAATCTTAGGATGTTTTTCTCTATTTCTGCAAAAATTATTATTGGTATTTTGATAGAGATTGGATTGAATCTGTAGACCACGTTGTGTAATATGGGCATTTTAACAATGTTAAGTCTTCCAAACAATGAGCACAGGCTGCCTTTCCATTTATTTATATTTTCTTTGATTTCTTTAATATCATGTCATTTTAATAGGGTCATTATTTGATTCTTATAATGTTAAAGATAAACAAAATTTTGAAGGCAATTTTTTTTTTTTTTTTTTTTTTTCCCGGTACACGGGCCTCTCACTGTTGTGGCCTCTCCCGTTGCGGAGCACAGGCTCCGGACGCGCAGGCTCAGCGGCCATGGCTCAGGGGCCCAGCTGCTCCGCGGCATATGGGATCTTCCCGGACCAGGGCACGAACCCGTGTCCCCTACATCGGCAGGCGGACTCTCAACCACTGCGCCACCAGGGAAGCCCGACAATGTTTTTTTTAACCTGAGACCCAGTCATCTGAAGTCCATGAAGTTTTGAAAAGAGACAGCACTTTTTGAGCTTATGTCTTCTGTGCAGTGGGATGGAAAGATCAGTGACGTTAACTAATTAATTAATCATTTATTCACTCAGCACTAAAGCATCTACTACGAGTCTGACCCTGGGGATACTATAGCTCAACTGAGAGAGAGCCCTGCCTTAATGAAGTTTATAGGCGTTTGGTGGGTGAATGTGAATGATCTACAAAAACTCGAAATTATTGCTAATCCAATGTCATTATTTTAAAAAGGAAGCAATCTCGGCATGGAGAGGTAAAGTAATTGGCCAGAGGTGAGAAAGCCAAAAGACGGTAGTCAGACTTGGAACCGTGGAGCCCCCAGACTCCCAGTTCAGTGTTCTTTCTTTCTTCTACTGCGCCTCGACTAATACCATTACTAAAGATGGGTGCTGAGGTTGGTGAGGCAGACATTTGTCTCACAGTTGCCACTTCCTAAAAGCCAACTAAATGTGGGGCACTTACAATGTGCTTACCTCTTTTAACTTCTTCCTTCCAAAATCTCTAAGGCAAAGATTTTGTTCTGGACTCAAGAAATGACAGAAGGCTGGTTGTGAGCTGACAGCCAAAGTAACCAAGTCAAAACTCTCACTGAGCCTTAACTGGCTCTTCTTCTATGAAAGTGATTGGACTAGATAAGCGAAAGCAGATCAGCGTTATCTCAAGCTGCTGATCCACTCAAACAGCAATGTACTCTGAAGCTACATATTGAAAAGCCTTCAAAGGCTTGTCTAGTCCCACAGGAAGAAGGTCCAGGGTTTCTTTTTCCACTAAGGCAAGAAGTTACGTGTGTGTGCACGTGTGCACCTGTATTGAGGGAATGGGGTTACTGCATACGTGCCACCTTTTCTTCAGGCCAAGAAGATAATTGTCAGAACACCCATTCACTAAAAAGTCCTGATTCTAAACACATTTGCCCTATTCACTGTATCTCAAGTCCATAACTTTCTGAAAATTGAAGCACAAAATATGACTCTGTCGCACCTCAAATTTATCAAAAAGGATACTGAGAGAGATTTCCTACTGATGTCCATTAAAATCCCAGTAAAAATTCTTTGTACCATTTGAGTCCTCAAAAAACCACCAAGAGGGAATCATTAGTTCTTTCACATCTAGAGGGCCATGGTCCAGAGAGCCACTTCTTGAAGGCAGTAAAGGGTGAGAGTAGGGACACGAGAGCCAGAATCCCAATCCAACCATCCACTCACTAAGTTACCAACCACCACAAGCTTCAGATTCATTACCAACACAGTGGGAAACATAATAGTACCTATTCCCTAAGACTGCTGGGAAAAATAAATGAATTAATAAATGCAAGGTGCCTAATATAGTGTCTCACAATCCAAGGACTCCGTAAATTATTATTAATGAATGAAGGAGAAAACATTAAGTTTATTTCTAATGGGATACAAAAAAACAGTCATCTATACACAATTACCACAAGGCACTTGGACTTGCCCCAAGAACTCCTAGACTACTTATCCACCATCTGTACCTGTCCTTATCAGTAAAGATCATCTTTTATGCTGCCTTTGTTTCTTCCACACAAACACAGTATCTAAAAAATGGACAAATGGATGAACACAGTTCTGAAGTAGAAAAGACGTTGGTGTTCTCAACATAGAAAATACCTCCCTGAATTTTAATATTTCTGTTACATTTACAAAGGGATGGCAAGAGGGAATGAAGTTGGGGGCTGGATAGAGAGGTGAGGAGGGAAGAAGTGAGAGCCAGCATGTCTGGAGTCAGAAAACAGAATAGGCTTTTCCTCCCTTCCTCCCTTACTCTCTCCCTCCCTCCCTTCTGTGATCTCTCCCCTCCCTCCCCCACACCAAATTCATATGGTGAAACCCTAACCTCCAAGAATGTTGGTATTAGGAGGTAGAGCCTTTTAGATATGCTTAAGTCATGAGAGTGGAGCCCTAATGAATGGGATTAATGTTCCTATAAACCTACGGCACAGAGCTCCCTAGCCTCAACCACCACGTGAGGACACAGCAGGAAGGCACCAGCTATGAACCAGGAAGAGGGATCTCACCAGAAAACACAACCATGCTGGTGCCTTGGTCTTGGACTTTCAGCCTCCATAACTGTACCACATAAATGTATGTTGTTTACAAGCTATGCAGTCTATGGTACTCTGCTAGAACGGCCCACCTGAACAGAGTGTGACCTTCCTTCCCTTTCCTCTTCTCCTCCCTTTTTGGATGGGGCTTGGGGGTAATCTAGGGTGATTATTTAAGAATAAACCAAAGAGAAAGAGAACCTGGGAGAGATAAGAACCAACATGCCCAAATACATAGGGAAAAAAAAAGCACATACAATTAAGATCTGCAAGAAAGTGAACAACAGAAAACGTAATTTCTCATAGGCTTTGGCTTACAATTCATAGAACAATATGGTGCTTCATCCTTTGACATGGCCTTTATTTTGTACTCTCCCTTTCTTATTAAGCACTTTTACTAACTTTGCTCTCTTTCAACCCTAGTACAGCCACAAAAGCCAAGTAATTTACTGAAAAAAAGAAAGAAAGAAATTGATTCAATTCTAAAAAATTGAGATTTTAATATGTGGGAACAAACAGTAATTCAACAGATGATTTAAAAGTATTAACCAAGACAGGGCTATAAATTAGGTGAGAAAAATATCTTAAACTTTTTGTGTTGTTGTTTCAAATTAATCAGTGAGGGTTGGGAAACACACGTCCTCATTCATTACTAGTGGAAATGTCACGGAGACACCATTTCTGGAGGGCAATTTGGCAGTGTACATCAGAAGGCTACAGAAAGGTCTGTATAGTTTGTCCACTCAAGTGCACTTTTAGGGAAAATTTTCTAAGGAAATCATTAAGAATTTCTGCAAATATTTATCTACAAGACAGTTTAAAAGGCTTTACTTTTGTATGGCAAAATTATAAACAATATAAATATCTGACAATGAGGGATTATTTAAACAAATGGTTATTAAGAATCATTTACTGGGAGAGTGATTAATGACATGTGAAGATGTTCATAATAGATTAAGTGAAAACAAAGGTTATAAAGCACTGCATAGTCCATATGTCAGTTTAATAAAAATAATGTTTGTGTAAAGTTCCTTGTTTGATAAATGCAGAATGCATGTATGAGAAACTATTTTGCCACAGTTAGGTGTTTTTTGGCTGGCTTTAGTCCCACAGAACTAAAATAGTCTTTCAGACATCATCCTTTATAATATATTTCTAGCATTTGGGATACATGACTAAATTTTGTTCTTTTCCCTCATAATACAACACAAGCGTTGACTGGCTTAAAGCCAAGTATCCACAAGTGGTGAATAATACCCCTCCTTCAATTTTCCTGAGCCCCAAATTTTGTCCAAATTATATTAAATTCATGACCAACAGTGTATATGTTCAGTATCAACACTTATCTTTTTCTTTTCCTTCATTTTTATAAAATGAAAAGTAAATGCCTATAATATCGACATTAAACAGCTATACAAATCATGGTGTGCAAAGATTGTGATACTGAAAAGATTGACCATTTGGCTGGCAGGCAGAATCGTGGTACTACAGTCTGAAATGTCTGTACTTGCAGATGCATTAAGTCTACATTTGGTTTGTGAAAGGTAGACTGGAGTCCTGTGTGTGATGTTCAAGAAGAGGATGAAAACCTGATGAAAAGGCTGAGAATCAACTCTATACTGAGCACACCGGTCAGGGTCCGTCCATTCTCTTAACAAGTAGAATTTAATACATGGAAATAGTTCAAGAGATATAGGTGCACTAGAAAGGCAAAGGGAAACATTTAGGCATCACCATGGTAGTAACTACACTAAACAGTGACAACCCCTAGAGCTGGGGTAACAAAGAAATGAAATTGCAATGATCAGAAGTGAGAAGCTCCAAGGGATCCAGGACCTAGAATTCTGAGGAAGGGCCCTCCGGGCCTATGGCTGGTGCCTTCAGAGCTCAGGGGAATGCTCCAAAAAGTTGACACCTACAGCCCTCAGGAAAGAGTGGATAAGTTTCATTCGGGAGTATGGGAATAATATGGAATTTAACACCAACTGATACAGAAATCAACTGCTGCCCTGTCAGTAGCGCTCTTGGTAAAATGCTACTGATGGAATAATGAGGAAAGATAAAGCAATTCCTTTTGCCAGGCTACCGTCTTCTAATTTTTCTCTTACTCTCCCAATTGGCAGGACCTGCCAGGGAACCAACAACAAAGAAGGATTACGGTTTGCCCAGTACCAGCCACATCATCACAAAGCAAGGTGCAGAAGAGTAGGTTTGGAGTTGGGTGACAAGACCTTAATAAAAAACATGTACCTATACTCAAAAAAAAACAACAGCATATGCATCAGCATGTTAACAGCGGTTATTACTGGATGGTGAGGGATGATTATGAATGATTTAATTTTCTTCACACTTTCCTTCATTTTCCAATCTTCTGCAAAATAACTCATAACAATTTTCTAACATTATACAAAAAAGCTGACTTCTGATTAAAAGGATGTTAAATGATATCATATAACATTTGGATGTAAAAGCCTCTGGTATATTTCAGGGCTTTTTAGAACAAAATTTCTCATTTACACTAATTTTCCTAACGACATCAAGAATAAAATGCAAACTCCTGTTTACCCAGCTAAATAATGATTAATGCTAAGCATACGGAAGCATACGGCAAGACTAACGAATAGCTTTCTCTGTTTGAACGTGGTAATGGTTTTGTGAAATTGCTAGCATGGGGTTTAAGTGAGGTTAATAGATCAAAACCAAGTATTAATCATCTGGTTAATAATTTTGACAACACCATTTACAGTGAAAATAGGGTAAATAATTATTAGACAAATAAACAGTCCCTAAAGAACATTAAAATTTAGCGATAGTGGACATTATCTTAATCTGTTTCTGCAGCTTGTTTCAGTTTTCCCTATAACTTGATAAATATAATCATCATTACCGAAACCACTTCCACCACCACCACAGTTATTATTCGTTGAGCACTTACTATATGATCAATATGTGTTATACAATTACCTGATTTTACTCCTCACGGTAAGCCAATGGGATTTGTGCTATCATTTCCACTTTGGGGTTCAGGAAATTGAGCCACAAATGGTTTAACTGCCTGGCCCAAGATCATACAAAAAGTAAATGAAGAACCAGGCTCCAAAGGAGCTTAACTTCTTTGGGGTATTATATTAATACAATATTATAATATTATTAATTAATTGAAGTATTATATTCTTAATAAATTTAAATTCTATTATAAAAATATTAATCACAAGTATTATATTAATCAATTCAAATTCCAGTTATTTATTTTGTCATTGTGTTACTTCATCTGTAGTTCATATATGTAAAATAGTTTAAATTCCTAAAATAGAATGTAATCTCTTTCACTGTTCCCCCTACCAACGTATACTACTTAAATTACAATATGATTAGTAATTTCTCAACAATAACAAAAATAGGAGAGATTCATGTGTTAAACCTATCTTTTTACAGAGTATTAAATGCCCAAATAATATACTTCAAATAATTGTCTACTTAAAATTTTAAACCTTAACATGTTCAGGGAAAGTTCTGTACTTATTATGTATGCCCCTACCTACAATTGAAAGCAGCTTTTTTTTTTTTCCTCATCCTATTTTTTGATACCAGCAGTTTTTTGAGGATATAGGCCAGGACTGAAATGTCTACAACATGAATGCTGTCAGTCTTTCACCGTGAAGCCATCAAAACCAATCACTGATCTCATTTCCAAAGAACCCATTTGTGACTTTAAAATCTATCAACATGTGGTGCTTCTGGGTTGGTGAACACGTGGAGGTTCAGGGAGGACAGAATGCGCCCCAAACCCCAAACATCATCCTATGGTCCTCTTCCATTTAGGTGTTCCTGGGTTGTATCTTTTACAGTAAACTGATAAACATACTGGTGGAAATAAAAGCCTGTTTGGAGAAGATCTTGACTTGAGGCAAGCATGGCAACATAAAAGGCTCCTGAATTTCCCTCCTCCCAAGGACACACTGAAAGTACAGCTATACATAGAAAAAATTCCTCTGAGAACAAAGACAGTGGCTTGAATCACAAAGGTCTGAGAGGCAACCAGGAGTTTGGATCAGGCTGATTGATGAGGTTCATCTCCTACATGAGACTAGCCTGTCAAGACTGTAAGAGAGACTATTTTATCTAATGTGAAAAAACAACAAACAGAGGTAAAGAAAATGAAGAAACAAGGGAATATGTTCCAAACAAAAGAACTAGGTTAAGACTCCAGAAACTAATCTTAAGGAAATGGAAATAAGTGATTTACCTGAAAATGAGTTGAAAATAATAGTAAATAATCATAAAGATGCTTACTGAGATTAGGAGCACAAAGCATGAACAAAGTGAGAATTTTTTAAAAGAGACAGAAAATACCAGATGGAAATCACAGAGTTAAGAAATACAGTAACTAAAGTAAAAAATTCAATAGAAAAGTTGAACAGCAGACTAGGTCAAGTATAAAAAAAGGATCAGCAAACCCAAAGACAGGGCAGTGAAATTAATCCAGAGGAGAAAAAAGAAAAAATGAATGGAAAAAGAGTGACGAGGGCTTAAGAGATTTATGGAATACAATCAAGCAGACTAATACAGGCATTACAGGGGTCCTATAAGAAGAAGAAAGAAACAGAAAGCTTATTAAAATAATAATGACTGAAAACTTCCCTATACTAGAGAAAAAACAGACATCCATATCCAAGTAAAGATAATTCCAAAGAAAATGAACCCAAGAGAACCACACTAAGACATATTATAATTAAAAGATCAAAAATTAATGATAAGGAGAGAATCTTAAAAGCAGCAAGAGTAAACAATTTCTTACATACAAGGTAACCCTCATAAAAATATTAGCAGATTTTTTCAGCAGAAACTTCACAGGTCAGAAGGAAGTGACACAATATATTCAAAGTAAAGAAAGGAAAAAAACTATCAATCAAGAAGACTCTACCCAGCAAATTTCTCCTTCAGAATTCAAGGGTAAATAAAGAGCTTTCCAGACAAGCAAAAGCTGAAGGAGTTCATCACCATGGGACCAGCCTTACGAGAAATGTTAAAGGGAGTTAGGCAAACAGAAAAAAAGGATGCTAATTAGTAATAGGAAAAAACATGAAAGTATAAAATTCACCAGTAAAGGTACATATATAGTTTCAGAATACTATATATGGTAATGGTGACAGGTAAAACATTTATAAGTTTAATATAAACACTAAAAGATAAAAATATTAAAAATAACCATAACTACAATAATTTGTTAATGGATACACAACATAAAAACGTAAAATGTAAATTGTGACATCAAAAACAAAAAATGTTGAGGGGAGTATAAAAATGTAGAGTTTTTATATGTATTCAAAGTTAAGTTATCAGCTTAAAACAGACTGTTATAACTACAAGATCTTTTAAGTAAGCCTCATGGTGACCATAAAGTCAAAACCTATAGTAGATACATTAAAAAATAAAGAGAAAGGAATCAAAGCATACCACTATGAAAAATCATCAAATTACAAAGAAAGAGAGGAAGAGAGGAATAAAGGAACTACAAAAGAGCCAGAAAACAATTAACAAATGACAATATTAATTCCATAGCCATCAAATCACTTCATGTAAGTGAACTAAACCTCCATTTAAAAGACACAAGGTGGCTGAATGAATAAAAACACAAGATCCAATCATATACTGCTTTAAAGAGACTAGCTTCAACTTTAAAAACACATACATACTGAAAGTTAAGAGATGGAAAAAGATACTCCATAAAAATGGAAAACAAAAGAAAGCAGGGGTAGCTAAACTTACATTAGACAAAATAGAGTTTAAGCCAAAAACTGTAGCAAGAGACAAAGATGATCATTATATAATGACAAAGGGGTCAATTCATCATGAGTATGTAACAACTGTAAATATTTATGTACCCAAAACTGGAGCACCTATATATGTGTAGCAAATATTAATGGAGCTGATGGGACAAATAGATAGAAATATAGTAAGAGCAGGTGCTTTCAGTACATCACTTTCAACAATGGATAGATCATCTTCTCAGAAGAATAAACACAGGAACATTGGACTGAAACTATACATTAGACCAAATGGACATAACAGACATATATAGAACATTCCATCCAACAGCAGCAGAACACACATTCTTATTAAGTACACATGGAACATTCTCAGGATAGATCGTATACTAGGTCACAAAACAAGTGTTAATAAATTTCGCAAGACAGAAATCATATCAAGCATCTTTTCTCATCATAATGGTATGACACTAGAAATCAGTTACAGGAAGAAAACTGAAAAATATACAAATATGTGGAGATTAAGCAATATGTGCCTGAACTATCAATTAGTCAAAGAAGAAATCAAATGAGAAGGCAAAATAATATCCTGAGACAAATGAAAGTGAAAATACAATATACCAGAATTTGTGAGATGCAGCAAAAGCAATTCTAAGAGGGAATTTCAGAGGGATAAAGGCCTCATGAAAAAGAAGATTTCAACCTAACTTTACACTTTGAATACTGGAAAAAGAAGAACAAACTAAGTCCAAAGTCAGTAGAAGAAAAGAAATAAAGAACAGATGGGATTAAATAAAACAGAGACTAAAAGAACAATAGAAGAGATTGATGAAACTAAGAGCTGAATCTCTGCAAGTATAAACAAAATAAACAATCCTTTAGCCAGAATCACCAAAAAAAATAAATAAATAAAAGCAAGGACTCAAACAGGGTCACAATTGAAAGAGGAGACACTACAATTAATACTACAGAAGTACAAAAGATCAAAAAGACTACTATGTACAATTATATGCCAACAAATTGGACAACCTATAAGCAATGGATAAATTCCTAGAAACATATAACCTAGCAAAACTGAATATGAAGAGAAAATCTGAAAAGACCAATTACTAGTAAGAACATTGAATAAGTACTCAAAACCTCCCTCGAAAAACAAAAGTTCAGGACCAGATGGCTTCACTGGTGAATTCTACCAAACTGTGAAAGGGACATTAATTCCAAAATACAGAAGAGGAAGAAACAATTCCAGTCACTTTCCATGAGGCCAGCATTACCCTGATACCAAAAGCAGACAAAAATGCCACAAAAAATAAAAAAAGAAAATTACAGGTTAATATCCCTGAGGAACACAGATGCAAAAGTCCTCAACAAAATTAGCAAACGGAATTCAACAACACATTAAAAAGATCATACACCATGATTCAGTGGGACTTATTCTGGGGATGCAAGGATGGTTCAACATGTGCAAATCAATCAATGCAATTCAATACATTAACAAAATGAAGGGTAAAAATCATAGGATCATCTCAATAGATGCAGAAAAAGCTTTTGACAAAATTCAACATTCATTTATGATAAAAACACTCAACGAAGTGGATGTAGAGGGAACATACCTCAACATAATAAAGGCCATGTATGACTAGTACACAGTTAATGTCACACTTAGTGAAAAGCTAAAAGCTTTTACCTCCATAATCAGGAACAAGATAGGGATGCCTACTCTTGTCATTTTTATTCAACATTGTACTAGAAGTCCTAGCCAGAGAAATTAGGCAAGAAAAAGAAATAAAAGGCATCCAAATCAGGATGGAAGAAGTAAAACTGTCACCTATTGGCAGATGACAGAATATTATATGTAGAAAACCCTAAAGACTTCACCAAAACACTGTTAGAACTAATAAATGATTTCAGTAAAGTTGAAAGATACAAAAATCAATACACAAAAAACATTTGCATTTCTCTACACTAATGATGATCTATCAGAAAGAGAAATTAAGAAAACAATCCCATTTATAATTGGGATTATAAATAATAAAAATAATAAAATACCTAGAAATAAATTTAACATCGAAGAGGTAAAAGTCTGATACACTAAAACCTATAAGGCATTAATGAAAAAAAAAAAGAAGACACATATAAATGGAAAGATATTCTGTTCTCAAGGATTGGAAGAATTAATATTGTTAAAATGTACACACTACCCAAAGAAATCTGCAGATTCAGTGCAATCTCTAACAATTATTTAAATGGTATTCACTACAGAAATAGAACAAACAATTCTAAAACTCCTGTGGAACCACAAAAGATCCCAAATAGCCAAAGCAATCTTGAGAAAGAATAACAAAGCTAGAGGCACATACTTCCTGATTTCAAACTATATTATGAAGCTATATTAGTCAAAACAGTGTTATAATGACATAAAACAGACACATAGATCAATTGAAGAAACAGAGAAACCCTAAATAAACCAATGCGTATATGGTTAATGAATTTAATATAAATAATCCAAGGATATGCATTGGGTAAGAAGGATAGAACTGAACAGCCACATGCAAAATAATGAAACTCAACCACTACCATACACGAAAATCAACTCAACATGCATTAAAGATTTGAATCTAAGACCTAAAACCATACAACTCCCAGAAAAAGAAACACAGGAGATTAACTACTTGACATCAGTCTTGGTGATTATTTCTTGATCTGACAACAAAAATAAAAACAACAAAGGCAAAAATAAACAAGTGGGACTATGTCAAACTAAGAAGCATCTCCACAGTAAAGGAAACCATCAATAAAATAAAAAGGCAACTTATGGAATGGGAGAAAATATTTAAAATCCACATATCTCATAAGGGTTAATATCTAAATTATGCAAGAACTCATACAACTCAACAGCACAAAAACAAATAACTCAAAAATAGGCATGAGCTCTGAATAGACATTTTTGAAAAGATGACACAGAAATGACCAACAGGTACATGAAAAGGTGTTCAACATCACTAATCATCAGTGAAATGCATATCAAAACCAAAATAAGATATCATCTCACAAATAAGATATCTTGTATCGAAAAGACAGGCCTCCCTGGTGGCGCAGTGGTTGAGAGTCCGCTTGCCGACGCAGGGGACGCGGGTTCGTGCCCCGGTCCGGGAAGATCCCACATGCCGTGGAGCGGCTGCGCCTGTGAGCCATGGCCGCTGAGCCTGCGTGTCCGGAGCCTGTGCTCCGCAACAGGAAAGGCCACAACAGTGAGAGGCCCGCGTACCGCAAAAAAAAAAAAAAAAGACAAAAGACAAAAAATTCTTGTTAGGATGTGGAAAAAAAGCAAACACTTGTATATTGTTGGTCGGAATGTAAATTGGTGCAGCACTAGGGAAAATGGTATGGAGGTTCCTCAATTAAAATCAGAACTACCATATGACCCATCAGTCCCACTTCTGGATATATACTCTCAGGAAACAAAATCACCATCTCCAAGAGATAGCTTTTCTCCCACATTCATTTCAATATTATTCACAATAGCCAAGTTATGGAAATAAACTTAGTGTCTGTTGACAGATGAATGGAAAGAAAATGTGATATATATCATATGTATATGTATATATGATGTATGCATCTTATACACACACAATGGAATATTATTTAATCTTAAAAAAGAAGAAAACCCTGCCATTTGCCATTTGTGACAACATGGTTAGACCTGGAAGGCATTATGCTAAGTGAAATAAGCCAGAGAAAGACAAACACAGCATATCACTAATATGTGGAATCTAAAAGAAAACAAACAAAAAAAAAAGCTGAACACATAGAATCAGAGAGTCGAATGATGGTTACCTAGGGCTGGGGTGGTGGGGCGGGTGGAGGAAATAGGGAGAGGCTAGTAAAGGGTAAAAACTTTCAGTTATAAGCGAATAAGTCCTGAGCGTCTAATGTAAAACACGGTGACCAAAATTGCTAACACTATAATGTATAAATGAAATTTTCTAAGAAAGTAGAACCTAAATGTCACCAAACAAAGCTGTGTGATTAATGTGTAAGTTGATGTTGGGAATCCTTTCGTAATGTATACGTGTATCAAATCAGCACAGGTACCCTAAATATATTATAATTCCATTTGTCAATCATAAATCAATAAAGCTGAAAAAAATAATAAAATCAATATGTAACACATTGTTCCGGAAAAGCACTCTTGATTAATCTGAAAAAGTACAAAAGATGAAACTTCTTAGATGTTCAGACCAAAGGATGATGCCCCTTCTCTGTGGGCGAATGATTGGGTCTACTCTAAAGAGAGTGGACATTCTGGCATGTTTGGTAAAAAGAGGGTCTTGTGACAAGGCTTGGAAATTCAGCCTTGTACTGGTGGCCAAGGGGAGACACTCCCCTCTCGCTCTGAGCTGCCCTCTATTATGTCTGGCCTCCAAGGTGGCTAGACATCCTGGGACATATTGGGTGGGCAGGAGGACTGTGTCTTTTGCCATACAGAGCAAGGAGGGAGCTGTACATTCTAGGGAGGTCACTAAACAAAAGACACATGTACTAGCTTGTGAGACAGATTATCCATTTTTACAAACTAACCAAGAAAACTGGAGAAGAGAATGAAGTCTAGCTTAATTGTTCAAATGTGGACTAAGATATGTCACAGGGCATGCATTGGAGAAGCCACATGCTCCTGAATGACTAAAGAGATGGTGGTGACAGTGGTGACTTGAGAAACGCTTAGAAAAATAATCTTGAAGCACAAAACTCCGACTGCCCTTCTTCATGAACATGCTTGAAGAATTAGGCTTTGATTATGTTAAGAAAACAAGTTCATTGTGTTGATTAGATTGGGTGAGGCAGGGATCATCAAACTACTGCCTAAATGCTAAGAAGAGATCTTACATTTTTAAATGGTTGAAACATCCAAATGATGAAGAATATTTCATGACAGGGAGATTACAGGAAAATAAAATTTGTGTCCATAAATCACATTTCACGGGAATACAGCCTTTGTCATTAGTTTACGTGTAAGCCTATAGTCATTTTTACAATGACAGTGTAGTTGTGATAGAAACCATGGGGCCACAAAGTCTAAAATGTACACTATTGGGCCTACTACAGAAGTTTGTCAACCCCTATTAACACAGATAACCAATAGAGCTCCTTAAAGGTGTGTACCCATTATTAGAAATTTCTGAATGAGTGTGCTAAAATCTCACAAATATATCCCCTCTAGGATATCTGTTAAGTATCCAAATGCATCACCATCAGATTATAAGATCATTCCTTTTTGAAAAACTGCCCCAAAGTGATCAAATATGGACCCTCACCATCTCCCTTAAGTTCCCCCTTTCTTTTTTTTTGCGGTACGCGGGCCTCTCACTCTTGTGGCCTCTCCCGTTGCGGAGCACAGGCTCCGGACGCGCAGGCTCAGCGGCCATGGCTCACGGGCCCAGCCGCTCCGTGGCATGTGGGATTTTCCCGGACCGGGGCACGAACCTGTGTCCTCTGCATCAGCAGGCGGACTCTCAACCACTGCGCCACTAGGGAAGCCCAGTTCCCCCTTTCTTATAGAATAGGAACCCCCTTTTGAAAAAGGAGGAAAACTAGAGATGGTTATTGTTTTTTCTTCCTTGGATCATTAAAAGTCATTTTCTACAATTTATATAATCAGATAACTTCCTCAGTCATTACAATTCACCTATGAATTGTACTAAAGCATATCATTTCATTTATTTTTACAGTTTCCTGAAGGAGAGACAGATGGAACTTAAGCAGGGAATCCCAAACCCCTCAGCTGGGTGCTGATTGCCAGTCAGGCTCTCCTGCAGCTGAGCTGTGAAAGTGATTGGCTGGTTCCCACTGAGCCCGAAGACCAATTGCTTGCTTCCTACTGAGCTGTGATCCTGATTGACAGCTCCACTGTCTCTCTCCTTGAGCCTTGCCTGTGATTTCTTGCCTTTAGCAGTGTACTTGTACAGCCACTAAGACTGCAAGTGAAAGAGCCATGAGCTGTAACTCAAAGTTTTGTTTCCTTTGTGTTCTCTCAATGAAAAAGATGGAAGAAAAGAGGGAACTCTAGCAATAAGGAAAGGAGAGAACAAGATAGGCAAAACAAATTATTGGGCATATAAATCTGATGCCCTACAAACCATGGGTTTTACACCCAATGCAATAACATACCTAACATATTTTGAAACATAACTTAGAGTTTCAGAAAGAAGATGTCCTGGACTCTGGATACATATATTCTAGAAATTGTAAATATGCATTTATTTGATGAATTGATAAAATGTCACTCCTATTAATTCACCTTTTGTGACTCTGATATGGATAAATGCATCTCTCAATCACTGGATTGAGTGACAAAAATCTAGAATCTGGTTTCAGGAAACTGGGATTATACCTGGATGTCATCAAGATCCCAGCTTTGGGATCTGCATTTCAGTACCCTGATGATCTTTCCTTTTGTCATCTCTGTAAGGTAGAACTTTAGTTATTGGACTAGGAATCAGGTGATGCTAAGTTATTGTCCTGAACATCATCTACTCTATAAAAGCAAGATCCCACCACTTAGCTCCCATCTATTAAATAAAAATGAATTCACCTTACTTAACCAGAGAAGTAAAGGACTTGTACAATGAAAACTACAAAACACTGCAGAAAGAAATTAAAGAAAACTTAAATAAATGGAAACAAATTCATGTTCACAGATTTGATGACTTAATAATGTAAAGATATCAATACTACATAAGGGAATCTACAGATCTAATGCAATCCTTATGAAAATCTCATTGACATTTTTTACAGAAACAGAAAAAAAAATCTCAAAATTCATATGGAATCTCAAAGAACCCCAAATAGCCAAAACAACATTGAAAAAGAAGAGCAAAGCAGAAAACCCACATTTCCTGATTTCAAGCTTACTACACAGTTACAGTAATTAAAACAGTGTGGTATGAGAATAAAAATAGATATTTAGCCAATGGAATATAATAGACAGCCCAGAAATAAACCCTCACATTTAAAGTCAAATGATTTTTGACAAGAGTGCCAGGAACATTCAATGCAGAAAGGACAGTCTTTTCAACAAACCATGCTGGAAAAACTAGATATCCACACACAAAAGAATGAAGTTGGATTTGTAATTGACACCATATATAATAATTAACTCAAAATGGATCAAAGACCTAAATGTAAGATTATAAATTGTAAAACAGAGAAAAAAAAAACATCGCAAAGGCTTCACAACATTAGATTTGGTAATGATTTCTTAGATATGACATCAAGAGCAAAAGAAGAAAATAGAGAAATTGAGTTTCACGAAAATTTAAAATTTTGTGCAGAGACACTATCAACAAAATAAAAAGTCAACCATGGAATGGAATAAAATATTTGCAAATAATATGTCTGCTAAGGGATTGATATCTAGAATATATATTGGGTTGGCCAAAAAGTTCGTTCGGGTTCTTCCGTAAGATGTTATGGGAAAACACAAATGAACTTTTTGGCTAACACACTAGATGACTCCTAAAACTCAACAACATAAAAACAAACACTCAAACAAACACCCAGTTCAAAAATGGGCAAAGGACTTCAATAGACATTCCTCCAAAGAAGATATACAAATGGCCAATATGCACATGAAAAGATGCTTAACATCACTTATTCATTAGGGATATACAAATCACACCTACAGTGAAATACGACATCACACCATTGGGATAGATATTATCCAAAAGGAAAAAAAAAAAAAAAAAAAGCAAATAAATGTGTGGGAAATGATACAGAGAAACTGAAATATTTGTGCATTGCTGGTGGAAATGTAAAACTGTATGCACACTATGGAAAATAGTATGATGTGTTCCTCAGATAATAAAAATAGAATTACCATATGATCCAGGAATTCCACTTCTGGGTATACACCCAAAATTACTGAAAGCAGGGCATCAAAGAAATCTTTGTACACCCAAGCCCATAGCAGCATTATTCACAATAATGAAAAAATGGAGGCAATCCAAGTGTCCACTCATAGATGAATGGATAACAAATGTGATAATATATGTATGATGTAGGATTATTCAGCCTTAAAAAGGAAGGAAATTCTAAGATATATTACAAGATAGATGAACCTGCGGTCATTATGCTAAGTGAAATAAGCCAGTAACGAACAAATATGGTGTGATTTCACTTATCTGAGGTACTTAGAATAGTCAAAATGAGAGAGACAGAAAGTGGAATGGTGGTTGCCAGGGACTGGGGGGAGGGGAGAATGGCAAGTTACTATTTAATGAATGTTGAGTTTCAGTTTTACAAGGTGAAGAGTTCTGGAGACGGATGGTGTTGATGGGTGCACATCACTGTGAATGTATTCAATACCACTGAACTGCACACTTAGAAATAAGATGGCAAATTTTATGTTATGTATATTTTACCATAATTTAAAAAATTGGAAAAAAGTGAATTCACCTTCTGACTTGCCCATCTAATTCACAGGAATACTGCAAAAACAATAATCCTTTATTTTATGCATCTGAAGAGTATAAAGATCAAACATATTCAAAGTGTTATCACATATTTAAAGAAACATTTTTCAGAAGCTAACTCTATTAGGTTTCAAATTTTAAGGAAGGTTATAGCAGGTAACCACTCCTGATGGATTTGAGTTGGTACCACAGACAAATTTTCAGACCTCCTTTAAAGGACGCCTGGGTCCTCCTTTAAAACAGGGTATCTTGAAGTGTGAACTACTACTTTTATCCTATTTACCTTTTTTTTCTCATAGTACATATCACCTTCTAACATAACATATGATTTACTTAGTAACTACATTCATTATTTTTTGTTCTCGGTCAAGCTCCACAAGACTAGTTATCCTTGTCTGTTGTGTTCACTGATACATGCCATGCACTTGGAATAATGCAGCTGTGTAGTTAGTATAATTGTAGATACTATTGATTTGGACAATTTTTATCTACCCCAAGATATAACTTATATCAATAAGTTATAGAGGGTAAAACATAAAAGGTTCCCTTCATTCAAGACCCCAGAATCCTATTTCCTTCCAAAGGAGTTATTTCCAGGCAGATGCTTTTTTTTTTTGGATCCGTCTGAAATATATGGTAGATGAGTCACCAGTTCTTGAATTAGTTAACAAATATTTATTAAGCACCTACTATGTGCTAAGCCCTCTAGTAGATGATTTCCTTGATGTCATTTTCCCTGGCTGAGCCTGAGTATGGACTCCTAGGTTGTTCCAACTAACGGAGCAGATTTATATCTCCAGGTCCTGGGGACCATTTGGGTAAGATAACTGAGCTAGTCAGGCCACACAGTGCTGCCTAAACCCAACTCCACCCCAGATTACAGAATATAGCAAAAATTCTGAATGCAGGTTTTTCATAAATACCAGAGAGGAAACCAACTATTCCCAGGCTTATCTAGTGTCAATGTCTTTCAAAAGAAACCTAGCTGCTCCTTAATGAATAACCATTGAATGAATGAGAATAGTCTATTCTCTAATGCTTTGCCCCAATGCTCCCCACCACAAAATCAAAGGCCTTTAATTGTAGCTCTCTTGCTTAATGTAGTATTCAAAGAAATTGCTGCCATCAGGAGCTTTAACATACTCTGTCCTCACTAACATGCTCTTCTGTTTGTATGTAAGCAATGGCATAAAGCAGAATCTAGCAAACTTCCAAACACCAGCGCTTTATGTCTCCTTTTTATTTATTTTTTGGGCCTCATTTATTTTCCTGATCTATCCTTGTCCTCTCCTGCCCTTAGTCTCCTCCACCTTCTGTCTTCAAATATCTAATTGCCATGTGTTCTGATGGATAAGCCTTCGGCTGTGGTTTCCTTTCTGTAGTAACTGAGGCTCTCTCCCTTTATCACTCATTTTACAAAGGAGATATATATATATATATATATATATATATATTTTATTGGAGTATAATTGCTTTACAATGTTGTGTTAGTTTCTGCTGTACCATGAAGTGAATCAGCTATATGTATACCTATATCCCCCCCTCTTGGACCTCCCTCCCCCCACCCCACCCCATCCCACCCACCTAGGTCATCACAGAGCATCGAGCTGAGCTTCCTGTGCTTTATAGTACGTTCCCACTAGCTATCTATTTTACGCACGACAAAGGAGATATTCTTAATTAAATGATCTTTGCACTCATCATTTCTAACTCTCATTTCATATATGCTTTGCTAGATGATCGGCAAGGTCCCCTTCCAGTTCTAAAATTCTATGACATTTGTGCATGACAAATACTAAGAAGATCATAGAATTCATCTCTCTTCTCTAAATGTTTTAGCATTACAGCCTGCTTTTTCATTTCAGTGACATTTTACAGTCACTTCGCCTTTAGATTTTCCTCACAGAATCACTTCCAGTGACTGAAGGTTTTTGAGCTTCCAGAAAAACAGAACATCTGTGTCACTGGCAAGTACACTCCATAACCGCCTTAACAGTAGGTGCTGAAAGAGCTAAAACTTCTGGTGTATCATATGTCAGAGGAGGCAAAGTGATGGAAAGGACAGTCCCCTCCTCCCTGGCTGAACCCATGACAGACAGTGCCAGTGCTCCTGGAACCCCTTCTGCTGAGGGAGGAAGTAGTTTCAGAATACTTTTACAACCTACGAGGCTTTAGAAAACCGCTCCTGAGAGATGTGAGTAGGTTCTGCTAATTCAACCTCAGAACTGGCCTCAGTCTTCTTTTAAAACAGAGCATTTCCAGACATGAGTTATCATCTTTATCCGACTCTACTTATATTTTTTTCCATAGAACATACTGAGATGGGCTGGGACCTGGGACCCTTTGCTGCAGTGCTGCAGTGCTTGCACCTGGACAAACGTCTCCTTGAACAACAAAATACAAAGAAGTTATAAGGGACTAAAAATAACTGCGTGCATGCACAGTTGGGGCAAATTATGGACAACAAGATACAAAAAGATCCAAAAAACCCAACTACCACTTCTGAAGAGCCAGGAGCAAAAACAGGGTGTCCAGAGCAAAGGCGAGGTACTGCACATGGCCCCTGCACTCTACACCACCCCTCCGCCCCTGGACACACCCCTACCCTCACCCCATATAAGGAGCCAGTTTGCCCCCCATCAGGGAGTGAGCAAGGGAACTTGCTACTTGTTTTCACCCCCTCCTGCTGCAGCAGGGGTCCCAATAAAGCCTTGCCTGAATTTCTTATCTGGCTTCTTATCAACTTCTATTGGTTGGGGAAGGCCAAGAACCCTGTTCCATATCCATACCACATTCTAACACAAGATACAATTTATTTAGTTACTATGTCTATTATTTTTGCCTCTCCTGCTAAAATATAAGCTCCACAAGAGCAGGGATCTCTGTCTATTGTGTCTACTCATGTGTGCCAAGCATTCGGAACAATGCCAGGTGCAGAGCAGATACTCAGGAAATATGTCTAATTATGGAATGAATGATCTCCTGCTCCACCTGCATCAGAATCTCAGGGCCCAGGCCAGACTGAAGTGAATGAGGCCTCTAGAGTAAACATTTAAGGAGGCACTCACTCTCAAGGCCCACACTCACTAGCACAGCCATAAGGAGGGAGGAGGACTCCTTAAATTGTGCCCCCCTAGGTATCTCACTTGCCTCACCCCAAACCCAGCTCTGAGAATCAGCATTGTTCAAACCACAGATGTCTCACCACACCCTGTCTCTGCTGAATCAAGGTCACTGTGGGGAGATGGCAACCTGGGAATTTCATTTCTAATGAGCTACTTCTCACTCTTACAATTTTACTTGAGAATCATTGCTTTAAATTAAGCAGTGTTGCCAAGATGGATTATTCCCTAAACCATCCCTGGCCAGTTCCTTCCTCTCATTCAAGGCCCTTCACAACCTTTCTGTAGCTTAGCTTTCCCTGACAGAATTCTAACAGTAGCTAACACACAGCACTGTCTAACCACCAGGCACTGTTCTAAGAACATTACTGTATATGATGTACCTAATTGTCATAAAATACCACGTGATAGGTACTATCATTATTTTCATTTACATATGAGGAATGAAATGGCACAAAAAGGTTAAGTAACTCACCAGCAGTCACAGCTATAAGGGCAGATTCAGGATTCCAACCCATGTAGCCTTACTCCAGAAACTATGTTCTAGACAGAATGCTTTCAACATTCCACCTCAAAGGAAACTGCTGTCATGAAAGTCCTAGATCCTCTCACATTTCTTCCCTTTTTCTGGTTATTCTCTTTACTAAGGAAGCCTTTTCCAGTAGCTCCTCTACCAAAATCCTTCCTATTGGAATCAGACCTGTTCTCCATTATCCAAGGAAAATCCCATTTCCTCCATGAAGCCATCTTCAAACACCCATATGTGAAGCATCTTCCCCTTCACTGTGGTCATTTATCTTGTTTTCTCTACTGTTCTGTCCACATCAGGTTTGGGTGCAGAACTAACCAGATATGACTACAGAGTTTGAAATACTAATCCTTACTAAGCCATATCTCCTTTTACCCATTGTCCTCTTCCCTCATTAAAGCACTGGCCACGCCATTCTACACTCGTGGCTTCTAGAGAAGGATAAAACATCATAAAGAGAAAAAGAAATAAATTCTTGGCTTTTGAGTTTCAAAAGTCCAGCACATTCTTAGGAAAAAAGAATACACTCACAAACAAAGGTCACCAATTTGGGAAAACTTTTGATAGGAAAAGGCCACAGTTGTCTGGCTGACTCTCCATTCCACACACCAATCCAGATAAAAATTCCCAATTGGGATAAGGAGGAGATGGAAGGCAAAGAGTGAGCAGAGATTTTTAGGTTTATGAAAAAGGGGAGCTCTCCAAGTGCAGATGTGATAAACTCATATTAGTTTAGGGAGACCGGAGAGCAGAGAGCACCTGTATATCAATTGCAGGGTAGGGCCCAAGAAAGCAGAACTCCAAAGAAAAACTGGTTTTTGTCTCTGCAGGCACAGAGGACATCATGCAGCCGGTCGGAGCATGACTGAGGAGCAATAAAATGACTGATTTGCCTAAAGTAGCATAAAACCTGATAGAGCCTTAGCACCATAGAGGCTTTCTTAGCCTAAAGTGGCATTTAAGCAACAGGATGCTCTCACATGCCCCAAAGCAGTTTGGGAGGATCTGAGAGAAAGCTGTACTTGAACTGTGGGCATGAAGGGTGATTCAACAGTAGCTTGAATGGACAACAGACAGCAGGGCAACAATAGTAGCATATGCATATATCATCATAGACAGATATTGACCAGTCCATTTCCTCCACCTGCCACCCACCAACCGCAATCCCAAGACCTCAGAATTCTGACAGTCACCCCCTATTTAGATTTTCCCTTCACTTTGCGCCAGAATGTTTCTCTTCATTACGACCAACTCCTTAGTTCAAGCCCTGGAAAACGAGGTACTTAATCCATATTTGTAAATGAATGAATGAAGTTGAGTAAATCGCACAAATTTGGAAATGGATATTTTTGCCAGGGAAACCCTCCAATGGTACCAGTAGTCATCAGAGTGGCCAATTAGGAGAATTTAGAAGTGGATGCTTCTATTACAGCTTATTATTCCCTGTCTAGTCACAGATGTTCGGTACAGACCAAAAACATCCCCAAGTCCTGAGTGAGTTCTGAACACAGGAGTCATGGACACAGGAAAGAAGGCACATGGCAGATACGGCTATTTTATCTTAGTTCATAAAAATCACAGTCCACTGAGTTCTTAAAAGACTCACAAAATAGGTGACATTTGTTGAGGTCCCACCAGAGAGGGCCTTTGTGAAACTTGTTAAAAACGAATCACACTGGGCTTCCCTGGTGGCGCAGTGGTTGAGAGTCCGCCTGCCGATGCAGGGGACACGGGTTCGTGCCCCGGTGCGGGAAGATCCCACATGCCGCGGAGCGGCTGGGCCCGTGAGCCATGGCCGCTGAGCCTGCGCTCCGCAACGGGAGAGGCCACCACAGTGAGAGGCCGGCGTACCGCAAAACAAACAAACAAACAAACAAAAACGAATCACACTGTTTCCAGCAAGTTTTCCTTGGGGGAAAGTTAGATGCTGGATTATCCTTAACTTCAAGTAAATTTGTACATATCAGACAACTGGAGGCCTTCATTTTTGATCAAGGGCAAAAAAGGATATCAATGCAAACATTTTATTAAAACGGGAATACATAGTTGAAGACTGAGGATAGAAAAAAAAAATGAAAGAAAGGAAATAATAAGGCAAGTCATTTTACTGTCTGACCACTACCACCATGGGAGCATTTTAAAGCAACGAACTTAGATTTCAATTATTTTACATATAATAAAATTCAGAGGGACATTTAAAAGGAAAGATATATGAAAAGTGAGTATCCATGGGGTATAATCACTCCTTGAATGGTGTTTGAAGGTTTATAATAGGACGTAAGAATATTGAATATTACAGTACTCATCTCAAATCCAGTCAACTTTGTGAATTTATTGTTTTTATGACCAACCCTTCCAAAGAAATAAGAGGCAGGACACAATCTCAGCCTTGGGGCAGCTCTGGGTCACTTAGGTGTTTTCTGACATAACTGGTTTCACTAGGGGCTGGTGGTCCTCACATCAGCTGTGTCCTTATACTGGTGGTCTTGTCTTTGCCTTACAGACATAATGAATGAATTATTGGCTGTAGCGAACTAGCAGGGGTGAAGGGACTCAAGTGATGGGGACAGCATTGTCTTCAGAACCAGCTTTATGCTTTTTACTTGTACTGAATTGAGTAAGGCCTCATTAGTAAGGGACTCCACAGTTTTGGTATGGAAATTTCATGAATTTTAGACAGAGAAGGAAAAGGGAAATCAATGAAAATGTGAGACTGCATTACAATATCAGGGGTTAAAGGAAGGGTAGACTGTGATAGCTCCTAATTCAAACTATTTTAAAAAATATTTTTTAAAGTACTATTAGTACATCATTTAAGAATCAACTAATAAGATGACTGAAAATGAAAAACATCTGTCCCCTCAACTTCCTTTCCCAGCCTCCCACATCCCAGAAACAACATTTTCAACCCCTTTAGCTGTTCATTCTAGTATTAGCTTTCACGTTTCCAATTAATGTAATTATATATTACAAAGCTATTGATTTTCCTTATTTAGCTATTATCCACTGATTAGCTACTAAGAAAGATGATCATTTAACTCTTGTATCAACAGCCTCTCCACCACCTCCACCTCCACTGGCTTGCCCTACTTCTTCCACTTGGTATTAGTTTCATCACAGTTTTAATTAAATCCATATGTGGTTTTTAAAATTATTGTTATGACTATGTAAACACTGTTTATTACTAAGCTAAGCCAAGTACTATTTCAATTTCCTTCTGTTTCAGCTTCTCATTTTTCCTGGAGTTAAGTGCCTCTTTTATTCTTTAAATATTTGCCTTTCTTTGAAACCTGGCTCTTTCCAGACACGCCAGTGTTCCATCTCTAGGATGATGACCTCAGCTGGGACAACTGTAGTAACATGGCTCTGCTCCATGTGGCTCCCTCCAATATGCTAGCCTGGATGAGCCCTCATCATGATGGCCAAGAGAAAGAGGCAGAAGCAGAAATGTGCAAACTTTTTTTTCTAGCTTCTTCATATGTTACATTTGCTAACATCTCCCTGGCCAAGGAAAGGGCACATGGCCAAACTCAGAATCAAGGGACAAGGAAACAGACTCTGATATTCTGATCCTTTGGTGGGAGAAACTGCAAAGTCACATTGCAAATAAGTACAGATACAGGAAGGGATGAAGAATCAGGACCATTAATTTAATCAGTCAGTTACAGTCATTAATTAGGTGACCATATATGAAAGGTTTTGTTTCTAGATCCTCTAGCTTGTTCTCTTTACCTATTTGTTCTACTCATGTGCCAGTATTCTACTGTCGTAGTTACTATAGCTTTATAATAGGTCTTAATATCTTGTAATTTTAAGTCTTCAGATTTATTGTTGTTCATGAATGTCTTGTCTGTTTTTGGTTCTTTGCATTTCCATATAAATTTTACAATCAGTTTGTCAATTTCCACAAAAGATCTGTTGGGATTTTGATTGTGATTGCACTGAACTGACAATACTGAACTTTACTTGAGCCGTGGGCTCCTGGAAAACAGGAAAGGTCAAGAAATCTCCCCCAACCTTTTGTGTTCCAGGAAACAGCTTTACCCTCTGTTACATGACTGAGAGAAGATTCACAAATGCCCACCTTGTTTACGTATGACAAATCCAGACACAGATCCTCCAAACTCCCATTCTTTGCCTCAGAAATGATTAGCTGATCCCTTTGTACTCACTGACTAATCTAGACAAAATGCCTGCCTCCTAACTTCACTGAACTAAACTTTAGTCAAGCTTCTCTCCTCCCCGCCCCCCCCGCCCCGCCCCCCCCCCCCCCCCCCCCCCCCCCCCGCGGACTCCTGAACTTTGATCTGCCCCTAGGTTAAGCAAGCATTTGAAGTAGAACGAAGGTCACCTTTCCCAAGAATCAACTGTTTACACAGAAAAACCTTCTGAGCAACTATCTGACCATGCTACTTTGCTCACCTTACCTGCCTGCCCCGTTCCCCCACACCTGGTCCTTTCTAGTCCTGCTTACTCCTCACTGTAAAAGCAAAGCTTTTTTTGGCCTGACTTTTGAGATGCATGCAGATATTATTGTCAAGGCAATGCCTTGATTGCAACAGTAACCCTTTCCTTACTGCAACAGTTTCCCTCTCCTTATTTTAATGATCCCTTTGAATAAAATATCTCTTTACCCAAATTTGGATTTTTTGTTTTGTTTTGTTTTTTGACAAAATGATGGGTCAATTTGAGGAGAATTAATATCTTTACAACATCAAGCGTTCCAGTCCATGAACATGGTATACTCTTCTAATTATTTAGGTCTTCCTTAATTTTTCCCAGTGATATTTTATACTTTTTAGCAGTGAGAGCATGTACAGTAACTCCCCTACATATGAACCTTCAAGTTGCGAACTTTCAAAGATGCGAACCTGTGTTCGCATGTCCAATCACATAAGTTAGTTCACGGGTCTGGTGTACATTGTCACATGCGTGCATCCTCTACAAGTGGCTGTGCTTTTGTGTACTTTACTGCACAGTACTGTATAGAGTACAGTACTACAGTATCTTTACGTCAAGCCCAGGATGTCTGGAAGCCAGTGTAAAAGCAGTGGTATATAGCCAATTGTGTTAGTTGGGTACCTAGGCTAACTTTGTTGGACTTACGAACAAAGCGGACTTACGAATGAGCTCTCAGAACAGAACTCGTTCGTATGTAGGGGACTTACTGTATCTCTTTCCTTAGTTGTATTCCTAATTAGATTTTTTTCTGGTATTATCATAGTCGTATTTTTTTAAATTAATTTTCTAAATGTTTGTTGCTAGAGTATATATTGATCACCTACCTAGTAATCTCACTAAAATTACTTATTAATTATGAGAGTTTGTCTATGGATTCTTTGTTGATTTTTCATATCCACAATCATGCTATGAATAGTGACAAGTTCTTTTATTCTTCTTTCTAGTCCTTATGTTTTCTTTTTTGTAGTATTGTTTTATTGCTCTGGCTAGGACCAACAGCACAATGTTTAAATGTAACAGTGATAGCTAGCATGCTTATCTCATTCCCTATCTTAGTATAAAAGCTTTCAGTGATTCACCATTAAGTATTATATTTGCTGTAGTTGTTTGTATTTTTGTACCTATTTTTAATAATAGTAAGGAAATTGTAGTTTAAGAGTTTTTATCCATCACTAGAAAATACATTTTAGGGGAGGAGCTAGAATGTATTCATAGAGGTGAAAACTGAGGACCATTTGTTAATTGACTCTTTAAAGATCATATGGCAAGGAAGTTGCTTCACTTCCAACCCAAATATTCTGGGTATGTCCTTTACTATTTCTCTCAAAAAGAGTATTCCCTCTTGTGTTTCTTTATATGCTTGCATATAGCAACTGAAGCATCAACTGTAAAAGCTGGAAAATCAGTAACTTACTAATACACATCCACTGGGGTGGAGAGGAGAGAATAAACTGCACAATCTTTATGGAGGGAAGTTCATGAATATTCATTAAAAGCCTTATCATATGCACATCATTTGACCCTAAGGTATTTTCTTAGAAGTGATATTTTTAGGTACCAGATCCAATAAGTATGCAACTATGTATGTACAATAAGATTTATTGAAGCACTGTTTTTTAAGTTAAAAAAAAAAGGAAGTAATCCAAACACCTAGCAATAGAGGAATGGATAAATATAACTATATTAACTGCCAAATACTATATCAGTACATTAGGTTAAAAAAAAGACTGCACAAATGGAGAAAAATCCATTTTGTTAAAAAATCTATATGCATATACATGCATATTTAAAGTGTAAAAGGGCATATTAAAACATTAGTAGTTAACATTTTATAAACCACACAAAATGTCTATAGTACATATGCTTCTACATGTGCTAAAAATAGCACCAAAAGTGATGATGACAGCAGGAAATAATATTGTCATTCACATGTCAACAGACATTTTTTCTATTTTAATTCTGATTGTTTTTATTAGCCTAAGCCTGAGCTTTGGCCTTGATTAAAGTATTCATTTCTGAACAAAGTGACTCAGCATTGGACCCTCTGGGGAAATATTAGTAGTGTGAAATTTTAGACACCGCTAGAAACTCAAACAGCATATGGATAGCGACAATTGCTAATAAGTTCAATTATGTGCGGGCTCTGATCTCTGCTAATACCACCAAACTGTCATAATGATCACTGTTTGTGAAACACGTATATGGCTTGCCATTTGCTAAGTATTTTGCACATACTAGCTGTCCCCAGCATTCTGTAGAAGAGGAAAACTAAGGCTTGGTTGAGTAACATTTATCATTTACCTATATAAATAAAATTACATTAAGAAATTCACTTACAGCATCTGTAGTATGTATACAGCAAATCAAAGAAAATTAACCTGAGATGTATATGTACAGAGCCTTAACTCTCTAATTTATAAAAGGATTTGCTGTGACTGCTTTCATATTCATCTACTCCTGTTTTGAAAATGCACTCAAAGAACGAAGCTTTTGACATGGTAGTGATTAACTGACGTTATAATACAACAGGTCAAGCGATTTCCTTATAAATCTCCTCTAACCGATTTGATGCCCTTGAAGCATTATCAAGATAGCATTCTCTTCAGTTACTATACGCTAAAGCCCTCCCCACCCTTAATGCCATTTCTTTTCTCTGCGTCTTGTCAAATTAGTCAACGTCCGGCTTTGAACAAATAAAAGACTACCCCGCCAAACTAATCTACATGGAAGAAAAGCAGATCACTGGGTGCCTGCAATTGGGAGAGAGTTTAGGGGGAAGGGGATGGACTGCAAAAGGGCTTGAGGAATGTTTTGGACGTGACAGGAATGTTCTCTATGTTAAGGGTGATAGTGGCAATTTCATACATGTATACATCTGTCAAAACTGAACTGTACACTTAAAATGGAAGCAGTGAATTGTACATAAATTATACCTTAATAAAGCTGATTAAACAAACTCCCTGGATAACTGTTGTACAAATACCCTCGGGAGAACTTAATGATCAAATAGCAACTCTCTTTCTCTTTCCGTGTTTTCTGAAGCTTACATCTGCAATTTTTCTAGTTCAATAAGATAGACCCCAAAGCCACTTTCCAAACAATCAAGGTATATTTTGTTTTAAATATTTCCACAATTTTAAAAAGATTTTCTAGAATTCATCCATTTTTGTTTTAGAGCTGACATTCAAACATCTGTTTGTAGCATATATCATTGTTTAGAGGAAGAAATTAGAGGTCCCAGTATCTTTTTTTAAGCCCCATCCTTGACAATATATCACCTTGTAATTATCTCAAGCTGAAGGCAAATAAAGAGAAAAGGGAATTGAAGGAGAAATAATATGTTTTGAGGAGAGACATATTTAGACTGAAAAAAACCCCACAATCAACATTTTTCCACGTATCTAGCAGTAACACATATTGCTAGAATCTTCTGCAGCCTACCATACAGAATAAAGAAAGCCCTCAGATTTTTAAAGGTTTGTGAAATCAGTCAGAATAATCATGACTTTTATGGCAGGTAAGGTATTCCTGAGTCTTGAAGGATAAACATGTGGAGCTCACCCCCCCCCCACCCAACCAGAGTAATAAAAATAACACACATCATTTCTTTAAAAAATAAAAAATCACAAACAACTAAAACACTAGAACTAGATTGAAATTAGGATTTCAAAAATCGAACACACCTTGCTATGGGACAGAAAGAAATTGCTTTTTCATTTCCCAAAGATTCTTTATCTCTTGGCACATAAAAATAATGGCATAAGATGGTCCTTGGAGATGTTCCTATTTTTCTTCCCACTCTTCGTATCTATAGTATATTGCTATTTGAACAGAGCCTACAAGTAAATAACTCTATGTCCTTTTTCCATAGAACTGACACCAGCATATTAAAATATAAAAGCTAGACAGTTTTGCCTGGCTGGAGTTGATAAAATAGGAGAATGCACAATGACATCCCAAGTCCGTGAATTCAGTAGATTCAGTCATGCTGCCACCAAGCGCCGAACTCACCGCCACCACCCAATGAAAGGTTCTTAAGTGAAATCTCTACTCCACCACACTAAGCTAAAACCAAGAGAAATCAAAAAGACTGGGACTTTTCGAACCACTTCCTGAAAGTGGTTCACTTGGCACCCAACAGTAACTCTACTTATATTGATACTATGCCATTTTACTTTAAAAAAAAAATAAGACAAATGATCCACAGAAAAGAGCCACCATGAGTGCTTATTTAGGTAAGGATGTGTCCAGCTGAAATGAACACAAATCTTTCCTCTTCAAAGTGAGAGCACAGCCAGTTTGTATCCTTAACATATAACCTAATTTACTTTCCTCATTATTGATTAGTACCATCAAAATTATATTAACTGACCTTCGTAGGAAGTCTAAATAACAGCTTATCTTTCTGAGCCCATGACTTCCAAGTGAATTTATTTGGAGCATTATTTCCATTTTTCTTTTATGCACAAGTTGTTACTGACTCTGTATTTATTTTGTCAAAAGATAAATTAAAACCAGAAACTCCTTGTTACTTTTTAATTTCCACTGAGTCACAGTTTCTTAGAGTAATACATTTTCCTATGTTAATTATTATATCTTTGGATAATATTCTTTTCAGGAGGACAGGGATATGATTGATGAACTGGCTTTGTGTGAAGAACAGAAATGGGACTATATTGGTAGTAAAAAATCAGTGTAGTTGGTGGTATTAACATACACAAAATATTTTTTCTGAATAGAGTGCTCTCAAAAAATAAGAGCCAGCATAGGGAACTATATTCAATATCTTGCAATAACCTATAATGGAAACAAATCTGAAAAAGAATATATATGCACACATATATATGCATATATGTATATATAATATATATATTTGAATCTCTTTGCTGTACAGCTGAAACTAACACAACATTGTAAATCAACTACTACACTTCAATAAAAGAAAAAAACCTAAGAGCTAGATGCATTCATAAATTTTTTCTCATTTCTTCAGTCAATTTTTTACTACTGTTTTTCTGTACATTCAGAGCTGGCATGCATAGTAAACGCTTAAAAGAGTGCCTATATATTAGGAAAATTTAGGATGATATACTTAATAAATACTTAGTAATTAAACCTAAATACAATTCACCTTAAATACTCTGGGTTCCTGGATGTCTTCCCCCTACTCACCCATCAAACCTACTCTAGACTAACAATTATGTTGGTATCACTGAAATGTATTAGTGTCTCTTTAACCACTTTTATACTGTTGTTTCATTTCCTATGCCATCTTCTCATTACCAAATCTTCCCTGGACTCACTTCTCCCTTTCAATAGGTTTACTGTTCTTGCTCACCTAATCACTTTTTGATCTTTTCAACGCTTACTCTCAAACCCCTAACAATAGGCATTTCCTAAGAGTCAATTATCAGCTGTAACTTATTCACTGTCTACATTCCTTCCCCATGAAACCTATTCTGTTCTTACAACCACGACCGTTATCAATGTCCTTCTGGAACTTCAGATGAGAAGCCGTGAAGTTTTTGACATCTTCCTGCCACTCACGTATGCACTTGTCAAGTTCCCTTGGGGAGTCCTTCAAAACACTGTTGAGATCTTGCTTTTCCCATTCCCCCTACCTTATGTACCACAACCCTATGTCGTGCAGCCCTCTAAAACTAACAACGGTCTATAAATTCCAAAATTTCAGACTTTGAATTAAATCTTTCAGTTTGTCTCAGGCCTGAATTATCACTAGCCTCTTGCCTGACAAAACCAATACTGAAAAATATGGGTGGATCAAAAAAGCATGTCCAATCACAGGAACAAAGCCTTTAATTCGAGGAGGTAGGTAGTAGGAAGCCACTGTAGTATTCTTTTTTGGTAAGACATCAATATTTTCAGAATGCTGTCATTGGACGACCCATTTCTCTGGGATTATAGAATGGACTGAATATTTAGTGGCAAGTGTAAAAGCCATATTACTAGAGGAGTCTAGGCAGAATATGACATCCTGAGTGATAACGTTTGATAATCATGTTTTCGTTATTGCTTCATATTATCTTTTTGTTCTGTTCAGATTGATCTCTAATGCTGCCATCCCAGAATCACTCCAATTCCTCTGCTATGCCCACCCATGTCACCTACCTTTATCCATCCCTCCATTCACATGAAATATCCTTCCTCTCCATCTGATTTTTTTTTTTTTTTAACAACAGCTCAATTCTTACATCTTTTCATGGCCTGTGTCAAATCTTAATCTCCTCCAGGATACTTGTGCAGAAACAATACAGCAAAGAGGTTATAAGCTAGAGTTCTGGAGCCAGAATACCTATATTGCAAAGTTGGCTTCCCTCATGCCCTACAGTGGGCTGGTGGGCAAATTACTGGGCTTGTCTGAGCTTTGAGTCTTCATTTGTGATAGAGGGGTATGAGAAGTATCCAACCATGGGGTTTACTCTAAGTATTCAATGAGATAAATCATGTGAAAAGCTGAGCACTAATCCTGGCACAGAATATGAGCTCAATACTTCTCAGATAGTATCATCAGCATTGTTGCTTTTCTCCCCATCCCTGCGTGTTTCTTTTTCCCTTCTATGGATTCCTGTAATACCTCAAAATTTAAAAATATTTCGGTACTCATTAATCCAAAATTAGGTAGGCTGCCAGTTAACTTTTATACACAGATAAGGGCAGAAACCATGTCCTCAATTCTTTGTACAGCTTCCTAATAATTACATTAGTGTTATTAGTAATGAGTCACCCCCACCATTTATTTAGTAACTAGTATGTTTACACCAGGCACTGTGCTTACCTTTTTTTTTTTTTTAACTGGGGTATAGTTGTTTTACAGAGTTGTGTTAATTTCTACTGTACAGCAAAGTGGAGTTCCCTGTGCTACACAGCAGATTCTCATTAGTTATCTATTTTATACACATTAGTGTATATATGTCAATCCCAACCTCCCAAATCTTCTCACCCCACCTTCCCCCCTTGGTGTCCATACGTTCATTCTCTACATCTGTGTCTCTCTTTCTGCCTTGCAAACCGGTTCATCTGCACCATTTTTTTAGTCCACGTACCATTTTTAATACACTTCATGCAGGCAATCATTATCCCACTACCAGATGGGCATCACCATCTCCCTTTCAGAGGTAAGGAAAAAAAGCATAGAGGGTTATAGAACAGAGAGCAACACAACACAGAAAAAGTGCTTGCATGCTTTTAAAACTGAGTTAACTTTGCCAGAGCCAAACAGCATGGCCTCAAATGCAATGTTCTTTCCTTAGATTCCCTTACTGCCAGCTCTTAACTCAAAGTTCACCTTCTCAAAGAGTCTTTCTGCAACCATTTATCTAAAGTGGGCCTCTCCCCTCTGCCAACTCATTACCTCTTCAATATATTTCTTGATTCTTATCTCGACTTGAAAGTATCTTACTTGATTTTTTCATTGGTTGTTTTTTCCAATTAAAATTTCAATCCCTTGAGTAATTTTTTTTCTGCCTTGCTCACTGAGGTACCAATGAGCTTAGTGCCTAGCACATAGTAAGCACTCAATAAATACTGAATGACTGGACTATTTTAACTGCCCAGAATATAGCTGTGTATACTTTACAATGAGCATTCAAATCCCTTAAGCCTCTGATGTAAACCCAGCAAGAATAAGTAGGCTACTTGTATGTATAAGAAAACTGGGACTCAACAAGGTTTCCTGACTTTGTCAAGTCATAAAACTAGTAATTGCAGGTGCAACACAAAGAACTTAATTTTCCATATGATTGATCGTCATTAAAAAAGTATAGACACAGTGTTTTCATAAAATTTACTATCAAAGGGATAATGATTAAAGGTCAAGTTAACTATAAAAGAGGTCATTACTTCATTATTTTAAAGGAAAGGAAGTAAATTTAGATATTTAATATGGTTTGGGAAATTTTAGGATTTCACTAAGATTTTTCTGCATCAATGGTAGTTAAAAGGGCATTGGAATGGGAGTAATCAAAAATGATTCTATGCATGAAAGCAATAATGTATAAAGACATCAAGTTAATCTTGTGTATTGAAACAAATGCAAATGCTTATGTACTTACTGAGTTTATCTACCCTCTTTTTCCTGAATATAACAGCATTTAGCAAAATGACAATTATTTTCCCTTTTGATTTTATTCCTTTCAGTTGAATAACTTATTTGTTTATTTTTGTCAAGAATAGAAATGCCATTAATTTGGATATTTGTGTATTTGTGCATGCACCAATGCATTGAAGCACTATAGCTATCATCAAGATCTTGCAAAGAAGGTTAGTAAAAACCATTTTAAAATAATTTTACACTGCATACCAGGAAATGTTTTTTTAGCAAGTGAGCATGATTCTTTTTTGTCCTTTTATTTTGGTTATATATAATAAAGTGGGTTATAATCAAGCCGTATTGAACTTTTAAAAATCTATTCACACTGGCTAAATTTCTTCCAATATTCAGAAATTTCAATTTTTATTACTAATTTATTTTGCTTAATATCGATTTGCCTGTGTCAGAGGTTTTAAAAATAGCTAATGGGTTATTAAATTAATCTTTAAAATCAAATAAACAGTATCAAATTTATATTAATGCATGAATTAGAAAGTTTTTTTTGATTTGTCATACAATATTTGGTAATAGTGATTTTACTCTTACAAACTAACCTATGATATGAAACAAATTTCAGAACAGATTATCACTGTAAATTTCTGTTCATTCCTGTACTGCTAATAATATGAAGATAAAATAAACGTATACAAATCTACGTTAAAAACACTATTATTTATGAAAAAATTTCTCTTACAAGTGTTCATACTTCCTGGGATTGGAAAATGTTTAGCCAGAAATAAGGAGAATTATTCAGAGAAAGAAAGGAATGTGGACGACAACTCAAATGTCACATAAGCCTCCTGCAGACCAAAAGTTAATTTTCTGTAAGCCTTGAAAGGATTCCACTGGATAGAAAAGTTGAATGGTAAGGTTTCAATTAAAACAAACTTCATGCGTAGGTTACCAAGTCAGAGGATTTTGGATTTGAAAGGAGCCTTAGGGTTATCAAACCCAATCTCCTTGTTTTATGAATGAGGAATCAGAGAACCAGAGGACTTGAGGAACTGGCCAGGATCACAGTGTTTTGGTTTTTGGTTTTGTTTTTAATTTATTTTATTTTTAATTTATTTATTTTTGGCTGCATTGGGTCTTTGTTGCTGCATGCAGGCTTTCTCTAGCTGTGGCGAGCGGGGGCACTCTTCATTGCGGTGCTCAGGCTTCTCATTGCGGCGGCTTCTCTTGTTGTGGAGCACAGGCTCTAGGCACACGGGCTTCAGTAGTCATGGCACGTGGGCTCAGTAGTTGTGGCACACAGGCTTAGTTGCTCCACGGTATGGGGGATCTTCCAGGACCAGGGCTCGAACCTGTGTTCCCTGCATTGGCAGGTGGATTCTTAACCACTGTGCCACTAGGGAAGTCCCAGGATCACACTTAATAAATGGTAAGACCACAATTGAAAAGAATGCCTCCAACTCCTTGGTTGAGAGCAGATGTGTGTATCAGCGAGCAGGGGCTACAATTCTGAATCTAGTATCACCAGCTGTTGATTTAGGAGGAGTTATTTTCCCTCTCTAAGCCTGAGTTTCCTCGCCTATACAGTGCAGGTCAAATTGTACCCACCACACAGGTTACTGACTGCTTATAGCTTGGGTTTAATAACTTCATCATCATCACTATTGTCCCACAGTTGCTTCTCATTGCATTGTATGTACACTGGGACACTGCCTCTAGGACTAGATTTGAAAGGCACAACAAGGTTTCCCCAAACCATCTCCCACTATATTATACTCATTTTTAATTTAACTTTTTATTTAAAAATAATTTTAGATTTACAATAGTGTTGCAGAGATATTACAGTGGGCTACTGTGTATCTGTCACCCAGCCTGTCCTAATGTTCACATCTTATATAACCACATTACAGTCAACAAGCCTAAGAAATTAACACTGGTACAATACTTTTTTAATTAAAATGTTTCCATTAAGTATAGAATTTATTTGGATTTCCCCAATTTGTCTTTCATTGTCCTCCTTCTGTTCCAGGATTCAATCCAGGATACCACACTGCATTTAGTATAACCAAGGCCTTAAATTAGACTTTATCTGAATCATATTAAGAAAGTACCTGGGGGGCTTCCCTGGTGGCTCAGTGGTTGAGAGTCCGCCTGCAGATGCAGGGGACACGGGTTTGCTCCCCGGTCCGGGAAGATCCCACATGCCACGGAGCGGCTAGGCCCATGAGCCATGGCTGCTGAGCCTGCGCGTCCGGAGCCTGTGCTCCGCGACGGGAGAGGCCCGCGTACCGCAAAAAAAAAAACCACAAAGTACCTGTTGCAATCCCTATCAAATTACCAATAGCATTTTTCACAGACTTAGAACAAAAAAATTTACAGGTTGTATGGAAACACAAAACACCCCAAATAGCCAAAGCAATCTTGAGAAAGAAAAATGGAGCTGGAGGAATGAGGCTCCCTGGCTTCAGACTATACTACAAAGCTATAGTAATCAAAACAGCATGATACTGGCACAAAAACAGACACATAGATTAAGGGAAGAGAATAGAGAGCCCAGAAATAAACCCACAAACTTACAGTCAATTAATCTATGACAAAGGGGGCAGGAATATACAATGTAGAAAAGACAGCCTCTTCAGTAAGTGGTGCTGGGGAAACAGGGCAGCTACATGTAAAAGAATGAAATTAGAACACTCCCTAACACCATACACAAAAATAAACTCAAAATGGATTAAAGATCTAAATGTAAGGCCACATACTATAAAACTCTTAGAGGAAAACATAGGAAGAACACTCTCTGACATAAATCACAGCAAGATCTTTTTTGACCCACCTCCTAGAGTAATGAAAATAAAAACAAAAATAAACAAATGGGACCTAATTAAACTCAAAAGCTTTTTCACAGCAAAGGAAACCATAAGCAAAACGAAAAGACAACCCACAGAATGGGAGAAATTATTTGCAAACGAACCAACCAACAAGGGATTAATCTCCAGAATATACAAACAGCTCATGCAGCTCAATATCAAAAAACCAAACAACCTAATCAAAAAATGGGCAGAAGATCGAAATAGACATTTCTCTGAAGAGGACATACAGATGGCCAAGAGGCACATAAAAAGATGTTCAATATCACTAATGATTAGAGAAATGCAAATCAAAAATATAATGAAGTATCACCTCACACTGGTCAGAATGGCCATCATCAAAAAGTCTACAAACAATAAATGCTGGAGAGGGCGTGGAGAAAAAGGAACCCTCCTACACTGTTGGTGGGAATGTAAATTGGTACAGCCACTATGGAGAACAGTATGGAGGTTCCTTAAAAAAACTAAAAATAGAGCTACCATATAATCCATCAATCCCACTCCTGGGCATGTATCTGGAGAAAACCATTATTTGAAAAGATACATACACTCCACTGTTCACTGCAGCGCTATTTACGGTAGCCGAGACATGGAAGCAACCTAAATGCCCATCGACAGAGGAATGGATAAAGATGTGGTACATATGCACAATGGGGTACTACTCAACCATAAAAAAGAACGAAATAATGCAATTTGCAGCAACATGAATGGACCTAGAGATTGTCATACTGAGTGAAGTAAGTCAGACACAGAAAGGCAAACATCATATGATATTGCTTATATGTGGAATCTAAAAAAGTGGTACAAATGAACTTATTTACAAAACAGAAATAGAGTCACAGGTGTAAAAAGCAAACTTAGGTTACCAGGGGGAAAGCGAGGACATAAATTGGGAGATTGGGATTGACATATACACGCTACTAAATATAAAATAGATAACTAACAAGGACCTACCGTATAGCACAGGGGACTCCATTGAATACTCTGTAATGACCTATATGGGAAAAGAACCTAAAAAAGAGTAGATATATGTATATGTATAAATGATTCACTTTGCTGTAGAGCAGAAACTAACACAATAGAGTAAACCAACTATACTTTAATAAAAATTTTAAAAAACACTGTAAAAAAAAGAAAGTACCTGTTTAGATCTATTGATTAAAATCAAGGAGCTTACAGGTAAGCAGAGAACATTGCGGATGGATTCACTTCATCCATTACAGTAAGTGCTGTAGGGTTGCGTTAACCAACCCACCAGCGATTAAAAATGAAGTGCCATTAGATCTTTGAGGACCCACCTAGCACAGCATAGATGCTCTATCTTTCATTTATAAATTAAGTTCTTGAAAAACCAAGAGAAAACAGCAGACATGGGCACCTCTGATTAACATGCTTTGGTATTCTATTTTCCTCCTTTGGGAATGACATATTTCTGTTTCTAATGCCCAAGCCACCGACATATCCTTTAAATTAAGAAAAAAATCCTGCCCACAGAAATCAGATAGATCCTAAAACAGGTCACTCATTCACTAAGGAAACAGAAGGTTATTCCCCAGCTTGGAAATGAACTACAGCGTACCTAATGGAAGATGTCTGGCAACGTTTTATAAATGCCCATATTCTTCCAAGTACTAATTCCAAGCACTGCAAAGAGAAAGCACTTGTGGAGAACTATGGAAAAGCAGCAATTTCTTGTCATGCAAAAGCCACATCAGGATTTATGGGGAGATGGAACGTGATTACACTCTGGGGCGCAGCCAGGCTAGGAGGGTAACAGGGTGATGGTCTCTGCCCAGGTTAACAAATGACTTTCCCTACGTGACTGATACTTCACTGCTCCTCCTCCTAATTCGTTTTACCTGGCACTGCATCACAGCTACAGAGGAGCAAGAAGGACTATAAATAGGACTTCTGCCACTGCCTGACTGGCAGAAGTTGGAGGAAGAGGACACTGAGAAGATCTGATTCAGGAAGTTCTGATGTCACAAAAGTACTGGCTCCCTGGCAAGTGCTGTCATCCCCCTGCTATTCTATTCTTGCATTACTGCTGCAGGAATCAAAGTAAGAACATTTACTGAACACTTACTATGCCCAGACACTCTGTCGAATACATCAGGGTCAAAATTTACCCACTACAACTCAGGGGGGCAAAAGAAAATTCAACTCTGCATTTTTTATCATTGATGTCATCCCGTTTCCAGTCCTCCTCGCCAAGAATGGTATAAAATCTTGGTGTTATGAGAGAAATACATCTTTCTTCTGACTTGAAACTTAGTTTTCTTAAAGCATTATCCCATATTTCAGAGATCTTCCATACCTGCGGACTGGCTCCAAAAGAACTCTTACTTGACATCATGGCAGAGAGGGTACTGCCTCTCAGGGTCTTGCAGGATCCTCAGTGACTATAATGGTGTCATGCATGGACTGTTCGCTAACAGGTTCTAGGTCCAGAGGCTCCTGCTTTGTGACTCTATCTATCTCCCTTCAGCCCTTGCTTGTGCTGATTCACCAGGGCCTGGCTGCAAAGCCCCTGGTCATCCACCTGTGGGGAGCTTACCAGCCAATACTTGCATCCCTCTTCAGCTGAGGTCCTTGGAAATTCCCCATTCCCATCAGTCTACAGAGTTTACTATCTCAGCAACAGCACCCCCGTCACACATGTAAACTGCTCTCCCTGATTCCATTCTGCCCCCCAACAACACAGACCCCACGCAGCAGGCAGAGTGATTCTTTCCAAGTGCCAATCAGATCATGTCATTACACGGCCCCAAACCCTCCATGGCTCTCCACTGAACTGAGAATAAAACCCACAATTCTTGCCAAGGCCTATAAGGCTTTATGTGGTCTAGAAACACCCCTCCACCGCCTCCCTTGATGACTAACCTACCAACTCCCCTTTGCTCACTCAGTTCCAGCCACACTGGCTTTCTTCCTATTCTTCCAACAAACCAAACATATTCCCACCGCAGGGCGTTTGCACAGGCTCTTAGCTATTCAGTCCACTTTGAACATTTCCCTCCAGAACTCACATGCTGATACTCTGCTGTCTCAGGGTGACCTTCTGTTCACCCTATCTGAAATAGCACCCCACCTCTATCCTCTGCAGCCCCTGCTTCATAGCACTTCTAACCATCTGACATCTTACACAGTAATATGCTTGTTTACAGTTTGCCCTGCTCCAGCCAGCATATAAATCAAAAGAAATAAAAAGCAGATACCCCGTTTTTGACTAATTATCAACAACCCTTTGAGGCTGATTTCAAGATTGCCATCATTTCCATTGTACAGGGGACAAAATGAAGTTCAGTGAGTTAAAGTGATTTGCAGAAGCAAATAATGAAAAAGACTGTGTTTCTACCCCAAGGAATAACCAAAGTATACAAAATGTGCAGTTATGTAAAGGAGTGAATGTGAAAAGAAGACTGCCAGCGACTTACCCAGGATCCCAGAGCACTGGGGCCCAAGAGAAGGCCTGACCCAGAGTGGTAAGTAAGCCAGTGAGTACTCAGCTATAATTCCGCCCTTTCCTGTAAACAAACCTCCTTCGGGAGGCCTGTTCATCTTTCAGGTGGTCAAAGGAGCAGCTGTACTGCAGATAATCCAGGAGCCTGGGGGCAATTAGTTTCAATGTTTTGACAGTGAGAAAGTGGGAAAGCCTCAGCATTTTAGGAACTGTTGTCATGTTTGGGAAGTTCTTTATTAGGCCTCAAGATCAGCTGTTTCTCACCTCAGTTGTTCTGATTCCCCCTTACAAGGGCTAATGCCCTAAGCCTCACTTCCTCCATAAACACACTCATCACCTCCAGGACGTGCAGAGGGTGGGCGGGAGGCTCCTGGTCAGCAGCCCACTGACTGCTGATTATACACGTCCATCTCTTCCTGCTGAACCTCTACTCCTTGAGAGCCCAGCCTGAGGCTGACTCCTTTCCATGTCCCCGAGAACCTGGCAGAGAACAGGTATGCAGTAAATCTCTGTTATCTCAGATTGGCAGTTCACTTAATCAGGGCAGTCCTGTTTTTCTAATCTGCCAAATGGGGACAGTGAAGCTCTCTATAAAGATGATTAGGATCAACAAATGAAATCAAATGGATCTTTTTTTTTAACAACACAAACAAGATGTATTGGTTTTCTTCAACTTTAAAAGGTGAAGTATGTTGTGAGCCTTTTAGGGGGCATGGCTTTATGGAACTTGTCAGGGAACACAGTTTTAGAGAAGGAAAAGTTCAGGTTTTTGTTAGAGCTACTCATTCATTCAGAGGGGTGACACTTAAGAAAGGAAGGAAATTAAATTTACATTTGCCCAAGGAGTTAGTAAGTATTCTAATATATTCTAATATGCTCCATCTGATTACAAAAAAGCCATACTGAAGGGGCTTCCCTGGTGGCGCAGTGGTTGAGAGTCTGCCTGCCGATGCAGGGGACACGGGTTCGTGCCCCGGTCCGGGAAGATCCCACATGCCGCGGAGCGGCTGGGCCCGTGAGCCATGGCCGCTGAGCCTGCGCGTCCGGAGCCTGTGCTCCGCGACGGGAGAGGCCACAAGAGTGAGAGGCCCGCGTACCGCAAAAAAAAAAAAGCCATACTTAAAATTAATAATATTGCCTTACATTAGTCTAATACTTAAGAGTATTTACTTGTTCTAACCAGAGAGTCCTGAAAAAATGGTTTTATTTTATCTTAGTTACCATGAGATAATTTAATATGTGCCAGACACTTTGTTAAATGCTTTATCTGAATGGTCTCATTTGTTCCTCAAAATCATTCTGTCATGTATTTTTTTTTCTTTTTCCATTTCTGAGCTTAACCTGCTTGCTCAAGATCACACAGCTAAGAAAGGAAGCTTGTAATCAAACCCATGCACTTGAGACATACATGCCACCATACTTCCTCCCTGAAATCAACCAGGGTGAACCATGCATGCATGCATGCATGCATGCATCCATCCATGCATTCAACAACAATCTACAAGCTCCAACCATGTATAAAGCCCTGTAGCAGCCGCTAGGGAATACAACAAGGAGAAAACAGACACAGTTTTGACCTCACAGTGCTTGAAATCTAGGGTAGGATAATAATGTTAAACAAGTACTCAAACAAAGAAACACATAATAACAAATTACAATCAGTGCCAGGAACGGAAATTACAGGGCATTGTAAGAATACAGAACACTGCAAGAAAGAGTAGCAGGGGAGCAAATGTGGATGGTCAGTTGAGGGAGAGCAGTCAGGGAAAGATCCTGTGCAATGAATCTGGCCTGAGAGCGGAGAGGGAACAAGACAGCAAGGGTCACGGGAATGAATGTTTAGGTGAGAAGCATATGTTCTATTAGAGCCACATGTCTATGGAAACGCTGAGGGGCGGAAAGAGCGGGGCCTGAGAGTGAGGGAAGCAAAACGAGAAATCAGAGGAGACTGCGGAAGGGAGTGGAAAAAAAAGTCAGGGTGGAGAATCGGAGAGAGAGAGAGAAGCTACTAGAGAAAAACTTTAAAATTGCTGCAATACAGCGGGGTGTAATGGTCTTCATCGTGCAGGTTTGAGAACTGTTGACCAGTCTGGGAGGTGTAGACAACGGCAGTGAAGCACACTCTTTTGAGGGTGTGACTAAGTTCGTTTTTCAGTGCAAAGGATTTGAGTAATGTATGGATAGCACTAAGTGCAGAGAAAGCCCAAAGTTGTCTAAAAATTCTTCCCCAAAACTTCATATAGGCTTTATTTCCTAATTCAGTAGATGTTTTGGGCATAGGTCTTTGTTCATTCTGAAAGATGGTATGCCAGCTTCGCCCCACAGTGGCGGTGGAAGAACTGAGCTTCATCAATACACCCAGAAGCTGTAGGCACTGCAGTCTCTCCTAAGGGGGTTACTTTATGGCCCATGAAGCAACAATTAGTATTATTTTTAAATGATACTCAGTGATGCACTTTGCTGACATCTTAATGGAAACGAGGTGCAAGTAATAAGAAAACACCAATTAAATTCCAGAGCCCTCTAAGAATCCCAAAAAGTCAATACAAAGAATAGACCCAGGAAGCAATGAGAACCTAGAATCTAAGAAATTAGGAATCTATCAATGGCAGATGACTCGAGAGACATTTTTCACAGCAAGCTAATAAGTCAAGGAGGAACAAAAATACTGCCTTGTTATACTTCAAGCATCTCTCTAAAAAATGTTGCTGTTATTTCCTTAAATCTCCAAGAAAATCTTTGTAAGATGCACTGGTCTAAAATTCTTCAGACACAACTAAGATTTTTCTCCTTCTTTTGAAAAATATCTATTACTAAATTTTCACAATCAGGGGATACTTAAGACAAAAAACAGTAAGTAAACCTGAAAAGATAATGGCACTTCATCCTAAAATAGCCTACCTGCAACTTTCAAGCAGGTTGAAGCAGTTATCTTTAGATACCAATATTTGAAAGATATCTAAAACCTGTATACAAAACCCGAAGGCAACTGTCAATATCATCCAGGTTCGGAACACTCTCACAATCTCATCCACCTGTAGGCTTGGCTAGTCAACCAGAAAAATCAACAGATTTCCAGGCAGTGTGTTATAAATTGGAGCACCTGGGCTCCATCAACTTGCATTTTTGGCAACACAAAAATAAAGTCCTGAAGTCAAGTAAAAATGTGTTACAATGGGATTCAGCTACCTTTCTTAGAGCATATAGGCTGAACAATTCCTTTGCTAAGCTGGGTATCTGTAAAAGAAATATGATCTTAGTTTTTTGCTTAAGGCTTTTTATTCCATACAATGTTGAGTACCAAGATTAAAGAGCAGATGAAAGAAAGAAATGTTGTACTATCACTTACAATGTCTATTGGCAAGTCTTTTTTCTGCCCCTCTTATTGAAAACCATTCTTAATGGCCCAACTAAATTCCTTTCACCTCAAGGAAACTTGCAAACCTATACCCTCAAAGACTCCTCCCCTCCTTCCCTCCTGAAGTCCTGGTTATCATTACAATTCGAGTCGAGTGTATACAGTCTGGTGAGGTCTCCTGAATTAAAAATATATGCAACCAAGAGTCTGCATGCCACAACTAAGGAGCCCACGTGCTGCAACTAAGGAGCCAGCCAGCCGCAACTAAGGCCCAGCACAGCCAAATAAATAAATATTATATATATATATGCATCTAAGACATAGAAAACAAATATGGTTACCAAAAGGGAAAGAGGGGAGGGAAAAATTAGGAGTTGGAATGAACAGATACAAACTACTATGTATAAGATAGATAAACAAGGTCATACTATATAGCACAAGAACTATATTCAATATCCTGTAATGGAAAATAAGCTGAAAAAGAACATATAATATATGAATCACTTTCCTCTACACAAGAAATGAACACAACATTGTAAATCAACTATACTTCAATAAAAAAAATTTTTTTATGTGTACACACACAATTACAATTATACAAATTATAAAAATTACATTTTACAATTTTGCAAATGCATTATACATCTGTGTATATATATGTACACATACACATGCACATATATACACACATATAAAATGTACTGAGCAATTACTTTATTTTAGGCTCTGATCAAATATTTTAATTCATTTCATTGGCATAACAATTCTAAGAAACAGAAACCATTATCATGTTAGTTTTCCAGAGGAGGAAATCGAGGAAGGTAATTTCTTCATCAGTGATTATAATCTTTGAGTTATTTATGAATTTATGAAGACAGTTATCCACCTCTTCAAATAAGTTTGAGACCTTGGAAGGCTGGAATCTGTCTATTCCATGCCACTTGGAAAGCCTAGCACACGGTTTTGTGCACATGTACTTTCATATGCCAATGTGTTAAGATTTAGATTTGATATTGAAAAGACTAGAAAGGTAATGCTTACTTAAAATGTCCCCTCTAAGATGACTGACATTTGAGTTCAATATGGACTTGGAACTAAAATGCAAGACCCACTCACATTCAGTACTAGAAGCAAATACCAAATGAATATAAATGGGAGGCATTTCCATGTCTGCCATTCTCTTGGTATTTCTAGCATGGGCAGGAGCAGGATGGAAACAGTCAGAAATGTGGGCTCCCTTATTGTAGAACAATGGTGCTGACACCAGGGTTCAGTGCCATTTCATGAAAGGAGCTGCAAAGGCAGGATGGGGGACAATGCTGAAAAGGCTGAGAGAAAAGAAAGGGGGAGAAAACCCCAGACATTCACATCCTGTGGATTAAAAATCCAGTGAAAGGAGAATAAGAAGGCAGTCCAACAATTGATAGAATTTTTTTCAGTGCAGTCAACCTAAGCTTCAATATTTATTGCAACAGGAAAATTGAACCTCAAGTCCAAAAATGACTCACAGCTCCCATTCTCTGCCCAAATACACATATATTTACATTTATGAGTGACTATGTGGCTATATTTAAATTCTCAGCTCTAAAAGCTGCAAGACGGTAAATAGACTCATTTTAGCCATCTTATCAAATTGTATTAGCTTTCTTACCCTGCCATTCTCCAAGGCAGGCAAAGTTCAGACGTGCAGAAAATGTAAATTATTTCTTTTGATAATAGCACTGGTAGATTCCAAACCCAGAGATCAGTTCATGCTTATTTCTGAGAGCTTGGTGAGTGATGCCTGGTCATGACTTTGTGCTGAGAATAAATTTCAACACAAGGAGCCAAAGGAGTGTAGTACCTCAAGGCAGAAATGAAAAAAAAAGCCATTATTCTAACACCATATAGTGCCTCAGACCCAACAGGCTTTGCATGCTGGATGGCAAAAACATAGTAAGCAAGGATCAGGACTGAACACATCTCCCTCTGGAGGGGCCTGTGTGTGGTTAATGACACTGCCTGTTATGAACTTTGAGACAGAGAAGTCAGGGTCACTGCCTAGTCATAGATTCCTCCAGGAACACTTATGAGTACTTATAAAGGCATCAGCCCTGACCTGGTTTCTCAAGACTTGTTTTTCTTTTTCTTTTTTTTTTTTAATTGGGGTATAGTTGTTTTACAATGTTGTGTTAGTTTCTACTGTACAGCGAAGTGGAGTTCCCTGTGCTATACAGCAGGTTCTTATTAGTTATCTATTTTATACATATTAGTGTATATGTGTCAATCCCAGTCTCCCAAATTGATCCCACCCCCCACCCCCCTCAAGACTTGCTTTTCAAGAAAAGTGGAATTCACTCCCATGTGTCTCACTCCTACATCTGCATTCACAAGCGGTGAGAATGATATGCATATCTTAACTATTCATCATCTCCCTAAACCTCCATTACCTTAGTATTTCTTCATGATCCCTTATTCAGGAAAGAAGACTACAGCATTGTCCAAATGGGAGAAAGCACATCACGATCATTGAGAGAAAAAAAAGACAAAATATTTGGCTGTAAAGTCTCTGCAATCCACCTTATGACAGGAAAAATCTAGAGAGAAGTCTGACTATGTACCCACCCTAAACCCCACCAGCCAAACATAGTAAAGTGAATCTCTTAGCTGAGGAGAAGGGGGGAAATTTGATAAAAATTAAGATAATTAGATGTTAACATGATAATAAACTCCTGCCTTGCCTCCTCCCCAGGCCCTGGGTGTGGAGATTATAGAATCCAATTCACTTTTAAGGATTTTAGAGTAGAGGACAATTGTGGTCCATATTCTTCTCAGAATTAGGGAGGCAGAGTGTTCTAGATCTGCCCTATACCAGTGTTGGGATGTACATATGAATCACCTCCCAAAGATCCATAGCAACGTAGGGAAACCATAAAGACTTTCTATCCTCTGAACAGGTAAGAGGCATCAGTTGAGAGAATAAGTTGAGGTCCAAATAGTCCTCAAGGTCAAAATGAAGAGGGAATGGCAATGGGTAACAGGCACCGTTTCTTCAGAGGCCATGGTAGGACTTGAGAGGATGACTGTACTCTCAGGATAATAAACTAGAAAGAAAAAGAAGTCAAGGCTAAAAAGGAGTTTGGCCACTTCCCTGCAAATGCTAAGATATATGGAAATCCCTGCATATTGGACTTGGCTTATGATCCCCATGAGATTTACTCAGCCCTACCTGGCTCCCTGTGCATTGGCCATTTGCTCAATGCACAGCTGTGTGCACAACCATCATGGCCTCACTTATTAACATCTCACCTCACCTCACCCCACATGAGGGCTGGCTGTAGCACAGCCCCCATCATAGCCACATCAAGAGGAGCTCGAGCATCTCTGGCTCCCAAGCCTAATGCCATCAGATCACAGAGGATCTACCTCTTGCCTTCAAGACTCAGTGAGACACTGCTCACTGGATATAGAATGTAGATTTCCCAACAGTTGCCTAGAGATGCTGTTTTGACAAAAACCAGGAGGGTAGACAGAGCTTTGCCCAATGGGAGGGAGCCATCTATGATTACTTGTCAAATGAAGCCAGTTCTGTAATCTGTCAAGTTTTATTTGCTTATTTCCTTGCTTGTCTCACTTTTCTTTTTTCCCGACTTGCACCATCCTGAGACTATGCACTAGGCTAGTCATTAACCTGTCTTGTTCACACACTCCATTTCCTAGAGAATCTGGGCTAAGGTACCCCGGTACTTAAAACTAACTCCAGGATGGAATAGAAGGGGGGAAGAAATCCTTAATTTGACCTGAAATTAACAACAAATGGCTAAATTTGACTGAATTTAGCAGACAGGACTAGACTAGGAGGTTGATACAGGTATTTTAAAAAGTTACATATTTATACCTCCAAAATTGTGGCTTGTGAATTAAATAGTTGCTATATTCAGAAACACTAAAAAATTAAAACTTCATGAAAACCGTTTGCCTACAGTCTTGAAACACACAGCTGTGATTCAAAATTAAGGGCCATTCAGGAAAAAGGGAAAGAGGAAAATATTCATGTCTATACTAATACAAACACATAGTAGTTTCCCCACCTTTTCTGTATCACTCATTCTTGGTTTTACAGTAGAAAGGGGGAGCACAAGCAGTGGCTAAAAAGTTAACATAGATGAGCATGGGTTTTGGTGTTAAAGATAGCCAGTCTTAGTATTATTTCTGCAATTTCCCAGCTTTGTGCCTTTGGGTAATTGACTGAAGCTCTCAGTCTCCCCATCCATAAAATACACCGAAGAGCACATACCTCTGGGATCTACTATGAGGGCAAACATACAGTTAGGTCCTAGTACTGTGCCTGGAAAAGTGTATGCACTTAATAAACGTGTGTTATGATCATTATTATCGCATTACTGTTTCAATGAAATTTGAAAAATTCTTCAATTAACAAACAGAATGAACCTCAGTGACACAGGGTTGGATACTCACTATAGAATTAGAAACAGAAATAAAGTATTTATCATTCTCCATCATTCTCCTGAGCTTTTTCACTCTTCCCTGTGGTAAAATAGACAACAGGGCATCTTCAAGATAAACTGGAAACTCCAATATTTGAAAAGTTTGGGCATTGGTTCCCTTAGTTTAAAAAATATTCATAGTAGGCCTTCCCTGGTGGCGCAGTGGTTGAGAGTCCGCCTGCCGATGCAGGGGACACGGGTTCGTGCCCCTGTCCGGGAAGATTCCACATGCCGCGGACTGGCTGAGCGCGTGAGCCATGGCCGCTGAGCCTGCGTGTCCGGAGCCTGTGCTCCGCAACGGGAGAGGCCACAACAGTGAGAGTCTCGTGTACCGCAAAAAAAAAAAAAAAAAAAAAGAAAAAAAGAAAAAAATGCACAAAGCAATGTTTTATACCAACATCTAAGACAAGGTCCCAAAGTAAATTCAGTGTGCTATCTTTGCCAATAAAGTTTTATTGGAACACAGCCAGTCACATTCATTTACCTATTATCTATCGCTGTTCCCTCATATGAAGAGAAAGCTTATGGTCCACAAGGGCTAATAACATATTTACTATCTGGCTCTTTAGAGAAAAAGGTTTGCTGACCTCTGAGAAGAAATTGAGGGAAAAGGCAAGAACAGTAGAGACAAGCTGGAAGGAAAGAGTTAGAAAATATTAAATGAGGTAGCTTAAATGATAAGATAGTATTTGTTAGGTGAGGATGGGTACAAATAGAGAACAGGCACAGAAATAATAAATTAAGCTCAATGTTAGCATAAGTCTAAGGGCATAAATGCTGCTTAAGGCTAAAAGTTAAAACCAAGAATATTCATGTATTTCTCCCCCAAGGTCTTAAAGTGAAAGTGCTTCATCTTAGGGAATATAGTTAAAGAAAAGCACCTATAGGTAAGAGGCAACCTCTTGTATGAAATGAACGTAACAATAATCGGATTTAACTTGTTATGTTGTTGATTTATACGATTATTACAGAAACATCTTTGTGAATATAAAGAATATTTTCAAATAAATGTAATTCTGTGACATTTTTACTTTATTACTTCAGTAAATGAATTGAAGGAATAAAATATAGGAAGTAGAGCCTTTTTTAATAGAAAAACTACAGAGATCAATTATTTAAGAATCTCAAACTAGTATGTATAAGATTTTTTCCCTCTTATACTATTTATTTTTTTATTTTAAAAATTTTATTTATATTCTTATTGCATCTATATATAATATACAATAATTATGTTATATATTTATAGCATATATATAACAAAATTTACTATTTTAACCATTTTTAAGTGTACAGTTTTGTGGCATTAGTCAAATTAGTATATATAAGATTGATGTTGGACCAGATCTTTATCTGAACATTGATACATTCCTGTTAAAAAAACAGATGTCCTTCTAGTTTCATATTATAATCTTTTAAAAATTTAGCTTATCTAAGATGATGATATATTTCCTTTTCTGAGATAGTTTTATTCATTATGTAATTATTGTATCTTATTGTGAAGCACTTGTGAAAAATCTGACTTAAAGACTTAAAAATACATCTCAGCTGATTTAATACAGTGAATCATACTGACTCAAATATTTACTGAAAACTCATTTGCTGAAGAACTCGTTTCTTTGTTAAAAAGCTACAACTTCTTATTGTCTCTATAACCTCAGTCTTCCATAAGTACTTAATAAATGAAAAATGTCACCTTTTCTGGATAATCAAAAACACTTTCCAATACCTGACATATTTAGCAATATGAGATTGGTTAAAGAAATTAAGGTATTCTCACAAAGCCATTAAAATCATCTTAAAATAGTGACATGGGACATATGTTAAAATATATTAAATGAAAATGTTAAAACAATGGATTCCCATTTTATAAGAAAAACATCTGTATATGCACTTTAAAACACTCAGTGCTGCTTTGTTCAGTTGGGAGATTATTAATGACTTTTATTCTCCCTTAGATACTTTTCTGTATTTTATGAATTTTACTTTTTCAATGTTTATTCCATCTGTGGTTAGAAGTAATAAATTCTATTAAACATTTCATAAATAGTATTAATATACCAGAAAAATGGTTATTACAACTTGAAAAAATATAATCCTTCCTGAAGCAAAAGGTATGATAGTTTTTATTTTTAATGGGTAGTTGGGAGAGAAAGCATATGATATACATAGTGGTTGGGATTCTAATTTTTTGTGGCTAGGTTTTTTTCATTTGCATGAAACCTAATATCAAAGAACTGATAACTAAAAATTGGTCAGCTCTTTAAAACAAAGTTTAAAGTATAATCAACCACTCAAAGCATCAAAAAATAAGTAAAACTCATATTTTTATTCTTTAACGAAGATTCACAGCCTTTATTTATGATTGTACTCTTACGATTAACAACCATAAATTTTTGTATACATAGTACATGACATTTTATAAGGCTCTTTGGTTACTTTCTTTGATCTTCCAAATAATCTTGTGAAATAGGCAGGGCAGATGTTACCATTCCTATAATGGTGTAAATGAGGCTCAGAGTGCCTGTCACATAAGCTAATAAAAGTTGTAGAACTGGGATGGAAACTCCAAATCCCGTTCTCTTCCACAGACAGCATGCTGCTTCTTGAAACCATGATGAGAAGTGTTCCACCTTGAAGAATGAAAAAAAGGAAAAATTGCATCGCTCATATCCGTGGATTTAATACACATGATGTGAAATTCAATGGCAGCCGTTGCAGTAGAGATTGACACTTGCAGTCAGAGCTAGGAGACCTCAATTGTAGTTCTTTCCATTACTCTAGTATGCTGTGTGATTTTCAGAAGGCCCCAAGTCTAGGTCTGTGAGATCCCTACGAGCTTTTTGATTCTGTCTGCTAAATAGATTTGTAAGAGCAAATAGACAGTGATGAATTCCTTCCATTTGTCCTTTCAGAATGACTCTTGCCTTCTCTGTGGTGCCCAGTGCCCTGGGAGCTGATCTGAATGGACTTCATCATTGGGCTCCTTGGTCTTCAACACTTCTGATTGGGTTTGGTCACTATGAGGCATTAGCAGTAGGTCGGGGAGCAGAAGGAGAGTGACGTTAGGTTACCTATACCTCTGGCTCCTGTAGGGGAGCAAAATTTGCCACCCCGAAATGTCTCTTTGGCAAGCAGACTATTGCCAGCAGTAAACAATCAAGCCCCAAAAGACAAAGGAGGAAACTTTGACCTTCCCGCTAACTGCCTGAAAGAATTTAGAGGACGTGTTCCCAGAACAGAGCTATCACTAGATACATCTGCAAAAAATATGGGGTAGGTGTGCTGGGGGAAACTCTACAGAGCCTAGAGATCAGAGTCCACTCTGTGCCCCATTATCTGTGTGGCTCAGCAATCATGTTTACCAAACATTTGCTTCCCATTTTCCTATGAATTGCCTTCGTGCCTGTGAAGTCCCAAACCACTACCTCACAACATCCTCTTTTGTCTTTAGCTGAAGATGGAATTGAAGGTGAGGGCTCTGGACATGTAGGCAAGTTACTCAGTTTTCCTGGGTTTCTACCATGTACACATGCTATTAAACTCTGGTTTGATTTTCTCCTGTTAATCAGTCTCACGTCAGTTTAATTCTTAGAACAGCCAGAAGAACCTAGAAGGGTAGAGGACAGTTTCTTATTCCCAACACTCCCTCCCCTGGTTCCTTCGGGACTAGCAGTGGCTGTAGCTCCCTGCTGTGGCTGGGCCCAGAGTACAGAGCTACTCAGAGTTTCTCTAAACCCTCCTACGTTCTCAGTTGAAGTATGTCATCTGGCCAATTTAACTCCACAGAAAAAAGTCACTTTCCCTAACGGTGGATGTCAAACAGTATCTAAGATTGGTGGGGACTCACAGAAGGTTAGAGAAAGGAGGATTCTCAGAGACTATCCAATGAAATTCAACAGCCTTGTTCTACAGATGTGGAAATGGTGATGCAGGAAAGATGGCTGGCTTTAGTATCTGAACTGCTAGCACCCAATGCATGGTCCTTTCCATCAATAGGAACCTAAGGCTAAAAGGAGAGGAACCTCAGAAGTTCTATAAACAATGAAGTGCCCAAAGAGAAATGCCTACCTACCTGCAGCATTCATGAAAATCAAGCTCAACTAACTCAAAGTTAACCTTCACAATAATGGCAAGATTTTTTTTTTTTTTGGTTTACAGTTAAACTGGTATCCTGATGTAGAAATAACAAACATACAGGTTCCTGGTCCTTTGGATCACTGATTTTGATATTATGCACTTCTTGAAGACTATTATTTTGGGTGGTTCACATTATTTCAAAATCTGAATATAAATTCCCAAGTTAATATTTTGATATCACATTATTTCAAAATCCCCAAATTCGAATGCTCAAAAAACTGTGATTGTACCATATTTCCTATCAAACAATAAATGATATAACCAAAGGACCCAGTCAAAGCACTTACCTATTTTACTAATTATAGTTACCTTCAACTTATCCTTAATAAAAAAGCTCCAATTTCAAAATCTATTGTGTTGCAGCACAAATGATCCAAGTTATAAATATGCTGGTGAAACAAAGCTACGGAACAATGCTTTGCTAGCATGGCGATGAGAAGTCACCCAGAACGAAGAAACCTCTTTATGTACTACGGGATGCAGTTTGTATTTCTGATTGTAGACTTAGCGGAACAATGTTCTTCCTCTGACTAAACGCTACCTTCCAGTTTTTGTAGAGTCCATGGCCAGGTAGAGGTGAGGGAATACTGATGGACCGAGGTTCTGAGCAGGTGAGACTAAAGGTCTTTTTAAAGAATGTTGAGTGGAGAGTCACCGACGAGACCAGTGTAAAAAGCTGAGGGGCAAGCTTTGGAGCTCAATGCCTGGCTTTGCTTCTTCTCAACTACATCTCCCAGGGCAGATTTTATAATCCAAGTCTTGATCTTCTCATTTGTAAAATGCTGAAAAAAACACTCATACCTCATAGTGCATGTGAACACTAAATGAGAGCAGTTTATGTAAGAGCAGTTCTAGCACATAGAAGGGATGCATTAAATCTTATTTACTGTTTAATTACTATTACTATGTTGACAGCTATTCATTCTCAGCCAGAGAAGACATTAAAGATCTCAGTGGCTCAAGTTCAACATCTTATAAAAAACCTACTTTTCAATAAGTGTGGTACATATTTCATTATTCTTGCCTTAGAGAGGAATCCTGGGAATGATACTCACATAATGACTTAGAATCTCAAACCCAATAAATCTTTGAGCATGCTGTAACTAAAGTTTGGCAAGCATCAGGGATCTGTGACAATGAACCATTTCTATACAATGTATAACAATTTTTACTTTCTTGAATTTGCCTTAGAAGGCAAAAGTAAACCATCCTGCCTTACAATCAAATATTACTGAGATTGGGCTTCCCTGGTGGTGCAGTGGTTGTAGAGTCCGCCTGCCGATACAGGAGACACGGGTTCGTGCCCCGGTCCGGGAAGATCCCACATGCCGCGGAGCGGCTGGGCCCGTGAGCCATGGCCGCTGAGCCTGCGCGTCCGGAGCCTGTGCTTCGCAATGGGAGAGGCCACAGCAGTGAGAGGCCCGCGTACCGCAAAAAACAAAAATATATATATATTACTGAGAATTGTGAATATCCAGAGTTCTACTAAGAACGTCTACACTGGAATTCAGTTGTGACTCATGTTGACTGAAAAAAATACACAGCCTAGAAGTTGAGAGTTAGGTTTTATTCAGCGGACAAAACTGAGGACTTCAGCCCGGGACACAGCATCTCAGATAACTCTGAGGGACTGCTCCGACGAGGCAAGGTGGGGGAGCCAGGATATAAAGGAGTTTTTGCAACAAAAACCAGGTACATCAGGAACCAGGAACATCAAAAGATTACTGTTAATTAAAGAAAGCCAGACATCTCATGTTAAGGGATTTAGTGCTTTTCTATATATGGGAAGATGCAAGAGTCAGGGCCCACTGAAATCACTCCTTTGATGTGCACCTCAGCTCTCTGGGGCCAGTGTCCTGTACTTCCTCATCCTGACTCTCCTCAGGGTGCACCACTGGGGGTGACTGCAGTGGCTCAGGAGTTGATGGCGCACATTATGTTTCCATCCTGAATTCCCGCAGGGCTCACCAAGGAGCGGTGGGGGGTGGGGTCGTGGGTAATGGCTGCAACATCCTTTGTTTACTGATATGGCAGGCAGCATTTTTAGTTCACACCCACCCGGGTGTGAAGTCACAGACAGAAGTCAGTGACTGCCAACTACCTCTGGGGGAGGAACCGTCTTGGAATAATCCAGGGGCCTGAAAAAATGCACATGCCTCGTCTTCACTCATGGAATTCTAATTCGGTAGTCCTGGGGTGGGCGGCACAGCTGGGTTTTAATGCTCTTTGTGGTAGTCTCCTGCACAGCCAGACTTGGAAATCCCTAGAAAATAAACTACTAGACAGGAAGACTTGGTTCTACTCTAACTTTACAGAGTGTCCTTTGTAACTTCTCTCTCCTCTCCCAGCCCCACTTCACACATTTTTCAATACGAAGGGGTTGCATTCCTAATATCTTCAAGATCTCTTCTGGAATCTGCCGTTTTACTTGGGACGCTAAAAGCAGATGGAAATAGTTAGAAAGAGGAAATACCCCGGTAAATGTGGAAAAGGTCAAGGCACATTTGGTAGCATTTTGGCAGGTCAGTTGAATTTTCAAAAGCTCCTCGGAAGGCTTTCCCGCCCATGAAGCAAAAACGCATTATCCACACCCCTCTGTTTCTCCTTATCTCGGAGGTGGCCACCTCTGCAGCAAGGCTGCCAGTGTCCTGCATGCTGAAGTGTTCCTCAAGTTAAAGTTAATGGGAAACTGAGCCTTGGCAGGAAGGCTGCAGCCACCTCAACTCTCCTGGTCATGGGCCAGGCTGTGCAGGTCAATCTACACAGAGGGAGGAGAGCCACTTAGCTGCCTGTTGACACCGACACAGAGCAGCCAGGAAGCTGATGGGCCAGAAGTTGCAGAAATCATGCAGGAGCAAAATCCCTGTGCTTTTGGTTCTAGGCCTAGCTCAGGACGTTTCCTGGTTTGTCCTGCTTTCCACTAGTCAGGTTTTGTTCGTTTCTTCCCCATTGAAAATAAAAGTTGTGACCTGGAGGCCCAAAGCCAGAACTGAAGCAGGAGACAGATGGGCTCCAGGCAAGGCATTTACAACTGGACTCCTGTTTACATTTCTTGGGGTGAGATAAAGATGGGCTTCAGGCCAGACACTCACAACCAGCCTCCTGTTTGCACTTCGAAATAGAAATAACAACAGAAACAGGGTATAGCCAGGCTTTGTCTCCTGAGGACACTTTAAGATAACAGTCATGGCAGGAACAGAGAGGGGCTAAACTCTGTTTGAGTAAAGGATCAAGAGGTCACATACTTCCCATCCTTGGGGCAAGGGAGACACTGCACATGTGCAGAAAGCCTCCTTGGGGTCAAAAAGGAGGGGGCACCACCCCATAATATGTGATGCCAAGGCCTCCCCCTAGGGCTCTGGGCAGGAATGCATTCTTGGAAAAAAGTTATGCACGCATATTGAAGAAGGCCCTAGGGCAGGGCAGGTGTAGAAAAAGAAACCAGATAATTGCCCAAAGGTAAACAAAGACCTGGAAGAACTGCCCTGTATAAATGATTTAACCGCCTCTTCACTGCGCTCCGGGTGTGCATCTCTGCCTTGCTTTGTTCTTAACAAACTGTTTCTCTGTGTGCTCTCCCATTTGTTGTACTGTGTCTCTAATAATAAATTTTGTACCTGTTTTTACAGTTTTTGCTTCCTTGAGAAATGCATTTTTCAGTGGGGGCAGGAGGCAGGGGAACTCTGCTTCTAGCCCCTGAGTGACTAGCAGCTAGTATTCCTGGTTTTTAATCCAGGCTGCCCAGGTCCAATTCCTGGGAACTAAGATCTCACTTCACGCCACCGCTTACTGCTGCCTCTCCAAGATCAGAACTAGATTAAAAACACCATTTGTTTGGCCTCTGCAGAGTTTTTATATCACTTAAGTCAACATTGGAAAATTGAATTATTTTACATAGAAGTCCAATTTTCCAGATTCTCCAGAACAACAGTAAAGGTCTAGCAAGACGAGACCACCCACAATGTTTCAGAGCTGAACTATTAGCTGCCCCATTTAGAGGGAATGTGTATACTCCAGACTATCCCAGATTCCATCACTCCCTAAACAGAAACACTAAAGTTTAATGCCTGTGGTCATTTACTACTTTGTTCCTGATATATTTCTGTGTCTTTTAAATAGCAGAGAAATACTTTGGTAGCTACATTTCTAACCAAGGCAGAAGGGTGGAGTGAGCGGTGGCCAACCTCAGGGAGCAGCATGTTTCAGGGAAATCGCATGATGACACAGACCTTCTCACATCCTTAAAATGCACACCTGACCTGGTTCTCTTATTAGCACTGCCTGCCTTGTCCCGATAGATGTTTGACGTGTAGCCCCAAGGTCACCCACCAGTCTGCCCTCAGTCTATTCAACACAAAGATCCTATGATGTATAACGAAATAAAAAATTAAACCCCATAAGAAGCAGAATTTCAGGAGAGTTCAGATTGTTAAAGAATGCCAGTGATGTTTACTTATTTCCTTGAAGAACTTGATTTCTAATTACTTTCCTGCATGGAGATAGTAAAAGAAAATGTAAATGCAGTTTGAAAAGAGTTATTTAAAACCAAGGTCCACATTAAAAAATGCCATCACATCCTGGATTCCCATATACAGTCAGCAAGGGAACTGAAGTCCTTTTGGCAGAAAAAAAATAATAATTTTTGATTCACTTCACTATGACAGTTCCTTTCCAAGGTTATTTATACAAGACTTTGTGGCAAGTGTGAAACATTTCAGTTCACAAAACAAATAGGAAGTTGTACTCCAGCAGGGCTTCCAAACAATGTTTCAAACATTTGAACAGGACAATCCAACAACTTAGCTATGATCGACTAGGAGAAATTAACTGACATGAATACAGGTTGACCTGTGTTTATACCAGGTGAGGCTTAACATCTTTGGGAAATGGAAATTAAAGCAATTTCCTTCCCCTACTTTTGCTAATCAAAACCCACCAAGATCATTTTCTAACTATCTCCGCGAGAAAAATATTTCCTAACATATTTTCGGTGAATCGTAGAAGAGGAGAAGACCCATACATTGCTAATTTTGAAAAGAATATGTATTAACTGGGCAAAAGGTATTTTGATTACATTTTCTTCAACAAGGCATATCCTCACAAGCCACGACCTAAGTCAGTGCCTTCCAACAGAAATACTATAATGTAAGACACATATTTTAAGTTTTCAAGCAGCCACATTAAAATCTAAAAAGAAAATGTGAAACTACTTTTAATAATGTATTTTAACCGGATCTATACAAATTATTACCATTTCAACATGTAATCAATATTTAATGTATTAGAAATAGGTGAATTGCGGTGTGTGAATTATATCTCAATAAAGCTGTTAAAATTATTAGAGATATTTGACATTCCTTTTTTTCTTTTAACAGTCTTGAAAACTTTACGTGTATTTTACACTCATAGTGCATCTCAGTTTGGACTTGTCACATACATTTCAAGTGTTTGATAGTCACACATGGCCAGTGGGCACTGTGCTGGATATGTGATTTAAATGAGTCACGTGTACAATGACTTATGCAAAGGAACTAGCACGTGCATTTAGGCTATCTCCTCTTCAGCCCACCTTTCTATCACATAATGCTCTCAGCAAACTATATTTGAAACTGTCAGGACTTTAGCCCTTCATCTTCTGTGCCACTCATAGGAGGAAAGAGAAAGGAGGAGAAAGCAGGAATTTCTTGTACCTATTCCTCAGCCTCTCTCTCTGGCTCTCCTTTCCATTTACCATCTATCCCCATTGGCTGCGCTTTATGAACCCAGATTTATATTATCGTGTTACTGAATGGTTTACATTCTTCTCTGTTCTTAGCTTAAAATGCAGAGTAATGAAATGTTTAATATTTTTCTTTTCAAAAAATGTTTACCTACTGGAGGCACCATATTTTTCTATTCTAGTTACGTTAAGAGCCCTTGGGTGCCAAAGTTTTCAACCACTAAGGCTACATGAAATTAGACTACATACTAGAGTTTTTGAGAGTCCTTCCAGCTCTTCATTATGTCACGAAGGAAATTTAAAGATCAGTGAGAGTCTTTCAGGACAAACAGAGAACAATTAATGATCTATCTTTCAGAAAGCAAAACAAGATCATTACTAGAAAAAGCAAAATTGCGGTGTGCAACTGCCTCCTCTCTCAAAATCAGGGATTTTAACAGACTTATAACAGAGAAAACACCAGTCCAAAGGCCACCATGCGGAATCCACGGTTTCCCCCCCTTATGAAATCTAACATCCTCATGATATTCCACGCTTGCCACAAACACCGTTAATTCAATACCAAATCAATGCCTACTTATGAAGGTCTGTACTATGTATATAGGTGACATTGTACCAGGTGCTGAAGATAAACCATCAAACAAGATAAACATCATCCTGTCCATTAAGCAAAACTACAGTCCAGTAGGAAAACTACAGTCCAGTAGGAAATTATGACTATAATTTAGGGTTTGAAGTATATTATGACATAGAGGATCTGTGCATGTTGTCTGCATCTGAAGGGGATAGAATCAGCCCAGCAGAGGGGGTCAATGAAGGTCTCTTACAGCATAAGCTGGACCTTGAAAGGTGTTCAAAAGTTCCCTAAATGAAGAGCAAGTACATGGGTGGCAGGGTGGAGAAGCATCCCTGGTGACAGGCTAGCACTGGCAAAGTCTGGAGTTGCCAGTGTACTGGTTTAGAGGAACCAAAAGGAGTCACAGAAAGAGGGGATAGAAAGAATGAGGTGAAGTGTGGGGACGCAGGTGTAACCCTGAAGACCAGGAAGAGCCTCATAAACCATGATAAAGCCTTGGCCCTTTACCCTAACTCTAACAGGAAGCTACTAAGGGTTTAAACAGAGGAAAGATGCAATTTGGGCTGCATTTTCAAGAGATCAGTCTAGCTGTAGAGTGGAGAACAGATGAGAGAAGAGGGATGCTTTCAGGGAGACTAATCAGGCAGCTAAAAAGGCCCTTGTTTTCAAAGCCTAGTCTTGGGTGGTAAACTGGCTGCCAAGTGAATGGCACCTGCCAATAAATCTCATTTAGTCCACAGGCCATGCTGACAATTAGGCAATTGCCTATACAAGTCTGCATTTCCAGCAACCTATGAAAAATAGCCTTGGAAACTTCAGGCCCAGTTCAGTGTCCAAAAACAACTGGCTGGACTTGAGCAGTGTTAGCCTCTTGCAGGCAGGGCCCAGGTCCTCCCACTCCTCAAGATCCCCACCTCGCCATGACACCTTATTTCTGGCCCCTTCCCCAAACCCCTTGAGAAACTCTAGTAACCGACCTCCATTAGAGAGCCACCTAGTCATCAAACTCAAGATGGGGAAGAGTTAAAGGGCCTGTGCTTCAAGAACTAAACTGGTGAGTAGTCCGTCACCTGGGCTGCCCAAGACTGGGAAAGGAGAGTCAAGGAGCCATTTCCGCCTCTGGCATCCCGAGATAAGCTGAAAAGCTTGATTCCAGAATCATACAAAAAAGCATCTGGATAGTACCATCCAAAACATAATTCAGTGTGTTTATCAGAGTATGTGCTAAGCTTACCTTGAAAGACCATGGTCCAGTTACATCAACAGGAGTCAATTTAAGCTGCTTCAAATAAAGACCATTATTTGGGGGTGGGGGGGTGACATACACTAGTAAGACAGATAAAAATATAAATATCAAAGACCTACTAGGAGTATTCAACTTATTCTCCTGATTGGACAGAAGATTTTAGACTCTTGAGGCTGGTTAGAAGGTTTAAGTCTTTGAAACAAGACAAGCCAAAAGGCATCCCTGTTTCCAACTGCAATGTTTGCATATACTATGTGTAGGAGAGGGGCCATTCTAACAGCAGAAAAAAAAGTTATGATTATGGGTTTTAAGAAAGTGCAAGTGGCACCATTTCTTAGCCCCAAGTATGAAATAAACAGGAGGACATTTTCTCCCTGAAACCTTCCTTTTTGTTTCATTCAAGAGTATGTTTGTCATGAAGATGAAAGGTTTACAAAGATCTAAGAAAGAGACTGGGCTTCAATAAGTCATTTAACCTGAGAGTACTTCCATGTGAATTCTATTTTCTTTAACATCTGAACGTAACTGCATTATAAAACAGGAGAATTTCTCCCAGCTATTTACAGGACAACTTGCAAATTGCCACATGAACAGATTTTGCCGGAGATTTAAGTTTTCCCATTCTAGCTACTCGTTTACTGATCTTCCCTGTGTCCTCGTTCTCATCCCTGATTTCCTGTCTTTGCATTATAAGGACAGCCAATAACTTTTTAAAATTACATCATTAATTCAACAACTATCTTGAGAATTTTCTATGAACAAGGCCTGGGCACAGAAAACTTGCTTTCTGGTGAGGGAGGGAAGCAAGCAGGAACAATGAACCATGGACATAATGTTGTTATCGCTATAATAGAGGTATGCTGTGGACACACAGACAAGGTGAGAGAAAAGTAAGATGACGAGAGAGGGTCAGGGAAATTTTCATGAGGTAATATTTGACATTTTTTAGAAAGAAAAGTTATCTACAACTTGGCAATCAAGAGACTAAATGGTGCACTTTCAAAGTTAGACTTGGACATTTAACAAACTCACCTAAGGATTATTTAACACTAGGAGAATCTGCCAGTGTTTGACTTCGCTATTTTACTAGTTCTCTAGAGCTCAGACTTTGAGAAGCTAGTTGTTACCATGCAGAGTTACAACCTGGAGAAAAGATACTTTGAAGGTTACACTTCACTTTCTCTATAGGATGAATCCCTCTTATCTCAAATTCAAATTCATTTACAAACACCTTTTGTGGTGACTACACAGACACTATGTTCCTTTAAATGCTCTTTGATCTAGCTTTTCTATTTTCCTTTTATGCTCATTCATTAATGAGGTGAATAAAACCTTTGACATGTATTCATTACATATTTGGATGAGAGTCATGTTTATAATTTTTGAACAGTATACTTTGACAAAATGAGTCTTTAAGGATCAGGAGGCATCCCGCTGGAAGCCAGAATGGATTCCTTCTTTATTTTTTTAAGTGAAATACAGTTGATTTACAGTATCATGTTAGTTTCAGGTGTATAGCACAGTGATTCCTATATATATATATATACATATTCTTTTTCTGATTCTTTTCCCTTATAGGCTATTACAAAATATTGACTATAGTTCCCTGTACTTCTTTTAAATGTTTTCCCCAAAAGAACACAAGTACAGAGGAAAAAATAAAATAGTATGCTGAAACACAATAGTTCCATTTCTTCATTCTCCCCATCTGGGCTTCCAGAAGCCATCAATCATATTTAATGGCCTCTGGTGGTAGTCGCACTAACTCTCCTTTTGAGGCTCATATCACCCTCTCATAATTTACCTTTTCAGGATATTATCTGTTAACTCTATGAAATATAAGGATTTCACTTACTCTTCCCTCTCCCAACTTTATTTTATTCTTCTATGGTTACATTCATAACTTTAAGTAATATACCTAAACTTTGTCTTGTTTCATTAACTTCTGGGGGGAAGAACTTCTCATCTTTCCATTTTGTTAAAGATATTCATGCAGCCACCTTTCCTTCAGCTTTTGACTCTGCACCTACCATTGTCTGTCAACGTTGCCCTTACTTTCATTGTCAAGGTTTATAACATCTGTTTAACTTGCTTGTGTGTTTGCTTTATAGGCTGATTCTAAAGTTGGTAAAAAGAGATTATTATGACTACATAAGTGGTTCATTGGACAGCCAGGTAGTATACTAAGATGGCATTTATTTCTCTTTGGATTTCATGTCATAACCCTTAAACAACAAAAGTCAAAGGGATTCGTTGTTGTTATGCTTTTGATTTGGACCATGATTTCCTCCTTATATTGTTTTTGTTGCTGTTCTTGTTGCTGTTCTGTTCTTGTTGTGGTTTGAATTGTCTCTTCTCTTCTTTAAAGATGACACACACGCTTTCTTAACATCCCATCACTTAGCTCACTGGCAAAACTCTGTCTCTCAGTAGTAATCTTCATTATTTTTTTCTTGAAGGTATCTTCTTAGAGTTTCTGGACTTCTCCAATTTTGACCAAAAACTTTCTAGACATGCACAACTGTCATATTCGAATTTTTGGAGGGGCTCTTCACTGGCTTCATGATTTCATGGCACCTTTAAACATTCTTTCCAGAATTTCATTCTTAATTTGCAGGAATATATTCAGAAAGGGTGTATAAAAGGTCTAGATATCTTGATGGTTTAAAATGCCTTTATCTTGTTCTCAGTTACAGTTTGGCTTAGAACTGAATTCAAGACTCAAAATAGTTTTTCCTGAGAAAATACAAGGAACTGCTCCATTATCTTCTTGAGGCTAGTGTTGCTGATGAAAAGTTTGATACCAGTTTTAGAATAATTTCTTTTTGTAGAGGTTTTCTTTTCTCCCCATTCCAGAAGCTTTTAAGGAACTTTTATTCTTAGAATTTTCAAAATTGAGGCTGATACACCAGGAACATTTTTTTACTTCCCATTTATGCCACTTGGATTAAGATGTGTAAATTCAACCAATGGTCTCTCTAGAATAGTATTTTAAACTTTGTTTGACAATCAAATACCGACAACTCCTCAAATTTGCCTGTCATCTCTGCATTTGCTTTTATATTTTTCTTTCATTTTTTTAAAAAACATCTTTATTGGACTATAATTGCTTTACAATGGTATGTTAGTTTCTGCTTTATAACAAATTGAATCAGCTATACATATACACATATCTCCCCCATATCTCCTCCCATTGCATATCCCTCCCACCCTCCCTATCCCACCCCTCTAGGTGGTCACAAAGCACCAAGCTGATCTCCCTGTGCTAGGCGGCTATCTATCTATCCCACTAGCTATCTGTTTTACATTTCGTAATACATATAAGTCCATGACACTCTCTCACTTTGTCCCAGATTACCCTTCCCCTCCCCGTGTCCTCAAGTCCATTCTCTACGTCTGCTTCTTTATTCCTGTCCTGCCCCTAGGTACTTCAGAGCCTTTTTTTTTAGATTCCATATATACATGTTAGCATACAGTATTTGTTTTTCTATTTCTGACTTCACCCTGTATGACAGACTCTAGGTCCATCCACCTCACTACGAATAACTCAATTTTGTTTCTTTTTATGGCTGAGTAATATTCCATTGTATATATGTGCCACATCTTCTTTATCCATTCATCTGTCGATGGACACTTAGGTTGCTGCCATGTCCTGGCTACTGTAAATAGAGCTGCAAAGAGCACTGTGGTACATGACTCTGTTTGAATTATGGTTTTCTCAGGGTATATGCCCAGTAGTGGGAATGCTGGGTCATATGGTAGTTCTATTTATAGTTTTTTAAAGACCCTCCATACTGTTCTCCACAGTGGCTATATCAATTTACATTCCCACCAGCACTGCAAGAGGGTTCCCTTTTGTCCACACCCTCTCCAGCATTTGTTGTTTGTAGATTTTTTGATCATGGCCATTCTGACTGGTGTGAGGTAATACCTCTTTGTAGTTTTGATTTGCAATTCTCTAACAATTATATGTTTGTTAGCAATCTGTGTATCTTCCTTGGAGAAATGTCTATTTAGGTGTCCTGCACATTTTTGGATTGGGTTGTTTGTTTTTTTGATATTGAGCTGCATGAGCTGCTTGTAAATTTTAGAGATAAATCCTTTGTCAGTTGCTTCATTTACAAATATTTTCTCCCATTCTGAGGGTTGTCTTTTTGTCCTGTTTATGATTTCCTTTGCTGTACAAAAGCTTTTAAATTTCATTAGGTCCCATTTGTTTATTTTTCTTTTTATTTCTATTTCTCTAGGAGGTGGTCCAAAAAGGATCTTGCTGTGATTTATGTCATAGAGTGTTCTGCCTATATTTTCCTCTAAGAGTTTTATAGTGTCTGGCCTTACATTTAGGTCTTTAATACATTTTGCATTTATTTTTGTGTATGGTGTTAGGGTTTATTTTTGTGTATGGTGTTAGGGAGTGTTCTAAGACCATTCTTTTACGTGTAGCTGTCCAGTTTTCCCAGCACCACTTATTGAAGAGACTGTCTTTTCTCCATTGTATATCCTTGCCTCCTTTGTCATAGATTAGTTGACCACAGGTCCGTAGGTTTATCTCTGGGCTTTCTATCCTGTTCCATTGATCTAAACTTCTGTTTTTGTGCCAATACCATATTGTCTTGATTACTGTAGCTTTGTAGTATAATCTAAACCCCGGGAGCTTGATTCCTCCAGCTCCGTATTTCTTTCTCAAGATTGCTTTGGCTATTCGGGGTCTTCTGTGTTTCCATACAAATTGTGAAATTTTTTGTTCTAGTTCTGTGAAAAATGCCAGTGGTAGTTTGATAGGGATTGTATGGAATCTGTAGATTGCTTTGGGTAGTATAGTCATTTTCACAATGTTGATTCTTCCAATCCAAGAACATGGTATATCTCTCCATCTGTTTGTATCATCTTTAATTTCTTTCATCAGTGTCTTATAGTTTTCTGCATACAGGTCTTTTGACTCCTTAGGTAGGTTTATTCCTACATATTTTATTCTTTTTGTTGCAGTGGTAAATGGGAGTGTTTCCTTGTATCGCTTTCAGATTTTTCATCATTAGTGTATAGGAATGCAAGAGACTTCTGTGCATTAATTTTGTATCCTGCTACTTTCCCATATTCATTGATTAGCTCTAGTAGTTTTCTGGTAGCATCTTTAGGATTCTCTATGTATAATATCATGTCATCTGCAAACAGTGACAACTTTACTTCTTCTTTTCTGATTTAGATTCCCTTTACTTCTTTTCTTCTCTGATTGCTGTGGCTAAAACTTTCCCAGCTCTGTTAAATAGTGAGAGTGGGCAACCTTGTCTTGTTCCTGATCTTGCAGGAAATGGTTTCAGTTTTTCACCACTGAGAATGATGTTGGCTGTGGGTTTGTCATATATGGCCTTTATTATGTTGAGGTAAGTTCCCTCTATGCCTACTTTGTGTAGGGTTTTTAGCATGAAAGGATGAATTATGTCAAAAGCTTTCTGCATCTATTGATATGGTCATATGGATTCTCTCCTTCAATTTGTTGATATGGTATATCACATTGATTGATTTACATATATTGAAGAATCCTTGCATTCCTGGGATAAACCCCACTAGATCATGGTGTGCTTTCTTTTCTTTTTTGTTTTTTTTTTATCCTTTTAATATGCTGTTGGATTCTGTGCGCTAGTATTTTATTGAGGATGTTTGCATCTATGTTCATCAGTGATATTGGCCTGTAGTTTTCTTTCTTTGTGACATCCTGGTCTGGCTTTGGTATCAGGGTGATGGTGGCCTTGTAGAATGTGTTTGGGAGTGTTCCCCCCCCTGCTATATTTTGGAAGAGTTTGAGAAGGATAGGTGTTAGCTCTTCTCTAAATGTTTGATAGAATTCGCCTGTGAAGCCATCTGGTCCTGGGCTTTTATTTGTTGGAAGATTTTTAATCACAGTCCCAATTTCAGTGCTTGTGATTTGTCTGTTTATATTTTCTATTTCTTCCTGGTTCAGTCTTGGAAGGTTGTGGTTTTCTAAGAATTTGTGCATTTCTTCCAGGGTGTCCATTTTGTTCGCATATAATTGCTTGTAGTAATCTCTCATGATCCCTTGTATTTCTTCAGTGTCAGTTGTTACTTCTCCTTTTTCATTTCCAATTCTATTGATTTGAGTCTTCTCCTGTTTTTTCTTGATGAGTTTGGCTAATGGTTTAAAACTTTGTTTATCTTCTCAAAGAACCAGCTTTTAGTGTTACTGATCTTTGCTATTGTCTCCTTCATTTCTTTTTCATTTATTTCTGATCTGATCTTTATGATTCCTTTCCTTCTGGTAAGTTCAGGGTTTTCATGTTCTCCCTTCTCTAACTGCTTTAGGTGTAAGGTTAGGTTGTTTATTTGAGATGTTTCTTGTTTGTTGAGGTAAGATTGTATTGCTATAAACTTCCCTCTTAGAACTGATTTTGCTGCAACCCATAGGTTTTGGGTCGTCATGTTTCCATTGTCATTTGTTTCTAGGTATCTTTTCTTTTTTCTTTTTTCTTTTTTTTTTTGCGGTATGCAGGCCTCCCACCATTGTGGCCTCTCCCGTTGCGGAGCACAGGCTCCAGACGCGCAGGCTCAGTGGCCATGGCTCACGGGCCCAGCCGCTCCATGGTACGTGGGATCTTCTGGGTGGGACCACGGCACGAACCCGTGTCCCCTGCATCGGCAGGCGGACTCTCAACCACTGCGCCACCAGGGAAGCCCTGGGTTTGTTTTTGTAGGTCTTTTCCTTCTCTTGTGTTTCCTACCTAGAGAAGTTCCTTTAGCATTTTTTGTAAAGCTGGCTTGGTGATGCTAAATTTTCTTAACTTTTACTTATCTGTAAAGGTTTTAATTTCTCCGTTGAATCTGAATGAGATCCTTGCTGGGTAGAGTAATCTTGGTTGTAGGTTTTTCCCCTTCATCACTTTAAACATGTCCTGGCACTCCCTCTGGCTTGCAGAGTTTCAAAGCTGAAAGATCAGCTGTTAACCTTATGAGGATTCCCTTGTATGTTATTTGTTGTTTTTCCCTTGCTGTTTTTAATATTTTTCTTTGTATTTAATTTTGATAGTTTGATTAATATGTGTCTCGGCATGTTTCTCCTTGGATTTATTCTGTATGGGACTCGCTGTACTTCCTGTACTTGATTAACTATTTCCTTTCCCATATTAGGGAAGTATTCAACTATAATCACTTCAAATATTTTCTCAGTCCTTTTCTTTTTCTCTTCTTCTTCTGGGACCCCTATAATTCGAATGATGGTGCACTTAATGTTATCCCAGGGGCCTCTGAAACTGTCCTCAATTCTTTTCATTCTTTTTTCTTTATTCTGCTGTGCCATAGTTATTTCCACTATTTTATTTTCCAGGTCACTTATCCATTCTTATGCCTCGGTTATTCTGCTATCGATTCCCTCCAGAGAATTTTTAATTTCATTTATTGTGTTGTTCATCACTGTTTGTTTGCTCTTTAGTTCTTCTAGGTCCTTGTTAAACGTTTCTTGTATTTTCTCCATTCTATTTCCAAGATTTTGGATCATGTTTATTATCATTATTCTGAATTCTTTTTCAGGTAGACTGCCTATTTCCTCTTCATTTGTTTGGTCTTCTGGGTTTTTACCTTGTTCCTTCATCTGCTGTGTATTTCTCTGTCTTCTCATTTTGCTTAACTTACTGCGTTTGGGGTCTCCTTTTCGGAGGCCGCAGGTTCTTAGTTCCCATTTTTTTTGGTGTCTGTCCCCAGTGTGTAAGGTTGGTTCAGTGGGTTGTGTAGGCTTCCTGGTGGAGGGGACTGGTGCCTGTGTTCTGGTGGATGAGGCTCAATCTTGTCTTTCTGGTGGGCAGGACTGCGTCCGGTGGTGTGTTTGGGGGTGTCTGTGAACTGATTATGATTTTAGGCAGCCTCTCTGCTAATGCGTGGGGTTGTGTTCCTGTCTTGCTAGTTGTTTGGCATAGGGTGTCCAGCACTGTAGCTTGCTGGTCATTGAGCGGAGCTGGGTCTTAGCGTTGAGATGGAGATCTCTGGGAGAGCTTTCGCCAGTTGACATTACATGGAGCCGGGAGTTCTCTGGTGGACCAGTGTCCTAAACTTGGCTCTCCCATCTCAAAGGCACAGGCCTGACACCCAGCCTGAGCACCAAGACCCTGTCAGCCATACAGTTCAGCAGAAAAGTGAGAAAAAAAAAGAAAGAAAAAATAAAATACAGTTATTAAAATAAAAAGAAAAAATAATTATTAAAAATAAAAAAATTAAAAAGTAATAAAAGAAATGGACAGACAGAACCCTATGTCAAATGGTAAAAGCAAAGCTACAAGACAAAATCACACAAAAAAGCATATACATTCACACTCATAAAAGGAGAAAGAGAAAAAATGTATATATATTGTTGTTCCCAACGTTCATCGCCTCAATTTTGGATGATTTGCTGTCTATTCAGGTATTCCACAGATGCAAGGTACATCAAGTTGATTGTGGAGATTTAATCCGCTGCTCCTGAGTCTGCTGGGAGAGATTTCCCTTTCTCTTCTTTGTTCGTACAGCTCCTGGGATTCAGCTTTGGATTTGGCCCTGTGTCTGCATGCAGGTTGCGTGAGGGCATCTGTTTTTCGCTCAGACAGGACGGGGTTAAAGGAGCTGCTGATTGGGGGCTGTGGCTCACTCAGGCCGGGGGGAGCGAGGGGTATGGAATGTGGGGCAAGCCTGCAGAAGCAGAGGCCAGCATGACATTGCAACAGCCTGAGGTGCGCCATGTGTTCTCCCGGGTAAGTTGTCCCTGGATCACGGGTCCCTGGCAGTGGCGGGCTGCACAGGCTCCCGGGAGGGGAGGTGTGGATAGTGACCTGTGCTTGCACACAGGCTTTTTGGTGGCTGCAGTTGCAGCCTTAGCATCTCATGACCGTCTCTGGGGCCTGCGCTTATAGCCACGGCTCGCGCTCGTCTCTGGAGCTCATTTAGGTGGTGCTCTGAATCCCTTCTCCTCCACTCCAAAACAATGGTCTCTTGCCTCTGGGGCAGTTGCAGAACTTTTCCTGGACTCCCTCCTGGCTAGCTATGGTGCACTAGCCCCCTTCAGGCTGTGTTCATGAAGCCAACCCCAGTCCTCTCCCTGGGGTCTGACCTCCAAAGCCTGAGCCTCAGCTCTCAGCCCCGCCCGCCCGCCCCAGCGGGTGAGCAGACAAGCCTCTCCGGCTGGTGAGTGCTGGTCAGCACCGATCCTCTGTGAGGGAATCTCTCCACTTTGCCCTCTGCACCCTTATTGCTGCGCTCTCCTCCGTGGCTCAGAAGCTTCCCCTCACCATCCCCTATCTCCCCCAGTGAAGGGGCTTCCTAGTCTGTGGAGACTTTTCCTTCTTCACAGCTCTCTCTCAGTGGTGCAGGTCCCGTCCCTATTCTTTTGTCTCTGTTTTTTCTTTTTTCTTTTGCCCTACCCAGGTACGTTGGGAGTTTCTTGCCTTTTGGGAAGCCTGAGGTCTTCTGCCAGCATTCAGTAGGTGTTCTGTAGGAGCTGTTCCACATGTAGGTGTAATTCTGATGTATTTGTGGGGAGGAAGGTGATCTCCACGTCTTACTCTTCCGCCATCTTGAAGTTCTCCCTCTGGCAATCCTTTTAATGGGATCAAGGATTCCTGAAGTGATCTACTATATTTGACTCTTTATTTCTACTAAATTTCTCTTTTCTGTGGCCCAAGAGATTTATACTTTATTTTTCAAACCTTTCATTAATAAAAAATACTTATTTTACAAGAGATACTTCTTATTCTCTAAGAGCTCCATTCCCTAGAAACAGAAATATAATCCATTTGTTGTGCTCACTAATTTTCTGACATCGTTCTTTGATCACATGACATTTCTGGAGTGATGTGTTGGGAAGATTCTAGGACTCTTGAGCTGGGATTGACTACTGATGTCTGCCAAGGGCACAGGAAAGATAGAAGGTAGCACATGTGCTAGATGTGTGCTAACCCTGCCTAGTCAGAGTGATGAGGACTTAATAAAGTCTGGAAAGCGCACAGTGCTGCAGAGGGGAAAAAAGATAATAAGAATAGATATTGTAGCCAGGAGGAAAATAAGGATAGAAGACCTCTAAAATAGATTATATAGAAAGAAACATCAGGACAAGCAAACAGAAACCAAAACCAAAATAAAAAAAGCCACCCAAAATAAAAGAATTTTAAAATCCAAAAAGCACGAACAAACTAAGAGAAAATGACCTGTTTCTAAATTAAATCCATTCTGCAATATATTTAAGCATACTTTCCCCTTTCCAATGTCTGTTGAGTACCTGCTATGTTCCAGGCAGAGCTGGGAAACAGAAGATATATTCACTTAAAAAAAAAAATACAATGTCTTAAAGATCTTGCTTTCTACTGAGGAGAGTGACTTATACAAACAATTATAATAACCTCTCTTCATAGTAAGAGTTACAGTGCGGTTTGAAAAAAAAAAGAACAATGAAGTCAAAAGGGAAGAATTAACATATGGCTCAATGGAGTCTCAGAAGGCTTTCAGTGAATTGGATCTTAAAAGATGAGGAATTTTTCAAAAAATTTTTTGGGGTGGGGCACGCATAGGGACGGCAAAAGGACCAGCAGGAGCAAAGTAGTGGTGATTTAAAAGAACATGGCATATTTTTGGACAAATGGAGAGGGTCACTGTAGCTTGTGGAAAGGCTGGGGTTGGGGAGAGGGAAGGGAAATAGTGAAGGAGATGATATAAAAAGTCAGAATGGAATGGGAAGGGAATGGGAAAGTGTGGACAGTTCTCAGGCAATGGGGTGGTACAGTTTTCAAATTCCCATTTGATCCTCACAACAAATATATGGGATGGGCATACATCAACTCTGTAATCCTGGCTGAATCTGAGGAAAATGCTGGTATGAACATCTGAAAGTGTCATGAAAAAGAAATAGCAGCGTGCGGATGGGTTTAGCAGCAAAGCAAAGGGGAAACAATAAGCAAGTTGAAGAGAAAACCTTTCTGAGGAGATCACGTCTAGATGTGAATTGCAGTGTACAGATTTTTAACTGATGTTAGATTTTCCTAGTTATGAAAATAACATACGTCAAATTGCAGGAAAATTTCAAATGGCCGTTTTGTCATCATTATTGATGGTGGTAATGCGGGGGGAGGGAGGGAGGATGTTTGAACCTGGCAAATAAGACCTAAAGCTATACAAGACTGGAACACAGCAACAATTCAAATTTTGTTCGTTTCAAAGGCCTTGGGTAAAATTCAACCCAACTAAACAAACAGACCTGAAAATATAATACTCAAGGGGAGAAACACAAATCTTCTCTCCAGTAACTGTCAAAAGGAGACTATTCCTAAAATGGTAGCTGTTTGAATTAGAAAACTAAGGGCAAAAAGGGTGCTGCCACCTTCAGAAGCATTAAAAGCATCAAAGAACATTAAAGCAGGTTTCTTTTAGTAAGTAGGTATGCTTTACCGCAGGGTAAAAAGTAATAATGTGAATAGAGTTGGGCTCATTACAGGCATTTTAAGAGCCCAACCCAAAGAAAGTTTCTTAACCTACCAGTCTGGTTTTAAGAAAATTACTTGACCTCTCTGTTCCTCAGTTTCCCAATCTGTATAATGAGATAGTCTCTCAAGAGCTATTACTGAAGGTAGAAAGAAAAAAAAAAAGAATTCTAGAATATACAGAGGGAACAGTTAGATAATATCCCAAATGAGGCACTCTGAATGATAGTCTGAAATCTCACGGTGTAGAGTAAGTGCTACAATTCATCAAGAAGTCTTACATAGAATTTTTATAATTTCTTTAGCTCAATCTCCTTGGACCTTCATATTCCATGTCTGAATTGATCCTTACAGGTAACTGTCAAACATGTCCAGAGAATGTTGCTGTATTAACATTAATTACAAGCTTATTTGAAATTAAATGCAACAATACTTGCTGAAATCTAGGCTTATTTGACCCAAACTCCCATCTTACACACCAGGAAACTGAAATCCAAGAGTGGACAGGTGTCATGCAGATAATAAGTAGCAACCCTGGCACAGCCCCTAGCTCATGGCAGGTTCTCACCATACATACATTAGGTGAATAAAGAAGCAAACCAAGCCAGCTGTGGAAAGTGACACTTTGGATTCCACAGCAAGAGTCTTCTCTTTTCACACAGCGGTTCTGCTGATGCTTTCATGTTTGACACTAAGATATTTATTATCTGAGACGAAATGTCAATGCATGATGAGTTTCAGGGTAAATTCAGTGAGAGCTGAGAAAGACCTTAAGAGAAGAGCCATCCTAAGACTTGATAAGTCAGCCACTGTCCTGCTGATGTTCTGGGAGACACAAAAAATACAACAAGCATTATTTCCGCATCCAAATGAAACAGAAGAGTGCAGAAATGACCCATGCAAATACTAACACCTGCATAAAACCCGCATGAGGAAAAAGAGAGATGTATGTATAACTGAATCACTTTGCTGTACACCTGAAAGTAATGTAACATTGTAAATCAACTATCCTTCAATTTAAAAACAAAAACAGTGTAAGAATTTACTGATAAGACTCCAAAGGAGGAAACAGACATACCACACACATGCCCCTACACACCCCAACAATATCGAAAGGGTTCTGACCCTCACTACCCATTACTACTACACTTAGTGGTAACAATCAGAAACAGTGACAAAAATTAGCCTCAAAAGCAGCTTTTAATTTCCCTTTCATAACCTTTTTGGAGGTGTTCAGAGATTTTTCTACCTTACACAGCAGGTTGGTTGTAGACTAACTTGTACTTCACAGGAAAAGCACTGTTAGCGTGCACATGTGTACCATCCCTGATTTAAAAATTTTACTACATAAATTGAGACCTTAAAAAGCACAACTAGGGCTTCCCTGGTGGCGCAGTGGTTGAGAGTCTGCCTGCCGATGCAGGGGACATGGGTTTGTGCCCCGGTCCGGGAAGAACCCACATGCTGCGGAGCGGCTGGGCCCGTGAGCCACGGCCACTGAGCCTGCGCGTCTGGAGCCTGTGCTCTACAACGGGAGAGGCCACAACAGTGAGAGGCACGCATACCGCAAAAAAAAAAAAAAAAAAAAAAAAAAAAAAAAAAAGCACAACTAAAATAAAAGCTTATGCCCAAGTCTCATGAAAACTGTTACAACAGTACTGCAAATTGTAGAGGTGCATAAAGGAATTCAGCTCTTCACCATTCCCCAGACAATTAACCTTGCTGATATCAGTTAAACATGCTAAATAGTTTCAGGCTGGCTTTCAATCACTCTGGACAGATAAAATGTAACATCTACATTAAATGACAGTTTTTTCTCAATACAATTTCCTGCATATTAATTAAATGATTTTTTTTTTTGGAAACAGGGTCAACTTCTTTGATAGTTTCCAAATTCTTACAATGAAACTGATATGGTTTTTAAGAAATGACAGCATTTTGCTTTCAGCTAAAGTTAAGTGAAGGCACAGATATACACAGTGACTCAGAGGCCACATAGGTGGAATATAATGCTATTCTCTTGCTTAGGAATGTCATCGCTCATAAAATCTCACTCTTATAATCTCCGCTCCAAAATGGCAGCTTAACATTCACACAGGAATTGTAGGGAACCAGCATATGCTAGCACTTTACAAGCATAATTTCACTTAATCCTCACTTTATATCAAATAGGCATGAGAATCATTCCCATTGCACAACTGAAGAAACTGAGGCTGGAAGCAGTTCAGTGACTTGCCAGAAAGTGGAGGAGCCTACACTTGAACCCGGGCGATCTCTTTCTAGTGCTTTTTACTAAATGATATCGCCTCTGCCAGTCACCACACAGTGTTTTCTAAACTGCATGCTTTATGGTTCTCATACTACTATTTAATTTATATTCTATAATCAAGAAGGATCACACTGAGAAAACAGACCTGTGTCCGAATGCTTTAAAGCAATGATCCCAGAAGGCAGTAGTAATATTTGCTACTAACTTTTTATCCACACCCCCACCACCAAAGTTACTGGGAAAATACCTAATTCATCCATTTAATAACCTCTGTCCCTCACTGGCCATCCTGGAAGCCTCTTCCCGGGGACTGTTGCCTCACAGTTGATCTTGAATTAAAATGGAACCAAGGGAACTTATGACAAAAGTGTAACATGAGGGTTAAGATATGTTTAATGGACCTACTCTGTAATTCAGCTTCTGTGACCAAGCAGTACAATTCGGAGCCAGTTACCTTACTTTTATCACTATCAGTTCCATACCGGTAAATTAGGTAAATTAGTATTATTATTCTAATACCAACCCCAGAGTTGTTCAAGGATTAAATGAGCCCACATACATAAAGAATAGTACTTTTAAACAAGGTCCTACTGTACAACATGGGGAACTATATTCAATATTCTGTGATAGACCATAATGCAAAAGAATATGAAAAAGAATGTATATATATGTATAACTGAATCACTTAGCTTTACAGTAGAAATGAACACATTGTAAATCAACTGTACTTCAATAAAACAAATTTTAAAATAAGAATAGTACTTTTGACAATGTACTCAATAAATAGAAGTTTAAAAATTCTCTCTTTCATGCATTTTTACATACATAATTTACATTTAGTGAAGGTGCCATTCAATCAGTTCTTACGAATTAAGGCACAGAACATTTGCGTTACCCCAGAAATTTCCCTCATGTACATTTCCCAGGTAATCTACCATCAGCAGCAAATACTGATCTGATTTCTATCATCATCCATTAGTTCTCTTACATAATGTCATATAAATTAAAACATAAAATAAGTATTTTTGTGGTGTTTGGCTCCTTTCGCTCATACTGTTTCTGAGATTTACCCATGTTAGTACGTTTATCTAACAACGGAACAGACTTCTATGTTTATCTTACTATAGTTTTTTGTGCTTGTTATCACTGGTGGATTTCTTTAATGGTTTGGTTGCTCTCTTCTTTTTATTTAATTATTATAACTTTTGAATTTTTTTATTTTAATAATTTTTTTTAATTTATTATTATTTTTTTTTTCTCCCTTTTCTTCTGAGCCGTGTGGCTGACAGGGTCTTGGTGCTCTGGCCTGGTGTCAGGCCTGAGCCTCTGAGGTGGGAGAGCTTAGTTCAGGACACTGGACCACCAGAGACCTACTGGCCCCACGTAACATCAATCAGCGAGAGACCTCCCAGAGATCTCCATCCTAACACTAAGACCCAGCTACACCCAACAGCCAGCAAACTCCAGTGAGGGATGCCCCATGCCAAACAACCAGCAAGACAGGAACACAACCCCATCCATTAGCAGAGAGGCTGCCTAAAATCATACTGAGTTCGCAGACACGCCAAAACACACCACTGGACGTGGCCCTGCCCAGCAGAAAGACAAGATCCAGCCCCACCCACCAGAACACAGGCACCAGTTCCCTCCACCAGGAAGCCTACTCAACCCATTGAACCAACCTTACCCACTGGGGGCAGACATCAAAAACAACGGGAATTGTGAACATGCAGCCTGTGAGAAGGAGACCCCAAACACAGTAAGTTAAACAAAATGAGAAGATAGAGAAATATGCAGCAGATGAAGAAACAAGGTAAAAAGCCAGAAGATCAAACAAATGAAGAGGAAATAGGCAGTCTACCTGAAAAAGAATTCAGAATAATGATAGTGAAGATGATCCAAAATCTCGGAAACAGAATAGAGAAAACACAAGAAAAGTTTAACAAGGACCTAGAAGAACTAAAGAGCAAACAATGAAGAACAACACACTAAATGAAATTAAAAATACTCTAGAAGGGATCAATAGCAGAATAACTGAGGCAGAAGAACGGATAAGTGACCTGGAAGACAAAATAGTGGAAATAACTACCACAGAGCACAATAAAGAAAACAGAATGAAAAGAATTGAGGAGAGTCTCAGAAACCTCTGGGACAACACTAAACGCAACAACATTTGAATTATAGGGTCCCAGAATAAGAAGAGAAAATGAAAGGGTCTGAGAAAATGTTTGAAGAGATTATAGTTGGAAACTTCCCTAAAATGGAAAGAAAATAATCAAGTCCAGGAGGTGCAGAGAGTCCTATACAGGATAAATCCAAGGAGAAACACGCCAAGACACATATTAATCAAACTATCAAAAATTAAATACAAAGAAAAAATATTAAAAGCAGCAAAGGAAAAGCAACAAATAATATACAAGGGAATCCCCATAAGGTTAACAGCTGATCTTTCAGCAGAAAGTCTGCAAGCCAGAAGGGAGTGGCAGAACATACTTAAAGTGATGAAAGGGAAAAAACTGCAACCAAGATTACCCAGCAAGGATCTCATTCAGATTCCACAGAGAAATTAAAATCTTTACAGATAAGTAAAAGTTAAGGAAATTTAGCACCACCAAGCCAGCTTTACAACAAATGCTAAAGGAACTTCTCTAAGCAGGAAACACAAGAGAAGGAAAAGACCTACAAAAACAAACCCAAAACAATTAAGAAAATGGTAATAGGAACATACATATCGATAATTACCTTAAATATAAATGGATTAAATGCTCCAACCAAAAGACACAGACTGGCTGAATGCATACAAAAACAAGACCCGGATATAGGCTATCTACAAGAGACCCACTTTAGACCTAGGGACACATACAGACTGAAAGTGAGGGGATGGAAAAAGATATTCCATACAAATGGAAAGCAAAGGAAAGCTGGAGTAGCAATGCTCATATGAGACAAAATAGACTTTAAAATAAAGACTATGACAAGAGACAAAAAAGGACACTACGTAATGATCAAGGGATCAATCCAAGAAGAAGATAGAACAATTGTAAATATTTATGCACCCAACATAGGAGCACCTCAATTCATAAGGCAAATGCTAACAGCCATAAAAGGGGATATCAACAGTAACACAACCATAGTAGGGGACTTTAACACCCTACTTTGACCAACGGACAGATCATCCAAAACGAAAATAAGTAAGGAAACACAAGCTTTAAATGACAAATTAAACAAGATGGATTTAATTGCAGTTTATAGGACATTCCATCCAAAAACAACAGAATATACTTTCTTCTCAATTGTTCATGGAATATTCTCCAAGATAAATCATATCTTGGGTCACAAATCAAGCCTTGGTAAATTTAAGAAAATTAACATTGTATCAAGTATCTTTTCTGACTCCAATGCTACAGGAGTAGATATCATTTACAGGAAAAATAACTGTAAAAAATACAAACACATGAAGGCTAAACAGTACGCTACTAAATAACCCAGAGGTCACTTAAGAAATCAAAGAGGAAATTTAAAAATACCTAGAAACAAATGACAATGAAAACACGACGACCCAAAACCTATGGGATACAGCAAAAGCAGTTCTAAAAGGGAAGTTTATAGCAATACAATCCTACCTCAAGAAACAAGAAACATCTCAAATAAACAACCTAACCTTACACCTAAAGCAATTAGAGAAGGAAGAACAAAAAAACCCCAAAGTTAGCAGTAGGAAAGAAATCATAAAGATCAGATAAGAAATTAATGAAAAGAAATGAAGGAAACAATAACAAAGATCAATAAAACTAAAAGCTGGTTCTTTGAGAAGATAAACAAAACTGATAAACCATTAGCCACACTCATCAAGAAAAAAAGGGAGAAGACTCAAATGAACAGAATTAGAAATGAAAAAGGAGATGTAACAACTGACACTGCAGAAACACAAAGGATCATGAGAGATTACTACAAGCAACTCTATGCCAATAAAATGGACAACCTGGAAGAAATGGACAAATTCTTAGAAGTGCACAACCTGCCAAGACTGAATCAGGAAGAAATAGAAAATATGAACAGACCAATCACAAGCACTGAAATTGAAACTGTGATTAAAAATCTTCCAACAAACAAAAGCCCAGGACCAGACAGCTTCACAGGCGAATTCTATCAAACATTTAGAGAAGAGCTAACACCTATCGTTCTCACACCCTTCCAAAATACAGCAGAGGAAGGAACACTCCCAAACTCATTCTATGAGGCCACCATCACCCTGATGCTGAAACCAGACAAAGATGTCACACAAAAAGGAAAACTACAGGCCAATATCACTGATGAACAAAGATGCAAACATCCTAAACAAAATACTAGCAAACAGAATCCAAGAGCACATTAAAAGGATCATACACCATGATCAAGTGGGGTTTATCCTAGGAGTGCAAGGGTTGATTTTCAATATACGCAAATCAAGCAATGTGATACACCATGTTAACAAACAGAAGAATAAATACCATATGATCATCTCAAAAGATGCAGAAAAGCCGTTTGACAGAATTCAACACCCATTTATGAGAAAAACCCTCCAGAGAATAGGCACAGAGGGAACTTACCTCAACATAGTAAAGGCCATATATGACAAACCCACAGCCAACATCGTTCTCAGTGGTGAAAAACTGAAACCATTTCCTGTAAGATCAGGAACAAGACAAGGTTGTCCACTCTCACCAGTATCATTCAACATAGTTTGGGAAGTTTTAGCCACAGCAATCAGAGAACAAAAAGAAATAAAAGGAATCCAAATCAGAAAAGAAGAAGTAAAACTGTCACTGTTTGCAGATGACATGATACTATACATAGAGAATCCTAAACATGCTACCAGAAAACTACTAGAGCTAATCAATGAATTTGGTAAAGTAGCAGGATACAAAATTAATGCACAGAAATCTCTTCTGTTCCTATACACAAATGATGAAAAATCTGAAAGAGAAATTAAGGAAACACTCCCATTTACCATCGCAACAAAAAGAATAAAATACCTAGGAATAAACGTACCTAAGGAGACAAAAGACCTGTATGCAGGACACTATAAGAGAGTGATGAAAGAAATTAAAGATGATGGAAACAGATGGACACATATACCATGTTCTTGGATTGGAAGAGTCAACATTGTGAAAATGACTACACTACCCAAAGCAATCTACAGATTCCATGCAATCCCTATCAAACTACCAATGGCATTTTTCACAGAACTAGAACAAACTATTTCACAATTTTTATGGGAACACAAAAGACCCCAAATAGCCAAAGCAATCTTGAGAAAGAAAAACGGAGCTGAAGGAATCAGCCTCCGTGACTTCAGACTATACCACAAAGCTACAGTAATGAAGACAAAATGGTACTGACACAAAAACAGAAAAATAGATCAGTAGAACAGGATAGAAAGCCCAGAGATAAACCCACGCACATATGGCCACCTTATCTTTGATAAAGATGGCAGGAATATACAATGGAGAAAAGACAGCCTCTTCAATAAGTGGTGCTAGGAAAACTGGACAGCTACGTGTATAAAAGTGAAATTAGAGCACTTCCTAACACCATTCACAAAAATAAACTCAAAATGGATTAAAGGTCTAAATGTAAAGCAAGACACTATAAAACTCTTAGAGGAAAACATAGGCAGAATGCTCTATGACGTAAATCACCGCAAGATCCTTTTTGACCCATCTCCTAGAGAAATGGAAATAAAAATAAAAATAAACAAATGGGACCTAATGAAACTTAAAAGCTTTTGCACAGCAAAGGAAACCATACACAAGATGAAAAGAGAACCCTCAGAATGGGAAAAAATATTTGCCAACAAAGCCACTGACAAAGGATTAATCTCCAAAATATACAAGCAGCTCATGCAGCTCAATATCAAAAAAGCAAATAACCCAATCGAAAAATGGGCAGACGACCTAAATAGACATTTCTCCAAAGAAGATATACAGATTGCTAACAAACACATTAATGGATGCTCAACATTACTAATCATTAGAGAAATGCAAATCAAAACTACAATGAGGTATCACCTCACACCAGTCAGAATGGCCATTATCAAAAAATCTACAAACAATAAATGCTGGAGAGGGTGTGGAGAAAAGGAAACCCTCTTCCACTGTTGATGGAAATGTAAATTGATACACCCACTATGGAGAACAGTATGGAGGTTCCTTAAAAACCTGAAAATAGAACTACCATACGACCTGGCAATCCCACTACTGGGCATATACCCTGAGAAAACCATAATTCAAAAAGAGTCTTGTACCACAATGTTCACTGCAGCTCTATTTACAATAGCCAGGACACAGAAGCAACCTAAGTGTCCACCGACAGATGAATGGATAAAGAAGATGTGACACATATATACAATGGAATATTACTCAGGCATAAAAAGAAGCGAAATTGAGTTATTTATTGGGAGGTGGATGGACCTAGAGTCTGTCATAAAGAGTGAAGTAAGTCAGAAAGAGAAATACAAATACAGTATGCTAACACATATATATGGGATCTAAGAAGGAAAAAAAAATGGTTCTGATGAACCTAGGGGCATGACAGGAATAAAGACACAGACGTAGAGAATGGACTTGAGGACACGGGGAGGAGGAAGGGTAAGCTGAGACGAAGTGAGAAAGTGGCATGGACATATATACACTACCAAATGTAAAATAGATAGCTAGTGGGAAGCAGCCACATGGCCCAGGGAGATCAGCTCGGTGCTTTGTGACCACCTAGAGGGGTGGGATAGGGAGGGTGGGAGGGAGACACAAGAGGGAGGGGCTCTGGGGATATATGTATACATATATCTGATTCACTTTGTTATACAGCAGAAACTAACACAACATTGTAAAGCATTTATACTCCAATAAAGATGCTAAAAAATTAAAAATAAATAAAAATAAAATAACTTCAGTAACTTTACTTCTGGTATTTGAAAAGTTTTTCCCCCCTTTCAATGCCATATATATTCACAAATACATGTGTATGTGGTTATACAGACATATAAACACCCACACTTAGATATATTAATCATTAATATTCTTAACATTTCCTAGTTTCTGGACAGGAGTTATTTTTAAAATCTCCCTACTTTTTCAGCGATCAGGGAACAGGCCTAGCAGTGGTCTTCAAATTTCAACAAAGCATCTAAATTACCTGGAGAGCCTGTTTAAAAACAGATTCCTGAACCTCACTCTCTAAGAGGTTCTGATTTAATAAGTGGGATGAAGGGCCTGAGAATCTGCATGTCTAACAAACTTATGTGATGTTGAAGCTGCTGGTTTATAGACCACACTCTGAACAGCATTGGCTTAGGAAAATTAAATGGTTTTTCTAATATTCAGGCAGAAGTCTTATTGGCCTTTCTAAAGTCTGAGCCCATAACCACTAATTTATACTGTCTTCACTTGAAAAGACATCTGAAAAATCTGTTCAGTGCACAGGAGCATGGCAGCCAAGGAAGTATTATGCTCAACTGATGAACCAACATTGCCTCACTTCCTTCTTCCTTCCTGGAATTTGGGTGCTGGTCTGTGATCTGGGGCACGTACACACTACAGCTGAATCCAGACGTGTGATGAACACACACTGCAAAGTAGGATTTCTTCTCCCCTTATACTCTGTCAACAATCAGAGAGTTTTATTTTCCCCTTTAGGGTTGATTGGCCTCTAAACCAGGAACATTTTTATGACCAAGTCCTTTAAAACTTTCTCCGCTGAATTTACATTTTAAGTACCCAACATCTAGGTGAATGTTCCTGACAGAACACAGGCATTCTCAATTAAAGATCAACACTCTCAAAGCAAAGAACTCAGTCATCAAAATCCCAATCCAAACCCCTCAACTGCTGTAGGTTTTTAGGACAAGCAGAGAAGAGCTTTTGTAGCTTTCCTCTCCAACAGATCAAGGACGTGTAGGCAGAGAAAGGCACTGCAGCGATACATCTATTATGTAGAATGTTTACACTTGGTGCAAGGACTCAAAAAAGGTACACTGTAGGTATTTTTGTTTCTGATTGTTAAATTACCTATTTAGCCTTTGAAACCATGTTAACGGAAAATCAATCCATAAATAGTATTTATACCTAAGCTGCTTTAAAGATGCCCTTTGATTCCAAGAATGAAAAATAATTTACCTCCTTTACAAAAAATAAAAATAAAAATTCCCTGATTAAAAGGCAGAGAAGAGTTTGTTTGAAATGCCACCCTCACATTTTCACCAGTCTGTCAGCACTCTGTCAGAGGTACTAGGAGCAACGTGAACATGAAAGCTCAATGCATGGGCATTGGAGGCTTTTCCATAAACCACACAGAAAGTATGTGTGCTTCATCCTCATAGGAAGGCCTATTCATGATCAACTAAAAGTATATACCGCACTTATTCCAGCAGTGAGTAATTCAGAGATACAATAAAAGCAAGCCTGTGACTATAACTCATTTGACTTTCATCAGCTCTGGACCTCCTCCACCTTGTACACATGATGACATATAGGAGGTCTATGGCGCCACAAGAAGGGACCCAGGGCAACACCTTAGCTACCTTGCTCTCCCAGTTGCCAAAAGCCTTTGGATTACGAGTGGGTTTTTTCTGTTTGTTTGTTTTTTGTTTTGTTTTCTAAGGAAATTAAAATGACAGCAAATGAGCTGTCAACTGAATTGTCAGAGACATTCTCCATTTTCTCTTGGACATGCCCTATTCAACCATATTTCTCCAGTGCTTTTAACCAGCAACATACACAATCCCACTATTCTATACAAGAGGTGAACACAGACTTAAATTCTAGTAAGTCTGGTAAAGAGTCTGGCTCCTAACCCTTCCTTGCTACACAACCTTAGAAAACCTTTCTACTTATCTCTCTTCTGGTTTCCCAGAACAGAAGTATCTATTTCAGATGGCTGTTATCAGTCGTACTTGTGACTTCTTTTTTCAAACCTTATAGCACAATGCCTGACTCACAACAACCATGAGTGGTAGTTTCTGGAGGATTCTCTCTCTCCTCCCTCCATCTGTCCCTCTCTCCCCACCACCCTCCACATATATAGATCATATATACACATCATATATATATGATCTACATAACATATATATGATGTGTATATACATGTATACACACACATATAGAGAGAGAACAATTATACACCACTCAACAAATTGTGTGTGTGTGTGTGTGTATATATATATACACAAATAATACATATGCATGTAAGTATGTGTGTCCATATATACACTACACACATACAGAATGATTATCACTGTAACCAGAAAACAAATGGGACCTCTTGACTCAACTTAGAAGAGTCTAATCCCAGCCTAGGTATGTATCCAAAAGATATATAAAGACAACCGCCCAAAAAACCTTAAGATATAATACAACGTTTTGCCAAAAGTTTCCTGTGGATGTAGAAAATGGAAATATACAGTGTATTACACGCACTACTTCTTTACTTATCTCTCGACCTGAAGTCTTATCACATAGGCACAACCTCAACTTCTCTTTTCTTTCTATCAGAGACACCTGCACAAATGTCTCCTCATCCTTAGACTGACTCTCCTCTGGTCACCTCTATTACTGAGGTGGCATACTGAGGTGTCTCTATTACTGAGACAGTGCAGCCCTCAGTTTCTTCCATTGTATTTTTATCCATCTCACCACATCCAACAAGCTGGTAACAAAAGAGCAGATCATTGCTTAAAAGGAGAAAGGGAAAACGGAAAGAGAAAAAGAAAAGAGTAGATGAGGAGAACAGAAGGCAAAATGTATTTGCCTTCCAAAAAGATAAAGTCACAAGTCCATACCTTAGCAGTCCTAATCTTCTCGAATCTTGAACACAAAGTTCAGAGCAACATTGGGGTTCAGATAATCTCCTCAGGCCACCACCAAAGGGATGGTTTTCTTCACCTCCACGTGAGTTACAGGATAGCCTTCTCTAAGCCCCTGAGGACGGAGGTTTCTTCCAGATCTACAAAATCACAAGTGAAAGAAGATATTCAAAACAATAACAACAACAAACATACAACAATGATATTAGATTCCAGATCATTTGCTTTGAGGAAATTAAACAAAAGACACATTGTATTCTGACTGACATAAAATGCACAGTACTGGAATGGATTCAGTCTTGATCATACAGAATCATACAAGATCAGAAAAGGTCATAGTATATCAAGGCTGGAAGTTTTCTGAAGACAAGACTAGCCAAATTTGCTCATTTAACATATAGGGAAACTAACGATCAGAGAGGAAACGTCATTTTCCAGTGGTGATTCATTACCTGTGGCATATTTCAACCAGTGAAGTAAGCAAATCTTAGTAAACACAAACAAGTTACTTAACCCTGTGGTCAATATGAAAATGAGACAAGGGGACAATACATCACTTCTTCATCTTGAAATCCTTGGCTTCTGAGATACCGAACTTGCTTATTATTAAGAGGGCCAGTCCCTGTTGGCTATGTCTGTTAGATCTGCTCAGTCTCCCAGTTTGCAACATAAGAGCATCCTGTGACTCAACCCTGGGCCTCCTGTCGAAGCACACTCGGCCACCAGGGGGCATCTTCCAGTTCAGTGGCTTAAGGTACTGTTATACATTCACAACTGTGAAATGTGTCTCCAGGCCCAGATACTTCCTTGAACTCCAGATTCCCCTACTGACGGACTGTCCAAAAACTCTACTTAGAATCCTAATAGATATGTCAGATATCGTATGCCCAAACTGAAGTCATAATTCTGTCACCCTTCTAAAGACAAGAAAGGTCCACACGCTTCTCAGTCAGTGGCAATATCATTCTCCCGTTTGTCAGCCCCAAACCCTTCCAGTCAACCTTGACTCCTCTCTCATACACACCCGATGTCCTCCACGACATCAACAAATTCCCGTGGCTTTATCTTCAGAATAAATCCAGCAGCTGATCACCCTTGCTACCTCCTTTACATCGCCACCCTGATCCAAGGCAGCGTTATGGACCTACGGGGCTGCATAGCAGGTGTGCTCAAACCACGGCTGTCACTCTCAAATGGACCCTTGAGTAAGAGAGTGACTGACACTCCCCTACTCAAAACCTTCCACCACACTAAGAGTCAAAGTCATCACAAAAAGTCATCACTGTTATCACTGTCTTTCTCCCACTTATCCCAGTTATTCATCTCCAGCCATGCTGGTCTCCAATCGCTTCCTCCAACCTTCCTGTAACTCTGCTTGAGACTTAGGCTTTCATAGTTCCCTTCACCTGGAGTGTTCTTTTTCGCCTCACTATTTCACATCTTTGTTTCAATGGTACCTTTTCAGTGAGGCCTCTTGTAATCACCCTATTTAAAACTCTAGGGCTTCCCTGGTGGCGCAGTGGTTGAGAATATGCCTGCTAATGCAGGGGACACGGGTTCGAGCCCTGGTCTGGGAGGATCCCACATGCCGCGGAGCAACTGGGTCCGTGAGCCACAACGACTGAGCCTGTGCATCTGGAGCCTGTGCTCCGCAACAAGAGAGGCCGCGATAGTGAGAGGCCCGCGTACCGCGATGAAGAGTGGCCCCGCTTGCCACAACTAGAGAAAGTCCTCGCACAGAAACGAAGACCCAACACAGCAAAAATTAATTAATTAATAAAACTCCTAAAAAAAAACCAAAATAAAACTCTAAAACCTGACCGCATCTCCTCATTCCCCCTTCTCTGTTTAAAACTTGCAAAAGACTTTCTCATTTACTATATGGTTTATACTTGTTTACTACCTGCCTTCCCCAGTAAAACATAAGCTCCATATTGGCAAGGAATTTAATCTCCAGTATCCTTTTATATCTTCCAGCACTTCCCCCACAGCATGGCACAAAGGAGGAGCTCACTACATATTTTTGAATGAATGAATGAACAAACAGGAAGGTTAAGTAAACCTTGTCAAGGTCACTCAGATGACAACTGGCTCCAGCTAGATCTGAACCAAAAGCATTCTGTCTCCAGTGGACTTGATGCTATGTAACTGTGACTATGCTAATGACTTCCGGTGCTGGTGTTAGAAATAGATTCGGTAGAGTCTGACATGCATTATTACAGGTATTCGTGGATTAAGCAGATGAAATGCCCAAAATTATTTCTAGAAACAGCTGAAGAGTACATGCTGCATGCACTGGGATGAAGCTGCTTACATCCTAACACTGCAATTTCACTGTAACTTTCTCCCTGTCTTTCTCAGTCTCCCCTGCCCTTTCCTCCAAGACTTTATCTCTTGTCCCTCCCTAAAATCTAAGTCCCTGCCTTACTTGAGGAAATATGAGGACAGGAATCCAAGGTTAGACAAAGAAATGTGAAGATCTGTGTTTAGGGAAAAGGTGTGGGGCAGGAATCAAAGGACTTTGGATCTGAGTTTAATTGGTCACCAATTCACCTTGTGCTTTTAGGGTGATCCCTTTACCTCCCTAGGAGTCCGTTGCTCACTGGGCAAAAATACATGGCGTACAGAGATTTTCCAACTTTAAAAAATGATTATTTTCCTTTTTGATTAATAAAAGGCTCCCTTATTCTGAGCAGTCTAAGATTGGTTAGGAAATAGAGTATAGCATTTAAGAACGAGGCTTTGGGATAATCAGAAAACTCATTTCCTGGTTCCACCAAAATGAAACCCTGACTAAGAAATTCAATCTCTCTAAGGATCATATTTTTATGTAAAAGTGAAATGATAGAAATACCCATCCCCTTAGCATGTTTATGAAAATGAAACAGGGCAACATAGATAAATCATTCATTACTGCGTATGACGTTAAGTACTCAATAAAAGGTTGCTGCTCTTAATGTTTTATTTTCACGGTCGCAGGCTTACATACTGAACATGTCATGATTTTATCTACCTGTTATCTCACTGCCCCTCGGAGTTTGAGTCTTTCCTGCCTTGATCACATGAGGTTGCTTTTGGGGCCCTGGATGTGACTTTGGGCAGCTTTCTCTGGACTAACCTCAGGCTCAGGTGGATATCGTTACTCCAACTGCCCTCACGGTCTGGGGGCAGGTGACAGAATTTTGTAACATGAGAAACTCAAGTTTTCTGGTTCGCTTCTTGTCCTCTTGATGATGCCTAGTAATTTGACGATCATCTTGGCCCTAGTATTGTAACAGGCTGATAATCGTCCAGCCCCAGTCTACAATTATTTCTGCATTCCAAAGCCAAGAAACACAACTCTGAAAGCAAACAATGCTATAATTCAGCACAATGATTTATGGAGTTATTAAAGAAACTGTGCTGACTGCTTTGAGAATTCAAGTCTCCAGTCTATCCAAATCCAACTTTCTTTCTTTCTAACTGATATTAAGAAACTGTCTATGTTTGGGTGGTAACAACATAAAAATGTCACCTACCTTTCAGATTTCATTATACCACAACCTAATAAAAAGTTAAGGTGCTGTAGGGAAAAGTTACTTACATTCCATTCTAAGTCATTGAAGTGCTTGCTCAGAAATGCATTTGCTAACAAATATTTACTGAGTGCACAATATTTGCCATCATTTTGTTAAGGACTGGAGATTTGGTAGGGAATATTAAAGCCTTTACTGCTACCCTCGTAAAGTTTTCACTCCAGCAGCTTTTGTCTTTTGCAATTTCCTAACTTCTGCCCAGATGCGGTAAGACATGGCAACCCTCCCTACAAAGTTGATGATTCAGCGACATAGTGATAGAGTGTACTGATATAAGGAGCCTAATTTCTGCTTGATATAGAGAGAGAATTCTATAATTCTTGGTTTTCTTAGGAGACAATGTCATTTCCTTAGTTTGCTCCCCACTCCTCACCCAACACATCCCTCTTCTGAATTGATCCTGGTTTATTTACCTCCTTCAACAAAGAAACAAAAATTGTTCACCAAGGGCTTCCCTGGTGGTGCACTGGTTGAGAGTCCGCCTGCCGATGCAGGGGACGTGGGTTCGTGTCCCAGTCCGGGAAGATCCCACATGCCGGGGAGCGGCTGGGCCCGTGAGCCATGGCCGCAGAGCCTGTGTGTCCGGAGCCTGTGCTCCGCAATGGGAGAGGCCACAGCAGTGAGAGGCCCACGTACCGCAAAAAAACAAAAAAATTGTTCACCAAATCCACAAGTACACGATTCATTAACGAGATGCTACGTGGGTGGTAGGGTATACAGGACACTGAGCTCAGATGACACAGCTTCAGAAATTAGCTTTTTTGAAATCTTTGGAAACTGTGATGGAATTAATGCTGTTATATGGCAAAAATAAACTGAGAAAGTATATATACTGGAAATATGGTCAAAGGGAAAAACGTCAAGATAGAACAACATGCGTCTTAAATCACCAATGTCTGCGTGGTTAGAACGCGAATCATAGAGGCAGGTGGCATGTTTGCCTGTTGGGCAGCCTTGAATGCTTCAGGGAATATCTCATTTTTCAAGGGGTATCAATTAGTAGCTGTTCTGGTGGCAGAGTGGGAACCACACCTAATGGTTGGGCATGCATTAAAAATGACTAATTTGAGTACAGAATACACATGGGCATCGATCCACAAATGCACCCAAACACACTCCCAAGAGAGGCAGGCAACTCTGGTAGGGCCAGGGAAAGCAGGAGGGGGACATAAGGGTACTGACAACTCCAAAATGGATCTTGATTAAGACTTCAGAGCGGAAGGGTGCCCGGAGAAGGGATGAATTATGAATTTAAATCTACCTACACCAGCAGGGTTGGGTCCTGCTGGAAATCAGAGAAGCAATGCTGTAGAGACTTACCTTTCCAAGAGAACTGTGATTATACATACACCACACACGCATCCAAGGCTGCGCCTCACATACCCACACATAGCATTCTCATTGCCAGCAATGCTTTGCAATATGTACCTTACTTCCATTTGCATATAAGGAAGTTGGCATTTGGATTAAGCAATTCGCTTGAAATCACTCAACTAGAAAGGGACAGGATTCAAATTCAGAACAAACCCTGATGCTTAGTGGTATTCCCCAAGCATGCTGACAATCACAGTCGATTCTTTCCTAGATTTTCTTTCCAATTAAACCTAGTTCTGACACTTGGAAATGCCCCATTTTGAACCCCAAAGGAAGAATGCAGTCTCCTAAGAATGTAACTGTGAAAACTGGCCCAGCTCAGTCTCTGCCGAGGACAGCAAAAGCACACATACAGGAGAGGGCACGTTTCTTCCAAAGTCAGAGGAGGCCACACCACATACTGGAACAGTTGCTTCCTGAGCAGCAGAGATAGGGGACCAAATCAATTTGTAAAATATTAATTATATTTTCTACGAGTTGACATTATTGAAACAGTGTCGGGCCCATGCAATGTAATATACTTAGGGGATCTAGGTGCTCCCCTGTAACTGTAATCACCCCCTGCTGGCTACGTATTGAAGACCTTGCCTGCTATTCATCCGTAGTTTGGACACCAAACAATAAAATTGCTAGGGAATAGCAAAATAAAATCTGTGCCCTGGGTTTTAAGGAGTATAGAACACATCGAGTGACTTTTAGATACCTGATCTCTTACCAGTGCATTAGCACCTCACCTCCTTACCTGGTCAGCCTTTTAAATTGAATGGTGAAACCAAAAGTAGTCTGAAGAAAAGTCACTAAACATTATCATGGAATTTCAGGGAATTTCTTAGCATCGGGGCTAACTGCTGGTCTGTATTCTTCTTTGCTAGTTAATAAAATATTTATCTCCAACTTCATAAAGTGGGTCAAACACTGATGGTTTGTAGGTAGTAACAGCAGTGGCTCACAAGATGTACTTCTTAATAGTTAGTGTTCATAGAAGACATTATGCCCACCCTCACCCCTCTCCGTTGGCACCTGCCCACTAGCCCTCCAAGTCTGACATTTGCTCTTTCAGATATCTAGAAATACAGGTCTCCCTTTGCTTTACGAAATAGGTCTTTGGTGCCAGAGAAGCCATCTTTGCTCCCAGTCTAAGAGCAAGTATACATATAAAATCCCTAAATACATCCACTCTTTGCATGATTCGCCTGTTCAGTCACAACTACCCATAAACTTCCACACTTGCCTGTGGACCAACATCCCACTTAGATACTAACAAAATTTACAGTGGCAGCATGCTACCCCACGTGACCTCAAATCCAAACAGTGGGTGTTCTGTACTGCCTTAAACCCGGATAACAGCTGAGCTCATCACACCCTCCTTATCTGTTAGCCCGGAGATACAACTGGACCACATGCTTAGATGGGTCAATGATAAAATTACCAGGGGCCATTTTAAGTAACAGCTTTCCGTGTATCTCCAGATAGTAACACGATAAAGAAAAGTATTAAAAAGCATTGCCTCAACCCCAGAACACTGGCCCCTGACCTCCTATTCTTGGTCACACACATGTCAGATCCACTGTATTACAGCACTGTGAACACCATGGAAGGCTGCTCAGCAAAAACGTGTACAAGGAGGCTGTCAACCAGGACACAGTTGTGCCTTGATACAATCAACTCCAAAGGTAATACTGTGTTAGATCCCTGCTCAGGTTTGTTTCCTGGCTCAGCTACCTACTATCTGTATCTTTGGACATGTTATTTAACCTCTCAGCGCTTCATCTGCAAGACAAATCACAATACCTACCTCAAAGGGTTCGGGTTCTTGGTGAGGAGTAATTTTAACACACTAATGCTCTATTTGAATTGATACAAGGTATGTACGTTATTAATTCATGGTGCTATGAATTTTATTACATAAAATAATACCTCGATCATCATCCCTTAAAAGGATTTTGGGATCGTAAAAAAGAGTAATATGTGTGACAATACATTTATGTCTTGCCTACTGGACCAAGTCGTTGAGAACATGAACTCCATTGTGGGTGTTGTTTATTTCTCTTAGGCACAGAGTAAGAATGCAATATAGAGTCAATGCAGAGACATATCCATCTGTGGACATAAATTAATCATTTATGACACTCTTTGCTGGCTGATTTCCAAACAAAGCTACACCATTTCTTTGCTACCACTGTGGTGGTCAAAAGGAAAGCCTGGCCTAGGGAATGACCAGGTCTTCTCCCACGCTCATGTGTTGGGTAAACCCAAATAATCTACGAATAAGAGAGGGGGAATTACAGCCCAACACCCATCCTATTAACGAAAGAACTGATTACCATCATTACTGGTAATCAACAAGAAGAGTCTCAGTGACATTATTTATTGAGCTTGTATGTGGCAGCACTGTGCTGAGCTTGTATTTGCTCATGAAATACTCCCAATAAACGAATGAGATAATGTTATTAGGATTCCCATATCGCGTATGGGGAAGATGGCTCAGAGTATTAAAGTAACAGCATCACAGAGTGTTGACTGGAACCTTTGAGAGTCTGATTTTTCCAGTTTGTTATTTATATTCTTACACTGCTTATGGAATTCTCTTAGGGGTAATCTTTTCATTTCATAAGAGCAAAGAGTTAATATTCCTAATATATAAAGATCTTCCGAAGAGAGAAAAGAAAAACACTAATAATTGTCTAGAAAAATAGGCAGGGGATATCAATAGGAAATTTAAAGGAAGTTAAATGCAAATGGCCTATGAACTCAGCAACACTCATAAAAGAAACGCCAATTATAGATGGGAAAATTAGAACATTAATGAGAATAATAACTGTAAAGGAATAAAACAGTTCAGATATATTTAAACCTATGAATTTATAGTGATACTAAGGAAAAAAAAAAAAGGACCCCATGGGTCACAAGTGGAGGGTAATAGAGAACCAAATCAATATTTTGAAAATGGCAAATAAAAGAAAATCATGCTTTTGTCCTGCCTTTCCTTGTGACCTATAATCAAATACCGATAAAAAGAAATTTCCATTTGTAGCAAAAATAAAAACAAAATTTGAATACCAACAGTTCGTGAGCCCTAATGAAATAGTAGATATCGGTAATAATTATCAGTGGCTGTTACGGTCACAAAAGAAAGAAATTTTACATGCCTCGTGCTGGAAGCACATAGTCTCACTTGAGAAGTGGTCTAGCCCAAAACAGAAAAACCTGAATTCGATCTGCTAGCTTATGGGAAATATGGGTGACTACAAACTTTGCTATACACATCACAGGGACACAATCAAGAACATCCAGACTGTGGGACTGTCTACGGGACAAACAGCCCTGTTGTCGTCAACAAGTAAAGTGCAAGGAAAATAAAGGAGAGTGATGAGGAACCCATGGATTAAGAGGCTTAGGAGACATGCAAGTCAATTCTAAAGGACGGAACTTATTTGGATCTCGATTTACAAACTTTATTGGATCTATTTTTTACAAAGAAAAAATAAAATCAGTAATTTTACAAGTGACTAGATATTTGATAATACTAAATAACCATAAGCATCTTCAGTGTACTAATGGTATCGTCCTATTTATAAAAAGGATGTCACCTTCTAGCGATGAATACTGAAATATTTAGAGATGAATACAAAGAAAAGCATTGGAGAGGGCCATAGGGATCAGCCAATTAAATTATATTATTTTGCAGATGAGAGGAGAGTGGCTTGAGACACAGAAGTGGGTGGGGTCCGGTGGCTAATAAGAACCCAGGTCTCTAATGCTCAGTTCCCATAATTCAAGACCAAGCCACACCATGTGGCATCTTAAATACTTCTATGATCCTGGTAAAACTACAACTTGCCTTATATCTAGTATCAGAAAACTGGTAAGAATATATAGGACACAGGAAGAGTTGTGCCTCGTGTCGGGGAGCTTGAGATGGGTAGGAGGAGTTTATTTTTATATAGACTTCATTATAGCACTTTTAGGTTGACAGCAAAATTGAAGAGAAGGTATAGAGAGTTCCCATACATGCCCTGCCCCACACGTGCACGGCCTCCTCCACCATCAACATCTTGCACCACACTGGTATAACGGTTACAGCTGATGAACCTACACTGACACATCAAAATCACCCAAAGTCCAGAGTGTACCTTAGGGTTCACTCTTGAAGTTGTACATTTTATGGACTTCGACAAATGTATCCACTATAATAGTATGATACAGAATGGTTTCCTGCCCTAGAAATCCCCTGTTCTCTATCTATTCATCCCTCCCTCGCACCACCCCCTGGCAACCACTGATCTTTGTACTTTTTCCATAAGTTTTCCTTTTCCAGAATGTCATATAGTTGGATTCATACACTATGTAGCCTTTTCAAATTGGCTTCTGTCACTTAGAAATATGCATTTAAGTTTTTTCCACGTCTTCTTATGGCTTGATAGCTCGTTTCTTTTCAGCACTAAGTAATATTACATTGTCTGGATGTACCATACTTTATTGATCCAGTCACCCACTAAAGGGCATCTTGGTTGCTTCCAAGTTTGGGCAGTTATGAGTAAATCTGCTGTAAACATTTGCGTGCAGGTTTTCATGCGAACTTAAGCTTTCAACTCCTTTGGGCAAATACCAAGGAGGGGCACGATGGATGGCAGGATCGTAAGGCAAGAGTGCATTTAGTAAGAAACTGCCACACTGTCTTCAAACGGGTTTAACAAATCAGCTCCTCAAGTGAAAACCATGCATATCCAATGTTATTCTAAAACTATCTTAGAGGGCTTCCCTGGTGGCGCAGTGGTTGAGAGTCCGCCTGCCGATGCAGGGGACACGGGTTCGTGCCCCGGTCCGCGAAGATCCCACATGCCGCGAAGCGGCTGGTCCCGTGAGCCATGGCCGCTGAGCCTGCGCGTCCGGAGCCTGTGCTCCGCAACGGGAGAGGCCACAACAGTGAGAGGCCCGCGTACCACACACACACACACACACACACACACACACACACAAAAATCTTAGAAAGGCAGCATGTTGAGGCTGAAATTACAGATTTCAAAAGCCTCTAAGCTGTAAGTTCTGTGAGCGAAGGGAATTTTTTAGTAGGTCACTGTATTCCCAATAGTATTCCTAGTACCTAGAACAGTGATGGTACATAATAAGTTCTCATAAAATGTTTGTTAAATGAATAGATAAATCCAAAGGAAAAAGATATTTCTTTCAGTTTTATAGCAGACAGCTGTTTGTTTAGTTAAACAAGTGTAGTGAAGACTCATCTTAGGGGCCTGGTAGTGTGAAAAATAAGTATTTTTAAGCAATCGATTATCACTCAGATCAAGTCTTCACCCTATAAGAAATGTGAAAGTCTGGAACAGACAGAGAAAAAAGCAGAATGAAGCCTTGCCTCTTACTCTGGGGCATGTGCTCATTGAATGAAATGGGGGACAGAATCTTCTGCATTATTTAAATAGTTCTCTCTTCACTTGACATGCATGTACAGTTGAATTTACGTAAATTAAATGCACATAAGCTGAGGCTCCACTATAATTGCAAAACCATTGCATTGGAAATAAGCTTTCATTGAAATCACATTAGAAACCAGAAAGATTAAATTAGATTTAGAAACATATTTGGCCCCATCAAGAAATAGATTACAGGGACTTCCCTGGTAGTGCAGCGGTTAAGAATCGCCTGCCAATGCAGGGGACACGGGTTCAAGCCCTGGTCCGGGAAGATCCCACATGTCGCGGAGCAACTAAGCCCGTGCGCCACAATACTGAGCCTGCACTCTAGAGAGCACGAGCCACAACTACTGAGCCCACGCGCCACTACTGGAGCCCGCGCACCTAGAGCCCGTGCTCTGCAACAAGGGAAGCCACCACAATGAGAAGCACGGCAACGAAGACCCAACCCAGCCAAAAATAAAATAAGTAAATTAAAAAGAAAAAAAGAAATAGATTACAGAAAGTTTATAAAACAATACAGATACACATCACAGGCCAGTAAAGTACCTGGCTAGGAAAGGAAACAGCCTCGTTACCTAAACCAGGAAAGGAAAGATGTCATCTAACTTCAAAACAATGACTATGGAGTCAATCAAACCTTTGAACGAAACCCCTGCTCTTCAAATTTAAGCAATTCACCTACTCATCTGGCCTCAGTTTCCCATGATATAAAAGAGGTACAATAATACCTATGGGTACTGAAAGGAGAAAAACTATATGTGACAGGTCTAGCACACCGGTTTTCAATTTTCAAAACAAACTCACAAAAAAATCATAGTAGCAAGTCCTTAAATCTAATATGAAGTTCTGGGAAATACAGGTTTGCTGATCCTAAGCCTTCCCAAACACAGTACTTCCCACCACAGCGCAAGCTAAGCTACTATTTAATATTTATTAAGAATCCATGGAGCCCTATGAATTACATAAACATGCCTTAGATGGCTGGCTATTATCTTTCCCTCACCCTTCTTCCCAGGCAAATGTGAAGCTAAATTAGTCACTTATCATAAGGTTCTCTGAAAACATTAAAGTCTAAAGAAGTGCCTGATAATAGTTCTTAGCCATCTGGTACCAAGTGCTGCTCACAAACTGACATGAACCATTTGGTAAAAATCAAAAAAAGTCTATCTTAACTTTACATTTCACTTACTGAAGGTTCTAAGTTGAGAAATTTCTAAGAGGAGAAAATGGTTTATTAAAAAGGAAAACAAATGGGTAAATCCTTGAACTCATTCGCAATCTCACAGGAAAGCTTAAAGAAATTTCTACCTCTAGCGTCCAGTTTTAATTAATAAACTTAAGGCAAATTATACACTTTACCCATCCACGCATGCACCCAGGTGTATACACACATAATACACACTTGGGAAAGGATAAAATGTGGTTGCTTTCCTTTCTACGTCCTTTCACATGAATAGCAACACACCAACTTGCCAAGAAACAAGCAAAACTGGCACCAAGAAGCTTACCTACAGTGCCTCTCACGTGAAAGGAGAGCCCTCCATCTACCATGAGCCACACACCTCTTCCAGACTAAGCCACTAAAAACAGTTCTCACTTGCCTGATGATAACAGACTTCTACCTGGTCTCTAATCAATTCATCTCTGGCTGACCTCAAGCCATTCTCTACCATATAGTATGAATGAGCTTCTCAAGATAAACCATTTCTATTACTCAGCCTAAAATGTTTCAAACACTTCCCACTGCCCTTAGGAAAAAATACCAAATCCTTACCATTGTTTAGAAGATTTTCTGAGACCTGGCCCTTATTTCACCAGTCTCATCTTGGATCATACACTTCCACCTACTCAATGTGCACCAGCCATACTGGCCGCCTTCCCTTTACCGTGAAGAGCCATGTTCCTTCTGGGCTCAGGGTCTTAACCATATTGGAAACACAAAGTATGATCTTTACCCCACAAACCCTCAGAAAGAGATTTTCTGGATGACTTGGAGTCTCCTCTTTTTTCTCATTCATGAGGAAGTTGGGTTCACTGGTCCAGGAATGTTCCAGATGTTCCATGGATATTAACTCCCTTCCTTTCTTTAACAGTGGAAATATATCCTCTTTGCTGGGATCATATTTTCTAATACTTTTTTCTCATTTAAATTTTCTCTCTCTCATTCTGCCCCCACCACCCACCCAAAATCTCAAGACGGTTCACAATATATTTATCCTCACCCCATATACAAGCTGGCAACCTGGATGCTTAACTCACTTCTCAAGCAGAGCTGGAATCAATTGAGCCCCTCTCCTGGAGTAGCTAGAAGAACATTACTTATCTTTCAATGATTTTATGACAAGTTCCAGCTTCTGAAAATTACTGGATATTACTCTAAAAATAAAACATTACTTATAATTATCCCTTAGAATGGAACAAATCATTATAATAAGTTGAAACGTTATCTTGGATATGGAAGAGAGAGTACTTATTTGAAAAAAAATTGCCAATGTACATGAAAAAAAGCTCATTTTGGAGAGGAAATAGGAGAACAAGAAACTGCTTCATGCTTTCTGAAATTCATTATGCTGATGCTAATAACCAACCCAATGGTGTACAGTCTCCCAGAACCCTGGGAAAGAATTACACAAAGTGTGCTGTAACGAACAGACATTATAGGTGAGTGAAAAGTATTTTCTTAATTCTTGTTGGAGATGATATTTTGGATTTTTTTTGGATAGGAACTGAGACAAATAAGTTAACGTGGAAATATGGCCATTATATACAATTGCAAGGGAAGAAATAAAGCCTTATAGAAGTCTGTGAATAGGAAAAAGGAAGTATCAGTCAAAGTAATAATAAAATCAAAGTCCCATTCATATGCATTGACTCATTTCTTCTTCTTAACTAGCTTATTAGGAAGGTTCTATTATAACCCTCCACTTCACAAGTGGGGAAAACAAGCAACTTGCCCAAAGTAGCAGTGCTGGATTTGAATCAAGGTGATTAGGCTCTAGAAGCCACCCTCATAACCACGGCACTGAACTGCTTCTCATGTCTTAAATCAGACATAAAGGGATATGTTCAATATTACATTGTGCCACTGACCCCCCCCAAAACCCTGGAGTTAGTAGCTCCAGATAATGCAGAAATAGACACACACAATGTTGTGTAAAGAGGAAAACTAAATCTTAGAGATCTGACTTGTACCAAATGATGCAAGATCTCCTAGTTCCTAATCCATAGGCATTCCCCCAAACCAAGGTTCCCCATTTGGAGTGCCTTTGAAACACGTGTCACTGTGTTGACAATGAGTCAGACAGTGGGTGATAAATGATTTAGCAGAGTAAATATAGGCCCTGTGGGTTATCAGGGAGGGATAACCTTCACCTGGGGTATTAGAGAAAGAGGGGCTGCCATCTGAGGTTGAAGAATATATAGCTGAATAAAGCATAAGAAGAGAGAAAGAGATGTGAAGATACTTCTAGGCAGAAAACACTGCATAGGAGAGCCTGGAAGAGAGAATGCTATGTTTTCAAGGAACTTAAGGAAGTCTCACATAGATCCAAATGAATGGATGAGACATACGTTTTTAGGATGGAACATTATAAGCAATCACAATGGAAAATCAACTGGGATGAGACCACACAGAGCTGTGCAAGCTACATGAAAGCGTTAAACAGATAAAGCTAATTTTAGAATTAAGGAGAGAGCAAGACTTCTAGCTGGCATGGCTCCCACCTACCCTCCCAGTCCACGTGCCTACTGTAACACCCCCACTAGAGAGAAATCAGAGAAGAACTAAACAAAACTGAATGACTGAGATCTGCACAGGGGCTGAAAAGAAGATGAAGCCAGAAGGTAAGACGTGAAGGGAGAAGAGGGAAGAAAGCATGTGTCCAAAAAATGGAGTTTTTACTTCCCAAGAAGGCAAGCAACTACAGGGATAAGACTCCTCTGAGCGATGAGATCAAAGGATTTTCCAGCGGTATGTCAAAGCCAGCTAGCGAGAGCCACATGTTCCATTTTCAGGAATTTTGTGAGCTGGGTGTTCAATCGCTGGTAACTTGAAATCAGGCAGGTTGGGAATACTTTTTCTCTGAACACCAGCATATGCTTTAAAATAAGGGTTTTCCTTTCTGAGAGCTGGTTACCAGCGCACTGTTGCCTATACTCACAGAGGATTTAGCAGCATTATTGCTGTTATTGGAGGGAGGTAAGTAGAACAGTACAGAGGAGCCATTTTTGAAGTTTCCCATTTCTCCATGTACTCTTCATGCACTGGAAAAGGTAACTTGAATAAAAGCATTACCTTTGCTTAAGAAAGGCAACAAGGCTTGGTAGAAATTCCACCTATGGATCTCAACACTGCCGAAGATCCCATCAGTGGCCTCAATATCCTTAAAGTAAGTAAGATAAGGAGTTTTACAAGGCTGTTCCAAAGACAGAAAAGAACATACCATAAAGATATATTCCAGACAGTATATGAAAAGTAAATACCTAAGCACTTTCGTTATTATTATTTATAATTGATCACATTTATTGAATGCTTGCTATATGTGGAAGGCATCCAATCACATAAAAAGCTACACTTGGTTACAAGTATTAGCCCCATTTTACAGTTGAGAAAATTCAGCCTTAAAAGCTAAATAGCTTGTCCAAAGTTGTATTATTATTAAGAGACAAGAGTTCTCAGCCACTGAATCCAGAGCAAAACTCTTAAAACCTACAACAAGTGCCTCACAAAGATATTTTAACATTATTAGATGTTATGGGATGCAGACAGTACAATGTAATTGTTACAATTTTGAAACTAACATTATTAAAATGAAACATGTGGCCTACAATACACCCACTTACCAAATTAGACATTCTTCATACTTTTTACAAGATATATAATGAGTGTCCATGTCAATTGAAGCTAATGGCCTACTTTCTTACATCTCGTACATTTCTAGTCCAATCAGTTGAGTGGTACACATACCAAGAGGCAACTATGTTTGTTCCCAAACCTGTTTATCTCAGTTATTCTTGCTTACAAAAGTGCTTGTTTCTACAATATTATAAACACCATGTAAATCAATAAAAATATGTGGAAAAACTGGACTTGCTCTTTTCATAGAGTAAGTTGAAAAATAGTGGTGCAAGGAATTCCCTGGCAGTCCAGTGGTTAGGACTCTGTGCTTTCACTGCCAAGGGCATGGGTTCAATCCCTGGTCTGGGAAGTAAGGTCCCGCAAGCCACATGGTGCGGCCACAAAGAAAAAGAAAAAGAAAAGAAAAGAGAGGAAGGAGTGGAAGGAAGGAAGGAAGGAAGGAAGGGAGGGAGGGAGGAAGGAAAGAAGGAAGGAAGGAAGGAAGGGGGGGAAAGAGGAAAGGAAGGAGGGAGGGAGGAAGGCAGGAAGGCATAAAAATAGTGGTGCAAATACCACTATAATATGGCAGAAAATATTAACTTGCACAAAAGACACATCCATAATCCATAAAGTGGAATACATAAAGAGGGACCAAGAGTGGGCATGACAGAGGCAAAGGTTAACTACTTTTGGTTGACTTGAGATTACATGGAAGACAGAGCGCTTCATGGAAGAGGGGGTAATCGGCTTAACTTTGAAGAATGACTACATTTTGGAAAGTGGATATTACACAAATTTAAATTAATATGACCAAATAGGGACCAATGGCAGAATCTAATTTAGAAGCATATTTTGACAGAGAACTACTGAATTAGAACAGAATAATAAAGTGAGAACTGCCAGTCTTGGCAACTCATTATTCAGAGGTTTCAAACTGAAACCATGGATGGGCTGCTAGGGGTTCCATGGACTCCTTTCACTTGATGAAAAATGTGTTGTTATTTGCATTTTCCCTAAGGAAAAGGGCCTACAGCTTCTAATACAAAAAGAGATTTAGAACCACTAGCCATAAGTCTTATTCCAAAGTGAACTGATAGGCTAATGAGGTAGCTACTGCCTGTCTCCTAGAATGATAAGTATTCTAAGTTAGTTGTAATACCAGCTTTATTTGCTTTTAGGTATTCATGACAGACACCACAAGTAATGGGCAATGACTCTGAAAAGACAAAAAATAATTCTGGGCAGAAAAATGAAGTGGGGTGATCACATATCTCAGAAAAACTCTCAATTCTACGTAGGCCCACAAGAACCCTTTCTTCAGAGATCAAAGGTCAAGGTTAAGAAATACATGCTGTAAGCCCCCCCCAAAAGCATAAGCAATAGGATACATGTTTTCTAAAAATTATTAAAAAATAACTTAAGTCTCTTCACCTTAAGATACTGGATACACTAAAATAATGCATTAGGAAAGACTGAACAAATTAAAGAAAAATGCCAAAATATCGTGTTTGCACGTATTCAACGTCACTAAAAGGGGGATTCACTTTACAGACATGTCAGTGGGCAAGAAAGAGAAGCAGCAGTATCTGTCCCCAAAAAGGGATTTATGGGACACATCCTTCTAATATGTTCCAGAATTGTAGTACTTTTAGTAGTGCTTTTCTAAGTGGTGAACAGTTCAATATGGATCATTACTCAGTGCGTGTTTAATTACATACCAGTATTTCTCAAAGATTAAAAATGTCTGTAGTTCAATTATTCCCACATAGGAGGCCCCATTTTCTACTCATTCAGTTTGGAACAATGTAGTCGCAAAATGTATTGTTTTAGATTAAAATCTGTTTGATAGTGCTCCACAGAGCTGATTTCAAAGAGGAAAAAAATACACCTGTTTCACATCTCAGGGAGAATACTAGCTACTGCTTTATACCTTTCTGCATTCATTTTGATTCTAGAGAACAGCCATGCCCCCCTCGGCCCTTTTTCTCCATCACCACTTGCACACAATCTCAATTTTCACACAGCTAGCCTTTCAAGTCCAAGTCACGAGAAATGGCTAACCTTTCATTTAAATGATCTCAACTCTGGTTTTGAGGTCCTGTCCCTACACATAAGCAGATCATCTTCAGAGATTTGGATCAGTGCACGTAGTTACCAGCACAATAACATTCTGACGAAATCCTATGTGATCCTTCACAAGGAGAGATCATTTCCTCAGGAAGAGAACAAGAAACGATAGTGTTTAAGTTCTGAATTTAAGGTAGAAGACCCAGAAAAACAATTTAAAATATATAAGTGCTGCTCAGAATAATTTACTTGATTACACGTACTGCAAGTATTTTCTTTCATGTTGTTGTAATGAACCTGACCATGAAAAAACAAATTTATGTCTGTCGTCTGTTTCATTTTGAGCTGAGCTCATTTGGTGCGGAAAACCTACAGTTTAATTGCTTGATTTAAATTTGGCTATTAGAATGCATACTGAAACACTACTGTTTTAATTACGTTAATTTATAACTGAAAAGCTAAATTTACAAAGGCAATAACATTAATTATTTACGTGCCCATTAAAGCTGAATATATATTACAAAGCTAATTGGTTTCATAATTCTGCCCAAAAATTAAAAACAAGTTTGTTCACTGATTTATATTAGAAAGGTACACATATTCTCGGCAGGTTACTTGTTTTTATTGTATTACATGAAAATGTGTAAAATACTTTCTCTATCTGTACAACATTCCACATTACTTCTTCCTTCCTAGGTTAAAATGCATTTTAAAAAGGGAAGGATTAGGGCTTCCCTGGTGGTGCAGTAGTTAGGAATCCTCCTGCCAATGCAGGGGGCACAGGTTCGATCCCTGGTCCAGGAGGATCCCACATGCTGTGGAGCAGCTAAGCCCGTGTGCCTAGAGCCCATGCTCTGCAACAAGAGAAGCCACCGCAATGCGCACTGTAACAAAGAGTAGCCCCCGCTCGCCGCAGCTAGAGAAAGCCCATGCGCAGCAACGAAGACCCAATGCAGCCAAAAATAAATTAATTATTTAATTAATTTTAAAAAAGGAAGGATTAGAGTCGGCTAACATTTATTTAATGTTTATTCTGTATCATAGTTATATGCATTATCTCATTTAATCTCAGAACTGAATAAAACATGAATGAGCATTATCTCCTTTTTAAAGATGAAGAAACCAACGTTCAGAAAGATAAAAAATTTGCTAAGCCACAGAGCAAAACAATCAAATCCAGGACTTGCTCTGGAAAGAACCAAGACGTTACCATTTATGCCTTACTATTTTATAATAATACCTGTTATTCACAGCAAATTGGACACTTGATGACTCAATACAATTCTTTAAAGAGAAGACTTGCTTCAATGTAAAAATCAAATTCTTCAATGAAAAATTTATTCATAACTCCATTTAGATATTGGCATAAAAATAACCACAGAACACAATCAAAAGCACAGAAGTCACCAATGAGTGTGTGACATAAAACCAGAATAATACAAGGAAAAAGTCCAGCCAGTACACTTGAACCTTGTCTCTGAAATGGGATTCAATATTAGGCAGATTCCTCTTAGACTGCAACTGAACAAGGGGGCTTACAAATTAAAGATTATACTACCCATGCTACTACCCTCTTGGGCATATTGTGAAGATCAGATGCGAAACTGGGATAAGAAAGAGCTATGAAAATGATCAAGCATTATGCAAATCCAAGTTAGTACAATTAGTATGAGACTGATTTGCACCTAAAGAATTCCCATGGAATTTACTCTGAGTTTTCGTGCAGACTACAATTTAGCTGTATTCTCATGTAACGTGAAAGGCTTATAAAATTTCTCTAATACGGAGTAAGTTTAACCAGTATCTTGTCCAGAGAAAAACTCCATTAATTTGTGACCTAACGAGGGATGACTAGCAAACAATCTTTAATTAATACTCAAAAATGCATTATAAAATAAGAATGCCTTCAAAAGGGCTTGGGTCATTGTATTTGTTAATATTTTAAGCAAGTGTTTTTATACACAGGAAAAAAAATCAAAATATTAAGCATGTATTTATGCACGCACACTTTAAATAATAGAATTTAATTGTTAATGGTTATAAAGCAATTAGGGCCATATTAATATGTAATGAAAAGCGAGTCTGTGCACTTTCTAAGAGAGATTTAAATTATTCTGTGAATGTCTACAAGTCTTCCGGAAAGTAGAACAATATTCCACCTTAGCTGATTCCCTGAAACATTTCCAAATGGGATGGATGATCTTAGAGATTTTCTGCAGTAATTTCAAACCTAATATATCATCATAAATTTATCTTCTAAGACTGCCGTGGAATACTATATATATCATTCATTATGATGGAGTTTTGCTGAGGGCTGGGGTCTAAAACCATCAGATTAGGTTTAAATTACACTTTGGTTCTTTTTCATTCAACATTAAAGCAATGTTATATTATTTGTCTATGAAAAGACAGAGGCTATTTCTACATAGGAGAAAGAGACCATATAGATTTTTATATCCCTTCCATCACTAAAATGAAAACATTTAATTTTTTATTGTGTTAAACTAAGACAGAAAGACATGAATCAATGTGTCCAGCATTTACTTAGGGCCTGCTAAGTATTAAAAGGATTTTCAAACCCTGAGATTACAAACGAAACAGTTCTCCGTAATGTCAAAATAACTTTCCACCACCCACAGCAGAATAATATTATTCAGCATCAGAACTGGTCATGACATCCTATGGACCAATCTTTCATTTTCATTTATGGAGGCTGGGATAGAAGTGGAGGCTTACACATTACTTTCTATCCAACTCGGCTAATTATTCTGACATCATGGGAAACTAGATTTGTAGTAGCAGTCAGACCTTGAGATTTATCTAGAAGTAGCTAAAATTTAACAAATCTAGAGAAGCCGATCTAATTAATGAATCTTTTATGCTGATTACTAATAGGAATTGCACACAAACCTTATGACAAATTAAAGCAATACATACGGGCTTTGGATGAACTAATAATCCACATTTTGCTTGATAAAACATGTTAGGCACTGTTGGAAAAATACCATTTAATCCAACATGTTTTTTTCTTTTTTGAACTATAAATGTTTAAAAGAGAAGACTGTGATAGAGGGGAAAAAATTAAACATATACAATAGTGGGCTCTTACTGAGTTCCTGAAAGAAATGTTATTTAAAAGCTTATGTATTACTCCATATAAACTATAACTGCTTTATGAAAAAGAAATAAAACAAACGGTCTATTTTATTAGACAAAGCACCAGCATTGCAGGGGACCACAGAATTGGATGTAATACTGATGAGCAAACAAACATCAACATTATTTTACACGTGTGACTTCTGAAAAATGTCTCAGAAACTCCTAGAATCTGGATGTATACATCGGCAGGCTTGAGTCACCAAACATCTCACAACATGTAGGACAATCTCACCGAAAAAAGACATCTAGACAATAGCCTCCTCAAGTTAGGAAAAATCAAAAACCATGAAAGACCAATAAAGATGTTAAAAAATATATATATCAGCTTAAAATATGAAAAAAAAAACCATCAAAGAATTCTTCTAAAATATTGACAAATTCCAGGTAATCAACTAAACCATGCCCTTTCCAGCATATCACACATTCTCTCACATGAACGAACAATCAAGAAATCTTTATTTGCATCTGGAGAGCAAATTCATCACTGGATGGAGTTATAACAGCGTAGTCAATGGAAGTTGGGGTAAACTGGAAGGTGGCGTAAACATTTTGATACACTAGCAACATTCTAATTTTCTTCTACCTTGGGCTACCAAGGAAAGACACTCAACATTTTTTTTTTTTAATTTTGGCCACAGAAATTTTTTTCAAAGAAACTTAACTATTTCTGTAACATTTATTCCACAAATAGTTATTGCACATGGGCTAGGACTGTTCAAAGCCCTAGTAGTAATAGAGCTATGAATATGATGAAGAGAGCTAAAAATTCTGTGAGGTTATAAGCTCTCGTTGCTCACACTATAGGTAACACCAACTCACACACACAGTTTTTTTTATACAGAGACAGAAAGAGGCAGAGAGAGAGACAGAGAAAGAAAAAGAGAGAGAAAGTTGGAGGCACCATAGTGGATAGATCATACTGCACATTTGTAGAAACTGTAACTTAATCAAAGAATTTATGGTTCTACTCTAAGATTATCTTTGAATCTTTTTTATCCATTACATTTTGTATCTGATTTTCAAAACGTCTCTAAAATGTAGGACTTTACAGTTTGAATTTCAGCTACAACCTACAATGTCTTTCGGTAAATGTGCCAAAGAAGGAGACAAACTGGTAAAAAATACTGCTGTGCAATTTAAGTAATTAAAGTACATTTACTGAAATGGCACAATGGTAGACTTACTTTCACTTTCAAATATAAAAGATACAGACATTTATAAGTAACTCAAAGGAGAAATAAGGATTCAGCAAAGGAGAACTTCTCTAGTTCAGGAAAAGGTACATTCCTATACTCTGTACATCACCTCTGTAGTAAAACAAGATTCCCTCCTCCAGACCCACAGCCTTCCCTAGCTTCGAACATATTCCTGTTCCACTCACGGCACAGCTGTGAGGTAAGACCTATACAAAATTAGAGATTTCACTGTAAGGACATATAAAGATTTCATCCTGTGTGCCTTATACTGATTACCTGGAAATGACGCATGCTGCATCATAGCAAAATGTCCAGCTGAAGCCTCAAGGGACCCACCTATCATCATTTTTCTGAATGCAATTAGATTTCCAGTGTTTTGCCTCTAAAATCAAGGTAGACTGTGGCAGTCTTTGCCCTATCTACTAGTGTACGCATCACTTTGAGAAAAACAAAGGTATTTAAAGAATTTCTTGAAAAAAATCTCAATTCCCAGCAGAGCCCATCTTTCTATCACCCGTCCCTTATAGGTTGCTCAATAGATATAAATAAATATCATTTTTGTAATAGGAAAAATGAAGACGCTAAATAATTAGATACCAGAATAATCGTTATTCTTGGATTTCTGATGACAAGAGGAAGAGATTCTATGAGATATACAGATGCCTAATGCTACCTATTTATGGTAAAGAAATAAATTTAAAAATACAAACATTCACATATACACATACTAGAGACGTCATATAATGATTAATGTTTTGACAATCCCAGGACATAACACTATGATAAAGTATAACAAACAAAATGTATTTTCATGCTTTTTCTGTTTTAAGCCAGTTTTATTCTTTGTTGGCTTCCTAAGGCATTAAAACAATAAATATCTTCTCTTTGGTTCTAGATTGGTCAGCACGCTAAGTTGTCCCATTACTTAACGTAGGGACACTCTCATGTAAACAACTTCGCAAAAACAATTGTTGTTTTAGATTCTTCCCCCCCCCGCCATTTATTTGCCATTATTCTGCAGTACTATGTTAAGGCATCATTTGTAGATTGTTTTGCTTCAATACAGGGCTATGCAGATTAGAGGCAAGTGGAGAATACACACATACATGGAATAGGCCATATGTAAATGTACTGTGACACAGAAGTAATATTCTTATGAAAATCTTTACCACATAGAAAAGTATAAAGTAAAAATTGACAACTTTTCCACTGTACATACAAATACAAAAAACAGGTGGGTGTATTCGTTATCTATCACTATATAACAAATGACTACGAACTTAGTGGTTTAAAAACAACACACTTTCATCATCTCACAATTGTAATTGGGCAGAGATCTAGGCACAGCTTAACTGGGTTCCTCTGTTTAATCATCTTTTACAAGGTTGTAATGTAATTAAGATGTTGGTCAGGATTGGGGTCTCATCTGAAATTTAACTGAGTTAATAATCCACTTCCAAGCTCTTGTGGTTATTGGCAGGATTCAGTTTCTTGCAGGCTATTTGACTTCCTTCCCACGTGCATCTCTACATAGAGCAGTTTGCTTTATCAAAGCCATTAAAGGGCAATCAATAGAGAAAGTCTGCTAGCAAGACAAAAGTAACAATTTCTTGTATCTTAATCATAGTGGGGACATTCCATTGTCTTAGACATATACTGTTGGTTAGAAGCAGGTCACTAGGCCAGCCCATACCTAAGGGGTGGGAATTATAAACACAATGTAGGATCATTAGGGGTTGTCTTAGATCTTAGTGGATATGTGAACAAATATGGAAGTTCATTTTCTATATGCACTTTGGCGACTCTGTTTTATTCACTTACTATATCATGGTCATCTTCCTATTCCAGCATAGACAGATTTACTTTTTTCTTTTAAATAGTCATATACTATTTATTTCATATATTTAATTAGTTTCCTATGCCATATCTTTTCAAACCTCTTCATTTTTCCTTGGCTTTTCATCTCCAGCCCCTAGAAAATGGAGATAGTCTAATACCTTTAGATTATAGAAGATTAGTTCTAGCCGGAAACTTAAAAGGGTTGATATTACTATTTCAACTTACTAATGATTCAGAAGACACACATAGTGTGGCTCCAAACATCACAAAAAGGTACAAACATTTGTCAAGTTTAATTTCTTTAAAAGTTTTATAGGAGTGACAAAAGCAGCATGAAAGAGATAGAGAGTCAGTGATTCCACAAATCTATTTTATGTAATTCTAGCACACATTTTAAAAAACGTTAGAAAAATGAGGAGGAAGCCACCCATTCCTCTTGGGGAAGTGAGGGCATTTCTTGTTGCTTCTAAGAATTTTAGACTTTACACAACACAGAATGTAGATAGTCTTCTACCCATGTGATGAAGGCACTTGTTAATCTGGTAAAATGATAGATAGGTTCAAGAGGCCCCGTTTGCCCATCACCATACTTAAAAATGTCTAATTATAAGCCTGATACTGACACCGTAAGTGTTCCTAATTTCTTCTATAAAGGTTTTTACTAATAACTGTGAGTCCAGAGTATATTAGGTACTAGCAAAGGGCTGGATGACAAGATGAGTTACAATAAAAAAATATCTGTTTGTTAGATATGGAGAAATATATTTAGATGAAAAATCTGACAAATCAACAATTATACAATGAAAAACTATAGAACACATTTCTGGATAGGACAGAATGGCAAAGATCCATTTCTACATTCTCCATTCATGCTAAGCATAGCCAGAAACCCTGGAAATGGTATGAGACACAACCAAAGGAGAATCTCAACAGATGCAGACAAAGCTTTCCACAAAATTCAACACCCATTTATGAGAAAAACCCTCCAGAAAGCAGGCATAGAGGGAACTTACTGCAACATAATAAAGGCAATATATGACAAACCCACAGCCAACATCGTTCTCAGTGGTGAAAAACTGAAACCATTTCCACCAAGATCAAGAACAAGACAAGGTTGCCTGCTCTCACCACTATTATTCAACATAGTTTTGGAAGTTTTAACCACAGCAATCACAGAAAAAAAAGAAATAAAAGGAATCCAAATCAGAAAAGAAGAAGTAAAGTTGTCACTGTTTGCAGATGACATGATACTATACATAGAGAATCCTAAAGATGCTACCAGAAAACTACTAGAGCTCATCAATTAATTTGGTAAAGTAGCAGGATACAAAATTAATGCACAGAAATCTCTTGCATTCCTATACACTAATGATAAAAAATCTGAAAGTGAAATTAAGAAAACACTCCCATTTACCACTGCAACAAAAAGAAAAAAATACCTAGGAATACACCTACCTAAGGAAACAAAAGACCTGTATGCAGAAAATTATAAGACACTGATGAAAGAAATTAAAGGTGATACAAATAGATGGAGAGATATACCATGTTCTTGGATTGGAAGAATCAACACTGTGAAAATGACTATACTACCCAAAGCAATCTACAGATTTCATGCAATCCCTATCAAACTACCACTGGCATTTTTCACACAACTAGAACAAAAAATTTCAGAATTTGTAGGGAAACACAAAAGACCCTGAATAGCCAAAGCAATCTTGAGAAAGAAAAAATGGAGCTGGAGGAATCAGACTCCTTGACTTCAGACTATACTACAAAGCTACAGTCATCAAGACAGTATGGTACTGGCACAATAACAGAAATACAGATCAATGGAAGAGGATAGAAAGTGCAGAGATAAACCCACACACATATGGTCACCTTATCTTTGATAAAGGAGGCAAGAATATACAATGGAGAAAAGACAGCCTCTTAAATAAGTGGTACTGGGAAAACTGGACAGCTACATGTAAAAGAATGAAATTAGAACACTCCTTAACACCATACACAAAAATAAGCTCAAAATGGATTAAAGACCTAAATGTAAGGCCAGACACTATCGAACGTTTAGAGGAAAACATAGGCAGAACACTCTATGACATAAATCACCGCAAGATCCTTTTTGACCCACCTCCTAAAGAAATGGAAATACAAACAAAAACAAACAAATGGGACCTAATGAAACTTAAAAGCTTTTGCACAGCAAAGGAAACCATAAACACGACCAAAAAACAACCCTCAGAATGGGAGAAAATATTTGCAAATGAAGCAACTGACAAAGGCTTAATCTCCAAAATTTACAAGCAGCTCATGCAGCTCAATATCAAAAAAACAAACAACCCAATCCAAAAATGGGCAGAAGACCTAAATAGACATTTCTCCAAAGAAGATATACAGATTGCCAACAAACACATAAAAGAATGCTCAACATCATTACTCATTAGAGAAATGCAAATCAAAACTACAATGTGATATCATCTCACACCAGTCAGAATGGCCATCATCAAAAAATCTACACACAATAAATGCTGGAGAGGGTGTGGAGAAAAGGGAGCCCTCATACACTGTTGGTGGGAATGTAAATTGATACAGCCACTATGGAGAACAGTATGGAGGTTCCTTGAAAGACTAAAAATAGAACTACCATATGACCCAGCAATCCCACTACTGGGCATATACCCTGAGAAAACCATAATTCAAAAAGTGTCATGTACCACAATGTTCACTGCAGCTCTATTTAGCAAGGACATGGAAGCAACCTAAGTGTCTATCGACAGATGAATGGATAAAGAAGATGTGGCACATATATACAATGGAATATTACTCAGCCATTAAAAGGAACGAAATTGAACTATCTGTAGTGAGGTGGATGGACCTAGAGTCTGTCATACAGAGTGAAGTAAGACAGAAAGAGAAAAACAAATACCGTATGCTAACACATATATATGGAATCTTAAAAAAAAAAAATGGTCATGAAGAACCTAGGGGCAAGACAGGAATAAAGACTCAGACCTAGTAGAAAATGGACTTGAAGACACGGGGAGGGGGAAGGGTAAGTTGGGACAAAGTGAGAGAGTGGTAGTGTATATATGGACATATATACACTACCAACTGTAAAACACATAGCTAATCGGAAGCAGTCTCATAGCACCTGGAGATCAGCTCAGTGCTTTGTGACCAGCTAGAAGGGTGGGATAGGGAGGGTGGGAGGGAGGGAGACGCAAGAAGGAAGAGATATGGGGCTATATGTATGTGTATAACTGATTCACTTTGTTATAAAGCACAAACTAGCACACCACTGTAAAGCAATTATACTCCAATAAAAATGTAAAAAAAAAAACAACTGTAGTACACATTTCTGATTAGGACAGGATGACACAGATCCATTTCTACACTCTCCAATCATACTAAGCATAGCTAGAAACCTTGGAAATGGTATGAGAGACAACCGAAGGATAACTCTAATAGGTAAAAAGAAGGTGGGAAACTGGACCCCAGGATGAGAGGAACAGCACAGTGGCCAGATGTTTTGTTTCCTCTTTATCCAAAGGAGGAAGGCAAGCCAAATCTGGCATTTACAACAACTGCCGACTTGGGGGTGGAGAGGGGAGAAAGGCAGCCCAGGTAGGCTCATTCCTCCCTGGAATTGAGTGGGAGTTCTTATGACAACATGAGGTGAACGCAAAGCAAAAAGCAAGGAGGCTAAATTGGGAGCCCAGCCAGAAAAAAGCAGCCAAGGGGTATGGACCTGAGATCCCCTTTCTAGCAAGACATACATAGGTGGTATGCAGAGCAGGCAGGAGAGACTCCTCTCTAGAAAGCAGCCTGGTCCAGAAAACCTCTCTCCTACTCAGAAACACCAGGATGGGTGGTCAGAACTGGATAAAGGGAGATAATCACTGGAAGAGGGCCATACTAAGTAGCTGCTTTACTACTGTGGACCCAAGACACTCCTGCCCTTCCTAGAAACACTGGAGTCGGTGTACCAGCAATGGAATACCAAAAACCCTTATCTCCCCAAGAGACAGTAAGTCTCTGTAGTAAAGCAGCCTGACCTGGGGAAACTCTCTCTGCCCCAGTTGGCACTAAGAGTTGGGACACATGGGGATTCCTGTGGCACCAGATAAACCAAGCAGATCAAAATAATAACAGAAGGGATCTGAAAATTAAACTGCCATTGGAAACACAGCCCATAAAATTGGACCAAGACCTACGTGCCAAAACCAAACAAGGTGACTGCCTACTGAAGTAAAAGATTTAAAAAGGACCTAGATTCTGACATAACAGACAGAATGTTCAGGATAAAATAAAATATTACCCATCAAAGAAGACCCAAGGAAATCAGAACTTGAATGAGGAAAGACCATCAACTGATGCTAACACCAAGGTGAATCACGATTGTAACTATTTGACAAAGATTTTAAAGCAGTTGTCATAAATAAGCTTCAGCAATCAATTACAAATGAAAAAAACAGAATCTTAGCAAAGAAATCAACTGATAAAAGCAGAACCAAATGGAAACTACAGAACTGAAAAAATACAGTAATAAAACTGGAAAACTTTCTTCATGGGCTCAAAAGCCAAATGGAGATAACAAAGGATTAAAAGTCTGTGAACTTCAGGCCAGAGTAATAGAATTCACTCATCTTAAAAACACACAAAGAATAGACTAAATAACAACAACAATAACAAAGAACAGTGCCTCAGAGACCCATAACAAAAGAGTAATGATAAAAGATCTAACATTTGTATCATTTTCTTCTCCTAAAAGGAGAAGAAAAAAGGGTAGGGAGAGTATTTTTTTGAATGTAGCTCAAAACTAATCAAACCTGGTAAAAAACCCAAAACTACTTATGTACAAAGCTAAGTGAATTTTAAACAGGGTAAACAGAGAAATCTAGAACATGACACACCATAATTAAACTTGTGTAAACTAAAAATAAAATCTGAAGAGTAGCCAGAGAGAAACATTACATGGCCAGGCCTCATAGACAGCCAGGCTGGGACCAGCCCTGACCACCAGGGCATCAGCAACAATTGTGGCACAAACACAACAAGAGGACATACACAGCCCACACTGGAAACAAACCTGGAGCACCTGCTCTGGTGACCAGCAGGGACTGTGCCACTGGGCCCAACAGGACACCATCTACATAACGACACTCTTTCAAGACTGGGAGATATAGATGACATAACTAAAACACAGAAACAAACACAGAGAATTAGGCAAAATGAAGAGACAAAGGAATACCTTCCAAACAAAAGAACAAGACAAAACTTCAGAAAATGAACTGAACAAAACAGATATAAGCAATTTACCAGATAAAGAGTTCAAAGTAATCATCAAAAAACGCTACCTGAACTCAGAAGAATTGATGAATTCAGTGAGAACTATAACAAAGAGTTACAAAATATAAAAGAGAACCAATCAAAACTGAAAAATATAATATCAAATAAAAAATGTACTAGAGGGAATCAAGAGCAAATTAGAGGAACAGATCAGCAATCTGGAAGAGAGGACAGTGGAAATCAACCAAACAGAAGAACAAAAGAAAAAAAAAAGAATAAAAAATTTTTAAATGAGGATAGCATACTAACAATTGCATTATAGGCTCCCAGATGAAGAAAAGGGAGAAAGTAGCAGAAAATCTATTTGTCTGAAAACTTTTCTAACCTGTTGAGAAATATAATATCCAAGTCAAGGAAGCACAGAAAGCCACAAACAACATGAATTTAAGAGGCCAAAACCAAGAAACATTATAATTAAAATGTCAAAAGGTAAATATAAAAAGAAAATCTGAAAAGCAGCAAGAGAAAAACAACTCGTTACACACAAGGGAGCCCCATAAAACGATAAGCTGATTTTTCAGCAGAAATTTTACAGGCCAGACGGAAGTAGCACAAAATATTCACATCACCAAAAGAAACAAAAAAATTAAAACCAAGAGCGCTCTACATGTCAAGGCTATCAGAACTGAAGGATATGTAAAGGGTTTCCCAGATAAACAGAAGCTAAAGGAGTTCATTACCACTAAACCAGCCTTAAAGAGATGTTTACTGGAATTCTTTAAATGAACAAGACTATAACTAGAAATAAGACAATTAGGATAGAAAGAAATCTTACTGATAAAGGCAAACATATGGTGAAAGTACTGGATCAACTAACTATAAAACTAGTATGAAGGTTAAAAGACAAAAGTAGTAAAATCATCTATATCTAAAACACATAGTTAAGCAACATGCAAAATAAAAACATGTAAAAATATGACATTAAAAACAAAATGAGGGCTTCCCTGGTGGCACAGTGGTTGAGAGTCTGCCTGCCAATGCAGGGGACACAGGTTCGTGTCCCGGTCCGGGAAGATCCCACATGCTGCGGAGCGGCTGGGCCCGTTAGCCATGGCCGCTGAGCCTGCGTGTCCGGAGCCTGTGCTCCGCAACGGGAGAGGCCACAACAGTGAGAGGCCTGCGTACCACAAAAAAAAAACAAAACAAAGCAAAACCAAAAAAATGGGAGGAAGTAAAAATGTAGTGCTAAAAATTAAGAGACAATTTAGAATGCTGTATACATAGACTGTAATACAAGAAACTCATGGTAACCAATAAACCAAAAACCTGTAACAGATACACACACAAAAAAAGAAAAAGGAATACAAATATAACAGTAAATGAGATCATCAAATCACAAGCTAAGAGAACAAGAGAAGAAGGGAACAGAGAAGAACTACAAAAACAACCAGAAAAAAATTAACAAAATGGCCCCAAGTACATACTTATCAGTAATTCTCTTAAATGTAAATGGACTAAATGCCCCAATAAAAATACATAGGGTGGCTAAATGGATTAAAAAACAAGACCCATATATATATGCAGCTCACAAGAAACTCACTTCAGATCTAAAGACATACACAGACTGAAAGTGAAGAGATGGAAAAAGATACTACATACAAATGAAAACAAAAAGAAAGCAGGGGTAGCAATACTTGTATCAGGCAAAATAGAATCTAAAACAAAGACTCTAACAAGAGACAGAAAGGGCATTATATAATGATAAAGGGATCAAACCAACAAGAGGATAATGCTTGTAAATATCTGTGCACCCAACACAGGAGCAGATAAAGCAAATATTAACAGACTTAAGGGAGAAACTGACAGCAACACAATAATAGTAGGGGTCTTTAACACCCCAATTACAATAATGGATGAATCACCCAGACAGAAAATCAATAAGGAAACATTAGCCATAAATGAGATATTAGACCAGATGGACTTAACTGTACTTAATATTACACCCCAAAACAGAAGAATACACATTCTTTACGAGAATGGAATATTCTCCAGGACAGATTATATATTAGGCCACAAAACACGTCTCAAAATATTTAAAAAGACTTAAATCATATCAAACACCTTTTTTGACCACAATGGTATAAAACTAGAAATCAATTACAAGTTAAAAATAAAAAAACCCCACAAACACGTGAAGGCTAAACAACATGCTTCTAAACAGCCAGTGGGTCAATGAAGAAACCAAAAGGGAAATTTAAAAAATACACGTTGAGAAAAATAAAAATGAAATTATAATATTCCAAAACCTATGGGACACAGAAAAGGCAGTTCTAAGAATGAAATTTATAGTGATACAGGCCTACCTCAGGAAACAAGAAAAATCTCAAATAAACAATCTAAACTTGCCCCTAAAGAAACTAGAATAAAAGGAACAAAGGAAAAGAAAACAAAGCCCAAATTTAGTAGAAGGAAATAATAAAGATTAGAGTAGAAATGAATGAAACAGAGAATTTTAAAAAATATAAAAGATAAATGAAACTATGAACTCATTCTTTGAAAAGATAAACAAAATTGATAAATCTTTAGCCAGACTAATCAAGATAAAAGAGAAGGGGCCCAAATAAAAGAGGAAATTAATGAGAATTTACAATTAGCATCACAGAAATAAAAAGGCTCATAAGACATTAACCAACAAATTGGACCACCTAGAAGAAATAAATAAATTCCTGGAAACATACAATCTTCCAAGACTGAATCAATAAGAAATAGAAAATCTAAACAGGTCAATAACTAGTAATAAAACTGAATCAGAGGTCAAAGAAATCCCAACAAAAGTCCATGACTAGGTGGCTTCACAGGGTTATTCTACCAAATACTTAAATAAGAGTTTAATACTTATCCATCTAAAACTATTCCAAAAATTAAAGAGGAAATAATACTTCAAACTCATTCTATGAGGCCAGCATCAACCTGAAAAGAAAAGCAGACAAAGACACCACACACACACAGTTATGAATTAATATCCCTGATGAGCATAGATGCAACAATTCTCAACAAAATATTAGCAAAACAAATTCAACAGTGCATTAGAAGTATCATAAATCATGATCAAATGAATACAAGGAAGGTTCAGTACCCAAAAATCCATCAATGTGACACATCACATTAACAAACTGAGGAATAAAAATCATACGATTATCTCAGATGCATAAAAAGCATTTGAAAAAATTCAACATCCAATTTTGATAAAAACTCTCAGAAGAGTGGACATAGAGGGAACATACTTTAATATAATAAAGGCTACATGCGACAAACCACAACTAGCATAATACTCAATAGTGAAAAGCTTAAAGCTTTACCTGTAATATTGGGAACAAGACAAGAATGCCCACACTTGCCATTTTATCATTTTATTCAACACAGTACCGCAAGTTTTAGCCACAGCCATCAGATAAGAAAAGGAGATAAAAGGCATCCAAATTGGAAAGAAAGAAGTAAAACTGTCACTATTTGTAGATGACATGACACCATATATGTGCGTGTGTGTGTATATATACAATTATATATATGTGTGTGTGTGTGTATATGTATGTGTATATATATATATATGAACCCTAAAGACTCCAAAAAACTATTAGAACTAATAATTGAATTTAGTAAAGTTGCAAGATACAATAAACAGAAATCTGTTGCATTTCTGTACACTAATCACAAACTATCAGAAAGATAAATAAAGAAAACAATCCCATTTACAATCACATCAAAAAAAAATCCCCAAAATACTTAGGAATAAATTTAACTAAGGAGGAGAAAGACTTATACTCTAAAAGCTATATGACAGTCATGAAAGACAGTGAATATAACACAAATAAATGGAAAGATATAGCATGCTCATGGATTGGAAAAATTACTAGTTTTAAAATGTCCAAACTACCCAAAGCAATCTACAGATTCAATGCAATCCCCATGAAAAACCAATGGCATTTTTACACAACTAGAAAAAATAATCTAAAATTTGTTTAGAATCACACACACACACACACACACAAAACCAAATAACCAAAGCAATATTAAGAAAGAAGAACAAAGCTGTAGGTATCATGGTCCCTGACTTCAAACTATATTACAAAGCTATAGCAATCAAAAGTGTATGGTACTGACACAAAAACAGACACATAAATAAATGGAACAGAATAGAGATCCTAGAAATAAACCCATGCTCATATGCTCAATTAATTTAGGACAAAAGAGTCAAAAATATCAGTGGGGGAAAAGACAGTCTCTTCAATAAATGATATTGGGAAAACTGGACAGCTACATGCAAAAGAATGAAACTGAACCACTTTCTTACACCATATACAAAAGTAAACTCAAAATGGATTAAAAATTTAAATGTAAGACGTAAAACCTGAAACTCCTAGAAGAAAATATAGGCAGTAAATTAGCTATATTTTGGCACTGGTCTTAGCAGTATTGTATTGGCTCTGTCTCTTCAGGCAGGGCAACAAAACAACAATAAACAAGTGTGATTACATCAGGCTAAAAAGTTTTTGCACAGCGAAGAAAATCATCAACAAAAGCAAAAGGCAACATACTAAATGGGACAAAATATTTAGAAATAATATATCAGATAAGAGGTTAATATCTAAAATATATAAAGAACTCACACAACTCAATAACAAAATCTTATTAAAAAATGAGCAGAAAACAGAGCTACCATATGATCCAGCAATTCCACTTCTGGGCATATATCCAGAAGAAGCCATAATTTGAAAAGAAATATGCACTGCAACGTTCATTGCAACACTATTTACAATAGCCAGGACATGGAAGCAACCTAAATGTCCATCAACAGAGGAATGGATAAAGAAGATGTGGTACATATATGCAATGGAACATTAGTCAGACATAAAAAAGAAAAAAATAATGCCATTTGCAACAACGTGGATGGATGTAGAGATTCTTATACAGAGTGAAGTCAGTCAGACAAAGACAAACATCATATAATATCGCTTATATGCGGAATCTAAGGCTCCAAATGAACTTATCTACAATACCAAAACAGAGTTACAGATGCACAAAATAAACTTATGGTCACCGGGGGATAAGGGGTGGAGGGGAGGGACAAATTAGAAGATTGGGACTGACACATATACACTACTATATATAAAATAGATAACTAATAAGGACCCAGTGTATAGCACAGGGAACTCTACTCAATACTCTGTAATGGCCTATATGGGAAAAGACCTAAAAAAGAGTGGATATATGTATTTGTACAACAGATTCACTTTGCTGTACACTTGAAACAAACACAACATTGTAAATCAATTATACCCCAATAAAAATTTTTTAAAAATGAGCAGAGGACCTAAATAGACATTTTTCCAAGGAAGACATATAGATGGCCAACAGACACATGAAAAGATACCCAACATCATCAGATAAATGCAATTCAAAACCACAATGAGATATCACCTCACACCTGTCAGAATTGCTATCATCAAAAAGACCACAAATGACAAGCGGGTGAGGATGTGAAGAAAAGGGAACCCTTGTGCACCCCTGGTGCACTGGTACAGGTACTATGGAAACATTATATAGAGGTTCCTCAAAAAATTTAAAATAAATCTACCATATGACCCAGCAATTCCACTCCTGGGTATTTATCTGAAGAAAACAAAAACACTAATTCTAAAGACATATACACCCTTATGTTTACTGCAGCACTGTTTACGATAGACAAGATATGGAATCAATTGATGTGTCTATCAACAGATGAATGGATAGGAATATGAGATGTCTGTGTGTGTGTTTGTGTACATATATACTTTTATGTGAGTATATACATGTATGTATATATACACATGTGTATATATATGTGTATATGTATATATAAATATTATTCAGCCATTAAAAAGGATGAAACCTTGCCATTTGCAACAACATGAATGGACCTAGAGGGTATTATGCTAAGTGAAATAAGTCACACAGAGAAAGACATATACCATACTATTTCACTTATATGTAGAATCTAAAAAAGAGACAAATGAACATATGTGGAATCTAAAAAAGAGACAAATGAACAAACAAGACCAAACAAATGACTCTTAAGTATAGAGAACAACATATGATAGCCGCAGAGGAAGAAGTAAGGTGTTCTGACAAAATAGGTAAAGAGGATTAAGAGGTACAAACTTCCAGATATAAAATAAATAAGTCATGGGGATATAGCACAGCATAAGGATTATAGTCAATGATTCTGTTATAATCTTGTATGGTGACATGGTTATTACACATCATTGTAATCAATTCATAATGTATACAAATGTCGAACAACTATGTTGTAAACCTGAAACTCATAGGTCAACTATACTTCAAAAAAATAAGGAAAAAGCATACACTCAAAACAATATAAATAAATCATGATGAAATTTATAAAACGTTGAACCAACCTGTAGTAAGGTGAGAAAAAGAAAAACAGGGAAACATGGAAGACAAGTGAAAAGTAATAAAATGGCATACTTAAGCATTAATGTATTCATTTTTTTAAGTTTCCATACATTCTTTATATTTTTTAAATTGAAGTATAGTTGATTTACAGTGTTGTATTAATTTCTGCTGTACAGCAAAGTGACTCATTTATATACATATATACATTCATTTTTATATTCTTTTCCATTATGGTTTATCCCAGGATATTGAATATAGTTCCCTGTGCTATACAGTAGGACCTTGTTGTTTATTCATTTTATAGGTAATAGTTTCCATCTACTAACCCCAAACTCCCAGTCAATCCCTTCCCCACCCTCCCTCCGCCTTGGAAACCACAAGTCTGTTCTCTATGTCTGCAAGTCTGTTTCATAGATAGGTTCATTTGTGTCATATTTTAGATTCCATATATAAGTGATATCATATGGTATTTGTCATTTTCCTTCTGACTTACTTCACTTAGTATGATAATCTCTAGTTGCATCCATATTGCTGCAAATGGCATTATTTTGTTCTTTTTTATGACTGAGTAGTATTCCATTGTATATATGTATCACATCTTCTTTATCCATTCATCTAGCCATGGACATTTAGGTTATTTCCATGTCTTGGCTATTGTGAATAGTGCTGCTATAAACATAGGGGCATATGTATCTTTTTGAATTAGTTTTGTCCAGATATATGCCCAGGAGTGAGACTGCTGGATCATATGGCAATTATATTTTCAGTTTTCTGAGGAACTTCCATACTATTTTCCACAGTGGCTGCACCAACTTACATTGCCACCAACAGTGTAGGAGGGTTCCTTTTTCTTAACACCCTCTCCAGCATTTGTTATCTATAGACTTTTTAATGATGGCCATTCTGACCAGTGTGAGGTGGTACCTCATTGTAGTTTTGTGTTTCTCTAATAATTAGTGATGTTGAGAATATTTTCATGTGCCTATTGGCACATGTGCCTGTATGTCTTCTTTGGAGAAATATCTATTTAGGTCTTCTGCTCATTTTTTCATTGGGTTGTTTGTTTTTTTGTTATTGAGTTATATGAGCTGTTTGTATATTTTGGAGATCAAGCCCTTATTGGTTACATCATTTGCAAATATTTTCTCCCATTCTGTAGGTTGTCTTTTAGTTTTGTTTATGGTTTCCTTTGCTGTGCAGAAGCTTTTAAGTTTAACTAGGTCCCATTTGTTTATTTTTGTTGTTATTTCTATTGCATTAGGAGACTGACCTAAGAAAACATTGATACAATTTATGTCAGAGAATGTTTTACCTATGATTTCTTTTAGGAGTTTTATGGTGTCATGTCCTATATTTAAGTCTCTAAGCCATTTTGAATTTATTTTTGTGCATGGTATGAGGGTAGTTTCCATACATTTTTAAACAGCCTTATTAAAATACAAGTCACATACAATTAACTTTACCCATTGAAATTGTACAATCAATGACCACTAGTATATTCAGAGTTGTACATCCATTACTACAGTCAATTTTATTATTTTTTTGTTTGTTTGTTTTGTTTTGTTTTTTTTGTGGTACGCAGGCCTCTCACTGCTGTGGCCTCTCCCGTTGCACAGCACAGGCCCTGGATGCACAGGCTCAGCGGCCATGGCTCACAGGCCCAGCCGCTCCGCAGCATGTGGGATCCTCCCAGACCGGGGCACGAACCCGTGTCCCCTGCATTGGCTGGCGGACTCTCTTACGCCAGAACAACATGGTACTGGCATAAAAACAGACACATAGATCAATGGAACAGGACAGAGAGCCCAGAGATACACCCACACACTTATGATCAATTAATCTATGACAAAGAAGGCAAGACTATACAATGGAGAAAAGATACTCTCTTCAATAAGTGGTGCTGGGAAAACTTGACAGCTATATGTAAAATGATGAAATTAGAACATTTCTCATACCTTGTACAAAAAATAAACTCAAAGTGCATTAAACATTTAAATGTAAGACCAGAAACCATAAAACTCTTAGAAGAAAACATAGAACACCCTTTGACATAAATTGTAGCAATATATTTTTTTTTTTGGCTGTGTCTCCTAAGGCAAAGGAAACAAAAGCAAAAATAAACAAATAGAACCTAATTAAATTTAAAAGCTTTTACACACTAAAGGAAACCATTGACAAAAAACAAAAAAGACAACTTACTGAATGGGAGAAGATTATATTCACAAATAATATGACTGATAAGGGGTTAATATCCAAAGTATATAAACCGCTCATACAAATCAATAACAAGAAACCCAACAACCTGATTAAAAAATGGGCAAAAGAACTGAACAGACATTTTTCTAAAGAAGACATACACATAGCTATCAGGTACATGAAAATTTGCTCAACATCACTAATCATCAGGGAAATGCAAATCAAAACCACAATGATATATCATCTCATACACATCTTTTCACGTGCTTATTGGTCTTGTTTATATGTTCTTTGAAAAATGTATTTAAATAATTTATCCATCAACATTATTTTCATTATTTAGTTGTTACAGTTCCTTATATAGTCTAGATACAAGTTCCTTTTCAGATATATGATTTACAATATATTTTTTTCCAATCTGGGATTGCCTTCTGATTTTCTTGATAGTATCTTTTGAAGCACAAAATTTTAAATTTTAATTAAGTACGGTTTATCTATTTTTTAAACTGTTGTATTTTTGGTGTTATATCCAAGAAACTATTCCTAATTAAAGGTCTTGAAGATTTATGCCAATGTTGTCTCTTAAGATGTTTATAGTTTTACCTCTATTTATACGCATTTTGTGTTAACTTTTGTATATGGTGTAAGGTTTGGTTCAAACTTCATTCTTCTCATATGGATAACCAGGTGTCCCAGCATAATTTGTTGAAAAGACTATTCTTTCTCCACTAAATTACCTTGGCATCCCTATCAAAGATCAGTTGACCATAAATGTGTAAGTTCATTTTGAGACTCTCAATCCTATAGATCTAGATGTGTATCCTTTAGCCTGAAGAACACTTTCTCGATTGCCATGGCTTGTACTAAATTTTGAAATCAGAAAATTTGTTTCTTCCAACTTTCTTATCCTTTATCAATATTTTTTGTAACACAGAGCATTTTGCTTCTTGTAAATATTTACCCTAAACTGAAATGACATAAATACATCAATCTAAACAGATTTGTAGAGTAGAATAAAAGTAAAGTTCACAGCACAACTATACGCTGCTTATAAGAAATTCACTTCTAATCCAATGACAAAGATAAACTAAAAGGAAAGGATGGAAAAAAGATATAATGTGTCAACATTAATCTAAAAAAGTAACAGTGGCTATGTCAATATCTGATAAAGTAAATTTCAGAGCAAAGAAAATTACTAGAGGCCAAAGGGAAAATACCTTTTGAAAAATATCTACCAGAAAGATTTTAATATCAATTAAAAATGAGTATGCACCAAACAACAGAGCCTCAGAATACATAAAACAAAACTGATAGGATTAAAAAGAGAAGTTGACAAATCCACAATTATGGCACTCTACACCTCCCTCTCAAGAACTTATAGAACTACTGTACAGAAAACCAGCGAGGATATAGGTGATCTGAACAATGCAATCAAATAGACTTTAATTGATGTATATAGAACACTCCACCCAACAATAGTAGAATATGCTTTTTCTTCAAGTGACCATGGAACATTGGCCAAGATGTAACATTTAACAGACAATAAAACAAACCTCAACAAATTTTAAATAACTGATCATGTATAGACTTTATTTTCTGACTATATGGAATCAAACTAGGAATCAGTAATAGAAACAAAAAAATCTCAAAAAGGTGAAAATTAAATAATACACTTATGAAGAATCTATGAGTGAAAGAATTCAAAGGAATTTAAAAAACAGAGCTAAATGAAAACAAAACACAGCATATCAAAATGTGGGGTATAGCTAAGGCAGTGCTAAGAAGGAAATTTATAGCAATTAATGCTTACATTAAAAATGATGGAAGGGGGCTTCCCTAGTGGCACAGTGGTTGAGAGTCCACCTGCCGATGCAGGGGACACGGGTTCGTGCCCTGGTCTGGGAAGGTCCCACATGCCTGCGCGTCCAGAGCCTGTGCTCCGCAACGGGAGAGGCCACAACAGTGAGAGGCCCGCGTACCGCAAAAAAAAAAAAAAAAAAAAAAAATGATGGAAGGTTTCAGGTCAATAACATAACTTCTCATTTCAAAAACCTAGAAAAAGAAGAGCAAAAAACCTCAAAATAAACAGAAGGAAGCAAACAATAAAGACAAGAGCAAAAAATCAATGAAACTGAAGATAGGAAAGCAATAAAGAAATGAAGGAAACAAAAAGCTGTTTCTTCAAATAAGTCGGTATAACTGATAAACCACTAGCAAAACTGATACAAGTAAAAATGGAGAAAACACAAATCACCAATATGAAAAATGAAGTAATGGATATCGTTACAAATCCTGTGGCAATTAAAAAGAGTATACTACAAACAACTTCATGCTCAAAAATTTGGCGACTTCGAAGAAATGGATCAATATGTGGAAAACCACAGACTACCTAGGGTAGGCAGAATAATGGACCCCCAAAATGTCAACATCCTAATCCCTGGGAAACTATGAGTATGTTATGTTATATGCCAACAGGGAATTAGCTCTGTTGATTACGGTGACCAGTCTTGAGATGCAGAGGGCATCATGAATTGACCCATGAATTATCCAGGTGGGCTCAATCTAATCACATCAACTTATAAAAAGTGGAAAACCCTTCCCAGCTGTCGTCAGAGAGCCACAAAGATGGCAGTGTGAGAAAGATTCAGCCTAGTGTTGCTAGTTTTGCAGGGGGGGCCATAAGCCAATGAAAGCTGGCATTCCCTAGAAGTTGGGAAACGCAAAGTAATACATTCTTCCCTAGGCTTCCAGAAAGGAATGCAGGCACCTTTATCTGAGCCCAGTGAGACACACATCACACTTCTGATGTACAGCAATATAAGATAATATCTTTTTATTGTTTTAAACCACTGTTTATTGTAATTGGTTACAGCAGAATAGAAAACTAACACACTACCAAAACAATCAAGATGGACTAGACTATCTACACAGCCCGAAACCATATGAACTGAATACATAATTTAAATGCTCCTGTAAAGGTATCTCCAGGCCCAGATGGTTTCACTTGAGAATTCTACCACATATTTAAAGAGGAATATCAATTTTACACAATCTCTTCCATAAAAGAGATGTGAGAATACTTAACTCATTTTATGAGGCTACTGTCACCGTGATACCAAAATCAGGCAGTCCAAAAAAAGAATAAAAGAATCAAAACTACAGACCAATAACTCTCATAAACTTAGATGCAAAAATATAAACCTAGATGCAAAAATTCTAAATAAAATATTAACAAACCAACTCTAACAATATGTAAAAAGAATTAACATACCATGACCAAGTGAGATTTATTTCAAAAAGGCAGGGCAGGTTCAACTTTCCAAAAAAAAAAAAAAAATCAATGTAATCAAGTATATGGACAAGCTAAAGAAGAAAAATGGCATGATCATACCAAATGACAGATGAAAAGCATTTGACAAAATCCAGCATCCATTTCTGATTTTAAAAACTCTCAGAAAGTTAGGAATAAAAGGAAATCACTTCAACCTGATAAAGAACATCTACAAAAAAACTATATATGACATCATACTTAATGGTAAAGACTGAATGCTTCCCTGAAAGGTTGAACACAGTACTGGAAGTTGTAGCTATTGCAACAATGCAGGTAGAAGAAATAAAGAGCAGACAGGTTGTAAAGCAAGAGATAAAACTATCTGTATTTACAGATGGCAGCACTGTCAACACAGAAAATCTCAAGGAATCTACAAAAAAACCCCATAGAATAAATGAGTTCAAAAGGTCATAGGTTATAAGATCTACACAGAAAAATCAATGACATGTCTATATACTAACAAATTACATACAGAAACTGAAATGAAACACACATTACCACCCACAATCCCTCTAGAGAAAGACATACATAGGCAAAACTGTTATGTACTGTATCTATATACTAAAAACTACAAAGTGTTGATGAAGAAATTAAAGAGGTCCGAGATAAATGGAAAAATATACTGTATTCGTGGATTGCAATATTCAACATAGGAAAGGTGTCATTTCTCCCCCAATTTATCTATAGATTTAAGGCAATGCCTATCAAACACAAAGTGTTTTGGTTTTTTTTTTTTGGTTTGTTTTTGTTTTGTAAACACAGACACGTTTATTCTAAAATTGAATTGAAAAGACACAGGCTCTTGAGCATCTAAAGTAATACTTACAAAGAAAAATGAAGAAGTAGGAGGAGTTATTCCACCTGATATTAAGGCTTATGAGAAAGCTACAGTAATCATGACTATGTAGTATTGTTGGGGGGATAGACACAAAGATTACCAGCATAGAATACAAGACACAGAAATAGATCCACAGAGACTGCCTCAACTGATTATTGACAAAGATACAAAATCAATTCAATGGAGGAAAGATAGTCTTTTCAACAAATTTTGCTGGAACAACTGAACACATATAGGCAAAAAGATAATCATGACCTAAACCTCACACCTTATGCCAACATTAACTCAAAATGACTGAAATGTAAACCAAACCTGTAAAACTTTTAGGAAAAAAAGGAGAAAATCTTTGAAAAGGACTAGCACAGGAGTTTCTTAAATTTTATACCAAAAGCACAAGCCCAAAAGGAAAAACTGGTCAAATGGGCCTCATTAAAATTAACCACTTTAGTTCTTGGAAATTCCACGTGAAGAGAATTGAAGGACAAACTACAGACTGAGAGAAAATATTTGCAAACCACATATCCATTGAAAGATTAGTGTCTTGAATATATACAAAAGTCTCATCGCTCAACAGTAAAATAAAGACAGTACAATTAGAAAAAGGGCAAAAGAAATAAACAATTTCACCAAAGAGGATATACAGATGGCAAACAAGCAAATGAAAAGATGTTCAACATCATTACCCATTAGGGAAATACAGATAAAACCACAATGACATAACACTGTACACCTAACAGATTTGTAAAATTAAAAAAAAAAACAGTGACAACAGCAACTGCTGGCAAGGATGCTGAGGATCTGGGTGACTCATACATTGCTGGTGGGATTTTAAATTGGCACAGCTGCTTTGGAAAAACAGCTCTGCAGTATTTTTCGGGTTTTTTTGTGTGTGTGTTACACGGGCCTCTCACTGTTGTGGCCTCTCCAGTTGCAGAGCACAGGCTCCGGTCGCACAGGCTCAGCGGCCATGGCTCACGGGCCCAGCCGCTCCGCGGCATGTGGGATCTTCCCGGACCGGGGCACGAACCCGTGTCCCCTGCATCGGCAGGCGGACTCTCAACCACTGTGCCACCAGGGAAGCCCGCTCTGCAGTTTTTTTAAAAAAATATTAAACATGCAACTATCATATGACCCAACAACTTTACTCCTGGGCATTTATTCCATTTACACACTCCTTGCATATTCCAAACAAATGTAAACTTATGTTCATAGAAAACACTGGTGCATGAATATTCATAATGGTTGTATTTGTAATACCTAAAAACTGGAATCAGCCTAGTTGTCCTTCAAGGGATGAATGGTTAAACAAACTGTGGTACATGCATACCATGGAATATAACTCAGTAATAAAAAAGAACAACCTGATACATGCAACAACTTGGATGAGTCTGCAGGAAATTATGCTGAATTAAGGCTAATCACAAAAGGTCACATACTGAATTATTCCATTTATAGGAGACTGTTGAAATGACAAAATTTTTGAAAATGGAGGACAGGATAGTGGTTGGCAGGTGTGAGATGCAGAGCATGTGGAGGAAAGAGATGGGTATGGTTATAAAAGGGCAACATGAGAGCTATCGTGAGATTGAAAATGTTAAGTATCTTGCCTATAAACGTGATACATGAACTAGGTGATGAAACTGTATAGAACTTAGCACACGTACACACACACAGACACACACACAGGTGTACATGAGGACAAGTAAAATTGCAGAAATCTGAATAAGATTGGTGGAGTATATCAATGTCAATATGCTTCTTGTGTATTACATGAATACTATAATTTTGCAAAATATTACTATTGAGTGAAACTGGGAAAAGTACATATGGGATCTTTCTGCATTATTTCTTACATCTGTATGTGAATTCATAGTTATCTTAATACATTTTTCAATTAAAGGAAAAAAGTAAATGATAATAGTATAGGAAGGTGCTCAAAGAGAGACAAGGCCAGAACATTTTCTCTTCTAATGCTTTCCCTAGAGTTTGGCACTTTCCTAGAATAAGATAACAGAAAGGAGCGTTTCGCAGGGTTTGAGTATTTTTTTTTTTTGGTAACATCACTCAAGGCTGGAAAACATAACCAGATGTTTACATATAAGAAGGTACAGTTACAATGACAGTGAGAAATTAATCTTTATAACTTTGAGATATTGGTTGTCTTTTAGATGCTTTCCTCTGAGGCCAAACCACAGAATTCTTAGAAATCTTGTCAAAACACAAACCATCTCCCTTTATGCCCCTCTGTCTAGGAGCAGAAACTGACCTGGCTGAGAAGGACTGTAAGCGCACAGTAGGGCTAAGACACAAAGGGAGATGGGATTTCAGGAGAGGCCAATTCTTAGAAAGTAGAAGTGGCTGGGGGGAGGGGGGAGTGAGCAGTCAGGAAAGCAAATGAAGATTTAAAGAATGTTTTGGGGAAGGTGAGAGGAAGAATCTCTGCCCTTCTTGTCTGTGTGGGTAAAGGCAGGAAGCACTAGATGATAAACCCCCAAGAGTGGAAGATGAAGGTTCCACAGCAGGGAATGGCATGTGGGGACAAGTTGACTAGGCCAGAGATGACACTTCCATATTCCTACTGCTCTGGACTCGGAGTCTGGATAGAAATTTTAATCTTAAAGAAAAGAATGAACAGAATATCTCGTGGGATTTATTAGGGCCTTACTGCTAACCGCAGGAATATTTTATTGCTGAATTGTCCTCCTTCCAGCCCCATAAGAAAAGAGGGCTGGGATTAGAAAAGTAAGTTACTGGGAAACGGAGGAAGTGGGCAATTGATCATGCTCTGAGGTATAAATCAGGGGTGGGAGGGCATCACAGAGCCCTGACATCTGAGATGGGTCTTAAACAATAGGAAGGAGGGGGCTTCCCTGGTGGCACAGTGGTTAAGAATCCTCCTGCCAATGCAGGGGACACGGGTTTAAGCCCTGGTTCAGGAAGATCCCACATGCCGTGGAGCAACTAAACCCGTGCACCACAACTACTGAGCCTGCGCTCTGGAGCCCACAGGCCACAACTACCGGGCCCACGTGCCACAACTACTGAAGTCCAGGCACCTAGAGCCCATGCTCCACAACAAGAGAATCCATGGCAGTGAGAAGCCCGAGCACCACAAACAAGAATAGCCCCCGTTCGCCGCAACTAGAGAAAGCCCACGCACAGCAACGAAGACCCAACGCAGCCAAAAATAAATAAAATAAATTTATAAGAAAAAAAAGAATAGGAAGGAGTTTGCCAACTGTGATTTATTTTTAATAATCTTTACAGCTCAGGAGACTGGAGCCAAAAATTATCAGAGAGAAGTCACAGTAAACCATATATCTTACTTGAAATTTGCTTAATTGGCTTCAGTTCCCTCAAGATCCAGAATGGGACAGAAGCAGTGAGGGAGAGGACAGAGAAGGGCTGTTATCCAGGTGTTTTCATAGACATTATTTCCTCCTTCCACCTTTTCCCTTTCATATATAACCCTATCATGTAGATACTATATCTCCCCTTGGGCAAATAAAAAATTCAGACTCAAAGAAGGGAAATTGAGTTGGCCAAGGCCACACCCTGTGAGGTAGAAGAATATTTAACATGCAGATTGGACCCCAAACTCCAGGCTTCTTCCACCACCATCATATTGTGACTGCAAAAGATATGTTCTTATATGAAGGGATGGGTTACAGGTGTGATGCAAGTTATACAACAAGAGTGGGCCAAATGTGTACTGAAATAGTGCATCGTCAGGGCCTCAAGAGCAGCAAAAAGGGGAAAAGGAGGCAAACACACTGAGAATTGCTGAAGATGAACTTCACCTCTGCCACATTTCAGTCAAGGCACTCTTTTCCATCAAGAAAGATTATTAAATGTTTACAGGAGACCCCAGAAGAGCAAATCTAATGAGTCCAATATTACGTTTGAAGATAGCAATGTATGGTGGTAAAGTGAGCAGGTTTTGGAATCAGATTGGCTTGGGTTTGAAACCTGGTTCCTTTGGGAATCAGCTGCACCAGGTTCCTGCTCTGAACCACTACTCAACCTCTGCTCACCCCTTATTCCATCCACTGCTGGAACAATCAGTTTCAAGCAGGCTTTATCAACCTTCACAGTGATGCAAACTGACAGCATCTTACCTTGGGCCCTTGACATATACCTGGTACAAGTACTTGTCCCAGGACTTCACTGACAGTGTGGTGGGAAAACCCAGTGGGAACCCCCCTGACGCCGAGAAATGTATAATCTACAAGTCAGTGTAGGACAACAACCAATGAATAGATGTTTCCCTTTCATCGCCGAGGTGGATGGTTTTAAGATACATTTCTTAAAGCTCCTCAGACTATCCTTCCAGCAAGTTCAAAGAACAGACTTCCTCGTGGTGTCCAACTCAGTAACAAGTCACATACTGGCTCTTTCCTTCACTCCTTGTCACTCCACTCCAGGCAATCATTTCCTGGGAGACTACCTTTGTCTCACTGCTGCTTTCAGAACCCAGCCCAAGAAACTAGCTATATAACTTGAGCAACTTCCTTTACCTGCGTGAAACATATCTGCCCCAAACATAAAGTGGAATTAATAATTATATTTTCCCTACAGTCTTATAAGTTTTAAAAGAGATATTACATATAAAGCATTTGGCCTGATGTTGAGCCCATGGTAAACAGTCAATAGATGACAGTTATTTTATTCCCTGGTTCCTCTGTAAAGTCACTGGACATCTTATATGGAAGCCCAGGACATACATCCCAGAGTATCTCCAGCAAATGCCCAAATGCGAGCTATGACATACCCTATTTTTTAAAAATATTTTGAAGTTTATTACCCAGATACATAGTGCCCAAGCTTAGAGTGCTCCATTATTGTAAAACCTACAAAAGTTTGAATAAAATTAAAATATCCGAAAGGTAAGAAGGAATTGTGGAACAGTGGGATTATTTACTGCTGATGTACTACCTACATTAAATCAACAAGAAATGCCAAATAAACCAAACTTTGTCACACAGCTAGCTAGCAATTCTAAAAAGTCTGGGGACTGGTTTCAGTCTTTGACATTGCTTCAGCAGAATGCCTGTTTTTCTCACCGCCATCCTCCCCAGATTTCTTAGGCATTCTTTTGAATCCTCCTGTTGTGTTGGGAGGTTTATTTTGAACCGAAGAAGGTAGTAAAGCTTTATGCTATACACTACGTAAAATTATGGTAAATGAAACACCTATTTGGAAGAGTGAAAATGAAGGTTATTCCCAGAAGCTCTTGGAAAGAAAAAAAAAAAAAAGCAGTGAAAGAGGAGGAAAAAAATCCTCCTCCTATATCCAAGTGAAGATACATGGAGGAAGGAAAAAGCATACAAAAAGAAACCTGTGAGTTTTGAAGCAACCTCAACAAAACACAGATGGCACAGAGCAACCTCTTTAATTTTCCAAGAGACCTAAATCTCTCCATGTTTCAGCACACTGACCACAAAAGAGTTCTGTCCATCCTTGGAGCTTCTAAACAAGCTTGTTTCATTTTAAAGCGAGCACCCAAAGCCAAAATAAATCCGACTGGTCTATGATATTTTGCACAGCAAAAGGACAAATCTGGAGAAGATTTCAGATTTGAAAGATGAAACCAATCAGTATAGAATTCTGTCTGCGTAGAAGCCCCAAAGCCTACAACAGCTTTTGAATTGCTATTCAGATTGTCATCACAGTCACCAGCTTAAATCTGGAGATGAGTTGCATGATGAAAATGAAGATGATCCAATGGACTCTTCAAATTATTCTGGCCAGCCATGAGATCTCACTAACTTGGCCTCTGTGAGATTTGCTCTATCAAACATTTTGTACTGTTCATACCACTGTCACCCCCATACCCATCTTAATTACCTCATATTTGGAATAATACAAAGGCTCTTAATAAGGCTCCCTTGATCACCATTTTCCTTTCTATCCACCAAAATTAATCAGAAATTCTTCTGTCATATTATCGTTGCACAGTATCAGTAGAACAGAGTCCTTGGGCTGTAAAGTGATGTAACGGAGGTGAGGTCTGATGAGATACAGGAGATAGGCCATCTCATCCTAACTTTACCATCTGTACCCTCCTGAAAGTTTCTACAAGCCAGCCTCTTGAATCTCATTTATGAAATTAGAAAAAGGGAAGGTGGGGGCATTATGGCCATATCCTATGGAATTTTACAGTTGAAGAGGCATTTCAGACCACTGCAGGTGGAGAGGAACGTTAAGAAAGGAAGGTTCTTGGTCAGACAATGGTTTCAATGAGATTTCTTTTTTTTTTAATTGAGGTATAATTGACATAACATTTTATTAACTTCAGGGGTACAACATAATGATTCGATATCCATCTATCAATGCTATTTTTAAAGAATTCTATCAGTGACAACTATACGCATAAAGATAACTGATAGTCTGAGAACATGTCAGCATTCCTTTGGGAAAAAGAGTCGAGTCTGAGGTCCATTAACAGCTAAAAAGAAGAAAGTAAAAGATAAGACAGCGAAGTGGGAAACCATTCATAGATTAGTTTAAATGGCAGCTGTGGATATTTTATTTTCTACTGGCAAGAACCACAAGAATAACTTCTACTTATTACGTATGTACTCTTTCTAGGCAGTACACTTCTAAGCCTGTGAAGTGGCATTGTTGTTTCTTTGTTTTACAAATGGAGAAAATCCAGGCTTAAAGAAGGCAAACCACTTTGTCAATGCTTCAGAGCAGCTAAATGGCAAAGCTGAGATTTGAAACCGAATCGTGTTGCCTCTGAAGCCTGTGGGGCTGAAAATCATTACAGTCTTTTACCTTGCCAGCCACTGGCAACACACACGTATGAAGAAAGCCAAATCCAGGTGGTGCTCCAATCTCGCAAAGTCTGATGTTTGCTGCAAGCGTGGATATCTAAAGTACTTTTCTGACAAAAGTTTAAAATAGCTTGACTCAAGATTTCCCAGACTTTTCTCCCGCACCCCTCAAGTCCTTAGTTCTAAGGCTGCATTCTTGCAGTGGACCACAAAGCCTCTTCCCACAGGGTAAATTTCCTTTAGCAGAGGAAGAAGCTAAATAAATGGGCCTTCCCTTTCCTGGTTTCTCTCTTCTATCTACCGGGAAACTACCCTGATTTAATTAACCTGTGTTCCTCTAGTTTAGGCTTGGTTTTGATTGCTAAGTCTCGTTACTTTCAGCTGAGCCAGTAATCAGTGGCATCTCCCTGAAAACAACAAATTTATTGATTTTAAAAAGAACACCCACACTTGTAGAAATTTGGAAACTATGGGGCAGCACAAAGAAGAAAATAAAAATCACCTATAACCACTGTTACATTTTGTAGAATACACTTCTCATCGTTTTTTCTAGGCAAGGGTGATAGATATTTATAAAATAATCTTTCTCATGGAAACTTGCAAAAATATACAAAAGTAGGCAGCCTAGTGTTAAGAATCCAATGCATACATCACTCTGCACAATTAATAATTCATGGCTAAACTTATTTCATCCACAATCCTACCCACTTTCCCCCTTCCTCCATGATATTTTGAAGCCATCCTGGACGTTAGAGCATTTCAACTGGAAAAAGCCCATTATGTATTTTTATAAAATAAAAGAGCTTTTCAATAGTAATAATCTAATACCATTATTTCACCTACAAGTTTAGTAGTTCATTCGGACTTCCCTGGTGGCGCAGTGGTTAAGAATTCGCCTGTCAATTCAGGGGACACAAGTTCCTGGTCCGGGAAGATCCCACATGCCGCAGAACAAGTAAGCCCGTGCACCACAAATACTGAGCCTGCGCTCTAGAGCCTGCGAACCACAACTACTGAGCCTGAGTGCCACAGCTACTGAAGCCCGTGCTCCTAGAGCCCGTGCTCTGCAACAAGAAGCCACAGCAATGAGAAGGCCACGCATCGAAGGAGTTTCAAGATGGCGGAAGAGTAAGATGTGGAGATCACCTTCCTCCCCACAAACACATCAGAAATACAACTACATGTGGAACGACCCCTACAGAACACCTACTGAACGCTGGCAGAAGAACTCAGACCTCCCAAAAGCAAGCAACTCCCCACATACCTGGGGAGGGCAAAAGAAAAAAGACAAAAGAATAGGGACGGGACCTGCACCAGTGGGAGGGAGCTGTGAAGGAGGAAAGATTTCCACACACTAGGAGCCCCTTCGCGGGCAGAGACTGCTGGGGTCAGAGAGGGGAAGCTTCGGAACCACGGAGGAGAGCGCAGCAACAGGGGTGCAGAGGGCAAAGCGGAGAGATTCCCGTACAGAGGATCGGTGCCGACCGGCACTCACCAGGCTGAGAGGCTTCTCTGCTCACCCGTCAGGGCGGGCGGGGGCTGTGGGTTGAGGTTCGGGCTTCGGTCGGATCCCAGGAAGAGGACTGGCGGCGTGAACACAGGCTGAAGGGACTAGTGCGCCACAGCTAGCCGGGAGGGAGTCCGGGAAAAGGTCTGGATTTGCGGAAGACGCAAAACACTTTTTGTTGCCTCTTTGTTTCCTGGTGCGCGAGGAGAGGGGATTAAGAGCGCCGCTTAAAGGAGCTCCAGAGACTGGCGCGAGCCGCGGCTATCAGCACAGACCCCAAAAACGTGCATGAGACGCTAAGGCTGCTGCTGCCGCCACCAAGAAGCCTGTGTGCAAGCACAGGTCACTATCCACACCTCCCCTCCCGGGAGCCTGTGCAGCCCGCCAATGCCAGGGTCCCGTGATCCAAGGACAATTTCCCCGGGAGAACGCACAGCACGCCTCAGGCTGGTGCAACGTCACGCCGGCCTCTGCCGCCGCAGGCTCGCCCTGCACTCCGTGACCCTCCCTCCCCCCGGCCTGAGTGAGCCCGAGCCCGCGAAGCAGCTGCTCCTTTAATTAACCCCGTCCTGTCTGAGCAAAGAACAGGTGCGCTCAGGCGACCTACACGCAGAGGCGGGGCCATTTCCAAAGCTGAACCCCGGGAGCTGTGCGAACAAAGAAGAGAGAGGGAAATTTCTCCCAGCAACCTCAGGAGCAGCGGATTAAAGATCCACAATCAACTTGATGTACCCTGCATCTGTGAAATACCTGAATAGGCAACGAATCATCCCAAATTGAGGCAGAGGACTTTGGGAGCAACTATATATATATTTTTCCTTTTTCTCTTTTTATGAGTGTGTATGTATATGCGTCTGTGTGTGATTTTGCTTGTATAGCTTTGCTTTTACCATTTGTCCTAGGGTTCAGTCTGCCCATTTTTTTTTTTTTTTTTGCGGTACGCGGGCCTCTCACTTCCGCGGCCTCTCCCGTTGCGGAGCACAGGCTCCGGACGCGCAGGCTCAGCGGCCATGGCTCACGGGCCCAGGCACTCCGCGGCATGTGGGATCTTCCTGGACCGGGGCACGAACCCGTGTCCCCTGCATCGGCAGGCGGACTCTCAACCACTGTGCCACCAGGAAAGCCCTGACCGTTTTTTTTTTTTAGTATACTTTTTAGCGCTTGTTATCATTGGTGAATATGTTTTTTGGTTTGGTTGCTCTCTTTCTTCCATTTTTTATTACTTAAAACGTTTTTTTAATAATTTTTTTTATTTTAATAACATTTATTTATTTTCCTTCTTTTTTTCTCCATTTTATTCTGACCCATGTGGATGACAGGATCTTGGTGCTCTGGCTGGGCATCAGGGCTCTGCCTCTGAGGTGGGAGAGCCAAGTTCAGGACATTGGTCCACCAAAGACCACCCAGCTCCACATAATATCAAACGAAGAAAATCTCCCAAGGATCTCCATCTCAACGCCAAGACCCATCTCCACTCAACAACCAGCAAGTTACAGTGCTGGACACCCTATGCTAAACAACTAGCAAGACAGGAACACAACCCCACCCATTAGCAGAAAGGCTGCCTAAAATCATAATAAGGTCACAGACACCCCAAAACACACCCCCAGACATGGACCTGCCCACCAGAAAGACAAGATCCAGGCTCATCCACCAGAACACAAGCACTAGTCCCCTCCACCAGGAAGCCTACAGAACCCACTGAACCAACCTTAGCCACTGGGGGCAGACACCAGAAACAACGGGAACTACGAAGCCGTGGCCTGAGAAAAGGAGACCCCAAACACAGTAAGTTAAGCAAAATGAGAAGACAGAGAAACACACAGCAGATGAAGGAGCAAGGTAAAAACCCACCAGACCAAACAAATGAAGAGGAAATAGGCAGTCTACGTGAAAAAGAATTCAGAATAATGATAGTAATGATCCAAAACTTGGAAATAGAATGGAGAAAATACAAGAAACGTTTAACAAGGACCCAGAAGAACTAAAGAGCAAACAATGATGAACAACACAATAAATGAAATTTAAAACTCTCTACAAGGAATCAATAGCAGAATAATTGAGGCAGAAGAACGGATAAGAGACCTGGAAGATAAAATAGTGGAAATAACAACTGCAGAGCAGAATAAAAAAAAAAAAAATGAAAAGAATTGAAGACAGTCTCAGAGACTTCTGGGAAAACATTAAACACATCAACATTCAAATTATAGGGGTACCAGAAGAATAAGAGAAAAAGAAAGCGTCTGAGAAAATATTTGAAGAGATTACAGCTGAAATTTTCCTAACATGGGAAAGGAAATAGTCAGGCAAGTCCAGGAAGCGCAGAGAGTCCCAGGCAGGAAAAACCCAAGGAGCAACATGACAAGACACATATCACTCAAACTATCAAAAGTTAAATAAAAGAAAAAAATATTAAAATCAGCAAGGGAAAAACAACAAATAACACACACGGGAATCCCCATAAGGTTAACAGCTGATCTATCAGCAGAAACTCTGCAAGCCAGAAGGGAGTGGCAGGACATATTTAAAGTGATGAAAGGGAAAAACCTACAACCAAGATTACTCTACCCAGCAAGGATCTTATTCAGATTCGATGGAGAAATGAAAACCTTTACAGACAAGCAAAAGCTAACAGAATTCAGCACCACCAAACCAGCTTTACAACAAATGCTAAAGGAACATCTCTAGGCAGGAAACACAAAAGAAGGAAAAGATCTACTATAACAAACCCAAAACAATTAAGAAAATGGTAATAGGAACATACATATAGATAACTACCTTAGATGTCAATGGATTAAATGCTCCAACAAAAAGATATAGACTGGCTGAATGGGTACAAAAACAAGACCCGTATATATGCCGTCTACAAGAGACCCACTTCAGAGCTAGGGATACATACAGACTGAAAGTGAGGGCATGGAAAAAGATATTCCATGCAAATGGAAATCAAAGGAAAGCTGGAGTGGCAATTCTCATATCAGACAAAATAGACTTCAAAATAAAGACTATTACAAGAGACAAAGAAGGACACTACATAATGATCAAGGGATCAATCCAAGAAGAAGATAGAACAATTGTAAATATCTATGTACCCAACATAGGAGCACCTCAATACATAAGGCAAATACTAACAGCCAGGAAAGGGGAAATCAACAGTAACACATTCATAGTAGGGGACTTTAACACTCCACTTTCACCAAGGGACAGATCATCCAAAATGAAAATAAATAACGAAACACAAGTTTTAAATGATATATTAAACAAGATGGACTTAATTGATATTTATAGTACATTCCATACAAAAACAAAAGAATACAGTTTCTTCTTAAGTGCTCATGGAACATTCTCCAGGATAGATCATATCTTGGGTCACAGATCAAGCCTTTGTAAATTTAAGAAAACTGAAATCATATCAAGTATATTTTCTGACCACAACACTATGAGACTAGATATCAATTACAGGAAAAAATCTGTAAAAAATAAGAACACATGGAGGCTAAACAATACGCTACTGAATAACCAAGAGATCACTGAAGAAATCAAAGAGGAAATAAAAAAATATCTATAAACAAATGACAATGAAAACACGATGACCCAAAACCTATGGGATGCAGCAAAAGCAGTTCTAAGAGGGAAGTCTATAGCAATAAAATGCTACCTCAAGAAACAAACATCTCAAATAAACAAGCTAACCTTACACCTAAAGCAATTAGAGAAAGAAGAACAAAAAATCCCCACATTTAGCAGAAGGAAATAAATCATAAAGATCAGATCAGAAATAAATGAAAAATAAATGAAGGAAACAATAGCAAAGATCAATAAAACTAAACGATGGTTCGTTCAGAAGATAAACAAACTTGATAAACCGTTAGACAGACTCATCAAGAAAAGAAGGAGGAAGACTGAAATTAATAGAATTAGAAATGAAAAACGGAGAAGTAACAACTGACACTGCAGAAATACAAAGGATCATGATAGATTACTATAAGCAACTATATGCTAATAAAATGGACAACCTGGAAGAAATGCACAAATTCTTAGAAAAGCACAACCTTCTGAGACTGAACCAGGAAGAAATAGAAAATATAAACAGACCCATCACAAGCACTGAAATTGAAACTGTGATTAAAAATCTTCCAACAAACAAAAGCCCAGGACCAGATGGCTTCACAAGCCAATTCTATCAAACATTTAGAGAGGAACTAACACCTATCCTTCTCAAACTCTTCCAAAATATAGCAGAGGGAGGAACACTCCCAACTCATTCTACGAGGCCACCATCACCCTGATACTAAAACCAGACAAATAAGTCACAAAGAAAGAAAACTACAGGCCAATATCACTGATGAACATAGATGCAAAAATCCTCAACAAAATATTAGCAAACAGAATCCAATAGCACATTAAGAGGATCATACACCATGATCAAGTGGGGTTCATCCCAGTAATGCAAGGATTCTTCAATATATGCAAATCAATCAGTGTGATACACCATATTATCAAATTGAAGAATAAAAAACATATGATCAGGGAAGGGTAAGCTGGGACAAAGTGAGACAGTGGCATGAACATATATATTACTACAAATGTAAATTAGATAGCTAGTGGGAAGCAGCCGCATAGCACAGGGAGATCAGCTTGGTGCTTTGTGACCACCTAGAGGGGTGGGATAGGGAAGGTGGGAGGGAGGGAGACCAAGAGGGAAGAGATATGGTGATATATGTAAGTGTCTAAATGATTCACTTTGTTATAAAGCAGAAACTAACACACCATTGTAAAGCAATTATACTCCAATAAAGATATTTAGGAAAAAAAAAACCATAAGATCATCTCAATAGATGCAGAAAAAGCTTTTGACAAAATTCAACACCCATTTATGATAAAAATTCTCCAGAAAGTAGGCATAGAGGGAACTTAACTCAAAATAATAAAGGCCAGGGCTTCCCTGTGGTGCAGTGGTTGAGAGTCCGCCTGCCAATGCAGGGGACGCGGGTTTGTGCCCCGGTCCAGGAAGATCACACATGCCACAGAGCGGCTGGGCCCGTGAGCCATGGCTGCTGAGCCTGCGTGTCCGGAGCCTGTGCTCCGCAGCAGGAGAGGCCACAACAGTGAGAGGCCCACGTACCGCAAAAGATAGAATAAAATAAAATAAAGGCCATATATGACAAACCCACAGCCAGCATCATCCTCAATGGTGAAAAACTGAAACCATTTCCTCTAAGATCACTAATAAGACAAGGTTGCCCACTCTCACCACTATTATTCAACATAGTTTTGGAAGTTTTAGCCACAGCAATCAGAGAAGAAGGAGAAATAAAAGGAATCCAAATCGGAAAAGAAGTAAAGCTGTCACTGTTTGCAGATGACATGATACTATACATAGAGAGTCCTAAAGATGCTACCAGAAAATTAGTAGAGGTAATCAATGAATTTTGTAAAGTAGCAGGATACAAAATTAATGCACAGAAATCTCTTGCATTCCTATAAACTAATGATGAAAAATCTGAAAGTGAAATTAAGAAAACACTTCCATTTACCATTGCATCAAAAAGGATAAAATACCTAGGAATAAATCTACCTAAGGAGACAAAAGACCTGTATGCAGGAAACTATAAGACACTGATGAAAGAAATTAAGGATAATACAAACAATGGAGAGATATACCATGTTCTTGGATTAGGAGAATCCTTGAAAATGACTATACTACCCAAAGCAATCTACAGATTCCATGCAATCCCTATCAAACTACCACAGAACTAGAACAAAAATTTCATAATTTGTATGGAAACACAAAAGACGCTGAATAGCCAAAGCAGTCTTGAGAAAGAAAAACAAAGCTGGAGGAATCAGGCTCCCTGATTTCAGACTATACTACAAAGCTACAGTAATCAAAACAGTAATGGTACTGTCAGAAACAGTACAGAAATGTAGATCAATGGAACAGCACAGAAAGCCCAGAGATAAACCCACGCACATATGGTCACCTTATTTTTGATAAAGGAGGCAAGAATATACAGTGGAGAAAAGACTGCCTCTTCAATAAGTGGTGCTGGGAAAACTGGACAGCTACATGTAAAATAATGAACTTAGAACACTCCGTAACACCATACACAAAAATAAACAAAATGGATTAAAGACCTAAATGTAAGGCCAGACACTATACAACTTTTAGAGGAAAACATAGGCAGAACACAGTATGACATAAATCACAGCAAGATCCTTTCTGACCCACCTCCTAGAGAAATGGAAATAAAAACAAAAATAAACAAATAGGACCTAATGAAACTTAAAAGCTTTTGCACAGCAAAGGAAACCATAAACAAGACCAAAAGACAACCCTCAGAATGGGAGATGTGTTCCTTTAAAACTGGGCCACTGTGACTGGTTGATCATAAGTAACAATCTTCAGATCCATATTCATGTATAAGAAGCGATTTCTTTTTAACATAATTTCTAATAATGTCCCTGCTCTTTTTTTTTTGCGGTACACAGGCCTCTCACTGTTGTGGCCTCTTCCGTTGTGGAGCACAGGATCCGGACGCGCAGGCTCAGCGGCCATGGCTCACAGGCCTAGCCGCTCTGCAGCATGTGGGATCTTCCCGGACCGGGGCACGAACCCGTGTCCCCTGAATCGGCAGGCGGACTCTCAACCACTGCACCACCAGGGAAGCCCTCCCTGCTCTCAATGGGATGCTTGAGCATTAACTGGAAGGGGAGACCGAATAAAATACAGAGTTTTGTGTTTTTTTTAATCCAGAGCTTTTTATAAACATGTTTCTAGTTTCCTCTGACGTCATTTGGAAGAGACCCAATTTAGAATTGTCCTGCGTAGAAGTCAAAGACACAAGTCACACCTTAAAGAGGAGCTATGGTTATAACACATCTCTGCCAGGTCTATCAGACACTACTCTACTTTGTCCTTTAAAAGAAAAGAAAAAAAGGAAAAAAAAATCTAGCCTAGGGTCTGAATCCATCTTTGGGAGAAAAACAGATAAATGGAAGCTGGCACTGCTACCGGCAAAGCACTGGAGAAAGGTTTTTCTCACATACCACCAGCAGGCAAACATCTTGTAACTCCTCTGAGCACAGAACTCTGGTTTTAAATTATTCTTGACTCCTTCTCTTTCCTCACAGGGTAAGGGGGAGAGTGGTCAAAATAGCTTCATTTGGAAACGTACTTATGAACCCTGTGTGAAAATAAATAAATAAATAACAAGCATGTTGCCCAGAGTTTTCTAGTTTAAACTATATTTGAGGCAAGAGGATCTGGCCCAGCTGCACGTTTTGATTATATTTTAAGAAAAAGAAGTCTAGTGTCCCTCTTTTTTTATATTTCTAACATAATATAGAATTGCATACACTGCAAATCAGAATAACTTGAGAGCTAATTTTTCCTTGAGAAACAAAAATACTATTTGGAAGTTAGAAAAGTGAGAAGAAACGGAATCATGAATATAGGCAAGTACATGAAAAAGAAAGGCCTTTGGGAATTCATGAATGTCCTGGTCAAACAAATACAAAGGTATGCTAAAAGATGTGTGAGATACACCACTACAGAAAATCCTTGTTTACCTAGAATCCAAACATCCAGATGTCTGGAGTTGCACTTCATTTTTGTGAGAAAGAGTTAATAGGATAATCAGGTTATGACCCTGAACATTGCAGAGCCTCCAGAACTTAAAAGCTCTACACTCATATCAACATTTCAATTTCTTCCTTGACATCTTCCCCCGATACATCAAAGGCATCTGGAATTTAGCATCGTCAAACCGAAGACCTGATTTCCCCTCGCAAACTGGATAGTTTTCACTCTTCCTTCATCTCAGTAAATGGCCCCAATATTTACCAAAAGGCTTAAGTCAAAATCCAGGAGTCAGGCCAGCTTCAGCGGCATGTGACCAGCGCAATCACACGGAGCCACACGCTCAGGAAGATCCTGCACTTGAAGTTTAATGCCCTGTGGTTGCTGTCTGGCATTTCTTAATTTGATCTTCTAATTTGCATTTTGTAAGTGAAATCTGATGGAACAGTGAAGCACCCCAAGGGCTTGGAGCTTTGACTCACATGTGGAGCTGCCTCTCGCCACCTCCCTGTGTCCCAGGACAGGTTGTCAGTCTCCTGTTTCTTGTTCCCTGGCATCCTGAGTCTCCCCCAGACTCCCCCTTCCTGTTACCGCCCAGCTGCCCTCTGCCCATGACAGTGACCAGATCGTGCTGGTGGCCGGCAGGGGCACTGCATTTTGCAATGGGGACCTGAGGGAAGGTACATGGAGAGTCAAGGTTAAGAACATTCAGCCACTGGTGTCTCAACAGGGCACAGTAGTGGCCATCACTGCTCAGGGCTGGCAGTGCCGTAATGCATTTGCGGGCTACCTGGCAGGGGGAAACCTCTTGCCCAACCCCGCATCCAGGTACCAAATGCATCCTGGCGCAGAGGCTACAACACCTCGGGGGGTGCCTGTTGGCCATGGTTGAGGCAGCAGGCCTGTGGAAGGGGGGATTAACTTCCCAGTCCCCAGTGGGGCACAACATGTCCGTCCCGCGTTGGCGAGACAGTAAACCCAGCAGTTGGTTGATTGAGCCCATACCAAGCTGTGGGGCAGAAACCGGGGGTGCCTGTGAGGGTCTGGACTTTGTCCTGCAAGTATCCCCATGCCCGAGGGAGAGTGACATTCAATAGCAAATAAAAAAGCATCATGACAGATGCAGAGAGAGACCATGGATGAAAGGCAACAGTTTTACATTTTAGAACTTTTAATGACACTTTTTTTTTCCTGCTCTTTGAACAAGGAACCCCACATTTTCATTTTGCACTGGGCCACACACATTATACACCCAGCCCTACAAGGAGTCATCATTTGGAAGTCCATATTTTCTGTCTACAACTCTGCTGTTTCCATCACCAAAATAGATTCCACGTTCACATCTCTCCATCTGCACCTCTCCCCTCCACCACGTCATAAACCCTTCCAACGAGGCCTGGCCCCTAATGTCTCCTCACAACACCCGGAGTGATCTTTTAAAAACTTAAAGTCACTTTAAAGGCTCAAAGGCTTCCCATCATACTTAGTAGGAGGTCCAAAGTCCTACTCAAGACTTACAACGTCCTACCTGATCTGGTCCCTGCCAAATCTCCCCTCTCTTCCATAATATTCCAGCCACTCTGCTTCCTCCCCACTACCTGAACACATCAGTCTGCACCCCCTGCCCCCCTCCCACCCAGGACCCCTTCCTCCTCTCATAGCATCTCACATCCCATTCCTTCTGCTCAGAACCACAGCCCTTTCCCAACTCCACCCAATACACAGTGCAGGCACTAGGGCGTGCAGGCAGGGCTGGCTGCTTCCAGCCTACAGGCCAATCCTCAGACAGAACCTCCCAGATGTCGTTCCTCAGTCTTCCTCCTACACTATGCTGTTCCCTTCAGGCCAAGTGTGCTGATTGAGGTGTTTGTTTGTCTATTTCTTAACTAGTTTCTGTCTGCCTGCCTCCTGAAAGCTTCATGAGGACAATATGTCTGTTTTCTCAGCCAATCTCTATCCAGGAGCCTAGCAGAGGACTTGAGCATAGCACTCCGCAATTAGCTATTAAATTAACAAAAACTCATTACAGTTATAGTATTTGGTCTATTCATTTCGGAAGCTGGAAACCTGGGTATATTATGTGTAGTTATTAAGTTTACCACAAAGGAGACAACTCCTGTCTCTCCCTATAACGTCAAATATAAATTTGCACATTAATTTCTATGTCTCAACCCAATCATTGAACTGTTGACTAGGGTATCTATGAGTCATGTTTTCATGGAAGAAGGGAAACACAGTGTTACTTTGGAAAGAGTAAGCTAAATTTTGAGATGAATCAGAAATTATCTAGAGGGATAAACTCAAAATCAAACAAGCTTTCTCTCTTCCTCCCTCCCTTTTTCCTTCCTTCCTTCCTTCTTGCCATCTTTCCTTTGTTTTTAATAATAGTCCAGAATATCCATCCCTCAAATTTCATTACAAAGTTTAAGAAAGCAAATAAAATTGCTTTTTAAGTAAATTGTTCACTATTTATTTCAGCTGTTCTTTTAGTTTCTGGTAAAGGTTTATGTGGTAAGCTGAATAATGGTCCTCCAAAGATTTCCACATCCCGACCCTGGGACGGAGAATATTTCACCTCACAAGGCAAAAGGGTCCTTGCGAGGTGATGAAGTGAAGGATCTTGGGATGGGGAGATTATCCAGTTTGGACCAGTGTAATCAAACAGATCCTTATAAGAGGGAGGCAAGAGGGCCAGAAAGAAGAGACTGGAAAATGTTACCTTGCTGGTTTTGAAGATGGAGGATGGGAACAGGAGGTAGTCTCTGAAACTTAGAAAAGGCAAGAAAATGGATTTTCCCCTAGAGCCTCCAGAAGGAATGCAGCCTTGCTGATACTTAATTTTAGGACCTCTACACCGCAGAACTGTAGGAGAGTACACCCGTGTTGTTTTAAGCCACCAAATTTGCGGTCTTCGTTGCAGCAGCCATAGGAAACTAATACGGCTTATGATTAAGGACAGTTATATAGTTTATGCTCTTACATATAGTGTAGAGCAGAAGCATAGGTGGAAAAAAGCCAGAACATATGATCTACCCTGCTGTTTCCTAAGCTTGCCTAGGGATCAGAGTCATGTGGGGCATTTGTTGTGAACATGACACCCAGGACTCCTTCCTTACACACACTGGGTCAAGAATTCTGGTCCAATACAGGAAATGAAGCCCAAGAAAGTGAAATGATGTTCCCAAGGCTGCAAGGATAGTCATTAGCTGGTCAAGAGCAAAACTCTGACCCTCAACCTATAGTTCCAAGATTACTGTTCCACACTGAGCTTTTATACTGATCATGAAAGGGCCTTACAAACAATTTAAAGGGATTAGAGCATAATTTTATGTTTTTTTAAAGATTAAGATGTTTCAACATATCAGGTCATACATAAAAGTGGGAGGGGCCTATGTTAGATTAAAGAGTCTTAAGGACCTATTACTGACAGAACGTGTCGTCCCCCCCGCCCAAATTCATATATTGAAGCCCTAACCCCAGGGGGACTGTATTTGGAGATGGGACCTCTGAAGAAGTAATCAAGGTTTAATGACGTTATAAGGATGGGGTTAGTGTCCTCAGAAGAAGAGATGCCAGCAAGCTTGTGCCTGGGTTCTCTCTCTGTGTAAGTACACATGGAATGGCCACGTGAGCAGACAGGGAGAAAGTGGCCATCCACAAGCCAGGAAGAAAGCTCTCACCGGAAACTGACGGTGTCGGACCTTGATCTGGGACTTCCAGCTTCTACAACTGTGAGAAAATAAATTCCTACTGGTTAAGCCACCCAGTCTCTGGTATTTTGTTATGCCAGCCTGAGCTGAATAAGACAGGACCATAATAACCAGATGCATGTGTGGGCCTGAATTGGATACTGATTTAGGCAAACCAGCCTTAAAGGGCATATTTGACTCAATTGGGGAAATCTGAATGAGGTCTGGGTATTAGATGAGATGAAAAGTTATAGAAATGGAAAAGTAAAGTTTATGAACTGAAAATACACGGATTACAAAATAATATGTATAGTATTATCTCATGCTGTGAAACAATACAAAAATGTGTGTATGTGTGCATATATATATATAGATATGTATGTGTGTATATATATGTATATATACATATATAATACATCTGGAAAGATACACATTAAAGTGTTATAGTTTGGAGCTCTCAGTGCTGGGAATGTGAGTAATTTTTAAGTTTACTTGTCTGTATTCACTAATTTTCTTCCATATACATGTACTACTTCCATACAAAATGAAATACCATTTAAAAAATTGATGCCAAGTCCTTCTTTAGGAAAAAAAAAAATCCTGTCAATTTATGGAATGTTTCTGATCTTCTTCATGCCTTACACTGAACCATTTTCACTGTCCCATCTTTCTCCCAGTGGACCAGCCACAATTATGATCAAATAGCTGTCAGTAAGGAGAGCTGCTAATAGATACCCTGCCGCATAAAAAAGGAAAAGCAACAAGCGTCGTTTGCCCACTGGGTCCAAGTTTCCATTCATTTATCGTTGAGGCAACTCATGATTCAATCTAATTCAAACAAGACTTGCTGGGTGAATTAACCCATTCTCCCTAGGAAAGTAGTCCTCTAAATAATGTAGTATTTACATTAAAAAGGTATGTAAATACCATCTTCTGTCCTGACATCAAAGTATTCAGGAAACCATTAGACATGGCAGTAGAGGGACATAACTGAAATACAAAGTTTTAATTTTATTCCATTCAACAGCCTTTACTGAGTATCTAATGTGTTCAAAGCTCTAGGCTGGAACACTCCACTCCCTCTTAACGTGAAATGTTTTAGTCTTTCTTCTTCACCACTTATCTGAATTTCACCTCTTCTAAAACACCTAACCCAGATTTCTCCAAGAAGTCTTATCTGATTTCTCCAGGCCAGAGCAAATATCCCACTTGTCTGAAAATGCAGGATGCATAGTATCTCTTTGAACCCATATAAGCCTTCAGCCCTCAGTTATTTAAATATATTTTTAACTTCTCTCCCTGTAGGGCCTGTAGACTGTAGGGCCCTGTGGGGTAGAGTCCTTTTTAAAAATCGTCAATATTTTCCACAGCATTTTATACTCGGTAGACACTGAATAAATGCTTGTTGATTAACTGACAGATCTGGGATTTGCCTTTCTCTTGGTCCAAAACTGTAGTACAAAACTGATAGAGTACAGTTAATATCTGTTGAAATAGATGCCAATTCTTGGTCTCTAAACACAGCAGTGATCCCTTTCTAAAGAGTCTTGGATTTTACCCTGTTTTCTAACTGGCTCTACAAAGGGCAGGGCTGGTGTGTTAAGTTACAATACAAAGAAGAAATCTCTTCCTTCCAGTCTGTGCCACATGCGTTGAAAAACTGAATGAGAACTGGAGGCTTCCACAGTCATGCACCAGGTGACAAGAAAGAAGCTTTTTCAAAGGAGTAAAACTGCTCTTTCTCTGCTAAGAGAGCATCTTAAGAAGCAAGAAACAGCCAGGGTGAAAGTTGTGTCTTTGCCCCCACTTTTCCAGTGCTGAGCCAGGAAAATGAGATACTGAAGACGTGAAATGTTGCCAAACCCCTGAGAAATAAGGCATTTGCTACTGGGGATGCAAGAGGGTTGGTGACATTTAATTGAGGAATTGCCCAATTTTCCATCTAGTTGAAGGCAATGGATCTTAGCAACGAGATGGCTCTGTTCCACGCTCTGAGGACGCAATTAGAAACACGGGAAGCTTCATGTCTTGACTCTGGTTCTTCCAGAAAGACACTTAGAATATGTTACATTTTGAACCTACTCTACTATGCAGCCGAAGCTGATCACATAAGACATGGGCTGTGGAGTTACACCGATTTGTGTTAAATAACCGGCTCTGCCATTTATTAGCTATGTGGCCTTGGACAAGTATTTCTCTTTGTTCCTTAATTTTGTGATCTGTGAAACAGACACTCTCATATAATACATATACGTACACACACATCACAATGATTGGCTAAGGCAAGTAATTTTCAGGGCATCTGACACACACTTCTTTAAAAATGGAGTTTCTATTATTATTCTATACTATCACCAAGGACACTCTTAAATCCTTATAAATTCAAAATCCTTAGTCTACTGAACTTCCAGCCTTGGAGGAAACGGTCTACCCGAGGCAGTTCTACAGAAGATCAGAGTATATTAGAACCACTGGAATAGTTGCATCCAAGGCTCTCAGTGTTACCTCACTTCAGTTTTACAAGTCTCTAGACTGGTTGCTATGCTATTCCTCATGTTGATCAAGTGCTTTATACCTTTGCCTTGTCACCTATTTATTGCCTATTCCTAGCATGTCCTTGGCTGCCATTCTCTAGATATAGCCAAGTCCCATAACCCTTCAAGGCTTAGTCCAAGTCACTGTCTTTGTGGAACTGTAAGCTACAGAGAGAAGCTACCGTTTTTTTCCTAGAACCTCCCCATACAGTATTTTGCTATTACTTCCCTTTCACATTTATTTTATTCCATTTTCCATTTGATTATCTATTTAACAGGCAAGCTTTTTTGCATCTCCAGCAGCAAATGCCTCATTTCTCAAGGATGTATCTTTTTACAGAGAGTACACCCTCTGCAAATGTGTATATTTCACACCTAGAAAGTGCAAAAATATACATGGGTCTGGGGGCTTCCCTGGTGGCGCAGCGGTTGAGAGTCCGCCTGCCAATGCAGGGGACGCGGGTACGTGCCCCGGTCCGGGAGGATCCCACATGCCGCGGAGCGGCTGGGCCCGTGGGCCATGGCCGCTGGGCCTGCGCGTCCGGAATCTGTGCTCCGCAGTGGGAGGGGCCACAGCAGTGAGAGGCCCACGTACCGCAAAAAAAAAAAAAAAAAAAAAAAGATACATGGGTCTAGATGTTTTTACATAATTGGTGCTCAATAAATAGCTGATGAATAAATAAATAGATGAAGAGCTTCCAGCCTATTTTTGAATCAATTAAAGAACCTGATCTATTCTGTAGGAGGAACATCCATCCTCCCCCCTCCTAATTTCCACCATACTTCTTCTGGTATTTCTACTTTCCCCCATAAAACAGCAACATCTGCTCTTTTGGAAGTATTGGTAAGAACACTTCTGTCTGTCCTCCCACCCTGTCTCACTCATTCCTGCCCAAATGAGGAAGAAGGAAATATCTCACCAGTAAGGTAAGAAAGGGGCCCAAGGGCTTCCCTCGTGGCGCAGTGGTTAAGAATCCTCCTGCCAATGCAGGGAACACGGGTTCGAGCCCTGGTCAGGGAAGATCCCACATGCCACGGAACTAAGCCCGTGCGCCACAACTACTGAGCCTGCGCTCTAGAGCCCGCGAGCCACAACTACTGAGCTCGCGTGCCACAAGTACTGATGCCCACGCGCCTAGAGCCCGTGCTCCGCAACAAGAGAAGCCACCGCAATGAGAAGCCCATGCACCGCAATGAAGAGTAGCCCCCACTCGCCACAATTAGAGAAAGCCCGCGTGCAGCAATGGAGACCCAATACAGACAAAAAATAAATAAATTAAATAAATAAATTTAAAATAAAAAAGAAAGAAAGGGGCCCAAGTATCAGGCAACCAACCCATTCCAGAGGCTCAGCATGCCACCATATGGGTAAGTCAGCCTGATTCAGAGGCACTATTGGTCTAGGCCATCAGTGCTAACCCAGCTTGCCCATGAGTCCTGTGTGGACTTTTCACCTAGTTCACAACTTATAGAGGGATAAGGGCATGACCTGCCTCTATATAGACATCTGATAATACTTTTCCAAGTCCTGACATTGAGCTAATGCTGGGAAGGGTACCAGGAAGAAATAATATTTCAAAATATGGCATTTCTCAAGGAAAACAGAATATTCTGCAGTTTACACATCAGAGGGATGAAAGAAAACCCCGAAGAAGCTGTAACCCTTCTTTGAATTGAAATTCTAAATATGATGTTTTATTAATAGGCTACTATAAAATCAAAATGGGCCTCCAGCCAGTGCATTCTTAAATTAGAGGCTTACACATCATTGGAACAAGCTCCACCAGGATGGCACTATATTCAGTAGAGGATGTTAAAAGTCCTAAAATAATTTGACGTAAGGCTTAATATTAATAGTAGGTGCCCCGCCATAAAAGATTAAAAATGTCATCTAAATGGAAATAAGGGCATGCATCTTCCTACACTCATAGGAGGTTTACACACAACTAGATGACAGATCCTGACCACAACACAACACATCTTTGAATTCATTTACCGCAATAGCAAATGCAGAAGAGTGTAAAGTGGTGGCTTTTCACAGACACCAATTTTAATTCAACAAGGATCTAATGAGTTTCTGCTTGGTATGCAGTATGCTAGTAGAGCAGGATCCCCCTAGGCATCAAAACACATGTCGTCTAGCTTGTTGTGTACTCCATACTGGTATTTTTGTTTGAATTCCTCTACTGGATAATTATAATCAGGGGCAGATCCAGATTTTATGGGGCCTGACGCTTATACAATTGGAGAGTATGCTCTTTAAGAAAAAGAATACAAAATTATAAACACAAAATCAAGTGGACATTCTTGGAAAGGGTTCCTGTAAGCCAAGACACTGAGGCTTAAGATGCATTAGCTTTTCAGTAAATCCTCGTCTGCTTATAGCACTTAGTCCTTGCCCCAATAAAATCCTCTAGCTAATGGTACGGTCGATACTTGCCAAAAAGACTCTGCAAGTAAGGAAACACAAATGACGGTGAAGATGCTGAATATGATAATGATGATGAAATGATGATCAAAAAGAAGGAGGGGAAGGAAGAGAAGAAGATTTATACACACAGCATATCTCTGTATCGCTTCATGCTCTTGCCACTGGCCTATGGAACTCCATATCAGAAGCCTAGAAGACAGCGCTCTCCTAACTCAACTGTCTTGTAGCAGCTCTCTGCTACTCTCTTCCACACACAACCCCTTGTCTGGAGCCTGCTGCCCCAACAAATGGCCTGACATTCACTATAACTTATCTTCACAGTGCACCATTCAGAAGAATCTGAAGGGACCGTACATCAATCTCTTTCATTTCTACAGTAGTTTAGAGGATTTTTTTTTTCTTTTATACCAGAGTCATGACAAAAGCCAACTGAAGTTTTTCTGCAAATATATCTCCTGTGATATGTTACTTCTCTTTCTTTCATGATTGTGGAACAGAAAAGGAAGACAATTTTCTCTATAGTAAAAGGAGGTTCAGTGGATACCCAGGTGTAAAGGCTGAAAGGAGAAAACATATGATTATTTCAATCTAGTTAAGTTAGGTTTCCAAATGTTGCTTTTCCTTAACAGCTTAGTTGGTTTTCAGAGAAATACTTTAACTACCTAGTTTTCATCTCATGATTTATTTATTCAATAGGTAGTTTAAATGTGTACCATGTGCTTGTAGTCTGTTAGATGCAGGTGATCTCGCCATGAATTTGTAAGAAATGGCACATGCGTAAACATCATGCAAAAAGAAACCCTCCCCCAAGAAACATACCACTCACCTTATCAGTGTGGGTATATTGCATCTACTTTTGGTACTAGGATGCTGAGCGGTGGGCATACAGGGATTAAAAATAACAAATAGTATTTGAGAGGCTCTTTTAAAATGGGCAATAAAGTTTGGCAGTTACGCATCTATATATTAGTGTGTTGTAGGGAAAAAATGAACATGAAAGGCTAAGTGTGCTGCTTGTTTCAGTAGACAGGCACAGGGTACTACCGGGGGAGGGGGGGGCGGAAATAGATGGACTAATTAGTTCTTACGGGTAGGTGGTGGGGGAGACCATAATGGAAGAGTACATATGACCTAAAGATGGCATCCCAGTACTATGTGTGTATGGGGGCAAGAATGCCACTCTCCAGGCAGATAAACAGGTCCTGTGGCAGGAAAGTACATGATGCATTTGGGGAAAGAAGAGGATAGCTGAACTGTAGAGAGAAGGTGAGCCCGGGAAGGTGGGCAGAGGCCAAGTCTTACAGAATTTTATAGCCCATACCAAGGATTTAGCCTTTTACCTAATATATGCCATTTTGCACATTTGTGAAAACAGATAGAAAAAAAGACTAAAACAGCCTCTACGTGTAGTATGGTGGATGGAAAGAGATCTTGTTAGGATCTTCCAAGCCTTTGGTACAAACCCAGAGAAAAGATCCCCGAGGGTGGAAAATGTTTCTTATCTCCATATTCCCCAAGTCTAACAAGGTAAGTAAAAAGTAAGACTCTGGGGGCTTCTCTGGTGGTGCAGTGGTTAGGAATCCGCCTGCCAATGCAGGGGACACAGGTTTGATCCCTGGTCTGGAAGAATCCTACATGCCGCGGAGCAACTAAGCCCGTGCACCACAACTACTGAGCCTGCGCTCTAGAGCCCGCGAGCCACAATTACTGAAGCTTGCGCACCTAGAACCGGTGCTCCGCAACAAGAGAAGCCACAGCAATGAGAAGCCCGCGCACCGCAACGAAGAGCAGCCCCCGCTCATGGCAACTAGAGAAAGCCCGCGTGCAGCAACAAAGACCCAATGGAGCCAAAAATAAATAATTAAATTAACAAATTTATTTAAAAAATAAAAGTAAGACTCAGGGTGGGCATGTTGCCTCTGTAAATTTCGGTTTCCTTATCTGTAAAGTGAAACCTTTGCCATAGGTTTGTGTCTGTGTGTGGCCCCATTTTTTTAAACTTTTTATTTTGAAATAATTTTAGATGTGCAGAAAAGTTGTAAATATTGATACAATACAGAATTCCTGTATATACCTCACCCTGCTTCCCCTAATATCAACATCTTACAGAAGCATGGTATATTTATGAAAACTGAGAAATCAACATGGGTGTAATACTTTTCACTACACTGCAGACTTTAATTAGATTTCATCAGTTTTTCCATTAACACCTCTTTTCTGTACCAGGACTCAGCTCAGGCCACCTCACTGCATTTAGTCGTCATATCTCCTTAGCCTTCCCCAATCTATGACCGTTTCTCCATCTTCCTTTGTCTTTCATGACCTTGACACCTTTGAAAAGCAGTGGCTAGGTATTTTGTACAATGCCTCTCCCCATGTTTCCCCACGGATAAACTGAGGATGTGGATTTTGGGGTAGAATACTCTCTCCTTGGCCATATGATTTTGAGTTTTGCACAGCTCTGGACTTATAAGAAAGTCATTTTCCCCTGGTCTCTACCCTCTTCTTCATTCTACCAGGTGCAGGGTCATCTGCACATCAGACCTGAAGGAAGCTTAAGATAGACAGTCACAGGAAGTCCTCTGTCCTACCTAGTTTTCTTTTTAGGAGCCTCATTAATCTTTAACCCTCCTTAAACATTATTTATCCTCTTCATTTCTTGTATTTTTCCCTTCTCTCTGTACCTTGAAGCCACTACAGATGCAATATGTCTACAATGACAAGGTAAGTATTATGTTCTGTAGAAGAGTTTTCTTTTTAATGTGATTATTTTTTGTCTCTAATACCCCCAGGAAATCTCTTTCAAGGTAGCCTAGTCTATCTACACTGGCAGGGAATTAGCACGTGCAAGACCTGTGCCTGCAAATTTTCTAGACCTCACTGTTTGCTCTTTAAAAAGACAATGACTCATTCCCAATTATCTTTTCTCTTGAAGACACAATTGTCTCCCTGGATTTAAATCGCACCCATCAGTGTGCTACCTAATCTTTGGATGGAAATCTGTAAAGTTGGAACACAATAGAAGCAAGATTTCTTTGTGCCTTAAGATAAGTCTCTTTCAGTTTGTACAGGTAACTTTGACTCTAGGTAAATTTGATGGGCAGAGTTGCCTGCTTTCAGAGTTAGGAAATTAGGATCTGAGAACTGTGAAGGTGTCATTAGGTGAACTCAAAGACTTGGAGAAATGCTGGGTGTCAGGGGAAACACTGAAGAGAAAATTATTGTAGTTGTACTGCTTTAAAAGTTCCATCACACTTGCTTTCACTTTCTTGAACACATGGTGCTTTCCTCTGCCTCAGGGCCTTTGCACATGCTGCTCCTTCCACCTAGATAGCTCTCCTCCCCATCTTCCTTTTTTGCCTTCCTTGGGAAAGCCTTCATCCACCAGACTAGGTCAGGTGCTCCTTCATATGCTTTCACAATTCCATGTGCTTTTCCTTCATAGACTTTGAACACAGTTTATACTTACACATGTGTGTTGTAAATTAATAACCATAACGTCAGCTAACAATTTCTGGGCACTCTCTCCACGTGCCAAGTGCCGTACCTCTCATTCAGTCTCCAAAATAAAACTCTGAGGAGGGCTTCCCTGGTGGCGCAGTGGTTGAGAGTCCGCCTGCCGATGCAGGGGACACGGGTTCGTGCCCCAGTCTGGGAAGATCCCACATGCCGCGGAGCGGCTGGGTCCGTGAGCCATGGCCGCTGAGCCTGCGCGTCCGGAGCCTGTGCTCCACAACGGGAGAGGCCACAACAGTGAGAGGCCCGCGTACGCAAAAAAAAAAAAAAAAAAAAAAACAAAAAACTCTGAGGAGCCTGAGCTACAATTAGATCAATGTCTGGCACGCCAGTAAACTGCAAGTGACAGGAGGACAGGTTCAGTGTTTGTTTTGCTCTACCCTAAATCACTGGTGTCTGGCAAAGAGCCTGGCAGGAAAAAAGATGCTTGGTACGCATTTATTAATTAAACACATGCCTGCAGCATGAGGTAGCAGGAAAAACACACGCTTCAGAGTCAAACACATCCAGTTTCAAATCTCAATTCTATGATTGGCTAGCTCTATAAACTTAGACAAAGTATTTACTTTCTCTAAGTCTTAAGAGTCCTCATCCATTTGAGATAATGGGACCTCACTACAAAAGCCTTCAAGGGGATTAAATAACATAGCTGAAAGCATATAGTCATGCTCTGCATGAACTAGATGGCTTCGTTACTCCTTTAAAAAAATATTTCTTAGCGTTCTAACAGTTCTTCATACAATTAGCCATGCTATCCTGTCAGTACCTTAGTTCATTTGGATACTTCGCTCACCAAACGCTATGCTTCAATATAATGACTTTGGGTTCCTTCTATGATGTTATTTCAAGAATGAAGATGGGTTTATTAATGTTCAGGGGAACACATGTCCAGTGGAAACTGACAGGAAATCATCATTTTACAATCTATTTTATTGGTGTCTAAAGAGGCAAACTGCATTCTGTTCCACTCTTGCAGAACCACCCAAATAGTCACCCCATCCTACTTTTCTGGTTTATAAACTCACCTGCTTTAACCACTTTATTAAAGTTTTGGTAGCAGGTGGAAGTTGTACTGCTAGATGGCAGAATTGAATCCCAAATTAAAAGATGCAGGAGATGAAAGAGACTCATGATATCAGCATTTCAAAGTAGGAAAGCAAACAGAAAGACTCACAAAGAAAAAGTGTAAAAAACACCTTAGACATTCCTTTGAAATACCTCAATTCCCAAAATAACAGAATGGTTATCTAGTGGTATCCATTATGTCCTCCTAATTACCTTATGAAATTTATGCTGGAAACATGTAGAAGTCATGAAAAATAAAACTGCCAATAAAATATGTGAGACTAAGGAGTGCTCACAGACAGAAAATAACAAAACTTGCTTACATTTATTAAGCATTTACGACATGCTAGGTAGGCTCTGAACCAGGTATTTTAACTGATTTCATTTTCATTGTGCCCTGTGACATATTTATTCAACAAATATTTATCAAGTGCTTGCAATGCATCAGCCACTATGCTTAGAACAAGACAGACAAGATACCTGCCTGCACAAAGCATGCATCTAGGAGGAAAGACATACATTAAACAGTTTCTTAACGTTTACTGCATAACTTAGGGTGACCAACTCATCCCAGTTTGCCTGGGACTTTCGGTTTCAAGACTGAAAGATCTGTATCCTTGGAATACACCCTCAGTTCTGGGCATAGGAGGAGAGCTGGTCACCTAGCAAAATGACAAAAGATATAATTAAATATAGTAAGCACTATTATAAAGAAGTGCAGGGTTATATGAACTATGAATGATTAGCTCTCTTTGACAGTTGAAGAAACTGAGCTTTACAAAAGTTAATATGCCCATGTAGAAAGTAGGGATATGAAGCCCAGTTGTTCTGACTCCCAATTACATGGCCTGATTCCATGTCTGAGTCAAAGAAATATCTTCTGATACTTTAAACTTGAGAGTACAAATCTAGACTTGCACTAATTAGTGAAATGCTTCCAAAAGGTTTGGTGCAGGAATAGTCATCAGAGCAAGGAAAGAAAGAATTCAGAGCAAATCCCTTGGGTCTGGACCCTGAATGCAACTCCATCCCTATTGGAAATGCATGAAAAAGAAACAACTGCATACCCTCTGCCATCCCCACCTTGCAGCTGTGGGTGGCTCAGGAACAAACAAAGGAAAGCATTTTTCAGCTTGACTGCAGTCTTTTGTGGGAGACAAATTGTGTTTCTTCAAGGGTAAGGAGTAAGGTAGGAGAGGGTGACTGTTAAGAATTGACAAGGCATACCTAAATACCTCTGGGCAGTGGAGGAAAATGCCCCTGCAGGGGGTTTCAGCAGACTGCACCAGCTTGTTTCCATTAGAAAGATGCAGTTTTCCCTTGGTATAAACTCAGTGAGGGAAGGATTGTGTCTTGCACTGAGCAGTTCTATTTCGCTGGCATCCTTTACAGGAGACACAAAACCAAGTGGTCTACAAAATTCGCAAGGTGGGGCAGTAAAAAGAGACTGGGTTACGAATTCCCCCATCACGTTAGCTCCAATGACGGCAGGGTCTTTGGACTGTTTTGGTCACTGCAGTACACAGAACTATATCTTACACAAAGTAGGCACTCACTAATATTGGATGGATGGATGGATGGATGGATGGATGGATGGATGGATGGATGGATGAAGAGATAAATGAGTGGATGGATAAGGAGATAACAGTCCTAGTTTCTAATTTGTGAGTGTAAGACAGCTACTTTACCTCCCTGGGCCTTAGCTTTCTCATCTATTAAATGGGAGAATTTAACTGCATGACTTTTATACCTTCCAACAAAGTTCAGAGTTTATGCTTCAAGGTGTATACTTCAGGTTAAGAATCCATCTGTAGATAAAATAATTCTCAGTAACAGGATATATTTCTAGATGCCCAACTACAGAAGAATAGTTCAATATATTATGGCATACTCATAAAACAGAAAAATAAATTACCACTGACATTGATATAATAGAAGTATATTTATTGACAAGGAAATTGCTCATGGTACTGTTAATTTTTTAAAGAGTTATAAAACAGCATAAGCAGTACAGTGTAATCCATATGTGTATAAATGTGCAGGCTTAGAGAGAAATCTGAAAAGATATATACTAACATGTTAGCAGCGCCCATCACTGGGTAGTGGATTTACGGATGAGTTTATTTTTTTACGATTATTTGTATCACCTAATTTTCCTCTATGATTATGTTGTTGTCATATAATATAAACAGATATAATGACCTAGCACCTATTAAGCTCCTAGGTCTTCACTGGTGAGGTGCTGTAATATAGGAGTTAGGACATGGGGTCTGGAATTGGACAGCCTGGTTCAAATCCTCGTTAAGCCCCTTAGTTACTGTGTGACCTCAGGTAAGTTACTCAACCTCTCTTAGCTTCACTTTCCTCTTATATAAAACAAACAGTAACACCCAACTCACAGATTGGTGCTGAAGTTCAAAATTGGTAATCTATGCAAAGTGCCTGGCATACCTTATACATTTGATAAATGTTAGTTATTATTATACCAAATACAAAGAGAGGTTTTTTTTTTATACACCTGCCAAATGACATAGTCATTGTCCTCAGAGAGTTTTTAATTTGGTGAAAATAATAAGACTAACACACAAGAAACAAAAAGAAAGCATTGCAATAACCACCCAGAGCAAAAGATGTGGAATAACTATTGCTTCTCTCTCCCTGAATCTTTACAGGTGATGAGATGCCAAGACCACGTGGTAGAAATCTTCTGCCTCATCTTCACGCACACCACCACTCCTCAAGCTCTTGTTTATCTTTTGTCTGTTCATTGCATTAAGCTCCAAAGGGTTTCTTGGCTTAATGTCTCTTCAAATTCCCATCTCTCTATGCCAGAGGCCCTCAAAGGGGAGGTTCCCAGAGTAATAGCACTAGTATCACCTGAGAACTTGTTAGAAATGCAAATTCTTGGGCTCCACCAAAGAGCTACTGAATCAGAAACTGTAAGGATGGAGCCCAGTAACCTGTGTTGTAGAGCCTTTTCTGGATATGATACTGTCAGATCAGTTTTCCCAAAGGATACATACTCCTGTCACTCTCTACTCTCCAGTTCTCTCTGCCCATTGAGTAAATGGTGATAGATTTTCTTATCCTGCTGCTGAAGGTTTTCCCTCTAAGATTTTGCCCCAGTCTACTTCTCCAAGCTCATCTTCAGCTACTTTTAACACTCACAAAATGCTCTAGAAAACTAAAGCACCTAACTCTCCCTGGACACTATCTATGTTAGGATTCTATTCATATATGTTATGCCTTTACTCATGTGAATTCCTAAAAGTGTAATGTAATTTCTTCTTCCTTCCCATCTTTGATGTTTAAACCCCACTAAACCTTAAGACACAGTGCCCACCCATGAAACTTCCCCCACTATACAACCAATCCCCTACAGAGATGACTGCTTTCTCCTCAGAACATCCAAAGCATTAAACTGGCCCAATCTTGCCTCATTTCTTCCCTTGGAATCATCATGATGCATTAGTTTCCTAGGGGTACCATAACAAACTACCACAAACTGGGTTACTTAAAACATTAGAACCGCATTCTCTCACAGTTCTGCAGACTAGAAGTCTGAAATTAAGGTGTTATCAGGGCCATGCCTTTTCTCTCAGGGTGCGGTGTTTCTGGTAATCAGAGTTCCTTGCCTCATAGAGACACCACTCCACTCTCAGCCTCTGGAGTCAAAATGGTATTTCCCCTGGGTTTCGGTGTCCATTCTCCTCGTCCTGTAAGGACTCCAGTTATATTGGATTAGGATCGACCTCGTCTCAACTTGGATACATCTGCAAAGACCCTATTTATAAATAAGGTCACGTTCTTTGATACTGACAGGATTTCAACATTCTCCCCAACGTACGGGGGAACACAATTCAACCCATAGTAATGTGCATATATGACATAGCGCCCCTAATTCATAGCAGGCTCCTTGAAGGCAGGTACTCTAGCTCATTCCTAGTTTCCCTTCCCTATGCATCCTCCCCAACTCTTGCACCCAATCTCCCCATGGGACCTCGTTCTGAAAAAGAACTCCTTTAGCATATTATGGTTGAATGGATGGAAAACTAAAGGCAGGAGGCAGAAGGTAGCTAAGCATTAGTTACATTAACTAGTAACTAAACACTAAATTGTGTGATGTGGTCTATTCAGTTGTGGGGAATTGGGAAGTCAGAGAAGTGGGTCTATGAGGGATGCAGTGCTTAATAAAGGCTTCTTGGAAGCAGAGGGGCTTCTTAATGAATGGATAGGGTTTGGGGAAAGACAGAAAAGAGTACAAGTTTCCAAGTAGGAAAACAGTATGAACAAAAGACTGTGGAAAACGAAATTAATTTTTTTTTTCCTGTATCAACAGAAACAGAGCCCTGGCAAGCAGATCTGGAATGAAAGGTGGACACTAGGCAGAAATGGGAAAAAATCCATTGCTTGTTCTTATTAGTTCAGTGATCACTCTTTGATTTCTCCTCTGTTTCTCCTGCTTGTTTATTATACCCTAGCTGGATTCTAAATTCCATTTCTGAGAGAAGATAATTGAGTTGGCAGCCACATGTGCCTGTGGAACCCTGGACTTCATTCTCCTGACACTAATTATCTTCCTGTGCTAGAGGGCAAGCTAGAGAGTGAGGATAAAGACCAGGTCTGGTTACATTACTGTAGTATCTCCAATGCCTGCCATATAAATAGGCTTAATACACGTATCTTGAATGAATGACAAGATAACTATAAGAATGTCCGCATGTATCAATACATGCATGTGTGTGTGTATGTGTATTTATCAGTGGTTATTTCATTCCATTAACTATAGCTTCCTGATGACCGGAAAGTAACCATTCCATTATTGCCTTGGGTTCCTAGGCAATGTTAATTGCTTATTTGACTCAATTTTTTGTTGCTTAGTCCCCAAACTTGTTTATATTATTAATCCATTAGACGGGACTTGCATTTATTTCTGTTTTTTTTATATAGTTGATTTATTAATTTATTTAATTTATTTTTGCTGTGTTGGGTCTTCATTTCTGTGCGAGGGCTTTCTCTAGTTGTGGCAAGCAGGGGCCACTCTTCATTGCGGTGCGCGGGCCTCTCACTATTGCGGCCTCTCCTGTTGAGGAGCACAGGCTCCAGACGCGCAGGCTCAGTAGTTGTGGCTCACGGGCCTAGTTTCTCCGCGGCATGTGGGATCTTCCCAGACCAGGGCTCGAACCCGTGTCCCCTGCATTGGCAGGCAGATTCTCAACCACTGCGCCACCACGGAAGCTCTATTTCTGTTTTATAATCAGTTGAATATAGCTTTGTTTGAGCAACATCAAATACACCAAAGAACACTAATGCAGAATCTGCTTGTATTCAAATTCAAAGCAGAAGATGAGGTCGAAAATGGTGACCTTTTTGAATGAATTCTTAAATTGAATTCTTAAATTGTGGTGTAAAAAGATCACAAAAACCTAAAAGATGAATGGAAAATGTATGATACTTTGCATATTAGTTTCCCCCTGAATTTCCTCCAGGATACACACTTGAAGTGTATTAAACAAGCAGTACATACGGTTTGTGATTTTGTGCTGAGTCGTATGTCCTCCTAATGGGTAGCATTAACATTGACAGTCTTTCCTTGACAAGCAACAGTAGGTTTGGGACAGCATCACGCTTTATTCTCTTCCTTGGGAAGGAGGAGTATTAAATTTTTATTTTGTGATTTAGACAAAATATTGAATCTCTTTCAAGGAAAAAAAATTCCCCCCAACCTTCTCAGATCTCATAATGTATGGTACCTACGTTTTAATGACTCGTCTGGTACCGCCACCTTCGTTATGCAGAGAAGCTTAAGAAAATCAAAAATAATACTCTGATTGATAGAACTCACCATCATTATCATCACAGCAAGTATTTGTTGAAGAATTCCTATATACTAGACAGAGTTTTCCATACTCATTAAGGCAGAGCATTCAGTTCCCTAATTTAATCATCATGATAATGTTATGAGCTAAAAATTATGATTACTATTGCTTTACACAGGATGAAACTGAGGTATGAGAGGATAAATAACTTGCCCAACGGCACATAGGTAGTAATTCAAGGAGTCAGGTTTCAATTCAGGTCTGGCTGACTCTAGAACATATGTGCTATTTGTTGAATTATTTTTTTACTCATTTTTTAACAGAAAAAGTTAAGCCATAAGAAAATCAACTGATTTTTGGGACTTGCCTGGTGGTGCAGTGGTTAAGAATCCTCCTGCCAATGCAGGGGACACAGGTTCAAGCCCTGGCCCGGGAAGATCCCACATGCCGCGGAGCAACTAAGCCCGTGCACCACAACTACTGAGACTGAGGGCCACAACTACTTGTCTTCGTGGCCAACCAAGTTTATTTGCTACTAGATAGATAGACAGATAGATAGGTGATAGATAGACAGTCAGCTGTACAACTATTTTTTTACATGAATCTTGACTGATGTATTATACAAAAATACAAAAGTAGCACAATCTTAGCTCTTATTTGCTCATTCACTCATTTATTCATTTTTAAAATATATACTCAGCATATTGAGTACCTATCACATATGATGTTTTAAGGAGAACATGTAACATTTAAAAATGTGATCCCTCCCATCTAAGGGAGAGACTGAAATAGTTATCATCATGGTATCTGATATTCAATTGTCATCATGTTCCAGTAAAATTAGAATCAGTATCAGACCCATAAAAGTTGTGGGACAGGAGGCATACTCCTATTGGCAGCATTCTGTTTCATTTGCCCCCAGGTGGACAGGTCTTCAGAGAACCTTTCCATTCATTCAAAACTCATTCTTAAAGCCTTTCTTCACACTAAGGTGTTAAAGCTGAAATAAAGTACCTGTCTTTCTAGAAAGCTTGGTATCCAGCTTGGATCTGAATACTTAAAACAGATTATGCACCAGAAGGAGAGTTTGAAAAATCACATGGGAATGAATAAGGATTGCTTTTGATGGAAAGGGCCAAAATGTTTTTCTGATATTTTTATAATTGCATTGCATTTGCTGAGCCCGTTTGAAATACCAAAGGGATGTCACCAAAATGCCTTTCTTCATCTGAGAAACAAAATGGGCTGGTTGACAGTAGATAAAACCAGGTATTCAGGAATTGTGAATTAAGCTAAGGGTCTGCAAACTATGATCCCCATGGGCCAAATCCAGCCTGCCACTTGATTTTATAAATAGTTTTATTGGAACACAGCCACACTAATTCATTTACATGTTATCTGTGTTCAAGGGCTAGTTCTGGGGTGAGTGCAGATTCAACCCCATCTTCAATACTCCCATGGTGGCCATCAACAATCACTTAACCCAGAAATTATATAAGATTCAGAAAAAAACTTAAGTAAAAATACTTGTCTTTGTGGAAGACATACAAATGGCCAGTAGGCACATGAAAAGATGCTCAACATCACTAATTATTAGAGAAATGAAAATCAAAACTACAGTGAGGTATCACCTCACACCAGTCAGAATGGGCATCATCAGAAAATCTACAAACAACAAATGCTGGAGAGGGTGTGGAGAAAAGGGAACCCTCCTGCACTGCTGGTGGCAATGTAAGTTGGTGCAACCACTATGGAGAACAGTATGGAGGTTCCTCAGAAAACTAAAAATAGAATTAGCATATGATCCAGCAATCCCACTCTTGGGAATACACCCGGACAAAACTATAGTTCAAAAAGATACATGCACCCCTATGTTCATAGCAGCACTATTCGCAATAGCCAAAACATGGAAACAACCTAAATGTCCATCAACAGATGAAGGGATAAAGAAGATGTGGTACATATATACAATGGAATATTACTCAGTCATAAAAAAGAACAAAATAATGCCGTTTGCAGCAACATGGATGCAACTAGAGATTATCATACTAAGTGAAGTAAGTCAGAAAGAGAAAGACAACTGCCATATGATATCACTTATATGTGAAATCTAAAATATGACACAAATGAACCTATCTATGAAACAGAAACAGACTCATAGACGTAGAGAGCAGACTCATGGTTGCCAAGGGGGAGTGGGAGAGGGAGAGGGATGGACTGGGAGTTTGGGGTTGGTAGATGCAAACTATTACATTTAGAATGGAAAAACAACAGGGTCCTAATGTATAGCGCAGGGAACTGTATTCAATACCCCATGATAAACCTTAATGGAAAGGAATATAGAAAAAGAATGTCTGTATGTGTATAACTGAATCACTTTGCTGTACAGCAGAGATCACGTCAACACTAAACCAACTATACTTCAATTAAAAAAACTGAAGAAAAAAATGCTTGTCTTTGTGGCCGGCTACAAATAAATAATTTTAAAAGTTTATTTATTATCAAATAAATATTTACTTATATATATATTTTCATATTAGTCAGCAGAACAACAATTTTCACATGATAGCAGCAGAGCTCTGTCATGGCAGAAACCATATGCCAGGCAAAGTCTAAAATATTTATTATCTGGCCTTTAAAAAAAAAAAAAAAGTTTGCCAACTCTTGCTCTAAGCCATCAGTCAGATCCTTCCCAAACAGCTATACTCCACTATACCTGTACTCTTTGGCAACTGCCCCTTCTGAATAGGTTACCTCAGGAACTCTAATAGAACCCATGTACTAGGAAAAACAAGGTAACGAGACTCTTGGAGTCAGATTTGCGCTTGATATCACCAGGAGGTTGATGACTGAACTGAACTAATTTCACTTAGGTCTTTCTAAGGACAAAGTTCTTCGCTAACTTAGGCTCAAAGAACTCTTTCATATAAAAGAGACAGTTTGTAAATTGAAAGTGTATAGATCCACACAGTGATATGTTTACACTTGGGATCTGCCCCCTGCCACATGTGAGACTGCTCGCTCCTTGTTAGCCCGGGAGTGCAGACTAAACAGTGCACCCCTTGTCTCCATCAGGCTCCTTGTTTTAGGATTTCACACACTCCTTTCACCCAGAACATGGATCTCAAGTTGTTTCTATACACTTTAAAGGGTGATTATTAGATTAATATTTGTTCTCGAATAAACTATAACCTTTATGAGAACTGTCGCCACGTCAATTTCTCATCCCCTAACATATCCCTAGAGCTTACTACAGTGTGGGGCACAGAGTAGATCCTCAACAAGCATCTTTTCACCGATATTTATTGTCTATCCAGCAACAAGCACTTACTGCTGCTTACCATACACAATACTAGGTTGCATGTTTCTTTTAACCCTCCTCAGAGCCCGGCAGTGAGGCTCACAGTTATCGGAAATTCAGTGACTCTTCTTTGATAAAATGAAAGTCCAATCAAGTTTGATCTAACAGCAGCCAACAAGAGCCACCATCTCTGCTACTCACTTTTTAGATAATGATGTCACCCAGCAGCTCAAAGAAACTTGGTGACAGCTGTTATTTCACATGAGTGATAATATTTTCATCTCCTAGCCTTCTAAAATCAAGGGCTAGTAGACTGTTTAAACAGCATGAACCATACTACCACCAGACGGCAGTTCTTTCCTTGTCACCCAGTAATCACTTCTGCTATCTTCCAACAGTTTGCTTTGCCTTTTCTGAATGTGCTCTTTGCAGACACTGGAATTCGGATAGGAATGGTAGTGGCAAGCAGCACGCTTTTAGCAATTTCCATGATAATAAAGGTTTACCAATAAGACTACCACAAGGGAGATGAGAAAAAATGATGCTAGAAGCAGCAGTGAGAAAGGAAATGTAGAAATGATCTATCTCAGTGTTTATCAAAATATGTTCCATGGAATAGTCATGCTGTAAGTTGCTCCATGAAGGAAAGGTTCTATGAGCAAGTGAATTTGGGGGAAACTGCAAAGAATGGGCCCATTTTGAAGATGGGCAAAGTGTGTCACCATGTTCAAAGCGTCAAAAAATTTCCTACAGTTATAAGAAGGAGACACAATTTGACTCAAGTAGTAGAGATTGATAGTGCTCATCCATATCTGGGTTTTTGCTACCTTTCCTAAGCAAAGGAAGAGTCTCAGCCCCTTGCCATCTGGCGGCACCCGATGGCTAGTTCCAATCGATGAAATGTGAGTGTGTGTGACTAGTGTCGCTTTCAAGTCGAGACTAAGAAAAGCTTCGGTGTGAACTTCCAGCTCTATTATCTCCTATGAGAAAACCATGAGCATCATGTTATTCCAAAGGCAGAGCCATTTGATGGAAATACCACGGGTCACTAAGTCACCACGTGGAAGCCAGCTGCTCTGGAAAGTTCCCCAGGTACCACAGGACTTTGAAAAAGCAAGAAAAAATCCTTTTCCAAATTAAGCCACTGATACTTGAGAATTCATTTGTTACAACAGCATAGCCTATCCCAATTTACCAAGCACTTCTTAAATTGATTTGTCCACAGAATTCTTTACTCTCACAAAAACAAATAATATCACAAAGAAAAATTATTACAGGGAAATACTTTGGGAATCACTATGATACCTAAAAGAGAGTTTTTGTTTTTGTTTTCCCCAGGAACCATGGCTATAGCATTTTGAGCAAATATAGTCCGACCTGAAAGAGAGACAGAGGGAGAATTCAGAGAGGCAATTCAAAAGTGGAGGAGAGGTACTAGGCCAGACACGTGGGTTGGAAATCCCCAAACCAGAGTTCTGCCTCCCTACAAACTTTCTCAGTGTTGCAGACCCAATGTTTCTTCTTTCAACAATCCATTTAGCAAGTATTCATTGTATACATCCTGAGGGCACTGCATGGTCTGAGACACAATTTGTGATTGACACTTTACCTCTGCCTTCCCTGATTACTCACTCTGGTGGGCTATCTTCTCCACTGAAGTTGCATTGCCTGTCTGTCTCTTGGCATTTACCTCAAACTGCCCTGTCTTGATAGCCATCCATTCACTTCTACAGAGGAAAGGCTAGAAATGTCATAGCTTCCTACCCCTCCCAATACTGAGGCTGCCACATCGGGAACCCCAGAAAGCCCGGCCGTGGCCACAGCTGCTTAAAACGTTATCACTATGGGAGCCAATGGTAGCAGCAGGAAACCACGGGGGAACTAGATCCATGTGGTGACCCCTGCTAAGAGCCTTTTCTACTGGGACGTTCGACACTGTATTCCAACCAGAAATCCAGCTGGACCTCCTCTCTTGCGAAGTCTGAAAGAAAGACAGCCAGGCAAGTGGTAGCCACAGAAGAAGCAACTGCAATTCAAGTGGAAGCTGAGACATGCATAAGGAAAAGCCAAGCTTATTAGACAGCCAAAGATGTACTGAGTCAATAACACTGCTGGTCATTCTGCATGATGCTCCAGAGCTCCATGGCTCCCCGCTGTGGCAACAGTTGCTTAAATGTTCTCACACATCCTCTAGGTAACTGAGCCCATCTCAATCCCTGGGCACCTAAAGGAGCCTAGCCAGTACTTACCAAACTCATATTCCAAGTTGCCTGAGCCTGGTGACTGGGTGCTGGTCCTCTTACTAAGTCCTCCCTAGTGCTCAGCACATAGTAGATGCACAACTCGTTAATTTTAGAAATGGTACAGAGATACCTATTCAATCTCAGCTGCAGACAGCTTTTAATGAGCTAGAAATGTTTCTGACCTTTTGGAGCTCCTAGTCTTATAAAATAAGAATAATATAAAGTATAATTGTATGTAAATATAAAATAATAATGAAATTTTAAAAATATAACTCTACTATTTGATTGCTTGGGTGAGAGGAATATTAAGCACAGTTCTTGGCAACACTGGGACACTGTTTTAACGGGGAAAGCAAGGCATAAAACGACTGAAGAACCATGTGTGTCACGTGGAGTCAAACTCTTCCTTCTTTAATATCTACCATTTACTATGCCAGGCACACTAGTGGGTGCTTACATATGCTTTCTAATTCAACCTTTCTAAGAGTCCCAGGTCAGAGATGTCATCATCCCTAATTCACAGGTGAGGAAATACAGGCTCAGAGAGTTTAAATAATTTGCCCAAAGTATGTGAGTCACAGAGTCATAATTCAAATTCTGTTTTTCCCTAGCTCTTTCTAAGTTTGTGCTCCTGCCACTGTGCTCCACTTAGGGGAAAACGATGAGCTTTTTAAGCCAGGGAACAAAGCAGTGACAGCTGGGGTAGAAAAGCACACTGCTGTACCATATTTTCACTGTGCAATTCATAGTAATCTGACAGCAAAAGATTATTTTCCAGAGTGACTTTCTCATAGTAAGGAAAAAAGTAATTACTATCTGATTCTACCTCTATCTTTTTATTTTGGCATGACAAAACAAGGAAGAAAGAAAAAAAGAAAAGGCAAGATTGCACTGAGTATTACGTTTTAAAACAATTAAAAATACTGACTGGAAGGTAATTTTGTCCCATTTATTTCTTTCAAAAGAATAGGTCCAAATGTTTACCACAAAAGAAATCCCTACCCTACGTCCCGTCCTGAAAACCAATTTCTATCCATTACTGGGAAAATATAACAAATCTATGTAAACCCACTTATTCTATAATTGAAGTTATAAAATGTGTCATGTTTATATACTCTGATAATATTGCAAAAAATTAAACCTTGAGAAATTCTAGAGTTATTATTCCTTCAAAGGAGAAAATATGTATTATCTTATTTTAGAGGTCACAGTTGGCCATCGACAATAATTCTGTTGCATGATATTTAAATGTTCTAAGAATAACAATAACCAGGATGTAATTTCACGTTTCTACTGGCCTAAAGGTGAGCTTATTTTGGGACTTAAAGTCTCTGAGGCATTTTTAGAAGCTGCTGAAATCACTATACAACGAAAAAGATAAAACACTACCAGCGTTTACTCGGCAATAAACTTCAGCAATTATTTGGCAATAAAAAAGGAAAGAAGTACTGACACATGTTACGTGGATAAATCTTGAAAACATTACACTTCGTGAAAGAATCCAGACACAAAGGTCACATCTTGTATGATTCCATTTATATGAAATGTCCAAAATAGGCAAAGCCATAGAGCCAGGAAGTACATTAGTGGCTTTGAAGGGATGGCGGGAGTGAGTAGCTGGAAATGAGGAATGACAGGTGATGGGTACTGGGTTTCCTTTTGGGGTGATGAAAATATTCTGCAGTTGACTGAGGTGATAGTGGTACAACTCTGTGAGTAAACTAAGAACCTCGGAATTGTACACTTAAATGGGTGAACTGTATGGTATGTGAGTTACATGCCAGTAACGCTATTATAATTAAAAACCATTACCCACAGTGCCCAATGGCAGCCTCCCCTTGAACCACTTTTCTCATCCCTGGTGCTGAGATCACACGCCTTCCTCCAGCTCCTGGGGATCGCACCCACGCCTGGCCAGTCCTGCCATTCCCACCACTCAGCCTGCACCCTTCCACCTCTGCTGCTACCTCTAACCCATCACCCAGTGCCCACACCGGGGTCAACCCTCACCCTGGAACATCACATTGCTACTCTCATGTGACCACAGGAGGCCTTCCCTGACTCTCCAGAATCATCCCTGCACAGCACTCATGATCTCTTTGTGCACCCACACATTTATTTAGGGTTTCAGTATTGTTCAAGGTGTTTCTACTCTTGCTGCTTCCTCCAGAGGGTAGCACAACACCTGGCATATAATACATGCTCAGTAAATATTTCAGAAATGAATGACTTCTTATTTAAACTTTTTTTTTCATCATAAAAGGCCTTCCTCTCCCCCTGTTTGTTTTCCTATAAAAGAAATGTAGTTAGAATTTCTCTTAAAAACTTGCAAATAAACTGTGTATTCAGGGATGTACTAATGGATCTATGGGTATTAACCAAACACAAAACAGATCTATTTTTTTCCCAGAAGATAGATGTCCTCTTCCAGAAGATAGATGTCCTCAAGGAAAATAACAGGGTTGTTAAGATAATTTGTGGCTGAAAGAAGAAATGTCTTTTCTTTATATGACCAATGTTTGTTTTATTTTCTGTGAAAGTTTGCCCTTTGCTTTGTTCTAGGCATAATCACTCAGCAAATATCTCCAGAGGGCCAGCTGGGTGCAGAGGAGAGCGCAGCAGTTAGGAGTGAGTGCAAATGCAGCCTCATAAATTGAATTCAAATATAACCGCCTTCTTCTGCAAGCTACTTGACCTCTTTAAGCTTCAATTTCCTCATCAATACGATGACAATAATAATACCCAACTCCATGGGGTTGTTCTGAGGACTAAACGAGATACATCTAATATATAGGATGGATAAACAACAAGGTCCTACTGTATAGCACAGGGAACTATACTCAATATCCTGTATCAACCATAATCTAGAAGAATGTGAAAAAGAATATATGTATAACTGAGTCACTTTGCTGTACAGCAGAAATTAACACAACATTGTAAATCAACTATACTTCAATAAATTTAAAAATAAAAAAAATGAGATACATCTATAAAGCAGTTAGCATAGAGCTTGAGGAATACATGCTAATGATGATAACGACAATGACCCCTGCTATCAAGAAGGCGGGAGGCCTTTGAGGGAGGGGATGGCGATGAAGAGACACCATTAAAATAATTATAATATAATTCAAGATAAAAAACAATCTCATTGCCAGGATAAATTCTACTAATAATCTTTGCAAAAGTTCTCCAGTATAAATATTTAAGAGTGTTTTCCATAACAAACAGCATTGTTTACAATAGACTTTTAAAAAGCAACAACTGAAAACAACTAAACTATCCATTAAGACAGGATCAGTTAATTAAATTATGGTGTGCCCATATGATGTGATAGAGTGTAGTTGTTAAAAATACAAAGCAAGCTGTTTAAAAACTGAGGAAAGGTGCAGCCCTGTTCTTAGCGCCCTCAATTTTTTCTAACGTTTCTAGTTTCATCTTTAATTAAGGAGAAAGAAACAATGGCATTCCTCATTTATTCTTCAAAATCATTCAATAAAGACATTGAGGGCTTCCCTGGTGGTGCAGTGGTTGAGAGTCCGCCTGCCAATGCAGGGGACACGGGTTCGTGCCCCGGTCCGGGAAGATACCACGTGCCGCGGAGCGGCTGGGCCCGTGAACCATGGCCGCTGAGCCTGCGCGTCCGGAGCCTGTGCTCCGCAACGGGAGAGGCCACACAGTGAGAGGCCCGCGTATCACACACACAAAAAAATAATAAAATAAAGACATTGACATGAAAAAATGAAGAGGAGGTATACATGCTCAGTATTTAAAGATACTTCAGATACATTATTAAGTGAAAAAGGAAACAATAAAATAATAGGTACAACATAAACCCTCTTGTGTATATGAAAATATACAAAAATAGGCACATATAGTAGGTCACATCTAGTTGGAAGAATCAAGAACTGTTTTACAGTGGTTTCGGGCAACTGGAGATGGAAAACTTGAGAAGGCACTTCCAGGCTGAGAAAAGTGTGGGCACAAAGACTTGGAGGTAGACATGCACAGGGAGAGAGAGGCAAGAGTGTGCAGATTCCAGAGGCAAAGGGTCAGGGAAGGTACACAGGTAACAAGATTTGAGCTTTGAGACAAGAGTTAGGCTGATTGTGTAGGACTTTCAATGGCAGATCTGGGCATCTGGACTTTGTCAGGTAGGTACTGGGAAGTTATGGTAGACTTGCAAAGAGGGCATAATATGATCAGAGTTGCACATTAGCGATGCCCATGTGGAGGGGTATGTACAGAGGAGTGGAGAACAAAGAATGAAGTAATGCATTTAGGATGCAACTACAGTTGCCTGGTTTCTCCCTCTGCATTTTACAACTGCCATGTTGATAAAGCTTCAGTTTTACTTCCTAATATAATGTATGTGCTGCTTTCACATGAAAAAAGCCACATTAAGGGAGTCAGTGATTCCTTTCCAAAATTCCCCATAGATGTTCTACACAACCTAAAATTACTGATCTCCGTTCAGTAATCAAATTCTCGGCAGATATCATTTTTCAAAGAAATGTTATTCTGCCTGTTAAATGAAAGGAAGTGAGATCATTAAAACAGTTCCCTAAGTAATGCATTTTAAATGAAAGGCTCTTTTGAGTCTTTGGGAAAAAAATATCAAAAGTTAAACTGAAACATCCAGGGAAAGCTCAAATTAGTATGTTAATTCTGTCAACATTCAAGGTTCTGAGCCCAAACCTAGAAGTAACAGAGCATATGGTGATTTACTGCTCCCTAGCTATAATTTTAACTACTTTTGTTGAAATCACAAAAGAAATGTCACGACTTAAGTTTTCATCACTCTTTCAGTGTGAAATATGCAAGTGTTATAACTTCTCTGTTTTGTTTTAGAAATAGGTTTATTATACTAGGAGCCATCAATGATTTTCATTAAATGTGTCAAATGAGGTTGAATTAGGAAATAAGTGATGGATTAATATGCAGCAATTTTGTCTTTACAGAGACAAATGTAATGTCTCTCTGTGGACATTATGTACTTCCATGTCTGACAGATTTTTTTCATAAAAAAGACAATGAACCTTTTGAATTATAGGTAAATGAAATTACATGGTTAAAACTCAATGAAACTCTAAGAAAAATTAGACAGCATCAACTGCTGAGATTTAAGTTTTCTATTTATCAATTACCACTTGAGAAATTGCCATCAGTGCTTTGGTGAGGAAAAAAGTACATGTCTGTGTATGAATGCTGACCTAGGTCCATAAAAAGGGAATTTGACAAAATTACACATACTCTACCATTCTGTGGGTTAAAGAGTTTTGAAATCTTTGTTACCCAGAACTTAGCTTTATGCTCAATACCACTAGGTGAATGGGAGCTATGCATTGGATGCATGGATAGATGGATGATGTAGAGAAGGATAATGGATTGAGGAATGAGCACTACTCCACTCTATGGTCTTCATCCCATTAAGAAGAATTCACCAATATACACGTATATAAACATATAATATAAAAATATGATGTTTAAAAAATAAACACTATCTATTAAACTCATAAGGTATTTGTATCTAACGCCTATCTGTTTATCTATCTATATATCTATCTTTCTTTAAAGACACACATATTAAAACACCTCAGATATAGTTATTTCTACATTTACTTTAAAAAACACTGAGTTAGAGATCATCTTTTAAAAATGTATAAATGCTAATTCTGGGGTATAATGTAGGTAGTATAGGTATAAAATTTATTTTTCATTTTAATGATGGAGTAATATAGGCATTCCCAGGAAAGTCACAAAGAAGATGAAACTTTCCACTGTCACAACTAGCATCTTAATTTAAATTGCAACATGAATCGTAAGATAGGAAATTATGATTCTTTTTTGTTGTTTTGTTTTCTTCAATACAATAAATGCTACATAATTATATTATGGCTAATGCAATAAATCATGAAAAGATATAGAGGATATAAAAATAAGAAAAACAAAATGGATGCATTCAGTTTTTGACATGTTACTCAAAGGGAATGTGACAAGTTGGATGGATACCAATAACTATAAAAATCAATAGTTTTCTTATATATCAAAAATAACTGAAGAAATAAGAAAAACTGATGGGAAAATATTCTAATTATATATAATATTCTAATTATAAAATTCTAAATATTCTAATTATAAAAAATTGATGGGAAAATATTCTAATTATAATAACAATTAAAAGTACAAAATATTTAGCAATGTCCTCAAAAGAAATAGGTAGAAATATTATGGAAAAAATTAGAAAACATGAATAACTATTAAAAAAATGAAACGATACAAATTCTGGAAGAAAATGTAGATTACTTCCTCTATAACCTAGGAATAGAGAACAGCTTCCTATTAATGAGTCAAAAGTCAGTTGCAGTAAAAAAAAAATAAGAGATCAGTGCATTTGAGTACATAAAAATAATAAAAATTTTAATGTGTCAATTATATCTGAATAAAGCTGGAAAACAAAGTTTTTGCACAGAAAACAACACTATAAGCAAAGTCAAAACACAAATAAAAAATTAAGAGATTTGCAATAATACCCCTAATATTATTTTTTAACATTTTTAATTTTTAAAATTGGAGAAATAAAAACACAAAAAAGTTATAGAAAAGGCAAAAGATATTTTATAAAAAGTTTTCAGAATGGTTTTTAAACATATGAAAATGTGTTCATTTTCATGTTTAATAAAAGAAATGCAAATTCCTCAACCATAGGACTGGCAAAAATTCAAAGCTTGACTATATAATTTATTGGTAAGGCCATGGGAAAACAGTCACTCTCATATATTTATAGTGGAAACTCAAAAATACCACCCCAGTGGAGGAGAATATGCACGTGTATTATAAACTCCATATGTTTTGATTATTTGATCCAGAAATCACATGAGAATACACCTGAACATACACCTTCAATGATATAAAAAAATATATAAATCCGCAAAATCATGCATTAAAGTACTATGTGCAATTGCAAAATATTGTCAATTATCTTAAGTTTCCAAATGCAGGCCATTAGTTGAAAAAACTACAGTATATACACAAATGGGGAACCCAGCATCCATAAGGAAGACGAAGGGAGATCTCTATGAACTGCATGGAGAGTCATTTTCAAGATACATTTCAGTAAACAGAGCAAAATAAAAGAGATTATAAATAACATGTTACCTTGTGTGAGAAACAAAGGAAACTAAGAAAACATACACAAATCTGCTTATTTTGCATAAAGAAATACAGAAAAAGTAAATCAGAAACCAATCAAGGGCTTGGGAGGAGTTATGAGTTTTAAGGGATAGAGTGACCCTTCAAAACTATACCTTCTTTGATATAGTTTTGACTTAGAGTCACGTCAATATTCTATGTATGCAGAAAATAAAATTAAAACAGCAAGGATAAGGATAAAACCTAAAACTAAATACAAACAGAAGCAAATGAACTCAACTACGTTTTAAGTGAATAACAACAATACTGAGGGGAGCAAAGAAAACAAATCCAGGGAAATGTTAAACACAGTACTTTGACATATATCTTCAGTCTTGTGAAAAAAAGAACTGCAATGAAATATTGAGCTCTTTGTGGGAGGTTTGTTTTTCATAGAGGTAAGGTTCTGAAACTATTTTATGGGCACTGCTGAAGTGAGCAAAGAAGTAAATGTGTTGATGTTGGGATCAGGGTCTCAGTGTGAAGGAAGGGAGATTAATGTATGTGAAATAAGAACATGTTGTAAGTTCTCTGCTTTGTTTCAAAAATCAGGTTATTGTACTAGAAGACATCAGTGAATTGTCAAAGTTAAGGAAGAAACCTTTGGGACTGAATTGGTTTTGAAATATATGTATTTCCTTTTTCCATCTGCTAAACGGGCTTATAAGCAATATTGCCTCAGTAGTAATGAGCCACTCAGAACCCAGGTTCTGGCTACTAAATACCATTCCCCACTAAGAGAACCAGGGCTCTCTGAAGAAATGTCTGTCTCCAGAGCTGGAACATCTTTTGTCAGAAAGTAAGAAAATACACGCTCAAAGGATGATGGGTATATCAAAAGGACATAAGAATCACTTTCAGCTGGCTTCTACTGGCCACATCTGGTACCAATTTAGCATCACAATAACTAAGATCACTAAGGTATTTTAACCTATTGAATAAATAAGAATCCACGGATCCATACTGAAAATAAATGGACAAAATAATAAACAAATAAGAGAAAAGTCAGGGTTCTTCCTTATCTTAGAAAACCAACTGATTAATGCGGAGGGAGTAGGGGAATTAGAGAAATCACCATTTTGCAAGCAAGTGAAGGTGGGTTCAGACCAGAATCATCAAAAATAATGATCTCCTCAAGGACTGTTTCTTAGCTGCAAGGGAAAAAGTACTCAAAATGCAGGGAAGAAACTGCACGGCACCCTGACTGGTACCACAACTAACATTATCCATGAACAACAGGTAGATATCGTGTGCCCCCGGATGCGATATCCTGGGATGGACACAACATTACTTACATAAGTTCTGACTGAAAATGCACAACCTGAATCTTTCTTATGAGGAACCATGTTTGCAGAACACTACAGAGAATAACTGGCCTGTATTTGTCAAAAATTTCATTATCATGAAAGCCAAGAAAGGTTGAAACACTGTTCTAGATTAAGGAGACTAAACAGGACAAATATAATAATCTTAGACTAGATCCTCTACTAGAGGAAAAAAATGCTATAAAGGATATTATTGAGACAATATTGGACAAATAGGAACAAAATTGAAATATGGAATGTAGAGGAGATAAAAATATTGTATAACTATAAATTTTCCTGAAATTGATCAATTATTCAATATATAGTGTGACTATATAAGAGAATATCCTTGTTCTTAGAAGTTAAATACTGAAATATTAAGGGATGTGATGTATGCAATCCACTCATGTGAAAAATAATAAAACTAAATCATAACATCAGTTTCTCAAAATAAATAATAGTACACACATAGGGATGATAAAGCCACGCAGTAAATGTTAAAGAAAACTGAATCTGGGTAAAGCATATACAGGAGTTGTTTGGGCTATTCTTGCAACTTCCTATAGATTTAAAATTATTTCAAATAAAAGTAAGAAAAGAAAGACTCTATATTTCATTGGAAGAAATAAACAGTAAGACAAGACAAGGAAACTGAAAGAACAGACTAAGAAGGATAGTCATGCTCTACCAGATATTAAAGCTCATAATAAAGTTTTAAAAAATTACAGAGGTGTACTACACTTCAAGGACTGATGAACAGATCAAAGAAAGAAAACTAAAGCTCCGGGGCTTCCCTGGTGGCGCAGTGGTTGAGAGTCCGCCTGCCGATGCAGGGGACACGGGTTCATGCCCCGGTCCGGGAAGATCCCACATGCGGAGCGGCTGAGCCCGTGAACCATGGCCACTGGGCCTGCGCATCCGGAGCCTGTGCTCCGCAACGGGAGAGGCCACAGCAGTGGGAGGCCCGCGTACCGCAAAAAAAAAAAAAACAAAAAACTAAAGCTCCCCTCACCCCACCCCCCGCCCAAAGACACTATCATTACATATGTCAAAGTTGAAATTTCTATCTCTTGGCAAAAAATTCATGTCTTCAATAAGTAATGCTGGTACAATTTTATAATGATTTGAGAAAAAATTAAGCTAGATCCTTATCTCATAAAATAACTAAAACATATCAGGTACAAATAAGTGAGTATAAACAAATGAAAATACACACACATGCAATAAAAGAAAAATACTGAAGAATAAAGATCTAACTTAAGAATTAGGAATGTCTTTTAAAGAATGAGACAAATTATAAAATTAAGGAAAATGTTAATTATTCTGATATAGAAATAAAAGATGGCTGTATGTAAAAATGTAACCATAAATAAAATTAAGAGCACATAAAAAATTCAAAAAAATATTCATATCAGTTATGGCAAATAAAAGTTTAACCAATAATGATATACTCATTGGTCAAGTGGCATGAACTCTAAGTTGAGAGCCAGTGGTAGAGTGAAATGCCTGCTCTGTAAGGCATGCATGAGTTGACAGCATAGAGACTTGGGGGTCTTTAGCAAGTAAGAGCCAATAAGGGTCCATCCAGCCACAGAGCTTCATGGAATTTTTACCAAGTCAAGGGAGACCAGGATACAAGTTACACTAATCAAAGACTCCAACACCAACCCCAGGTAAGTGATAGGACTGCATCACAGCAAACTGCGAAGTGAGGAATTCTGCCTTGGAGATCAAGGGGACAGAGGACTCCTACTTGTCCCAACCTGCATTCAGTCACCCAAGTCATTGCTACCGCAAGTGTGGTCCATGGGCCTGCAGCATCACCTAGGAGCTTGTGAGAAATGTAACATCTCAGGTCCGCTCCACACCTACTGACTTATTTAATGCATTTTAACAGGATCCCAGATGATTCATAAGCATCTTAAAATTTAAGTACTGAATGAGGCCACACCCTCAACTCCTATATCCAGGCACTATCTCAGAAAGAGAAATGGGGGAGAGGGTGTTTGAGATACAGAATACCTTGACCAGAGATCAGAGCCCTTACTGTTTAGCTGGGGAAAATTATTAACTAAATGTCCAATCTAATTTAAAGTTTGGACCATAATTTAAAGAATCTAATTTGTGCCCACGCACCTGTGTGTTCTTGCAGGATTGACCTGACAGCAAAAAGGCACAGAGCATGGTAAGGCACAAGCAGGCCATGGGTGATTATTAAAGGTGGTGAGCAGGACCAGAAGAGATAAGCAGGAATTTGAATATCATTGATCTTGTGCTCAAATCACTGAATCCACTGCACATGCTGGAGTGAGGACTGGATTTCCTTCTCAAGCTCCTGCAGGGCCAAAATGGCATTAATAGTTGGAGGAAACTATTCACTTTCCCTTCTCATCCTGAAAGATGTTTACAAAAAGACATCAGTGGAAATCAAATGGGGACTTTCTCAGTTGATCAAGATCTAGGTTCAAATTCTTGCTCCACTACTTATTTTTTTTAATTGAGGTATAGTTGATGTATAATATTATATAAGTTTCAGGTGTACAACAGTGATTCAAAAATTTTAAAGGTTATGGTCCATTTATAGTTATTGTAAAATATTGCCTATATTCCCTGTGCTGTACAATAGATCCTCGTAGCTTATTTATTTTATACACAGTAGTTTGTACCTCTTAACCCTTTACCCATAAATTTCCCCTCCCCCAAGCCTCTCTCCACTGGTGACCACTAGTTTGTTTTCTGTATCTGTGAATCTATGTTGTGTGTCCATCTACAGATGAATGGATAAAGAAGATGTGCTTTATATATACAAAGGAATACTACTCAGCCATAAAAAAGAATGAAATCCTGCCATTTGCAACAACATGGTTGGACTTAGAGGGTACTATGCTAAGTGAAAGTCAGACAAAGAAAGACAAATACTGTATGATATCACTTATAGGTAGAATCTAAACTATAAAGCAAACTAGTGAATATTGTTCCACTATTTGTAAGTTATGTAACTGAACCATAAGTCACTTAAACTCTCTGAGCCACAGTTTCCTGATCTATGGAGTGTGGATAATACGCATCCACAGTCCATAATCCACAATTCTGAATCAAAAGATCTGAAAAATGAAAGGTTTTCAGAACTTATTTGGTAGCAAACCTGACCTGACATGAACTCACTGGTGGTAAAGTGTGACCTGAACCAACATAGGACCATGGATAGTCTTTACTTATTCCATTTAGGATGATGATGTATGCATTCCACATGTTTTTCTGACATCAGAAAAGCACATGGGGACTTCCCTGGCAGTCCAGGGGTCAGGACTCTGCACTTCCACTGCAGGGAGTGAGGGTTCGATCCCTGGTCGGGGAACTAAGATCCCACATGCTGTGCCGGCATGGCCAAATAAAATAAAATAAAATCCAATGTCTAATTGTTAGAAAAAAAAAACACGTGATTTGATGGCAGTGTTCTGCCCAAGATCCCAGCAGAATATGTACATTGTATAGCCTTTCTAAAATTAAAAAAAAAAGTTCTAAATTCTGGCTTGTAGGGTTTGGATAAGGGATTGAAGACTGCAAATCATTACAAGGATTTAATAAATGAAGTGTCTAATTCAACATCTACAACAGAGTAGATGCCTAAAATAAATTCATTTCCTCCTCTCTCTTTCTTCATCCCTAAATCTCTCACTTAAAAAGAAAGCCACCATGGTAAAGATTCATAAAAATGCATATTTTTAATCATTAAACTTTTAATGTCTTTCTCTAAGATATGCAAGCTAATCACAATTCTGTTTGGTAAAGAAATGCAACTGAGCATAATGAAACTATGTGAATGAGCTATAAACATGAAACAAGCCATAACAATATATATCACTAAAAACATTTTCTGGGAAAGGCAGTCATGAGTCGTATGTAGTTAACAACGTGAGGTTTGGTATCAAGCCTCTCTGGGTTCAAGTCCAGGCTTTGCTTCCGACCATCTGCATGACAGGTAGTAAGTTACTTAGAAAAGCAAGTTAATTCACCGAGCCTCAGTTTTCTAAACTATAAAAGAGGCATTTAAAGTTGCCCCCAACACAAGTTTGTGCCAAAAATTAAATGAGATGATGTATGTAGAGCACTTAGCACAATGCTTGTCATCTTACTGTGTGGTAACAGTAACAACTTAATAATTGAAGCTGTTATTCTTACAGATTAAAGTTTCAGCCAACTAGATACTATAATCACCTTGATTCATTAGGCATCAACTGCATGAAAAAGCATTTCAGTTCCACATCTGATTATGCGCTGAGTAAAAATATATTTATAAAGTTAATTTATACATTAATTGGGTTTTTACACTAACAAACAGGTTGTGAGAGCTGCCTAACATGTGTTGACATCCTAACAGCTATTGGGCATATTCTCACACTAAATTATAATTTTGTAAATATTTTGTCTGCCAAAAGCCACAAAGTAATTACTGTATTATACTTCCAACTGCTAAATCTTCACCTGAAGATTAAGATATTATGTAATACACAGAGAATCGAATTTCTACTTTGAGTAGATTTTCTACAACAACCCCAAAGTTATGGGAAGTACCATTTACTCACTCTATCTAAACTTGGGAAAAATTAAGAAACCAAAGACACACATTTGATTTTACACATTAGCACATTTTAATTAAATCTCTCAGAGTCTATAATAATATATGTGGATCTAATTAACTAACTCATCAAGCTTCTAAGTGGACCAAAGAGTAAAATATTTGAACTCATGCAAAGCAAGATCATTAAAGACGAAAATTTGTCAAAATTTATTGGAGTCTATTTGTTGGAAAACTGGCCTTTTTGTCCATGCTGAGCCTTGGCTTTCTGAAAATATAGATCCCCATTTAGAGAAGCCTGAGGAATCCTCATTTCAAAGTAGTAGATTAACATTATAGACAGTTGTTAGCCTATGAATAGACTGCTATTCAAAGGTTCAAAAGGTGTCAGCTGTAACTCAGAGGACAGACTGAGATAGACAGTTCAAGAGAGCTGTAAAAGCCTGCAGAGGAGAAACTGGCAATTCTTAATGATCTATGACAAAGATAAAGAGTTTGAAGAAGCAAGTGGATTTGTTGGCAGCATTTGGGCCGGATATAACCTACTTGCTTGCTTATTCCTTTAATCAAATAGTTATTGTGTATCTAATGTGTGCTGGACACTGTACTAGCAATAAATATCCAGGAGGTCTGGGAGCAGAGAATATGGGTGCCAAACACAGAAGCCAAGGACTAAAACATCCCCAAAGATCTGAGCGAGGAAGCTAAGGACTAAACTCAGAGTTGTCAGAAGTGCAGTCCAGTAGCATGGAAACTAACTGAGTCACATGGCCAAGGTCCTGCATAGATGCAGGTGTATATAATGGCAAAGATCAAGCTAAATTAGCATCCATTGCTGTGGGGATTGGAGAATTGAATGGCAGGGCAATTGGGTGAGGCATTATAATTTGTGAACTTGGTTGTTTGGAACCCACAGGGTCATTTGACCTGTGAAAAAGTCCACAAACATATATTTCATGAAAATCTCACGTACTAATCTAGTGGTGGTGTTAAAGAACCTTCCCTGCATTTTTAAGTGTTTCATAGGGGGGAAGGTGTATGTGACATCAGGGGACACATCTTCCACCACCTGCTGGACCGACCTGGCAGTGAAATTAGAGACACTTCTTCCCTCTCTCCAGTCATTGGCCACACATTCAATGTCCATGAAAAGTTTCAGGCTGATCTCACACCTGCCCTACATTCCAACTTCTTTATTAACCTCAGATACCTCTAAAGATGGTCCAGTGTAATTTCCAAAGGGTTAAAACCATGACTCTCATATAAATACACAGCGAACACATACTGAAGTTTTTCTTTAGCTCATTCTTGAGAGAACAAGCAAGTTGGTTTGTATGGGTTGAACTGTGTCCCCCAAGATGATATGTTGAGATCCAAGGCCCCAGTACCTCCAAAGTAACCTTATTGGGAAATAGGGTCTTTGCAGATGTGATGAGTTAAAGTGAGGTCGTGCTGGAGTAAGGTGGGCTCTAAATCCACTCTGACTGGTATTCTTATAAGAAAACATCCTGAAGGTCCAGAGAGAATACCAAGTGACACAGGAGCAAAGACTGGAGTGATGTAGCTGCAAGTCAAGAAACACCAAGGGTTGCCAGGCAACCCCAGAAGCTAGGAAGAGGCAAGGATGGATTTCTCTACAGGTTTCAGAGGGAGCACAGCCTTCCGACACCTTTATTTTGGACTGTGAGGATGTGAGTTTGGACTCCAGAACCATAAGACAATAAAGTTCTGTTGTGTTAATCTCCCCAAAATGTGGCAATCTGTTAGGGTAGCTCTAGAAAAGTGATATACTGGGTAAAGCTGGCCTAAAGAGCATCTGAGAAACTGGGTATTTATCACCATTTGGGGGAAAAAAAAGAATCTTGGAATAACATTGTCAAAGAAACAAAACTGGTTTATGTTCTAGAGGGCAGTAAAATCATTACCTTGGTGGACATAAACTTTCTCTCCGGGATGAAGTTCTACAAGTTACCATGTAACTTCACCAAGCCTGAGACTTTAATCAATGGCATATGGCAAGCCAAACAAGTCATACCCCCTTAGATAATTAGAAAACCCACTGGTGTGCCCATTTGAAAATGCTCCAATATGACCTCAAAAGGACTTACTCCCACACCTCTCCCACCAGTCTTTTTACATAATTCCCAAGATTTGCACCATTTTTCTTGACAAGTCCCTTATTCACATGCCTGCCCCCCTTGAATCTGGGGTTTTACTAGCATGCTACCCTGGCCACCACTCACCTACTTGCTGACTGCTTGCAGATGAAGCTTGTCTCCCTGCCCACCACCCGCAGAACTCTACTCTTGTCCCAATCCCGATAATGATCAAGCTCCTCCCCTTTTAATATAATTAGCTCTTTATCAATTCTAGTCCACTTCTCAGGTGGACAGGAGGCTTAGTGAGATGCAGCTTATTTCAGTAGGAAACAAACAGCAAGACCTCATGACAGAATCTGGGAGGAAGTACAGCCCATTTTAATGTGAAAATGTAACTGCTTTTTCTTTGATGCACGAAGAATGTGAAATGAAATACTCTCTCTCATCTACCAGGAGGGTGTGAAGATTAAGGCCACCCTGCCTTCCAAGAAAGGATCCTACCTTGCTAAGGATTTAGACTCAAGGTTGAATGGGCCAGCAAGGTCTGTTGTGAAAGAAAAAGGAACCTGGGTGGGGGGTCTGTTCAGCATATTTACCACGCAGTGTGGCAAGAGAACTTAGCAAGCAGCATGAAAGCTGGTGCTGCAAAACACAAGCGGGGGTCTGGAGGTCTCCAGCCATGCCCGGGGTCAACATTTTAACTAATTGGGGGGTTGGTGAGGGGAACTGAGGGATCCTGGGAAACAGATCAGGGCAGGCAGTGGAAGGGGCACTTGGAGAGGGAGTCTTAGAGGCCACTGATTAACCACCATGAAACTATTTCAATAGATTCTAAAAAGGTACAGCTGCATCAGCATGCACCTGCTAAATATCGGTCCTGAAAAATTACAAAGGTTGAGCAGAAACAGAACAGGAAGTAGCTTGGTAAAATGAAGACGGGAAAAGGATGGACTTCCCAGATATCCCAGGACAACCAAGAATCCAAGAGAAGGATATTAGGGTCCTTGGCTTTTGGGGAGTGGGTGTCAGAACTCTCCAGAACACAGGTATTTCTGGTGGTTGGAGAGCACAAGTTTGAGAACCGGCTTTTGGGGAGTGGGTGTCAGAACTCTCCAGAACACAGGTATTTCTGGTGGTTGGAGAGCACAAGTTTGAGAACCCCTCAGCTGGAAGAATGATCCATGACACCCTAGTACAGTCGATTTCCATATTAAAGCTTAAAATAAAATAGAATCCATTCATTTATCTTTTATTTTTCCCCACTAGGCAATGCAGTCCAAATAAAGGATGAAAATCTAGGGATACATTTTTATATTTTATCTTGGGGTGGTGGAAGTTAGGGAGAATGATTTCTCCTTTCAAGTGTCAAGTGAACGGAATCAAATTTTTCTGGCTTTCAGCTATGGTAAATGATTAGATACATAGCAAAGCTCAGTATAGTGGTGGAGTTTTCATTGCCTGAGAGGAAGAGAGGTTTAAATCCACCAGACAATTCATTTGTAACAAGCTTACAACTGCTTGCAAGAATGCAGTAACTATCCACCCTGCTTGAACAAGTCAGTGAAGGAAAGAAAAGCTTTCGACCTCAAAGGAAAAAAAAAAAAAAAAGGGATTTGTCATTTGGACTTTGGTTCTGAATTCAAAATCAATGCCAAGATAGAAAATGCCATGATGCATATAAACGCCGTCAGTGACCTTCTTTAGAAAATGGGGTGAAATATTAGCAGTCACTGGAGGAATTCGGGTCCTACACACAATCAGTAAGGATCCTTCATTCCAACAACAACAATAGTAGCAGTTCCCACTGATTGAATGTTTATTCTGCTAGAGATGGTGCTAAGGGCTAAATCTGCATTCTCTCAATTGATCTCAAGCCACCCGAAGTACTTATTCTTCCCTGATTTTACAGATGAAGAAGGTACAGAAACGACAGGTTATGTAACTTGCCATTAATAAATGGAGCAGCTGGAGTTCAAACTCAGGCCCATCTGATAACAAAGCCCAGGATCTCAAACATTGATTATGCCAGACTATTACTTAATAGCTCAGAAAAAATCTGTGGGGTGCCACCTAATGATGCATCCTGGACTGTAAGTCCAAGAGAATGAGTAAGCCCAAGAAGCTACCCCTGACATTAAAAAACAAACAACCCGAAATTGAAGACTGCTCTTGAAAGCTACCTAATTTTTATTTTAGTGTGATTTGATTTCCTTCCTTGAGATCTTTCTTCATTCTGCTAGAATACCCTCAGTGAAATACGGACTTGGCCCAAACTGTCCAAATGCAAACTGGAAAGCAAGACCAATCAGAAGTCCATTAGGAGAAGGATGAAGGGGAAGTGGCTGACCGCTGCCAACGCCAAAAGACTATCGGGATGCTTCTCAGGTGTTTCCGATGTCTTCAGTGTCAGGTGCTTCCTGAAATGCTGTGACTCTAGACTGAGTTTCCCTGTCCACCTGTGAATCCCCCTCTCTGCAGCTTTATCCTGAAGCCTTTGAAGGTTTATGCCAAAAGTGGCTCCTATCCTCATGTCGCTGACTCCGGGCCCTCCAGCTAGTTAGTGCTCACCACGCAATGGAAGGCCATCTGACCAGGCTATGTGGTTCCTCTAACTCCCTAGTCCCTTCCCTACTGGGAAGCAATGGCTTTTCTTTCATCTGTATTTAGGTCTGTGCCATGACTGCTCTCCCAGCCCTGTGTGGTCACAGAACCAGAGACAGGAAGGGGTACAATCTGGAAAAGGAGGATTCATTCATTTTGGCTGGAGCCAAGAAATACGTATGTATTTATTTATTTTATTATTATTATTTTTTTGCGGTACGCAGGCCTCTCACTGTCGTGGCCTCTCCCGTTGCGGAGCACAGGCTCTGGACGCACAGGCTCAGCAGCCACGGCTCACAGGCCCAGCCGCTCTGCAGCATGTGGGATCTTCCCGGACCGGGGCACGAACCCGTGTCCCCTGCATCGGCGGGCGGACTCTCAACCACTGCACCACCAGGGAAGCCCTGTATTTATTTATTTTAAGAGGTGGACTCCAACAAGGATTTACTGTATTGCACAGGGGATTATGCTCAATATCTTGTAATAACCTATCATGGAATATAATTTTCCAAAAAAAAAAAAAAAAAAAGCTGAATCACCATGCTGTATATCTGAAACTAAAATATTATAAATCAACTATACTTCAATGTAAATAAATAAAAATAAAGGAGGTGGGCTCATTCCCCCAGCTTATAGAACATTTGTACTGCATCATAATGGTTTAAAATTCTTTGAACAGGTCACATGACAGAAAGGTATGAAAGAAGATCAAGCTTCAAACTTTGCTTTATCTAAGCGAGATTTTTTCTTTCCTAATCAAGACGAAGCTTGGAAGGGTTGAAAGAGCTCAAACTGTCTAGGGAAGTTGATCTGCATTTGAGCTGAGGTTCCACCACTAACCGGCTGGGTGATCTTGGGCAAATGACTACTTACTGCCTTCTGTCCCTCTCCAGGTCGGTGATGGAGACAATACTAGTACTTATATCTTCTGGGTGGCTGTGATTATACAATGAGATAACATATGAAAAGCACCTCATATAATACTATGAACACTGTGGTCATTCAGTAAATTGGAAGGATCATCATTATCATTATCATTAATAGTATTAGTAACAGCAGTGGTACTGTTACAGAAAGGAGCAAGTTACAAGTGTTGGATATACTCTGACTAAGAGTTACCCCCCAAACGCAAATATTATATTTAAGAACTACATATATTTGTATATTTTTAAATAAGCATTGCCTCTAGCTACGAATATCAAATAGCATCTTACCCTGAAATAAGGACTAGCATAACTAATTAAGATGCTTTCCAGTTATTTATTCTTTGAAGATACCAATTCAAGAGAATTGCTTAATCTTCTTCTTTCTTAATCTATTTAAGCATGCAAAACATAAGTGCATTTCCCTGAGACCCTAATAATATGAAATGTAAGATAAGGCCACTTGCTTTCAAATGAAAACAAAATCTATGTTTCTATCTTTGTTCCTAATATAGTGACTAATGGAACCCTAATGCTTTGATCTTCCACTTGAAAAATATCAAAACATCTTTAATATGCAAATCAAGGCAAGAGCTTGTGGGGTCATCTGCAGCAGGTTTTTTTCCCCTCTTATAGCAGTAACTGGAAAATCTATGGGGGCCCTGAGGATCATTACTTTAAAAATAACTCTACCACTAACAAAAATCCACTGGCTTATCCTTAGTCACATTTAGAAATGAAATTTAGATATTGAATAGTATTGATTTCAATTCAAAAGCTGCTTTGACCATCTCCATATCAATCCTCCTGACTTGGAATGAGGATGGGTGGAAATCATAAAGTCATTTAGCTTGTCAAAAATCTTAGCAATGTGCCCAGGTGTATCAAATACTAGATGAAGGTACTTTGAGTTCCCATTTCCACTGGGTAACCGACTGACTTCTCATAAACCCTTCAGTCAGTCTCAGCCCAGGTCAGACAGCTCTGAGGAGGAGGGAAAGGAATTTGAAAATACACATCATTAGAACTGATGAGAAGGACCTTTCAAGGTGGAGGTTAGGGGTGCGGGAGTGTGAATTAAATTTCCTTACAATTGATGTAATGACCTCTAAAACCCTTGTTCACACTCCCAGGGTTTTTCAACACATACCTCTTCCTTTCTTCATTCAACAAATACGTATCTAGCTTTTACCTTGTGCCAGCATGCTGCTAGGTACTGGGATTATGGTGATGAACCAATACAAAAGAAAGCCTTAGAGAGCTTAAATGCTATTGGGGAAGGCAGAAAGTAAACAACTGATTGTACAAATAAATACATAACTGTAAGTTATGATACCTACTATGGAGGAAAATCATAATAGCATGCTCTGAGAAGGAGTAATAGGGAAATTGATTAGATGGGGCGGGACTCTACAGAGGAAATGACATTTAAGCTAAGTTATGGGGGTAAGTGGGATTTAGCCAGAAAGGAGAAGCAGTCCAGGCAGAGGGAAGCTGTATGGCAGGAAACTGGAAGTCAGGAGCGATTAGGGATGAGTGATTAGCAGGTAGCGTGAGCGATTCCTGAGGGATGACGCTATCCCAGTATGAGTGTGTTTTGGTGCAGACTCTTCTGCAAAGCTCCCTTGGATCATAGCAAAGATTGCAGAGCTGATTCTAAGTAAGAAGGGAGTAATTTTAAGCAGGGAGGTGACATGAATAAAATAAACAGACAGTAAAAATCGACTAGAGTTTTCTAGAATATTAGATATACTAGAGTGTTTCATTTGATTCCCACCCCCACCCCGTCCTGGAAAATTTCTAGAGTGCAGCTTTTCCTCTTGCTGGATGGTGTAAGGCAATTTTTGATCAAGAGTGGTTCCTTGTCCCAGATCTCCTGCAAAACAATCAGCCAAGGTAGTTGTTAAAAATGCAGAAGTCTTCCGCAGACCTCCTTGAATCAGAATCTTTTGGTTATAGAGTCTAAAAATCTGCTCTGTAAAGGAGCACTCTGAACAATTTCAGCATACTCTAAATTGGCATGGACCCAGAGGTACTGGATCCAGCAGTTACACCACGGGTTGGACAGAGAAGATTCACTGAGAAGCAAAGCGTATTCAGGGCAGGCTGGCATCACAAGGATGACATAACAGAAGCCAGGGGGGCACAAGCAGATAAAGACTCCAGGTGGGACCTGACTGGGTGGTGCAGCTCTCCTCCAGCAGCATAGAAGGAGCATGCCCACAGGACATTTCATCCTCAAAACACAACAGCTAGGCTACCCATCTGTATTAGTTTGCTGGGGCTGCCATAACCAAGTACCACCCGACTGGGTGGCTTAAACAGTAGAAATTAATTTTCTCATGGTTCTGGAGGCTAGAAGTCCAAGATCAAGGTGTCAGCAGAGTTGAATTCTTCTGTGGCCTCTTTCCTTGGTTTATAGATGGCCATCTTCTCTCTGTGTCTTCACATGGTCTCTCCTCTGTGCCTGTCTGTGTCCTAATCTCTTCTTATAAGAGCACCACTCTTATTGGATCAGGAGTCACCCCTAATCACCTCGCTTTAACTATAATAAATTACTTCTTTTAAGACCCTGTCTCCAAAGGCAGCCACATTCTGAGGTACTGGGGTTAGAACTTCAAAATATGAATTTGGGAGGGACACAACTTAGCCCATAACACCATCTGACACTTCTTCTGCTGAATTTCAAGCGTAGACCCCGTATATCAGGATAATCTTTCTGCACCTCTTTCAATTCTGGGTCTCACGGTCAGTCAAACCAATCGTATCTTCTGACCTAACTAAAGCTCCTCAGAAGTACCTATTTTTAAGTGGCCTGACAGACTGCCGAGGGGGGCTTTTCTGATAGTCCCTTCATCCTCACTGGTACTTCTGGGTCAGTCATTGAGGGTGGGGCTCTGCCTGAGTGCTGGCATGCTATTTTTAAATTTTAATTCAAATAGATCAGTCACTCCTACTGTTTCTTTACTCATAATCATCTAGTCCTCATCTTAATATATTTCACTTAAAAATGGAATTGCTGCTGGGCTTCCCTGGTGGCGCAGTGGTTGAGAGAGAGTCCGCCTGCTGATGCGGGGGATGTGGGTTCGTGCCCCGGTCCGGGAAGATCCCACGTGCCGCGGAGCGGCTGGGCCCCGTGAGCCATGGCCACTGAGCCTGCGCGTCCGGAGCCTGTGCTCCGCAACGGGAGAGGCCACAGCAGTGAGAGGCCCGCGTACCGCAAAAAAAAAAAAAAAAAAAAAAAAAATGTAATTGCTGCCCAAGATCATACATGTATCTAATAGAAAACTAATACTCAGCTCAAGCCAATTAGATATTCAGTAATACCTCTTACAGAATATAAGTATTTGGAGATTGACTTGTTAATTAACAAGAATATTGTTTATATGGAAAACATTAACTGTTCAAAATTGAGAATATGAGGTAGAAAGATGCTATTCCGACCCAAAGCTATTCTCAATACGAGAGTAAAATGTGATTATATCATTTTTCAGTGAATCAATGGAATAGAAAACACTTTTTTCTAACGAAAAACAAACTTTAATGAATCACTGACAATGTTCTGAAATTTAGCCAGTTACCGATAAAACAAACGTGCCCAATTTTTGATTGGGATTGACATATATACACCAATATGTATAAAATGGATAACTAATAAGAACCTGCTATATAAAAAAAATAACATAAAATTAAAATAAATAAATAAATAAGTTTTAAGACAGTAGTGACAAAAATCTTTCCACCCACTTCAATTGCATTTTGTTTTGAAGACTTTTTTCTAATCTTAAAATAATTTATTTACACAGCTGTTTCAGCTCTCATTATTCATTCATTCTCCCATGGAGAATGTGGGATAATGCCGTGGCCTTTCCTCACTGCCAGACGTAACCATTTAAACAAAAGCTCCCAGAGCACATCTCTGGCACACACAAAAAAGTTTATGAGAAGGAAGTTATGTCAAATACCAAGCAAGCAGTAGACCTTGCAGCTTGGCCAACAAAGCCCTTTCTTATTTTATGATTTGTCCACGGCATCTAAATGATAGGCGTCACTTGGATGGTTCCAGTGAAAGACAACAAGCTCCAAAAGCTTGCATGGGAATTACGGTTGGATTCTCAGCCATCATCCTCTGATCCAGTAATCTTTAACATGTGGTCTCTGGATCAGCAGCAGCATCATTGACTGGGGACTTATTAGAAATGCAAATTAAATTCTCAGGCTTCACCCCAGATCCTCTGAAATGGAAACTCTAGGCATGGGGCGGGGGAGCCATTTATGTTTTAATAAGTCCTCCAGTCAATTCTGATTCCTGCTCAAGTTTGAGAACCACTGGTCTAGTCCAAAGTCAGAGTCCTAAGTTTCCTCTAGGTGCATCCTGCATTGAGTATGGGGATGGAGTGAGGGCCGAGGAGAGTGGGGGGAAGATGATGTCAGGGAAGTGGGGTGGCAGAATGTGGACCCAAGAGCAAAACCAATCATGGCACACCTTAGGCTCTGGTACTGACATCAATATGGGTACCTTTCTCTTACCTGTTTCATAAATCAGGGCTTCATATATGGCTTCATCAAAAAAAAAATCATTTTTCTGTTATTGTTTTTTAATTTAAAAACCTGCTGTTACAGGCAGTACATCTCTTAGAACAGGGAAAGAACTGCCTTGAGCTTTAAAAATCCTCTGCTCAGCCCTCCTCTGACCACAAGTATCCCCAGACGGACAAGGGAACATGCCCAACTAGGGCCTAGGACCTTCCAGACTCTGTTCTGCATTTGGGGTACCAGAACTGCCAGCCCATACATGCCCACGTCTGCTTCCCGGGCCTGTGCTGATGGCCTCTTGCCCGGAGCCATCTCGAGGGTAGACTATGCCATGTGTGTGTACTCTAGGCCCAAGAGGTCATGTATCATATCTTATTTTTTACTTTTTAAATTTTCGGTAGCTTGTGATGTTTTAACATCTTAAACAACAACAACAACAAACACACAACTTTCTGGCTGGAGACGGCCTGTGCCTCCTGGGGCTAGCTGCTTCTTCAATAGCAAAGGACCCAGCCAGGTGTATGCCTTTGACATGCAAGCCACCCGATCCTGAGATTATACCCCAACCGCTGCCTTATCTGACTCTTGCACACTATGCCCTAAATCATCCCAGGGTCAGATACTGGGTGATCAGAGACAACTTCTATAGCTTAGACACCTCGGAAATTTTCAAACCAGCCAATTCTAAACATTTACCCTGTCCTGCTTTGCCTTTCCAGTGGAAACCTCAATAAAGGCCATGGCCTCTATTTATCACTCCTTCCTTCTGCCTCTTGACCACCATAGTGTTTTCCCCTGTGACCCTAAGTGGCATGTGGTGACTCCCTCTCTGGCACATAAAAGTATAATTAACTTCTTCCTTCCATAGCACACAAGGCCCCTCACAGTATGATACGCACCCAAGTTGGAAAGAGCAGCCTGAAGCCCAGGGCTGAAGCAACAAGTACCTCCATGTTTGGGCTCCAAGAATCCTAAATTCAGACCTAAATTCAAGTCATTATGAAGGTGTATTTGTCAAGGTAGGGAGATAAAACCTACTCTAATTAACAGTTTGTTCACTTGATTTATAACTTATACCCCTAGTAGGTGGGCGTCCATTTGTACTCCTGCCTCAGCTACCACAAAGTTTAGGAGAGAACCCGGTTAGAGGGTAGGAAAAGTCATTGTGTTTAGGTGGGTTGCTTGTAGTAGTACTGTACTGTATTGAATTGTATTGTATTGTATTGTATTGTATTTTTTTATGAAGTAGTGGAAAGTTCTCCCACCTACCTTCAGGAAGGGTGAGTATCTAGAAGAAATGGGAACACTTCTGCATTCAGTCTGTACCAAGGTACCTTTAAGGAAGAATAAAAACACTTTTCTGTTGCCAAGGATTTGAAGTCAAGCTCCAATAAAGCATTCTGTTTTTCAGAGGACCTATGAAACTCTGTCACTGGGGTAGGGATTTTGTCTTATTTATCACTATATCCTAAGTGCCCAGCCAGGAGCCTGGCACAGAATAAGATCTTTTCTGTTGTTCTTGCTCCTGAACCATTGTCAGCATCATTTTTAAACCATTATTGAGATGTGATTGGCATGTAAAAAGCTGTACATATACAACTCACTGAGTTTGAGGATAAGTATACCCCCATACCCATGAGACCATCACCACTAACAAGGCCATAAACATATCCATCATTTCCCAGCGTTGCCTGTCACCCCCTCATATTATTATACTGTTTGTGTGTGTGGTAAGAACACCTAACATAAGAGCTACTGCCTTAGTAAAATTTAAGTATACAATACAGTACTGTTAGCTATATGCTGTATAGTATATCTCTATGCTATGTGGTAGAGTGGATCTCTTATTTATTTTATATAACTAAAACTTTGTATCTTTTGACCGTCACTTCTACCCATTTTCCCCCTTCTTCCAGGCCCTGGCAACTACCATTGTACTCTCTGTTTCTATGATGTGACTATTTTAGATTCTACATATAAGTGAGATCATACAGTATTTGTCTTACTGTGTCTGGCTTCATGTGTCTTTGCATAACGCTCTCCCGGTAACTCATGTTGTTACAAATGGCAAAATTTCCTCCTTTTTTAAGGTTGAATAATATCTCATGCTATGTATATACCACATTTTCTTTATCCATTCATCCAGTGATGGGCACTTAAGTTGTTTCTATGTCTTGGCTATTATGAATAATCCTGCAACGAACATGGGACTGCAGCGATCTCTTCAAGATCCTGATTTCAATTCCTTTGGATAAATACTCAGAAGTGGAATTTCTGGGTCATATGTTAGTTCTATTTTTAATTTTTTGAGGACCTTTCATACTGTTTCCCATAGCAGCTGCACCAATTTACATTCCTACCAACAGTGCACAGGGTTCCCTTTTCTCTACACCCTTGCCAACACTTCTTAACTCTAGGATGTTAGGATGACTAGTTAAGTCATCCTAACAGATGTGAGGTGATGGCTTATTGTGGTTTTGATTTGCATTTTCCTGATGATTAGCGATGTTCTTGATAAATGTTTCTTAAATAAATGAAAGAAAAACAAAGCGCGGAGGAACCAGTTCAAAAGGATCAAATTACATTACGTCCACCTTAACAATCATGTATTGCCTCTCTGCTGGGCAGGGCACCCCAAGATGGAGAGGACGCCAAAACCATCCTTGAAGCATTTACTATTTAGCAGAAGAGACAAAAACATGAACCAGTGATTTCTATGGGAGCTGGTGAAGGCACAGCTGTTTATCCTGTTTGTCCAAGGCAATTGTTTATCAGTCTCTGTCTCTAAAATTTACTGAAAACCCTGGGGTAACATTCCCAAAGGGATTAAAAGGGCAGGGTCCTAAATGTTGGCAAACTCGTCATAGACACTAAGGTTTCTTTATCCAGCACAAGTCTGGGATCAATGCTCATTCTGAGTGTGGGATGGCAGTAGGAGGGGGGTATTAGTTGCAGGTGAAGGTATCAGAAATTCAGATACACCAATTCTACATACTAGATTTATTTGGTTCTCTTAGTATTTTCAGAAGTGTGTGATCCCACAGCTGCAAATAAGACATGGTCACTGCTTGAACATTCACTTCCAATGAGATCATCAAAGAAAAGCTAACAAAGTCTGCATTTTGTCCACTTTGCAGCCACCCTCCACTGTACGACCTGTCATTAGGGGAGCCCAGCAGATAAGTCATAAACAGTATAGGCCAGTGTTTTTACTAAGCTTCCTGCAAAATTCCAGGACTTAGCAAGCTTTATAGAGTAGAAAGACATTTGACATACATTGATTTGTACATTACAGGTATTCTTCCACATGAAGCCCTGCAAGGTGCAGTTATCCAAATGGCAGACCTACAATTCAAGGCTGACAAGAAAGATCTACACCACAGAGGAAAATGTGCCACCAACGGATGATGAAATGAGTGGATTATCTTTTACGGTGATGCCATCAGTGAAAATTCTTCACATTTTTCTGATTACAATGTAAGCCAATACGAGAAGCCAGAGAGCAGAGGTAATTGCTAGTCAGCAATTTTCTCAGGAAACACCTCCATGGAATTTTAAATAAGCTTTGAATTGAACTACAAATTGCCTTTTCCTAAGTTATTTTCTTGCCTGATCATAAAAGATATTTTAGAAATTATTTTTAACTCATGTGTAGGTAACATGACCAGATTTGTCACTGCAGATCACAGAGCTGATTCGCTGACTTTAAAATTCTACATTTGGCCAACCCCTGTTATTTTTTTTTAAGATAGAGGAAATTATTTTTATGAAGTTTGATGATTATGTTAAACTGCAATAACTTCATCACTGTAAAATTATTATGCTACACAGATCTTCATACTTATGAGAAGCATCGGCATCTCCCATGCCCGAGGCAAGGCTGTCTTCTTAACACACAAGATAACCCAGTCTTACCTAGATATAGGCAGCCCCTGATACATGAACACTCAGTGCATACAAGTTTCCTTCCAAACCTCATATCCCAAGGTTGTGCATTTTAAAATGTTGTGCATAGACGATGGGGAAGTTCAAATTCAATGTAAGACTTGTGCAACTATTAACCTAAAAAGGGACTCCCTGTAACACAAACTTAAAAGTCAATAACAAGTTGGTAGTTTCGAAGAGCACCCCTCCACAGTGTCTTTGGAGGGCACTAGGGGAGGTATGCATCCTTGATATTCTAATTTTAAATTATAGCATTCTCCCTATGGCGAAATGCCTTCTGAGATTCAAACAAATGACATATCTTTTCGAACACAATGCATTTGGAGGTTGAAGACAAGCTCTGGTAGTGTTAAGACTTCCTCATGAAGTACAGACAACTGCTTTTCAGGCAGGAAGCAAAATCTCTGGTAAGATTGAAGGGTTCACTTAAAATGGACAGAGGAATACATTCCCTTATGTTCTACATTTTGTCTTTGTTGTTGAAGTGGGCTCCATGTTGGAATACATTCCCTTATGTTCTACATTTTGTCTTTGTTGTTGAAGTGGGCTCCATGTTGAACAGTGTTATCCACAATGAAATATTCACTTCCAAGATCATTATTCTAACTCCTGTATTCCGAAACAGACTTAGGATAAAAAATTGAGGAACACTGAAGTACTTATGTAGGTCTTCCAAGCTTAACAATGAAATGTAGAATATTCCTAAGTCTCAGGGTTTGATAGATCAGTAGCCTGGCTTTCTCACTGTACTGGGAGTCAGTATAACATAGTGACAGAGAACAGGGACTCCAATTCCACCCGTTATTAGCTGGGTGACCTTGAGCTTTCTTTCTGTGAAATGGGATTAATAGTAGTATTCACTCCCTTAAGGTTGTTGCAAAAATCAAATTAGTTATTACCTGCAGTATTCTTAGAGTATCACATAGCCAACGCTCAATAATAGCTCAACAATGATTACTACCTTCAGTAGGACCACTTCCCCACATAATCAATCTCCTCACACAACCTCTCAATGAGAAAAATAGACTTGAGAAGTGACAAATTTTAACTTCTTCCAAAAACATGGATATAATAACTTGCTATTAAAAATACAGAGGGCTTCCCTGGTGGCACAGTGGTTGAGAGTCCGCCTGCCAACGCAGGGGAGGTGGGTTTCTGCCCCGGTCCGGGAAGATCCCACATGCTGCAGAGCGGCTGGGCCCGTGAGCCATGGCCGCTGAGCCTGCGCGTCCAGAGCCTGTGCTCCACAACGGGAGAGGCCACAACAGTGAGAGGCCTGCGTACCACAAAAAAAAATAAAGTAATAAAAATACAGAAATATAACACGAAGGCATATATGTAAAAATATATATGTATATATTCAAAGGCTACCAAAAGATAAATTTTATATATACAAAATTTATATATATACCATATTATTATATATACTATATAGTATATATAAATTTTATATATCTATATAAAATTTATCTTTTGTCAGCTTTTGATTTTCAAATGCCTAATAAATAAAATTAAAACAAACCCCACTTACACATTAAACAAACATACAGACAGAAGACAGGACACTGCTGGTTTTGAACCCATTTCATCACTGAACGCTGATATAGAGGGACAGAGCATGGCTTGCTGCCACACAAATAAAGCCAGTTAAGAAATCAGCAGATCCCACACCCTTATCAGGCTGCGGAAATGTGCTCCTGACCTGCCTTGTGGAGCAGAGGGAATTCTCATTCTTCTGAGTGCTGACAGATGGCTTTTAAGTAACAGGGATGGACTACAGCTACAGAGCCCAACTCTTACCAGTGCATTTATCATTAAGAAGTCTGGCCGAGGACCAGCGTCAGTGTGGCTTTTCAGGATCAGAGGCTTCAGGGAAGAGGATGAAGGTTGGGCTGTAGGGTCAAACAGCTTGGGTTCAAATCCAGGCTCTATCTCCCAAGGGATGTTCAGCCTTTGATAAGTTATTCTCTATGCTCAAGGATCTCCCACATGGTTGTGAATGAAAATGGTACCCATAGGTATATCACAAGGGTTCAACCTGAATCAAGTCAAGTGTTCAGCACAACTCCTGGCACTAAGTCAGTGTCCATATGAATTCTTGTGTTTCACCTATACTGCTGCAGCCTTGTTGTCCTTATTGTACCAAGATTCCCATGACAATCTGTATTAGCATAATTATAAAACAACTGTGGAACCAGTCACAAAATGTTTCTAAATTCACAGTTCATCTGAAGATAAGAAGACAGGAAAGCAATTATTGATTATGTCTTACAAACAAGAAAAGCCAGGTGTTTGGTTTTCTGAAACCCCAAAGCTAGAAAGAAGGAAGGCTAGAACATAATTCCAAGGAATGTAACCGGAACTTTTCACTCAGAGTAACTTTTACTTAATAAAACCTATAACACTGTGTCTACACCAAATATGACCTTGCTTCCTGCCATCAGTGGAAAGAGTGATGTCTCACTGTTCTTCAAATTCAAGTCCTAGAAGAGGTAAAAAATAGATGCAGCACCAACAAGCACCATAAGAACAGCGTGCACTTACATATGTTGTTACATTAAATGCTTTATATGTGAGACCTCAGTTAATTTTCACAACACCCCAATGACATGGATACTGCTAATAGGCCCATTTTCAAGATGAGAACACTGAGGATTGGGGAGGTTAATGAGTTCCCCAATGTCGCACAGCCAGAGGGCCAAAATTTAAATCCAAGTCTTTCTGGACTCCAGAGTTCTTAACCGAAACGAACTGGGTCTAGCATGCCTCTAGCGTGTGGTGGTGGGGTTTTCTGTTTTTTTTTTCCCTCTGGAATGGTCTCCTTTACCCCTCAGGAGAGGTGCACAGAGTGAAAACCTTAGGGCAGACTGTATTTTCCAAGGAGGATCACTATAATATCTCTCATTCCACATGCTCCTCTTTTCAATGTGAACTTGATAAAGGAGGTGGTTGAGGTATGGGCTGTAGATTGGTTGCTTTGCATAGGAAAGGGCATGTGTCTGCTATCTCTAAAAATTAGCTAACCCTTAGAGCACACTCTCTCCAGCATCAGGAAGGCTCCAGACGTCAAATCATCAGAAATACAGAAAATAAAAGGGCATATTCCACAGATGATTCCAGCCCCAGCCATCAACTTAACTCCAGACTTAAGATCTTCCCAGCTGAGGCTCCAGACATTTCATGGCAGAGAAAATCTATCCTTGCTGTGCCCTGTCTGAATCTCTGACCAAAAGAACCATGAACATAGTGAGCTGGCTGTTTTACACCACTACATTTTAGAATAGTATGTTATGCAGTGGTAGATAACCAATACACAGTTTTGGCTTGAGTGATGATAATTTCAGTCAACTCTCATTCATTTTGCCTTATGGAAGGGGGAATTCCTCAGTACGCCGTTTCTCTTGGCATTACATTTTCACCAATTAGTGCTCATGAATGATATGAAAATGTGTTTAAGTTATTTTTACCTCTGCCTGCAGGAAGAGTTCTCATAGATCAGTGATGCTAATTTTTCAGTGTTCTCATGAAATTTTCCCTTATTAAAAAGAGAAGAGACAATGGCGGAGTAGAAGGACATGTGCTCACTCCCTCTCGTGAGAGCACCAGAATCACAACTAACTGTTGAACTATTATCAAAAGAAAGACACTGAAACTCACCAAAAAAGATAACCCACATCCAAAGACAAAGGAGAAGCCGCAGTGAGACGGTAGGAGGGGCGAAATCACAATAAAATCAAATCCCGTAACTGCTGGGTGGGTGATTCACAAACTGGAGAACACTTATACCACAGAAGTCCACCCACTGGAGTGAAGCTTCTGAGCCCCACATCAGGCTTCCCAACCTGGGGGTCCGGCAACAGGAGGAGGAATTCCTAGAGAATCAGACTTTGAAGGCTAGTGGGATTTGATCGCAGGACTTCAACAGGACTGGGGGAAACAGAAACTCCACTCTTGCAGGGCGCACACAAAGTAGATGTGCATCAGGACCCAGGAGGAAGGAGCAGTGACCCCATAGGAAACTGAACCAGACCTACCTGCTAGTGTTGGAGGGTGTCCTGCAGAGGTGGGGGGTGGCTGTGGCTCACGGAAGAGACAAGGACACTGGCAGGAGAATTTCTGGGAAGTACTCCTTGGTGTAAGCCCTCCTGGAGTCTGCCATTAGCCCCACCAAAGAGCCTGTAGGCTCCAGTGCTGGGTCACATCAGGCCAAACAACCAACAGGGAGGGAACTCAGCCCCACCCATCAGCAGACAAGCAGATTAAAGTTTTACTGAGCTCTGCCCACCAGAGCAACACCCAGCTCTACCCACAACTAGTCCCCTCCCATGAGGAAGCTTGTGCAAGCCTGTAAGATAGCCTCATCCACCAGAGGATAGACAGTAGAAGCAAGAAGAATTACAATCCTGCAGCCTATGGAATGAAAACCACATTCACAGAAAGATAGACAAAATGAAAAGGCAGAGGACTATGTACCAGATGAAGGAACAAAATAAAACCCCAGAAAAACAACTAAATGAAGTGGAGATACCTTCCAGAAAAAGAATTCAGAATAATGATAGTGAAGGTGATCCAGGACCTTGGAAAAAATAATGGAGGCAAAGATCGAGAGGATACAAGAAATGTTTAAAAAGACCTAGAAGAATTAAAGAACAAACACCTAGAAGAACTAAAGAACAAACAAACAGAGATGAACAATACAATAACTGAAATGAAAAATACACTAGAAGGAATCAAGAGAAGAATAACTGAAGCAGAAGAACAGATAAGTGACCTGGAAGACAGAATGGTGGAATTTACTGCCAAGGAACAGAATAAAGAAAAAAGAATGAAAAGAAATGAAGACAGCATAAAAGATTTCTGGGACAGTAGACGCACCAACATTCACGTTATAGGGGTCCCGGAAGGAGAAGAGAGAGAGAAAGAATGCTAGAAAATAACTGAAGAGATTATAGTCGAAAACTTCCCTAACATGGGAAAGGAAAGAGCCACCCAAGTCCAGGAAGCGTAGAGAGTCGCAGGCAGGATAAACCCAAGGAGAAACACGCTGAGACACATAGTAATCAAACAGACAAAAATTAAAGACAAAGAAAAACTATTGAAAGCAGCAAGGGAAAAACGACAAATAATATACAAGGGAACTCCTTTAAGTATAACAGCTCATTTCTCAGCAGAAACTTTACAAGCCAGAAGGGAGTGGCATGATATATTTAAAGCGATGAAAGAGAAGAACCTACAACCAAGATTACTGTACCCGGCAAGGACTGCATTCAGATTCGATGGAGAAATCGAAAGCTATACAGACAAGCAAAAGCTAAGAGAATTCAGCAGCACCAAACCAGCTCTACAACAAATGCTAAAGGAATTTCTCAAAGTGGGAAACACAAGAGAAGAAAAGGACCTACAAAAACAAACCCAAAACAATTAAGAAAATGGTAATAGGACCATACATATCAATAATTACCTTAAATGTAAATGGATTAAATGCTCCAACCAAAAGATATAGACTGCCTGAATGGATACAAAACGAAGAACTGTTTATATGCTGTCTACAAGAGACCTAGGGACACATACAGACTGAAAGTGAGGGCATGGATAAAGATATTCCATGCACATGGAAATCAAAGGAAAGCTGGAGTAGCAATTCTCATATCAGACAAAATAGACTTTAAAATAAAGACTATTACAAGAGACAAAGAAAGACACTACATAATGATCAAGGGATCAATCCAAGAAGAAAATAGAACAATTGTAAATATTTATGCACCCAACATAGAAGCACCTCAATTCATAAGGCAAATCCTAACAGCTGTAAAAGAGAAATTGACAGTAACACAATAATAATGGGGGACTTTAACACCTCAGTTACACAAATGGACAGATCATCCAGACAGAAAATGAATAAGGAAACACAAGCTTTAAATGACACAACAGACCAGATAGATTTAATTGATATTTACAGGATATTCTATCCGAAAACAGCAGATTACACTGTCTTTTCAAGTGCACAAGAACATTCTCCACGATAGATCACATCTTGGGTCACAAATCAAGCCATGGTAAATTTAAGAAAATTGAAATCATATCAAGCATCTTTTCTGACCACAATGCTATGAGATTAGAAAGAAATCACAGGGGAAAATATGTAAAAAACATAAACACGTGGAGGCTAAACAATACATTACTAAACAACCAAGAGATCACTGAAGAAAGCAAAGAGGAAATCAGAAAATACCTTGAGACAAATGACAATGAAAACGTGACGATCCAAAACCTATGGGATGCAGCAAAAGCAGTTCTAAGAGGGAACTTTATAGCTATACAATCCTACCTCAAGACACAAGAAAAATCTCAAATAAACAATCCAACTTTACACCTCAAGGAACTAGAGAAAGAAGAACAAAAAAACCCCGAAGTCAGTAGAAGGAAAAAAATCATAAATATCAGAGCAGAAATAAATGAAATAGAAAGAAAGAAAACAATAGCAAAGATCAATAAAACTAAAAGCTGGTCCTTTGAGAAGATAAACAAAATTGATAAAGCTTTAGCCAGCCTCATCAAGAAAAAGAGGGAGAGGACTCAAATCAATAAAATTAGAAATGAAAAAGGAGAAGTTACAAAGGACACTGCAGAAATACAAAGCATCATAAGAGACTACTACAAGCAACTCTGTGCCAATAAGCTAGACAACCCGGAAGAAATGGACAAATTCTTAGAAAGCTATTACTTTCCAAGACTGAATGAGGAAGAAATAGAAAATATGAACAGACCATCACAAGTAATGAAATTGAAACTGTGTCAAAGTCTTCCAACAAACAAAAGTCCAGGACCAGATGGCTTCACAGGTGAAATCTATCAAACATTTAGAGAATAGCTAACACCCATCCTTCTCAAATTCCTCCAAAAAATGGCAGACGAAGGAACACTCCCAAGCTCATTCTATAAGGCCACCATCAACCTGATACCAAAACCAGACAAAGATACTACAAAAAAAGAAAATTGCAGACCAATATCACTGATAAATATTGATGCAAAAATCCTCAACAAAATACGAACAAACAGAATGCAACAACACATTTAAAGGATCATACACCATGATCAAGTGGGATTTATCCCAGGGATGCAAGGATTCTTCAATATATGCTAATCAATCAGTGTGATACACCATATTAACAAATTAAAGAAGAAAAACCATATGATCATCTCAATGGATGCAGAAAAAGCTTTTGACAAAATTCAACACCCATTTATGATAAAAAATCTCCAGCAAGTGGACATAGAGGGAAACTACCTCAACATAATAAAGGCCATATACGACAAACCCACAGCAAACATCATTCTCAATGGTGAAAAACTGAAAGCATTTCCTCTAAAATCAGGAACAAGACAAGGATGTGTACTCTCGCCACTATTATTCAACATAGTTTTGGAAGTCCTAGCCATGGCAATCTGAGAAGAAAAAGAAATGAAAGGAATCCAAATTTGAAAAGAAGAAGTAAAGCTGTCACTGTTTGCAGATGACATGACACTATACATAGAGAATCCTAAAGATGCCACCAGAAAACTTGTACAGCTAATCAATGAATTTGGTAAAGTTGCAGGATACAAAATTAATGCACAGAAATCTCTTGCATTCCTGTTCACTAACAATGAAAGATCAGAAATAGAAATTAAGGAAACAGTCACACTGACCACTTCAAAAAAACGAAAAAAATACCTAGGTATAAACCTACCTAAGGAGGTAAAAGACCTTTAGTCAGAAAACTATAAGACACTGATGAAAGAAATCAAAGATGACACAAACAGATGGAGAGATATACCATGTTTTTGGATTGGAAGAATCAATATAGTGAAAATGACTATACTACCCAAAGCAATCTACAGATTCAATGCAGTCCCTATCAAATTACCAGTGGCATTTTTTACAGAACTAGAACAAAAAATCTAAAACTTTGTATGAAAAAACAAAAGACCTCGAATAGCCAAAGGAATCTTGAGTGAAAAAACGGAGCTGGAGGAATCAGACTCCCTGACTTCAGACCATACTACAAAGCTACAGTAAGCCAGACAATATGGTATAGGCACCAAAACAGAAGTACAGATCAATGGAACAGGATAGAATACCCAGAGAAAACCCACACAACTATGGTCAACTAATCCAAGACAAAGGAGGCAAGGTTATACAATGGAGAAAAGACAGTCTCTTCAGTAAGCGGTGCTGGGAAAACTGGACAAAAAGAATGAAATTAGAACACTCCCTAACACCATACACAAAAATAAACTCAAAATGGATTAAAGACCTAAATGTAAGACCAGATACTATGAAACTCTTAGAGGAAAACACAGGAAGAACACATCTTTGACATAAAACACAGCAAGAGCTTTTTTTGACCCACCTCCTAGAGTAATGGAAATAAAAACAAAAATAAGCAAATATGATCTAATGAAACTTAAAAGCTTTTGCACAGCAAAGGAAACTATGAACAAAACAAAAAGACAACACTCAGAATGGGAGATAATATTTGCAAACAATTCAACAGACAAAGAATTAATCTCCAAAACATATAAACAGCTCATGCAGCTCAATATTAAAAAAACAAACAAACCAATCAATAAATGGGCAGAAGACCTAAATAGACATTTCTCCAAAGAAGACATACAGATGGCCAAGACGCACATGAAAAGCTGCTCAACATCACTAATTATTGGAGAAATGCAAATCAAAACGACAATGAGGTACCACCTCACACCAGTTAGAATGGGCATCATCAGAAAATCTACAAACAACAAATGCTGGAGAGGGTGTGGAGAAAAGGGAACCCTCCTGCATTGTTGGTGGGAATGTAAATTGGTACAGTGACTATGGAGAACAATACGGAAGTTCCTTAAAAAACTAAAAATAGAATTACCATATGACCCAGGAATCCCACTAATGGGCATATACACAGAGAAAACCAGAATTCAAAAGGACTCATGCACCCCAATGTTCACTGCAGCACTATTTACAATAGCCAGGTCATGGAAGCAACCTAAATGCCCGTCAACAGATGAATGGATAAAAAAGATATGGTACATATATACAATGGAATATTACTCAGCCATAAAAAGGAACAAAATTGCGTTATTTATAGAGATGTGGATGGACCTAGAGACTGTCATGCAGATTGGAGTAAGTCAGAAAAAGAAATATCATACATTAACGCATATATGTGGAATCTAGAAAAATGGTACCGATGAACCGGTCTGCAGGGCAGAAATAGAGACACAGATGTAAAGAACAAATGTATGGACAGCAAGGAGGGAAAGCAGGGGTGGTGGTGGTGGTGGTGGGATGAATTGGGAAATTGGGATTGACACGTATACACTAATATGTATAAAATTGATAACTAATAACCTGCTGTATAAAAAATTTTTTTTAAAAAAGCAAAGAGACAAGCTGCAATTTCTAAATCTGTACCATGTGAGGCAGCTCCCATCAGAAAGTAATGACAAATGCATGATAATATGCGTCTTCCATTTTATCCCAATAATATGTTACTTTATATTTAATAATCAGTTTTGGTCATAAAATCTAGAAGTTGTTTTTGGTTCAGAACAGGAAAGGATGAGTCAAAGATGACTGCAAAGTGTTTCTGATTCTGTTCATACTTAAAATAGTCACTCAACAAATTTTTATAGAAACCTACTATACACATGGCACTGTGGTATGATGTTCACTTCAGACAACATAGGCACACTTCCCAGGGTATACGCTATTCTCTTGAACTAAGGGAACTAATTTATCCCAAAAGAATCCATTGATTTGTTTCTTCACAACCCTGAAAGAAGACCCTGCTGTATGCCCAAACTATTTAGGTCCAGACATTCTCAAACTGTGGTTGAGCATCTGAATCAACAGGAGGTCTTCCTGAAAGAGATCTATGCAAAGATGGTGGTTTCCTTCAGTACACATGAGACAAGAGGAAATTTTCAAAAAACCTTTCCTCAATATCAAGAGGAAACCATAATAATAATAATGACAACAACAACAGCAGCAGCAGCAACAACAATACTAGTAAAAAAAATAGTAGGATTCAAAAGCCTAGATTAAAAATAGAACTTTCCAGCATGGTGATTATACCTAATAACACTGCATTGTGCACATGAATGTTGCTAAGACAGTAGATTTTTTGTGTGTGGAATCAATGAACACTGTTCTAAATTGTTGCCAAAATCTGTTTGTGAAAGTTCTTTGTATGACTGATGTGACGTTCCTCCAGATTTCAAGTCATTCTGGCTATTAAACGCCACTAGCTTGATTGTACAAATTCTGGGTGCCCAGTTTCGTGTCTGCCGGGGACACTCTGTTAACCAAGCACTGAAAGGCAAAAGTCAGTTGGAAAATTAGCAGGTATCTTTCCTTGAACACCTGAGCCTGTTTTTATAGGGTTTTATAGGGCAGGGAAGCTGTTCACACAATTGGATGGGATGGGACCAGGTTACTGTGCTTCAATTTTGGCTTTCAACCAGCTTTGTACTGCTCTCCGAGAGGTTCTGTATACCATGTGGAGGCTTCATGCAGTGCTTTAGGTGCTTTTGACCTAGATGTATCGGTTTCTGTTGTTTACATCACAGCTTGGAAATGAACAGCCATGATGGAATCTGTGACCTTTTAAAACGTAAATATTTTGGACTGTGCCACTAACCGGGATGTGAGACCCTGTGGTAAATTATCTCATTACTTAATCAGATTTTAAAAATGTGTATTTAAAACTTGCTGTGAAGAATAGAACTGCTCACAGTAGTGGGGATACAGAGTAAAATGTGAAGGAAAAATGTGAAAAACAATCACAAAAATATTGCCCTCTTTAAGGTGAGAGACCCATTTCTTACAGGGAGAGATGGCTCAATACATTGTCTTTTTTCTTTTTTTGCGATACGCGGGCCTCTCACTGTTGTGGCCTCTCCCGTTGCGGAGCACAGGCTCCGGAGGCACAGGCTCAGCGGCCATGGCTCACGGGCCCAGCCACTCCGCGGCATGTGGGATCTTCCCGGACCGGGGCACGAACCCATGTCCCCTGCATCGGCAGGCGGACTCTCAACCACTGCGCCACCAGGGAAGCCCTCAATACATTTTTTAACTGAGATATAATTGACATATGTTTCAGGTGTAGGACATAATGATTTGTTATATGTATACACTTGTAAAGTGATCACCACAGTAAGTTTAGTTAACATCCATCACCACACATAGTTAGAAATGTTTTCCTTGTGATGAGAACTTTCAAAGATGTACTCTCTGAGCAGCTTTCAAATATACAACACGTTACCTGTAACGACAGTCACCACGCTGTTCATTACATTCCCACAAATTACCTTATAACTGGAAGTTTGTACCTTTTGACCAACTTCACCCATTTCGCCCAGCCCTCCCACTCCACCACCTGCCTCTGCCAACTACCAATCTGTTCTCTGCACGTATGAGTTCTGTGTGTGTGTGTGTGTGTGTGTTTTAAGGTTCCACATGTGAGATTATACAGTATTTGTCTTTCTGACTTATTTCACTTAACATAATGCCCTCAAGGTCCATCTATGTTGTCTCCGATGGCAGGATTTCTTTGTCTTTTATGGCTGAATTATATTCCAGTGTGTGTGTGTGTGTGTGTGTGTGTGTATGGTAAATACTGCAATTAACATGGGGCTGCAGATATCTTTTCAAGACAGTGATTTCATTTTCTTCAGATGAATATCCAGAAGTGGATGCTGGATAAGATAGCAGTTCTATTTTTTAATTTTCTGGGGAACCTCATACTGTTTTCCACAGTGGCTGCACCAGTTTACGTTCCCACTAACAATGCACAAGGGTTCCCTTTTCTCCACATCCTTGCTAACATTTGTCATTTTTTTGTCTTTGTGATAACAGCCGTTCTAACAAATGTGAGGTGATATCTCACTGTCAACACATCTTTAAATCACAAGATACTACACCTGTGGTGAAGTTCACGGCTGAGGGTCAAAGGTTTCTGGGTCTTACTGGGGACCCTCTTCACCCTCAGAGGCACTTTTGGGAATAAAGGACTATATTTGATCATTTTTAAAAGACGTGAGCTCTCAAAAATCTTAAATTGCAGTTTTAAAAGCACAAACATTAATTTCAATACATCTGATAACTATTTTATTGTTAGAACTTCATACTGATCCTTCAGAAGAGAATGCCTGTGGTCAGTACACACACACATGGATATCAACTCAACTTCAAGATCTTTGTTCCCAATAAAAATGTTAGCCCTATGAAAGCAAGGAAGGATATATTTCATTAAAGCTTTAGGAAGGAAAAGGAGTGATGGTGATTATAGCTAATGATACCATATTATACACCTCAATGCTGCTAAGAGAGTAGATCTTAAATGTTCTCAGTACGAGAAAAAAAACAGTAATTATGTGACAGGACGGAGGTGTTAGCTAACGCTACAGTGGTGATCATTTTGCAATACAGAAGTGGATCAAATCAACACGCTGTACACCTTAAACTTACTCAATGTGATATGTCAATTATATCTAAGTAAAGCTGGAAAAATAAAAATTTTTTAAAAATGGAACTTTTATCACATGCCTAAAAGGCCCTTGAGGACTGCAAACCGACATTCATTCTTCACCCTCCCTAACATCATTATCTGGCTTTATTTGGCCCCGGTGCCCAGTTTGTCCCTGCCTGCCCTTCAGCCTCATCCCGCTCCTCCTATGACAGGATGGACCTCCTCTGACTTCCTCTGAAGCACTAAGCTCTTTCAAGTCTTGAGGCTTTCCTCATCCTGGAACCTCTTCCCTCACCCATATAGTAGTTTGTATCTGCTACTCCCAAACTCCTAATTTATTCCTCCCCCTCCCCTTTCCCCTTTGGTAACCCTAAATTTGTTTTCTATGGCTATGAGTCTGTTTCTGTTTTGAAAATAAGTTCATTGGTATCATATTTTAGATTCCACATATAAGTGATATCATATGATATTTTTTGTCTTGAGGGTGATGGTGGCCTCGTAGAATGAGTTTGGGAGTGTTCCTCCCTCTGCTATTTTGGAAGAGTTTGAGAAGGACAGGTGTTAGCTCTTCTCTAAATGTTTGATAGAATTCGCCTGTGAAGCCATCTGGTCCTGGGCTTTAGCTTGTTAGAAGATTTTTAATCACAGACTCGATTTCAGTGCTTGTGACTGGTTTGTTTATATTTTCTATTTCTTCCTGGTTCAGTCTCTGAAGGTTGTGCTGTTCTAAGAATCTGTCCATTTCTTCCATGTTGTCCATTTTACTGGCATAGAGTTGCCTGTAGTAATCTCCCATGATCCTTTGTATTTTACTCTCCTTCTTCGTTTCTAACTCTATTGATGTGAGTCTTCTCCCTTTTTTTCTTGATGAGTCAGTCTAATGGTTTATCAATTTTGTTTATCATCTCAAAGAACCACCTTTTACTTTTATTGATCTTTGCTATTGTTTCCTTCATTTCTTTTTCATTTATTTCTGATCTGATCTTCATGATTTCTTTCCTTCTGCTAACTTTGGGGGTTCTTCTGTTCTTCTTTCTCTAATTGCTTTAGGGGTAAGGTTAGGTTGTTTATTTGAGATGATTCTTGTTTCTTGAGGTAGGATTGTATTGATATAAACTTCCCTCTTAGAACTGCTTTTGCTGTACCCCATAGGTTTTGGGTCAGCATGTTTTCATTGTCATGTGTCTCTAGGTATTTTTTGATGTCCTCTTTGATTTCTTCAGTGATCTCTTGGTTACTTAGTGGTGTTTTGTTTAGCCTCCTTGTGTTCGTCTGTTCTTCACTCAGACAGGACGCGGTTAAAGTAGCACCTGATTATGGGGCTCTGGCTCACCCAGGGCGGGGGGGGGGGTACAGAATGCAGGGCGAGCCAGCGTGACGTTGCAACAGCCTGAGGCATGCTGTGTGTTCTCCCAGGGAAGTTGGCCCTGGATCATGGGACCCTGGCAGTGGCAGGCTGCACAGTCACCAGGGAGGGGAGGTGTGGACAGTGGCCTGTGCTTGGACACAGGCTTCTTGGTTGCTGCAGCGGCAGCCTTAGCGTTTCATGCCCGTCTCTGTTTTCCGCGCTGATAGCCACAGCCCGGGCCCGTCTCTGGAGCTCGTTTAGGCGGTGATCTGAATCCCCTCTCCTCCCGCATCCCATAACAATGGTCTCTTACCTCTTAGGCAGTTCCAGACTTTTTCCCGGACTCCGTCCCAGCTACCTGTGGCGCACTAGCCCCCTTCAGGCTGTGTTCACGCAGCCAACCCCAGTCCTCTCCCTGGGATCTGACCTCTGAAGCCCAAGCCTCAGCTCCCAGCCCCCAGCCCCCACGCACCCCAGCAGGTGAGCAGACAAGCCTCTCGGGCTGGTGAGTGCTGGTCGGCACCAATCCTCTGTGAGGGAATCTCTCCGCTTTACCCTCTGCACCCCTGTTGCTGCGCTCTACTCCATGGCTCCGAAGCTTCCCCCCGTCCACCACCCCTCTCCACCAGTGAAGGGGCTTCCTAGTGTGTGGAGACTTTTCCTCCTTCACAGCTCCCTCCCAGAGGTGCAGGTCCTGTCCCTATTCTTTTGTCTCTGTTTTTCCTTTTTTCTTTTGCCCTACCCAGGTACGTGGGGAGTTTCTTGCCTTTTGGGAGGTCTGAGGTCTTCTGCCAGCATTCAGTAGGTGTTCTGTAGGAGTTGTTCCACATGTAGATGCATTTCTGATGTATTTGCGGGGAGGAAGGTGATCTCTACCTCTTACTCTTCCGACATCTTGAAGGTCTCTTCTCCAGTATTTATTACTTGTAGACTTTTGAATGATGGCTTTCTGACCAGTGTGAGGTGATACCTCATTGTAGTTTTGATATGTGTTTCTCTAATAATTAGCAATGTTGAGAATCTTTTCATGTGCCTATTGCCCATCTCTGTGTCTTCTTTGGAGAAATGTCTGTTTAGGTCTTCTGCCCATTTTTTGATTGGGTTATTTTTTTTTTGTTATTGAGTCATGTGAGCTGCTTGTAAACTTTGGAAATTAAGCCCCTGTTTGTTGCATTGTTTGCAAATATTTTCTCCCATTCTGTGGGTTGTCTTTTCATTTTGTTTATGGCTTCCTTTGCTGTGCAAAAGCTTATAAGTATGATTAGGTCCCATTTGTTTATTTTTGCTTTTATTTCTATTGCCTTGGGAGACTGACCTAAGAAAACAATGCTATGATTTATGTCAGAAAATGTTTTACCTATGTTCTCTTCTAGGAGTTTTATGGTGCCGTGTCTTATATTTAAGTCTTTAAGCCATTTTCAGTTTATTTTTGTGTAGGGTATGAGGGAGTGCTCTAATTTCATTGATTTACATGTGGCTACCCAGGTTCTAAAAAGCTTTTCTTAACAATCCTCTACGTGAGATCAAGTCCTTTGAGTGTAGGAAAAGAATCTAATAGAGGCAAACCTCAGAGACAGTGTGGGTTCAGTTCCAGACCAATGCAGTAAAGAGAGTCACACAAATTTTCTGATTTCCTTGTGCATATAAAAGTAATGTTTACATTATACCTTAGTCTATAAATTGTACAATAGCATGTCTAAAAAATGTATACATCTCATGAAAAATACTTATGGTTAAAAAACATTCGCCATAATCTGAGCCTTCAGTGTGCTGTGATCTCTAGGCAATAGTAACATGAAAGATCACTGATCACAGATCATCGTAACAAATATAATAACGAAAAAGTCTGAAATATTGCAAGAAGTACAAAAATATGACACAGAGATACAATGTGAGCAAATGTTGTTGGAAAAAAATGGTGCTGATAGACTTGCTTAATGCAGAGTTGCCACAAACTTTCAGTTTTTAAAAATAAAAACCCACAATATCTGAAAGTACAATAAAGTGAGGCGTGCTAAAACCGGGTATGCCTGTCTATCTGAGGGCACTGCCTGCCAGGATCCCAAACACTTTGGTAAGCACTCAATAAATATTTGGTACACCAAAGTGAGTAGTTTGGTTTTAATTTTCTGTAGAAAATGAGGAACCTCATTTCATGTTTTAACATAAACATGTAAAGTGTCAAAAAGTCAAAACAGTTGTCTGTCTTGGCTTACACTTAACATTTTTAACGTATGCAGCAAGAATAAAGACAAAGAATAGCAGTGAAACATATAGAATCATCTTTTTTTTAACCATCTCAGAGGTATTCCCAGCGTTCTGTAACTAGATATAGAAAATAAAGTTTCTGAAGGAAGGGAGATGGTAGTTATAAATGAACAGAGAGTTCAAAAGAATGCGTGTCATCACATTCTTTATGCGAAAACTAATCTTTATTCAAAAGAGTTTCTTCCTAGGCACTGCTTCCTTTCGCCTTCAGCAATCTCTTTAAAGTCTCTTGATCACGCCACCTGCTCCCTCCTGAGCTTGGGGTTACACCTGTGAGATAGCAACCTTGGCTGGCAGCTACCTGCTGTTGGCTGTGAACTCCATTCAGTGTGATCCCTTTGAGTCTGAATTCAAACTCAGTGCCATGTACCTCAGTATGCTGTTTAAGGAAAAACAGCTTGGTCCTTAAGAGATTAACCTGCCAATCACAGGAAGATGCCTCATACCCGCCAGGCACAGGCAACCTATACAAAGCAGTGAAAGCCTTTAAATGGAACTTTGAAATATCCAACCATTTATTCCCGTGTGTGTGTGTGTGTGTCTGTGTACGTTATAACTGTGTATATATTGTGTTTGCTCACGAAATGAGATTTGTTTTGCTCAGATAGAGCTCTAAAAAGCATAGTGCTTTACATTTAGGTGGCATTTTATACCTTCAAAGCCTTTGTGCATATAGTAAACAATTAGACAAAGAGGACACGATCCTTGACTTGGGAAGTGATTTACACTGAGGTTCTCAAGGTTCACGTGGGCCTGGAAGCAGAAGCATCAGCATCACCCAGGAGCTTGTTAGAAATGCAGAATCCTGGGCCCTATCCAGAACTACTGATTCCCCAACTTTGGAGATGGGTTTTACATGTCCTCCAAGTGATTGTGAGACATGCTCAACTTTGACAACTGCTGGCTTGGAGAAGGACACATAGGAGATTTCGTACAGTGCTGGTGAAGACCACAGAAAATGCTCACCAAGTGTCAGGGCTGAAACCTGGCTCCTCCACTTACTTCAGCACCTTGTTCACTGACATGGTCTCAGATCCCCCATCTCAAAAATTGGAGTAATAATAATACTTACCACAAAGAGTTGCTGCAAAAATTAAATGGTAAGAGGCATGAAGTGCTTGGGATAGCATCCAATAAATATTAGCAATTACTGAATGGGTCAGATCCATTAAATAGAGAGACTGGAAGTTGGGAAAGCCTTGAGGCCAAGAGGGTAGGAAAATTCTAAAATTATCTATGACTAAAAAGAGTAGAAGCCAAGAAATAAATAAAATGACAATGTACCCCAATGTTCATAGCAGCATTATTTACAGTGGCCAAGATATGGAAGCAACCTAAATGATGAATGGATTAAGAAGATGTGGTATACATATATACAATGGAATATTACTCAGCCATAAAAAGAATGAAACTTTGCCATTTGCAGCAAAATAGATGGACTTGGAGGGTATTATGCTAAGGGAAATAAGTCAGAGAAAGACAAATACTGTATGATATCACTTATACATGGAATCTAAAAAATAAAACAAACTAGTGAATATAACAAAAAAGAAGCCAACTCAAAGATATAGAGAACAAACTAGCAGTTACCAGTGGGGAGAGGGAAATGAGAGGGACAATATAGGGGTAGGGGATTAAGAGGTGCAAATTATTATGTATAAAATAAGCTATAAAGATATATTGTACAACATGGGGAATACAGCCAATATTTTATAATAACTATAAATGGAGTGTAACGTTTAAAAATTGTGACTCACTATATTGTACACCTGTAATTTATATAATATTTTACATAAACTATACTTTAAAAGAAAATAAAAATAAATAAATAAATAAAATGAAAATGCGTGCATTCACTGCAAGGTTAAGTCTTATTTTTATACTTGATTCGTGTGGAAATCCCAGCCTACCCCACAAGCATCACAAAAGTATCTGATGGGACTTCCCTGATGGTGCAGTGGATAAGAATCTGCCTGTCAGTGCAGGGGACATGGGTTCAATCCCTGGTCTGGGAAGATCCCACATGCCACAGAGCAACTAAGCCCGTGAGCCACAACTACTGAGCCTGCGCTCTAGAGCCCGCGAACTGCAACTGCGGAGCCCATGGGCCTAGAACCCGTGCTCTGCAACAAGAGAAGCCACCACAGGGAGAAGGCCCCGTACCGCAACAAAGAGTAGCCCCTGCTCGCGACAGCTAGAGAAAGCCCACGTGCAGCAACAAAGACCCAACGTACCCAAAAATAAATGAATAAATAAATTTTTAAAAAGTCTGATAACATCATATAAGATCACCCAAGTGCTTTCCTTATCTAACACAGATGGAGGAAGAGTAAGCAAAGATTGACATATTTTTACAATTTTATAATAGTACTGCTATTTTTCAAGTCTTTATTACGTTACATCCAGAAATTCTATGGCTGCCTTGTTTCAGTACCGTTATTGATATTAAACATGCTGCTGTGGCTCCAGAAAAAATAAAACAGGTATGTTTTTGTGCAAAACAGCTTAGAGGGAAGCAACACTATCTCAGATCTGCTCAGAGCCCTTAGTTTAAGAAACGGCGAATCCTCCCAATTGCACAGCTTGCACGCATGCTTTTTTGCTACATGGAAACAAGTCAAAGGCATCAAATGCTGACTCTGACAGCTGTTGTCTCTCATTTTCAACCTGACATAATGAGTTTCAAGACTTCAAGGCTGCTGCCCAGAAGCGGTGGTGAGGCCTGAGTAATTGGTTTGGAAGAGCGAAGAAACTGAACAAAAGGAAAGAAGGAACAAACATGGTCTCATTCTTACTCTTGAGCTATCAGTCTGGAATTTCTTTACTCCTGGTGGAATTCTGCAAGTCAAACCATGATTCTTCATAGTGCAAAATATGCAAGGATATATTCGTCCTGTATTATACATGCCCAGCCTAGCGACACAAAGAGATGAGGTGGACACGCGAGGGTGGCTGATCAGAAGAATCTTACTCACCACCTGTTGAGGGTGTCATACTATTTCTTGCTTCCTCATAAATTAAGAACATTCTCATTACACTGAACTATATTTATTTAAAGCTACATTGTCTACTTACAGAATGCAAACTAAAATTCATTGCTTTTGAATCCTGTGCTATCATTCCAGTAAGAGGAACTGGTAATTTGCGCATTAAAATTCCGCTTGCCAATACTGAGATCCACCATATTCGATTAGAAAGTAGATTCCAGGGGTGAGCGAGGGAGTGATAACTGTAACCTAGTATGATAGAAAATATGCCATTGGTATTAAGTGAAACAAGGGGTTGGCAAGCAACGGCCCACAGGTCACATCGAGCCAGCCACCATGAGCTAAGAGACATTTTCTCATCTTTAAATGGTTGAAAAAATGATCTAAAAATAACATTTCATAACTCATGAAAATTATGTGAAATTCCAATTTCAGTGCCCATAAATAAAGTTTTATTGGACTGTATACATATTGTCTATGGCTGTTTTGATGTGACAACAACAGAGACAGTATAGCCTATGAAGCCTAAAATACTTACCACCTGCTATTTATAGAAAAAAAATTTGCCCATGCTTGAGTTAAACAAAGAGCAAAAGTGGAGATGGGTCTACTGCTTCTATCTTTCACTCTTATATTTTCTTGCCAATTGCAAAGAAACATGCGCTCTTGAGAAACTGTAATAATTACAAGAACAGGGACAGCCACATCTACTCAATGCTTCCAGTGTTCTGGGGAAATGAAACATGCATTATCTCACTGAATCCTCACATCAGTCTTGTGATGTCATTATTATTATTCCCATTTTACAGAGGAGGAAACTGGAGCTTAAAAGGCTTAAACTTGCCTGGTTAATGATTAAGGCTTATTTTTTACTCCCTGCAAACATCATTTAACCTTCAAAATATCACTAACTCCATTTCTAATAATTTTGAATATCTACCTTTCTTTTTGGACAATAAAAAATTGGGAAGGACAATATGATGGAGACTAAAACATAAAGTCAGTTTGACCAATGAAGGTGAAAAGCGTACATGTGACGGTTGGCACTATTAGTTGTCTATCTATTACCTAGCTCCCTCTTTTCTGTTAAAAGACCCTGACTCCATTCAAGGTGGATCTGTACTTATTCCTTTCCAAGTCTCCCTGACAGCCAGAGTGACCCTGGACATGGTTTGGGCCAAGGAGATGCAGGTGGAGGTCTGTTGGGGGCTCTTGGAAAATATTTTGTTCTAATAAAAGGAAAATTTACGATTGGAACCACTCCTGTTTTCTTCTTCTCTATGCTTTAAAAGTGGATGTGGTGTCTTGAATTACAGCAGTCATCTTGTGATCATGAGGCAACATGCACAGAAGTAAAACAAAGAACTGTAGAGATGCTGCTTCTGAGCCAATGACAGCAGCTGCCATCTCCAGATTTCTTTAGGTCATTTAGGTCATTACCTGCAGCCATCCCTAACTGATAGAGCTACACAACAAAGCATACAAATCTAACTCATCTCTACATTCAGTCCTTCCTGTTTCCTGGATGAACTGTCCCCAACACAATATATTTCAAACGCTTATGATATTTCTAAATAAACAAACAAACGCTCTATACTTAACCCAGCTAGGCCTTTATTAAAACACAACATTCATTCATTTGATCTTTCATTCTCTCACTCAAAAATTACCTTTTAAGAATCTATTACTACATTTTTTTCCTCTACGAGTTTTAGAGTATCTGCCCTTACATTCAGGTCTTTAATCCACTTTAAGTTTGTGTTTGGTGTTAGGGAGTGTCAGAACACTCTCTGACATAAACTGCTACAATGCCTTTTTTGATCCGCCTCCTAGAGTAATGAAGATAAAAACAAAAATAAACAAATGGCACCTAATTAAACTTAAAAGCTTCTGCACAAATGGCTCATGCAGCTCAATACCAAAAAAACTAACAACCCAATCAAAAATATGGGTGGAAGATCTAAATAGACGTTTCTGCAAAGAAGGCATAGGGATGGCCAAAAAGCGCACGAAAAGATGCTCAACATCACTAATGATTAATGAGAAATGCAAATCAAAACTACAATGAGGTATCACCTCACACCGGTCAGAATGGCCATCATCAAAAAATCTACAAACAATAAATGCTGGAGAAGGTGTGGAAAAAAGGGAACCCTCCTACACTGTTGGTGGGAATGTAAATTGGTACAACCATTATGGAGAACAGTGTGGAGGTTCCATAGAAGCTAAAAATAGAACTACCATATGATCTAGCAATCCCACTCCCGGGCATATATTCAAAGAAAACCATAATTCGAAAAGCTACATGCACCCCAGTGTTCATTGCAGCTCTATTTACAATAGCCAAGACACGGAAGCAACCTAAGTGTCCATCAACAGATGAATGGATAAAGAAGATGTGGTACATATACACAGTGGAATATTACTCAGCCATAAAAAGGAATGAAATTGGGTCATTTGTAGAGACGTGGATGGACCTGGAGATGATCATACTAAGTGAAGTAAGTCAGACGGAGAAAGACAAATATCATATGATATCACTTATATGTGGAATCTAATAAAAAATGATACAAATGAACTTATTTACAAAACAGAAACTGACACACAGATTTCTAAATCAAACTTAGGGCTACCAAAGGGGAAATGCTGGGGGGGATGGCATAAGTTGGGAGAATGGGATTAACTTATACATACTATTATATACCAAATAGATAACTAATAAGGACCTACTGTACAGCACAGGGAACTCTACTCAACATTCTGCAATAACCTACATGGGAAGAGAGTCTGAAAAAGAATGGAGATTATCTATCTATCTATCTGATTCACTTTGCTGTACACCTGAAACTAACACAACGTATTACTACAGATCAGGCACAGTTATTTATGGACACTAAGGAAAAGAAGGCCTCAGAACTCATAGAAAAGGAGAAAGGCTTTGGTACCAGAAAGTCTAATTGCCAGGGATCATTTCTGTTACCGTACTCTGGATAGCCATGTGAAGCAACCATAAACAATCCAGTCTCTTGAGTCAAAAAGATCCAGGTTTGAACTCATATGCTGCCACTTACAAGCTGGAGAACTTATAAGAGTTACTTAACTTGCTCCTGAGCCTGTCTCTTCACCTCTAATGTGGGAATCATAATCTCCACTTATAAGGTCGGTGGGGCGATTAAGTGAGACTGTGCAGCTGTGGTACCCAGCACAGCCTGACACAGAGTCAGTTAATGGAAGTTGCCATTATTACTGTTAGCAGCATACCAGGATATGAACAACATATATTTAAGTGTTGATGAGGAAAAGGGCTGGGATGGGAGAAGGCAGATATGAACCAGAGAAGGCAGTCTGGAGAGAGGGACATTTCAGCTAGAAATGGAAAGATGAATAGGAGTTGGCTGGAGAGAAGTAAGAGGGAGAGTGGAATATTTTGAGCACGGATAACCGCCTTAGGGGGACAGTGTTTGGCAGAGAGGGCAGATGGAGGAAAGGCATGAGCCCTGAGAACTGGCAGGCGATGACACTGAAAGGCCAGGTTGCAGCCAGATGGTGAGAGGCCTTATATATACCAGGCTGAGTCTGGTGCTTTATCCCATAAGCAAGGAACAACCTCTGAAGGACTGTAAGCAAAAAAGTGACATAATCGGATCTCTGTTCTAGATGGATAATTAGCAGCAGAATGGGAGGTGGACTGGAGTGGGTAGAAACCTGAGTAACAAGAACCATTAGAAGGTTATTTGTACAAACCAGCCAAAGGGTAATGAGGGACCAAACTAGGACAGTGATACTGGAGCAGGGAGCAGGTGGAAGAGGGTGGGTTTTAGAAATATTTGGGGACTCTGTGTTGTCTTGATTGTGGGGTTGAGGGGCTATTAAATGCTATTAGCTAAGACAGGAATGTTCACGAAGGATATTAATGAATGAAAGTTCAAATTATAAGAATATGGTCTTTTTGGGAAGTTAGCTATTTCTGTCAAGTCCTCACTCAAGAGTCAACCTAATTCTTCTTGAATGCCACCCAAGCCTGCTTCGTCTTGTGACATCAGTGCATGGGAATAAGGACTGGCCACATTCCGTTCTTAACAAACCATTACGAACGCTTGTGAAGGCACCTTAATGAGAAAGATGATTTCCAGCTCCTCTACTGATAATTTTAAAAGGATTTTGCAGTCAAGAAACATGACTCATACACCCTATTATCCACCGTGCTGCTGCCATGCCTAGTGTGGGGCCTTGCAAACGGTAAGTGCTCAACAAAGCGTTGTTACTTTGATTTGATGGAAAATCACACTTCTTAAGTGTCAGCTTTAAAGTCTTCAGCGATCACAGTGAAAACTCTGAAGAGACAACTGTGGAAGCATGTCTCAGAAGGAAAGAACATGGAGCTGTCTGCATGAATCTAGGCTCTCAGCGATCTGTCTACTCCTCCAGAGACAAAATATGGCATTCTGTGGCCTGAGTTCCAAACACTTCCCTGGGCTTCTATGCATGATCAGTTCTCAACCTTTGACCCAGCTTTGCATGCTCGTCTCAATGTGCATCCCTCCCACCGTTCAAAATGGTACATCAGAGTCACGAGCTCTTCCAGTGCACATGCTCCCTGCATTAATCCTGGCGAGCTTGATGCCATGCTCATCACACGCCATGGGAGTCTTCCTGTACTTTTTCGCATCCCAAACTTCTCTTGTTCTGCGTTCTCACTCACCATCTCCCATGTGCTGTCTAGAACCATGGTTCCACGCACATTAATCACAGAGGCTGGGGGAATATGGGCACAGTGAAATAAGTCTGGTAAATAATGGATCCTTTTACTATGCTAATATGCACTGAAAATGTTCAGAAACAGAAAACCCTTCATGATATTTCCCACACTGACCTGATAATGGATGTTTTAAGTGAGTGTACATCTCCAGGATGGATAAACGAAAAGGTAAACTGACCTAAGCACAATTACCAAAGAGTATTTGCTCATGGACTTTCCTGGTGGCGCAGTGGTTAAGAATCCGCCTGCCAATGAAGAGGACACGGGTTTGATCCCTGGTCCGGGAAGATCCCACATGCTGCGGAGCAACTAAGCCCGGGCGCCACAACTACTGAGCCTGCACTATAGAGCCCACGAGCCACAACTACTGAGCCCACATGCCACAACTACGGAAGCCCGCGCACCTAGAGCCCGTGCTCCGCAACAAGAGAAGCCACCACAATGAGAAGCCTGCACACCACAACGAAGAGTAGCCCCCGCTCGCTGCATCTCGAGAAAGCCCGAGCGCAGCAACAAAGTCCCTCAACGCAGCCAAAAGTAAATAAATAATAATTTTTAAAAAATCTTTGGTCATAAGACACAGGGAATGAATGAATGAATGAGAAAGAAAGAGACAGAGGGAAGGAAGGAAGGAGGGAAGGGAGGAAGGGAGGGAGGGGAAAAAGGAAGAAAGGTAAGTCAATGGAATGACTGAATAAGTTACCTGTATTTTTTTTTCTCTGAAATAATTATCTCCCCTCCATTCCTGACTGCATCAAGAGAAGAGGAAGAACATCAGGGGTCTGAAAACACAGGAGGAAATTCTGAAGTGTCCAAATTTAGGAAACTCCCCTTTACAGAAAGACTATTACCTTGGGCAAACACCCAAGAGGAGGCATTCCTGTGAAAGAGGAAAAGCATTCACAAGTAAGTGAGGGGTAACTCCAAAGGGACAGCCATCTATTGAAGCTGGCAGCTGTCTGCCACGAAACACACTTCTCTCCTTTGTCCATTTTGTGAACCTGATTCCGTCAGCACTCCTGCTCTGTAAGGAACCGGTGCACTAATGTGAACTGCTACCACTCGAAAGTAATGGACTGAGAATGCCATTATTTGAAATTGTTTGAGGCCATGCAGTCCCAACTTTATTAGCTCCATTTCTAGGAAACCTATCTACCAGATTCTGTGGCATCTGCAGAAGTGGAAGAAATCCACACCAATGCCACTCTATCACAAATGCCATTCTCTTCATTAAGATAAGTCACACACACACGGATAGGTATTTGTCTTATGGTAGGCAGGAAAATGGTCCCCCAAATATGCCCATGTCCTAATCCCTAGGATACATCAATATGATGGGATTATCCTAGAGTATCCCGATAGGCTACTGAAGAGCCTGAAAAGCAGAAGAAACAGGAAAACCAGGAATCAGAGAGATGAGGCAGAAGGGGGAGGCAAAAGATTATAAGCACAAAGAGAATTCATGACCATGGGCTGAGAGATGTTGGTTCCAGGAGCTAAGAGCAGCCCCTGGCCCACAGCCAGGAACCACACAGAATTCTACCAACAACCTGAATAAGCCTAAAAGCAGACTGTCCCCCAGATAACAGCCCAGGCCTATCAACACCTTCACTTTGACCTTGTGAGATCCTATGCAGAGAATCTAACTGAGCCACTCCATGCCTAGGCTTCCGACCCATGGAAAGAGCAAGACAATAAATAGGTACTGTTGTAAGCCATCAAATTTTGGGTAATTTGTCACTGCGGCAATAGAAAACTAACACAGGATTTGTGTGCGAGTAACCCAGGAACATTAACGATCCAACAGTGGATCCATACAACTTGGGATCCATCCAACAGTGGATCCATCCAACTATCTATTTTTGGAGCGTCTCACCTACTCTGGTCAGGCACCTGGTGGTACCCTGTACGTGAATTAATCTCACAGTGATGAACAAAAGCAGGCATCTCCTCCACTGCTTTCAGTCCATTTGGGGACAGAAATATTAAATAAACAACATTTACATAAATACATATGCAATAGTAGACTGTGATAAGTCAAATGGAGGGGAGGTGCTTGGCGCTAAGAGTCTCTATCAGAGGCTCTGGTAGGCGTGTGTCAGCTAAGACTTCCCTGACAAACTGACAAGCTGAGATGGGCAGTATATGTAGGAAGGATGTGAAGGTGCAGAGATCTGTGGGGAGAAAGACCAGTGAAGACTTTGAAGCAAGAGGGAACAGAAAGTGAAAATGCTGGGGTCGCAGGATTAGACTGAAGAGGGATGCAATGGCTAGATCAGGAGGGTGTTATAAGCCATTCTAAGGATCTTCCATAAAGAAAATACAAACATGCACCATGCTTCAAAAGGAAAGGGACTGTTTACTGATTAATGCAAAGGAATTCTTTGTTGATTAATAATTCTAGAAAGTGCTGCATTCATGAATTGATACTCAGGCTGTCCCCTGTGAGCTGCAGGCTTACAAAATTTTAATCCACAGCTTAGGAAATGAAAAATGAAGTACAGAGCCTGCCCTTCAAACATCACCTCACCCAGAGGTTTAGAGAAAGCCCCAAATTTGGCATTCTAAGGCTGAGAGATGCATAGAAGGTGATTGAATCTCTCTGAGATTCAGTTTACTCTTCTGCAAAATGGAAATGACACTTTCCTGCAAAGAGAAGACACACCAAAAACGTGCTGAGTAAATAAGTGAATGAATTCCTGCCCTGTCTGACTCAGGATCAAATGAAAACCAAGTATGTGAACGTGCTCTGTAAAGCAGAATACATTTTACAAATATGAATAATAATTATTATTAAGCGACAATGTCTTCATACGAGAGACTGCTTAATGTTTCTAAAGAGAGAAATGAGAGTTGTGTTAATGACGCTGACAAATGGACTGGAACAGGTCAGTGAAAAAGGTCACGGAATTTTCACCCACTTATGCCTAGAACAGCAGTCACCTGCCATGGACAGATTAGGAGGGTGTCAGCAGAGGGACAAGCAGTCATTCTGGATAAGGCCCCAGGTTTCTATGTAAACTTGCTCTAACTAGAACAACTCAAATGCCCCAGTAACCCTGGGGGTTATTAATGTAACACACGGTTATCATTAAAGTAAAAATCTGCCCCAAATTGCCATCAGTACAAGTTTGACGTTCTTTTAAAACATAATGTTTGTAGGTTCGCCTAAACCCTTCCTTGGAAACCTGAGAAAATGTTGTTTCTATGGGGGCTCTCTTTCTGAAATCTTCATTCTGGCCAAGACTTTCAGCCTAAGTAGTTTCACATCACAGAGAGGAAACAGTACTGCTAAAAGCATGAGCTGTGGAGTCCAAGACAACTGTGTTTGAGTCACAGCTCTGCCAGCTAGTAGGAAAGTTACTTAATTGCTAAGACAGTTTCCTCATCAGTGAAAGAGCGAGAGGACCTAACACACATGGCTGTGCTCTGTGCAGTGGCTAGCACAGAAAAATACTTGGCAAATACTATATATTATCATCATTGCTATTACTGATCCACATCACGTGTGAGAACCTTAAAGCGTGAATTCTTTTAAGACAGAAAAAAAATGTTGAGAAAACAAGCTGTATCTCGCTAATTATTCAGCAGTCTATTTCTTTTGTCCCTACTACTAACAAAGAAAAAAAAACAAAAAACTGAAACCTGCCTACAAAAGGTTTCCTAGCTGAGCTCTTTGTCTTCACCGGGGGTTGTCTGTTCAAGGCAGAAATGGAAACTGCAAAAATTCAGGGTTGTGTCAAGTACAGAAACCAGCACATCCTTACTTCAGAGCCCAATCTCAACTGCTGGCATTTGAAATACTTTGGAGATAGGAGTCATCATAATTTCAAAAAAGCCTTCCCCTCAGAAAGCAGCTAGACCAAGTCATTCATCTGCAGTAACACAGCTGAGGGCTCAAAGCAAGCCCAGAGTTCAGGCATGTGGTAATTAGGTCTCTAAATTTACTCCACTGGCTGGGAAACCTGTCAAAGGAACTCTTATCACGGGCAGAGTTAATTACACATAAAATGACAGAGCAGACACACTGGGAGACGAACGGTAACCTGGAGAGAGAGAAGGCCAGAGGAAGGGCAGCAAGAGGCCATGTTCATGTGGCCTCTATGAATATGAAACCATACCAGCCCCACAAGTACAAATGGGTCTATTGGGATTGGAAAATAGTGTTTTCAGTGTCCAAACAGATTTATGTTGGGTTCATTCCCAGAAAGCTGAAATATATTACAAAACCAATAACCTGGAACTTTCTAGTGTCTGATTTACTTCCTCACCAGTGCAAAAAGTTCTTTACACTCTTCTTTCATTTCATTCACTTGTTCAAACAATATTTACTAAGAATGGGCATGCATCAGACACAAAGCTTGACGTGGAAAGACAGGCAAAGCCCTCCCTTTGTGCCACTGACAGTTTGAGGGGAAACGGGAATCAAACAGCAAACCACAAATGGATAGGTGCCTCAGAGGAAAAGAATAGGGTACTATGAAAGGTAGGTTTGGGGAAAAGTGAATAATTTGAATTGGGAAAGAAAGTGGAAGGGGGTGATATTTACATTTCGGACTGGAAGCAAAATAGGCATTCAGTACACTAAGAATGAGCAGAAAGGTGTTCCAGGAGAACAGAGGGTTTCAGGGTCCTCTATTTCCTTTAGGTCTCTTCTATTCTTCCTTCTTTCCTTCCTTCCTTCCTTCCTTCCTTCCAGCCAGACCTCAGAGTGTTGGTTTAGAATAGACCATGTACTGTCAGAGATAAAAGGAGGATGTAAAATAAGGGAAATGTTGTCCTTGCCTTTTAAGAGTCTTTATCTCGTTGAGGGCAGCAAAGCTTCTGTGTATGTGAAACAAACGGTAAACAGTGCCAAAGAATGCATGGGAGAGACCCAAACCAAGCAGCCTGGGGCTCGGTCTCCAGGCCACGCAGCCCTTCCCTGGCTGTTGTCAATCTCCTTACTGACACCCCACCCTCTCGTCACTGGGCTGGAGGGTTTTTCCCAGCTGGGTTCCCTCTCCTCCATCCCCTGGACCATGGAGACCACGTCTGCCTGCTGTCACACACCTCTTATGAGCCAGATGGAATCCTTCGAAAGTGAACAAGGATCCAGACTGAGCCTGAGTTTGCTGTGTCTCTTTGGATTTTGTGAATTGGACCACTGGATTTTCACATGGTGCCATCCTTAACTGCTGGGTCCCTGCCACTGACCATTCTTTCTCAGTTTAGAAGCCATCTGTACCCCAGTATGCACAGCACATGGTACTGATATCTTCTGAGGCAATGATTTTGTTTGCTTGTGTATTTTGGGGGGTGAATTGTCTTTGTATCCTCCCACCACATATGAATGCTTTCTTTTCAAATATGAATAAGTTCAATATTTTTTTATTATACACAAAAAAGGAGTTATGGAACTAGTGATCACATTTGCAGTCCATGCACTAAGTGACCTTTGACAGGTAGGTGTCTGTGCAGCTCATAAGAAATCTTCAGTAGTCCCCATCAGTCGTCATCACCAGGAGTCCACGTCATGGTCATATAACTCTCATCTGAGCCAGCCCCAATGGGCACCCCAAGCACCAGCGCACGGAATACCAGGATGGGCATTGCCCAGAGCCCATCATAGCCCTCAACTGTAAACCCTCTCTGAGAATTACCCTTGTGAGCCTTCCTACTCACAATGACTGGTCCAAGCAGGGGCATCAGAGCTCAGTTTCCTCACCTCACCTAGGGACAATGGCAGAGAGCCATTGCAGCTTCAGAACTCCCCAAGGGGTTGGCAGAGGCTTCTTTGAAACTGTATCGCATTCGAACTTGTCCATCTGCTCAATCTTTCTTTCCCTTTCCTTCCACAAGTATTGAACACAACAGCCCTCTTTAATTAAAGTAATACATATTAATCTCAGAGTCCAGTTCCTGGGGACCTAATCTACCCCAACCAGAGAATGGAGAAACAGTTGTGTGGATTCTCCCAGTGAATTCATCTTACACCTCCAGCACTTACTGAACACTGCCGTGTGCCAGGTATTGTGTTCCCTTAAGAAGCTTATAGCTCTGGCAATACCTATCAAATTACCAAGGGCATTTTTCACAGAACTGGAACAAAAAAAATTTTAATTTGTATGGAGACACAAAAGATCCCAAATAATCAAAGCAATCTTGAGAAAGAAAAATGGAGCTGGAGGAATCAGCTCCCTGACTTTGGACTATACTACAAAGCTATACTGTCATCAGAACAGTATGGTACTGGCACAAAAACAGAAATATAGATCAATGGAACAAGACAGTAAGCCCAGAAATTAGCCCATGCACTTATGGTCAATTAATCTACAACAAAGGAGGCAAGACTATACAATGGAGAAAAGATGATCTCTTCAGTAATTGGCACTGGGAAAACTGGACAGCTACATGTAAAAGAATTATAACATTCTTTAACATCATACATAAAAATAAACTCAAAATGTATTAAAGAATTAAATGTAAGACCTGATACAATAAAACTCTTAGAGAAAAACACAGGAAGAACACTCTCTGACATAAATTGCAGCAATATCTTTTTCGATCCATCTCCTAGAATAATGGAAATAAAAACAAAAATAAACAAATAGGACCTAATTAAACTCAAAAGCTTTTGCACAGCAAAGGAAACCATAAGCAAAACAAAAAGACAACCCACAGAATGAGACAAGATATTTGCAAATAATGCAACTGACAAGGGTTCAATCTCCAAAATATACAAACAGATCACGCAGCTCAGTATCAAAAAAAAAAAAAACCCAATCAAAAAATGGGCAGCACCCCAATATTCACTGCAGCACTGTTTACAGTAGCTGAGACATGGAAGCAACATAAATGTCCATCGACAGGGGCTTCCCTGGTGGCGCAGTGGTTGAGAGTCCGCCTGCTGATGCAGGGGACACGGGTTCGTGCCCTGGTCCGGGAAGATCCCACATGCCGTGGAGTGGCTGGGCCCGTGAGCCATGGCCGCTGAGCCTGCAAGTCCAGAGCCTGTGCTCCGCAACGGGAGAGGCCACAGCAGTGAGAGGCTCACGTACCGCAAAAAAAAAAAATGGCCATCAACAGACGAATGGATAAAGACAATGTGGTACATATATACAATGGAATACTACTCAACCATTAAAAAGAATGAAATAATGCTATTTGCAGCAACATGGATGGACCCAGAGGTTGTCATACTGAGTGAAGTAAGTCAGACAAAGAAAAATATATGATATCGCTTATATTGCAGAATTGAAAAAGAAATGATAAGAATGAACTTATTTACAAAACAGAAACAGACTCACAGTCTTAGAGAATGAACTTATGGTTACCAGGGGGTAAGGGTGGGGGGTAGGGATAGTTAGGGAGTTTGGGACTGACACGTACACACTGCTATAAGAGGGAGGGGATATATCTATACATATAGCTGATTCACTTCACTGTACAGCAGAAACTAATACAACATTGTAAAGCAATTATACTCCAATAAAAAATTAAATTAAATTAAAATAAAATAAGACACAACATAAAAAAAATAAATAAAATGGATAACCAACAAAGACCTCCTGTATAGCACAGTGAACTCTACTCAATATTATGTAACAACCTAAATGGGAAAAGAATTTGAAAAAGGACAGATACATGTATATGTATAACTGAATCACTTTGCTGTATGCCTGAAACTAACACAACATTCTTAATCAACTGTACTCCAATATAAAATAAAAAGTTTAAAAAAATGGGCAAATATTTCCTCCCATTCTGAGGGTTGTCTTTTCATCTTGTTTATAGTTTTCTTTGCTGTGCAAAAAGCTTTTAAGTTTCATTAGGTCCCATTTATTTATTTTCGTTTTTATTTCCATTTCTCTAGTAGGTGGGTCAAAAAAGATCTTGTGATTTATGTCAAAGAGTGTTCCTCCTATGTTTTCCTCTAAGAGTTTTATAGTGTCCGGTCTTACATTTAGGTCTTTAATTGATTTTGACTTTATTTTTGTGTACGGTGTCAGGGAGTGTTCTAATTTCAGAAAATATCTGCAAACAAATCAATGGACAAAAGGATTAATCTCCAAAATATGTAAACAGCTCATGCAGCTCAATATCAAAAAAACAAACAACCCAATTGAAAAACGAGCAAAAGACCTAAAAAGACATTTCTCCAAAGAAGACATACAGATGGCCAAGAGGCACATGAAAAGCTGCTCAACATCACTAATTATTAGAGAAATGCAAATCAAAACTAAAATAAGGTATCACCTCACACCAGTTAGAATGGGCATCATCAGAAAATCTACAAACAACAAATGCTGGAGAGGGTGTGGAGAAAAGGGAAGCCTCTTGTACTGTTGGTGGGAATGTAAATTGATACAGCCGCTATGGGGAACAGTATGGAGGTTCCTTAAAAGACTAAAAATAGAATTACCATATGACCCAGCAATCCCACTACTGGGTATATACCCTGAGAAAACCATAATTCAAAAAGACACATGTACCCCAATATTCATTGCAGCACTATTTACAATAGCCAAGACATGGAAACAACCTAAATGCCCATCAACAGATGAATGGATAAAGAATATTCAATGGAATATTACTCAGCCATAAAAAGGAACAAAATTGGGTCATTTGGAGAGACGTGGATGGACTTGAGACTGTCATACAGAATGAAGTAAGTCAGAAAGAGAAAAACAAATATCGTATATTAACACATACACGTGGAATCTAGAAAAATGGTACAGATGAACTGGTTTGTAAGGCAGAAATAGAGACATGAATGTAGAGAACAAATATATGGACACCAAGGGGGGAAAGCGGGGGTGGGGGGTGGGGGTGGGATGAACTGGGAGATTGGGATTGACATATATACACTAATATGTATAAAACAGATAACTAATAAGAACCTGCTGTATAGCACAGGGAACTCCACTTCATTGTATGGTAGAAACTAACGCAACATGGTAAAACAACCATACCCCAATTAAAAAAAAAAAAATGGGCAGAAGATGTGGACATTTCTCCCCAGAAGACATACAGATGGCCAAGAGGCACATGAAAAGATGCTCAACATTGCTAATTATTAGAGAAATGCAAATCAAAACTACAATGAGGTATCACCTCGCACCAGCCAGAATGTCCATCATCAAAAAGTCTACAAACAGTAAATGCTGGAGAGGGTGTAGAGAAAAGGGAAGAACCCTCCTACACTGTTGGTGGGAATGTAAATTGGTATAGCAACTATGGAGAACAGTATGGAGGTTCCTTAAAAAACTAAAAACAGAGCTATCATATGATCCAGCAATCCCACTCCAGGGCATATATCCAGAGAGAACCATGGTTCGAAAGGATACATGCACCCCAATGTTCACTGCAGTGCTGTTTAGAATAGCCAAGATATGGAAGGAACCTAAATGTCCACTGACAGATGAATGGATAAAGATGTGGTTACATAGATACAATGGAATATTACTCAGCCATTAAAAAGAATGAAATAATACCATTTTCAGTAACATGGACCTGGAGATGATCATACTAAGTGAAGTAAGTAAGACAGAGAAAGACAAATATCATATGATATCACTTATACGTGGAATCTAAAAAACATGATACAAATGAACTCATTTACAAGACAGAAACAGACTCACAGACTTAGAAAACAAACTTATGGTTACCAAAGGGGAAAGGTGGGGGGTAGGGATAAATTGGGAGTGGGGTTGACATGTACACGCTACTATACGTAAAACAGATAACCAACTAGGACCTACTGTACAGCACAGGGAGCTCTGCTTAATATCCTGTAATAACCTAAATGGGAAAGGAATTTGAAAAGGATAGATACATGTAGATGTATGACCGAATCACTTTGCTGTACACCTGAAACTAACACAACATTGTTAATCAACTATACTCCAATATAAAACAAAAATTAGAAAAAGAAGCTTATAGCTCTGCTATAGAACTTGGAGCCTTTTTTCCCCCACAGCTGTACATCCATCCATTAGAAACTTGTCTACAAAACGTAACGCACTAGTTGTTATTCCAAAGAGTTTGACCCTTAATATCCAATGTAGCTGCAGTGATCCAATGTGGACCATCTGTTGCTGTCAATCTGCACAGGCAAGAGAGTTAAAATCCTAGGAGAGCATGGAATCACAAGCTTCCTGCATTCACAAATAACGTAGCAGCATTTTCAGCCCAGCTGTGAAGCGCTGCACGACTAAGAAAATACAAGTCCCCAAGAAGACACACTGTGCTACATGATAATGAAATCAGGACGAGGCCAGCTTTATGATCTAATTGGTCATCCGAGAGGCCAATCTCTCTTTAAATAGAGATTTCCTTGCTGTAAATACTCTTTTAAAGGCAGCTTTGTAGCTCCAACACTTTCCACCTTGACTCTTCTTTTTTTTTTTAACTCCAACGCCCCCTGCCCCATTCTCTCCAAAGAAATAGTTCTGCTCCTGAAGATGAATTTTGTAAAAATAACATGAAATGCTTGTATTTATAGGGTTGAGGACTAACAACGTGTATTGCTTTAGAGCTCAATTAAGAAGGCGTAGGCATGAAAGGGCTGGGTTGATATTTATACCTGGTGAAGGCTGAGTCTAGATAAGAGAAGCAAAATCAACACGAATCTTTGTCATGTATGAGTTAAAAGCAGAATCCACCATGCACTACAGATTATTTAGCACATTTCATCGGTGTAATAACTCTGCATCATCCTGCTTGCTTAAAGGGAATCCAGTGACACAGTTGCCATAATGTCATGAAGACATACACCATGACTTGTGTCTTCATTAAATCAAAATGTTGTAATTGGCCAGGGATTTTTAAAATTGTTTTTCCTTTCCTCCAATGTCCCACCCTACCCCCACTCTCTTACTTACTATTTTGATGCAGACACTACAATATTTTGATGTAGGACACCAGTAGGTGAACTTACTGATTCAGAATTGTTTTCTAGAGATGCTCTGGAATCTGCATTTTTAGGAAGCCCAATGTGATTGTTATGCATAATAGTGTTTTGGAACTAATCTTTTGACAAGTGAAACCACAATTGGAACCCCCAAATACAAATGAACTATGCCATATTCCGGTCCTTTCATAGATGTACGTATTCCGACCACTTATATGGGGCTGCCCCCCGCCCCATGAAAACATCCACCATGACCTTCAGCTCTTCACTCTTTACTTCCTTGGTTTCCTGGTCTTTTGGCCTCCACACCTTGACTCATAATAGTAACCTGACATTTCCCTTTCTTTCTGGTGGCCACTCTGGGTGAACTTTTCGCCCTTCAGATCCAGGCAACACGACATAGGGAAGAGACAAAATAAGGCCACAGTTGGTGGACTAGCTGAGTTCTCTTCCTGTCCAGTCACCACATCAATAGAGAAAACTGCATTCATTTATTCACTCATTCATTTATTCCTTCATTTATTCAATATCCATTTATTGAACACCCATTACCCACCAGACACTTTACTACACCCTGAAGATACAGCCATAGAGAAAACAGGCTTGGCAGTAATTATCGTGTTTATATTTCAGCAAGCTTTAAAATAATTAGTTAACTGTTTAATTAAACTTGTGAGTACTATAGAGAATATTATGCTTAGTGAAATAAGTCACACAGAGCAAGACAAACACTAGATGATATCAGCTATACGTGAAATCTAAAAAATAATACAAATGAGTGTATATGCAAAACAGAAACAGACTCACAGATATAGAAAACAAACCTGTGGTTACCAAAAGGGAGAGAGAAGTGGGACAGAGGGAGAGAGGGACAAATTAGGGGTATGGGATTAACAGATACAAACTACTATGTATAAAAGATATAAGCAACATGGATATAGTGTATGGCACAGGGAATTAGACCCATTACCTTGTAATAACCTATAATGGAGTACAATCTGCAGAAACACTGACTCACTATGCTATATACCCAAAATTAACATAATATTGTAAATCAGCTATACTTCAATTTAAAGAAAAAAAGAGTGATGACGGAGTTCTATGAGGGGTATATAGCAGTGGATCTACCTAAGTATAGAAGAGACAGGAAAGTCTCTGGGGGAGTAATATTTGATGTAAACACTCCACAGTGGGCAGGAGTCAACAACTTGGCTAAGAGTGTGAGATGTGGTTGAACGTGGGGTTGGGGTGATGCTAAGGTGTTTCCTGCACAGGAAGCAGTGTGTGCCAACACCCCAGGTGCAAAGGTGCTTGACCAAGTGGCTGGAAAGCTAAGGAGAGACTGGCAAGAAAGGAGGCTGACATCCTAGATCATGCCTGATCTTTACACTAAAGATTCTCTTCTTATTTTAAGAACCATGTGAAGCCCTGGGAAGGGGAATTATGGGATGCAATCTGCATGTCAATCCCTCTGCTCAGATGTAGAAGATGAAAGTAGGGGCAGCAGGGAGAGCTTTCAAGAGGCTATGGCAGGTGGAAGACAAGAGTAACTCAGAGGACAGTGGCAGGCAGTGGAGGTGGGAAGAAGCGTGCAGCTTGGGGATTTAGAAGAATTTGGTAATTGATGAAAATATGGGATGAGGAAGAAGGGGGTGTCAAGGGTGATGCCCAGGGAGTGGACGCGTTGCTCTTCCCTTGTGAACCCTCATTCATGGTCTCTCCTCTGGGGAGGAGGGGCAGCTGAAAGACACTAAGAGAACAGATTCCAAATGACATGTGCTCTGCATACCCCTCAATGCCTTCATCTACAACACGAAGAAAATGAGAGTAATTACTGCCTGGCATCACTGGGAAGGGTAAATGAGTTAATACACATCAGCGCTGAGGTCAGCGTCTGGCACCCCATAAGCTCCTGTCACTATTACCTCTTCCTGCCTTGGCTCGTGTGGGAGAAGTAACAAGGTGTGTTAGTTAAGAGCCTGGGCTCTAGAAGCAGTTATACCTCACTCTGAACCCCAGATCTGGAATTTTATCTATTTACTATTTAGCCATTATATCATTTTAGCTCTATTTTCTTTGTATTGATAATAAAAGAAATTTTAAAATTTCTCTTTAGGCCTATGTTTGTTTTTTTATTTCTTTTTCCAAATCTAAACTTTTTCAAATGTCCAAGAATATGGAAAATAATGTATCAGGCACCCCGTACACACTCTCAAATTTAACAAATGTTTGCATTATGCATCACACCTACCTTTAAAGAAATAAAGTGGTGCGACACCCTGTTAAAGAACTCTCTCCATGGACTTCCATTTCTTCCCTTCACGGAAGTAACCGTTATTCTGAAATTGGTGTGTATCTCTCTCCTACAGGTTCTTAAAATACTTTTACTACATATGTATATGTTCATCATAATATATAGTATTGTTTGGTATGCTTAAAATTTTCAAATAAATGGTATCCTACTGGGACTAAGCAGATTTTTTTCCCAGGAAGAACGAATGGTTTTAACATTTGAGAATCTATTGCTAGAATTTATCGTAACACAGATTAATAAGGAAATAACACAATTATCTGAATATATTACAAGCGTTTGACACATATTCAATACCCATTCATGATAAAATGCTCTTCAACTTGCTAATGTATCATGTCACAGCAAAATTTCTTAACCTGGGCATTACTGACATTTTGGTCCAGAAGATTCTTTGTTGTGGGGGATACATGTACATTGTAGGATGTGTAGCCTCCTGTGCATGACGATCAAAAATGTCTCAGGGGCTTCCCCAGTGGCGCAATGGTTAAGGATCCGCCTGCCAATGCAGGGGACACGGGTTCGAGCCCTGGTCCGAGAAGATCCCACATGCCGCGGAGCAACTAAGCCTGTGAGCCACAACGACTGAGCCTGCGCTCTAGAGCCCGCGAGCCACAACTACTGAGCTCATGCACCACAACTACTGAAGCTCACATGCCTAGAGCTCGTGCTCCACAACAAGAGAAGCCACCGCCATAAGAAGCCTATGCACTGCAAGGAAGAGCAGCCCCTGCTCGCCACAACTAGAGAGAGCTCGCGCACAGCAACAAAGACCCAAGGCAGCCAATAAATAAATAATAAATAAATTTTAAGAAAACATCAGGCTTCCTGACTTCAGACTATACTACAAAGCTACAGTAATCAAGACAGTATGGTACTGAAACAAAAACAGAAAGATAGATCAATGGAACAGGATAGAAAGCCCAGAGATAAACCCACGCACATATGGTCACCTTATCTTTGATAAAGGAGGCAGGAATGTACAGTGGAGAAAGGACAGCCTCTTCAATAAGTGGTGCTGGGAAAACTGGACAGCTACATGTAAAAGTATGAGATTAGATCACTCCCTAACACCATACACAAAAATAAGCTCAAAATGGATTAAAGACCTAAATGTAAGGCCAGAAACTATCAAACTCTTAGAGGAAAACATAGGCAGGACACTCTATGACATAAATCACAGCAAGGTCCTTTTTGACCCACCTCCTGGAGAAATGGAAATAAAAACAAAAATAAACAAATGGGACCTAATGAAGCTTCAAAGCTTTTGCACAGCAAAGGAAACCATAAACAAGACCAAAAGACAACCCTCAGAATGGGAGAAAATATTTGCAAATGAAGCAACTGACAAAGGATTAATCTCCAAAATTTATAAGCAGCTCATGCAGCTTAATAACAAAAAAACAAACAACCCAATCCCAAAATGGGAAGAAGACCTAAATAGACATTTCTCCAAAGAAGATATACAGACTGCCAACAAACACATGAAAGAATGCTCAACATCACTAATCATTAAAGAAATGCAAATCAAAACTACAATGAGATATCATCTCACACCAGTCAGAATGGCCATCATCAAAAAATCTAGAAACAATAAATGCTGGAGAGGGTGTGGAGAAAAGGGAACCCTCTTACACTGTTGGTGGGAATGTAAATTGATACAGCCACTGTGGAGAACAGTATGGAGGTTCCTTAAAAAACTACAAATAGAACTACCATATGACCCAGCAATCCCACTACTGGGCATATACCCTGAGAAAACCGTAATTCAAAAAGAGTCATGTACCACAATGTTCACTGCAGCTCTATTTACAATAGCCAGGACATGGAAGCAACCTATGTGTCCCTCGACAGATGAATGGATAAAGAACATGTGGCACATATATACAATGGAATATTACTCAGCCATAAAAAGAAACGAAATTGAGCTATTTGTAATGAGGTGGATAGACCTAGAGTCTGTCATACAGAGTGAAGTAAGTCAGAAAGAGAGAGACAAATACCGTATGCTAACACATATATATGGAATTTAAGAAAAAAAATGTCATGAAAAACCTAGGGGTGAAACAGGAATAAAGACACAGACTTACTAGAGAATGGACTTGAGGCTATGGGGAGGGGGAAGGGTAAACTGTGACAAAGCGAGATGGAGGCATGGACATATATACACTACCAAACGTAAGGTAGATAGCCAGTGGGAAGCAGCCGCATCACAGGGAGATCAGCTCGGTGCTTTGTGACCGCCTGGAGGGGTGGGATAGGGAGGGTGGGAGGGAGGGAGACGCAAGCGGGAAGAGATATGGGAACATACGTATATGTATAACTGATTCATTTTGTTGTGAAGCTGAAACTAACACACCATTTTAAAGCAATTATACTCCAATAAAGATGTTAAAATGAAAAAAAAAAAAATGAAAACAAAAATGTCTCCATACATTGCCAAATGTCCCCTAGGGACAAAATAGCACTTGGTTGAGAACCACAGTGTTAGGCAATTATTTAATCCCTATGAGACTCAGTTTTCTCACTTACAAAATGGAGAAAATAATAGGACTAACACTATAAGGAATCTGTGCAATAAAATGATATGATATATTTATGATGTGTGCTGGCAGTTTCCCAATGAGCCGTCAATAAATGTACTTGATTGATGGTGGTCGTGGTGATGGTGCTGATGGTGATATGCATGTGGACAAGGGCAGGATAATATTGTTGAAATATAACAGGCATGTTTTTTGTTTTGTTCTAAGGGTTTCCTTCTCTCTCAGCCGCTCTTCACTCATCAGAGAGGCCCTCTGCAGTCATATCCTCCAGGACGGATGATGCAGAGGAGCTAATTACCAGCCTCAGGGAATAAATGTGGCCTCACTGGCAAACAGAATAGATTTTGGGGAAAGATGTGATGGTGGAAAGTTTTTATACCTGGTCTAGAACAAATGTCCTGGGCTGAGGGGAAAAGGAGGGATAAGAGTGCTGCAAAGAGGGCTTCCCTGGTGGCGCAGTGGTTGAGAGTCCGCCTGCCAATGCAGGGGACACGGGTTCGTGCCCCGGTCCGGGAGGATCCCACGTGCCGCGGAGCGGCTGGGCCCGTGAGCCATGGCCGCTGAGCCTGCGCGTCCGGAGCCTGTGCTCCGCAACGGGAGAGGCCACAACAGTGAGAGGCCCGCGTACCGTAAAAACAAAAACAAAAACAACAACAAAAAATAGAGTGCTGCAAAGAGGATCAGAGGTCAGAGGGGTCCCTGAGACGAGGGTCAGACCTGGAGGGCCCGTCAAAGGCAGACAAGGCCACCTCAAAGAGGCCTCCCATCTTCTGTGGGGCATCCCGTCAGGGTCCACTATCCATCTTCCACATCCCTGGGAATGAGGCAAGCTCCCACACCCCATGTACTGTGTTTACATGAACAGTGCTTATCATCCCACTGAGGCTGCCAATAGCTGACCGCGCAGGCTCTGTCCATCAGGGAACTCCACACCTACCACCAGCACACCGTGCACCTGAAACCTAGCAGGACCCTGAGGGGCCCTCCCAAGTACTAAAGCCTTTCTGTGCTCCCCATTTCTTGTTTGTAGGAAAAAGTTTTCAGCCTCCCAGACCTTCCGCGACTTCCAAAGGGCAGATTCAAACAGTTACTAATTAGGGGGGTGAGGGAATACAGAAAGAAACAAGAGTGCAGTGACGTGGGCCTGGGCCTGGTTCCTCCTCGGGGGATGTGCATACGTATCTCTGAGCTATTCTGCAGGAACTAACACCCCAACCCAGGTGGGGGATGGTAACTCCAGGCTGAGCACAAGCAGTGGACCCCAGACTGGTTGGAACCAGAAGGCTGATGACTGAGATTCCTGAGACACCACCCGGTTACCTTCCCACCAACCATCAGAGGAAGGCCTTACAGCCCTACCCACAAAGGTTGCCTATGAAAACTCTTCCTGGAAGACCATCGAGGAGTTCAGGTCTTTTGAGCATGAACAGCCCCATTCTCCTTGCAATAAGCCTTTCTCTGCTCCAAACTATGACGTGTCAGTCTGTTTGGCACACGAACTGGGTTCGACAACATTCTCAGTGCTGCTATCTGTCCAGGGAGAGCCACACCTATCCGTGCCCTGGACACTGATGGATACCTCATGCTTCATGACCTGGGAAAACAGCCTTCCTGGACATCTAGATGGCCCTTGACACCCTGGAGAAGGCGGATGTGAGGATGAGAAAGTCACCTTGCACCCGTACCTCACCCTTACATGGGATACAACAGAACCAGCCCAAGACCCACATTGCTGCATTACAATTTTGTAGTGGTTGCTTTTTATCATGATGACTAGTATTTGTTGCTGGGCAAGTAACAAAACTTGCCTAAGTCTCAATTTCCTCCACTATACGTGAGCCCGAAATCCCTCAGCTCTAAAATTTTATGATTTCTCTCTCTCGACTTTTCCACAGGTTAACTGTTCTTCATGAATATGTAGTAACTGCTTGAGAAATATTCATATGTCATCAGTTTTAAGTCATGAAAGACTGAGATGTAAAAAATAAAATAAAAATGAAAAGTTGGGCTACTTTAACAGACAGCGTGAATTGACTGCCAGAGAGAACTTGCTTATAAAACGTCAAATTAATGGCAGTTTTACTCAGTTTTTATTCACCTCCCTCACCTTCATCTGCTATGATTTGTAAATAGTGCCCGCACCTGGGGCCAGAGTGTACTGACGTTAAAACAGATCACCCACACTTCAGAATCAACAGTGAAATGAACATCAGAAATGAGAAAATAAGTGATCTTTAGGTAACGGCAGTTGCAGGCACTGCCCCCCTCTTTTACAGGTAAGAAAACTAAGGCTCTGGAAAGTTAAACAACTGGTCTCACATAATTATTAAGTGGAGAAGTCAGAATTCAAGGCCAGGCCGGCCAGATTTCAAACTCCACACTCATAATCAGAGAATACTCAGGTACAGATTCTGTACATTTTCTTCCATGTGTCATTTATACTCATACTGTCTCACTAACTTGCAGATTTAGTCGAATGGCCAAATACCGTGGCTTTTCTTTCTTCTCTCACCTGATCATTTTTATTCAGATCACTTTCATTTGGAAAACCCATCACCATTTACAAGTTTGGGTTGAGCCTACAATTTCATACATTAGAGAGAACACTGGAGCAAAACAAAAGCGTGAAACTTTCTAAGAATTTAAGTTACCCCTGTTCTTTTGTAACTGAGCCCCTGACTCTCCCCTTCTCAGAGTAGAGCTAAATTCAAAGGGGACTGTATTAAAAAAAGAGTCATTCATCTTTCAGAGCTAATTTTAAACGGTTAGAAAATGAGAAGGTCTGTGCAAATATGCTATGGGTTATTAAATTCTGGTTTGGACTACACTGCAAATGGGTGTGGGTAAATATCACCCATAGAATGATAATTACTCTGGGACTTCCCTGCTGGTGCAGTGGTTGAGAATCCGCCTGCCAGAGCAGGGGACACAGATTTGAGCCCTGGTCCAGGAAGATCCCACATGCTGCAGAGCAACTAAACCCGTGCGCCACAACTACTGAGCCCGCGAGCCACAACTACTGAAGCCCGTGTGCCTAGAGCCCGTGCTCCGCAACAAGAGAAGCCCCCACTCGCCACAAGTAGAGAAAGCCCACGTGCAGCAACGAAGACCCAGCACAGCCCAAAATAAATAAATAAATAAACAAATAAATAAATTTATATTTAAAAAAAAAGAATGATAACTACTCAAGTCCGAGAACTCCCATATTGCCAAAGCTCCACCCTGAGTGGATTTCCAACTTGAACTACTGTATAATCAGTTTCTGACTTTTCATTGCAATAAGGTCATAAACTAAGAAAGAAGATTGACACATTTGAATATATAAAACAGTTTAAACTGGTATGGCAAAAGATACCATAAACACAAGTTAAGAGTGAGGGAAAAAGGATTGACAACATATGTAACATACATAGGGTAAATATTTATAAAATCTAAAGAATTTCATCAAAAAACAAAACAACTGAATTAAAAAATGGTCAAAGAGCACAAAGATGTAATGACAAAAGCATTAGTGACAAACAATCATGTGAAAATATAATTGAGATCACCGTTAATTAAGGAAATGCAAAATAAATGAAAAGTAAAATAGACATGCAATTGTTTTAACTTTCAGATTAACAATGACTAAAAATGCACAATACCTTGTGCTGGTAAGAATGTAGGGAAATAGGCACGTTTTACACTACTGTGGAGGGTAATTTTGTAATATCTATAAAATCTTAAACACACCCACCCCTTCTAACAAATCAACATCATTTCTGGGTAGTTTTGCTATGAAAATACTAGATATCTGCTTAAAGATACATATATATTTTCAATAAAGCTCAATAGGATATTAAAATTTTGGGAAAAAAATGAAATGGCTACTATTAGGGGATGGGATGCAATAATCATAATCCATCCTTAAATAAACTACTGTGTAGCCATTAAACATAATTAGGTAGATGTAGATACACTGGTATGGAAAGACCATAATATACTGTTCATAATATAGTTTAGGCAACAAAAGTAAAACACTATTATATTCCATTAGTAGTGATAATAATTATTACAAAATAATAACCACTGCAAATGGTTACTGAAAAATGTCTGAATGGATATAAACTAATCTGCTAATGGTGTTTATCTTAAAGATAAACATAAGGTTGTGACTAAAGAAAAATTTCACTGTGTAGTGTAAACATTTCATATTGTTTGTCCCTTTGACAATTAGCATGTATTATTCTCTCCTTCAGTTAGAAAATGGCCAGAAAATATTTTTTAGAGATTTGATGATTTAATCATTTCACTTCGAAAGGCTTCTAGAATATACTAGAGCAAGTGAATAGACGTGTATTCTAGGAATGATCATTCTGTATCTAACTAATGACAGTTCAGAATTCAAGGCAGTCATCTGTTTGAAGGGGTTTAATTGAATCTACTTTAACAGAGTGGGTTTTTTCTGTAAGACTGAGGAACACCTGATGAGAAAACATTATTCATTTCTTCTAGGTGTCAGTTTAGCCATATAAGAGGGCAATAATGATTCCTGCATCACTTCTTAGGATAGCGGTGTAAAGCCAATGAGTCCATATAGGTAAAAACAGCTGTAAATTGAAGGACACTCAATGGGTATGATGAATTCTGTAACTCTGGACAACTCCCAAGTAATACTATACCAGTATTTCTTCAAAAGATACATCATTTACTTTAGTATTGTCCCTGTGACCCAGTATCTAAATTGCATCTGCAAGCATGCTTGTGGTCTCCGGATTTGCAACATCATCCATCAATCATAGGCAAACCCTTATGAAACAATAGGTTGATCAGAGGAAAAGATGGGCCAGAAAAATTCCAATGTCTGGGAATTACACTTAAAAGAGCAGAGAGCGATATCATCCATATTAGTCATACCTCATTCAAAACTTTGTTGTAACCTCCCATGTTGGGGTGCTATAATTTTAGTAGGAGCTGTCCTGACATTAGTCACCTCCTCCAGATCCTGTAAGAGACGATGACTATCCAAAACAAATCCGCTAAAGACAGACTACAAGAGTAGAACTTTGCTGCCAGATAGACCCAGCTTACGTGGGCTGTTGGGTTCGTAACTCATGGCAAAGCCAACAGCAAGCCAACACTCATGTCCACTTTCTCCCTTACTTTCTTCCTCTACAGAAAAGGCAAAAACTAAATACCCATTTCCTCAGTCTTCCTCACAGAAAGGCATGGCCAGGGGACACTGATCTTCCCAACAACACTACAGAGGCAATCTGTCAAGGCTACTTTCTTCCCTGATAAGAGATAGATGGGATGGAACAGGTGCCTCTCCTCCTTCCTTGCTCCTACCTGGAATGCAGACATGCCTCCTGCAGAAGCCATGCAAAGTCTAAGAGGAGAAGGCTGAGAATATCACAGAGATGAGTGCCTTAACATCACCTAGTTGCTTAATCAGAGTCAGGAGCTGCCGACTTCCCCAGAGTTCTTCTCTCTTTAGAAAAATATCATCTATTTGTTTAGGTGACTGCTAGATGGCTGTTCTGTTACTTACTACTGAAAAGCATTTCTAATGCATACTAAACCATTTTAATGCATACTTAGTGTCAGTTTACTCATCTGTAAAATGGGAAGAGTAATGATTACATTGCAGTGATATACACACACATACACAACATCTGTGTAAACATATATGATAAAATCTGTGATATATTCACACATATTCAAATCATTGCTCAAGGGATAGTCCTGAGAGAGGCCCTAGCTGAAAACTCTATGTAATTAGCATCCCTCATCATTATCCACTTTCTTTTTCTTCATACAAATTTGTATGAAGAAAAAAAACATCAGTTTTTGTTTCTCCACTTGTTGTCTGAGACTCTCCACTAAAATGAATCTTCCATGAGACCAGAAACTGAGTTTATTGCTGTTACTCCAGCACTTAGAATAGTGTTTAGCACATAAATCATATTCAATAAATATTTATCAACTACTGAATGAACAAATTAATGTATGTAAAATGTTTAGCATATAAATGCCTTAATAAATGATAGTGGTTTAGCTGTTGTTAAAACAGCTAAATAGTGAGTAATGGTTATTGCACAAGCAACACCCACTGGGAGAGACAGAGCCTGAGGGCAAGAGGTCATTCCATCCACCTTGGAGATGTAGCACACACATGTATATAAAGATATATACACAGATGTTCACAGCAACACATCTTCTGAAAAAGCAAAATAACGCAATTTAAATGTCCACAGACATCCTAAATAAATTGCGGTACATCCATATCATGGAATAATGTGTTCATCCTGACAGAGGATGAGTCAGTGGCTGGACAGAATGCAGTGAAGCCCAGGAGAGCAGAATGGGAAGGCTCTTTCTGTGGATCAACTCTTGTTTCAGGTAAAGGAGAATTCACACCTGGATTGCTCTAGATTGGGACTGACACTCCTCGACTGTTTTGAGGCTCTGCCTTGGAAGAGTCTGTGTCCTGTGGTGTTGTCCACCAAATCTATATACTGTATATGTGTGTGTGCGCGTGTGTCCTGTTAACTAAAAGGCTTACAAAGACAATGCACAAACTTTCATTTTTCAAAAGGAAGAACCACTTGTTGAAATGAAAATACTGCAAAGGATCTTTGAGATTATCATATTTGGCTTCCTCTTTTATGGAGCAAATAGCAGGCTTAGTGAGATTATAAGTAAACTTGGTGGTCATAAAGATATTGAATGATACTGTTGAGAGTAATAATATTTCTAAACAATACACTCTTGACGGCCCACTGGGTGGCAGGTGCTGATCTAGACATCTTACACACACTAGCTCCTTTCATCCTCATGACCACTCCAAGAGGTATGTTATGGTCAACCCTGCTGTAAGGAAGCTTAGAAACAGCCCACTATCGGAGATCTCAAAGGCTCCTATGTCAGAAGCCCAGGGTTCAAACCCAGGCTGGTCTGACTCCAAATATCATCCCATACGTCATGTGTGCTATCCTCACCCCACATGCCTTCTGCACAGTACAATGAAACAATCCAAACTCAATATCCCTTGGCCGTTCTTGAACACACTCATTTTCACTTTTATGCGAGATGATCCAAAAGTTGATTACCATGAATTCTTTAATTTACTTTAAAAAAAAAATGTCACAGTTCTCTCCATCTGTTGTGAAAATTAATAAAGTAATCTTGTTCAGGCTTCGGAGACAGAAGCAGGCCTCTGACCGACCTGTGACTCTGCCTGGACGGCGTACCTGCTTGCACACCTAACAACTGCTGCTAGCAAGTGAAGCGGCACTTACGATCAGAAAGGGAGTGGGTCTTGGAATTTCTTGAGCCCTGGGGACCTGGCCAGTCCCCCAGGGTCTGGAAAATCTTGTGACCCACATGGTGAAACCAACAGCATTGTTAAAATAAATCCAGAGCTGCATTTCGGCACGCAGACTGATGATATCCTTTTGCGGCCTGGAATTATAAACGGAAGCCAGAACTCCAATCTGAAGTCTCAGCCATGGGATGGACGCACCGCCCGGGACCCTTCCCAACTGGGGCTCCAGATTGCTGTCACTTGGGACTTCCCAGCTGCTGTCTGGATCTGGAAGCAGGTGTCAGCCCAATTTGGTGATGTATACCCTGTTTTGTTTCTCTAATATTCTTATTCCTTTCCTTCTAATGACTATATATTAAAATTAAGTTAAATCACCTTTCATTAAAGAATTGATTAAAGCTATTTATTTGTGTGAAACGAGTGGTTATTTTGACAGCGAATCCAACGAACCTTAAAACCGAAAGGAGGCTTTCAGCAAAACACCATCTTGAAGTATGCATGCTCACCTCTGCGGGGTTTCTTACAGGCAAACAAACACAAATCACCATTAGGTTTTAATTCTGATTTAACGATTTTGCCCAACACAACTCCAAGGGCCAAAATTCACACGCTCTTGCAAATCTGTATCAGTTAGCAGTCTCTACATAAACCATCTTTAGTCCATCATTAGGATGACCAGTCAAGAGGTTCTAATAACGTAATGTTGCAATAAAAACTAGATGTCTATCCTAGAGATCTAGCACATGTATGCATAAAAAGACATTAGACACAGATGTTCACAGCTACAGCTTTCTCGTAAAAGCTAAACAGTGCAATTTGAATGTCCATCAATATGTTAAATAAGTTGTAGTACATCCATTATCATGGAATACCAATCAACACTTAAAAAGAATGACCTAGATCTACGTGTATTGATGTGGACAATCTACACAATAGAGTGTTAAGTGAAAAAAAAAAACAAAAACCACAGAAATAATAATAAAATATGATCCCATTTACTTAAAATAATCACAAAGCAACACATATATATTGTTCTCTGCACCAATTTATACATGTGCGTTCATGCCAAAACACCTGCAAGATACACACACGTAACTAGTATTAACGGGGCAAGGAATAGGTTGAAGGGTGGGGATTGAAGTGTAAAATTCCTCTGTTCATTACAGGAATTTTACCCCCCAAAATTATTAATTTATATTTGTATAGTAAAAAAGTGACTAAAACCATAACTATGAGGAGTGAAGCCTGAAACTACCAATGTGCCATGTGCAACATATAAGCAAATCTCCCACCTAATTCCAAGTTTCCTTTCATGAGAAACGTCTCAAATACTAGACAGTTATCATTTAGGAAACTAAGCAATTTATTTTTAAATTTAGAACATCCACAGAAAATACACATTTTGATCCTACGCTACCTTGGCTTGGCTCTGACAAAATGATGATCACTTTAACCCCTGTTTCACATAAAAAGGGCAACCACCACCACCATCACATCCCAACCACAGGCTGAAGCAGCTTATCTGTTTGTGAATAGTCCCAGGGAAAAAAAAAACCCAAAAACCTTTATAATTATTTACATTCCTTCTTGAAAAGAAAACAAGAATGCTCCTTGGAAAGCTACAATACATTGAAGGAAGAAGGTGAGACACAGAAATCACTTCTAACAATGTTCATTTATAAGGAAGAAACAAGGTGTCTGGGAGCTTTCCTCCTTAAAGAATCTCTGTGACTCCTATTTCCAGAAGCTCCACACCATCTCCACCAAATTAAGAGGAAATGGGTTAAGGAGATCAAGGCAGTGAAAGCAAATTGTCCATTCACTCCTGGCTGCCTCAGAAGTCATTACTGAACACATTCCAGAGGTTAATAAATAAAAGTGATTTGGTGTGTGGTTAAGAGCATTAAAGGAACATGGAGCACCTTTAAAGAGCGTTGTGCCGAGAGAAGAGTATTAAAAAGTGAGGTATTTCCTCTCTTCACGTTTAAATGTGGTGGCTGGGGAGAGCAACTGTACTTGAAATGGATAGGAGTAATTTTCCATCATTACGGAAACCTTAAACCACCTCTGACTGCTTACACCGTCATCTGTTAGCATCCCAGTAAATTGCAGTTATTTGTTCCAAACAAATAGAGAGGCCCATGGTAAAATGGAGCCATTTAAGGCTGCAAGAATACACCTATAATTCAATTTCATGGCGGCTGGTTGCACACATGCTCCTCTACCTCCGCTTATGACATAGGAAACTTCCCTCCAAGTGTAACAACTCTTCTCTCGCTAAGCCGAGAGCTCAAGGCGATAGGTGGACCTTAAACGGACAGAGGCACTCATCACAGCCAAGGGATAACTCAGCTTCGGTTCCCCGGGCAGCTTGACATCCACGAGGTGCTGAGGCTAGCATGGAATTATTAAACTCTCTCAACTACAAGGGTGAAACAAAGAAGGATTCTAGAAGAAGCGCTCCGGAAAAAAAAAAAACCTCACCAATTATCACAACAAATCTCCACTATGCAAGACAATAAAGAAGGAGCCGCACAAAATATATGTGTGTGTTTGTATGTACACATATGTACATATTTAGAAAAGCTAAACTATCCTTTGTAAAAGAACTATAAACAAAACACAAGACAGCTAATAGCAACAGCTGGTTAAAATCTGATGGGTGGAATGAAACCTTAAGAGGTTAATGAACATTTGGTGACTGTCTGCTACCCAAAGCAAAGCAGTATTAATATTAATACTGAGTGAGCAGGTACCCTTGTGCTAACCAACTTCAGTGAATTCTCTAAAACAACTCCAAGAATTTAGGACCACTACTGTCACTCCCATTTTAAAAATGAGAGAAATGAAGCCCAGAGAGGTTTCATACTCACCCAAAGTCACACAGCCTGTAAGAGGCTAAGCAAGCAATTCAAACCGTGGCAGAGTGATCCACACCTAGATGCATCCCACAGTGTTCTGCAACTTGCTGATGTGGCTGAAGGGAATGTTTTCAAAATGCTGTCATGAAAACTTCTGACTTCTGGCTAGTGTTTGTAAAGCGCTACCCCACACAGTGCCTTACTAATCTCTTGTAATCGTAAGAAAGGGTATGATTACCCTCATTTTACAGTTGAGGACACTGAGACTCAGATAAAGAGAAGGGACTTGCCCAAAGTTTCACAAGTGGCAAGGGAAGACACAGAACCTGATCCCAGAGCTTGATACCAAAATTTGCCTTCTCTGTAGGTCTGAGATTGGAATACATGTTGACGTTCAAGATGCTAAAGTCAAGTTGGTGTGAACTCACAATGTCTGGGTGGGCTTTATTTTATTTATTTATTATTATTTTGCGGTACGCGGGCCTCTCACTGTTGTGGCCTCTCCCGTTGCGGAGCACAGGCTCCGAACGCGCAGGCTCAGCGGCCATGGTTCACGGGCCCAGACGCTCCGCGGCATGTGGGATCTTCCCGGACCGGGGCACGAACCCGCGTCCCCTGCATCGGCAGGCGGACTCTCAACACTGCGCCACCAGGGAAGCCCCGGTGGGCATTTATTAAAAGGGTGGCGGTTCGATTTGGATTTGATAAGAGTATATACAATGCAAGACTTCCAGATACTTCTCTTTTCATCAAGAAGTTTCTCGAGGTTTGTGTTTTAAGTGAGCGTGTGCTGTTTTAAAAGGCTGAGCAGATTTGCGAACATTTACCCATGATTTAAAAAGCGGTTTAACGCAAAGAAGCAAAACTATAATTTCAGGAAGAGAGCACTAGGCAGGGAAATTCCATTTTCTTCAAGTCCTCCTACCCATATTTATTAAAATTAACCGAGAGATGTAGCAGTAGCAAGAATCACAGTGAGATATAAGAAAGAGCTTCTCTATTTTAATGGCTAGAAATTTATCGATTGTGCATCATTAACTGCAGGCAGGATCTGAGCTATGACAGACATGGAGGTGAAAACCACCCCTAGCAGGGGAGCTTCCTCTTCTTCTGGGAGGGGACCAAGGTCATGAAGCAGATGCCTCTGCTACTGATGAAGTAGACTGAGGGATAGGATGCATCAGAGGAGAGAGCTCTGAAACGCTGGTACAGCATCATGTACCATGAAAGTCTACTTAAAACAAAGGAAAGGATTCTGCAGCAAGATGTAGCCTCAGGTTCACAGACACCAGGGAAAATATTTAGGATCACTACACTCAACTTCTTTTGTATAGGACAAGACTACATAGACTGTCTGAATATTGTTAAAGTAACCACTGGGGATTCTGACCCCATTCTCTGAAATCTGCCTTTAACAGTCTTTACCATCTTACACTCAGGCAGCCGTGAACAATTCCAGAATCTCCCTGTTTGGCCAGAGCGGGTCGCTACTATGCTCCAGGGTTGGTTGTCCCAGGGCTCAGAAGGAATGCTGAATCTACACGGACATTCATCTGTATGAGTAGCTGGGGTAAGTTAAGCATAGGCAGGAGTTGAATGACCTTTCCTTAGCAGAGCTGGGCAGATATACCAGCTGCTGGCCCATCAGTAGAGATGCAGGAGTTCTGGTCACATGATACAGGGGAACTGCATGGCCTTTGGAGTCATAATTTTGGAATCCAATCCTAGCTCTGTCACAGATTGGCTGTGCATTCCTAGTCCCTTGTTAGAGGCCCAGCATCCTTATCTATGCAACAAGGAACCTTAATGCAGTGTTTATAGATGAAATTAGCAAATCTATATTCAGTGCTGAACACAAAAGATAGCCCATCGTAGATACCCATGAAAAATGTTTCTCTTCTTTCCTTCCCTTCCTACCTTCATGGCAGAAAGGAAAATGATGAAGGATGTTTAAGCCAAAAGGAAGTACCCAACTGTCTTAAGGGAAAACACCACCCTGGTCATAAAATCACAGAAAAGCAAAACAGGTCTAGTATGTACGTAGAGGGATTTACTCTGACTACAGCATTAAGTGACTGTAAAAGAACGTAGTCATTCATACGTGCTGGTATCTTCACAAAAAGCCTCCATGGAAATGAGTTCAAGTGCAATGAGTGTCATGGGGCTATGAAACAGGAACAAAATCTGAATATCTGCAATGACATGCACCAAAGCATCAATTTTTTGGTGCTCTGATTTCAGGTGATTTTTAGTTTTCTGACTTCTTCGGATCACTTTCATTTAATATGAAAAAGATGAATCAGTTGTGAAAAATACAATAAAACACTAAACTTTTATATTTTAACAGAGCACCTACTGAATACATCACTGCAAGAGCGGAAAGGAGAATAAAGAAGGCTGGGGCTCTTCCTGAGTAACGAGTCACCTTTATCAATCACAGAATTTTGTGATTCCCTGAGTCTCAGTTTTCTCATCTCCAGGATAGAAATATAAGAATAATGATATTTTTTTCTTACGGGGAGGGTGTGAGGATTAAATAAGACAACACACGAAATATAATTAGAACGTTTAAAATGGAGTTAGCACTCAAGAAATGTCATCACCACTGTTATTCTTCTAGATCATTTTGTGAGCCAAGAGGGCAACTCCCAAGCAAAACAAAGAAACTCAGGGAAACTGATACATGGTATGGCAGATTTAATGACTTTTTGACTCATTTCAATCAGACACAGTTATAACTAGATAAGTGTTTCAGGGAGATATCAAATAATTGATTTAATAAAATTATGAATATCAATTTCAAAGCTTGTTGATGGAGAGTATGTGCCTTAAGATGCTATATTATTCCAGCAACACTGCCAGTGTCTGGAACTTTTGTTTGTTTCTTTGTTTTCCTTTTCAATTAAAGTCAATACATTTTTGTTGAACATCCACTATGAGCAGGCTGATAAGCTGGTCACTACGGAGGACAAAAAGACAAGCTTAGGAATTGCCTTAATGCTGCGTAACGTACTTTTTTCAATACCCACGATGACAGAAAAGCTTTGTCCTTGAATGTCAGCATTGATTATCGGAAACAGTTCAAATTAGTGCACGGCCAAGAGCAGGCAGGTGACTAAACCGAGTAATAAAACTCTGGCCTGCTCTGGAGTCAGGTTTTCCCATGTGCCTCAAAATAATTCTGAAAGTAATTTTTCAAAGGGCTCTTTGCAAATGAGCATTGGCGGCACTGCTGGAATTAGTGCGTGCATCACTAAGGTGACTACTTTAAAAAGACAGCATTAAGATTTCAATATTTAAGGGCTAGTGGTTTCATCAGGAACCAGTTCTCTTAGAAGAGCTGCAGCAGCGCCCAGACCTTCTACTCCCTTTGTGTCTTCCCAGGCCACTTAGTCCTGTGTTCTACACACACAGGCCAAGCCCAATCAAGCACCTATTCTACCATTCTACCAACTGTGAAAGAGGCCCACAGGTGGTGACCCATGTGCCTTTGCTCCCCTGATTTCTCTAAATGGTTCAGGGCACTTTTTTATTTCAGTCTTGCCACACTCAGATGAAGCATAACCCATTGCCTTCTGCTGCTACCGTATATCCTCTTGATCCTACCTCGGAAAGCTCCCAAGCATGCAAGCTCACAGGGCTCCTAGAAGGCCCAGGAGCTGCAAAGAAACTGCTGGAACAGTGTCTAGAGGGTACTGGGAGTCCTTGCTATGATCCAGTTGAGGGAAAGGACAGGAAGAGTCCTGTCAGTGCCATTTGCATGCCAAAGCCCCCATACACCCGAGACCAGTAATTAAGGAGAGGGCTCTGGAGGGAATGACTCAGAACAATTTCCAAAGATAAACAGATGCGTGAAAGGTTCTCACAGACACCTGATAGGACGATCTTCCTAAGTTCAGTAAGGCAGCAGGGGTTTATAATCATTCAAATATAGTGATTGAGAAAATAAGCTCTTAGACAGACAAGTTTAAATTCTGACTCTACCCCTGATTGCTATGGGACCAGGTACACATCATGTCACCTCTCAAAGCCTCAGTTTTCTCATCTGTAATATAGGGATTCTAATAGTTCCTACCTCATTAGATATTACAGTGATTAAATGCAATAAAGCATTTGACACATAGTAAGCACTTAACAATTATTTGTAGTTATGAGGATTATTATTATTTAGAAAGTCTTCAGACCGTAACGATTTGCTTAACGCCTTCTATCAACCTGTCAAACAACTCCATGGGTTTTTCTTCTTAAGAAACGTGCAGAAAGCCTCTACCATACCAAATACCATTCTGCTTTCGTGTGTTTAAAAAGCATTCCTCTTTTCATCGAGAACCTGCATTATTCTATAAAGGCTTGGGTTAAATAAGGATTTAAAAAATTATTCTGCAACAGACAAAAAACAAAAATATCCCACACTTGGTCTAATAAGTGCCTTACTTTCCTACTTTCTGAAGTAACTGATAACTCTTGGTCTTAATTTCTGTCCGGTGGAGATTAAGCCTTGCCAGGTGATAGCAGGTGAGCAACAGATAACAAGGCTAATCGGATTTTTAATCTTCACTAGTCTTTAGCAACCAATACCCACAATGTTTATTTGCTGGCTGCAATGTTCAATTGTCAGCCCGTTAAATGCCAAAGGGAACAACTGCTTACCTGGATATTTGTAGTGATTCATACTTGGTTTTCAGGGAAACATTTTAAATTATTTCCCATATAAAGTACAAATTAAAGCTGCAGTTGAATTAAAATGAGAAATGTAAATATTCATCAGTCAAGGAAAATTATCACATAATCACATCTCCATATCACATCATCATATGATCACAATGCTTGAGTTCTCCAAAGTGAAATGTGGAATTTCTGGTTACAGTAATGGAATAACATTACTCGGACTCAGAGTGGACTCAGAGTAGAAAGTGAAAACTACTAGCCGTTCTGTGTGTGTCTGTTTCAGCATTCTGGGAGAGAAACTGCAGCCTTGCGTAAGTTATAATTTTGTCGTGTAAGGAATCTCTTGTATGAGCCCATTTAGATATGCAGATTATAAAGCGAGTGCCTACTGACAATTCTTGTGGAAGTCTTAAATCTGTAAAACACCCAAAATACATGTACTTCTAGATGTTAGGCGTTTGGCTTGGCGAGGTAAAAACGGGTTCACCTCTATCGGGACTCTTCCCTTTTAGGTGTATTTAATTTTCTTCTGGAACATGAATTTTAACTACACTATCTTGAAAATTATTGTTTTGGGTGAGATGGGGGGATAATATAGGCTTTTAACTATTTTTGTCCAAGGATGTGCTCAGAGACGATGGAGCTGGAGCCTGCCAGGAGAGAGATGCAGACCTGAACTCTCCACCCCATGCTGGGTAAAAGTCATAAAGCACACCTGGCCTGGGCTTGGTGCTGGGCTGGGGCCAGGATATTGGTGTCCTACCCCTGATATGAGTGAGCAACTCAGATGTGAGTCAGCATTCTTTCTGTCAGCTCCTAGAAGTGCCTCCCCTGGGCCCTGGCAGGGGCTGGGCTTCTCGTGAAGGAAGTAGATAACTATCAGTTATCTCAGGGCAACAAAGGAGAGGTGGAGGAAAAAGGGGAGAGAGGGAGGGAGAGAGAAAAGGAGGGAGAAGGGAAGGAGGAGGAAGAAAGAAGAGGAGGAGAAGGAAAAGAAGAAGAGAGAAGGGGAAGGAAGGAAGGAAGGAAGGAAGGGAAGGGAAGGGGAGTATAGATGAGGGAAAGGAAGAATAGAAAAGAGGATGGGAGGGGAGAGAAACAGAAAGTCAAGTCTTTCGTATTATGCCCTGGGAAACTCTAAGTACAGCAAACTCTCTGTTTCTGATCCACAACTGGTGACTTTTGTTTGTTTGTTTACTAAAATATGTTTTTCTCTCTCTAGCTCTGGGGTTAGGACAAGGGAGTCGAATGGAGCCAAACGTCACAGTTTGAAAGCCCAGATGAGAGCCTTCTAAAACCCAGTACTAGTCTGTGACCTTGAGAAGATCAGTTAATCCCTCTGCATTTCAGTTTCCTCAAATGGAAACAAGTGGGATAATAAATCCACCTTTCTTGGAGCTGCTGTGAGAGTCAAATAAGTAAATATGTATGGTGTTCAGTGTACTGCCTGACACATGGGTGGTACATCGTGCAAAATATAAAATAACTCTATAATACGGGTACTACTAACACTTTCAAATCATATTTTTTAAAAAATACCTCCTAAAACATTGATTTTAAGTATAAAATGTAATTCAGCATTTACTTAAATCCTAGCAACCCAAAGTCACTCCAAAAGCAGCTCAACAAAATAGGCTCAAAAACCAAGGAAACAAAACATAAAATCTTTCTAAACCGTGAAGCTGGATGGTCTTAGGACAGTAAAGACAATTCAAAGAGAAAGATTCCACCAAGAAAAGTAAGTATGCAGACCCCTTCTTTTATAAGCTGTATGAAATTGGGGACATATTAAACAATGTCATTTAGCATGCTCTCCAGCCCGGACTCAGGATTAAGACCAGGAGAAACCATAGGGAAGGAACTGAAGAGAGGATGAAAGAGAAGACAGTTCAGCACTGGCCCAGGGCACCTGGTAAAGGGCCTGGCTCATAAATATGAGTGAAATAAACGAATGAATGAAGAAATAGGAAGAAAAACTACAGGTGACTGAGAAAGGCTAATTAACGTGCTCAGCTATGTCACATTAAACTGAGAAATGAGGTAGGTACCCATACATGACCTCACTGTAGCTAAATGGTACAGTAAGATTTCCACAGTTGGTAGTGAACTTGTATTTTGGCTGACCTTAGATTATGATCATGGAAGTTCTATTGTGGAAAATGAGGCACAGAGAGAAGAAAAGGGTGAGGCATGTGGTCTTTGGAGACTAGACTCCCGAATTTGGGGGGCATTGGAGACAACAAGGTCCTGATGCAGGATATGTGAAGAGTTTTACTTGGGGTTAGGATGAGAAATCCTTCCTACTTCTCAACAAAAAATTTATTTATCAAAATAGCAACTCATGCTTACTGTGTGCCTTGTTGTGACAGGCACGGGGAAGCCTGCCTAGAGGATTTCAAGTCCTCACAGCTTGGAGGAATGTGTTATTATTTTTTTTAACATCTTTATTGGAGTATAATTGCTTTACAATGGTGTATTAGTTCCTGCTTTACAACAAAGTGAATCAGCTATACATATACATATATCCCCACATCCCCTCCCTCTTGTGTCTCCCTCCCACCCTCCCTATCCCACCGCTCTAGGTGGTCACAAAGCACCGAGCTGATCTCCCTGTGCTATGAGGCTGCTTCCCACTAGCTATCTATTTTACCTTTGGTAGTGTATATATGTCCATGCCACTCTCTCACTTCGTCCCAGCTTACCCTTCCCCCTCCCCGTGTCCTCAAGTCCATTCTCTACATCTGTGTCTTTATTCCCGTCCTGCCCCTAGGTTCTTCAGAACCATTTTTTTTAGGAGCTCATTATTATCTCCATCTCACAGGTGAAGAAACGGAGGCTTGGACTTGCAAACTGCACAATATTCCTAGTAAATGATTAAACTAGGACTCAAATGGTGCTCTGGGTCAAGATTTATGTCTTTTCACTATTTTTTTAATTGTCACCATGCTTAATTCATTCAGAGATATTTACTGTCTGTTTGTATTAGATGCAATAAGTAACACTATTTCCTTTCAAGTAGAAGGCGCTGGTCTTGCTCCTCAAGGAACACAGACGCTGGCTGGGAAGGCGATGCATGAAGTTAATGGCAGAAGACAGCAGTGGTGAACAGTGGCATCTCTGAGCGCGTGCCTGCTTTATTGCCCATCTCTGCCTTTCCCCAGCTGTGGGACCTTGGGCATGCCACCCCTTTAAGGCCTCACTTATTTCATCTGTAACATGGAGATGACAATACTAGTAATACCAATCTCCTTGTCTTGTTGCGAGGATTAATTTAGTTCATACATGTCGGATACAAAGAATGGGAAGTAGCACAGGGTGAGCAGCGAATGGAAATTAACTTTTATTAATATAGTGCGTCAGAGTTGAAAAATCTGCACACACACACATATATATATAAAATTATATATATACACATAATTCATTGCAACCCTCATGACAACTCTATGAGGCAGGTAGGAGAGATGAGAGCCTTCAGTATCACCTAGCAATACTATGATGTTGTCCTGGCAAACTCATCCCCCACTCTCTCAGGAGACTTCCATAACTTCTTCTCTCTTCTCAAGCCCTTGGTACCTCTCAGCTGTTGACCTTCCTTCTTATTTCACTGAGAAGAGTGAATTAATCAGAAAAAACAAAAACAAGAAAACCTTCCACAAGTTCCCAACATGGAATCTACCTACCTGTCTGCAGCTGTGCTGGTTCTTCCCTTCCATGTTATGATGAAGTGTTCATGTTCCCATCTGCGGTTGGCGGAATACTGTCCCCCCACAAAGATGCCCATAGCCTAACCCTCAGAACCTTATACGACAAAGGGGAAAGAAGGTAGTAGACAGAGTGAAGGCTGTTATTGAAATGAATAGGGAGATTCATTTGGATTATTTGGGTGGATCTGATGTAATTGCACGGGACCTTAAAGTGGGAAAGAGGGATGGAGAAGAGCCAGGTCAGAGTGACTTGATGGGAGGAGAACTTGACCCCACTGTTGCTGTCTGTGAAGGTGAAAGAAGATGGCCGCAAGCAAGCAAATGAGAGTAGCCATTAAAGCTGGAAAAGGAAAAGACATGGATTCTCCCCTAGAGCCTCCAGAAAGGAATGCAGCCCTGCTCACACCTTGATTTTTAGCCCAGTGAATCCCATTTCAGACATCTGACCTCCAGAACTGTAATCTTGCCTTGAGGCAGGGAGCCAGGCTTTATACCACCATACAGAGTGGTCATTAGATACGGTTAGATGCAGTCTGCCGCAAGGGAGACGTGACCTTGGAGAAGGTAGCTTTCTTCAGTTGCAAGCAATTTCCAAAGAGGGATTCAGCTGAGTTCCCAGCAGCTGAGGGAATGAACGTGTCAGTACTGACGGGGGAATCTGAGCAGCACACCACAGCATCCACTACAGGGACTTTCCGCCTCCTCCTTCCTCCATCTGAAATGCTTTCCCCCCAGATACAGGCAAGCCTCTCTTTTTCAACTCCTTCAGACCTTTATCAAATGTCACTTCTCAGTGACACCTTCCTTGATCACCCTAATCAAAACTGCATTACTTCCCCACCCTCAGCATTCTCTATCCCTTTCCAGATCTATTTTTCCCCCATAGCACTTATCTGATACACGTTAATACTTCATTATTTTGTATTATAATGTCTCTCCGTACACTAGGCTGAAACCTCTGAAGGTGAGGACTCTGGTCTGTATTGTTCACTGCTTCACATCCAGCACTCAGAACGGCACTGAGCCTCTAGAGATAATCAATAAATATTTGCTGAATGAATAAACAGATGAGAAAGCAGAGAATTAGAGAAAATGAATACCTACCCAAGGTCATATACCAAGTGTGAGAAACTATTGAGATTACGGATGTAAATCCAAGCTTCTGCACTCAAAGTTTAGTGCTCCAAAATCTCCTTGAACAGTCAGGGTATCCTCCGTGACCACTCTTCGTATGTTATAACTAAATATGAAGAAATGATCAAAATGGCACTATTGATCCCCAAATGAAGAAAAAAATTAGGTGGGCAGGGAGAGACAATATTAGAACATAATCAGTAATAAGTGGCCATATTTTGACTCAAAATACATCATTTAATCCATGTAAAAATATGACCTTTATAGAACATTATTCATTCAGCAAAAGTATTCAGTATCCATTACCTGACTGGCACTCTACCAGGCTCTGGGAATAAAGTTGTTGAAACAACATAGACATGTCTGTCACCCCCTGGACTTCTGAAAGCCTTATTCTGTAAAATGTATTCAGGCAATAAGATATATGTGTATCAAAGTGGAAAAATGCTACTCATCTGAAATCAAACTTCCTCTTAAGATTGATATCTAGTGAAAAAAAGTACAGATTTCATAACTCATGTTCTAGATGGTATCTGAAGTAACGAAGAGAGCTAGTATTTGGGCAAGATGCTAGCTAAAAGTAGAAAAAAATCGCTGAATATCTTGATAAAATGTTAATTTAACAGGAATGATTTGAATTATAAAGACCGGAAAACACTTTTGCTTCTCATGTTCAGTGTAATCCTCACATGGAGGTTTCCCTAACAATAGAGGAGCAACTAACATAACACATTTTAAAATACACTCTGAAAATTACTCTGTCAAGTCACTCGCATTTTATCCCCAATATGTCCTTTAACCGCTGGGTCTTAGCCATGCCAACCTAGTGATCTAACATTGCAGCTCCTCTCTACATCTGAATGGACCAAAAAACAGGCAAGGTAAGTGAACCAGGTTGAATTGTAGCCCCCTCAAAAGGTGTGCCTAAGTTCTAACCTGTGAATATAACCTTATTTGGAAAAAGGGTCTTTGCAAGATATAATAAAGGGAAGGCTCTCGAGATGAGTTCGCCTTAGATTAACAAGACAGACCTTAAATCCATGACAAATGTCCTCAAAAGAGAAGACAGGAGGAGAAACAGTGACGCAAAGAGACAGCCATGGGAAGACAGAGGCAGAGACTGGAGTTGCGCTACCACAAGCCAAGGAACACTTGGGAGCCACCAGAGGCAGAAAGAGACAAGGAATGATTCACCTCTAGAGCCTTTAGAGGGAGCATGGCCTTGTGAACACCTTGATTTTGGACTTCTGGCCTCCAGAACCATGGAGGAATACAGTTCTGTTGTTTTAAAACACCAAGCCTGCAGTAATTTGTTATGGCAGCCCTAAGGAACTAATATGGCAAGCGTTCCCGGGACGATGAACGTGAACTCCAGCGCCTTCATGATCTTTCATGAAAGCTCAAAGTCTGGGCAGTAATCATCTATCAGAGAAGAATCTCCATGCATTTGTAGTTTTGATTTCTTCTCCTCAGAGCTGATCAAATCTAGTCTGATTTTGTTTTAAGCTCAGTGTTTCATTGGTCATAGACGCTCCTAACTTCAAAAATAATCTAGTTTTAAACAAGCCAGCTGCCAAGTCAATAAAATCACCTCCTGCAAGCGAGTAATATCTGTGAAAGATTTACAAGAAACAGCAAGAAGGAAGTAAATCACGCGCAGGAATACTTCAGCCCGTGGCACGTCCACCCCAGAGGCACCAGAGGGAACGTCACAGCTGTGGAAGGTGGGAGAGGCAAAACAGGAAGAGCAAGGAGGCAATTTCAAGAGGACGCTGAAAAGAATATTCCAAATTTTTAAAGTGGAAATGCAATTATGTCAATGTTCACCTCCTCCGACTGTTACAAGTAATACTTATTCCTTTTTCTTCTTTGAATTGCAAAGGTGCTCAGCGTCAGTATTACATATTTTACACTTGATTCCCTATAGCTCTGCAATGCCAGTTAACTCTTACACAACTGTCTTTATAGCTAATTCAGTAAGCCTTTTGAGGGTAGAGATGATCTCCTATTTTTCTTCTCTCATATCCCCAGTTTCTTTTCAGGGCCAAGTAAAGAGGAGAGCATTAAGAGATAATTACTAATTGATCTATCTTTATATTCCCGTTATAAGTTTCTGTTCTAATATTATAACTATTTGACTAATGAATACCAACACATTGGTATGTCAGTGTATGAGTGTATCTAAAAAATAGGCAGCATACTCATCTATGTGTGTCTACACCCCCTCACACACACACTTACTAACACGCCGCAGAAATATTTGACCCTACATCTATTCTGGAAAGAACTGTCATCACATCTAGGTGTTCTAGTGATAGGTTAGATATTATTTTTCACAAAGGAGAAGCAGAAAGATGAAAATATCTCCCATGCAGCCTATACTGGACTGCTTGCATAAATAATATTAGAATTGAAACGTTCCTGTCAAATGTCCAAATCTGAAAGAGTACACGTTGCATTGTATATAATTAGCTATAAGTCTACCCTGGTTCGAGAATACTTCAAATACTTCTGGGAAAATTCATACTGATAATGTTAATTTAGCATTTATTCTGGTCTAGCCACTATTCTAAAAACTTAACATTCATTGAATTTGCTTACTTATTAAATCATCAAATACTTATGGAGTGACAGTTAATTTTATGTGTCAACCGGAGTGGGCCAAGGGGTGTCTAGACATTTGATCAAACTTTACTCTGGGTGTTGTGTGAGAGTGTTTTTGGATGAGACTAACATTTGAATTGGCGGCCTGAGGTAAGCAGATCGCCTTCCCTAATGCAGGTGGGTCATCCTATCACTTGAAGACCTGAACAGAACAAAAGGGAGTAAGGGGAAACTCCTCCTGCCTGACTGTTTGAGCGAGGACATTGGTCTTTTTCAGTCTCTGGACTCAGACTAAAACATCAGCTATTCTTGGGTCTCAAGCCTGCTACCTGTTAGACTAGGAAATACACCATCGGCTCTACTCGTTCTCAGGACTTCAGAATCAGAATGAACTACACATAAGCTCTCCTGGTTTTCCAGCTAGCCAACTGCAGATCTTGGTACTTTCAGCTTTCAGAATCATGGAAGTCAATTCCTTACAATAAATGTCTTTCTATATTTATACAGGGATTATTATATAGGGATTGTATATGAATATATATACACACACACACACACATCTCCCATTGTTCTGTTTCTCTGGAGGACCCTGACTAATACAGAGTGCAAACTTGGTAAAGGTAGGTCCTGGGACTACCACTGCAAACAGAACAGACCAAAAATCCATGTTTTGGAGGTTTTACATTCTAGTCATTTAATCTGAAGAGAAACACATAAGGTACCCCTACTAACAGTTTTGTAGCCCTATTCTACAAATAGGTCCTTAAGAATTGCTTTAACCCTAAGCCTGGGTCACTAATCAAATGGATTTCTGGTGCTGTTGCATAGATCTAGTACATCTCACCAGTGTTAATTTTATCTTTGATTTCATTGATTCACGTCTCATCAGTTTAGCTACAACATGCTCCCTGCACATCTATATGTGTATGACCGTGTCGTGCTGTGCCATGTTGTGTTGTGTGAAGTGTGCATACTTCTGCAATTAGTTCAGCTGAAAACTGATTGATGAGGTGAGCAGGAAAAGTGTGCCTTGTATTCAGGAGTCAAAGTTCAAGAAACAATAAACTTCTCCAAAAACCTGTCTATAATTACTGACGAGACAGATACTTTCAGATACTCTTTGAAATAATGTTTTGTTTTCTTTCACAAAGAGAATAATGGTACAGGAGGTCTTTAATCAATATGGTAGAGAAGTTTAGGAGTCAACAAACATAGTTTTAAGTCTTGGTTTGACCAGATTTACAACATTGGCATATTTGCTTAACCTAACCTCCATTTCTGACCTGTAAAACAAGGATAATAAGAATATCTACCTCTATTGCCGGCGGGGGTGGGGGTGGGGGCGGCAGGGGAAGGTTGGATTAGGAGTTTGTGGTTGGCAGATGCAAACTAGTATATAGAGAATGGAAAGACAGCAAGGTCCTACTGTATAGCACAGGGAACTATATTCAATATCCTGTAATAAACCACAATGGAAAAGAATGTGAAAAAGAATATATGTGTATAATTGAATCACTTTGCTGTACAGCAGAAACTAACACAACATTGTACGTCAACTATACTTCAATAAAAAATGAAAATAAAAATAAATGTTAAATTAAGGCTTTGTGGGGGGTTAAAAAGAATATCTACCACTAAAGAGTACCACTAGCTATTCGATGAGGCAACAAATATAAAGCTCTGAGCACAGTTCCTAGGATAGTTTAAATGTTCACTAGGTATTAGGTAAAAATAATGAATAGAGATACCGAGGTTAAACTTTACCATCAATTTAGTACTTTAATGCAGATGTGCAAAATTAATATTAAATCTGGCAGGCAAGAAAAAGATGAATTTGTTGGGAGAAATACAAGATGACCTGGCAGCCAGGTATTAGAATAGGAGCACAGATGTCCAGGAAATGAGCATTTACTAAGTGCCTAGTTTGTACCAGGCACTTAAAAGACAACACAGCTCCATCAGCCCACTGAATTCTCACAGCCACTATACGCAGCTGATATCTTCTAAGCAGCTTCTGTGTGGCAGGCCTGTGTTTGGTGCTAGGAAGACAGTGCTGAGCAAAATTAGGAGTTCCCAGCCTCACGGAGGTTGTGGTCACTAATTAGCTGGTGACACCTGAGTGTGTGAAGTGCTTATCTGGGCAAAATTTTTCTGTAAAGGGCCAGATAGTAAACATTTTAGGCTTTGTAGGTAGTGGTCTCTTGCAACTATTCTATTTTCCATTTTAACACAAAGGCAGCCCTGAACAATGTGCAAATAAATGAGCATTGCTCTGTTCTAATAAAAGCAGGAGGCAAGCCAGCGGCTGTAGTCTGCAGATCACTGGATAGCAGAAAAAGCAACCAGGCAAGCCGGCTGTAGTCTGCAGATCACTGGATAGCAGAAAAAGCAACTAACTCCCAGTCCAGGGGAATTAAGAAGGGTTTCAATAAAGAAGGGGGCAGGGGGGCTAAGTGAGCTGTGCTTTGAAGAAACACTAGGCTCCCTAGAAAGACAAGAAGTGGAAAGGGAACTCCGGGCAGCAGGAACAGACTGTGCAAAGTCATGGAAGCATTAAAGGACACGGTTTATTCTGGAAAAGTGAGGAACAATGAGAACTGGGAGACCGGGGTCGGAGAAAAAGGAACAGAAAATTAGAAAAAGCCTTTTTGTACATACAGTTCTGTGTGGTTAGAAGCAAAGTTCATATTATCTTTCAGCGTGTCTAAAGGTCGAGCTGCGCTTCCCCTCCCAAAGCTAAATGATAACATGATGCAGTTCAAAAGCTGGTCATATCAAATTGCCATCTAATCATTTAATTAAAGCCCCATGCTGGCACCAGCCATCCTCAGGGCCCATTTTTCATCTGGGCACATTTCATTACACTTTTCAAAGCAAATTTGCCTTTTCCAAGGCAAAAAAATGCAAATGACTAGGTTTGAAAGGAAATGCATAGCACTCTGCATAACGACAGATTTTCTTGGAAAGCAGTAATGCACAGACACAGCTATCTTTAGGGGCTGAGGATAGATTATCAGCCCTGTAGGAACTCTACATGATATTTCATTACAGCACCAGGATGCAATCGGAAGTGAAATACCAAATATCAGAAAGCGAACAGCCATCCCGTCTCCTTTCTCAGCATCACTGAAACCACATTTTGAAACAGGATGCATCCTTTGGACCGTTAAGACCAAGGAAGGCATTGATAAATGGAGGACATTGATAGTGTGGCCAAGAAAATGATGGAAAGCTAGGAGGAACTGACCTGTTCGAAGACAGGAATAGGAACACTTAAAGGCCACTTAACATAAAGCATCAATGGACAAATTCAAGTACATTCAAAAAAATTATCAGGAGTAAGAAAACACCCACTTTGAGGCAGTATAATGCATGTTGGTGGTATTCACAATAAAGGAATGAAAGCGACCTTAACAAATAAATTAGCATCTTCTCCCTCGGTTCTTGGAAACTCTCGGAAGCACTGCTCCCCAAATACTGTGTCTTTTACCTTGCAAAACGAAGCTGCAGCACACATTTTATGAATCCACCGACCCTAAAGTGAGAAGCAATTAGTTCAAAGGAGAGAGAGTGGTAAAAAAATGAATACCTGTTCATTCATTCTTTACCATCAAGGAGAGAAGGAAAGCTTAACTTCAGGCTGCCAGACAGATCCCTTCATCCCATGAAAGAGCCGCCAGCCGCTGGAACAGCAGCACCCATTGCGAGGTTGAGAGTCTGAACAAAGTTCAAGGATGCAGACTATTGTGTTTCATGACCAGAGTACATGTGGGTATTCCAAACAAGAGCTTCTGACCAGGGAAGTTCACTAGTACTTGAATCGTGGCTGGTTAGCTCAGCCAAAGCCCCAGTCAAGAGTAAACCAAAGACCTCATTCGATTCCTTATACAGAAAGGATGCCCATCCCTGGCCAGGCCGCCTACAGATTCAGGCATTCAGTTGAGAGTAGCGCCCCACCTTGGAGACATGGGGAAAAACTAGAGCACAGTAGGACTTTTGAGGTAGCCTGCCTGACATTTTTTTTCCATTTTAATTTCAATTACATTGAAATAGAATATATATGGAAAAGTGTACATATCATAAATGTATACCTTGATGGACTGTCACAGGAACACACCTGTGTAGCCAATAATTAGGCAAAAAACTTAACATTACCAGCACACAGAAATTACCCTCATACCCTCTTTTAGAATAACCACTGTCCTGACTTCTAACAACATAGGGTAGTTTTGCATGGTTTGTATTTTGTATAAATGGAATCATATAGTAGATTCTACTATGTCTGGATGATTTGGGCCCATATTAAATATGTGAGATTCATTCATATCATGAGGTCTAGTTGTAGCCTGTTGATTCTCATCGCTGTAGCGATTTCCATTATATGAATATACTACAACTTATGTATCTATTTCACTATTGATGGTTGCTTACATTATTTCCTGTTTTGGGCTATCAAGAACAATGCGTCCATGAAGACTCCACTCCACACATTTGTTTTGGTGAGCATGGCAGATTTTCATCTCGCCGCTCTGATGTGAAAGAAAATGGCGGTGTGGCATTTTGCCATGGTTGTGTCAAATTTGTCATGTTAAAATGTGAAATCCCCATCTTTCGCTTGGAGTCATGAATGAAGGAGACATTCCTGATTCGCATCCTGTCTCTGACCCTTCCACCATCCTCTTCAACTCTGCCCCTGTCCCTCACCATCCTATCTAGTTCAAGAGGCTGAGATTGGGGAGATATGAACAGAAATGAACATTCAAGGAACCCGACAGTTCACATGCAATATTCATCGCCCTCCTAAAAGAGACAACAAAATATGCTTTTAAAACCACATAAGGATTCCTTAAAGAAAAATTTTTAGGTGAGAGGTCTTCTTGCCTCCAGCATAGGAATCAATAATTATAACAGACTCTATTTGAAGAGTATCAAGTAGCAGCAATTGTTGAGTGAGTGAGTGACTGAGAGAGAGAGAGAGAGAGAGAGGGAGAGAGAGAGAGAGAGGGAGAGAGAGAGAGAGAATATATAAAACTCACTATAATTCAAGCTTCAGATGGGAAAGGCTATGGGAGTAGAAAGGAAAGAAAAATTCTGTCTGCCAGGTGTGGGCTCACGTGGACGGAAGTCTGGAAGGCTTTGGGGCAGGGAGATGTAGTGGGTATTTGGGGAGGCCTACCTAGGAATGATTTTCCCATTGCTTCTTCTTAATCGTATCCCAAATTTCTCATCTATGTGACTGCAGTGATGCTGAACCAACCCCGGGTTTAGGGGTAGACACTGACTGATTTAATCCAAGCAAAGTGGTCCATATTTTTTTTTTTTTAAAGCCACAGTGATCGGTTCAGGGATAGTTTTAATCTACTTCTGAGCCAATCAGTATAATTCCTTTTTTTGGTCTCGGACATTAGGTTGAGGACTTTAGGATATATGACCTAAGACGGTTCAATCATTGTGAGAATCAGTCTTTTTTGAGAAGGCTGAAACATAGACTTTTTTAACTTGTCCATTCTGGACTAGGTGGTGTGAAAAAGGAGGTTTGGAGAAAAAAGCAGGATATGGCCAGAGGGGCATGAATTATGTAGACCTCAAGGACTGGGTTAATTCATAGGACACATAGTACAGAGATAGGTTCTGATAATATCATTTTTGTCCTAGATGAAACTGAACCTAAAGTGAGACAAATTTCTTGATGTTTCTTATATAAGCTAATGGATTCTCTTTTTAAAACATCCAATTTGAACTGGGTTTTCTAGTGCTCCAAGCAAAACTTTCAAAAGTGAAATAAGTGATGTTTGATCTGGACCTGAAAATATATGAGGCATTCGACAGGTAGAGGTGACATTAAATTCTGTTCCCAGAGAGAGCACAGTAGGAATGAAGGAAGTCAAGGAGCATCTGTGGTCAAGCACCCAGACTAGAAGAGCATCACAGCAGACTGAGAGGCAGGATTAAGCAGGGCTTAAGACAGATCAGGGATCAACAAATTTTTTCTGTAAAGAACCAGATAGTAAATATTTTCAGTTTTGCAAGCCAGATGATTTCTGTCGCAACTACTTAGCTCTGCTGCTGTAACATGAAATCAGCCATAGACAATATGTAGACAAATAAGCATGGCTATGTTCCAATAAAGCTTCATTTATGGACACGGAGATTTGAATTTCACGTTAACTGCCATGTATCACAAAATACTGTACTCATTTTGATTTTCTCAATCATTTAAAAGTGGAAAAAGCATTCTTAGCTTATTTCCATAATTTGCTAACCCCTGAGGCAGAGCGTACACAAAATATCTACGTTCATACTCTTCCTCCACCATGTGCTAACTACAACCCATTGGACAAATTACTACTTCATCTCTCTAAACATCAGTTACTCCACTGAGAGACTAAGGATCATTATAGTGCCTAACTCACAATTTTGTTCCAAGAATTAAATAATCTAATCCATATAGAAATGTTTAGCAAAGTATCTGATACACAGCACCCAATAAAGACTAGCCATCTTTCTTATGATTGATTAGGAAGGTCCTTGGATATTAGGCTTCATATCTTAATAAGAGAAAGCCATCAATGTTTTCTGAGCAGAAAATTTATACAGAGCTGTGCCTTTGGAACTTAACAAAGGCATCTGTCGCAAGGAAAGATCCGAAAAAGGAGTACCTATTTAAATTGACCTAATGTGTACCATCTACCTAGCTCAGGACACTCAGTTGTTTATTAGCATCTTGCTTTTCATTTCAGCGCAGCACTCAGTGTTTTAAAAAAAAAAAAAAAAGGAGTCAGGTATTTTTGTTGTTGTTTTTGGGAAATCATGCTCCCAGTCCCATGTAATGAATTTCTTTAGAAATGAATGTTTTTTCAGAGACTCAGCTGAGCTAATAAAAATTTTAAAACCCACGCTCACTTCTGGTTTGAACTGCATTTGTTGATTTTGATAATTTATTCACTGAATAATTAGTTCAACCAAATCTTATAGACTATGTCTCTTTCTACAAGCCCAGATGGTATCCCATCACACAGATGATGGGGAATAAGACCCCATACTGTATTTGTCAGACACCCCACTGGGTAACTGATAACCCAAAAAAAATGGTTCAGTAAAGATTTGCATTTAAGGTCTCTTAAGGTTCTCTGATTCTCTCCACCACTCCTCTCTCCAACACATACTAAAGATCTTAACCCCATTTAAGATCATTAGCAAATCCCAGGCTTCATAAATATCACAGGGGAGCTAATGAGATGACTTACAGAAGGTTTGTAGCTCATTGTATATGACGACACCAAGCCAGTTTGATTTCTCTGGTCCATGCTACAGGGAAACCAATTAGAGTTTGCTTTTGCTTGAATGATGCAAACAAAAAGCATTATAATTTAGTTGAATAGATCTGTTAAGGTCAGAGATTGGGATCCATATTAATAGCAATAAACATGGGCAATAGATGTGTATTTTTCTCTGCTCCTGCCTCTGTCTTGGGCAGTCACTTAATAAGCAACGTGTATTTATTGAGTAGCTACTGTATGTCAGGCACTGCAATAAGATCTTTAAAGGTATTATCTTATGAAATCTTTACAATGACCCATTTTTGCAGTTTTACAGATGAGAAAAGTGAGGCTTAGAGAAATCATGCTCTCACCCAAGTTCACAGAGCTTGAAGGCCTGTGCTCTCAACACCCCCTCTTTCTTCAGTCTCTCTCTTTGCCCATCACTGAGTAACAGTGAACAAAGGACCGCTCTTTGCTCAACACCAACCTGCATACACCTGCTGGGGGGCAGTGGGTGAAGAGTCAAATATGGGTTCTTCGTGCTCTTGTCCATCTCGCACCTCTGCTGTGCTGGTTCTTTAACTTAATCGTGATTGCATTCATTTTCAAAAGTATATCTTCAGGATATTTCTCTCCCTCTGGAAGATTAATACTTTTATATCCATTTTACAGATAAAGAAACTGAGCCTGGGAGAAGTAAAGTAACTTGCTCAAGTTCCAAAACCAGTGGATATGTGAGTCCTATTCTTACCCAGATCTGGGTCCAAACATCACAGTGTTTCTAAGACACTTTGACGATAGTCATTAAGGTTCCCTCCCTAGTCCCATTTCTTATACAGAAAGTTCCATCTTTTCTTGAGACAACTGTATAAAATAAACACAAATTATCAGTAATTTCCAAGATCCTTAAAACCTGTATACATCTATAATCTACATATACAACTTAGGCATTAATGCTAATATTAAGCTAATAATTCAAGCCTCAGTTTCTTCATCTGCTAAGTGGGGGTAATAATACTGTATCGCTACATTTTTTATAAGAATTAAATTTTTTTTTTTAAATGCAAGTAAAGGGCTTCCCTGATGGCGCAGTGGTTGAGAGTCCGCCTGCCGATGCAGGCGACAAGGGTTCGGGCCCCGGTCCGGGAGGATCCCACATGCCACGGAGCGGCTGGGCCCGTGAGCCATGGTCGCTGAGCCTGCGCGTCCGAAGCCTGTGCTCCGCAGTGGGAGAGGCCACAGCAGTGAGAGGCCCGTATACCGCAAAACAAAAAACAAAAATAAAAAATGCAAGTAAAGCATCAGCACTCTAGCAACTATTAAAGGGAAGACATTCCTATCTGTCTATCTTTCTATATCCATCCATCCATCCCTCCACATATCCACCTCTCCATCTCTCCTTCTCTCCACCACGTTTGCTGATAGAATAAGAGTAATGGGCTGGAAAGCTGGGTTCCTGGCCCAACTCTGCTACCAGCTCTGCTGCTCTAGTTATCTTCTCTGCCAGGTTCTGTGACCCCCCCATCTGAAAAATGAGGGGCTTTACTGGATCACCCCTAAAATGCCCAATATTCTCAGAATCCATACAAGCGCATCATCGTTAGAGTACACCGCTACCCTATGTGACAACTACGTTCAGTTTCCCAGAGCAATAGGCCAGAGGATGAAATTATGTGCAGTTCTGTCTTAACGATCCAGCTGGTTTGGCTAGCCGCACATTTTGGAGAAAACTATAACTAGTCTGTGTAGTCGCTGATGAATTTCACAAGATGATTTTTATCGTGGTTATACACACAGTATCTCTCAAACTACTGGGACTCTAGGTTGTTTCGGCATGAAGACCTGCTTTGATTAAGCTAAAGGTAGCAATCTCTGACTATTTAAATCTCTAGAAAGATTGAGAAAGAAGAAATCAGGAAGGGCATATCCCTATTTGCAACAAAACAGGGTTTTTTAAGGTTTCAAAATACCATTAGAGAAAGGGTCTTTACATTTATCAACAATATAACTATTTTGCAAACATCTGACTAAACTCAGCTAGAAAAATAGAGTAGAAATAGCAGAGACTTGGAAGTTGGCTAGATCTGGCTTCAAATCCAGGCTCTGCCCTAATTAGCTATATAACTTTAAGCTAATTAATCTAATTTTAGTACTTTTATATCTTCAATTAGAACATGCATAAAATAATATCTAACTTGTAAGATGATTTAAGAGAATTAATGAAATAAAATATGTAAAGCATCTAGCAGTGTCTTATGACTCAAAGTACCTGAAAAGGAACACACCTTCAACAGGAATCTGGATTTTTTTCCCTAAAAACCTGTTGCTTGCAATCCAGTGCTTCCTGCCTTTATGGACACCACCACTCACCCACCCACACTAGCAAGAAACCTAAGAGTTATCCTTGTCACCCTCCTACTGCTTAGAGCTTCCCCTTCTCATTCCCTTCAACAGCATGCCCTCCCCACTGTGTCTCTTAAATCTCTCCAATCCACCCGCCTCACTTCACTCCCCTGTCCCCATCTCCCTTCGTGCTCCCACGCTCTCATGTCTGAACTATACTATCCCCACCTGAACTGGCCTCTCCACATCTCCCCCTGTTCCCCTCAACATGATTCTCCACAAAGCAGCCGATGTGATTTTTTAAAAAAAGACAGTCTCGGCACATCCCTCCTTGCCTTTAAGCCCTTCTGGCTTCCCTGATACTCCTAGGATGAGACCAAACTCTTCAACGTGGCCTTCAAGGCTCTCCCTGAACTGGTCTCCTGGCCACTTCTCCAGCCCCATCTGATCAAACCACCCACCTCACTCTCTGGGTTTCACTAACACTGGCCTTTTTTTGTATGCCTGAGGGTTCCCAGCACTCTCCAGCCACATGATCTGGACTTATACTTGAACACTCCATTTATCAGCTCCCACATGCACCTCAAATCTTAAGAGAAGTCATCCCTGATAGCTCGGGCTAGTTCAGCCCTCTGCACACGCTTTCATGGCTTCACGGCTTCTCTTTCAGAACCTACAATGGCTTGTAGTTAGGCGTTTGTGTAATTCTTTGCTTACTGTCCGTGTCCCTCCCTACACTGTAAATTCAATGGGCGGGAGGGATCATTTCTGTTGTTCTTGCTACTATTTCCTGGTAACTAACACAGAGCCAGGCCTAGAGTAGGTGGTCAATAGATATTCTCGAACAAATGAATAGAAGTTCTCTCCCTGTCCTCTCGTCCCTCCTCTCTCTCTCTTCCACAGATGTTTATTGGATGTCTACTTTATGCCAGTTACTCCATTCGAGACTATTAACAATCTTTCCCAACCTCTGCTTGAACATTTTTAATAACGTGGAACTCATTACTTCCACAAATCTTCATTTGCAGATAGCTCTGATACTAATTCTTTTTCAAAACAAGAACTTGAACTTTATGAAATTTATCTCTCTGTAACTTCTATCCCTTTGTATATGTGGCTTATATTTTGCTCTCAAAATCACAGAGAATAAACCCAATGATAGCTACAAAAACTCGTGATACGTCTTTGTTAACTGAGCTTCCATCAATATGGTGAGATTCATATTCAGTTTGCATGGTTCCTACAACAGCATGTTTAAGGGCAGATAAAATGAACTCTGTCTAAAAATGTATCTAACTTCAAAAAGATATGTTACATATGAGTTTACAAAGACAGAAGGAGAGGCAAATGTAACAGAAATTTAGGGACAAATTCAGTGCAATCATAGATTCATCACACTCCCTTATAATTTTTTTGTCAGATTATCTATCTTTGCCACGAGACCACAAGTTTCTTGAGGGTAAGTTCACATCTTCACAGTGTAGTCTTTTTCCCAGCACTTAGGCCTTCGATACAAATTTACTGAACAAATGAGACAGTGATGATTACCACGACAGCCCTGACTCTAAGTTAAATAATAAAAACTCCGTGTCCTATCCTGGACTCTCACTTTTGATGCCATTTGGTAGAATGAGGTAATCAGTAGTTTTAGAGAGAACAATGTCTATAACAGATTCACTTTTTTAAAGTTGTAAAACAGTACACATGTGATTCTATTTGAGTAAGAAAAAGTTAAACATGTATGTGTCTACAGATAAATGTACAGCCTATGCCTAGATATCATCTCGTAAGGCATCCACAGACTCATTTTAACAGTCGTTTGTAGGAATGTAATTTGCCTAAGGGGGTATATAGACACACTTTTTTATTTCATACAAAACTGTGTAGTTTGGGGTTTGTTTGGGTTTTGATTTGGTATTACCAAAATTTACAATAAGCATATGTCCCTTTTGTGATTAAAGGAAACAACTTACAGAGCTATCGCACAGTTAGAGGAAAGTAACAGGCTGATAAAGGGACTGGATCCCATGAGAAATGAATAACCACCGAAAGAATGGAGACATTCAGCCTAGAGAAGGCCAAGGCAGAACACAATAACCGTCTTCAAATACTTACAGAGCTGTGGTCATGCAGAAGGGAGCAGGCTGCCCTCTGCAGGGCAATATGAGGACCACTGAACGATGGCAGGCTCAAGGATGTAAATTTCAGCTCAAAGTTCTTTCCCTCCTTTGAGCTTTTTGACAGTAAAATGGGCTGCTTTGAAGCAGCCAGTGCTACACCCCTAGAAGTAGAGATTTCTGCAACAGAGAATCTGTGAATAGATTTCAGGGGTCAATAGGCCCCTAAGATTAGGTTCAAACTTTGTTGGTGTATTTTTTTGGAGAAGTGGATCCATAACCTGCTTCAACTTCATGTAGGACTCAGTGACCCCCAAATAAAGGGGAACCAGTAGAGACTGAATGACTATTTATCATCATTGACATCAAGGGGATTCATACACTCTTGAAATTTTAATACTCTCATCTATACCAAAGATCAAAAATTAGAAAAAAAAAATGCAGTTCTGGAGTTTTTTGGTTCCCCCTCTATGCAAAATATTTACTTTTCAAAATTAGGTATTACAGTCCATGGAGGGCAAAGACTATGTCTTATATGGCTCTGTTTCCTCTGTATCAAGCACAGCTTCTTGTACAAAGTAGGTGCTTAATAAATATTGAATAAGTATATGGAGCAATACATGAGCAAACTCCTATGGTAGATTTTTCCCTTTTCACTGCTTGATATAGCGATTACATCAGAAAAGTAGAATTCCATATAGGAACTGGTGGCGGCACAATGATAATGATGATAAGGAAAATGCTATTAAGCACTTACTGTGTGTCAAGCACTTTAAGCATTTTATTTGTAATAGCATGAGTAATGCTTACAGCAACTGTTGAAAGAAAATGAGGCTTAGATTCGTTAAATAACTTATCAAGGTTATGTAGCTAATAAGTGATTCAAATCAACTATAGCATGTGAGCTCTTAACTTCAATGTTAAATTCTACTGAGCAAGTATACAGTCACCTGGACTCTGGTCTTAACACTGTCATAGCTGTGTGAAGAATTTAGGCAAGGTGCTTCCCTGTCCTTTATTTTTCAAATCTGTTACGTGGGAAACAGTATACTAAGCAAAATCTGGAAGGTAACATATCATGATGACGCAGGGCATGGATCGTGCTTATTCATTACGAGCAAATTTTACTCGACACTCTGAACAGAATTGTAATACTTGTTTTAAAATCCTTGCCTGCTAATGGAGTGATCTCTGTTTATTGACTTGTATATGCTCACATGTTTTTATTTATATCAATCTAGTAATTGGGGATAGAATCCTGGATATTGTACATGACAGTTTGTGGCTGCATTCTGTTATGTTCCTCTGAATAGGTGTGTTTGTTGCTGTCACTTGCTTATTCCAGCAGACATTTAACTTGACTTAAAGTCCAAATTCTGCCTCCACTGCAGTGGGTATCAGCGGAAATCTCCGTTAATTCTCTTAGCTTTCACATTTGTATGGTTTGGAGGTCATTTAGAGAGTTGGGCAGAGTTTATATGAAAAATTAGGGGCTTCCCTTTATGGTGCTCTCCTTTCTAGAATTTTCTACTTCACTTTCCAGCCTCTCAAGTAGCCCCAAATTCTTTCTTCAAATTCCTCATGCCAGTAAGATTATAGGTGTTAGCTCTCACAGCAGTAAAAAAACATAAATAACTAGGAAACCCACCCAGTGCCATTCCCTTCTTTCAAGTATCGACTCCCCTCCAATTTTCTGTCTGCTTTATGTCACTTTCCACTGTTTTCATTATATATCTATATATAGAGACACACGCACACACACACACACACACATCTCCGTAATTTCTAATGATCTGTAGGAGGGTGATCCAATGGAAGCCAGTCCACCAACAGCATGGACTTTGAGGTCAGGCAGATTTGAGCCCCTGCCCTGACTCTCCCCTAGACCAGAGCATTCTAGCCATTGTGTTAATTACAGGTTACAAGTGACTTCTCAGCCCTTAAGGTCTTTTACCTCCACCACAGTTCACCCCAATGTACAGTATTTTCATTTTCTAAGTGTGCTGGAACATAAAAAAAGATTGAGAAACACTGTCTTAAACAAAGCTATTTCACCTCTTAGAGTCTGACTTGTTTTGTAAGTCAAAAGGGCTAATAATTATATCTATCCCAAAGAGTTACTGTAAGGATTAAAGAACACAATACAGGTAATGTGGGAGACACTGAACATACAGGCATTCAGAAAAATCTTATTATTATATTAATACTGTTGACAAAATTATCAACAATTATTAATGCCAATGTAACCATAATTTTTATTGACTTAAATAATATCAATGATTATTACTGGCAACATAACTGTGACAGGAGCCCCACCCCCAAACTACATGAGAATATTCACAGTTTCCCCTCCCCTCCACCTTGTAAGGATCCTGCGCCTCCTTGCTGGGTTCCTGTACTTGACTCCTCATGAACTTATCAAGCAATAAGAATTAAAGTAGCACTAGTTAATTTTTTAGTGCTTCTCAGGTACTGCTCTAAGTGGTTTATGTGCATAAACTTATTTAGTCTTTAAATCAGTCCAATAACACACATATTATTACACCTTCTTTACCAAAGAGAAAACTGAGATTCAGCTTGGTAAAATCACTTACCCAAGATTAGACACCTAGGCAGGGCTGGAGACAATGTTTGAGTCAGGTGATCTGTTACCAGGGTCTGCTTTCTCAACAACTATAATTTGGAAGGTAAAGAAAGAGAACTGGGTAAGTAAACAGGTTAAATGGATTTACACTAAAAGAGGTGGGAGGGGGATACGTGATGGAGAAAAGGCTGGATCTGTAAAAGAAGAGGAGAAAGTAAAGTCCAGAAAGGGATGAATTTGGGGGTAAGACCTTTGGGGAGTATGCAGCACTTAAGATGAGACATTTGGGGAGAAGCAAACTTGGGGAAGATGGATAGAAAAACATATCTCTTTAGATTGGTTGTTACACAACATGCTTTGTATTCCTTCCAGGCAAGTTTCAAGACCTGAGAGAAAGATGTAAATTGCTTTTAAATTCTTTGTGGTTTGGTGGCATGGAATATTTTTGCCTCTGCTAAATGTGACACCATATTGACCTTCTTTTGTTCTCAAACAGTGTGGCTTCAGCTGGGTGATAATGGTGATACTGACTCTAAGACTGACAGCGAGGGTCATGAGGTCAGTGATTAAGAGGAGAAAATAATAGGATTTGATGTAAAAATCCCAACTTTGACTCTTACTAGTTGGGCCCTTAGACCAATTATTTAAACTCTCAGTGTGACAGTTGTCTCATCTGTGAAATGAGAAGAATAATGTCTACTTCACAGGTATATTGGTAGGACTAAATGAGATACTACATGTAAAGTACTGGATATAATGCCTGGCATTGTGGGAAATGGAAAACTGTTAGTTCAATTTCCTTCCCCTTTCCCTTCTTTCTCAAACTCTGGAATCAAAACACTCCCTGCCGAGAACAGCTACTACCTTATGAGAAAAAATCATTGCTGTAGTATCAGCACTTTGGTTAGTGGCCCAATTAAGTAAACGCCTATGAAATTCATGTATACCTCAAATGGACCATACATGATACCCAGGCCAAGAGAGGGGAAGAAAAAGGCAGAGTGATTAATGAAGCCCCGGGAACAGCCAGCCTGATGCCACATAAACAGCCACATGTCTGTTTACTCATCTATAATTTGTTTATTTTTACTTTTTTGAGTCCCAAACTCAGAAGGGGCTGTCAGATGAGAAATTCAATCTGAAGTGATTCCCTAAACACACTTATCCTGGGGCAAACCCCGGTTTATTTCAGGCTGACAGCTGGCACCTGTGGCTTGCAGTGAAATACTCTCTGACACTGATAGAAAGAGACAGGTGGCAGGGCTGCCACCAAATGCCACATTTGATTGATAAAGTGATCTAAGTATCACAGGCACCAAGGATGTCATTAGCGATCACTGCTTCCCCCGCAGAAAGCACCCTACAGGCCAAGAAGGCAACAGAGAATGTAGCCCTTGAGTGTCTGTATATGCAGATGTGTGTGTTTGCATGAGGAAAGACAGTTCCTATCACTGCGGTTTAAAGAAAGAGCACTGGACCTGGAGTGCAGGAAAGCTGGGTTCAAATCCTGACTTGGCCATTACTGCTACAGGGCCAAGGGTAAGTTAGAAACCTGTGAACCTCAGCTGGCACCCTTCTCATCTCCTCTCTATATCCTCAGCAGTTAAATGCCACTTCCTCAGATAACCCTTCCCTGATCACTCCCACTCCCAGACAAATTTCACTCTCCTTGTAATCAACTCAAATAACACCTCACACAGTGTTCATATCACATCTGTAATTAGACAAGTGTTGGCTGCTTATCGACTTAAGGTCCATCTTCAATACTACATTGTAAGCTCCATGAGGGCAGAGACTGCATCTTTATTATCAGGCTGATCCCCAGTGCCCTGCACATTCACCTTCCCCAATCTGCTCATCCCAGCATAGCAGCCACCGCAAACATCTCATTTCGATTGCTCCAGACTACTCCAAGTCCTTTCTTCAAAACTCATCCCTTTCTGGTTTTTTCCTTCCCTTTCTCTCTCCTCTTCTTTTAGAGATCCAGGCTCTTCTCCATCAAGTATCCCTCTGCCTCTTTTAGTGTAAATCAGTTTAACCTTTTCGCTTCCCTGGTTCTGTTTCTTTACTTTCCAAATTACAGCCATATCCCAGAGATACTGTGGGTTCAGTTCGAGACCACTGCAATAAAGCAAATATTGCCACAAAGCAAGTCACACAAATTTTTTGGTTTCCTAGAGCATATAAAAGTATACATGGGGCTTCCCTGGTGGCGCAGGGTTGAGAGTCCGCCTGCCGATGCAGGGGACATGGGTTCATGCCCCGCTCCGGGAAGATCCCACATGCTGCGGAGCGGCTGCGTCCGTGAGCCACGGCCGCTGAGCCTGCGCGTCCGGAGCCTGTGCTCCGCAACGGGAGAGGCCACAACAGTGAGAGGCCCGCGTAACGAAAGAAAAAAAAAAAAAAAGTATACATGGCAGCTGATTCCAGTATACTGTAGTCTATTAAGTGTACAATAGCATTGTATTAAAAAACAATGTACTTACAGTATTTAACAAATACATTATTGCTGAAAACTTCTAACCATCATCTGAACCTTCAGCAAGTCATAGTAGCGACATCACAGATCACAGATCACAGATGACCATAACAAACATAATAACAATGAAAAAGCTCGAAATATTGCAATCATTACCAAATTGTGATACAGAGAAAGACTTAGAAAATGCTGTCAGAAAAATGGCACTGACAGACTTGCTAGATGCAGGGTTGCCACAGATCTTCAATTTGTGAAAAATGCAAAAAGCATTTTTTACAAATTGCTTTTTACAATTTCTTTTTACAAAGCAAAGTGCAAAAAGCAAAGCACAATGAAACAAGGTATGCCTGTATAGTTTTTGAGAAAATAAGCTTGGTAAAGACGTTATCTGGATTCAAACCTTGGCTCCTGCATTTCCTAGAGGTATGACCTTGGGCAAGGTGGTGGACACATTAACCCTGTCTCTAACCCTAGCACTAAGCTAGCTTGCAATTGCTGTTCCCCTGCCTGGAACGGTCTTCACCTGACCCTTTCCTGGCTGCCTCCTTTTCAAGGTTCAAGTCAAACAGGACTCCTCAGAATGGCTTTCCCTAAGCCCACACCCATCACTGTCTAACTCATTATTCTTTTAATTTTCTTCCATAGCAGTTATCGCTGGCTGATACTATCTAGTTTGTGTACTTGTTTAGTATCAGTCTTTTCCCACAACAATGAAGATCCATAAGGATAGTAACCTCTCCTATCTCTTTAAACACAGTAGCCAAGTCCCGAGGACAATTTCTGGCCAAGATTGGCCTTTCAACAAAAATATTTTGAATAAATTAACTGAATAAATATCCAACTATTTCATGAGTAAATGAATGAATAAACAAAAGTGACTAAAGTATGGTAAAGTCTAAGTGTCCAAAAATATGTAAAAATGCCTTGCGTCAGCCAGGATTCTTAGTTGCAAGCAACAGAAACAAATTCTGGTTGATTTAAGCATAAAAAGAATTTGATCATAGGGTATTAGTAAACTCAAAGAATTACAGGAAGAATTCAAAACCTGTAGGGGCTTTGGACCAAATATATTACCCAAATCAAGTCACAGAATGATGTGAGGACATCATTGCTACTACTGTTCTCAAGCATTAGACATAGCAGCTGGCACAATGACCATGTCTAACGCTTAGGGCCAGTAGCCGCAGTGAACACTGGTAGCTCAGGAACCTTATCGATACATCAAGAATCTTGCCCCTCCAACAGTTCTCCAGGCACCCAGCTTTACCAAGTAATTAGTTCAAGTCCAAGTCTGGGGCAGGCATAACCAACCGAAGGACTGTAAGCCAGATGCCCAATGTATTGTAAGAGTATGGGGAAAGCAAGCAGCCAACATTTTCAGCTTCTATAAATGGGAAAAAGGCTGTGATGTCCACCTTGAGTCACAGAGTGAGGCATTCTCCAAACATGGGAATAAGGTTCAGGTGCTGAACAGCCAAAAATAATGACAAATTTCCACTACAGTGCTCAATAAATATTAACCACAAAACAATCCAGTGACCGAGCTTCTCTTTTATAAAAACAACTGACAATTTTTTGAAAAGGGAAGACACGCAGAAAACTACTGCTTAATTCTTTAAAGCTGTATCGAGTTGAAAACACACATTTTACAACTTTTTCATGAGTTATTCAGTTTGTCAACTAGCTGGGTATTAAATGTGCTTGAGTATTGATTTGAGGGAACTCTTGTCCTGCATAGTTCAGTGCTATGCAAAAAAAAAAAACAACAAACAAACATTAACGAGGTGTCTCACCAACACAACTCTGGGGGTGTGAGTTTACTGCCAAATAAGCCAGGCCATTTTCATGGCCTGCATTTTCACGGCTTGCTGCTCACCTAGGAAAAGAATTCCTCAACTGCTTTACAAAAATGCAGAAATCGAATACTTTTTACTGAGGCAGCTGCTGACTTTGTGTCTGCACTGTGCAACATTCTCTAACATGAGTTAGTGATTTGGTTTGGACCCACACCATCCCATCTGAGGAAGCGTTGATAGGATTTAAGAATCAAGATGCCCATCTACTCCTAAGCAAACTTGTTTGATCAGAGACACACTCAGTGAAATATGAATCTTGACAGGAGTCATACAGGACAGAAAAAAAAAAAGAGGGAGAGAGGGGAGAGGGGAGAGGGGAGAGGGGAGAGAGAGAGAGATGGTATCCCCCAATGTTAGTGTCCTAAAGTTCCTGGTGCCTAGATCGTGGTTTCACTCAAATTCCTCTTTTTGAGCTTGGATCTTAGCTTTTCCTTAATTCTGTGAACTTTTCAAATAGAAAATAAATAATAATAAATAGACAGGGTCAGATTCTTTTACTTTTAAACAATGAGCTTTATCGTGTCTGTGTGTGTGTGTGTGTGTGTGTGTGTGTGCGTGTTGAGAACATTTAAAATCTATTCTCTTAGCAACCGTCAAGCATATAATATAGTATACTTAATGACAGTCACCTTACTGAACATTTGATCCCTAGAATGTATACCTCTTATAAGTGGAAGTTTGTACTCTTTAACCAACACCTCCCAATATCTCCCAGCCACCCCCAAGTCCCTGGCAACCATCAATCTGTTCTCTGTATCTATGAATTTGGCTTTTTTAGATTCCACATATAAGTGAGATCATACCGTGTTTGTCTTTCTCCGTCTAACTTATTTCAATCAGTATAATGCCCTAAGCTTCAGCCATGTTGTTGCAACATGGCAGAACTTCACTATTTTTATGGCTAAATAATATTTCATTTTATACTACACTTTTTATCCTTGTAACTCTGATGGACACAATGTTATTTCCATGTCTTGACTATTGTGAACAATGCTGAAAAGAACATGGGGGTGCAGATATGTTTGACATAGTAATTTCATTTATTTTGCATATATACCCAAAAGTGGGACTGATGAACCATATGGTAGTTCTATTTTTAATTTTTTGAGTACGCTCCATACTGTTTTCCATAGTGGCTGCACCAATTTACATTCCCAGAAAGCGCACAAGGGTTCTCCTTTCTCCACACCCTTATGAACAGTTGTTGTCTCTTGTCTTCTTGATGATATCCATACTAATAGATGGGATTTAATATCTCATTTCGGTTTTGATTTGCATTTCCCTGATAATTAGTGATGTTGGGTACCATTTCATCTTTGTCCATTTCTATGACTTCCCTGGAAAAAAGTCTATCCAGGTCCTTTGCCCATTTTAAAATCAGATTATCTGTAATTTTGCTATTGAGTTGTATACATTTTTATGTATTTTGGACATTAATCCCTTATCAAATATATGGTTTGCAAATATTTTCTCCCATTCCATAGGTTGCTTTTTCATTTTGTTAATCTTTTTTCCTCTGTGTAAAAGCTTTTTAGTTTGATGTGGTCCCATTTGTTTATTTTGGCATTTTGTGCTTATTCTTTTGGTATAACATCCAAAAAAATCATTGTCAATGCCAGTAGCAAGGAGCTTTTTTCCTTTGTTTTCTTCTAAGAGTTTTATGGTTTCAAGTCTTACTTTTAAGTCTTCAGTCCATTTCTAGTTAATTTTTGTGAGTAATATAAAAGATGGGTCCATTTTTTTCTTTTGCGTGTGAATATCATTTTCCCAGCACAATTTATTAAAGAGAATATCTCTTCTCCATTGAGTACCCTTGGCTCCCTTGTCAAAGATTGGTTGACCATACATGCATGGGTATATCTCTGAGCTCTTAATTCTATCCCACTGGTCTATGTGTCTGTTTTTAATGCCAGTATCATACTGTTTTGATTGTTATAGATTTGTAATATAGTTTGAAATTGGGATGTTTGATACCTCCAGCTCTCTTATTCTTTCTCAGGATTCCTTTAGCTATTCAGGAAATTTTGCAGTTTCATATGAATTTTAGGACTGCCTCTTCTGTGGAAAAAAAAAATGCCACTGGAATTTTGAAAGGGATTGCACTGAACCTAGAGAGAGCTTTGGGATGTCTTAACAAAATTAATTCTTCCAATCCATGACACAGGATCTCTTTCCATATATTTCCATCTTCTTCAGTTTCTTTCACCAACATCTTCTCTTACAGTTTTCAGTGTATAAATCTTTAATCTCCTTGGCTAAATTTATTCCTGAGCATTCTATTGTTTTAATTCTATTGTAAATGAAACTGTTTTATTTGTTCTTCGGATAATTCATTGGTATTGTGTAGAATACAACTGATTTTTGTATGCTGATTTTGTATTCTGCACCTTTACTGAATCTTTTATTCATTCCAAGAGGTTTTTGGTGGAGTCTTTAAGGTTTTCTGTATATCAACATAAGATCATGTCATCTGCAAACAGAGACAATTTTACTTCTTTGCTTCTGATTTAGATGCCTTTTATTTCTTTTTGTTTCTTAGTTGCTGTGGCTAGGACTTCCAGTACTATGTTTATTAAAAGTGGTGATAATGGACACCCTTGTCTTGTTCCTGATCTCAGAGGAAAAGCTTTCAGCCTTTCGCCTTTGAGTATGATGTTAGCTGTGGACTTGTCATATATGGCCTTTATTATGTGGAGATACATTGTTCTATATCCAATTCATTGAGTTTTTATCATGAAAGGATGTTGATTTTTAATAAATACTAACTGTGCATCTATTGCTATGATCATATGATAGTTCTATTTTATTCTATTAATGTGGTGTATTATTGAGCCGTGGATGCTGAACAATCCTTGGGGATATATTTCACTTGATCATGGTGTATGATCCTTTTAACGTACTGTTGAAATTATTTTGCTAATATTTTGTTGGGAATTTTTGCATCTATGTTCATCAGCGTTCATCATTTTTTTCTTATAGTGTCCTTGTCTGGCTTTGGTACCAGGGTGATGCTAACCTCTCAAAATGAGTGTGGGAGTGTTGTCTCCTCTTAAATCTTTGGCAACAGTTTTACAACGGGTGGCATTAAGTCTATCAGCGTTTACCATTTAAATTTACCAGGGAAGCCATCTGGTCCTCAGTTTTGTTGGCAGGTTTTCTTTTTTTTGTTACTGATTCAATCTGCTTACACATTGTTGGTCTGTTCTTACTTTCCATTTCTTCATGATCCAGTCTTGGTAGATTATGTGATTCTAGAAATTTACCCATATTAGGCTATCCAATTTGTTGGCACATAATTGCTCATAGTAGTCTCTTATGGTCCTTTGCATTTCTGTGGTATCACTTGTAGTGTCTCCTCTTTCATTTACAGTTTTATTTATTTGAGTCCTCTCTCTTTTCCTCTTGGTAAGACTAGCTAAAGATGCATCAATTGTGTTTATCCTTTTAAAACACCAATTCTTAGTTTCACTGGGTTTTTCTATTGTTTTCTTATTCTCTATTTCATTTATTTCTGCTCTGATCATTGTTATCTCCTTCCTTCTGCTGACTTTGGGCTAATTTGTTCTTCTTCTCATTCCTTGAGGTGTAAAATTACATTGTTTATTTGAGTGTTTTCTTCTTTTCTTAATGTAGGCTTTAGTATAGAAGAATCTTCTATCAGTCCTGCTAGGGATTCTGAGGATTTCTCAGACCTCTTCTATGGATACACCTATTCCATAGTTCTTGTTCCCTGAGAGGACTTAGGTGGGAATCCTTAAGATCATTTGCCTTCTCTCTATCCTTCAAAGCCAGGCTGGGTGCTGATAGCCTCCCCCCCATTTGCTTTCCCTAGGGTGGTGCTTAGTGCTGAGGTTGCTGTGCTTTCTCCCCATCCCACAGAGTCTGGGCAGCTTTGGGCCAGTGCTGGCTAGTAGTTTGCAAAGGATTGCACTTGCCACCCTCTGGGGCACACACAAGGAGCTGGCCACGGGTGGGGGGCCATGTGGATGAGGCATGTGGAGCATAGGGGATGACCATGTGCCAGTGGGGGGAATGCACAGGTCAGCTTTCCCCAGCTGCTCACGGGCAGGCTTCCTGATGGAATCTGTGAAGTGGTTAATAGGACCCGCATTCCTTTGATGACCTCTGAGGTTCTGGCTGCTGTTCTCCTAGCCCCTCACTGCCCCCAGGCATGCAGCACACCTTAGCATTCTGGATGGGGAAAGAACAAAGTGAGCCGCTTTGGCAGCATCTCACAGCTGCGAAGCCAGAAGCTCACACACAAACTCTCAGTTTAACCCATGAAAGAAATCGCCAGTCAAACAGGTCTCTCCTGACACTGAGCTCTGCCTCTTTGAGAGGGAGGTGACACTGGTAAAGTGAAGCAGTTCCTCTGACCCTCTTCAATGTGGCTAATCTTGGATTGTTTTTGCTCTAACAGTATGCTAGACCTTCTCTGCAGGACTCCCAGACTTCCCCAAAGTCATTCTTATCCATGGATGATTGTCAAAATTGGTGTTCTTTGGTGGGGGGGAAGGTAGAAAACTCCTATCCCACCATTTTGCTGATGTCACTCCCACAATGAGTTTTAACTGGTACAGCCTTCTCTGGAAATAATCTGAGGATAACTGATAGAATAATATTAACGGTCAAAGTTTAATTAAACACACAAAACACAGGCTCTGGGGCAAATGCTTTATGGGCATCATATTATTTTAACCTTCCCAAAACCTTCAAAATAAGTATTCATTTTTTTATCCATTTTGCAGCTGAGAAAGCTGCAGCTTAGAATGGTTAACTGCCCACCCAAGGATGCACTCATGGAAGTGGCATAGCTCTCAGTTCCATCTTAAGCCAAAGCCCATACACTTGACCACTATGCACAAGACTGTAAGAACGGGATTCATTCATTCATTCACTCACTCATTCATTTAATAATTATTTACTGGACATTTATAATATACTAGGTTCTGTTCTAGAAATGGTGAAAGATAAACAACATTCTCTGTGCTTGTGGAGTTACATTCCAATGGTAGAGACAAACAACAATAGTAAACACCGAATAAATAAGCATTATACTTGCTTGATGATAAATACAAAGCAGAGGCTAAAGAAGCCTAAGGAAATACAGAGAGATAGGGGTGGTATTAACATTTGGTAAAAGAGCGAGAAGCCATGCAAGCATCTGGGACAGAGCATTTGAGACAGACACAAATATCAAGTGTTATCATCCCTGGGATAGGGGTGAGCCTGATGTGTGCTGAGCCACAAGAAGATGTGTGTGGCTAGAATAAACTGAGAGATGATACAAGGAGTAGAAAGTAAAGTCTGGCTGATAGATCAAGGCCAGATGATATGGGAACTTTAGAGTCTGGTTGCCACTTACAGTCCTATCTCTAACAGTGGTTTATCCTTAGGAGGCTCTGGGCTATTTCCTTACTTATAAAATGAGAACATAACAGAGGTAGGAGCAGGGGACCTGAAAGATCCTTTCTAGCCTTGACATTCTGTAGTGAGACAGAGAATATGCTGGATGACAAGGAAAAGGTAAAAACTGAATAATGAATTGAATCACTGAGGGAGGGTGGTCACCTCGAACATCTCCATCTTTTTTGCGTATGAGTCAGTGTGAGGGTTTATAAATAAAGCTATTCTTTCCAAATACTGTAGGTTCATCTGATAAACATGTTTGTTTCATGATTCATTAAATATAAGGAGATAAGCCAAATGCCCCTGACATTTAAATCAAGGAAATTAAAAACATTTGGAAAATCAGTGCAATGCCCTACCACTCTGGTGAAATTATTTTGATCTGATGAAGGTTCAGTGAGATAGATATTGGATACATTTATTGAATTGGATTTTTCCAGGAAAAAAAAAATAGCACCTAGGACTGACCACTTTAGAAGTAAGTCAAATCATCTTTGAATTAAAATGAATCAAAATAATCCATGAAATTTTGTCCCATGCAGAATATAAAGCTAACGTCAATATATTTCTTCTGATTATTCCTAGTGATACAAACTTTGCCTAGGAAAATGCCTTTCGATGGTAGCTACCTGACAGGTATAGGCACAGATAATGCCCAGAGTCAAGCTAGGCGTCCAAGTTCAAGAAAATGTATTCATTCCCTCAAGAAACTTATACTCTAGAGAAAACCTACGGTCAGGAAATAATTAAATATATAAATCAAAAGTGTGAAAAGTGCTATAATGAAATAGTATTGTGTCATGGGAGTACACGATAGGATGACAAAACTATTCCACTGGTGTCAAGCTAGAGAGGAAGTGAATGGCAAAAACACACATAGTAAGTGTCTAAAAGCAAATCTGAACCCAGGTCTCCTGATTTTGAAGCTACACATCATCTTGCCAAATGAAATGCTAAGAATAGCTAACATTATTTCCAGACTTAATATGAACCTGTAATTTATTCAGTGCCAAAAAGCTAACAATACTTACGTTTAATTAAGAGAATGTATTCTTTAGCAGGATACCAGAAACACCTGCTCAACAAAACTGGATCGTTAGCTTCACTTCTTCAAGAGCTCCTATAAAATTAAAAAACAAAAACCCCTGGGCTTCCTTGGTGGCGCAGTGGTTGAGAGTCTGCCTGCTGATGCAGGGGACGTGGGTTCGTGCCCCGGTCCGGGAAGATCCCACATGCTGCGGAACAGCTGGCCCATGAGCCATGGCCGCTGAGCCTGCGCGTCCGGAGCCTGTGCCCCGCAATGGGAGAAGGCACAGCAGTGAGAGGCCCGCATACCAAAAAAAACCCCCCAAACCCCACAACTTTTACATCTCCTATAGAAACAACTGTGTAAGTGACATTAAAGGAAGGTAACTATTTACAAAGGTAACAGAATATTTCTGGTGCATGTGTAAATGAGCCTGTTTAGATTGACTGAAATATATTCACAGACAAGTATTTATAATATTACAATAAAAGTAGAAAAAATAAACCATTAAGGAGTTGAAGCAATTTTGAACAAAAGAGTCGTTTTCTACATCTTTCTACTTTCTTATAACCTCCCATGGAACTCAGACTATAGAGGGTTATAATAAGTTTTATCTGTTGCAAATAACCAAAAAAAGCCTTCTGCCCTCAAAAACCTTTAAGAAAGCTAGAAAGAATGAGAAGAGCTTTTCGTTGCTGTTTAGTAATTTTACCTTTCATGTGACTTGTTTCAAATACTATATGATTATTCAGTTTAGAAACATATTCCATCAGCATACAAAAAAAACTCCACATGAAACCATTGGCAAATGTTAAGCTATTCTAGCCATCATGGAAAATGAGAATACCTTGGCAACAATAACTGAGAAAAAAGGAGAAAAATAAAAATGAGTAACTCTAGACTCATAACCTCAAAAACAAGATTCTAAAAGGCTTATCAAAAAATCTGATACAAATGTCAGACATTATGATTACCATGATGGTTCTCGTTTGAATGTAACCTTTCACCTCAAAATCATTCCAAGTAATGAGGGCAAGAGTATCTTAACCCTAAACTTTTCAGTGACTCCCAATAGTTTGGGATAAGAATAGTCTCTGAAATTCCAAAATGTGTGAGTGGAAAGGGACTCTTCAGAACATCTATCTCAGCTTCCTAAATAATGATATTCAGGAAGCATGTTAATTTCAGGCCATCATAATTAGTGTAGATGCCAAAACAAGACCCATATATATACTGTCTACAAGAGACCCACATCAGACCTAGGGACACCTACAGACTGAAAGTTAGGAGACAATTGTGAATAGCTCGGTGATTTGTGACCACCTAGAGCGGTGGGATAGGGAGGGTGGGAGGGAGATGCAAGAGGGAGGGGATATGGCGATATATATGAATGTATAGCTGATTCACTTTGTCATACAGCAGAAACTAACACACCACTGTAAAGCAATTATACTCCAAAAAAGATGTTAAAAAAAAAAATGAACTGGAAGATCACTAGGGGATTAGAATTAGGAAAGAAATAATATTTTACTGTTCATTTTATACCCTGCTGTATTGTTTGAAATTATTATAACGAGGAAATATTATTTTTAACTTTTAAAAATTGAATAAAATTTTTAAAATAACTAAAAATCCATTCACACTTCTACAGATGCCCCCCAAACCCAATCTCAAAATGATTCAGAATATAAAGAGAATTCATGTATACTTTAAAGATGTCCTTGAAGATGCTTGCTTTAAGTTGTTGTATAAGATACATTTAATTTATTTGTCCCGAAAGTTACTAGCAAATTCGAAGGAGAGAAAATCTAAGCTTTTGTTATTTTCTTTGCTTGTTATTGAATTTGAGATCCTGAAGACATTCATATTTTCTTTCACATGCACCGTATATTTTTTTTCTTTTCTTTTAAACAGTACAGACAAACCACATTTTGTTTTCCATTAATCAAGATCCAATTGATTGATACATAATGCCATCCAAACTTGATATCCTCCTGTGAAGAAGGATATCAACTCAATTTCTCTATGTGTAATTCATTTAAAAAGCCGTTACCACGAAGAACCTTTCCCTACAACTTCCATATTAAAGAGAATCACCTAGGGAGTGGGGGATCAAAAAATAGCTACATTCCTTCTTTTTCTTTCCCAAGCTCCTCAATAGCAAGGGTCATGAAATATTACTGGGGCGAGCGCAAATTATTCACAATTGTCTCCTCATGCGTATTTTACAGACTTGAGATTTTATTCTAGAATACTGCAGACCTGACTCCTTTTTTCATGAGCATGCCTTTTATTACTTTGTAATTAACAGGTATTTGTCCTAATTACAAAAGTAATGTAAGCTGAAAGTAGAAAGGTTAGAAAATATCTTTAAAGTGTGATGAAAATGTTAAGTACTAAGAAAGGAAGGAAGGAAGGAAGGAAGGTAGGAAGGAAGGAAGGAGAGAGGGAGAGAGGGAGGGAGGGAGGGAGGAAGGAAGGAAGAAAAAGTAGCCTGCGACACTCAGAAACTGACCTGCCACTTACTGCTGGCCATATTATTCTCCTTTTGGATATAAACCATCTTACAAAAGACCAACAGACAAGACCACTCTGAGATCATAATAAAATGAGACAAAGCAAGGCCACTTCATCGTTTTGCCCCAGCATAGATGATGACAAGGCCACTGTGCCTCCCACAAAATGTCAAACACTCCCTCCCAGCCAAAAGGTATGCCTGCTACTTCTTTACCAATTACATGTCTATCCTCCCTCTCGTCTGCCCTCCCTGCAGATAAGATTTATTAAGATGTTCATAGTACTGCCCACACTTTCTGACAGCACCTTTGGTTCTTTAGAATCTCCCACAAGTCACCCAGCCAAAAGCCAAACTCTACAATAATCCTTTCTAAAACACTCTTGCTAAGACACCCCATGATTCTCCATGGTGTCTGTCCTCCTTGGCTGTGACTTGTTCCGCTACCGATGTGACCCCAATGGTCTTTGACTGACAGCACCTGTAATGTTATCACTGCAATATTCTGGTATATTTCCTCTCTTTCTTTGCACTGTGACAGATAATAGCTAACAATAAGTAACACTTACTGCATGATTAACCATGCTCCAGTCACTGTTCTAAGTGTTTTACTTGTATTACCTAACTTAATTCTTACCACAACCCTATGAAGTAGATATTATTATTTCTGTTTTAAAGAAGAGGGACAGAAAGGCAAAGGTAAGGCAGTTATATGTTTTAAATCAAGGATTCTCAACCATGGCAATATCGACATTTTGGGCTGGATAATTTTTTGTTGTTTTGGGGAGTTGTCATGTGCATTACAGAATGTTTAGCACCATCCCTGACCTCTGTCCACTAGATGCCAGAAGCAGGTCCTCCTCTCGCCAGCGGTAATAACAAAAGTGTCTCCAGACACCACACGTGTGCACTGGAGACAAAATCACCTTTGGTTGAGAACCTCTGCCTTAAATAATTGGGATTTAATTCTAGGTTTCTAGGTTTTTATTTAAAATTTTATTGTAAATATTTCTGACTGTTAACTTGCTTTTTAAAAACAAAATTTTAAAGGCCTAAATTTTAATGGGTACAGAAATGTATACACTCCTATTTATTTAAACATTCCCTACCATGGACTATTTCCTTTGTTTTCCATTTTTTGTTATTGAAAATAATTCCCTACAGAACACCTTAGCACACAAATTATTTTCTATTTCTCTTACTTTTCTCCTTAGACTCATTTATTAGGAAAAGGAATTATGAGGCCTCAGGGTATCTTTATTTTCTTCAGGAAAAAAAGGTATATCCTTTACTTTCATTTTACTCACCAATTTGTTCCACTAAAATAATTAAACAAAATACATGTCTCTCTTCCAACTCCCTGAACAACATAAGTTTCAAGACTATTCTTTTGCTGAAATATGTGTTATCTCAATATTTGCTGTATTCAGGGAATACTTCATTTGGAACCAGGTCTAGCATCCATCCTGAAGCAGCAACAGGTGGCGAAAATATATGATGAATCGGATGAAGTGGTTGGAAGATGAGGTCTAAGAGACTATGCACAAACTTGCGAAGAATCTTTCATGCCAGATACACTGGGTTGAACAATGTTCCTCACAATTCATGTCTACCCAGCACTTTGAAATGTGAACTTATTTGAAAATAGTATCTCTGCAGATGTAACTAGTTCAGGTAAGCTCATACTGGATGGGGGGACGGGCATATAATCCAATGACTGGTATCCTTATAAGAAGAGAGAAATTTGGACACAGAGGGAAAATGACAATGAAGACACAGATACACACACACAAGGCCAGGTGAAAACGGAGGCAGAGATTAAGTGCTGCTTCCACAAGCCAAAGCTTGCCAAGGACTGTCAGCAACCACCAGAGGCTAGGAAGAAGGAAGGAAGGATCCTCCCCTAGAGCCTTCGGAGACAGCATGACCCTGCTGACTCCTTGATTTCAGTCTTCCCGCCTCCAGAACTGTGAGGGAATAAATTTCTACTGTTTTAAGCCACTTCCGTGTGTGATACTTTGTTACAGCAGCTTAATGAAACTTATACACTACATGAGGGTTTGGCCTTTACTTTGTCAATGAAAAACCACTGAAGCGAGTTCAGTAGGAAGATGTTAGTAGCCTAAGGGAGCTCAGTAACCTGAAGGTGGGGGACGGGGAACAGATGCCTCTTTTATTTTCTAGGAAATAATAATTATATGTGTGTTGTGTGTGTGTGTGTTTTATTACTCTCACCATGATTTTATAAAGGAAAGAATATTTTAGCACCAGTGTAGGTTGGAAATAAACTTAGAATATGATTAAAATTTAAATATAATTTTTATAATTTCTTCATTTTGCTAAGGACTGGTAAAAATTCAGTCAGGGATGGGCACAACTCTACTCCCGGTTCATTAAATCCTTGCTAACTCCAGCCTATTCGCAAGCTTAACCATCCTCAAAGCCTTCCTTACAGAGGGTCATCGCCACATACATAGGAAGGGACCCACAAAACATACCAGCATTTTACAAACCTTCTAGAAATCCAACGTACTCTCTTGCATTTTCTCAATATTTTTACATGTACAACTGATTTAGGTTTATTGAAGAATAAATCATGAACATTTGGAACTAAAATAAATTCTGGAGAGCCTAATTCAATTTGTTCCTTAACCTAAAGAGAGGCTCAGTTACTCAGAAGGACGTAGGACCAGCTACTCAACTAGTGCTTAACACAGTTAGTACTGTTTGAAACCATATATTTTAACTCCAGACTTATGGTTCCTTCCTCTACTACTCTACTTTGCCTTTGTTGGTTTTCTGCCTACTTCACATTTTTCATGTTTTATCTCCCCAACTCAATGTCCTTCTCTTGAAAGTCTAAGACCTCTTCTTGGGTATCCCTCCATGCGCCTCTTTCTGGCTAAGCACTCAGTACCTGTTTAAAAGACGTGGAAGAGAAGAAACAGGTATAAAGAGGCTGATGATCAGCTGTGATCAAAGTTCTTCTGCCGCAAGTAGTAAGTCCTTTCCTTCATCTTTCCAAAACTCTCTTTAGCTAAATCAGGTCCTTTCCTCACACCCCAGGCTCTGGTCCTCTGTCAGCAGCCTCACTCTTGTTTTATCTTCCTTTGTGCATCAGTGATTCATATTTCCTCCCAGGTGTGCTATGGCTATACATGATTGGGTTGGATAAAAATGGGAAAGTTCTTCCGGACTGCTTTAAACTATACTGTTTTCTTTCTATATCCAAAGGAAGACAATTTACAAGAAGAGCAAGGGAAAGGAAGGGATGGACTATGGGATAAAAGCTGAGGGTTTTTTGTTGTTGTTGTTTTTGTCTCACCAGAGAATACTTTCTTAATCATCTAACCTGCACTGCTCTTTCCCTGTGTGTGATACACTGGGAAACACCACAGTCAAGGGCTCTAAGGACTTAGGTTTAAATTTAAATGAGGCCCTTAATTTCTCTACGACTCAGTTTCCACACCCGTAGTGATGGGATTCTAAATTGATCCTATTTATCTAAAAGGGTGTTTGTGAGTATCAAATATCATAAAATTGTTCTATAATCTATAAGGTGCTGCATAAAGAAAATAATGATCAGCTTACTAGTTAAAACAGGTAAATAACTCCCTACTAGGGGGGAAAAAAAGCAAATTGCTAAAATAAAAGGCACTAAACAAATACTAAGTGCTCCTGGTAAAGAAATATTGCTTGCATTAGCCAACTCCATCTGTCCAATTTCCTTGATGCCTTTTCTTGCTTCTCTGGAATTTTAATTGAAAGAGCAATGACATTCCTCAGTTTGCAGGGCCTGTCACGTTAACATATCAATCCAGTGATGGTTTTTCCAAGGGCCTGTGAATGGAAATGTCCATTCACAAGGAGCTTACTATGTAAAGAGCATGAAATAAATAAATATGAATGGTCAGCTTTGCCATTCTCCAGCCCTGTTTGCTGAAGTAAGAAATCAGTTTTTGTGGTTCAAATTCCAACAACTTCTGATCTTAATCATTAGTACTGGACAAAAGATTGAGGCTCCACTAATTTCCTATCAAAGCCCAGAAAGGTATTTCAGAGATCTGTCTTTAAACCTTTTGGATAATGCACCCCATTAATAAAATAAATTTGAGTATATACCCCTAATATGCACACTTTGTGGTAAATTACACATGTACTATTATATTTTTATATTATGCACTTTAGAAAACATACAAGGGACTTCCCTGATGGTCCAGCGGGTAAGACTCTGCACTCCCAGTGCAGGGGGCCCAGGTTCGATACCTGGCCGGGGAACTAGATCTCGCATGCATGCTGTAACTAAGAGTTTGCACGCCGCAGCTAAGAGTCCACATGCCGCAACGAAGATCCCACATGCCGCAACTAAGACCCAGCACAGCCATAAATAAATAAATACATATATACATACATACATACATACAAAAAGTTCAAAGGATGAAATAAAAGTATATAAATACAAAGCCCTTACTGAAGAGCACCTGAATAGTGTTACCTCCATCCAGTGTGAGAACCCACATTAGAGTTGTCTTATCACCTACTCGTGCCCTGTCTTGTCCCAAATAATAACTATGTTTCATGCTGTATGCTTATGCTAATAGGAATCATCAAGAAATCGATCTCGTCACCACTGTACACATTTGTTCATTACCCACTGGAGCACTGGGGCATTGTCTCATGTCCAAATTTCTCAGTGGGCATTGATTGGGCTGCAGCCTCTGGTGATTTATCTGTCTTTCCAGATGAAATAGTCAACCTCGCATGCCCTCCTTGTCTACAACTTACTTGTCTTTGGGGGCTGAAAATACTGCAGTTTGGTTGAAAATACTTGCAAGCTTTTGCAGCAAAATATTTTCACTAGCAAGGGAGAGAGAAGTAAACCCAGAGTCTGGGATTGTAACCCGAAAGGCAGTGCTGAAAAATACCCATGTACATATAAACTTCAGAAAGTACTTACCACATGTAATTTTGTAAACTACCAAATTCCTTGGCAACTTCATTTTTACTTGAATTTTATATTCTGTTCTTTATTAAGCCATTTTAAATTTTAATACAAAAATAATGTTTTAAAACCATGAACACCACATAAATGAATTGCCCTTAGGGAGACAGCCCATGCTTACTCTACTGCTGTGGGTATTCTCAGCATTCCCAGGATTTTGCTCACCTAGGTACAGAAACTTGAGAATAACGGATAAGGACTCAAATGGGAGATGGGAATTCAGCCAAGTTCCTGCTATGTGGCTCAAGGTCCAACGGTGGGACCTTTGCAGGTCACTTAACTTCTGTAAACCTCATCAAATGGTATCAATTCATGTGATGAGAAGTGGGGACAATTCATGTCTAGCAACAGTCTTCTTTCCAGGTCATACCTCAAAGACCTCCTCTTATAAACCGAAAGCATGAAAACTCAAAGGAGGCCTAGCAGTCAACAAACAACATATTAAAGATAAGGAAATAGAGGACCAGAAAGGTTGACTACTTGCCAAACTCATAGAGCTAGTATTTTCAAACACTAGAGATGATAGTTTTGATTTAAGGAGGAAAACTGTTTCACAAAAGAAATTAATTTATAGAGGACTTTCAGGGAAAATTAGGAGTGTACCTCGTGTCCCAACTACAAGTCCACTTATCTTTCCACAGTATATGTCTTTGTCTGTAGTCTTTACACATGCTAGGTGCTCAAAGCATACGTGTTAAAATGAGCTCAATCGTTCTAGCTGAAGGGCGACTGAGAAGCTACTATAGCTTGCATTCTCATCCCTGCCCCTTTAAGCTTAGTGAATTTTCTAAGTATTTTCCAGTGGCTTCAGAGAAGGTTTATACATGTGTGGATACTTTTCAGCAATGTCTCTGATTATGGGGCGTTTGAATCAAATTCCATCTGTTGATATAACCAACATTTATTATCTTTCTCAAAAGGGCTGCTCTCTCTGTGAGTTTTCTTTCTAACTTAAGCAGCTAAAATACTCTGAGGCTTCACACTCCGTTTGCGTTCTGAGCCCGACCCCCGCCTGCTCTTCAACCTCCTCATTTCACCTCCATCTCTTTTCAGATTCTCAGCCCACTAGTCCCCTACTGCTACTCCCCAATCAACACACACATGCTCAAATCTCTCCCTTCCTAAAATAAGGTGAAACATTTTCCCTCCTGTGCTCTCCCTCTGCTGCACCCCACCCTCCTTCCTTAAGAGATAAACTTTTTTTTTTTTTTGTGGGATCCTCCCGGACAGGGACACGAACCCGTGTCCCCTGCATCGGCAGGCAGACTCTCAACCACTGCGCCACCAGGGAAGCCCAAGAGATAAACTTCTTAATAAAGATGTCTGCACATACTGCGTCACTCATTCTCAGTTTCTGCTCTTACCTTCACCTACTACAATCTGGCTTCTGCCTCCAGAACTCCAGAGAAACTGCTTTCCCTCAAATCACAACCGGTCCTTAGTTGTTAAATCCACCTGACATTTTCAAGGCCTTCCTGCAACACTGTATTTTTTTAAATCAATATTTGTTTCATTGAAGTATAGTTGATTTACAATGTTTTGTTAATTTCTGCTGTACAGCAAAGTGATTCAGTTATATATATATATATATGTATGTAAATACATACATGTATATACACATTCTTTTTTTATATTTCTTCATTATGATTTATCATAGGATATTGAATATAGTTGCCTGTACTATACAGTAGGGCCTTGCTGCTTATCCATTCCATATAAAAGCCTATATCTGCCAATCCCAACCTCCCACTCATCCCTCCCCCAAGCCCCTCCCCAGTGGCAACCACCAGTCTGTTCTCTATGTCCGTGATTCTGTTTCTGTTTCATAGATAGGTTCATTTGCAATACCGTATACTGTGGATGTGCCCTTTTTTCCCTGGCTCCAATGACCAATATCCCTTGAGTTTCCAACCTCCTCAGACATTCTTTCTTCATGTCCTGGGCTCCCTTTTTCAGCTTACCTGTTAAGTTTTGGTATTGCCCAAGGTTCTGTTCTAACTCTTCTTTTTACACTGTTATCATACCCATGACCTCAACTATCTTCTCCACAGTAGTGAATGCCAAGTTCACCTCTCCAATCCAGACTTCTCTTCTTACCTTCAGACCCATAGACAGATTGCGTCCCAGAAAGTTTCCCTTACCAGAGTGGTGGATCTGGGTGGATACACCCAGATCCCTTCATAAGAGTTGGCCTAGCTATCCCACTCTCCTTTTTTTTTTTTTTTCACACACACACAGACTGTATTTTATTTTTACAAGAGATAAATAAACTGACACCAAGCATTGTAAATGGATGACCACAACAAAAGCAACAATGATTGCAATTACCAAACACAAAACAAACTCATACTGTGTCATAATATTGACATTCAGTCCAGCAATCCTCCACTGCAACAGCTCCTTTACTTTGCAGTGATAATTGATTTGTATATTTTTTGCCTCTGAGTCCTTGCGGGATTTTTTTTTTTTATCCCACTCTCCTTAGCTACTCAGAATACCGGCTGCTGACGACTCACAGCTGTGTCCCTCACTGGACACTGCTCTCCTTCTCAGAGAACTGCATCATTCAAGCTTATGCCCTCTTCCAGAAGGCAGCCACAGAAAAGGACTGGTTAATGTGCGGATAAAAAGACCAGGCCCTCCTGCCTCAATGTTCAGTACTACGAAGTGCCTTCCAGAGCTCCTGACTGAATCGGCTGACTTCTCATTTCACATCTGCTCTTCCCTTTGTCCATTCCTCCTCTCATCACTTCTCTACTGGATTATCTCCTATGGGAACTCCCAATAAATCTTCTGCATTCAACTCTCCATCTCAGAGTCTCTATCTCAAGGAACCATCAAAAGAAAACTCACCATAACCTCCTATAAACTTATAAAAACTATTTTTTCGTTATTTAAAACTTTACTCTTTAATTAGAAACCATATCAAAAATAGTCATGTCAAGACTGTTTTTTCCTTAATTTGTCAGGCTTGAGCAGAGTTTACACCAGGCCAGACTCATCCCAGCTCTGGCTACAGCCTACTCTCTACGCTCTGGTCCCAGTCACGTTGGTTGGAACCTGGCTGCACTTCATCCAAGGGCCTAATTCAAGGCTCTTCGTGGCTTCTTCCTTCTCCTTTTCCACCTCCTGCAATATTCCCCATCTTAGTATATGGCACCATCATACACCCAGGTGATCAGGTCAGACAGTTAGGAACCATCCTTGGCTTCTTCCCCATATCTCAGCCACTCACCAAGTCATGTCAATTCTACTTCCCAAATATCTTTCAGGTTCACCTTTTTTCCTCCATTTTTACTATAACTTCCGCAGTTCAGGAAAACAACTCCTCTCTCAAGACTGTTGCAGTGCATCCCAACCAGCAAGCCAGAGCTAGAAGTTGATCATCTCACCCCTGGGCTGGCCTGAGGTAGCCAGGACACACCACTCATTTGTATCTATCCAAGAATAACCCCTCCAGGCTTCCAAATTACCAACAGGGTCCTGCCATTTGTCATACAATATTATCATTTTCTGGGTATGTCACGCCATGAAAAAGACAGGAAACTGCTATTGCCATTTGGTCCTAGTTGGTCACTCTGCCTTGGGTCTCCCCTTCCCTATGCTAGATGATAAGTCCCTTATAGGCAGGAACTCAGTATTTTCTCTCTGTTTCCCAGAGTTCAGCCTAAGACCGGCACATAGTAGTCACTCACCAAATATTTGTTGAATAAATCAGTAACCTAGTCAATCCATCCTTCGAAAGAAGTAACGAAGCAGAGTTTGAAAGGGTAAGGAGGTAATAATGAAAAGAAGAAAGGGAAAGGAAAAGAAACCAGTTTCTCATCCTTCCAACACTCTCGTTCCTGGTGTTGAATTGACTGCCACAATGAATGATCTATTTTAGAAGGTAAGAGGAATGTTGGTAAAGTTCTGGAAAACAAGGTTTTTTAAATTATAGACACATTTTGTCATTTTGCCCTTTTCAGTGTGTAATCTCTAAGAGGGCTTATAATACCAGCTTGTGCAATGAAACAGTTTACCCAACAGAGGGATCAATAAATACAAATTAATGACAATAATTAAGGAGGACAGACTAGAATTGCTAAGTAAACTTCATCTGAGGCAAATCCCTCTCTGGAATGGAAGTTTTATACACTTGGTCCTGCCTGTTGCATTATAATTCTTTTTGACAGTGGAATAACACTGGTCAACAAGTGGAAAAATAGGTGTTCATGTCGCAGCTCAACCATATACTAGTGATGTGACCTTGAGGGAGGTACTTAACTTTTTTGAACTTACATGTCTTTGCCTGCAGTAAGAAAGGATTAGATTGGACGATGTTTAGGTCCACTTCCAGCTCCAAAATTCTATTCTGATCTGTCCTATGTTCTTTTTAGCTCTCTCAATGCCTGCCAACCCAGTGGTTTCTTTTGCAAAGTGGAAAATGAATTCAAACTGGCTAGTGTTTTATTAACGTTATCTAAAAATAAACTTCAAAACAGTGACCAGGAGACTACTCTGTGGAAGCAATGCATGTCAGCAAGCTAGAAGCTTTTTACAGGAACCAACTCCAGTCTTATTCTTCTTCACCTCTTAAAGCATGTGCTTCAAACAGGAAAGATAATGAGAGAACGGATATACTTACTAACCAAGCCAGTCTATGGAGGAGAAGGGAGAAAATAAAACGTGGAAATTTAGGCAACTGTTGACTCTAGGCATCACACAGAAGGGAAGCCTGAGACAGAAACTAGATCAGAAATGGAAATCCAGTGGTTATTGGCAGGCACTAACTGGATCTAACCAAGGATTAATTCACCTCCCTCTTCCACTACTTTGTTCCTATTAGGTAGAGATGAGGTAGAAAAGGCAAGTTTGATGTTCTAGAAGTATGTGGCCTCACAATTTCCTGGATATACTATATCATATCACTTCATCCACTTTTAAACTCTATTCTGGTCAACTATATTTATTGGTGAGTTTTCAGAAGACCATTATTACTATTTTCTTTCTTTTGTTTAAAAGAGAGGCACATTCATGTCAGAATGTGTATCTCCTGAGCTAATATATTTTTGATTCTTTTGAGGGGGGTGAAATATGAAAGAGAATCACCTGAATAAAAATGTGGACAATTTGTAACATGTGACCATCTGGCAAATGCCCCCCAGGCATTAGAGATCAGCTATGCATTAGAGATCAAGAGAAAGGTAGACAAAAAATATAACGCAAACATATGACATTCCTAACAAAGTAAATAACACCATTAATTCCTACTTCAAGAGAATTTTCCTCTGCAACCCGACACACTGAAAAAAGCCCATAGGCTCTTTGAAAAAGTCTTATTAGTGGTGACGTTAGAACAGCTCGACCCTTTAAAAAAAAATAGGCCTCCTTTGGGAATAGACGCATCTCACAGCCAACCTTCATAGAGGCACACACTTTTGGCCATCTTTCCACCAGAGCAGGCTCTCTGCTGTGTGAGAAGGGTGAGTCCTCTCCTGAGGTGCTATGTTTCAGCCTGGTATCTCAGTATTTCTAGGAGCAAAGTTCCCAGGGACATTTTATTTACTATCTAGAAAAGTTTACTTTCCACTTGCCTAGGCAGCAGGTGATGTTTCCATTAAAAATACATCCCTTAATTCTCAAATCTCAAGCCTCAACTTTGCTTGATAACATTATTCTAAGTACCAAAAATCTAAGTCTAATGAGAAGAGTTAGCATTAAATCGTTTACTTACTATGGGCAAGACCCTATGTTCAATGTTTCACATGCAACCAACTTCCATTCTCTCCTCACCAGTACTGCGAGGTGGGTCTATACCACCAGCAACTTCATTTAACAACAGGGGACAACAAAGGCAGCCCCTCACGTGGCCCTATTCCCCGGAGGAAGACAAGGTAATCCCTCTCAAGTAGTAATGGGTAAAAAGTTCTCCAATTGGCCATGATCAAATGGAGTTTAGAGGTGAGATGTGTAACCAACCAAAGATCACTGCAAATGACAGGGGTGCATGTCTAGGGGTTAGAAGAGAAAGTTACGGCCAAAATGTAAAATTCAAATGCAAGCAGCCTTTTATGTATAATGACTGATTTTCCATTCATTATATGAGAACTGGAACTGCTCAAAATGTCTGCACTATTTTTTTCACATATTTATTGGAGTATAATTGCTTTACAATGGTGTGTTAGCTTCTGCTTTATAACAAAGTGAATCAGCTACACATATACATATGCTCCCATATCCCCTCCTGCTTCCATCTCCCTCCCACCCTCCCTATCGCACCCCTCTAGGTGGTCACAAAGCACCGAGCTGATCTCCCTGTGCTATGCAGCTGCTTCCTACTAGCTATCTATGTTACATTTGGTAGTGTAAATATGTCAGTGCAACTCTATCACTCCATCCCATCTTACCCTTCCCTGTCCCCGTGTCCTCAGGTCCATTCTCTACATCTCCGTTTTTATTCCTGTCCTGCCCCTAGGTTCATGAGAACCCTTTTTTTCTTTTTATTAGACTCCATATATATGTATTAGCATATGGTATTTGTTTGACTCTTTCTGACTTCCTTCACTCTGTATGACAGGCTCTAGGTCCATCCCCCTCACTACAAATAACTCAATTTCATTTCTTTGTATGGCTGAGTAATATTCTATTGTATATATGTGTCACATCTTCTTTATCCATTCATCTGTTGATGGACACTTAGGTTGCTTCTATGTCGGAGCTATTATAAATGGTGCTGCAATAAACATAGTGGTACATGTCTCTTTTTGAATTATGGTTTTCTCAGGGTATATGCCCAGTAGTGGGATTCCTGGGTCGTATGGTAGTTTTGTTTTTTAAGGAACCTCCAAACTGTTCTCCATAGTGGCTGTATCAATTTACATTACCACCAACAGTGCAAGAGTGTTCCCTTTTCTCCACCCTCTACGGCATTTATTGTGTGTAGATTTTTTGACGATGGCCATTCTGACTGGTGTGAGGTGATATCTCATTGTAGTTTTGATTTGCATCTCTCTAATGATTAGTGATGTTGAGCATCCTTTCATGTATTTGTTGGCAATCTCTATATCTTCTTTGGAGAAATGTCTATTTAGGTCTTCTGCCCATTTTTGGATTGCGTTGTTTTTTTTGATATCGAGCTGCATGAGCTGCTTGTATATTTTGGAGATTAATCCTTTGTCAGTTCCTTCATTTGCAAATATTTTGTCCCATTCTGAGGGTTGTCTTTCTATCTTGTTTATGGTTTCCTTTGCTGTGCAAAAGCTTTTAAGTTTCATTAGGTTCAATTTGTTTATTTTTGTTTTTATTTCCATTTCTCTAGGAGGTGGGTCAAAAAGGATCTTGCTGTGATTTATGTCATAGAGTGTTCTTCCTATATTTTCCTCTAAAAGTTTTATAGTGTCTGGCCTTACATTTAGGTCTTTAATCTATTTTGAGCTTATTTTTGTGTATGGTGTTAAGAAGTGCTCTAATTTCATTTTTTTACATGTAGCTCTCCAGTTTTCCCAGCACCACTTATTGAAGAGGCTGTCTTTTCTCCGTTGTATATTCTGCCTTCTTATCAAAGATAAGGTGACCATATGTGCATGGGTTTATCTCTGGGCTTTCTATCCTGTTCCATTGATCTATACTTCTGTTTTTGTGCCAGTACCATACTGTCTTGATTACTGTAGCTTTGCAGTATAGTCTGAAGCCAGGGAGGCTGATTCCTCCAGCTCCGTTTTTCTTTCTCAAGATTGCCTTGGATATTTGGGGTCTTTTGTGTTTCCATACAAATTGTGAAATTTTTTGTTCTAGTTCTGTGAAAAATGCCATTGGTAGTTTGATAGGGATTGCATGAAATCTGTAGATTGCTTTGGGTGGTACAGTCAGTTTCACAATGTTGATTCTTCCAGTCCAAGAACATGGTATATCTCTCCATCTGTTTGTATTATCTTTAATTTCTTTCATCAGGTCTTACAGCTTTCTGCATACAGGTCTTTTGTCTCCTTAGGTAGGTTTATTCCTAGGTACTTTATTCTTTTTGTTGCAATGGTAAATGGGAGTGTTTCTCTTTCAGATTTTTCATCATTAGTGTATAGGAATGCAAGAGATTTCTATACATTAATTTTGTCTCCTGCTACTTTACCAAATTCATTGATTAGCTCTAGTAGTTTTCTGGTAGCATCTTTAGGATTCTCTATGTATAGTATCATGTTATCTGCAAACAGTGACAGTTTTACTTCTTCCTTTCCAATTTGGATTCCTTTTATTTCTTTTCCTTCTCTGATTGCTGTGGCTAAAACTTGCAAACTATGTTGAATAATAGTGGTGAGAGTTGGTAACCTTGTCTTGTTCCTGATCTTAGCAGAAATGGTTTCAGTTTTTCACCACTGAGAAGGATGTTGGCTGTGGGTTTGTCATATATGGCCTTTATTATGTTGAGGTAGGTTCCCTGGATGCCTACTTTCTGGAGAGTTTTTATCATAAATAGGTGTTGAATTTTCTTGAAAGCTTTTTCTTCAACTATTGAGATGATCATATGGTTTTTCTCCTTCAATTTGTTAATATGGTGTATCACATTGATTGATTTGTGTATATTGAAGAATCCTTTCATTCCTGGGATACCTCACTTGATCATGGTGTATGATCCTTTTACTGTGCTGCTGGATCCTGTTTGCTAGTATTTTGTTGAGGATTTTTGCATCTATATTCATCAGTGATATTGGCCTGTAGTTTTCTTTTTTTGTGACATCTTTGTCTGGTTTTGGTACCAGGGTGATGGTGGCCTCGTAGAATGAGTTTGGGAGTGTTCTTCCCTCTGTTATGTTTTGGAAGTTTGAGAAGGATGGGTGTTAGCTCTTCTCTAAATGTTTGATAGAATTTGCCTGTGAAGCCATGTGGTCCTGGGCTTTTGTTTTTTGGAAGATTTTTAATCACAGCCTCAATTTCAGTGCTTGTGACTGGACTGTTTATACTTTCTATTTCTTCCTGGTTCAGTCTCAGAAGGTTGTGCTTTTCTAAGAATTTGTCCATTTCTTCCAGGTTGTCCATTTTATTGGCATATAGTTGCTTGTAGTAATCTCTCATGATCCTTTGTATTTCTGCAGGGTCAGTTGTTACTTCTCCTTTTTCATTTCATTTCATAATTCTATTGATCTGAGTCTTCTCCCTTTTTTTCTTGATAAGTCTGGCTAATGGTTTATCAATTTTGTTTATCTTCTCAAAGAACCAGCTTTTAGTTTTATTGATCTTTGCTACTGTTTCCTTCATTTCTTTTTCATTTACTTCTGATCTGATCTTTATGATTTCCTTCCTTCTGCTAACTTTGGCGGTTTTTTGTTCTTCCTTTTCTAATTGCTTTAGGTGTACAGTTAGGTTGTTTATTTGAGATGTTTCTTGTTTCTTGAGGTAGGATTGTATTGCTATAAACTTCCCTCTTAAAACTGCTTTTGCTGCATCCTATATAGGTTTTGGGTTGTCGTGTTTTCACTGTCATTTGTTTCTAGGTGTTTTTTGGTTTCCTCTTTGATTTCTTCAGTGATCTCTCGGTTATTCAGTAGTGTATTTTTTAGCCTCCATGTGTTTCTATTTTTTACAGTTTTTTTCCTGTAATTTATATCTAGTCTCATAGCATTATGGTCGGAAAAGACACTTGATATGATTTCAATTTTCTTAAATTTACCAAGGCTTGATTTGTGTCCCCCCCCCCAAAAAAAATACATATATGTACTTTTTAAAAAGACAAGGAGAAAAGTAAAAATTAAATAAATTAAATTAAATAAAATAACAACAATGCTCCGCTTCCCCCTAGACAAAAGCACTAAGAGAAGTTATAAAAGAGCACGAGATCCCAGTTTAAGCAAAAGAAAATAGAAGGGAGCCAAGTGATAGGCTAGCTAGGTAATTGTAGGCAAGTCATTTCACTTTCCTGCTTACCTTTCAATGATTCTAGAACATACAAATTACTCCTGTGGACCTTTGTAAGAAGCCTATGAGGTGACAACAATGAAATCTGAAAAAGTCTGAATGTCCCATAAGTGCAAGGTGTTACTGTACCAACACTGTAATTCAGTTTAAGTTCCTTTCCCTGAAATTCTGTGAATGTAAATTTGAAACATAACCACAGTAAACTTTCCAGACTCTTCTCAACAACAATGCATCCTTTGTACCTTAGCTCTAATATTACAGATCTCCCAGAGGCAACTTGAAATAAGAAATGAGGTTGGAAAAATGAAGATCAATACAGACCTGATATTCATAATAAAACCAAGTTCAACTTGGGACAACTCCTACACTCCATCTGTCAAAAAGAAGATTATCACCACCCATGATAACCAGGGAACTGGAGCAACCTACGGTTAAAAGTGAAGATCAGAGACCTCATGTCAAGCTATACTAAAAATCATAACTTAAGATTTTAGGAACTTTAAAACAAACACTAATCTACTAAAACATAAGCAGAATAAACCCAAGAGTTATTTCTGAAAGAAATATCACACTCAACTTCTGTTTTATCTTTTGTTATCGATCATAAGATTTTTCACTTCTTCCCAAAACTCCCCTAATTAAAAATAGCCTTAAACAAGGGCTCAAGGGAAGTAACAGGATGCTGTCGGGAAACAGCAAAAGATGGCACTTATTTTCTTTGCTTCCAGGGTGGGTCTGTGTGTGCATCTCTGTATGTTTCACACTTGCTAAGAACTCAGTTTGTACAATGACATATGGCCTTTGGGACTTTGTAAAAAGAGCTAGTTAACTGAAGATAATTAATTCTGTCAAGTATTTTTCTTTAACATATATATAAAGATACCAACCACTTACGCCCAAGCCGAGCTGCCTCCTCTTTGCTTTTTCTCCTGTTGCTCTCTCTCTTCCATGTACCAATTTTGGTGCATCGTACCCACAGCGCAGTCAAGGTGTGACTCAGCTTTCACTCTCACCAGGAAGCCTTCCCAAGCCTGTTTTTAGAAGTGCCACCCGACATTATGTCACACATATTAAATGCACCCATGCCCCATTTTAAATATATATATATATATATATATATTTTGCTATGAAGTTTTTGCAATGGTTTAAATAATTCAGCTTTTGAACTTTGGTTATGAGTAACTCATCTGATACATGATTGACTCATTCCTTGAGAGTCTGATTCAGGCTCAGGGATTATTAAGAAGTGAGTGAGAAAATCTAACTTACAAATTGTTTTCAAACGTAATCCAATTTTTCAGAGCTTAACATGGAACAACACATGAAATTGGTACTATATTGTTTCATAGATATTTAATTAAGTATTGGTTAATTTTGATTTTGCAGATTTCATCTGTAGCCACTGATTTATATATTTTCATCCAGGCCCTATGTCTACTACTCTGATCTTTCAGGGCCTTATATGTAGTTAATCCCTGTTTTATTTTATTACCATATATTTAGACATGTATTATGTTAAATCATGCATTCTCAGTGGGGGAAATAATACCCCTAAGGGGATGAAAACTGGTTCTTGGGGAATGAAAAATCTTACTCTAATTGTGTATGAAGCACAGATACACAGTACATAGACAGATATACAGCAGATCTGTGGTATAAAATTTCCATGGAGTGGGGGGCAATTGGAAAAAATTTCTAAAAAAGCTCTTGGGGAGAATAATGGCAAAAAGGCTGACACTGCTTTGGATTGTACTCACGTGCTTTACATGCATCTGTCTGATTTTCCTAACAGAGTTGAAGCGGTTTAAAAACAAGGATTACATCTTCTACTTTTCCTGAATATTTACACCACCTGCTCAAAGGTTCCAACTTTTTTTTGTTTTCCACCCTCCTGAGAAAACATTGTAGTCTAATTTTATGGAACTGTGAATTATGCAAATTTGAAAGAATGTCATAACAAATACCCAGGGGTCAAAATGTGAAATAATGCACATTCCTTCAAACTAAACATTTGCCAAGAATTGCCTGGGTTTCAAAGCTGGTAAGCCACACGAATAGTTAATTGAATTTACGGCCAGGTGGTAGCACTGTAGGCATAGAAATTCCTTCCACCTTTTGTAGGGAACAAATTATGTGAAGGAGAGGAACACTTCTCTCCAATAATATCAGAATCTATTGAAGAATACTTGCAAGAACTCAATACATAACTACAATGATTACATATGTATATATAATTATATATAATTTACAACTATATAAAGTTATACATATATAAAAAGTAAGTCTGGCGATGTTTGAAAACATCTGTGTAACTATTACACATAAAGTTATACAGCAGAGTCTATTTTGGTCATTAAATTATCATCTTCATTTTTCTTTATTGCCTGTAATCAAGGATACGGCTATCACTGTGGCAGAGCTACCTGTCATGTGGGATACTGATTTGACTAGACTTCATGATACATGTAGCACTGGGAACAGTCAGCAGATGTAAGAGCCAAGAAGCATGCCTTAATGCCATCGAGAACACTGGATTCTCAGCACCTGGCCTAGTGCTTGGCACACAGTAGAAATGAAAATGAATTATCTGTTAAGTGGATATAAAATCTTGGTCACAGCAGTGCAATAACACTGGATGCTGAAAGGCAACCAAATACCTATTGTGATGACAGTATATATCCCCATTTATTACAGACATACATTTACAGCTTCACCAAAATGTGATGCCAAGCCTGTGACGGGCTCCCAGTTGTGAAAACCACAACAGTAATACAAGGCACAACTCTGGGAAAGGCATGAGAAGATCCAAGTTCAGGTTTCCTTCCACTCACTATCCCTGAGACTTGGGGAAAGCCGCTTATGTCTCTGGACCTTGATTTCCTAATAAAATGAGGGCATTGGATAAGTGATCCTAAAGGACCAACATTTTAACTGTGAAATTTTGTGAGGTTTATTATGCTCATTAAAAGCTTATCAGCAACGTCTCGGAATCTGTCCTGGATTTGAATTTCCAACCTATATTCCTGAGCCCAATAAAGATTAGCCCCAAGGAAGCTGTTTTAACGGCCCTAGTATCTTTGCTTCTGAATTTTGCATGGTGAACAGAGACTATGCAAAAATTGTCCACTCATGGCATGTGTGCTAAATTCAACCACATTTTTACAATATTATGGCCTTAGATCTTAAAAAAAAAAAAAAAGGAATCTTACTTCAAATGTAATGCAACGTAACAAGTACAAATTTTGCCTAAAGAAAGGAATGACAATTTCCTGACTTTCAAGGTGCTTATAATTATTGAAGAAACAAATACTAGGAATATAAAACAATCAAATAACAAGAAGGTATAATATGTATTAAAATTTTTAATCGAATGTGCTCAACGGCAAAGATATAAGGTACTAATCAGTGCGAAGAGTGGTCAAACTGGGAAGGGATCAATGTTAACAGAATTCCTGAAAGGTTCAGTGAAGCACGTGGTGCCTCGGAATGATAGCATCCTGGACTAACGCAACTAAGTTACCTTAGAGGTAACTTAAACCATTCTTCCTGTAGCACTTCATCTCCCTTTACCATCTAGCTGCTAGATAAATGTTCCTACTGATGGAGCAGCAAACACTTCATTACACAGTCCATTTATTTTTCAATCAACCCTTAATATACAAAGTTTGCCTTACGTTGACCTCAAGTTGACTCTTCTTCATTTTCTTCTAATCTCCTGTTCCATATCCTGCTCTCTAGAGTTCCACAGATTAGGTGGAATCCGTCTTCCAAATGAAATCTCTTCAGTCCTTTACAGACAGGGCTCATACTGGACTAGTCCCTCCACCTGGGTAATCATTCCCAGTTCCTTCTACCATTTTCCTTACATGAACCAGTCTGGTCTGGACCCATCCCATCTCTCCTCACCACCCTTATCCCTGTTCAAAAGAGGCCAGTCAAGACTAAGATGAATTGGTTATCATACTCCCTTCCACAGGAAATTAGTGTGAACAAATGAAGGCCATGTAATGAGATAAAATATATTCAGCACAACAATCTGGCTTCCAAGTTGTGCTTTAAATACAGCCACAAAAGCCATGTGAGTTGGAACAAAATGACTCACTGTGTGGTTATTGTGCACAGCTGAGCAGGCTGTACACTTCATCCTGGCACTGTTTGAAGAAACTTGTCCGAAACACCATGTGGACAGAACCCAAGGTGTTCATGCCCCAATGAGAAGCACAAATCGTTAAAAGAAAAACGTGGAAAGCAGTTTCCACGTTGGTGTGTAATTTCTCAATGTTATTGCCAGCACGGAGAAATGCTTTGAAGGTGAACAAAAGCTAATATGAAGCACTGCAATAAACACCAGTGGTACTTGTTACTACCTTTCTGAAGCTTCCCAAGTTAATTCTAATTCCTCTAAACCCCCTCTGTAGAGATAACACGACGCTTCAACACACCTGGGGTTTCACCCAAGTATGGTGTCTTTCAGCCCTCTAATATGGTGCGCTCAAGAGCCCTCAAATCACATATTTGTGAAATTCTGGAACCAAGGGAGGTATCTGCTCTGTCAAAGCTGAGAATAAGTGAAATCACTGATCACAGTTTCCATCTAAGTCCAGTTATGGAGAGGACAGGCACTTGGAAAGAGGAAGGTTTTATGCACAAAATCCTTGGGCCAGAGACTGAGTGGTTAGTGTGCGGAAGGCTACCCACCTCCGAAAACTGGGGCCACTCCTTCAGAGAAGAGGTTACAGGAAGCAGCAGAAGAGGCTGATCTCATATGAGACCCTGTGAGATGCAGAGCACAACAGAGCTGTAGCCTACGAGACAAAAGTGACACCGACTGGAGAGCAGGGCCATCCTCTCTATTTTTTTCACGTCACACATCTCTGATCGAATCCCTTGACAAGATACTTTCAGAGTTTCAGGACGTATCACTTTTTTAACATTTAGTGTTCTCATGGTGGGTGCTGGCAGCAGTGGAGCGGGGCGGCACTAACAAATGAATTCATTAGCAGAAGACATCAACACTGGAGTAGGAGCAAGAGAAGAAAAACACGGTGGCTACTACATCGGGAATGTGGCTGGCAGAGAAGCCACGTCAACACTTTCAGTACTCTCTGGAAGACTGTCCAGTGGGTGGGATGCTGGACACCAGCAGGTCTGAGCTGGTGAATCAGAGTGTGGGAAATACAAATACCACTGGGAACTTATCTGTACCCAGAGGCTACTGAAGTCAAGAGGCTGTTTAGATTCATTCCACTTATCTTTGCTTATGATTTGGTCATCTTAGGCAGGCCCTGGTAAAGGACTCTCCTGGAGGAATATATTTAGCATACTCATGAAAGATTACCTTCTATAAACTTAAAGAATAAAATAGAGATATAAAGCTGGTGGAAGAGATTTTTAAATTCACATGCAATAAGCAATATTTCAAAATGGTGGTCAAAATTCAAGAAGCTGGACTTTCTGAGACCCTAGAAATCCTGGATTTCGTAGAGTGATATGGGGCATGGCCCTTCTAAAAATGGCAACATCACGTTTGCGATCATACAGCTAGGGCATATAATGCATTGCTATTCAGCTAGCCTTCATCCTACTCATCTTTGATATGAGAGCCACTGAAGTCAGCTCTGTGATGGAATAAGCAGCTAAATACCAAATTAGAACCTCGAATCATCCTCTCACAGTTTTCATGCAGAAGATGTATGGCTCCCCTTTCCGAGCAACAAAGACCAAATATTTATACAGCAGGTTATAAAGCAACTGAAGAAACAGAATGCAAATGAATCATCGGGTTGAGGAGGTATCTTCCATTTTGACAGCACACTCCCCTAAAACTGGGAAATTTTTTGTGTACATGATTCATTTTCTCTTTCCCTGCAAAGTGACGAATTAGCTACCATTTATTCCTTTTTCCCTCGAGGAGGAAAAATCATTCTATGCATAGGCAAGAGTATAGTCTGTCTTTTAGTCAGTTCTTTTGCACTGACTCAATCAAATCTGTCATCCAGGTGTTGTGCTTTTTCATGGCCCTTCGTGGATATGTTTTACTATCAGAATTGACATGATATGCAACCACCAAGCTACTATCGTGGCTAAAAGTCCCTGAGCTGGGAGATCTAATGACCTTCTTGGGACCAAAGCCCAAGACCGGCTTTCTTCCCTAATTCCACTTGGCTGTCATCTAACTTCTGTCTGCTGGATTTCTTACACTGCTTCTTTTACTAAAATCTGTCACTAGAATTCTGCAATCCTAGTATTTTAAAAAAGAGAAAGAAAGAAGATTTAAGTCTTTTGCATTTTTCTCTCAATCACTAATTCTTAAACTTCCTTATTGAGTAGAGGAACCTTTTGATAAAATGACATATTAGGCAGAACCTCAATCTAAAACTGGGTAAAAAGGGACACTAGGTTAGCTGAGCACACTGGAGAGAGAGGCTGGGCAGCTAAAGAGTTTGGAGCTAGACCACCATCCACAGTTATTTCCCATCTTCACCCAACTACCCCCTCTGTATCTTCTAGAATACAAAATTTGAAAATGACTAATTCATAATACTATGGAGAGTTCTGTTTTAAAGAATGGTGAGACATTTTCCATTAAAAAAATGAACATACATGATATCATCAACCTATTCTAAGTACGGCTATCACTTACCTTTGACTCCCAGACTATTAAAACATTATATTGTGATTTAATCCTAAAAACACTCATTCCCTAGTAACAATTTGTAAATTCTAAGATTTTTATCTTGAATTCCGGGAAGAAATTCAAAAATTTGCCTTCATCTGCTAAACTGTTTGGAGAACTTTATATGTCCGGTACTGGTAAGAATGTTAATATTTTTGGCTAAGGTCTACCATGAAAGATTCAAGGCAAAGTTCAAGTGCCTCTCACTTTGTGAAGGGTCTGGAGAAACCTGGAAGAATTGTGCAGCGATTCTTAGAAGCTGAAGCATCTGTGATCTCTCTAAGAAGAGACACTCTTTTCTTGCCCTTGGAAGCAACTGCTATTATTTTTTCATCCCAGTCAAAAAGGCTCTATAATCTCTGCTTTGGTTCCTATAATCTTATTTTTCAAATGCATGCCATCCTAGAAGTGGCATTCTTGTGATCTGCAGACAGACACTTAGTCACCAGATAAAGCTCTCCCTCAATAACATGAAAATGCTCTCTGCATAAAGGCATTGTAGAAGAGCAGGTGAATAAAGAAGAAAATGATGGTCATTTATACTTACAGCACTGTTCCATCAGGACCTCATTTATCATCAAGTACTAAAGAGGATCCCTTTGGAAAATGCACGCTTTCTATCTGCTGAATGTTTGCTAAGCAAACCAACTGCTTTTAAGGTTTACTGGAATAAAATAGCTATGGGTATTACTGGCACTTAATGATTCACAGCCTGAAACTATACTTCCTTTAAGAAAGGAGAGTAGGTGGGCTTCCCTCGTGGTGCAGTGGTCGAGAGTCCGCCTGCCGATGCAGGGGACGCGGGTTCGTGCCCCGGTCCGGGAAGATCCCACATGCCACGGAGTGGCTGAGCCTGCGCGTCCGGAGCCTGTGCTCCACAACGGGAGATGCCACAACAGTGAGAGGCCCGTGTACCGCAAAAAAAAAAAAAAAAAAAGGAGAGTAGAAAATGCACTTTGTTCCTTTAAAGGTTCAGCAGGGGACCTGTGTAGAGCATCTGGAGATTTGCAGACAACTGCAGACAGATTATACCCCACCTTCTTAGAGCCTAACATTCACTAGATGATTAGCCTCAAGCTAATCAATGATTTAAAACCTGAAATCATGCTTCCTGTGTTCCTCATGAATGAAGAGGCTACTAATGACTTAGCATCAGTAGGGCATGTGCTCTAACACATGTACAAAGTCAGTTATCTAGCCTTTTCTTCCTTCATTTCGCAAGTATTTATGGAGCACCTACTATGCTGTAAGGCAGACTGCATCTTTTGAAGTTTGTAGACAGAGAGCTGCCATCTGACAATGTAGGCAGACACCAATAAGAAGATCAGTTTGGTGAATTTGTCACAGTATAGAATTTGTGGCTCTCAGCCCAAAGGAGTTCACAAACGATGCTGCCTAATTCCTAGGTTTATCTGCACTTGTCCATGCTGAGTTACAGAAACAAAGCTCATAAGAAACGGATGGCTAAACCAGTGAGAAAAATAATTGCAATGCCGACCAGGGATCTATACAGTGTATCCCAACCAATACATTCTTTAGAATTACATAGAAATAAGTTCAACCTCTGTCACCTGCTGTCTGACTTTATACAAGTTTAGCAAACTCTTTAGACCCTCAATGCCCCCATCTATAAAATGGCAATCATACCTTATTCCACAAAATTGATGCTATTAAGTGAAGAACCTTTATGCAGTACCTATCACAGATTAATTCAAAAAATATTTTCTGAGCACCTACTATGTACCAGACATCATACCAAACACTGTGAACACAGCAGTGAGTGAATCAAACAATGGCTCCAAGGGCTATGGGAGGCAAAAGAGTGTAATGAAGAGAAGGCTGATGCCCACCAGTACAGGGAGAGCTAGCCACATGCTTTAGCGCCAGGTGTAGTCAGAGTGGGCATTACCTGTCAGGTGAGCAGTTTGGGTTCTGCCTAGGTTCCTTCTGTGATCCTTTTTCTAGGCTTCCTTGGTTGTCCAAAGTCCCTTATGACTGACAGCTGCACTCAACATAGAGCTCCAGAAAGCTAATACTAACTAATAATAACTGAGCACATACTATGTGCTTAAAATTATTTCTACTCTGGCTAGGGATCTGGTCCTCTCCCTAACATGACTTTTACATCTGTTTTATTTTAATCCAGTTAGTATGTGTAGCATATTTGTTAATGTGCCAAGTTAGCTAAACAGGAACTACGCTTTCCAGAATTCCCATCCCTGCAGCACTGTCTACATGAGACATCTCGCCTGAGAGCTAGAAGACAAAAGTGAAACAGTTGCCATCTTTTTAAACTTGAAAGGTAGGTGCACGGGGCACAAGGCAGTGTTACAGCCCCTGTGTTTAGTTGCTGGATGAAGGTCACCAGCTTCTCCTGCAGGTTACTTCTAACAATTCAGTTGGAAGCTTAAAAGCAGCGAGACACCTGTGTGGGTTCATCTGTCCCCAAGGACTCGGGCCCATTCTTGCAGGTTCCAGCTTGCCCTTTCTTCCTCCACTTCACATCCATTTTTCCTTCCTGACACTACACGCTTGGCTGACTTCAAACTCCAGCTCAAGACACCAAAGCTACAGCTCCCACTATTGTGAAAGTTGAATCTCTATATAAATCCTACATATGTCATCTAGAGCTTCTGCTTCTCTGACTGATACAATGCTCATTTCAAACCTTATTTCTCTAAGGGCAGTTGTTCTCCTTTCAAAGTTCCTGAGACTAAGGAAAAAGCCACTTTGATGAATCTCTATCCTTTAATGTTTTTTAAAAAAATACTTTATTGAGATATAATTCACACACCATAAAATTACCTTTAAAGTATATACAATTCGGTGGTATTTAACATATTCACCAAGTTATACAATCATCACCACAATCTAACCTCAGCATATTTTCATCACCCCCCAAAACCTCATCCCCATTAGCAGAACTCCCCATTTCTCCCTCCCCCCAGCCCATGGCTACCACCAATCTGCTTTCTGTCTCTATAAATTTGCCTATTCTGGATATAAATGAAATAACACGGTATATGGCCTCTTCTGTCTGGTTTCTTTCATTCAGCATAATATTTTCAAAGTTCATCCAGCTGTAGCATGTATCAGCAGTCACTTCTTTTTATTATTGAATAACATTCCATTGTATAAATGTACTTTTTTTTTTTTTGCGGTACGCGGGCCTCTCACTGTTGTGGCCTCTCCCGTTGCGGAGCACAGGCTCCGGACGCACAGGCCCAGCGGCCATGGCTCACGGGCCCAGCCGCTCCGCGGCATGTGGGATCTTCCTGGACTGGGGCACGAACCCGTGTCCCCTGCATCAGCAGGCGGACTCTCAACCACTGCGCCACCAGGGAAGCCCTAAATGTACATTTTATTTATTCATTCCTCAACTGATGGACATCCGGACTATTTCTAATTTTGGCTATTATGAATAATGCTGCTGTGAACATTCATGTACAAATTTTTATGTGAACGTACGTTTTTAATTCTTTTGAGTATATATACTCAGGAGGGACACTGCTGGGTTTTATGGTAACACTACGCTTAACACGTTGAGGAATTACCAAAATGTTTTGCAAAGTGGCTGCAACGTTTACATTCTCAGCAGCAGTGCCTGAGAGTTGCCATATTTCCACATCTTCACCAACGCTTGTGACTGATTATCTGTCTTTTTGATTATAGCCACGCAAGTGGGTGTGACAGTCATCTGATTATGTCTATCCTTTCTTTTAATAGGTGGCTAGACTGAAGAGTGTCATCTGTATTGTCTTAGGGCAAAGTTTTTTGTTGTTATTTTTTTCTTTTTTACCTTGAAACTTACAGAGGTAATAATAACAATGATGATCAGTATAGTTTGTATTGACACGATGCTCTATGATGAAGAAATTCATTCATTACAATATACTATTTTCTCCATGATCCTTCAAGAAAGACAATGAAGATGCTGTTATTTTCATAGTATCTCCATTATATGACAATGCCAGGCACACAACAGGATCCCCATTGAATGGCTAAATCCCATTCATTTTATACATGCGGAGACTGAAACTCAGAGAAGGAAACTTTCATGTTCAAGGTTGTCCAATTAGTAAGTGACAGAGTTTCCTAACCTGTGAGTGGGTGCTCTTTGCACAAGATTAAACATAATTTATAACTAATTAAAATGAAGAATGGTGTTCAACACATAAGTGATGCACATTAGATCGAACGATAAGATGCTATTCATGCTATTTCTTTGAGAGTATAGCTTTATTTAAAAACTATACTAAAAATCACAATTCAAAAAGTGAGGCTGGGACTTCCCTGGTGGCACAGTGGTTAAGAATCCACCTGCCAATGCAGGGGACACGGGTTCGATCCCCGGTCCGGGAAGATCCCACATGCCGCGGAGCAACTAACCCCGCGTGCCAGAACTACTGAGCCTGCACTCTAGAGCCCGCGAGCCACAACTACTGAAGCCCGTGTGCCACAACTACCAAAGCCCACGCACCTAGAGCCCGTGCTCCGCAACAAGAGAAGCCACTGCAATGAGAAGCCCGCGCACCGCAAGGAAGAGTAGCCCCCGCTCACCACAACTAGAAAAAGCCCATGTGCAGCAACAAAGACCCAACGCAGCCAAAAAAAATTGAAAAAGAAAAAAAAGTGAGGCCAGAGTCAACAGGTCTTCACACTCTCTCCCTCCTTCTCTCTCTCCCTCCCTCTCTCTCTCTCTTTCTCTCTCTCTCTCTCTCTGTCCCTCTCTCAGCTTAGTTGATCATGAGTACAATCTTTTACATTAAAACACTGTCTAGAAAATTCCTTCATCTATGTCCTATATAAGCATTTAAGAGGTAACACTCTGTTTAAAAAATTCCATTAAACATATAAGATAACATATAAGCAAACAAAAAATGATAGGAAAATAAAGTATGGCTACTTTAACCATTGATTGTTGTATAACATTTTGAATTTACTAAATGTTACTGAACTGTCCACTTTTCAAAGCTCAAATGGCTAATTTTATGTTATGCGAATTTTACTACAATAAAAGGGCGGTTGAAATTCTGAAAAGAAGCCTATTCCACATCTTAGTGATGAGTTCTATTCTATCAAGATTGGGCAAGGCCATGAGGGAGTGACTTACAATACGGCTGCCAGAGAAATAGGCTCCTCATTGAAGAAGACATCCGACAGCTGTAGAAATATATCATGCAATGCACACTTCCCAAAATGCTTCCGTCTTGTGATTTAAGCCAAGTCATGAGAAACAAAGAAAGATATTCTTTCCAAAGGCACATACATATACACATTTTCACACCTTCTTACCTGCACGGTCACACATTTAGCATGCACCTGAGGCAGAGTGAGAAATTCACCAAGATCACTCAGGACACCTTCTATCTGACAGCTGAGGAGTCAAGACTGGCATGAAGTCAACTGCAAAAAACCTCCTGACACAAAGCTGAAGCTCTGAAGCTCTGCTGGGGTCTTTGTGCTCTCAAACGCCTTTGATTCTAAGAGAACATCCACATCCAATCGAAAGTTGTTTTCTGTGCAAGCCAGGGAGAAACTAGATATTTAACTGAAGCTGAATTAAGTGAGGGAAACAAACACACTGTGCTCAGGATTTATATTTCTCCACACCTTCTTTGTAGCCCTGAAGCTCACACTAGTAGGTGTTTTATCAGCTACCTATTAAACTAAATTTTATTCTACCATTACCGACAATTAGAAACGAATTTATAATCCATTGGCTAGTCCAAAAGTTTTGTTTTTAACTTGTAAGTATGTAATCCATGCCCATAAGAGGCCCTGCATTATTCCTTGTCCCTGGGGTGGGAAGCTGCTGCACCCAGAGACTCCTGCTTTAGTGAAGAAGCACTCAGGCTTCTCCTTGAGCAATGGCTAGACTGTGGACGAACCAATGGAGTTTAACCCACTCACACAAGGTCAACCAGTGGACAGGTATTTTAGAGACCTATGAGGAGAACTTGTTGAAAACAAAACAAAACAAACAAACAACAACAAAAACTCTGTCCCATGAAAACAATGGTAATTAGCTGGTCCAAAAAGATTTTCTCCTTTGGAGTGTGTATAAAAATATATGGAAGGAACCAGCCAGTTGATAATAAAAGGAGAAACTAAAGAAATTAAAGGGGAGAGAGAAAGAAAGAGAGAGAGAGTGAGTGTCTGGCTAAGAACACAGCAAAGCCCAGGGAAAGCACAGATAAACACAGCTTGCAGCTTGCTTGGGAAGAGCTGGCATGACATCCTTATAGAGACCCCTTCTCTGTTTCGTGCAACGTAGAACACATGAACTCACATAATAAACAAAACCAGACTGTGAGAAAAATTCTAATCTTCATGTTTCATGTTCTAGTAATGCTTAGCTAGTCCAACTACATACATAATCGTAGTCCAAAGACTTGGTTGAAAATACCTGAACTATAGATATATGGCTGGGGAGAAACGAAATTGTCTGCATATTAACCCCTTTCTACAAAATGCTAGCAAATAGCCCAGCATTAAGGGAAGCTTTCTTATGCATTAGGTATGTAGAACAAAGCAGACTTGAGCACCTACCTGGAGAATTCTACTGCTACATGAACAATGGTAATATGTTTAATTTTGAGAAAACAAAGGTATAGCAGAAAAACAGTAAATGCTTATGGAGCACATAGTATATGCCAAGAACTATGCTAAATTGCCACATTTAATCTTGATAATAATCCCACTGGGTATCATTCTCATCTCCAAATTGCAGATAAATATACTGAGGGTCAAGAGGTAAAGTCAGCAGCCCAGGTCACAGAGCAACTAAGAAGCCAATGAAGGGATCCTGACCTGGTTTGTACATCTATAAGGACTGTATTTTAATGGTTACATTCGTCTGCCAATAATTTACTGTATGACCCTGAGAAACCAATTAACTACCCTGTGCTTCCTCATCTGTAAAATAAGAATATTATGTGCTGAACTGGGTGATTGGGATTGACATGTATACACTGATGTGTATAAAATTGATGACTAAGAAGAATCTGCTGTAAAAATAAATTAAATTAAATTTAAAAAAATAAGACAGCAATAAAGATGTAAGATTGAAATTAAAAAAAAAAGAATATTGGCATAGATAACGACCATAATTACATTTGGCTTGAAAATGCCAAAAGTATGGATAAGTCACTTTTGAGTTTAAAGAGGACACAATTATTACCAACACCAACTAACATTTATATGAGACCTCACTATGAGCAAAGTCTGACACATAGTAGGCGACCAATAAAGATTAGCTGAGTGAATAAGAAACATATACTAGCCTTATTAAACATATTATTATATCTTCACATCTTTAAGACTGAGTTATCACTACTATTCCATTCTTTACAAATGCAGGAGTTGAGCCTTAGAGAGGAAAAAGTGACTTGCTTACAAGGCACACAGTAAGCGATATAAAGTAGCTTCAACACAAGAAGCCTCAAATCAAAATGCTGGAACTTGATTGAAAAGATAAAAACTGCAGGAGTCTACAATTTCAAGTTGGTTTGATCTTTGGTATAGGATTGTTTAAAATCTTTTATACCAACCCATGAACAAATAGAGAGACAGGATAGATTTCAGGAAATCTACAGTTATGAATAGGAAATCTGTTATTCAGGGTAAAATTCCACTAAGTCATTACTGTCTCATTTCTGGTCCTGATCCATAAAGTGGGTACAGACTCTCAGCATACAGGTAGGTAATAAGGTTCCTAAGTAAAAAGGTTAAGTGTAAAGTAGAGATGGAAGCTATTTGAGAGTCATAGTGCAATACAAATGCAAAGGTATCTTTTTGAATGTTTTAAGAGGTTCATCATCCTCGAGGGCCGCCAAGTAAGAGACTCCTGAAGCTTTCAGACTTGTGACGTTAGGACTGTTTTAAAAACGAAATGGGAATGTATTCCCTTACCAGGTGTTTTTATAAAATGAGCACAGGACTTAGTTAACTTTCTCAGGAAATTCAGACTTGCTTGGTCCTTGATCCAGACCTGCATTTACTATTCAAGGAACTCAGGCAAATCATTGACCTTCTCAAGGCACTACTTTCCCAGGTCAGAGCTGAGCGCCTAGTCTCCTCCCAGCCCAAAGAGTTTCTGATTCCACTTCTGAATCTCAGTTTCAGGGGCTCCAGAAACCCAGTACTTTAATTCACACTGTCACTTTTTGATTAGCATATCTAGCTAGATGTAAAAAACTAACTCAATTTTTGTGTTTCCTTTGTATTTTATACCAACTTTTGAAACATGGGATGTATCCCGAAACTCCAGCATTAGATGATAAAGTACAATTATAAATACGTCGTTCAATCCTTTACTGAATAGAGAAAACATAATTTACCTACTAGTCACATTTTCAAAGGGTTTTGTATACCCTTGTAAAATGCCCTATCAAAACCCTTATTTTTTATACTTGGAACTGAAATTTTTACTAGGACAGGTTCCAACATCTACTGAAAGACTACTTGCAAAAAGATAAAAAATGTGTGTGCGATTGGTGGTGGGGAAGCAATTGTTATCTTCTTCCTGCTATTGTTTTTAATCAGCTTTCTCTGTTTTCTCTATTTTATGGTGTTTTTATAAATTGATATGGAAAGGGAGTGTCCACAAGGCCTCAAACTGCAAGAATCTTGTAGAAAAATTTAATTACTGGCTTTCAAAGACTGGGGAAGATAGATTATTCTGGAATATTAATACCAAATGAAAATCTCTAATATCATGGAAGACCCAAATGAACAATGCAAATTTACTTTTAGCAGATTACATGTGGGTAACCAAAGAAACACAGTTTTTGTTGAGATAGGGAAAGGCAGCCTAAATTAGTAATAGATAAATCATAAATTTTATAAAGAGGCATCGTTTCATCAATTCAAGTATGAATAGCAGTTTTACCATGCTGTGCTTTCCTTGTTAGAGCTCTTTTTTGGATAATCCTGATTTAGTGAATAGTTAAGAATTCCTTCTAAGTTCCATGTGAACTGCCTGCAAAAGGGAATTTCCAAAGTGTTTAAACTTTATTTTCCTTAGCATTTGTAATAGCTCTCCTTCAGTCTTCATGTACCATTTAATTGGTCATCAAATTATTTTCGGAAGATCCTGCAAAGGTAAGTTTCAACCTCACTGCCCTTCATAAAGCATCTCATAAATTCTAACTCGTTGTGATCTGAAAAAAAAAGTCTAAAGAGGAAATTACTCACAGCAAAAAGCAGTTTTAAATCATCCTTATTTATTTTTCTCAAGGATTCTAATGTTACTAAAAGGTCATTCCCAGTGCATGGGAAGAAACACATTCTTTTAGGGTGGAAGTGTCAATTAACGTGGGTGACACAGAACAAGAAAAAGGTTAGAGCTGAGGCTTCCGCTAATAGCATTTCTAAAAATAGAGGGTTTTTGAAACAATGCTTTGTCATGTTAGTTAACTTTCTCAAAGCCCTAGGATTCCTGCTAAGATACGTTGACTGGTTAAAATAAAATCACCTGTTACACAGATATTATTTACATGTACTTCTGTATCAACTAGTTCAATCATTTACTTCTCATCAAAACGGATTTCTTAGTAGGCAAGCTGTGATGGGTTTTCTCCTTCACATAATTTCCAAAGATTTTCTAGTGTTATCAACAGGAACAGATTTCACTCTGAAGTTATAACCAAAATGGTCTATACAATCGTTAGCATAACACACAAATCTACCTGTATCTCTTTTTTCCGTGTTGTCTAACGCCATGTTCCCATGACAACTTCTCCCATAAGCACACTAAGCTTTGGTCTGGTCCTCAAACGCATGGAGCTTTTCCATAACCCCATGTCCTTGCTTGTCTCTCCGTGTTTCTCTGCCTAGAATGTCCCTCAATTCTCCTTCAGGCAAGCTCTACAAGTCATTCAAAGCATAGATCAAATATCACCTTTTCTGGTAATATCTTTCCTGACTCCCCTAATTTGGTTGTCTCCTCAACAGCCATTTCCAATCTCTCTCTTCCCTGCCAGCCTCCCATTTCAGAAGCTAAAAATTAGATACTCATCTTCCCAGTTACCTCTGCAGCTTGAGGTAGTCATGTGACCCAGTTCTAGCCAATGAGACATGAACAGTATCTGCGTAGAGGCATCTAGGGGCAATTTTCCATCCTAAGAAAAAGTGTTAAGAGAACTCCTTCACTGACCACCCTGGTTGCTTGTCTTCTTTGAAAGCAACCTTATGAGCCTGTGATTTCTGAGCCCGAGGTGCCATTCTGCAACTCTGAGAAGAGATTGCTAAAATGGTGAGGGTGGCAGAGAGGAAGTATGGGAAGAATGCATCTTGATGATACCATGTTGAATACAGTACCAACCCTGAGATCATCTATCAAAAAGGCCTGAATTATCTAAGCATTATTGGTTATCTGCTTCTTAGAGAACCTAATGGATATGCCTAACCAGGGGAAATACTCCCTGGTGTAGCTCCCAAAGCATTCTTATGATCTCTCCCTCACAGCATCTATGCATATTGTGTTGGTATAACATCTTTTCAAATGTGTGCCTCATTTAAAAGACTGTAAAGGGATAACAAGCACTGGCAAGAATGTAGAGGTAAAAGAAACCTTGGGAACTGTTTTTGGGAATGTAAATTGGCTCATTCACTCTGGAAAACAGTATAGAGGTTCCTCAAAAAATTAAAACTAGAACTACCGTATGATCCAGCAATTTCACTTACGGATATACATCCAAAGGAAATAAAAACAGAATATTGAAGAGATATCTGCACTCCTATGTTCACTGCAACATTATTCACAATAGATCAGAAATAGAAACAACCTAAGTGTCCATCAACAAACATACGTAATATACATGTATGCGTAATGGACTATTATTCAGCCACAAGAAAGAAGGAAATCCTGCTATTTGTGACAACATGGACGGACTTTGAGGGCATTATGTTAAGTGAAGTAAGTCAGACACAGAAAGTCAAATATTGTATGATATCACTTTTACATGGAATCTTAAAAAGCTGAACTCATAAAAACAGAAAGTAGAATAATGGTTACCAGAGGCTGGGGGCTGGGCAGGGGGTGGTGGGAGAATTGGGAAGACAGTGTTCTTGCAAGGGTAAAAACTTGCAACTAGTAGATATGTAAGTCCTGGAGATATAATGCACACCATAGTGATCACAGACAACAATAATGGACTATATTTGTATTATAAATATCAAAGTTGCCAGGAGCCTAGATCTTAATTGTTCACACCACAAAAAAAGAAAAAGAAAATTATGTGGAGAGATAGAGGGGGTTACCACTACACTACAGTGGTAATCATATTGCAATATATGGGTCAAATCAACATACTGTACACCTGAAACTTATACTGGGTTGGCCAAAAAGTTTGTTCGAGTTTTTCCACAACATCCTATGGAAAATCCCGAACAGACTTTTTGGCCAACCCAATACAATGTTATATGTCAATTATATCTCAATAAAAATAAATTAAAAAATAAAGACTGTAAACTCCCCATCCCCTAGCATCATCAGATCAAGCAGAGAGCAGAAAATAAAAGTCTGTTGAATAAATAAATGGATGAATAAACAAATAGATGGGTCAGCAAGCAAATACTGAGGCATAAGAAAAGAACCAGGTGGTGTTCATATCACTTTTACTACTCTATTCTTTTTTTTTCTTTTTTTCAGATTCTCTATTAAAGAAAAATGTTCTCCAAGTTGTAGCTTACAGTGGTTCTGGCATCTTCTCATATTCACCTGGAACATCAGGGACAATTCACCCACAAGTTAACTGCTCAAAAGTATCCCTGGCACAAATTTCTTAAACATTAGCAACTGAGAAGAGAACAGGAGGAAAAGGTGATGATATAAAGTTTCAATGGAACAGGTTTCAGGATTGAATTTTAAGAGTCCAAAGCAATAGTATCAAGATGGGATTTGTGTTCTTTTATCGACCTACCCATTCGTCTATGCAGAATTTATTGAGCATCTGCTATGTATTATGTTATGGGCTAGCTGCTAGTGATTCTGCACGATTCAGATAGATATGAATGTTGCCCTCACAGAACTAGGAAAGGCACCATACATCATTATCAGCATTTTGTTCAAATGCATATTTGAATAACAATATGTAGTTTTGCTGAAAATTGCTTTCAAGAGGAAACAAAGAGTCACACATGTGATAGGATATTGAACCCAGAAAAAAAAATTCTTCTAGGTTATCAAAAATACTGATACTGATACTGTCTGCATCCCACATGTTAGGTTTGGGGGTTATTTTTTTTCCCCAAACATGACTTTATGTGATGGATGGGAGGAAAGATCCTGCCTCCTAGGCTGGCAAACCCCACAGTGACCCTTGAAGCATCTCCGAAGACCCTGGGACTCAAAGGACCATAGGTTGAAAATGACAAATTTATTCCAATTCCTTAATTTCAAAAGCAGGACAGGAAAGTCCCAAAGTCTAGAATGTTCAAGTGAACACCCCAACCGGCAACAGAGCTGGAACTAGAACACAGATGCTTTGCCTCTCCTTTCCAGCACATTCTCTCCTATCCCATGATCAACTGACCTATACTGAAAGCCAAGAGAAATTTGGTAAAGGACTAAGGATCTAGATGTTTTTCTGGAACATATTAATGTATCACAGGAAAAAAGGAGTGGAATGAAGGAAAACCCATCAGCTTGGGGAAAATAGAGGGTTCGTGATTTTGTCTCACCAGATAAGGCAAAGTGTGAGAGAAACAGTGTGCTTAGGTCAAAGGCCATACCTCTCAGACAATGGCTGTAGGTCAGTTCTCTCATGGAAGTGGGGAAGTTTAACTAGAGCGATCTCAACGTTTTTTATTTTCTGGGCTCTGTGAGGCCTCACACTGCCTATTACTCCCTGAGATATACCACTTTGTACTCGCTTCCTTGCAACGTGCTCCTGCTTTGCTGTATAAAAGCCGAAAGGGGAAGTAATCTCTAAATGGGTCTGCATCCCACAGAGCATTCACTTAGATGACATTCAAATCTGTTTTTCAGGGTTTTTTGGTGCCATTACAAGAAATCATATAGTCATTACACTTCAAATTTGACAGTTCTTTCACAGCAAGAAAGGCAGAAATTAGGTCCAAATGTATTTATAAAAATGCAAGGTTTCACTTACCACCAGGACATCTGTGCAGACTGAAAGATGACAGCAGATTCGGATGTCTGCACTATTGTTATTTCATGAACCCCCAACCATGGATCGCCAAGCTCAAACATTTTAAATTCAAACAATAAGCCCATTAAAGACAACTTTCAAATACTATCTCTCCCTCCAGTTATTCAAAGAAGTCCATTTAATTCACTTAGTAATCACATTTCAGAATGAAAGAGAAACTTTTGCTAAGGACAGGTTTTGAAAATGTATTTGAAGACAGAGGACCCAATCAGGCAGTACTTAATTAATCAGATCTCAAAACTTCCCTCAGAGCGCTGCTACCTGTGAACTGAACACAGAATGTCAATCCTACTTGGGAAAAGTGTCCACTCATGTGGACACTGCTCTTGCACCTTATTCTGTAGGGGTAGGAAGACTATGTTCCTGTAAAGCTTCAAAGGTCTTGTAGCCCCTTTATGCCTCCAATGGCAGTAGACAGACAGGAGGGAATCCGTGAGCTTGGATAAGACTCGGCTTCCGCTGACTCTTGCCTCTATGTAGTGACCTCAGCACCTGAGATCGTACCTCCCCAGGCCCTTTATATCCTGAATAGCAGGCAGGAGGGAAGCCCCTTATTCTCAAAGTGCCCTGACTCAGGCTGCCTTGCTTCCATCTTTAGGGTTCAAAAGGGCAACCAAATCCTCAAACTCTCAATACTCATGCTTTCATCTACTTCCATCTGACCCAAGTCCAGCAGCATGAATCTCTGTTTACATCTCACTATGCCTTTATCCCTGTTTACATCTGTCACCATAAGAAGCCCCCTACTCTCAAGTCCTCCCTTCGTCTCCTAATTAATCCCCAGAAGTAGTGTGGACATATGTCCCAGGTTGTCATGGATGGAGAAAAGCATACAACCATGATCTCAGTAAATTCTACTGTAGAAATCTCAAGGACCCTCAGCACAGCAAGGCAAACATTCTATATTTCCCTTCATGATAACTCGCTAACCCTCCTGGACAGCGATTTATTTCTCAACGTTTCACTCTTAAAACCGTCAACACTTCCTTTTCCATCCTCACTTGTAGCTGATAGACCTTGCCTACTATTTCCCTGAAAAACCAAACAAAAAAAAAACCCTGAAACAACTGGGACAATTGGAAGAGAATTTCCACAGAAAGCCATCTCACTTTTCCCTCAAATTCTATCCTCATTCTACAAGGACGTAATCATATCCTTTACCTCCCCTCCTGCTGCAAGAGAAAAACTGCTTGTATTTCTAAGGTCAATGTGTACTAGATCCAATCTCCTCCCACCTACTCAAGGACACAACTCCAGCAATTCTTCCTTCTGATTTCAATTTCCTCCTCTCTGTTGGATCAATTCCACCAGCATACAAAAACATGCTGTTATATCAGTAATTTTTTTTTTAATCGCTTAAGCCCACTTCCCTTTCCAGCTACCACTTCCCTTTCCAGCTACTACATCCCTTTCCAGCAAAACTCTTAAAAGTTGTCTCTACTGTTGTCTCCAATTCTTGCCCTCCCATTTTCTCTTAAATCCCATCAAGCTTTCAATTCTTTCCCTATTGGTTAATGCCTCCCACATTCAGGAATCCTAAAGTCAATTCTCAGTCACCATAAAACTTGACCTATTAGCAGCATTTGACGCTAAATGACATCCTGTCTTACTGAAACACTGGAAGGGTTTTGTGTGAAAGATCAGAAGTTCAGTTCAGTTTTGGACAAGTAACATTTCAGATGTATACGATTAGACAGCCAAGGGGAGACATTACGTAAACAGTCTGGAGTTCAGGGGATGGGTCCAGGCTGGAGATCAGAACGAGGGAGTCATCAGCATGTAGACCTGTGATAAAAACCCTGAAACTGAAGACAGCACTAAGGAAGTGAGCAAAAATCCAAGCACGGCTCAGGGGAAGAGGGAGTAGTCAGACAACCCAGTAATCCACAGCTCAAAGACATGTGGACATGATGGGAAAGGAGACTATGCAGAGCCTTGTAGGAATGGTGAGAACTCTGGGAAGTCAATCAAGGATCAGATGCAGAAACTTTTTTTTTTTTTTTTTTTTTTGCAGTACGCGGGCCTCTCACCGCTGTGGCCTCTCCTGTTGCGGAGCACAGGCCCCAGACGCGCAGGTCCAGCAGCCATGGCTCACGGGCCCAGCCACTCCGCGGCATGTGGGATCCTCCTGGACCGGGGCACAAACCCGCGTCCCCTGCATCGACAGGCGTACTCCCAACCACTGCGCCACCAGGGAAGCCCTGCAGAAACGTTTTACTTACCAGAGATCCACAGGGGCTTGGGGAAGGCAGGTTGGCCAAGTGAGGCCCCTCATGTATAAGAAATAGAAGGGAAGAGAGCATCATACTTCCCAGGATTTGCACATGGTTGGGTGAATCAAGGGAAAGGAGCAAGTCTTAGGGAGGTGGATGAGATGGGAGTAAGGAAAAGACAGAGGAATAGGGAAATATGTGTGATCTCTGGCCTGGAACCTCTAATAGTCTCTATCAAACTTATCAGTATACAGAATGTTCAGTATGAATGGACTTTTTAATGGAAATTGTAGAAATGTCAGATTCTGTCTGGCCATAATGTATGTCTAAGAGGCAAAAGGCCATAAGGACGCAGAACTATTGGAATAAAAGAAGCACAAGTGAAGTCTGACAATTCCAGGTGGAACTGGGTTGGGGATAGGGTTTGAGCTGGCCCAGGCCTTGAAATGGAGTCAGGCCAAGGGCAAGGAGGCTCACACGGTATACAAGTTCCACGTACATTATCTTATTTAATACTCACCTGTGTCTATGATGTTTGAACTAGTGTCCCATTTTACAGATAAAGAAAAAATTAATGAAGTCATGTTAAGTTGCCCTTATTCCTCTGGCTAATGTGTGGTCTGCTGGGACTCAAATCCAAGCTTTCTGAACCACAGAGACCAATGTATGCCTCTCTTTCACTATTCCTCTCTCTGATAAATGATCCTAGTAATCAAATGCAAAAAAAAAAAAAAAAAAAAAATGGAGTCAACTGTTCTTATAATTCAACTCCATCATGCTGAGTAGCCAGAGAATCATAGAGTTAAGGTTTCAGCATCATTTATCTCAACATCTGGAAGACTGAATTTTTTTTTTCATTGTTTTATTCCATATGTTAGGGACACTTTAGTTTACAGTTGGTGACATCCAGACCATAAATATGTATTATTTGACCTAAATATTTTCCTTTTTCAAAGTGAACTAGTTGCTAAGACTTAAAAAATCAAAAGAATTTATACAAATATCCCACATTCTAGGCCATTTTGACAAATCAGAAGGTGGGGCTATACAAAACCTGCATTCCCAAAGGGCAACGATTGCCTGGAGCTGAATCTCAAGACTTTACACGCAGCAGGTGTCCTCCATCCACCTGTCCACTCCCTGGAACACCAACTACTTCACTCTTTCCTGACCTGCTTAGCCCCTGTAAGCATCCGAGTTTGTCATTCCAGCCTAGATCCAAGACAGATTCTATGTCTACCTCATTCTTCCAATAAACTCAAAATACAACTCAAAATAAGCAATGACCCATATTCAAACGTAAGTGAGCTGGCTAATCTTAGAGTCCCCTAAGCAAATGTACCTCCTACAGGGGAAATAATACACATTTGGGTATTATCTCTTTTCATAGATTACTTCTATAATTCTCAGGAGAAACACAAGAAGCAGATGTAGGTCCCAATTCTGTCACCACAGTTTCTCAGTTATTAAAAGCAGGGGAAAACATGTTTGAGGAGTTTTCTCTTGTTAACTAGAAAAACACAGGTGGGCCTTGCATGAAGTGGATCATGCCGTACCTCTGGGGTGACTAAAGGGGTTATAGTTCTTAGCACTTCTCCAATATGGGAATTCTGTGGGCATTGGCAGTCAACCGAAACATCATTTATCTGCCAGACACGGAGCATGTAGGCCAAAGAACCTAAGGTTAGCTAGGAGCATTGTCATAATTGTTTTCATTTCTATTTTGTTGGACAAAATAAGAGGGTGACCAGATAATAGCTCAGCAAACTAATATTGAGCACAAAACACTCTTAAAATTATTTCCTTCTGGAATTTGGCAACTCCTTTACTGCGTTTATAGTTATCATCACTAGCAGGATGAAAAAAGGGGGGACATGAGTACTAGTTTTGCATAAATTGGAGTATAGGCAGTTTAATAAGCCCACCCTCTCATTGTACAAAGAAGAAAAACTGAGGCCCAAGGAGATAGACATTTACTAGCCAAGACCACTCAGCTCTTTAAGACAGAGCTCAAAAGTTCTATTTCACTTTTAGCCACAAGGAACAGAAAGGACAGACTTGGGCTGAGTGAGTGGTGACCAGACTGAGATGCATACATGAGAAATAAAGAAAAACTTAGCTGGGCTTCCAGAATAGAAGGCTCCAAGAACTGGTTTTATATCCAGAGTCCATCTAGGGCCATCAGCAGTAAGGGTTTGAAGACCTCTGCTCATCAATATTATTCCCCACATATTAACTTTTCTCTTTTCTCTTCCAACATGAGTCTTAATCCTCCACAGGATACTTGTTGTTTGGGGGGATACCTAGCAACCTTTTCTCATGCTTTTGGGACACCCTGGCCTTTTGGGAATTCCCCTCCTGCACGGTGAGCAGACATATGAGGCTGATAATCATGTTGTTTGGCCAGTGGTATGGATATATGACCTAAGCTAGGCCAACTGGACCCTTTCTCTACCATCAACACCACCCCAGATGATAAATCTTGACCTGAGTGATGCCAAGATGGGAAACCATAGGTTGGGGCTCATTCCTATCCACAGTGAAGACAGCCTTGGTAAGACCATTAGTTCTTGCTATCCCATGGCTACTCCCCCTGTGTCCTTTCCTCTTTTGAGCCTGGTTCTCCATCCTTCTATTTTGTGAACTTTTACATCCCTCCAACAAATCACTTGTCTTTTTAAGCTTGGCCACACCAGGTTTCCCAAATCCAAAGAACCTACACCAGTAAATTGTGTTGGATGTTTGTCTGTCTCCACAGAGCTTCTGCTCATTCATGGCGCTTGTTCCCTGATAGCTTTAGCTTGCCCATGGCTCATCGTGGTTTTCCGAGCCTCACTACATAGCCATGATTAGGAGATATTAATGTAAGTAAGAGGGAGTGTTTCTTAAACATGCCTTTCCATCTGTGTCATCCATGAATCAGAAATCAGGAGATGGGGCCCAAGAATGTGCATTTTAATAAGAATTCCAACTGATTCTGATGTCGGTTGTCCCTAAAATATGCTGTTCTACATCAAAAACTCTCAACATTTGCTCCCACTTGGATGACTATCTTCTTCTCTCAGTATTTCGTAGCTCACATTTGTGAGAGAAAAAGTCTGTTTGGCCCCAGTCCTCTTCACGTGCCAGGTCCAACCAGTCTATGGAATGGTTCAGGTGACCACTCTCTGTGCACTGGCCATGAGATTTTGGGGGGGCGGTGAGGAACAGAGTCAAGCAGTTCACACCAAGCTGTCCCTGAAGTAGGGTCTGTGGTGCAGTTTTCCTCACCAGAGGCTACGAGTGGCAGGCAATGCATTTGATGCTACAAGATCCCTGAGCAAGAAAGCAGGTTCCTGACTACCTTTCCAGTACTCCTTCCTCCAGCCACCCACCATTTAGAAGGCCTTTCTGACTTGATTCACCCTTTGAAAATAAGATCCAAGGTTTAATGAAATGTGTTTAAGTGAACAATTCACCTACCCAGGAGGTACAGACCTCTAATGAATAATTGGAAGGCTGATTCCTTAAACATCCATATTCTCTTGTTAATCACTTTAATTACCACCTTCTGAATCTTCTATGCAGCAAAAACTCAAAGAACCCTACCTCTCCGGAGAATGGTAACGCTTTCCTGTGGAGCCCTAAACTTCTTTATAGAAAACTAGGTCTCAGCGTACTAGAGTACGTCTCATTTTTAAGGAAACATATGACCAAAAACGCCCAAACTTCCAAAAATTACATACGAGAAAGGAATCATTCTCATTTTAAGAAATTAAGACCAAAAAATATCTACTTTGGGAATTTATTTAAACAGTCTCTAAGTAGGTGAGCTCATTTACTAGCTTCTTTCTGCATCTAATGGGCCAGGTACTCAGCTAGGAACTCAAGATGCCTAAGATAGGTTAAGTTCCTTGCCTTTCAGGAACCGACAGCTTAGTGGTGGAGACAGATATAAAAAAAGAATAAATAATACACAAGGAGAATTAATGAATCAATGTATGAATACAGTGTTATGAGACCGTATTATAAAGAAACCAGTCGTTCTGTGATTAGAGGAGTTGGGAAAGAGAAAAGACAGGAGTCTGAACAGGGTTCGAGAGGATCAGCCAGGTAACCAGATGAAGAGAGTGGAGGCTGATTAAGATAGACTCAAGAGTCTGTGCAAAGGTACAGACATGAAGGAGAGAATCAAGGTCTTAAGACTGGACGACAAGGGTGGAATTGGGAAGATTTGTTGTGAAGGACAGATATGTTTCATAAATGGAGAACCACTGAAAGTCTGTCATCTACTGAAAGTTTTAGAAAAATAACTTTGAGAGGAGGAGAGTGGATGGGTTGAGTAGGGAGAAGCTGGGGGCACAGGACCAGAGAGAAAATTGCCTTAGGATCACAAGAGAGATCTGCAGGAACCGGGACGGAGAGGAGGGAACTATTCCAGAGCTATTTCAGAGACACAATGGACTGGATTTGCTTACAGAGTTTCACAGCGGTTAGCAGCGTAAGCTTTGGCGTCAGATGAACCTGAAGATAATCTCGGGCTCGGCCACCCACTAACTGTGTAACGTGACACCGGTTATCTCATCTCTCTGAGCGTCACTTTCCTCATCTTTAAAATGAAGATCGTGTTATTGAGAGGATTAAACAAGCTAATGGTGTAAAGCACTTGGTATAAATTAAAGCCTAGCACAGAATAAATGCTTCCCATTCACTGAATGCCGGTACTATTACTATCATTATTATAACAAATATTCTAATGAATAAATGATTGAAAGAGATGGCAGAGGAGGGCATCAGAAATCACTATCGCGCCTGGAAGTCTGGTAAATAATAACGTCATTAACCATTAACAGAGCTAGGCAATAACTATAAGAGCAAGCATTTACTGCAAATTTAACATATGCCTGGCAGTGTTCTAAGAGGTTCACATACACAAATCTCCTTCAGTCCTTACAAGAATCCCAGCTATTATTATCCGCCCGCCCTTTACAGAGGCAAAAACTGAAGCACAGAGAAGTTGAGTAGCTGGAGTCACACAGCTAATAAGTAAAGGAACATAGACACTTTGATTCAAGAGCCTGAATGTGCACAGAGAAGGCAAGGGAAGTTCTGGGATGGGGTAAAGGGACCTTGGTGAAGACAGAGAGGTAGTATTAGCTAGCTGGAGTTTTTAACATGCTCAGAAACACTGAAATGGAATAATGTAGTAGTAAAGTTGGAAAGGCAGTTGTGTTCATAAATCATTTTTCTACTCAAAAGAAAGACCGAGGAACAGAGAACTTGAGTAAAGCATGAAGAGCTATTGCTAGCAGAAGATTAATCAGAAAGGCAGAAGTGCCTGAAAAATGCCTTTGCAAGGCAGAGAGAAAATACGACTGGAATAATACAAGCTTGATTTCTGTGCACACTTCTCAGGAAGCGATCCATGTGTGAAGGAGAGAGGCATACGTGTTACGCCATTCTCCCAGCATTTACATCCCCAATGTCAGCTGTGAGATTCACATGGCTTGTGTGGTTCCTTGAACAGTGCTGTCTCAATGAAATAAAAGGGAAACCACGACTTTTCCTGTGGAGGCTGCCCATCAGGAGATCTCAGATGGCAGAGAAAGGAAGAATGTGGCTTCCCCACCAAGGGCTTCAGGGAGATCTACAGCCAGCATGCTTCTGAGGGGAAGAGCCCGAAGCAGTGAGCCCTTCTAACGAACACTCCCTGACAGAAGGCTGCAGGGAAGGTGGAATCAGCTGCGAGTGCCTGAAGCTTGCCTTATAAATCCCTCCCCATCCTAAATGTGTCACTAAGCTTGAATGCCCAAGCACGTTCCTTCCATCCTGGGCATGAGAGCATCCTTTGCTAACTACCCTGGGTTCCTGGAATGTTTTCCTCTAGAGAAGATAACATCTGGGTAATCTGCCTGACCCTCTCTGAGGCTGCATGCTAGTGCACACACGCCCCTCTCTAGTCTAGTTTGTGCCAAATCAACCCAATTCTCTGGTTCTGATTGGACAAGGGATACACATGTGACCCAAGGGCTATCAATCAGCTTCTCTCATCTGGGAATTTAGAATCTCTGAATGGTTTGAGCTAATACTGTCTGGGAGCTAAGGACACCATTGGGGGGAGCCTCTTTTTGCTGTAGAATGATTGATGCAGAAAGCAGACACACAGAGAGCTCCAGACCCTCCTTCCAGTCCCTTCCAAGGCCTAGCTGAGCTTCCTGCTTTAAAATTTTATGAAATAACCCTGTATTTTTCCAATAAATTACTTTTTTGGGGGATTAAATTAGTTGGAATCAGTATCTGTTACTTGTAACCTAAACAGCCGCCACTAAGATATGCAATAAAGAAATTTATATAAATGCAATATTGCTGGAAATTTCACTCTCCAGAAACCCAAGATAAGGCAGAAGTGAGCCCTCTCTCTCTGCAACAAATTTTCAGGCAAAAATAACAATGATGACGAAAACCAGAATTCTTTATACTTTTCCAAGTGTGTGTACTAGTTTATGTTATTTAATCAGGACTGTTGGTATGGCATTTCAGACTCTGCTAGTAGATGGTGAAACTGAAGCACAGAAAAATACCCTCATTCACCCAAATTTTTTTGCATTCCTGGATCTTCCATGTAGTCATGTTTGGAATAATTGGTTTGAAACTTTATAGTGTTATTTGAGGTCGATATTTGAGATGGACCAATCACTGATTATGAAAGGCTCATCACCACTTGATCTTTTCTTATTTAAAAGTAATATAGCTAAAGTCCTCTGAACCTACTTACCGTGAAAATAACATATTCAACTTTATCTTTTGGAGAGTGGCTGTTTATGCTGTTAAACACCAGAGTTGGTATTTAATATGCGAGATTACTGGCTGTACAAAGTTCAAAGTATGAAAAATAAGCATTCTGTTCATAACATACCTGCAAGAGCACAAGAATGTATGCATCGTGTTATCACTATTATTTTTTACTTTGATCATATCTAGACACAATACTGTACCTCCTAACTCAATAATCTGTTATGTTTTCAAGTAGTTTCTCTCCACCTACCAACTGCCCTTCCCCTCTCCCCACTCACTTCTCTGGACTTCTGTAACACCTGATTTTTTAAAAAAATATTTATTTATTTGGGCTGTGCCAGGTCTTAGTTGTGACACGCAAGATCTTCACTGAGGCGTGCATGCGGGATCTAGTTCCCTGAGCAGGGATCGAACCCGGGTCCCCTGAACTGGGACTGCAGAGTCTTACCCAGTGGACCACCAGGGAAGTCCTTGTAACACCTGATTTTTGATGCTTGCTTATATTGCAACAAATATCATATTGCATTAACATCCATTCAGCTCTACTAGGCTGGGAACTTGCTGAAGGTAGGGAATTTATCCTTTGTCTCTGTATTCTCAGCCCCTAGTACAACATCTAGTTCATGAGCAATTATTAACTATTTGATGGATGTTAAGTGAGCATATATCTCAAGGACAAAGAGTATGTCACTTTAGACTCTGTGGGTATCAATTCATGTTTATTAACTAAGCACATACTCTTTCCCTCATGACATGCATTTATGCTAAATGCTATGGGGAGGAGAAAGTGGAGGAAAAAGCATACAACATTATTCTTACTGCGATGAACGTTACAGAGAAAGTACTTATACAAAACGTCATGAATATTTTTTCCAGCTCTACTGAGCTACGACTGACAAATAAAAAATGTATATACTTAAAGGCCTACAATGTGATATTCTGATAAAGATATACATTGTGAAATGATTACCACCATCAAGCTAATCAACATATCTATCACTTCACACAATTACTCTTGTGTGTACGTGTATGTGGTGAGAACATCTGCGATTTATCGTCTTAGCAAATTCCAAGTACACATTACCATTCACAATAGTCCCCATGCTGCACATTAGGTCTCCAGAACGTATTCATCTTATAAATGAAAGCCTGTACCCTTTGAAACATGTCATGACTACTGTCATCATCAATCAACTTATTTATCGATCATTTATTATATATCAGGCATTCTGTTAAGTTCTTTACATGCATTATTTCGTTTAATTATCACAAGCCCTTATACAAGAAGTGCTATTACCAAGCCCACTATACAGATTAAGAAACTGAGGCTCACAAAGTTTTAAGTTATTTGCTCAAGATCACAATACGTGACAGAATAGAACTGTGAACTCAAGTCTGCCTATCTTTAGAGTTAATACCTAACTAGATGCCAGAAAGAACTACACCAACTCTAACGGTATAAAGAGTACAGAGAAGGGAGAGTGGGATGAAGCAGGATTTTAAAAAAACAACCCTTCACAGATCTCAGAATATTTCAACCTGAGCATCCTTATTTGGACTTAGGCGTATTGTAAAACTGCAGAACTTCTAAGTAATCTCTCTTAAGAAAAGCCCTTAAGTAATGGTACACAACAGTTTCTACAGAAGTTGAAAGCTTGATGATGACCCAAATTTACTGCCAAAGGTTAAATTGGAAGGCTCCCAGGCATCATGGCGGAGAATGGGGCAGGCCTTGTGTGGGATTTATTGTTCCTGCGGAGAGCAGAAGCCCCGGCACCACTAATCAGATCATACATCAGCGGAGTGATTACTGTTGACTCTTCTAGACACACAGAAGGACAAACAAGTGGCTTGAAAGTAAACGGAAGCAGAGTCTCTCAAGCTCCCTCATCCCGCACAGGAGAGCTATGAATCACCTTGGTAAAGGATTCATCATCTTTAGATGTCACCTGGGTCATAACAGGAGTGTTAAGCTGTTTGCAAGACAGCTTATATCAGAGATACAAAAGGAAGAAGCCAAGAAGAATAGGGCAATAACAACATCCAAAAAGGATTAATGAGAGTGAATTCCCTTTATGGGCACGTTTACATCATGTGATTGGAGAGAGTGCTGAATTGAGAGCTGAGAAATCTGAATTCTACTCTCAGTTCTGCCATGAGGTATCCCATAGGATCTTGTTGAAATGCTCTGAGCCTTCAGTTCCCTATTTATTAAATAAGTGGTTGGCTGATGAACACTTTAGTTCTTAATTTTTTTAACTGGTATTGATTACAGCTGGAAATGTCATTTATGGAAATTGTGTAGGTTGAAAATCAGTGAAATCAGACAAAGACAAATACTGATATCATATGATATCGCTTATATGTGAAATCTAAAAAATGGTACAAATGAACCTATTGACGAAACAGAAATAGAGTCACAGATGTAAAAAAAAATATATGGTTCCCATCGGGTAAGGCGGAGGACGGATAAATTGGGAGATTGGGATTGACATATACACACTACTATATATAAAATAGAGAACTAATAAGAACCTACTGTATAGCACAGGGAACTCTACTCAATACTCTGTAATGACCTATGTGGGAATAGAATCTAAAAAAGAGTGAATATATGTATATGTATAACTGACTCACTTTGCTGTACAGCAGAAACTAACACAACATTGTAAATCAACTATACTCTGATAAAAATTAATTTTAAAGAAGTCAGGACACTTGGGTTCCAGGCTGACTGCCCAGGTGAAAAATTCCCTTCCCCTCTCTGAGCCTCAGTTTCCCCATCTTTAAAACATTTTATTAAATGGTCCCCAAAGCTTCTTTTAGCTGTAGAGGTCTTTGAATCTGTATTTTTTTAATCTCACAATACTAACTTTAGGAAATAACAAAGGTGATCTTTTTGCCTCTAAGAGGAAGGAATACTTTCTGCTCACCCAGGAGTCAAATACAAGTAAAATTCTGAAATAAGAACAGTAGAAGGATACGTCAGGCTCTGACAACACTAACAAATCTATGTCCTTAACCGCAGGGGAAATGTACGGGCTAGATTTTTACAGGCAGAAACAGAAAGAACATTTCCAAAACTTTCCTGGTGAGAATACAAATGCAAATGCAGGTTTGCTAGCTGGAGTTCAGCTGTGTAGAGTCACAAGGTCAGAAATGCTGGTACAACTGTGTGGGTGCAAACTCAGGCATACTGACAATGTAAATCGTAACATTTCTTTATCCTACCACCTCCTCGCCCATAACACGGTGCCTTGAAATAGCATGTGTGTGTATTAATGTGTTTAAAACATACCTAGATATCTCTGACTGACGGGTTTTGGCAGTGCCCTGTGACACATGCCACGGGAGATACGTGTTAAAGGATCGAAGTGAATTTTCAAACAGCCTATTAAATAGGAAAATTCAAGACTGATGTACACACCACCATCTCCACATCTGTGGGAAACTCCATCCACTCAATACTGAAGTCAGAGTACAAGCTACTAACACAATTCTGATTTCAAGAACATTCTTTCTAAGAATTTTGAAAGCAGTGGTATCACTGGAAACTTTAGCGGTACTAGCATTTATGGATACTTCTATGGGCCAGCCAGGCAGGATGCTAAGCACTTCTTAGGCATGTTCTCATTAAATCCTCACAACCGTCTACAGGGTAAATATGAACTTGCTCCCATTTTAAAGGTAAGAAAACTGAAACGCAGAGGTTAAGTTCTTTGCCTCAGGTCATACATACATTCAGCAGCAGGGCTGGCTTCTGAACTGAGGCGCAGCTAACTTCGGAGCTCTTAAATCTTGCATAGCTGCTGGTCTCTCAGAGCTCCTGTAGTTCTATTTACGTGCTATACAAACATGAATGTGTTATGCAAAACTCCCCAATTTAGCTTTTCCAGCTAGAAAATGGAAACAAATACAATAATAAAATCTCTGTGTTTCTTACTATAAAGGACAACATAAAATATAAAAATATAAATTAAACCAAACTCTGCAATGCCTATGAGAGTACAGGCAAGCCAGTTTCCATTTTCATGCCTGAGTTTTCCAATCCATCAATTTGTTAAAACAACTGCCTGATCTTACAGAGATGTGTTGAGGGTGACTTTTTTAAATGTAAAAATTCCCTGGAAAATTGCAAAGGTATATACAATCTGTTTGCACTATTTTCAACATCATTTGAACATAATAAGATAAAATGTAGTAGTTGGAAAAGAAAAAAAAATCCTTTACTCCCTATATTTTATTTTTAAAATATCTTCCTTTACAACTATCTCATATGATGAGGGACTTTACAAGCCTGAAAGATTACTTTGCCAGAAGGGACATTTGCATCCAAAGGAAATTCTATGATTACTCAGTTGTTCTAATCACCCATCTTGGAGGGGACAACACTATCAACAGAAGTTGTCAAGAATGTTTTTTATCAGCATCATTTTGACCCTGTCAATGGTACAACTAGCAATGCCTAATTCACAAAGCAGTGAGCATTAGCACCCATTAGCACCCACCTCCCAGATGGGAAGCATGAAGAATCTGGCTACACAAAAAGAGAAATCACTCTGGTGTACAAAATAAGCAGTTGACACTTTTAGAAATACAGTTTGCTGTCTGAAATATTTCATTAAATAAGTGTGATGAGTTTTAACTTTGAAGTTTATACATAATAGGAAAGTTGATCCTCAGAATGAAAAAAAAAGTCTAGATTTTGTCTAAAACCTGGGTAATTTCTAGAGCAGGTAGGAAAAGATTGGTCAATTCAATCTGGCTAGCCTCCAGTACCAAATACTTAGAAAAAGTATTTGGTTATTTATTTCTAAGTTTTACATATGTGGTACATGATCATAGTTACTTCGTTTTGAGTACTGACTGTGTTTGGGCTCTGCTGTGTGAAATGCAAAATTTACTATTCTTAAAAACTTAGCTATAAAAATGCAAACTCAATTATATTTGTTAGTGGTCACAAACCAAAACCAAGTCAAACTTGCTAGAAGTAACAAAACTTAACATGTTCTTCAGCTTAAGATATAGAATAAGGCTGAGTTTTGAACATGCTTCTTGCCTCTCCAAATGTAACAGAGTCCAGTTTTATACATATATTTTATATACAAATTTATTTATTTTATTTATTTATTTTTGTCTGCATTGGGTGTTCGTTGCTGCGTGTGGGCTTTCTCTAGTTGCGGTAAGTGGGGGCTACTCTTCATTGTGGTGCACGGGTTTCTCATTGCGGTGGCTTCTACTGTTGTGGAGCACAGGCTCAGGCACATGGGCTTCAGCAGTTGTGGCTCGTGGGCTCTAGAGCGCAGGCTCAGTAGTTGTGGTGCACGGGCTTAGTTACTCCGTGGCATGTGGGATCTTCCCGGACCAGGGCTTGAACCCGTGTCCCCTGCATTGGCAGGCAGATTCTTAACCACTGCGCCACCAAGGAAGTCCTATATATATTTTTGTTTTATGTGACTATTTTAATTGTATTTGATCTGAAAATAGCACCCACAATGTTATATGGGTTAACAAGAATCTGAGTCCTATGCAACGTGTGACAGACACCACTGGTTGGCAAATTTAACAGCCATTTCTCCCTTTCTTTCTTGCTAAGAAAATCCCAATTTGTTTATCCTCCACCAGGTGGAAACATCCTTCAGGGATGCTGGATTAGTCCCTAGCTGCAGGGGAAAATCTTGATTACTCTAATCCAGGCAGAGTGGTTTTATTTTCCTTGCAAAAAATTGCTACAGGCATGGACTTGTGATGTAATGTTGACCAGTGAAATATAAAGCAACATCTGTTTGGGGACTTCCAGAAATATATTCCCATTCTGAATAAAGGAAAAGAACTGGATGTTCCAATTTTCTAACTGGTCACTGTTTTATGGCTGTGACACTTTGAACTGCTTTGAACTTGGCAGCCCACGTAAGAGGACAGGAAAATGGAAAAAAATCTGGGTCCATGACAAGTCACTAAACTGCTGAATCAACCAACTTGGGAATCTACCTCTAGATTTCTTAAAGAATGAGACAACAAATATTCTTGCAGCTGTCATTTAAAAAATGTTTTCCTGTTACTTGCCGCCCAAAGCACTCTGACTACTATAAAAGTCCACCCCCAACACTAAAAATTCCAGTTCTGCCATAAGCCCACTGATGAACATATACAGTCTTAAAGTAATTCAGTCACCCACACTAACGGCTTCCTCTGTGTCATATGGTTAGAGAAACATTGTTGTATCATAAGAGATATAGTATTTTGGGGAATTTTACCTTGTCTGCTAAACAAAAGGTGATTTTTACTTTATTAAGATATCAGGAAAGACAAATGGTATCGGAAAGAGTTTGCTCTTAACATGTAAGTTCTACATAATAACCCTTTTGTATACTCATAATGCATATTATGAGAAGTCTTTAAGCAATAAAACCACATTAACTTTATAGTACTTAATCACGGGTTTGTTTCCCAACCTTATTTAATTGTAGAATCCCCTTGTCTTTACATTAAACATATTAAGTGATCCAGCAGAATGAATGCTTCTCAAAACAACCTTGAGAAGCATTAATTTACACTAAGAGTTTTTACTTCAATACAACGGAACAAAATATATTGAAAAAACTCACCATTTAAGCTTCCCTAGCTGTAGTAAAATGTTTTTAAATGAGAATAACTAACAACTATTGAATGCTTACTCTGGATGGGGCACTGTCAGAGTCACTTTAACTCATGAATTGCAGATACTAGGTTGCAGAACCTCATTTAACCCATGAAGAAAAAGAGGCACAGAAAGACAAGAGGCCCTATTATCCTTGGACTTATAACACTCACACTCTTCACAGTTCCAGAAAAGGAAGAACTTTATCTTACACTTAACACTTATGAGCAAAATCCTATTGCTAGAAATGTGTTCCTTGTACTGATTGACATTGGCTACCAGTAACTTGGTAAACCCTCTCAGAATACCATGTGGGAATTCAGTGTCAACTAGCATCTGAAAACTTGGGCTGATGGCTCCAGGATGTGGCAGTGTTGATATGATCTGAAGACACTTCTAATTAAAAACACAGTTGTAGTTAATTAATCCTGACACAAACAGCTACAGTCTTCCTCTTAACAGCATTTGCATTTGTAGAAATGCTTTGGAGTTGTTTAGGTTTTAATTTTTTAAAGCCCATAAGGACCTTGGCACATCTTTCATGAATAAAAGAAAAGACAGTTGAAGTTTAAAAGGTTTCTAAGCATCTCAACACAGATTCAGAAGTATTCCAAAATGCTGAGTGCACAGGGGGCATAAAGATAAACATTTGTCAGCTGGCTTCTACTGCTCCATATTTTTCAATAGTCTTTCTAACCAGTAAATGCATTGCCTCAGAAATACATCTTAGTTAAGTACAGTGAAGATCATCAAATAAAGGTAGAATATCTATGTCCTTATAATGCCTTAAAGTATTTTAATAGCCTCTTGTCATTTGACTAGCAATCAAGTGATGAAATGTCTTTTAATACCCTAAGTAAACCTACACAGCCAAACACCATGATGGAGTTTGATGGAGCTGTAAGTACATTTCCCCATGTACTTATATTAACATAAATAGACGTTGTCAAGGAAGAAAGACAGTTAAGTTTTAGATGAAGAAACTATAATTGTGACTCAAAAACAAATATATAAATTTTATTCTAGGTCAAAACGCTTGGCTTAAGAGTGTATTATGTTTCAAGTTAAATTCTAATGTTCTCCTTCACACAAAATATTGTATTAAGGTACTTTAGGAGGCAGGTAAATAGCACATAAATATAACAATCACCTCCATTTATGCCTTTTTCTTTTCAATGTGTTTTGCATCTTTTTGTTTTTAAAAAGTATGATACTGTTGCTAAAATGGGAAGACATACGGATGTTCTTGTACTGATGTCATTCTAAATACAGAGGGAGATGTTTTGGAAAGCCTCAAAACATCTTTCGGAATTAGGCTGGGGGCTGGGGAAGGGGTAGAGGTTATCAGATCCGATTTGCAGATGATACCTGATATGTTTTCAACTTTTATTTGCTTATCGATCCTCAAAACATTAAAATGATGTGCATTCCTTCATAGCTACATCTCTACAATCCTAGCAGGCCCCCTGAAGTATCATCAATGTATATAACACAACTATCAATGTATAACACAAGTGTTGCTCACAGAAGGGAGTGTTAGGAGATTTTGCCCACTCCTCAGAAGGCTATGACAGAACTGTCACTGGACCACCGGAAATCCTTGCCTCTGGGCTGGACAGCTGCCATTACAGCTTTGAAAAGTAAAAAAGCCATACCACTTTAAAAAAAAAAGTCAAGCCAACTTGAAAATCCAAATTCTGCTTAAAAATAATATACTGGTTTCTGAGAAACAGAAACACCTTTAAGGTGTTGCAGCTTGACGGTAGGCAGTCGGAGACCTAGAGAAATATCACAAGTTTTGCAAGAGCCCTTAAGAGCAAATGTACCAGGTTAAGTTTGAGATAAGTTTCCCAAGACAAATGCTCTGCAAACTGCTCATTTCTATCAACCTTATTTATATTATTTTCTTTTTTTTAAAGATCTGTTGAGTTATAATCGACATACATTAAACAGCATATATTTCAAGGGTATGGTTTGATAACTTTCAACATATGTTCACACCTACAGAACTATCTCCACAATGAGGATGATAAATAAATCCATCAGACCCAATAGTTTCCTTATATCGCTCTTTAATCTCTTTCTCCTATGCCTCTCCAATCACCCTCTTCCAACCCAGACACCACTGACATGAACTATACACTGCTAGAAAGTTAACTTGTATTTTCTGGGATTTTACATACATGAAAATGAGTACATATAGTACGTACTCATTTTCTGTCTGGCTTCCTTCACTCAGCATAACAATTTTGAGATTCATCCATGATGCTACATGCATCGGCTGTTTTACTGTCAAGTAGTTTTCCATTGTATGGCTATATCACAATTTGTTTATCCATTTATCTGTTGCTAGGCATCTTTGTTGTTTCCAGTTGTGGGCTATTACAAATAAAGCTCCAGGGAACATTCATGTATAGTTCTTTTGTGTGGACATATACTTTCTTTATTCTTGGGTAAACACCTAGAAATACAATGGCTGGGCCATATGTTAAGGAATGTATGTTTAATTTCTTAAGAAACTATTAAACTGTTTTCCAAAGCAGCAGTACCATTTTGCATTCCCCCCAGTTATATATGAGACCCAGTTGCTCCATATATTCAAAAACACTTGGTATTTTCAGGTTTTTTTAATTTAAGTTTTCTAGGGGTGTGCCATATCTCCTTGTGGTTTAAATGCACATTTCCGCAATGAAAATGATGTTGGGCATTTTTTCATGTGCTTATCTTCCATTTGTGTATGTTCTTTGCTGGAACATCTGTTTAAATCTGTACCCCATTTCCATTGGGTTACTTTTCTTATTATTGAGTTACACAAGTTCTTTACATAGTCTAGATACAGTCCTTTGTTTGATATCTGTTTGGCAAGTATTTTATCCCAGTCTGCATCCTGCATTTTCATTTTTTTTTAACTGTGCTTCTAAAAGAACAAAAACAATTTTTTCCTTTATAGTTTTTTTGCTTTTTCTGTCTTGTTAAAAATCTTTGACAAACCCCAAATCACTAAGCTTTTTCTCCTGTTCTTCAAGAAGTTTCTACAAATCCAATAGTTTTTGTTGTTGCTGCTGTTATTTTTAATATATATCTGTCCTCGCACTACGGTAAAAACTGCTCTTTCCTTTCTTTCATATCTTCATGAACACCCATTCCCTACAACTGAGTAAGCCCAGAAGCTGTTGTTCATTTTTTATTACATGAGGAGTGCACTTATCCCCTTCTTTTGAAAAACTAATTCAGAATAAGAGAAAAGTGTGCAACATTGTATAAAGCCAATTGTACGGTCATAAAAATTACTGTTGAATTCCAAGAAACCTCCTGCTGATATGAGCGATGGTGTAAACGTTCAAAGAAGTCTAGGGTATAGTGCATTGTTTCCTTAAAGTGTGTTGGGACTACATAAAAATTGATCCTGGCTGAAAAGAAAGAAGATTTTAAAGATTAAAAATAGATGCCATGGGGGCTTCCCTGGTGGCACAGTGGTTGAGAGTCCGCCTGCCGATGCAGGGGACGCGGGTTCGTGCCCCGGTCTGGGAAGATCCCACATGCCGTGGAGCGGCTGGGCCCATGAGCCATGGCCGCTGAGCCTGCGCGTCCGGAGCCTGTGCTCCGCAACAGGAGAAGCCACAACAGTGAGAGGCCCGCGTACTGCAAAAAAAAAAAAAAAAAAGATGCCATTTTCAATCTTCTGAGACGGTATTTAAAACTGAAGACTAAATACTTTACAACTTTGGATAAGTTGCTTCCTGCCTTCCTTTAAGAAGTATTTTTCCCCTGGTGAGTCATGACATTATAACTGCAAAGTGGTGTGCTTTCTTAACTTTTTAAGAGGTATGTATTTACTGAAATATAAATATTATGTGTTTATTCTTTTCATAATAATTTTTAAAGCAAAATGGAGGCAGATGATTTAAAATAGGAAAGAATAGTATTTCAATTAAATTCAACAAAATGTTGGTTTCCTACTATGTGTATAACCAAACAAAGTACCAATGTTGGCCATGAAGAGACAGAAAGCGGAATAATAAATGAAATCTGTCATTTAAAATATTAACTACTTACGGGTGTCCTATTAGTTGAAAAGATGTATAACCTCATGTAATCCACACCTAATGAAGAGGTCAGGATATGCAGAGATGATTTGTGCCTGGAGGGAACAGAAAAAAATCATTTATATCAAGAAGTGGTAGAGAATAAGGATTAACAGAGCATGGTTAGTTTAGGGATTATCTAAAAAGAAACTCTAAGAAGACAAGGAGGCCAAATAAAGAGTTCTTTTATCAGATGCAAAGTGTGAATGACAAGTAAGCATGGCAACTCCGTGAGTCATTGTGCTAGAGCCTGGATTGAGAAGGATGGAGGAATACAATTAAAAACTGTCCTTAGAAGATTAGCCAAACAATAGTAAGAAGAATGGCTCAGAGAGAAGAGGAATAAAGAAAAAAATACATTTGCATGTATATTTTGCATGGAGGGTGACCAGGCTAGGTAGGAAGGTCCAGTGGAAATTAAAAAAAAAAAAAAAAAAGGGCGAATCAGAGCTATTTTAAGGAATGATGCACTCTGCTTCACTATATGTTCCATGATTATTAGAAGCCACATTTTCCTTATTCGTCCTTACATTCCCAGAAGTTAGCACTATGAAGTAATGAATAAATGAATATTATCTCTACCTGAAGAACACTATTGTTCTTAATCCACAATTACAGTCATAGAGTTCAACATTCCCTTCTTAATAATTGATAGAACAGGCAGACAGAAAATTGGTAATGCTACAGAAGACATGAATAACACTATCAACCAACTTGACCTAATTGATATTTATAGAATACCCCACACAACGATAGCAGAATACATACTCTCAAGTGCACACAAAATATGTACCAAGATTGGCTATATATGGGCCATAAAAAAGTCTGAATGAAGTTAAAGGTATTTAAATGATACAAAGGTTATTTTCTGACCAAGACAGAATTCGATTAGAAAGCGATAACAGAAAGATAACTGAAAATTCCTTCAAATATTTGGAAACTAAATAACATACTTCTAAATAACTTTTGGTTAAAAAAGAAATCAAAAAAGAAATTTAAAAAGTAGTTTTAACTGGATGAAAATAAAAACATATATCAAAATTTGTGGGATGCATCTAAAATAAAACTGAGAGGGAAATCTAACACTGAACACCCATATCAGCAAACAAGAAAGGTCTTAAATAAATGACCTCAGATTTCATCATAATAAACTAGAGAAAATAATAGCAAATAATACCCAAAGTCAGCAGAAGGGAAATAATAAGAAAATAAATTTTAAAAGGGCAGAAATTAATAAAGCAGAAAAAAGAAAGAAATAGAGATAAGAAAATCAAAACTAGATTGTTAAGAACATGAGTAAAATTGAAAAATCCCTAACTAGACTGACAAAGAAAAAAAAAGGGATAATAGTTTATTATCTTGATTGTGGTGATGGTTTCATGAGTGCATACAGATATACGTCAGAACTTAACAAATTATACACTTTAAATACATGTATCTTATTGTGTCAATTATACGCCTCAATAAAGCTTTAAAAAAAGAAAGAAGTATTGTCTTAATAAAGGTCTCAAATGGCTTATATTTCATATCATGTCTTAGTACCAACTAAAAATGTTAAATCCACATATAGCTTTTTTTTTTTCTAGAGAATTCATGTGATCATGTGAAACAGTTGTGGCTAGTGAGATGTGAGTAGAAGTATCTTGGGTTCTGGGGAAAGCCCTTACTTTACAAATAAAACTGAAATATATCCAACTAGGACAGTCCCTCACTCCAACTCTTGCTTCTACTTTGAAGCTACACATGGTGTCTGGAAGTGTAGCGACCATCCTCTGACTCTGACAAGCAGCTAAATCAATGCCAGTCACCACCGCTCTATACGATGCTACTAACATGAGAACAACACAGCTTAAATGTTAATTTCACTGTTTGCCAGGCTGTATTTGCAGGAAGATACTTACAGATACACTTCCCATATTCTTATGGAGAAGAACATAGCCCTTGCCCATCCTTCTTGACTTATCAGTGCGCTAATAACACTCTTCTACATCTCTACCAGAATTTTACTCCCCTGATTCTCTTTCTGAATCTTTCTGGTCATTTTTTCAGTAAGTCTTAACAAACTACAAAGGTATTCTTGAGAACCCTTGGTATTCTTTCACCAAGCTCTGAAAGTTTAAAAGTAATTCAATGGTCAATAAACACATAAAATATGCTCAACAACATTAGCCACTTGGGAAATGCAAACAAAACCACAACGAGATCCCACTTCACATGCACTAGGATGGCTATAATCCAAAAGACAGATAATAGTAAGTGTTGACAAGGATATGGAGAATGGGACCCTATATTGCTGGCAAGAGTATTAAATGGTGCAGCCAGTTTGGAAAACAGTGTTGAACATAGAGTTATCATTTGACTCTGCAACTAAACTCCTAGGAAACAAAAACATACGTCCACACAAAAGCTTGTATACAAATGTTCATAACAGTATTATTCACAGTAGGCAAAGCGAGAAACAACTCAAACGTCAATCAACTCATGAATGTACATATAAAAAGTGTTCTGTCCACACAATGGAGTATTATTCAGCCATGTAGATGAACGCAGTACTGATATCTGTTAAAACACATTTAACCTTGAAAACATCATGCTAAGTGGAAGAAGCTAGTTACAAGAGACCTCACATTGTATGACTCCATTTATGTAAAATATCTAGAACAGGCAAATCTACAGAGATATAAAGTAGATTAGTGGTTGTCAGAGGCTGGGAGGAGGAGGGTAATGGGGAGTGATTGCTAATAGATTTGGGGTTTCTTTTTTGGGGTAATGAAAATGTTCTAAAATTGATTGTGGCAATGGTTGTACAATAGTGAATATACTAAAAAACCACTGAAATGTATGCTTTTCAAATGAGTGAACTGTATTAGGTATATGAGTTACATCTTAATCTGTTATACTTTTTTCAAAGTAATCAAACATTGTTAGCAGGAAGAATTTGGTTTTTACTCCCCGCATAGGGACTTATACTTTAGGTAGGTTTGCCTGTTTTCACTCATCTCCTAGTGACAAGTTTTTCAAAAGAACTGCTACCAGGAAATGCCCAAGGAACAGAGCTCAGAAACAAGTGTAGATTTCTGCATGTCTCAGTGAGCCCTGGCTAAAAGCCATTTACCACTTACTATTTTAATTTGCAAATATGTAGAAGTATGGCCATGTCATATTGATGAAGATAATTAAGAGTACCTCACATTTGTATCATGCTTACAGTATAGAAACAAAAGGTCTCTTTCAGCTCTAAAATTTTATGAGTTTACAATGCCATCTGATCTCACAACTCCAAGGAGAAATCAGGCTTAAATGATCATATAATTGTTGTCATTTAACATGTTTGTTTGAACAATGTTTTTCTGAAGCTCAAAATCTTGGATGTTATATTTAGTCAATGAATATACGGAAATCATGCATTTACAGTGCAAGCTGATGTCTGGACAATCCTATGGTTAAAAATATGTACTGTGGCAGCCAAAACAATGGTCAAGATACAGAAGTACTTTTCAAAGATACAGAGAAATAAATAGACATAGAAAGAAAGATTCACTTAGCGGATTACCTAGAATGTTGTCTTAACAATTGATTTTAAAGAGTCAGAAATCACTCACAGGCAGATTATTTTGAGTAAGCGTTAGAATACAAAACATGAATTCACATTTTCCTTTAAGCATCTCTTCATTTACAAGTCCAGGCTTTACAATCATTGAGTCCCCAAACCACAGCTTCATCAGCTCACCACTCTTCCATTTTTTTCCCCTAATAATTTCATCATGTCATAAAATAAGGCAGTCTTAACTCATCTTCTATTGTCTCAGTTTGTCTCTGTCTTTTTCTCCTTCCTTTGTTATTATAAATTCATAACACCTTAGGCCTGACCTGCCTTAATAGATTCTCAAATGCTTCTCTCCAAAAGAATATAAAGTACATTGCATGGAGTCTGACAGGAGGCAGTGCTTTATAAAATTCCAGTATACAGTAGGAAAAAAATACATCCTTTTAAAGTAGAAAGACTTTTTTCCCCTCTACAAAAGATACTCAAAGAAAAAAAGCTCCTTTTTAAAATGCCTTGCCCTGTCACTTCATTAATATTTACATTTTCTCTTATGCTGGTGGCTACTTATTGGCTATCTAAGCATGTTTCTACTGTACGGGGCAATTTTTCCCCTAGGTTTTCATGGGCCTTTCAAAAAGTAGATCAATATTCACTCAGTGGATTTTTGAAGACACCTAATTGCCTTTGATTCTTCTTTCCCAAATATCTTGTTTGATCGTGACCTTCCTTTGAACTCCACTTGCTAAGGAATGGGTCTGTGCTTCCTCTCTGACATCCTTCCCTCCCACCCCTTGTGGTTCTTTGTGCTGATGGAGTACTGGCAGGCCTGGCTGTGAAATAAAGGAGGCCTGGGCTGCTGTCAGCCCGTACGGTGCCAGCACCTTTCCCAGCAGCAACCACAGCCCTGCAGGTGCCCAGCCTAGTGGGCAGAGTGACGGCAGGACTCAATACCTGTCACCCCCCTCAACTAAGGGCCCTTCGGCAGAGCAAATGCTCAGCCTCCATGAAGGTGTTGGGGGGTGATCGCCAACCTAATCTGTCTTCCATTCAGCCATCCTTCACAAACCCTTTATAAGCATCTGGTTCCATTCAGCTGCTACCCTGACCCTGCTAGCATCTATAACCTAACAGGCTGAAATCCCAGGCTGAGCATCCCCTATCCTATGGATATATCTCTCTACAGCTGTGGATACGAGGCAGAGGCTCAACAGGTGGAAAAGGATCACACACACTGATGTTCAAGTCTTACTTTTGTTACCTGTATCCCTTTGAATGATTTACTCAGCCACTCTGAGCCTCAGGTTCCTTCTCTGCGAAACTGGGAGAGGAAAACCCATCTCACGGTGTTGCAGAGAGGAACAAGTGACAAGTAGTATGTAAAGAGTTTAGCACGGTGCCTGGAGCAGAAAAGCCTCGCAAAAATGGCAGTTGCTATGACTCTTGTGCATGTTATTTTCAAGTACATTTATTGATGGATAAATTGCCAAAAATCAGCAAGGTACTTCCACTACTGAATTTGCTGTCATAAAAGGCATTTTTGCCTCACTAGCATGGCATTTTGCAAAGTGAAAATTCTTGAGGCCCAAAGGACAACTGAGAATGAATATTTAGAAGTCTCCAACTCAAATGATGCGTGAACTCTGAATTTAGCCTTCTTTCCAAAGAAATCTACATTCATCACACAGAAGACTCGGAATGGATTTTCACCTTGATTCTCTAACATGCAAATCCTTTGATAAGAATTTTTAAGTCTCTGTGGATCAACATCTCTTGAGCCACTACGTGTACCAGGATTTTTCTATGAGCTCCTACATACAGTAATCTCATTTAAATTTCCCAACAACCCTGAGTACTTGGCATCATTACCCACATTGTAGAGGTAATAAAACTGAGACTCAGAGGGATTTGCCTTGCAAAGGTCACACAGCTAATGAGTCTCATTAGAATTCAGGTTTTATGGCTCTTAAAGAATTTTTTGCCATTATACTACTCTAATTTTCATTTCGACAAAATCCTAAACACCCAGGCAATATGGGGTGCTGAGAGAGAAATCCCAAGGGAAGAGAGGGTAGGCATTAACATTCCTGCGTGGCGAAGCAAGGTTGCTAACGGAAATTTTGGCTAACTGAGGTCTGCTCGAATGGTGGTAACTCTCTTGGACAGCTACTAAGTGAGGCTTCAACTTCTCCAGCAGAAGGAGAACTCAGCCTCCAACGGCTGAAACCACAGAAAATGCCCTAGAGGCACCATAGCCTTTGCTCAGGCACCTGAAGGAGTATTCAGGGCATCATCACCGTCACTTTGTCCTGGATAAGGACAGGCTCTGATGAAGCTGCAAGCTCTTAGAGATCTTCCCAGAGTCTGGCTTCTGTGAAGGGGGTGTCTGCTTGGTTTGGAAAAAGATGTCCAAGCTCTTTTCAGGACAGATTTTTTTACCTGTAGAGTTCTGATATAGATTTGTTGCTCCGATTATAAGAACATTCCAAATAACAACAAGTGCTGGATATCAACATTTTCCTAGACCACATTATAAACCTAAATCTTGCCCACACCAGACCAGCCATGTTTTCAATGTTAATGGTGGTCTACTAACAGACCAGGAAAAGTATTTCACAGTTATGGCAGTTAATTCTCTCAGTATAGCATCTGGCATTACACGGTACTCAGAGAAATACTTAATAAAAAATTTAGGACAAACAGGAAGAGAGCCAAACTACTCAATACTTGGCAAAAGAAATGTACACGATGTACATTACCATTTCCTTACAAACGCATAGCATCCTTTAACATTCATCTACAATTCTGGGAAAGAATTCTATTCAAAGTCTTTTCTCTGTTGGCTGCCTCTCTATTTTAACTGCAGAGTTATTGGACTTTCAAAATTATGCTCCTAGCATTAAAAATATGATTAAATGTGGGGCAGGATTTTAAAGATGTCAATAGGCTATAGAGTTTTCTGTGGTGTGTGTGTGTGTGTGTGTGTGTGTGTGTGTGTGTGAGAGGGAGAGAGAGAGAGACATCCTGGGCATTGTGCTGGAGTTTCATATAAATTATCTCATTCAATCTGACTGGAGATGTTCTCATTCTTCTTGTACAGATGGAAACTAAGGCTGCAGGTACCTACTCCCCCTGGGGAAATAGTAACTCATTAACTTCCCTTCTCCTTCCCCAGCCTCATCTTTCATAAGCAGCTGTGTCATCACATGCACAGGGTTATGGGTGCCAGAGAAGGCAGACTGCCCTCAGCCTTCCTCAGGGACTAGCAACTCCCACTGCTTCAATCAACTGTCCACTTGCCTCTTCTCTCCTCTAACACAGCTGTCCAGCTCTTAATATTACTTTCTTTGGCAACTGTCATTTTCTCCTAACCAGATTTTCTAACTCTCCTGATTCCCCTCTCCAACTCATCCTTCATGCTACCCTCAGAGTTTCAACATGGCAAATCTAATGATCTTCTTCTTCTGTGGTTGAGACTTGGGTGGTTCCCACTTACAGGCACCACAATAACCAAACTCTTCAGCTTCTTTCCCATCCCTTTGCTACCATTCCTCCCTTGACAGTCTATGCCCTGATCAGCCATTCTTTAAACATGTTCACTTCCAGGTATGAAATTTTTATCATAACCCATCTACCTACCAAAGGCGCAATTCTCTACTTTCCTGTTTTCTCCTCAGTCCCCCACTCCACAGCACAATGCCTGGCTCACAGTAGATGCTTAAAATATAGCAATTCCTCTTCTTTTCATCTTCCTTGCTTGTGGTCCTGCAGCATTTTGTTTATGGCACTGACATTCCTTTTAACCACCGTTAGTTCTCTCACCCAGCTCCCCGGGCAGAGATCCCCATCCACGCATTTCTTGATATCTCATTGCCTGGCATAAGGTCTGGCATATAACAGTCCCCAGTGAAGGTTTTCTGAATAAATAAGGACTTTGGCAGAGAGGCAGCACATCCTAAAGACACAGAAGCAGGCTCTAGATCTCTTGGACCACATTCTGGAAGTACTTGCAGAGCCCTGCAATTTCATCAACGGTCTTTAACAATGGACATCTCATCAATACAGGGGGGAATCATTACATTAAAATAGTTTTACTCCAAAATGTTATAAATCTGTAAGCTAGGGCCTCAAATATCAAGAGGGATGTCACACTGATTAGCACAAACAGCCCCTCATACTTTATAGTGGGAGTTGACAGCAAATGCCTCTGTTGGGTTCTCTCCCTAACTCCAAAACTTTTCCTTACAAGTCGCCCTGCAGAAGTAGAAAGCTAAACCAACTGTGCGATACGCTCCATCCCCACCTTCACCCCTGCTGAGACTACTTATCTATTTTCTGAGCCTGCAAAGATTTTCATCCCAAGTAATTTGCTTTGAAAGCGACGATTGTGAAAATGGACTCTATTCATTCTGCTGATAGTGATAAGCTAGAATAATAACCGAGTTCAGTGACCTCTTAGCAGAGCCAGCAGAGATGCAACAAGGGTCACCTGCAAAAAGACATCGTCTTGAGAGCACTTCAAGAGGACATTTTCACATGGCTACTCCGAAATCACTTTTGGTTTTTGTTTTTGACATGGGAGCAGTATACCTCCAAGGTAGATTTCTTAGTATTAAGAGTTCGGGGCAGGTGGAGAAGGAGTCTAATGAAGTGGTACGTAAGGGAAAACTTCATTTTAAGGTATCCTTTATAAGGATGGAGCATATGGTACCATCATCAGAATATTAAGATCCTTGATTCTTCTCTTCTGCCCATCACCAGACATTTGGGACTTCTTCTGGCAAACAAAGAAAAAACAAGACAGAAAGGGACATGAAAGTCATGTTTATTAACTAACAGATCTCTCTTTAAAGTATTTGGTGAGGGATGAGGCAAAAACTGATAATGTAAATAAGATTTGGGGAGTACACTGGTGATTCACCAATGATGGTCAAGAAGAAATTAGCAGCCCGTTCACTGATACTGTCACCCTAATAATTGTAACAGACATCAAAAAAAGATAAAGCAGAATTACCACCAACCCTTTAAGAAAATATAAGACACCATTTTTTATTTTTTTATTTTTTTTATTTTTTTGCAGTACGCGGGCCTCTCACCGTTGCGGCCTCTCCCGCCGCAGAGCACAGGCTCCGGACGCCCAGGCTTAGCGGCCACGGCCCATGGGCCCAGCCGCCCCACGGCACACGGGATCCTCCCGGACCAGGGCACGAACCCGCGTCCCCTGCATCTGCAGGCGGACTCTCAACCACTGCGCCACCAGGGAAGCCCAAGACACCATTTATTAAGAAACACTTAAAGCACCTACATTTGCCAGGCACTGTCCCAAGCATTTTACAGTTATTAACTCACTTAACCCTTATAACAACCACGAGGTGTTAGTGAGTCAAGTGGTGTTACCATCGCCCACATTCTACAGAAGAGGAAACCGAGACACAGAAAGTACAGGTAATTGTCCAAAGTCTCACAGCAGCAAGCAGAAGAGCTAAGGTTCAGACCCAGGCTGTTCAGATCCAGAGTACGTGCTCTAACATGTGAAAATGTCCTTCTGAAACACTGTCTCCCCGAGATCATATGTGGTGCCCAGTTTTGTGTTACACAGTTTATAGCCATATGTTATTTGATTCTTTCAATCACTGCGCAAGATAGTTTTATGTCCCCTTTTTACAGATGGGAACACTAAGCCTGGGTGGGTAAAGAAACCCACCAAAGGAACAAAGCTTATAATTGGCAGAGCTAATGCTTAGACCGGGTCTATCCGACTCCAGAGTTCAGGCTCTGAACAACTACTCTGTGCTACAAGCTTAAGTTAGAGAGTTAGTATCCACATCTATACAATGGGTACAATAACAGTGTTTCTGAGCCACAGTACCATTAGAATGACTAAAAAAATTTAAAGCGGGCTTCCCTGGTGGCGCAGTGGTTGAGAGTCCGCCTGCCGATGCAGGGGACACGGGTTCGGGCCCGGATCCCGGAAGATCCCACATGCCGCGGAGCGGCTGGGCCCGTGAGCCATGGCCGCTGAGCCTGCGCGTCCTCCGCAACGGGAGAGGCCACAACAGTGAGAGGCCCGCGTACCGCAAAAAAAAAACCAAAAATTTAAATCGTTTTATAAATTGCAAAGCTTTACACAAATGTAAGGAGATAGTGGAGTAACCAAGGGAAAGTAAGTATCTGATGACTAAGATAGACTAAATCCATTCATTCATGCAACAATTATTTTTGAGCCCTTGCTATGTTTCAAGTATAACAGCCTAGGTGCTGGGCACCCAATAGTTCTCAGAAACAACTAGGAGGGTCCCTGCCTTCAAGTAGGGCTCCTGGCAAACAAAGAAAAGACAAGAAAGCAAAGGACATGAAAGTCACGTTCATTAATGAGCAGATCTTTTCAAAGTATATGATGAAATAATTCATTACAATATAGTGGGATAATCTAAAGTGTTGAAATCCAAAGACCTCTTCAACCCTGAGAGTCTACAACTTAAAAGTTTTTAGCTTCATAACAAGAGATAACCTCTATTTTTCCTTAATTCACTGCAACCACCAGCCTAGGATTACCAGCCACGTTGCTAGCCATCTTAGCAAAGTTCAATCTCTATAATAATTATTCTTCACGTTCCCTGCTGTTTCAGAAAGGTCACTGTTTTGCACCCAAGTTGCTCCTCTACCAAACCCTGAATCCTGTTTGCCCTTGCCTGTTTCTCTGATATCCATCACCCACCACATCCACATGGAAATGCTTTCCCTTCTGTCACCTGACACACCACTCCTAACCACTTTGAACTAACTAAAGCCTCCTTTCACCTAAATTCTAAACCAATTCAGTTAATAATCCATGCTAACTGAAAGTTATTTTAGGTTTTTTTCCCCCTTTCATTCACAAATCTCTCCCACAAGCAGTCCTTTTGCTAAGCCCCTTCATGGCCTTAGACACAGTCACCACTTTTTGCCTCCTGCTTCCAATACTATCTCTCTGCTGAGTCTTCACATGAAGCCCTATTAAGACGGTCTTCCTCTGTTCCCAGAACCCCCAGCTTCACTTGTGAATTTGACATAGCACATTTTGAACACACTCAACTCCTTGGTTTTCCTAAGACTGCACGAAGATGGAGGAGCGCTGTTGGAGTCAGAGAGACTGGGGACCCAAGACTGGCTCAGGCAACGTGCTAGCGGAATGACCCTGGATGAATTATTTAATGTTTCTAAATTGTGTTTTCTTCACTTCAAAAACTGGGGGACTAAAACCTGTTCTCATCCATAAAATTGTTCCGAGAATTCAATGACCTATTGCGTGTCAAGCCAGACACAGAATAAGATCTCAGTAAGGGCCAGGTATTATCATGATTACTATTACTACCACTATGAGGATGACTACAACTACCACTGCTGCTGCTGCTATTACTAATGTGCACCCACCTCTTAAGCCGCTCCTCTTTCTCCTAAATTGGTTCTTCTTCTTCATTCTATCCTAACAGTAGGTACCTTCCATGATAAGCCCTCAGCCACCCGCTCTCGGGGAATCGATCTTTACATCTACTATAATCTTAATACAACGCCTCAAATTTACTGTGCTCAGAACATCTTCAGTGGGCTGCACTAACATCAGAACATCTTGCTGCACTGACATCACCACCAGTTCACCACACCCACCAGCATTTTCTCCCCTGAGTACCGCCAACCTCTGAGAAATACCGTGTCTTCCTTGGAGCCTCACACTTGAAAGCTGGTAATCCAGTGGATCATTTTCCTTTGCGTCCCTCATTACCAATTACCATACTCTGGGTGCCTTATCTTTGCTTTATTTTTCTGATTCTTCTCCCCCTTTTGCTGTGGTTTAAGCCATTACAACATGCTGAATAACCACAATGACCTCCAAGATATTTTCTGCCCCTATTCTCTTTTCTTTGATGATAAATCCACAACCAGGGACAGTTTAGTGCTATTTTTATCACATCTGCTATGTTTTAGAACTTAAAATTGATTCATTTAAAATTAAGGTCAGCGTCCTTACTCTGACATTCAAGTCCTTGATCAGTTCATGCCACCCTCTCTACCCAACGTCGTGTTTAGAAATGGCCAAAGGGATACTCCACTTCAGTCTGCATCTTTTCTTTATCTCCCTGCATAAACTGTGCCCATTTCAGTCCTCATAGTTGAGCTTATTTTATTCTCATCATCCAGATCCCTGCATCTTTTTTTTTTTTTTTTTTTTTTTTGTGGTACGCGGGCCTCTCACTGTTGGGGCCTCTCCCGTTGTGGAGCACAGGCTCCGGACGCACAGGCTTAGCGGCCATGGCTCACGGACCTAGCCGCTCAGCGGCATGTGGGATCCTCCTGGACTGGGGCACGAAACCGTGTCCCCTGCATCGGCAGGCGGACTCTCAACCACTGCGCCACCAGGGAAGCCCCCCCTGCATCCTTTTGAATAATCAAGTTTACACTTCCTTCAAGGTCCTACATAAAGTCTGCCATTTTGTATGTGACTGGAAGGGGAGGGGAGCAGGGGAAAATAACTTTGGGTCTGAGAGTCCAGGTTCGAGTCTTGATTCTGCTTCGGACGAGCCATGTGAACTGAGACAAGGTGCCTAGCCTGTCACAGGCTCAGTTTCTTCATTCCTAAAACACCTATTGCACAGAGCAGCGATTCTCAAACTGCGGTCTACAGACCCATGAGTTTAGGATGGGGGTGAGGGTGTTGCGGGTGGAATGTGCACAGTATCCTCAGATCCTATTAATGCGTTTGCAATAACAAAACTATTTTATAATAACACTAAGATGTTGTCTGCCTTTGTCATTGTGTTGACATGTGCACCAATGGTGCAAAAGTAACGGGGGGTAAAAGTGCTCATGCCTCGGCATGAATCGAAGCAGTGGCCCCAAATTGTCGTTGTAGTCATTGTTTTCTTCCCCACTCAGCGCTGACAGGGAGAAGAAAGAAGAAGAAAAGGTCTGTCTCGCATAAGAATGCCCTGAATGAAGCAGTATGATTGATAATATTAAATCTTGACTCTTGAATGCTCACCTTTTTAATATTCTCTGTGACAAAATGGGTGGTTCACATAAAGCACTTGTGCTGCTCGCTGAAGTGCATGGTTGTCTCAAGGAAACATGTTCGTTCAATTGTTTGAGTCGTGTGCTGAACTACAGGTCTTTTTCAAGGGGCACCATTTTTCCTAGAAATGGCGACGGAGATAAACTATGGTTACTGGGACTTGGATAGGTGGTAGGCATTTGCCTGAAACTCAGAGAAGCAAGCCTGTCACTTCAAGAAAAATGACTGCCAACGTTCATTACCAATGATAAAATTTGATCAACTTAAAATTTTGGAAAACCTGCATCTACCACTCTGAGTTTGATAGCTTCCTAAAACATAAAGGCTCTTCTAAGGAGACTGGTGATAGAGGAGCACATGTGACATTTTAAAAATATTATATAGTGAAATGTCTCCACATTTGGAGATCTGCATCATTCATAAGTCGATGTTTTCCAAATGACCAACGTATGATGTTACAGTATCATGCATGGGTATGTGAAAGGCAATCAATGGATTTTAAGTTAATACAGTAAAACTGTTAAACAATATACCTCAGATTCCACATTACAATTAACTTTCTAGACACCTCCACTTGTTGAGTTTTAGTTTAGCATCGAAGAGCAATACCCACAATTATTTGAAAAGGATACTAAAATATTTCCTCCTTTTCCACTACATATCTTTACAAGGTCAGATTTGCTTCATAAATTTCAACCACAACAATATATTACAACAGATTCAATGTAGAAGCAAATACGAGAATCCAAATATCTTTTGTTAAGCTGGACATTAAAGAGATTGGCAGAAATGTAAATCAGTGCTATTGTTACTGCATTTTAAAATTTTATAAATTATGGTCTTTTCATTAAATATATGGTATTTGTTAACCTGAGGAGTTTATTATTTTAAATGAATTAATAATTTTTAAGTGTTTTATTTTAATTCTGAATATAGTAAATATGTATATATCTACATCGACCTACCTATCTATACATGTATATATAGATGCACATACACACACATATATATCCATAACCCACACAAACAAAAGCTTTCTAGGATCCTCAAGGAATTTGAAAAGTCTCAAGGGGTCCTGAAACCAAGAATTTTGAAAACTGCTGTCACAGAATTGTTTTGAAGGTTAAGTGTGCTTCCTTATATAAAACGCCCAGCACAAACTCTGGTAGCTAATGGATGCTTCATAAATATTAGGTTCCTTACAAACATTTAAGCATAATGTGTTCCAGAATATATGTTCATATGTTTTTGTATCTCATCCAATGAGATTAAAATAACTTGTTCAGGAGAAGATCTTCTAGCATCCAATCATTTAGCTGGGTATTTAATAGGTGCTTAATTAATGATTTATGCAGTTAAATATGTACACAAATTCCATTTTTAAAAGCTTCAGTTGTCAAGATGCAACAGTAAATTTCAAATACAGAGACATTTGCATTTAACTTTAAAGATGATACTTTAAATCACTCCGATAACCCAGCCCTGGAAACCACTTTTTCAGCTTATTAATCCAAACCGATACCATCTCTTGCCTGGATTATTTCAACCATCTGCTAAACAACCTCCCTGCCACCACCCTTGCCACTCTTCAGCACTCAACACAGCAGCCAGAGTCACTGTGTTAAAAAATAATGGAGATCATGTCTCTACCCTGCACAGAACTTTCCTCTCACTTTGTACCTAGCTCCGAGCAGAGCCAGCATCCTTGCCGTGACCACCGCATCTTGGTCCCATCACCCCTGTGAACTCACCTCCCACTGTTCTCCCTCCTGATCAGGCCACTCTGCGCTACCCACCCTGGTCTCCGAGCTATTCTCCTGACACACTAGACCTTTCACACTTATTATTTTCATCTCTGGAAAAGGTTGCTCCAGAGAGCCCTCATTTCTTTCAGGAGGGAAACTTTCCCTGGAAACTTATTTAAAATTTCTAGCAGCCAGTAGTCCAGATACCCACACACGCAGATGCCACCTGACTGCCTCTACCCCTCACTCCCTCTGTGCATATTCTCTTCAGCAGTTACCAATATCTAACATACATCTTGTTTTATTATTTGTTTGTGGTCTGTCTGCCCTACTGACGCTGCAATTTCGGTGAGGATAGGATTTTTGTCTCTTTGTTCTATTATGTGCCTGACCCATAGTAGATGCTCAATATATATTTGTTGAATGGGTAAGTGAATGAATAAACAAATAACTATTAAGACCTTACCGATTCTAATCCCTTCTCAAGAACTTAAGGGAAGAAGGTATTTTTCTGAGCAGATCCCTGGGAAACATTTACAGGGGATCTTGACCTCATCTCCAACTCTCCCATGGAGAGTGTATTTCAGTATCCATGGAAAACGCAATCATTTCAAAAAGATTGACAATTTTGTTGAAGGAGAGTATGAATTTTTTGTTCCAAGAAAAGACTAACAACACCTCAGGGTGAGGAGGGTAATTGACTTAGGCCCTCCCAGCAGGGAAAGCAAAACCACTTGGGGAAATAAAGACTATGATTGGTCAAAATGCAGCATCTTTGAGTTAAACTTGAAGGTAAGAAAATAATACATTGTTTTCTCATTAGATTAGATCCCTCATTTTACCCTGAGAACCTCTGCACTGTGGCTGAAGAGCTTGGAGAAAACCCACCAGGAAGTCATTTAAACATCAACACGCACCACAAAGGAAGCAAATTTAATTCAATTTCGAGAACACACTAAAAAAGAGAGAGAGGGAGTAAAGCATAATGAGAACCTGCCGCCTCAAACTGCAGCCAGGTGGGAGGCCAGGCTGCACGGAGTGGCCTTGACAACAGCTTTGTGTCTGGATGGAGCCTCCATGCCCTGGGGGAATGACTCGGGCTTAATATTGTTATATTTTATCTGGCTCCTGGCTTCAGCTGGCAAAGCCCCCCCCCCACTTCAGTCAAGCCAGAGTATTCCAATCATGCGCTCCAAGATACGCTCAGATCTCTCCAAGGTTCTTTCAAAGCTTCTCTACAACAGAGACAGAGCTCATTGCTTCCCTGATAACATTTCCTAAAATGGTACCAAAGGGCGCCTCCCCTGTGCATTTTCTCTCTCCATTAGTTGAAAAGCAGTATTAGCTAGGGTTCCAACCCAAAATCTCCGGGCTCCTTAACGAATTGCTGACAGCAAGAAGGTGGTATCACATGGAGCACACCATGGACATCTGTGGGGTATATTTCTTCCCCCTGCCACTTACTAGATATATGGACAAGTTCTTTAACCTCTCTGCCACAGTACCGTTGCCCCTTAAAAGAGAGATCATAACATGTCTCCATCTTAGAGAAATTCTGGAAGAATTAACAGAAATAAGGCAAGTATGTGGGGTGTGAACATCAAGGGCTATGTTCAAAAGTTAGTTAATCAAGTGAAAACTTGCATAAGCTCAAAATGTCATTTGCACCCTAGAAACCACACACGGTTCTCAGCAAGATGCTTAAACTTTGCAAGTGCCAGGGGAATTGTGTCAAGCCTCCTAAGACACGTCTCTCTTGGGGCCAAGACTCACTGAGAGGAACTGCTAGCAGCATCACCCATGAGGCTTACATTTTTATTTCTCTCTGTCTCCTTTTCTTCAGAGGGGCTGAGGGAGAGCAGCAAGTACATAGAGTGAAATGCATACACCATGGTACTCTTCTGTAAAGCACACAGCATAGTGGCTGGTATAAAGCAAACACTCCATATGTTAGCCATTGTTATTCATTACTGTTTCTCGTTATTTAACCACTTAACATAAGGCTGGGGTGGGGATGACGGGGTGCCACATAAGGACTCACGGAATCTGTGGGAGCCTGAAAGTGACTCTCTGGCTAGTGGAAAAACAATCAGCAGGGGGCACCCAGGAGAAAAGAGGAAATCATGCTTTCCATCCAGGAACTTAAGAAAACCCCATCTGCGGGTAAAATCTTCTGGTTCTCAGATCTTTTTCCCATGGAATTCAAAGTCAGGCAGCAAGACCCTGAAAAAAAGAGGAAGGGCTTGGGACTTCCACATGGCCTACAGACCGCACAGGAGCAGGAAATGGAGCCCTGAACTACCCTCCCCATTGCCCCCCAAAAGGTTGAACATTAAATGAAATGAATATATTATGCAGGAATAATAAATTTAAACATTATTTCTTCAAGGAGGTCTTCATTGACCCCCTAAACTCTTTCCTCCTGATATATATTCCTGTACTAGCAGGTACCACTGCGATCGTAATACTGAGCAAACTTGTTTTCGTTACTTGCTTATTGTAAGTCTTGCCCACTACACTGTAAGTTCAGTAAGGGCAATGACTATCATCTATCTATCTATCTATCTTTGCATGTGTAGTTATATGTGTATACCCAAAAATGTATACATATATTAGCTATTCCACACCTTCAGATTCTCTGCCATTTTCCTCAGCTTAAGTTTTCACATTAAACCACTTCTAGACTCAGAACTCATTTTTTATTTGCCAGAGAGTAACCTACAACTTGGAGTTTATAAAAACCTTGAATTATACTTCAGGGCTCTAGTTGCTTTGTCTGTGATAGTCATCAAATTGTTTTTGTTTCAGACCTTCCACTTCTGAACATATATTTCCGGCATTTTATTTTACTCTTTAAAAATATCTAATGCACAAATCTTGAAAATCTTAAGTGAATCTCTTGAGAGCCTCTCAGTACACCCAAATACATGGAAAAGAATGATTCCCATGAAGCACTCATTTCATCAAGAATACTTTGCAAAGTACCTAGTGAAATGAGATTTCAATGACTTACAAAAAAGGGAACCTTTCAAAGACAGACCTGAAATTCAGTAACCTAATTGTTTGCAAATCCTTGGATTACTTTTATCTTTCTTTATTTGGTACTGAACTGCTAGTTCTGATATGGTTGTCCAGTGGCTAATTATAATCACTACAAGAGAGGGTTTAGGAAAAGTAACTATAAATAAGAACGTATTCAGACTTGAAATGAGGTTTGACTAATTTTCCCAACTAAAAATCATGAAGAAACCAAGACGCAACCTTTCTAAAATGATGAAATGTACCAATAGGTTAAAAAAGTTTAAAGGTTGGGATTGTCAGTTAAATGCAAGAAATAACCATTTGGAGTTTTCAGATAACCTTCTAAAATAAATTTTATTTGAAGCAAATTAGTCCAAAATTGACATTGTGTGACAGGACTCCTTAGAAAATGTCACATCTCTGTCTTCCTACTGATTGTCCTGATCCTTCTCACATACACCTACACACAGGGTACCAGGGAGAAGGAAAACCACTGGTTTTGCCCCATGTAATAATCTTTAAAGAACTTTAGGTAAATATTCAGCATTACAAGTAAATTGTTCTGTCTCTCCCTCCTCATATTCCTCTCCAAAGAGCACTGTATGTATGGTGGGGGGCCTCAAGTGATCTCATAGTGGCCAGGAATATGGGGATTTTGACAATTTCAGGGAACCTTCTGGATGCTCAGGGCCCTGGGATAAGTGGATGATCTGGTCGGCTCCCTCTTGTAAGGTGTGACTAGCACCTGGATTTGGGGGGTAGGGGAAAATGTTTATAACCACCACCAGGATCCATCATGTTTCTAACTTTGGGGACCTTTGTTTTTTTTTTTTTTTTTTTTTGCGGTACGCGGGCCTCTCACTGTTGTGGCCTCTCCCGTTGTGGAGCACAGGCTCCGGACGCTCAGGCTCAGTGGCCATCGCTCACGGGTCCAGCCGCTCCACGGCATGTGGGATCCTCCCGGACCAGGGCATGAACCCGTGTCCCCTGCATCAGCAGACGGAGTCTCAACCACTGCGCAACCAGGGAAGCCCCATTCAGGATTTATTGTTTGTATTTTTTGTTTGTTTGTTTTTTGGTGTTTGTTTGGTTTTTTTTTTTTTTTTTTGCGGTACGCGGGCCTCTCACTGTTGTGGCCTCTCCCATTGCAGAGCACAGGCTCCGGACACGCAGGCTCAGCGGCTATGGCTCACGGGCCCAGCCGCTCCGCGGCATGTGGGATCTTCCCGGACCGGGGCACGAACCCGTGTCCCATGCATCGGCAGGCGGACTCTCAACCACTGCGCCACCAGGGAAGCCCCTTTGGGGACCATTTTTACCATTTTTAAAGTCACAACCATGGTAGCCTCTGTAGCCACGTAGGGTCTCACGGTGATCTATGGATCCCCTAAACACTAGGCTCAGGCTTGCCTCCTACCACCAATTCTAAGGTACAGCCACACAATGGAAAATTACTCTGCAATAAAAGGCACAAACTACTGATGCAGCAGCATGAATAAATCTCAAAAGTGAAAAAATACAAAACACCACATACAAGGTATAATAATTCCATTTATATGAAATTCTAGAGAAAGCAAAACTATAGTGGTAGAAAGCAGATCGGTGATCGCAAAGGCCAAAGAGTAGGGGAGAGGGACTGACTTCACAGGGGCACAAGGGGACATTATGAAGGGATGGAAATATTCTACATCCTGACTGTGGAAACGGCAGTTACAGGACTACATATGTATTCCAAAACTTATTAACTTGTTCACATAACACTGGTGACTATTAATAAATGTGAATTATACCTTAATAAGGCCTGATCTGAAAAAACTAAATATTATAACAGTAGAAAATAAATGAATTACTTTCTATTTAAACTAATACTTGGAATTAAAACCCTCCATTTCAATGAGAAAATAATGTATCGCCAGATGGCCATGACATGTTGAATTCTCAAAGCTAATAGGTTATACTTAAATGCAACACTTCCCACACTTTCATACGTACAGGAATCACCTAAGAAATCTGATTCAGTCTGGGGTCGGGCTTGGGATTCTGCATCTCTAAAAAGTCCCAGGGGACGCTAATGTTCCTGGTCCATAGACAGACACTCTGAACAAGGCTCTAATAGACCCACAGCCTCTCCTGCTATCAGAAGCTTTGACTGCTTCCCATGTATTGACTGTGTTTGTTCTCAACATAGATTATGCGTTTTGCTAGTGTATCTTAAATTTTGCTTGCTATCTTAATTAGAAAATGTAACTAACTATTGCATGAAACAATGTATTTCGAGTGTGAAAAGAGCTGATTTGCCAAAAACTAAGTTGAATATTTTGTAAAGACTCAATCAAGGTGTGTTTAAAAAATGGTACTCTTGAAATAGATGTAGACAACTATAAAAGACTATAAATTTAGGAGGCTTCTGCACACACATTGCTTCAAAATTGTGTTCTTAAAAACAGGTTTACTGAAGTATAATTGACATAAGACAAATTACAGATATTTAAAGAGTGCAATTTGATAAGTTAGACATATGTATCAATGCATGACCATCACCAGAAGCAACACAATGAACCTATCCATCGCACTCCAAAATTTCCTTGTGTCCCTTTGTAATCTCTCCTTCCCGCCTCCACCTCCCAGGACCCCTCGCCATCTCTTCCATTTCCTAGCAATCTAGTGGGTTGCTTTCAGTTACGACAGATTGCACCTTCTAGGGGTTTTTTTTGTTTTTAATAAATGGAATCATAAAATATATACTTATTTTTCGACTGCTTTCATTCAGCATAATCATTTTGCAATTCATCTATGTTTTTCTGTATAATAATCCATTTCCTTTATTGCTAATTGTATTCCATTTTAAGGATACACCACACTTTTTTTATTTATTCACGTACTGCTGGGCATTTGAGTTCTTTTTCAATTTTTGTCTGTAACAAATAAAGATGGCATGAACATTTGTGTACAACTCTTTGTCTGAACATATATTTTGATTCCCTTTGAGTAAACAATGACAGAGTCATAAGTTCTTTCAAAACTGCCAAACTGTTTTCCAAAGTTTGGACCATTTTACATTTTCAGTATATCAGAGTTCTGTTGTGAGTTCTATTCCTATAGGTCACTGCCGATAACTGGTATGGTCATTCTTCTTTACATTTTAGTCACTCTAATAGGTGTGTAGTGGTATCTCTTAATTTGTGATTCTCTAATGACTAAATTAAAATTTTTTCACATCCTTATTTGTCTTCTTTACATGTTTTTTGGTGAATCATCTGTTCAAATATTCTGCCCATTTTTTAACTGTGTTTTGTTTTCTTAGTATTAAGATTTAAGAAATTTTTATAAATTCTGGATATAGGACCTTTATTATATATATGATCTACAAATATTTTCTCCCTCTCAGGCTTGTTTTACACTCTCTTAACCATGTCTTTCAAAGAGCAGAGTTCCTAATTTTGATAAAGCTTAGTTTATCATTGTTTTTCTTTTTTGTATTGCCCTTTTGTGTATTTATAGTTAAAGTGGTTTTCCTGTAGGCAACACGAAGCTGGATCTTTTTTAATTCAAATTAGTCTCTGGAGTTTTTAGACAACTTACATTTAATGTGACTATTAATATGGTTGAGTTTAAATCTAACATCTTACTGTTTGTGCCATCTGTTCTTTATTATTCTTTTCCTTTTTTTAGCTTTCTTTTTGGATTGAAAACTTTTTATGCTTCTATTTTATCTCTTGTATTGCCTATTAACTCTAACTCTTTGATATTTTAGTGGTTTCCTTAGAATGTATAGTATATGTATATGTGTGCATGTATTCTGATTTCTTAGTATATTTATTTCATTTTTGATAGAATTTTTATTGCTGTATTTTTAAGTTCATTAATATTTTCTTCTGCAATGTGTAAGTTAACTGCATCCATTATATTTTTTACTATCACCATTTCAATTTCTATGTCTACAAGTTTTGGATATATTTTACAGATGTATATTATATATATAAAATCTTTTCCATGTCTTAACATGATCAATTTTTTCTCTTGTTTCTTGAAAATATAAAGTACAGTTACAACTGTTTTAATGTACCTCATGGTCTACTGAAGATCCCTGGAGATTTTCCCTCTCTATGCAGCTCTCTTCTGTCCAGTGCTCTACCCTACAAATTCTAGCTACCATGGCCTCACTGGACACCCTGTTCTATCTCCTCAAATCTGGTAGACTGCTGACTCTACCTGGTTTCTCCCTCCCTGAACTTCAGCCTGGAAACACTCCAGGTAGTACGTTGGGACAAGTGGAACAATGGTAGGGCTTGCTAACTTGTTTCCTGTTTCTTAGGACCCATCATCATTCATTGCCTAATATCTAATGTCTTGAAAACCCCTGTTTCATATATTTTATATGTTTCTTAGCTGTCTCAAGTATGAGAGTAACTCCCAGTCCTATTACCCCACCTTGGCTGGTAGTAGAACTCTTTGCAAATGTCTTAGTTTCTTGCTCCACTTTAAGAAACCAAAGCCGAACATCACAGATGATTCATTTTGGATATGGTAGATGCAAGAAAGAACACTGTGTCCCGATAAGCAGATATATCCTCAAAGAAAAGGCTTTAATTGTATAACTAAAGAATGGTGAGTGTTTGTACATGTATATGGTTTAAGTTAAATTAAATGCTTATTTATCAATATAGCATGTTTGATTATTTAATTCATCAATCTGATTATATCAGATAAAACGGGGGTCCCCAACGCCTGGGCCGCAGACCAGTACTGGTCTATGGCCTGTTAGGAACTGGGCCGCACAGCAGAAGGCGAGCGGCAGGCGAGCGAGCGAAGTTTCATCTGCCGCTCCCCATTGCTCCCATTACCACCTGAACCATCATATCCCACCCCGCCCCCCTCACTGCCCCGGTCCATGGAAAAACTGTCTGCCACGAAACCAGTCCCTGGTGCCAAAAAGGTTGGGGACCACTGAGATAAAAGATTTTAAACAAACATATTTCAAGATTTTTGCAAAGATTATATCTAATTCATGTAAAAAGTGTCTAGCACAGCGCCTAGCTCAACGGTTCTAGGTGCATATTAGTGTCCCCGGGAGAACTTTAAAAAAATGTTTTAATTCTTCAGCCCTACCTCAAACCACATGAATCACAATCTCGATGGCTGGGCCTGGGGCTTGTACTTTTTAAAGGTCCCCAGGTGATTTAACCACACCTCGAAAATCAAGATGCATAGATCTACATTTTACTAGGTGCTCAGTGAATGAGAGCTGTTCCTATTTGTATCATTTACACTTAAAAGAAGACTGTCACATAGAGAAATTACTTGAGTAGAGTATCACATAGAGAAACTACCTGACATAGGGAAGGAGTACTGGTGGGCTCTAATCCACCATTTACAATCAAGAAATAGTGTGGCCTTGGCCAAGTCCGTTGACATTATTGGATCTGAATGTGTAAGACAGCAAAACAATAATAATAATTTTTCTGCCTATAGCTCAAGGCGGTTAGGAGAAATAAGAAAAAAATCTCTGAGCTGGAAACTCTAACCATGTCTCTTCTTTTATAGATGAGGAAACTGAGGCCCAGAGAGGCTAATGGATCTGCCCAAGACAATCTGTGGCCAGTTAAAAACAAACATAGAACCACAAACCAGGTATTACAGGTTGAATTGTGTCCCCCGCAAAAGAAGAGAGGGGTTGAAGTCCTAACCCCCAGTACTTCAAAGAGTGACCTTACTGAGAAAAGTGTTGCAGATCAAATTAGTTAAGTTGGTATCTATGGAGTAGGATGAGTCTCTACTCCAATACAACTAGTGTCCATACCATATAAGAGGGTCAGGTGAAGACAGGGACACAAGGAGAAGGCCATGTGAAGATAAAAATGGGAGTGGCGCATCTACAAGCCAAGGAACACCAAGGATTACTGGCAAACCACCAGCAGTAGGAAGAGGCAGGAAAGGATCCTCCCCTAGAGGCTTCAGAGAGAAGGTAGCCCTGCCAACACCTTCATTTTGGACTTCTAGCCTCCGAAACTGTGAGACAATACATTTCTGTTGTTTCAAACCACCCAATTTGTGGTATTTTGTTATGACAACCCTAGGAAACTCACAGACCAGGTTTTCTGCCTAAGAATCTTTCCATTATACTGTCAGTTTCTCTAACACAATATATGAATAAGCTTTGTAAGATGTAAAGCTTTGAAAAATCATGTTATTATTATTTATATTGTTCTTCAATTTGCTTCAAGAGTACATGTTTTGTTTCCTGTAATTGGTTTTAATCATCTCAAGAGTAAGGAGCCCATGATATCCAGCAGAGTCCTTTAAGGAAGTATCAATAGAAGAAAAGATAGTATCTATTCAGGTACTATGGACTGAAAGAATATACAAACAAAGCTCCATTAAAAAATGTCAAAGTCACCAAAGACCTTCTGGAATTTGAGGAACTGACTGTTAACAAGACTGAGTCTCCATATGGCTTTTTATTTAGGTTAAACATAGGGCCATACACTTTCATAGATTACATTTCAATGTAATATATAAATATATTACAACAATAGAAACATATTGCAATATATTAGCTGAAAATATCTGAACTACTGTTCCACCGCTGTACGTAAATGTACAATTTTAAGGTTTTAAACAACCCAATCCAAAAATGGGCAGAAGATCTAAAGAGACATTTCTCCAAAGAAGATATACAGATTGCCAACCAACACATGAAAAGATGCTCAACGTCACTAATCATTAGAGAAATGCAAATCAAAACTACAATGAGGTATCACCTCACACCAGTCAGAATGGCCATCATCAAAAAATCTAGAAACAATAAATGCTGGAGAGAGGGTGTGGAGAAAAGGGAACACTCTTGCACTGCTGGTGGGAATGTGAATTGGTTCAGCCACTATGGAGAACAGTATGGAGGTTCCTTAAAAAACGAAAAGTAGAACTACCATATGACCCAGCAATCCCACTACTGGGCATATACCCTGAGAAAACCATAATTCAAAAAGAGTCGTGTACCACAAAGTTCACTGTGGCCCTATTTACAATAGCCAGGACATGGAAGCAACCTAAGTGCCCATTGCCAGATGAATGGATAAAGAAGATGTGGCACATACATACAATGGAATATTACTCAGCCATAAAAAGAAACGGAATTGAATTATTGGTAGTGAGGTGGATGGACCTAGAGTCTGTCATACAGAGTGAAGTAAGTCAGAAAGAGAAAAACAAATACCGTATGCTAACACATATATATGGAATCTTAAAAAAAAAAAATGGTCATGAAGAACCTAGGGGCAAGACGGGAATAAAGACGCAGACCTACTAGAGAATGGACTTGAGGACACGGGGAGGGGGAAGGGTAAGCTGGGACAACGTGAGAGAGTGGTAGTGTACATATGGACATATATACACTACCAAATGTAAAATAGATAGCTAACGGGAAGCAGTCGCATGGCACAGGGAGATCAGCTCGGTGCTTTGTGACCACCTAGAGGGGTGGGATAGGGAAGGTGGGAGGGAGACGCAAGAGGGAAGAGGTATGGGAATATATGTATATGTATAACTGATTCACTTTGTTATAAAGCAGAAACTAACACACCGTTGTAAAGCAATTATACTCCAATAAAAACGTTAAGAAAAAAATTTTTTAAGGTTTTTTTCCATTAATGTAGAACTCTAGCAGGGGTTCAAAATCAACCATATAATACTTTCTCCATCCAAGTAAAGTTTTGGCAAGATAACCAGCATAGCTTGGATTCCTCCCGAAGCTGACCCTGAGATAAGGTTTTCAGTGAAAGTAGTGGACTTGGGAAGTGAAATACCGGCAGGGGAGTGAGAGAGGAAAGGGAAGGCAGCTAATAAAGGGTATTGTATTGAGTGAACACACTATTATCGTGGGTTTAAGCCGCCGGGGAAACTGTGGGATCCAGTGTAAAAGCCTCAGAGCTATCTTTCCTTCGGGTTGGGGGACCCAGGGAACGTACATATCAACCACTCCCATCAGTCATCAGTTGGAAGCTGCTGAAGGAGCAGTGGGTGTTAATTCTCTGGAATTTCTTGCCTTGAATGTGGGTAGGGCTGTCTCAGAGGGCTCAGGAGAGAACCCTCAGGCAGACATGTACACACTGGCAGTTAAAGGTGTTCTAGAATGTACCAGAACGGTAAGCCTGAGGGAAAGCTACAGTGAAGAACAGAAAGTGGCACGGAGAACAGTACAGAAGTTGACGGCAGAATCTTCAAGAGTAGGAAACCCTTGATTCAAGTCCTAGCGCCCTCCTTGAACAGTAGTTGACTTCAGGTAAGTGACTGAACTTTTCTAAAGCTTCTTTATTCTCTCTACATAAAATAGTGACAACAATAATACCTGTCTCAGGGTACTTACAAGCATTCAATGACTCAATATAGGTAGACTTTTGCTGTGTTGCCCGGCACAATCAGTGCTTGGTGAATATCAGCCATCATTATAATAATGAACCTTACTGCTATATTTAAAATCATGAAATTTTGTGGTACATGATATTCATATTAGGAGATAAGGAGAGGTCAGTATGGGAAGGTCCTCACTAGGGCACCTTTATTCTGGGTCCCAGTTCAAATATTAATAAATGCACTACATACAAACTTTCACCATCCACATAGAATTTATTGTTCTGTTCTTAACAGCTTAAACATCTGTCCAAAAAGCTGAGCCAGCATAATCTACCTACAATCAAACCAGCTTAAATAAATATGGGAAGCTGAGCTATGAGACAAACCATCAGTAGGGATTAAAACTTATTTTTGCATACAAGAGAAAGAATAACTTCTTAGGGGAAAACTACATGAAACTTGACTATCTATATCATGACAAAGGGTAACAAAAATGACACAAAATAATAAAATAAAATCTGGATAAAATTATAATTTAGAGCTGTGGTTCTCAACCCAGGGTGATTCTCCCCCCACCTCCCCAGGGGACATTTAGCAATGTCTGGAGACATTTTGATTGTCACAGTTGGGGTGTGGCAGGGAGAGCATGCGCTACTGGCATCTAGTGAGTAAAGACCAGAGATGCTGCTAAAAATCCTGCAGTACACAGAACAGCCTCCCACAACTGGGGCTGGGCCTAAATTAAGGAACCCTGATTTGGAGAATATGGTATAATGCCTTAAACCACTGAAGTTTCCAAACAATAAAAACTCCTTCTGATGTGCCGGTGTTTTTTAATTATAAAATATAATGTATTTTTATACATGTTAAAAAAAAAGCCTTCCTATGACAAGAAGTGTATGTACATCAATAAGTTGTTGAGTGTTGACTTGCTATCCCTACTATAAATTTGCTGTGTTTCAACCTGCCAGATGAAAGCAATTTCAACAAGCCAACAACAAAGCCAGGTAATTAAAATGTTGATATAGACATGACCTTGGTTAATTCACCCTGACTTGTAATAGCTGAAATGATGACAGAGAGTAACCCAGGGATTCTAAGGTCAGACGCACATGGGGCTAAATTTTTCATTCTCAAATTATTTTAGCCAGAACTCTGGATTATTATAACAACATATATTGCCTTTTTGCTTTTTGTTAGTAAACCCTCTGGGAACTTTGACACAACAAGTACAAGCTAAACCTGATTACTTGGTTTATGGAACAAAGAGAACACTACTGAAGAGCTAATGACAATGTCTATTCACTTAGAACTCTGAGCAACCTGCCAACTTTTAATCAAGTTTTAAAGGCAAAAGAACAAAACAAAAATTGAGAATGAACATTTTTACTCCTAACTATTGGAAGGTAAAGAGGCATGTCGACAACTGTTCAAATAACATCAGAACCGAGATGAGAACTTTTAAGCAGAGAAGCAAACACATTTTCAGCAAGGCAATTTTTTCTCTAACCAACAAATTCTGTAAAACTCAACAAGAAACTGTGCTCCAAATCCATTTTTTCTACTAAAATTGCTTTGTTACAGCACAGTTGTAGCAAGACTGAAGAGTTCAAAACACATTTTCTTCTCTATAAAAGCTAAATAAGATGAGATCCAAGCATCTAACCATTGAGTTTTCAATTTATTAAATATCTATTAATGCCTGCTAATAATAAACTCTTAGCTAACAGTACTAATATTGTTTTCATTTCCTTGATGTTTCTATCCATTATACTATAACAGGAATCCTTTCAGTCTTAACTCTTGGACATTTAACATAACCAAATCCAAGATGAAATCACCTCACTCAAGTCAGAGAAGAAAGAATTATTAGGAGTATCTGTCAATTCATGCAAAATGTATACAAGAGCGAGAAGAAAACTGTTATTCTGAAATCAAGATTCAGACCGTATGAGCTGGCACTTTTCCTCTATTACATGGACAACTCTGCCTCAAGCACTTAAAAACGCAGGGACGTGATTCAGTGTCTATGATGTAAAATAACAGTAGATCAAGGCCTACAACCGACGACGAAAAGAAGTATGCAGAAAGTTTATCCGCCCTCCACATTAAAGGGATAAATTATACTTCTTCTAAATTCCTTTCACCTTCACTTTTCTTTTTCCCTGAAGTCAATATTCATTCACTTGACCAGGACAGCTTTCAATGAACTATATTTTAACTTTCCAAGTGTAAGAAAAATTCATATACATATCTGTCCCATTCTCCTTCCTCTTTGACATTAGTACTTAATAGGGAAAGGAAAAAGTCTTCTTTAAGATAATCTTACTTACAGTAGACAAGTAATGATAATACCTTCAAGAAGTCCCCATCACAAATGCAAATGGCAAAAAACATGAAGCATATGAGTTCACGAGTTTTCAACTTGTCGAAAAGACCGTATCTACACCAAACAAAACATTCAATTACTACTAATAAGGTAGCATCACCAGTTTCAAACCTATTAACCACCTCCAAAGGATTGCACTTCCTGAAACCCTCTCCATTCATTCAATGATCTGAATGCCAAGGTATAGCACAGTTGGGGGAAAAAATATTACAAGGAAAAAGCAGCTTGAGAAATGATTAAGATAATTTTTAGGTGGAAGCAGACACAGTTCTCCAAACATCACACTATCAAAATATTTTTTCACTCAACTTTGAAAAATACAGATGGAGCACGAACAATGCCACACCTTTTCTGCAGCAATTTGTGTGATTATACAGGACAGGGGCCCTTTCACTTAATCCTCTGAGCTTCTATCCTGTTCCAGGGCCTGGGCTAGAAGCTGAGGTTGGCCAGATGAAAATGACAACCTAAGGAGCTCCCAAGGAGCTCTGTCGATTGGGAGCAGACACAGGGAGAGCGATAAGGACAAATAAGTACGGTCACTACAGATGATGGGCAAGAGTACAGGATGCTATGGGATTAGCGTTGATGGAACAAGGATTCAAACCTAAGAAATCTGCCTCTAGACACCATCCAAGTTCAACACCACGTGACCCTGTTTCCTACCAGGTTCACACTGAGGGAGAAGTGACTTTCTGAAGCAAAATGAAGATGGTGCAGAAAGAAGGAGAAATGGAGGCTAGGCAGGCAAAATCAGCAGATATCTGTGAGGCCAAAAGGCTTTATTCATGGGGAAAATGTAGGGAAGAGCTTTCCAAGCAAAGAGACAGTGCCTTATAATGAATTGTCCCTGTGCACCAGTAGCATTGGGGCCACTTTTCAGTGACATGTAGGCAGGCTGCCAGGACCGGAACCCCAAAACCATCAGAAGTCACCACTGACCATTAGCACTGGTCATTAACATTGTATTCCTCCACTGGTTGATATGTCTTGACATGTAAAAGGCCAAAAGCACTGACGGGACCCTCTAATAATAAACTGCTCAAAGCATCCAGCAGGAAAAAAAACACCAAGACGTCAGCTCACAAATGAAACTGCCTTTTCTTTAACCCCACAACAAACCCCTTTCCCTTTCATCTCTTTCATCCAAGAACCCAATGAACTCCCCAGGTACACTTGTGTCCCTCCAGAACGCTGATGATACAGTCTCTTCACAAGCCCAGATCATTTAACTGATGTGGATCCTAAAAATATTACAGATTAATCCCGAAGAACAGACTGTGTTTTGCCATATTCATGTCAGATTTGTAAGTCAATGCCTTAGTCACACATATCAACTTAAGGCAAAGGCAGGGTGCAAAATGAATTTCTCAGGAAGAGAAAGATACGAGTCGCTTGTAACTGAAAGTAGCAAAGCTTTTATTGGCGCTCTAAAAATAGAAGAAATCAGTTAGAACAGATATCTTTTGACAATAATGAAAATCACAGCTCATTTATTAATGTAACAAGGCCTCCCCACCCCATGGATTTCCTATGATTTTATCAGAATCTGCTTTCAAGCAAAGGAAAAATACAGGAGTAGAACATTTCCAATTCTACTTCTGTGTCTTCCATCAGATTGAGACTTCCTTGAAGTCCGGAGGTGTATCTTCGGCATCTTTGTATCCCCTAGAATGTGCCTGACATGGCTCCATCCATGGAAAAGAAGGACAAGCACAAAGGCAAAGGCAAAGAGAACAGCAAGGGGAAGATGTGCCCAGCAAGTGTCACCGCTGCAGCTGCCACACCACCTACTACAGTTTCCACATAATCATTCAGCAAATATTCATAGAACCGCTCCCCAGCGGACAATGAATTCCGTGACTGATGGGCAGTACAGTCTCCTTTGATATTTCTTAGGTGGCCCACAATGTCACTTTTGATCATTTTTTCAATTCACCATCCTTTCATCAGCCAAGGCGGAACCGGCCTACTCTCATCCTCTTATTTTGGCACACACTTCTCCGTGAGTAAATTCATTTTTTTTTCCTTGAGGTCATTGCAAAAAATTTCCCTTGTTTCTTCCTCCCTGCAAGACTCTTATCCCTCCCTGAGCCTTTTTTTTGAGTCTAGGCAGGTTTCAGCAATATCACCAGCTCAGTAAGGGCTCTTGGATAAAAGAGCTGTCTGCCTAAGCTCCTCAATTTATCAGAGCCTTCAGACATGAAAGAGTAAACCAATTCCTAGTCAGCAAAGTTGCATTACTGAAAAAAGCAAATAAAACCATCAAATGGGTTACACACAAGCCTTGAATCAAAAATTAAAGAATATGGGGAAACAAGGTACTTAATCAATTAGGATGAGCACAATGTCCTCTTTACAGCCAGAAACCAACCAACTAAACAAACAACAAACAAGCATTCAATTCCTGATATTTACATAGCAAAAGATAATGGTCATTCATTCTAATGTCCCAGCTTAAAGTCTCCAGCTTAATTCTTCAAATGTATTGAATCACAATCATTAATTTTTTTAACTGTGTCAACTCATGCAAGGTCATTTTTTCCATTCAATCAGAAATTAGCTTTGTACCTTTACTAACGTGTACTTCTGCCAGTTATGATATTCAAAAGGGAGAGGGGACATTTGGGGTATCTATTAATATATCTACACTATTCAGTGCCATCTGACATAACAGAATGACATAAACAGAATAGAATTCATTTCCATTGTAAGTCAAGGACAACATATCTGATGTCTTTTTAGCATACTCTACATCTCACACCATGTAATCTAAATTGCTATTCAAATAAGAATTGCACAGTTAATGCCATTACATCCTCCTAATTAATCAATACTTTCCAGAAACTTACAGGAGAAAGCAAAGTTTTAAGTAAGCTGTTACCTATAAAGAGACCACAGGCATGTGTCACAAAAATGTGTTTTTGCAATTCTTTATTTAGACTGTACCTAAATAAGTTAGATAGATAGATTGACAGATCGAAAGACAGACGTGCAGAGAAATGATAGAGGGATAGATATAGGGCCAGACAGATATGAAAGAAAGATAGAGAGTTTCACATTAAGGCATCTCACTGCATAAATTGTTTCCTAGATATAAATTGGGCACTTTCAGTGTTAAAAATTTCAATGTTAAAAACGAGCACTTTCAGGTCAGTAGTCAATGCACTTAAATAGTAATAGGCTGTGTCTTGATGGTGCATGTGAGAGAGAGACAGAGAGAGAGGGAGGAAGGAAGAGAGAGAGAGGGAGGAAGGAAGAGAGAGAGAGGGAGGAAGAGAAGGAGATGAAACGAGAGAATAAAAATCAGCTTCTCAAAACCCCTCAGTTACTCCCCAGGAGCAGCTCTCACACTGGAAGAATCTCTTTCCATCAAAACATTAATTGACATACACACACTACCAAGCGTAAAATAGATAGCTAGTGGGAAGCAGCTGCATAGCACAGGGAGATCAGCTCGGTGCTTTGTGACCACCTGGATGGGTGGGATAGGGAGGGTGGGAGGGAGACTCAAGAGGGAGGGGATATGGGGATATACGTATGCGTATAGCTGATTCACTTTGTTATACAACAGCAACTAACACAACATGTAAAGCAATTATGCTCCAATAAAGATGTTAAAAAAAAATAACAGTAACTAAACTGAATGTACAAAACTTGAGGACATGATCTGGTGACCATTTCTTACAACACTGGGTAATTGGGTCTTTTTCATAAATTATGAAAAATATGATGCCCAGATTTTTCATGTGGACTACTCACTACTTGCAGAAATATATTTGCCTTTAGGAATTTAATATGGGATTTTATGACCAAACAATGAATTTGTTCATGCTCAAAATACTGAAAATGGTGCTATGTTAGCCATGCGTTCATTCATTCATTCACACACTCATTCACCCATTCATCATTTATTTATTGGGTATGTTCTATGTGCCAGATCTACACAAATAAAGTTAAGGAAGCCTTTTCCTTCCTTATTTCTTTCCTCTGCTTCTTGCTTTGAACAAGCATGTATTAAGCACCTTCTACTGCAAAACACCACAGTAAGTGTTATCTTGGAAATGATGGTAAGACACACATTCCTCACTTCCACTGATTTCTCAAATAGCTGGGGGAAAACTATATAAACAGCTTTTGTATTAGGGAGGATGAACAAGCATTAGAGAGAGGTACTGTTAAAGCAAAGATCTGTAACACAGTAGAGGAAGAGACTTATGTGTCTGGAAATGGAACATTTAACTTGACAAGAAAAAGATAAGAGAGCTTTCAGTAGCAAAGAACATTCAAGGTAGAGGGGACTTCACTTGCAAGTACCTGGAAGTGTGAGAATGTCCACGTTCAGGGAATGATTTTGTTGAGTGATATCCTAACCAATGCCTTTTCCACCCAGACTTCCCTTTTGCTCTGGTACCATTCCTTTTCAAACCCTGAGATGGAATACTGCCATTGATCCAGGGGTATACGGAAACACAGAACAAAGATGCCAGATTCTTGATTTTTAAGCATCAAAACCACAGTCCACATGGCATCCAGGTATTGCACGACTCACTCAAGTTACCTCACACAGTCTCTGCACAAATGTCTTCTTTTCCTACCTTACTTTCCTTCACTGCACTCACGACCACCTGAGTATTTCTTTACTGTCTGTCTCCGCCAGCTCCACCTAGAACAGAGCTCCATGAAACTGGTGTACTTGTCTTCTCAATAGCTTCCTTCCATTCATTCATTTACTCATTCAATCAATTAAAATGAATCGAGCTGCAACTGCAGGAATGATACTGTGTTAGAAGCTAGAAATATACAAAATAATGAGACAGCATCCCTATTTTTAAAGAGTATATCATTCACAAAGGTGAGTGTTTTGGTTATCTATTCCTCTATAACAATCTACTCCACAACTTAGTGGCTTGACACAACATGTTGTTATTATTATTATTATAATATTTTGCAATTCTACTGGTCAAGAATTAGGACAAACCGTAGAAGGATAAGCTCATTTCCGCTCCATGAAGTCTGGGGTCTGAAACAACTGAGGACTGACTGGTCAGCTTTCTCTCTCTTCACATGGCCTTCCTACGTGGCTAGTTGAAGTCTCCTCACAGCGAGGATGCCTCAGGGTCCTTGGACCTCAACACACTGGCCCTAAACTCCTAGAGATCAAAGTGGAAGCTGCCAATCCTTTTAATGGTGAGGCCCAGAAGTGCCCTATCATCATTTCCATAGTCACAGGCAAGTCCAGAGTGGAGGAAAGGGGAAATAAATCCAACCTCTCAATGGGATGAGTGTCAAAGAATTTAAAGCGTCTTTAATCCACCACACTGAGATAAACCTGTCCCCAAACAACTGTGTCACGAAGCAAAATGAAAAGCACCAATAAGGCAGCAATGTCATCATCAAAAGCAAGTCTTGGTTGTCTGACAGACATGATTTGAGTTCTGATTCCACTGCATACTAGGTATGTGATACTGGATAAATTAGTTAACCACTCTGAATTTTTGTTTCCTCATCTATAAAAAGGGGATAATAACTATATCCAACTTCATAGAGCTGTTTTGAAAATGAAATGAGATTTCACTCATACACATACACACATGCACTCACAAACACCTGAACTTGCAGACACACATGTACACACACACACCCACAAGCATACACACACACAGAGCACACACACGGTCCAAACATTAGGATATGGCAAACACTCAAAGAATGTTAGTCGTTTGTACCATAAATAAAGTACATAAAAATGACTTTTTCATGTCTCCATAATTTTTTCTTCATATTTTCAAGTATGTGCTTTTGAAGTAACCACATCTACAAAGATGATTGGGAACAGTGGAAATTCTTCTTGAGCAAAAAAAATCAAACTGAGTTATCAGCTGCTCAAGAAGGAGAGGTTAAAAGGTTGAACAGAAAAGAAAAAGAAATGAGGCAAGAAAATAATTACCTACATGATAGGGTCCTAGAAGAAACAGAATAGATCTAAGCAGGCAGTAGCTTTAGGAGAATATTATTTTCATATCTCTTTATTCTGTGTTACACAGAGAATTCTGAGCGAATTCCCTTAGAGATAAAGAAATGGCATGATAAGATAGCAGTGGTGGGTCTGTGGGCAAAGTTTGAGTGTAAACTCTTAGAACCAAAGAGAAAATTGGTGATTCAAGACCAATGACTTTTAAAAATCACCTGAAAATTTTATAGAGAATCAGAACATAACAGGATGTGTATGAAAGTCCTTCACAAACCACAAGTGATAAGGATGGGTAAAACATAGAGAAGATACAGCCAGAAAAGCCTCCACCAACCTACAAGTGCATATGTTAGCACAATAGACACATACAAGTTTCAAAGAGTGAGAAAAGAATATTCCCTTCTTTTTAGAATTTTACTCACTTTTAAAAATCTGTATTATCAAAAATCTAAAGGAAACCACTACAAAGTGGCTGATTTCTGATTTTATACTGACTTACCTGGGCAATAGGTCAATAGATTATCTAGTATGTACTCCAAATGAGTTAGAAATTATAATAAAATTAACATCACTAAATTTCTACGTTCATGTAAAACATCACGATACAGTTAAACACTCTTAAGTTTTTCTCCAATTTCTAAAAGTTACCATCAGTAACATTCTTAAGGGAGGTTCAAAAGTTGTAGTTATGACTTCATGCTGGGGATGACCCCCAGAATGTGGATTTCACCCTCAGGCATTATCTTTCATGGTTGGCCACAGAACTAATTACTTTACCAACCAAGAAAACTCCAAGTTCCATTCTTCCCAGGTTTATATGTGAAATTTTAAAAAGGCAAACTTATTCAGACGAAAGCACAGGGGCAAGAAGCCAAGAAAAGTGAGTCCTTAGGACAGAAGGACATCAAAGATAAGCGACAGACAGCAATGCCCTGAAGAGTCACCATAATTCAGATGGGAGTCTTTCCTCGTCCTCTATGAACCATGGCTTGGCATGAAAGATGGGTTTGCAGATAATGAATTAGTTTTGCTAGGGTCTTTTAGCCTCTATCTCCAAGGGGGTTATATGAAATATAAAAAGTCATCTGATATCTTCCTAAAAGTCTCCCATCTTATCATCAGGATGGTTACAACTATGAAATTTCTGTAAGCTCTATTTCTCTATTTTCTAGTTGAAGGTTAAGCAGGGTGAAAGCCTAAACATTCATGGAGGAAAGGGATTGTAATAATACTATTCATTGTTATAACTTCATTTTGTTCAAAATGAAAATGAAAGGGAAGGTCATCTGTAAAACCAGTCATGGGCCTTATAACTTGACCCCTTAATTTTTCTTCTCAATCCACTGAGAAGGCATATATCCCACACCTTTCTACTACAGTCATTAAATTACTAAACTACAAAGATTACATAAAAGGCAGCAGGTATATGGAATTTGTGGATAAAAATCTGGTAATAGTTATTATAAATTGAAAAATGACCATGCCAAGTGCTTCCTATGCATCATCTCACTGAAGTCAAAGCGAGTTAACTCCACTTTAAAGATGAAGGCACTGAATGGTAAAATAACTACTGTCATCAAGCAGCATAGAATGGATAACCCAGAATTAACCAGGAGTTCTGTAATACTCCTGTAATATATAAAAAATGCTCCCATGATGATTTTTTTTAAATGCCCTGAGCAGAAAAAAAACAGTTTACTCATAGAAGCAAAGCTTAATTTACCTTATGATAATGTTTTTAACTGAGTATGTGAACTTAGGTTAGTCACTGCCCTTCTTCAGCTTATATTCTGTGCTGTTGGCAGCATTTATAATGTAAGGGATGGAGGCACCGAACTTCCTCAATGACGTTTTGGTAGAAGGCAATTAAGAAGTGACTGGATGCAATGGCTGTACTGTCATTTCCCTCTCTCTCTCTCATTACTAAAGAATCTACTTTCCCTCCATCACTGTAAAAAGGCTTTTGTTAATGCATGACACCTCCTTCCAGTATCCTTGAGTCACAACTTTCTTCTAATATGTTATAAACAGCCTTGTTTATAAAAATAAAACCACACACTAAGCCTTAGCAACACCCTCTGGCAATTAACAAACTTGCTTTAGACTGGTTTTGACTCACTAATTGTAGGAAGAACTTAATTAAGGAAAATGGAGGATGTACAAAGAGGAGGGGAAATATAGCAGAACATAAGTTTACAAAAAAATACAAGACTTCAGAAAGGCAGAAAAGTGGGAAGCTGCCAGTTGAAGGGGCAGGGCTGCATGCAAAGCAAGAATGCAAAGTCAAAAGGAACAACACAGGGCTTCCCAGGTGGCGTAGTGGTTAAGAGTCCGTCTGCCGATGCAGGGGACACAGGCTCGTGCCCCGGTCCGGGAAGATCCCACATGCCGCAGAGCGGCTGGGCCTGCGCGTCCAGAGCCTGTGCTCCGCAACGGGAGAGGCCACGACAGTGAGAGGCCCGCGTACCGAAAAAAAAAAAAAAAAAAAAAAAAAACTGAATTAACGCCAAACACAATCAGATACTTTTACCCATTAATTAATTGGAAGATTCTTCTGTGATGCTGTACTAATTTTATTAAAATTCTATGTGTTAGTCCATTTTCATGATTATATAATTGCTTATCTGAACTGATAACACCCACCACTGCTAGACACTAACAAGCATCCTTTGAAAACATGTAACTTTGCTTTAGTCAGTGATCTTCTGGTTATTTAAAAAACGCTCAAACTAATTTAAGCAAAAGTAAGGCATTTTCTGGCTCATGTAACCATGATTTCTGGGGTTTCTTTTTTCCCCCCAACCCCAAGCTTTGAGGAATAAAGAGGAGTCTCATACTCCCAAAACACATGGACTAAACATGATTATTAAGAAATGATAAAGGGATAGCTCTCCCACAGGACTTACATGAAATATGAAAAAATCATATTTGCTATATAAGTTTCAACATAAACTTTCTGAAGTTTCTGAACTTTCTGACACAATGGGAAAAAATATTTACAGTACATCTGACTGACAAGTGGTTAACATCCCTAATATATAAAGAGTCATGAAATACAGAAGAAAAAGCCATCAACATAGAAAAATGGGTAGAGATGTGAACAAAAAAATCACAAAAAAATAAAATGCAAGTGGCATTTAAACACTTGTAAATATATTCAACTTTGCTAATAAGAGAGATGTAAGTTAAAACTGCACTGAGAGTACTTCCCTGGTGGCGCAGTGGTTAAGAATCCAGCTGCCAACGCAGGGGACATGGATTTGATCCCTGATCCGGGAAGATCCCACATGCCGCAGAGCAACTAAGCCTGTGTGCCACAGCTACTGAGCCTGTGCTCTAGAGCCCGCGAGGCACAACAACTGAGCCCACGTGCCACAACTACTGAGCCTGTGCTCTACAGCCTGTGCTCCACCACAAGAGAAGCCACTGCAGTGAGAAGCATGTGCACCACAACGAAGAGTAGCTCGCAGCAACTAGAAAAACCCCGAGAGCAGCAACTACAGAAACCCCAAACGCAGCAACAAAGACCCAACACAGACAAAAATGAATAAAAAATGTGAATAAATTTATTTTTTTTTTAATTTATATTTTAAAAAAACTGCACTGAGACACTGTTTTCTCACCTATCAAATTGCAAAAAATTCAGAAGTTTGAAAACGCTATTGGCAAAGTTGTAGGGAAACAGCCACTGACCTCTACGTACGTGCACAGACACACACACACACACACACACACACACATATATACATGTATGTATGTGTGTACTGAAATTTATCTTCTCAGGGCAGGGAGAAAAAAGAATGAAATGGACAAAAATGGGTGTTCTCTAGATTTGACTTTTGCATCATGTGACTGTTTTACAAATCGTTATCTTTTAAGTACAAAAACATCACCTCAAAATAGCAAGCTATTCTGTGGATATCAACAAATTGATTCGAAAGTTTACATGGAAAAACAATGAGAAGAAGAAAAAAGTTGGAAGCCAGATGCTACTCAACTTCAACTACTTATACTTACTATAAAGCCACAGTAATCTAGACAGTATGGTACTGGTGAAAGAATAGACACATAGGTCAATGGAACAAAAAAGAGAGCCCAGAAATAGATACACCAAATATAGTCAACTGATTTTTGACAAAGGAGCAAAGGCAATGGAGAAAGAATAGTCTTTTCAACAAATCGTTCTGGATACACTGGATGTGCATATACAAAGGTCTGAATCTATACTCGGAACTCACACCTTTCACAAAAAAGTTAAAATGGATCATAGACCTAAATATAAAATGTAATAATGTAAAACTTCTATAAGAAAACATGAGAAAGTCTAGAAGAACTTAGGTTTGACAATGAGTTTTAAAATACAACACCAGGAGAGGACTGGGGTTGGCGGCGTGAACGCAGCCTGCAGGGGGTTAGTGCACCACGGGTAGCCGGGAGGGAGCACGGGAAAAAGTCTGCACCAGCCGAAGAGTTAAGAGACTTTTTCTTCCCTCTTTGTTCCTGGTGCGCGAGGAGAGGGGATTAAGAGCTCTGCTTAAAGGAGCTCCAGAGACGGGCGCGAGCCGCTGCTAAAAGCACGGACCCCAGAGACGGGCAGGAGACGCTAAGGCTGCTGCTGCCGCCACCAAGAAGCCTGTGTGAGAGCACAGGTCACTATCCACGCCTCCCTTCCGGGAAGCCTGAGCAGCCCGCCACTGCCAGGGTCCCGGGATCCAGGGACAGCTTCCCCGGGAGAACGTACGGCAGGCCTCAGGCTGGTGCAACGTCACGCCGGCCTCTGCCGCCGCAGGCTCGCCCCGCATCCGCACCCCTCCCTTCCCCCGGCCTGAGTGAGCCAGAGCCCCCGAATCAGCGGCTCCTTTAACCCCGTCCTGTCTGAGCGAACAACAGACGCCCTCCGGCGACATACACGCAGAGGCAGGGCCAAATCCAAAGCTGAGCCCCGGGAGCTGAGCGAACAAATAAGAGAAAGAGAAATCTCTCCCAGCAGCCTCAGAAGCAGCGGATTAAAGCTCCACAATCAACTCGATGTACCCTGCATCTGTGGAATACATGAATAGACAACGAGTCATCCCAAATTGAGGAGGTGGACTTTGAGAGCAAGATTTATGATTTTTTCCCCTTTTCCTCTTTTTGTCAGTGTGTATGTGTATGCTTCTGTGTGAGATTTTGTCTGTATAGCTTTGCTTTCACCATTTGTCCTACGGTTCTATCCGTTGTTTTTTTTTCTTTTTAAAAAAATTTTTTTTCTTAATATTATTTTTTATTTTAATAACTTTATTTTATTTTATTTTATCTTACTTTATTTTATTTTATCTCCTTCCTTCCTTCCTTTCTTTTCCTTCCTTCCTTCCTTTCTTGCTTCCTTCCTTGCTCCCCCCCTCCCTCCCTCCCTCCCTTCCTTCCTTCCTTCTTTTTCTCCCTTTTATTCTGAGCCGTGTGGATGAAAGGATCTTGGTGCTACAGCCAGGAGTCAGGGCTCTGCCTCTGAGGTGGGAGAGACAACTTCAGGACACTGGTCCACAAGAGACCTCCCAGCTCGACAAAATATCAAACGGTGAATATCTCCCAGAGATCTCCATCTCAACACCAGCACCCAGCTTCACTCAACGACCAGCAAGCTACAGTGCTGGACACCCTATGCCAAACAACTAGCAAGACAGGAACACAACCCCAGCCATTAGCAGAGAGGCTGCCTAAAATCATAATAAGTCCACAGACACCACAAAACATACCACCAGACGTGGACCTGCCCACCAGAAAGACAAGATCCAGCCTCATCCACCAGAACACAGGCACTAGTCCCCTCCACCAGCAAGCCTACACAACACACTAAAACAACGTTAGCCACTGGGGACAGACACCAAAAACAACGGGAACTACGAACCTGCAGCCTGTAAAAAGGAGACCACAAACACAGTAAGATAAGCAAAAAATGAGAAGACAGAAAAACACACAGCGGATGAAGGAGCAAGATAAAAACCCACCAACCCAACAAATGAAGAGGAAGTAGGCAGTCTACCTGAAAAAGAATTAAGAATAATGATAAAGTAAAGATAATCCAAAATCTTGAAAATAGAATAGAGAAAATGCAAGAAGCATTTAACAAGGACCTAGAAGAACTAAAGATAAAACAAGCAATGATAAACAACACAATAAATGAAATTAAAGATAATCTAAATGGGATCAATAGCAGAATAACTGAGGCAAAAGAACAGAAAAGTGACCTGGAAGATAAAATACGGGAAATAACTACTGCAGAGCCGAATAAAGAAAAAAGAATGACAAGAACTGAGGACAGTCTCAGAGACCTCTGCGACAACATTAAATGCACCAACATTCGAATTATAGGGGTTCCAGAAGAAGAAGAGAAAAAGAAAGGGACTGAGAAAATATTTGAAGAGATTATAGTTGAAAACTTCCCTAATATGGGAAAGGAAATAGTTAATCAAGTCCAGGAAGCACAGAGAGTCCCATACAGGATAAATCCAAGGAGAAATATGCCAAGACACATATTAATCAAACTGTCAAAAATTAAATACAAAGAAAGCATATTAAAAGCAGCAAGGGAAAAACAACAAATAACATACAAGGGAATCCCCATAAGGTTAACAACTGATCTTTCAGCAGAAACTCTGCAAGCCAGAAGGGACTGGCAGGACATATTTAAAGTGATGAAGGAGAAAAACCTACAACCAAGATTACTCTACCCAGCAAGGATCTCATTCAGATTTGATGGAGAAATTAAAACCTTTACAGACAATCAAAAGCTGAGAGAGTTCAGCACCACCAAACCAGCTTTACAACAAATGCTAAAGGAACTTCTCTAGGCAAGAAACACAAGAGAAGGAAAAGACCTACAATAACAAACCCAAAACAATTAGGAAAATGGGAATAGGAACATACATATCGATAATTACCTTAAATGTAAATGGATTAAATACTCCCACCAAAAGACACAGACTGGCCGAATGGATCAAAAACAAGACCCATATATATGCTGTCTACAACAGACCCACTTCAGACCTAGAGACACATACAGACTGAAAGTGATGGATTGGAAAAAGATATTCCATGCAAATGGAAACCAAAAGAAAGCTGGAGTAGCAATTCTCATATCAGACAAAACAGACTTTAAAATAAAGACTATTAGAAGAGACAAAGAAGGACACTACATAATGATCAAGGGATCGACGCAAGAAGAAGATAGAACAATTGTAAATATTTATGCACCCAACAAAGGAGCACCTCAATATATAAGGCAAATACTAACAGCCATAAAAGGGGAAATCGACAGTAACACATTCATAGTAGGGGACTTTAACACGCCATTTTCACCAATGGACAGATCATCCAAAATGAAAATAAATAAGGAAACAGAAGCTTTAAATGATACATTAAACAAGATGGACTTAATTGATATTTATAAGGCATTCCATCCAAAAACAACAGAATACACATTTTTCTCACGTGTTCATGGAACATTCTCCACGATAGATCATATCTTGGGTCACAAATCAAGCCTTGGTAAATTTAAGAAAATCTGATATTGTATCAAGTATCTTTTCCGACCACAACGCTATGAGACTAGATATCAATTACAGGAAAAGATCTGTAAAAAATACAAACACATGGAGGCTAAACAATACACTATTTAATAACGAAGTGATCACTGAAGAAATCAAAGAGGAAATCAAACAATACCTAGAAACAAATGACAATGGAGACATGACGACCCAAAACCTATGCGATGCAGCAAAAGCAGTTCTAAGAGGGAAGTTTATAGCAATACAATCCTACCTTAAGAAACAGGAAACATCTCAAATAAACAACCTAACCTTGCACCTAAAGCAATTAGGGAAAGAAGAAGAAGAAAACCCCAAAGTTAGCAGAAGGAAAGAAATCATAAAGATCAGATCAGAAATAAATAAAAAAGAAATGAATGAAATGATAGCAAAGATCAATAAAACAAAAAGCTGGTTCTTTGAGAAGATAAACAAAATTGATAAACCATTAGCCAGACTCATCAAAAAAAAAGGGAGAAGACCCAAATCAATACAATTAGAAACGAAAAAGGAATAGTAACAACTGACACTGCAGAAATACAAAAGATCATGAGAGATTACTACAAGCAACACTATGCCCATAAAATGGACAACCTGGAAGAAATGGACACATTCTTAGAAATGCACAACCTGCCAAGACTGAATCAGGAAGAAATAGAAAATATGAACAGACCCATCACAAGCACTGAAATTGAAACTGTTATTAAAAATCTTCCAACAAACAAAAGCCCAGGACCACATGGCTTCACAGGCGAATTCTATCAAACATTTAGAGAAGAGCTAACACCTATCCTTCTCAAACTCTTCCAAAATATAGCAGAGGGAGGAACACTCCCAAACTCATTCTACGAGGCCACCATCACCCTGATACCAAAACCAGACAAGGATATCACAAAGAAAGAAAACTACAGGACAATATCACTGATGAACATAGATGCAAAAATCCTCACCAAAATACTATCAAACAGAATCCAACAGCACATTGAAAGGATCATACATACCAGAAAACTACTAAAGCTAATCAATGAATTTGGTAAAGTAACAGGATACAAAATTAATGCACAGAAATCTCTGGCATTCCTATACACTAATGATGAAAAATCTGAAAGTGAAATCAAGAAAACACTCCCATTTACCATTGCAACAAAAAGAATAAACTATCTAGGAATAAACCTACCTAAGGAGACAAAAGACCTGTATGCAGAAAATTATAAGACACTGATGAAAGAAATTAAAGGTGATACAAACAGATGGAGAGATATACCATGTCCTTGGATTGGAGGAATCAACATTGTGAAAAATGATCCTAGTACCCAAAGCAATCTACAGATTCAATGCAATCCCTATCAAACTACCACTGGCATTTCTCACAGAACTAGAACAAAAAATTTCACAATTTGTATGGAAACACAAAAGACCCCGAATAGCCAAAGCAATCTTGAGAACGAAAAACGCAGCTGGAGGAATCAGGCTCCCTGACTTCAGACTATACTACAAAGCTACAGTAATCAAGACAGTATGGTACTGAAACAAAAACAGAAAGATAGATCAATGGAACAGGAGAGAAAGCCCAGAGATAAACCCACGCACATATGGTCACCTTATCTTTGATAAAGGAGGCAGGAATGTACAGTGGAGAAAGGACAGCCTCTTCAATAAGTGGTGCTGGGAAAACTGGACAGGTACATGTAAAAGTATGAGATTAGATCACTCCCTAACACCATACACAAAAATAAGCTCAAAATGGATTAAAGACCTAAATGTAAGGCCAGAAACTTTCAAACTCTTAGAGGAAAACATAGGCAGAACACTCTATGACATAAATCACAGCAAGATCCTTGCTGACCCACCTCCTAGAGAAATGGAAATAAAAACAAAAATAAACAAATGGGACCTAATGAAACTTCAAAGCTTTTGCATGCCAAAGGAAACCATAAACAAGACCAAAAGACAACCTTCAGAATGGGAGAAAATATTTGCAAATGAAGCAACTGACAAAGGATTAATCTCCAAAATTTACAAGCAGCTCATGCAGCTCAATAACAAAAAAACAAACAACCCAATCCAAAAATGGGCAGAAGACCTAAATAGACATTTCTCCAAAGAAGATATACAGACTGCCAACAAACACATGAAAGAATGCTCAACATCATTAATCATTAGAGAAATGCAAATCAAAACTACAATGAGATATCATCTCACACCGGTCAGAACGGCCATCATCAAAAAATCTAGAAACAATAAATGCTGGAGAGGGTGTGGAGAAAAGGGAACACTGTTGCACTGCTGGTGGGAATGTGAACTGGTACAGCCACTTTGGAGAACAGTATGGAGGTTCCTTAAAAAACTACAAATAGAACTACCATATGATCCAGCAATCCCACTACTGGGCATATACCCTGAGAAAACCATAATTCAAAAAGAGTCATGTACCAAAATGTTCACTGCAGCTCTATTTACAATAGCCAGGAGATGGAAACAACCTAAGTGTCCATCATCGGATGAATGCATAAAGAAGATGTGGCACATATATACAATGGAATATTACTCAGCCATAAAAAGAAACCAAATTGAGCTATTTGTAATAAGATGGATGGATCTAGAGTCTGTCATACAGAGTGAAGTAAGTCAGAAAGAGAAAGACAAATACCGTACGCTAACACATATATATGGAATTTAAGAAAAAGAAATGTCATGAGGAACCTAGGGGTAAGAAAGGAATAAAGACACAGACCTACTAGAGAATGGACTTGAGGATATGGGGAGGGGGAAGGGTAAGCTGTGACAAAGTGAGAGAGTTGCATGGACATATATACACTACCAAACATAAAATATATAGTGAGTGGGAAGCAGCCACATAGCACAGGGAGATCAGCTCGGTGCTTTGTGACCACCTAGAGGGGTGGGATAGGGAGGGTGGGAGGGAGGGAGACGCAAGAGGGAAGAGATATGGGGACATATGTATATGTATAACTGATTCACTTTGTTAAAAAGCAGAAACTAACACACCACTGTAAAGCAATTATACTCCAATAAAGATGTAAAAAAAAAATAAAGATACAACACCAAAAGCACAACGCATGAAAGAAAAAATTAATAACTTCCATTTTATTAAAATTAAGATCTACTGCTCTGTGAAAAACTGTCAAAATATCAAAGAACAGGTTACAGGCTTGGAGAAAATATTTGCAAACTATGTATCTGATAAACAAGAGATGGGAATGTTGAATAATTAAAGCACAGGGGATTTTTAGAGTAGTGAAACTATTCTGTGTGATACTATGGTGACGGATATATGCTATCCATTTATCAGAACGAACAGCACAAAGAGTGAACCTTAATGTATGTATATTTTCAAAAATCACAGAGGAAATTGGGGGATCCCAAGAAACAATGCATTCTATAACAAGAGAATCTAACCATATTACAAATATACGAAACAATGTCACTGAAGGTAGTTGGGGAAAAGGGTGCTGATGTGAGCAATTTTGGAAATGGAGTCTGTAAGACTAAGGGCAAAGGAACTGCATATAAAACACTGTACTGTAGTTGATAAAGTTGATTCTCAAGAGGATATGAGCAAACAATTATGGTACTGCTATACATGTTTACTAGAATTGAACGATTAAGTAAATGGATGGTGGATGTTAGGAAACAAGTTTCTCACTGTTAGAGTAGAAATCTACAGATAAGCAAGGGGGAGAGGTTAGAATGATCCATGTGGAATAGATGAGAGTTGGAGACATAAGTATAAACTCAGGTTTAGCTTAATACAGATACAGATGGTTACATGTAGAAGTATTTATAGTTATGTGTATATACACAGGTTAGTATGCATCTCTTTCTTCTGTTAGCTGAGAGGCCTAAAAGAAACAACACCCAAATAGCAATGAGCACACCTAGAACCCAGATCTTGGTTTCTAATATCAATCTCCAATCAAAGAAACCGGGACTCTTTAGAGAAATGGCTGATTGTAGAGCTAGGTCAGGAAATACATGAGACTAAAGAATCCATGGTAAGGAAGTGCTAAAAAAATTAACTTAATGGGGATACGCCAAGGGGACATAGGAGCCAACTGAAAGAACTCGCAACAGCCAAAGGTGGAAAAATTTGAACAAACAAAATATATAAAATAGCAGTGGATTATAATGCAAAGTATAAAATAAATATCCATGAGTCCCTACTGATATAAAAATAATTGAATAAATTAATAATTGGGAGCAGAAAGAGAAACATTTTGAATATTTATTTGCTAATTCATTTAAAAGTAATAATGAATCCATTATGCATTAACACAAATATTGTTATGAAAAATAGCTATTTTTCCAAAACTAAAAAACAGTAATGAAAAGACTGGGTTGTTTTGCATTTCTGCAAATCTCTTTAATAGCTGGCTTAATAGAAGAGAACTTGATTCTCTTATAAGCTTCTGCATGCAATCTGTGGTGATACCACTTGTCAAACAGATTCCAGAAAACTCCACTGTATATAAGAGAATGAGGATGAAAAAGGCAACTCACATCTTAGTATTATGATGAAAACAGTCTTGATCTCATGGATCCCTTGAGAGTGTCTCAGACATGCCCTGTCATGTGTCCCCAGACCACACTTTGAGAACTGCTACTCTAGAACTACCAATTTACAAGATACACAGAGGAACATAGTTAATGACACCATAGGCAGACCAATGGCCAAATACAGATTATGGAAAACCGCAGGACAATGACCTAGTTTCTTCAACAAGTAAATTATGAGAAAACAGAATAGATAGACACTTAAGAGACTTATCCATCAAGTGCAAAGTGAAGATCTTGTTTAAATCCTGATTTGAACAAACATTATTTTAAAAAGGATTTATGGGACAATTGGTGAAATTTAAACACTAATGAGATATTTTATAATACTTAAGAATTGTTCAGATCTTTTAAGTGGGACACCAACATTCTGTTTACTTTACCAAAAATGCTTACCTTTTAAAATATAAGCCTAGTTTGCTGAAATAGTTACAGATAAAATGATACAATATTCGAGACGCTTCAAAATAATCCACAGAACAGAGGAGAGAATGTGGATAAGAGATGAGGTTGGGTAATGAGTTCACACACTTGACTGCACTATTTTCTCTAATTTCGTAATGTTCCAATTTTTTCATAATAAAAAAAGCTGAAGTCTCCAGATAGGTCCAGGGGAACTTGGTGCCCAGCAGGCCAAATGCCTTTCTGAAGTCCCCACATGCACTCTGAATGTGAGAGCTGAGGCCAGTATAACACACCACAGGATAGCCACTGACTCAGAAAGGACTATTCAAGGAGACATGAAAGGGTTTTTGCTGATTTCTACATAAGGAAAGGAGGCTGAATTACGTTAAGTGAGCTTTTATTCTGATTGTTTTTATGACAATAGGCCTTCTAAGCTTTTCTGCTCTGTGCTACAATACAGGAGTTGGGACCTGAAAGGGGCTGTCGGTATGAGAGGTTCATGGAAAGAAGCAGGGCTACTGGATACCATGACTTATACTCATCTTTGGGTAAATTTTGGGAGGCACTGCATTATAAACACATTTTATCATGTTCATGCCAAATAAGAAATTACATATGTAAAAATCCTATACAGTGAAAAATACCATAAATATATTTAATCAAGTAACATATTATAAGAGTGTATGTATAACATCTGTAATAAACAGTTGATATTTGTAATATAAATAGCATTTATCATGCTCCATACTACATGCTATGGACTAAAATGTGTCCTGCCTAAAACTAATATGGTGAAGGCCTAACCCACCATATTTGACCATATTTGGAGGAAGGGCCTATACGGACTTATTACAGTTAAATGAGGTCATAAGGGGGGGGCCTTATCTGATACAATTCTTGCACTTATAAGAAGAGACATCAGAGAGCTCCCTCTCCATGTACACTCAGAGGAAAGGCCATGTGAGGATGTAGCTAGAAAGCAGCTCTCTGCAAGCCAGGAAGCAAGCTCCCACGAGAAACCACCCTGCTAGACTTGGACGCTGGAATTCCAGCCTCAGGACTATGACAGATAAACTTCTGTGGTTTAAACCACCCAGTCTATAGTGTTCTGTTACGGCAGCCCAAGCAGACTAATACACTAAGAAACACTATGTAGTAATGAAAATGTGTTTGTCACCTATTGCTAAGGAAAAAAACAGCATGTCACAAACAATATGCTAAATATGATCCCATTTATGCAGAGACCAAACAAAACAGAAACAAAGCAATAAAAACAATACCTACGTGTGCATATGTGCATTACATGGTTCTGGATGATTCTGTGAGCAGTAAATGAGTATGCTTTCCCCCAAGCTCCTTTTTCTGCTCTAACCTCACCTCAGGTACATCATTCCCCTTAAGGAAAAGATGTCACAGCAGAACTGGGGATAGAAAAAGATGTCTAATTCTGGACATTTCAGTTTTTAAAAGCTGAGATCCACATGTAAAATCCTTGCAAAACACTTTCTGTTTGTTGTCTTCTGTCCTAGAAGAGGGTATAGGGGAACACCTCTCCCTGGATAGGAGAACAAGAGAAAAGGAAACAAGAATATGACATACTAGTCTTAACCTCTGAGGGCTTTCTACCGTGCCCTCTCCCCCAAGGTTCACTTTAAGGGGATGAGAGAATGAGAGCTCTCTGATAAGCACAAGGTTTGAGAGCAGAAATGCCCTGTGAACAACGGCAGTGAGCATTTCCAAAGGAGGGTTTCACTCTATGAAGAAGAGGGATAGGGCTTCCCTGGTGGCGCAGTGGTTGAGAGTCCACCTGCCGATGCAGGGGACACGGGTTCATGCCCCGGTCCGGGAAGATCCCACATGCCGCGGAGCGGCTGGGCCCGTGAGCCATGGCCGCTGAGTCTGCGCGTCCGGAGCCTGTGCTCCGCAACGGGAGAGGCCACAACAGTGAGAGGCCCACGTATCGAAAAAAAAAAAAAAAAGAAGAGGGATAGCTGGATGTGGGGGATGAGGGGAGATGAGAGGTACAGAAGTTCCTAGGTACCCTCCCCCCAGCTTCCATGTCCTTGAAGAATTGTTCCTCATTAGCAGAGGAGGAAGAAAGTCCACACACCTGAAGGGCTCCCACATGGACCAGCAGATAGCAACATAAACACTATGGCCAAGGACCAAATGGGACTGCCAGTACCTAACTGGATGCCCAGGGAGGGGGGCATAGCTAAAGTGGGTTGGACGATGCACGCCCTAGAAAATTCTAGAGTGAACAGCCCTCATGGGGTCCAGCTGTCGCCTCACTCCAGAAACCACGACCCTCCTTAAATTCCCAGCATTTATATAAGCCACCAGAAAGAAGGACACGCAAGGGGAAACTTAATTGTCAGGACTTTAACTTGGAAGAAGAGTTTTGCTGGGATTGATGATAATTGTGTTTTCTGCCATTTCACAAAAGGGCAATCAAAATAGTAATTATAAAAAGAAATGGTGTGTGTGTATGTGTAAACATTGCTAAAAAAGTAGAAACAGTGGTTCGCTGGGTGGGGAGGGCAGAGAAGGAAGGAACAATCTCACTTGTACCAGCATTTATACTCCTGTAAATTGTTTCCGTTTTTCACACTGAGCCCATATCACTTTAGTGATAAAGGTTTTCTGTTTAAGAAAACAATGAAGAAAGCCCAAGTTTCTCAGAAACAGTTCTATGGACCACTGGTGGGGCACCTGCCCTGGTGTGTTTACCATGTGACACTACGTCTTCATCGTAAACGTGGTGTCAGAGAAAAGAGTAACACGGGAGCCCTGGTGACGTTTCTTGTCACAAAGAAGAAAAGCTGTAACTATAAAAAAACATTAAAGAATTGTCAAAGGTACCTGACATGAGGTATATAGTGTATAAAACATGTCACAGTACTGCCTATTCTACAATCATCTAAACACTAATTTTTGACAAAGACAGGAAGAAACATTAACAAGTAAAACACTTAAGTACCATTCCATGGCAAGTCTACAAAAGACCAGCTCCTCAACTGGAGCCCGCCCTCTATCCCCACCACAAAATTAATCATATTTCACCTACCATCTTTTTATCCTCTTTATGCTTACCAACACATATAGACAACTGCATTTCTAAAAAGCCCAGGGAGCTGTGATTGTTACTTTAAGTTCAATATTTACATGTAGTATAGGTCTAAGAAACACTCACTTCAAATCCATAAATGTTTACTGGGCACCTTTTATGTGCAGCCTATTGGTATTGGAGGAGCACAAAGATTAATACAACCCAGTTCCTGCCATGGGGTATTTACAGTCTCCGAGGAGAGACAAATATGTAAACAGCTAATAATTATACAAGACAAAATAAAGCAAGTGCCATTAATAATTCCAAGAAATGTAGCTGGGGGAGTAAAAGGGAACGAGTATTTAATTCTACATGCGTGTTTGGGCTGGCTTTTAGAGAATGAGGAGGGTTTAATCAGTAGAGAAACAGTAAAGGCAATCACAGCAAAGAGAACACCGAGATCAAAAGCAAGGAGGCATGAAAGGAAGGCTGAGGTCCTTCCACACCCCAGCATCAGTTCTCTAAGAAACCAAGTTCTCCAGACCATTCACTGGAACGATTAATCATCTTACATTCCATATTCACTCTTTTCAAGTAGCCAGAGGCCAATTAGGTAGACCTAATCTAAAATTATTAGAAAGAGAAAGTGAAATAGTGAAATAATTCTCTATAAGTGAAAATGAAATAAATTTGCACTCATCAAATGTGGGTTCCGTGAAAGGCAAAGATACTCACACATCATGCAGGGGGTAACTTGGGCGTCTCTCTAAACACTTCTCTGGGCTAACTATGGTTTCCTCGTTTAACCTGAAAAGTGCTAAACCAGCATGTAACAAGACCGGGGCTTGCAAAATGAGAAGATAGACTTTTGCCCCCTTGGCTTAAAATTCTTCATATTGGGCTGCAGCTGAACATAAATAATAATTTCATGTAGCCAGCTGTGATGCATTTAGAACAAGTCTTTTGGTGTCTTCATCTGTTGGTATCCATCATAGCTTATGGAGTACAAGCACCCTTGTCTTCAAGAGACCCTTGAGGTGTCTTGAATGCCCATGGCTGCCAGAAAAATCTTCACAATTTATAAATAAAAGGGGTAATTGCTCTGTATGATTCAGTAAACTATTCACCAGTGAAGAGATTTTCCTATCCATTGTATTTGATATAATACAAAATCCGTTTTTTCTACAGAAATAACTATTGCATTACTTTTTTATATTAACCATTAAATTTTAGTTCAATACCTTCTGGCTTTCTTAAAAACTTATCTAGGGCTTCCCTGGTGGCGCAGTGGTTGAGAGTCCGCCTGCCGATGCAGGGGACACGGGTTCGTGCCCCGGTCTGGGAAGATCCCACATGCCGCGGAGCAGCTGGGCCCATGAACCATGGCCGCTGAGCCTGCGCGTCCGGAGCCTGTGCTCTGCAATGGGAGAGGCCACAACAGTAAGAGGCCCGCGTATGGTGAAAAAAAAAAACTTATCTACATGTTCATTGACAATAGTCTATGAAAAGTATGTATGATTCCTAGAAAGAGCATAGCTGGGAAGGTACATAAAAAATTAGGTACTGTAAAGCTTAAAAAACAGTATTATTGAAACTTTAAGTGCTAATAAAAATATTTTAAAACTCTACAGTTGTACACACACAAAAAGTATATCAATTGTTATTCTGTTTCACTGATCTATTCAACATCATTTTTTGGTACACTTACTATATCCTTGACACATGATTTCAAAAATAAATATGGAAGTGATATGGATCTCATATAAGAGGTAAAGGACAAGGCAGCCAACAATTCTGATACTATGTGATAAGTACTTTCATAGAGGTAAGCACTTGAAGCAGTAGAGCCCCTAGCTCAATCCTCAAGATAGAGGGGTTGGTATTTAGAAGGGTAGTAATGCTCAGGTTGTATCCTGAAGGATACTAGGTAGGAATCAACAACTCAGAAGTCCAGAGAAAACGGTTTCCCAGAAATAGGGAAGAGGAGGTACAAAGGCATACAGACATAAAAGACACCGAGGTACGGAGGCGTCACCAGGTTCATACAGGCATAGGGTACAACCATGTGAAGAACACTGAGAGCTGAGGCTGGGAGTGGGGTGGATGGTGCATCTCAGGATTCGAAAGGATGTTAGAGGTCTGGATTCTCAAACACTTTCAGTGGTCTGACACTTGCCACCCATGATGCTACACTGGCTTCCATTTTGCACGCTGGGGTCTCTGAATATGAGGTTAATCCCTCTTTCATTTGTGGAACTAAAATCAATTCAACTTTTTTGAGATGAAACATGGAACTGCTGAAGACTAACTAGATGTTAAGTTTTTCACTAATAAAAGATAATCAGAACTGAGCTGGCATTGAGCTAGAAGATCCAGGGTTAATATGGTTCCCTTTGCAGCATCTGTGAGCCATAACAAATAACCAGGTCTCCAATTTTACCCTGAGTCCAAACTGGACACTTCCAGCAGCAGTGCCCTTCACGGCTTCTATAAACACCATAAGACTTTTGAGTGCAAGTAAAGAGGGACAGCTCCCTAATCCCCAAGATCATGGCCTAAAGCTCCCATGTACTTCCCGGGAGAACCTCCATTCTCTTCCTCATCAGGCCAAGCACCACTCATATCTGTTCTCCCTACAGACTTTGGGGAAGCACTTACTAAGTGCAATCATGATTCTACTCATCAGGCCAGTTTGAAATACAAGGGAACAAAATCAACCATGTTAATTTCAGCTGAGCAACAGGGGATGCGGGACAGTGGTACCTGCCAAATATACCTCCTCAGAGAAAGCAATTCAATTTGCAGGCTCTAATTGTAAGCTGAAATTAAAAATAATGGAAGGCAGGGGCTTCCCTGGTGGCGCAGTGGTTGAGGATCTGCCTGCCAATGCAGGGGGCACGGGTTCGAGCCCTGGTCTGGGAAGATCCCACATGCCACGGAGCAACTGGGCCCGTGAGCCACAACTACTGAGCCTGCGCATCTGGAGCCTGTGCTCTGTAACAAGAGAGGCCACGATAGTGAGAGGCCCGCGCACCGCGATAAAGAGTGGCCCCCGCTTGCCACAACTGGAGAAAGCCCTCGCACAGAAACGAAGACCCAACACAACCATAAGTTAATTAATTAAAAATACTGATATCCTGTTGACAGCTGTTGACATCCCATGAAAAGATGAAAAAAAAAATAATCATGGAAGGCACAAAGCAAGTGCATACAAAAGTCTAGGTAATGTCAGTGGAAAAGGAAAGCATCCTTCAATAAGCAAGCGCGCTTCTCAACCTGTTTTCTCCTGTAAACCTAACAATAATTTCTCCATTTGCCACTATTTAATCGGCAAGAGGTTAGAGGAGGCAATGCAATTAAGCTTGAGAGTAAAAACAGAGGCAGATCTCCCTCTTTCATATTGTGTATAGCGTACAAGAGAGAATGAAAGGGAAGGGAGGGGAAAAGGAGAAGCACAGATACCAAGGAGAGGAAGTCAATGGGGAAAAAAAAAAATCAAAACCACAAGAGCACATGAAGGCATGAGAGAATCTTTGCGAAAGCACAAGTAACAGGTCATCTCAGTGGCTTCAGAACTAAGGACCCCGGCTTGGGAATCAGACAGACCTGAAGTCAAATACGAACTCCACCCTTTCTAGTTAATTGACCTCAGGCAAACTGTTTAACCAAAGAAAGGTTCAATTTCCCCATCTGCACAACCATAGGGGCTTATGCAAAGACTAAATCAGATGCCATGAATGAATGGCCTTCAGAGAGTGTCTGACACACAACAAGCATTCAGTGAATTTAAGCTTGAAAAAAAGAATGCCTGGCAGACGTCAAATAAGCTGTAATTGTTTGCTGGGTAAAGTTGTAAATAAGCAAGAAGAAAAACTGCATTCTTTTGTGTTTGAAAGAAAGAGGGGCCAATAACACCGTGGGAAAATGGTAATTACAGAGTCAGGTACTGACATGGCCCCAGAGGAAGTCTCAATACTTTGCACCTTCACAGGAAGGAGTAGCAGAATGACCCTATCTTGATTTTATACCAATAATGATGAATCTGTTGATGAATTATGCAGTGCTTATTTCATAAGTTTTATAGAGTAGGAAAAGTCTTTAAAAACTAAATGAATGAATGAATATCAATAGTACCTCAATAAAACTATTAAAAAAATTTTTAAACCGAAGCTTTTTTTTTAATCCATGAGAGACTTAAGGCCAGAGAAGTTATAATGATATTGATCCAACTCCTGTTATCAGAGCAAGATCTTACTTAGTACACTGGTTAAGTTCACTGTTTCATTGAATTGTGTCCCCCTTTCCAAATGTGTATGTTGAAGCCCTAACCCCCAGCATGACTATATGTGGAGAAAGGGCCTTCAAGGGGGTAATTCAGGTTAAATGAGGGCATTACAGGGGGCCCTTATCTAACAGGACTGGTATTCTTAATAAAAAGAGGAAGAGACTCCACGAGTGTGCATGCCCAGAGAAAAGGTCATGTAAGGACCCAGAAAGAAGGTTGCCATCTGTAAGTCAAGGAGTGAGGCCTCAGAGAAGCTCACCCTGCCAGCACCTTGATCTTGGACTCCTAGCCTCCAGAACTGTGAAGAAATAAATTTTTGTTTGCCAAGAGACCCCAGTCTGTGGCATTTTGTTATGACAGCCCTAGCAGACCAATATGCTGCAATTCCCTGGCAGACACAAGTGAATCTAAATTGGGTCTCAGCCACTCACTATTGGGGTGCCTTGGGGCAAAATATTAAGCCACTTTGGGCCTCCATTCCCTCATCTATGACTAGAGATGATGTCCCTGCCTACTATGGATCGTTATTTTGGGTATTTTGAGGATTAAGTGAGAGAATGTATTTAAAGATCTTAGCACAATGTTAGATACATAAGAAGCCCTCGGTAAGTGTTAACTTTACGATTGGTACGGTTCTGTATCAGTAATACAACCTCAGACTCTCCATTCCAGGGCTCTTCCCGCTCAATGCTGCAATAGTTTGGGATGAAATTTTATCCTCTAAGATTATGTATCATCCACATTTTTTCCCAAACCAAGAAAGTTTTTAAAAAAGGAAAATAATGATCAATGAAAAGATAAACAGAAATTGCAACTCTAGCTTCTTGACTCAATTTCCTCCAAAGTGGACTCCCAAACAGACCATGAGTTACCTTAACAAAACCAAGTGTCTCAAAGTCGGCTCTTAGCAGCCTCTTTCAAGGCCCAAGGATGTAAATATTCTCCCTGCTTTCTTCTTATTTATTCTTCCCTGGAAATAAAGACAGCCATCACTCTCTGAAAAGGAATTCATTGTGTCCTGGGGGCGGAAATCTCTCATAAAGGATTTGGGATGAGACAAGAGTAGACAAAAGTCTACTGTAACTTACAGGAGTCTGGCATCAGCTGTTTGTAAGACATGACGGATAAGAACGCCCGTAGCACGTTTCAGAAAAGGAGGTATTTTAAAACATCATGAATTTTCAAAGAACTTGACCTCCTTGAACATGGAGCGATGCAGAGACGGTTTGCTACGCAATAGGCTCAGAGACACATGAATGCCAAAAACGGGCTACACTACCTGGAATGCCTACTGCAAATGCCAAGGAAGGTCTATAGGTCAACCTGCCTCCAGTTCTAGGGAATTTTCATCTCCTTTGAACAATTCAAGGGCAACTTTTTTCACCTGTAAATTGGCTTGAGAGAGAAAAGAATGATAAATGACTTGATCATGGCCTTCAAGTGGCATTTCAAAGAGAATGGCCAGGTCTTCCAGCTCTCCATGGGGGACAGAACCAATAAAAAAGGACAAGACAGAAGTGGTTTGTGTCAGATGAACAGGAGAACTTCCTGGCAGGGAGAATTCTTCTATACAGTAAGAGGCTGGGGTGGGGACAATGGGGGTTGGCAAGGGTGAGGGTTGCTCATCAGATTCATGTGGCTTCAAGATGACATCCTAAAACACTTCCCATATGCATCTACCAAGGACTTTTGGCTGTTGTTGTAGAAACCTCAAAAATATTTTCTTTACAGAGGTATTGCTTCGGTTTATTGAAAAAATCTACATGTCAAGCAGTTTACATTCATTTTCTCACTTAATCTTTATAGTCAATGAGGTAGAAAGCAAAGCGTAATGGAGAGAGTGGGTATTAAGTGAAACCACGCTGGGTGTAAGTTCTGGCTTTACCTTCGCTAGCAAAGCCTCACTCTTCTCATCTAAAAGGGGACACTAACACACCCCTTGCAGAATTACTGTGAGGTTGACCCAATGTGTGTAAAACACCTGACAAATAGTGGGACTCGATATATAGGGAGCCACTGCTATTGTTGTTTCCATAACCATAGTGCAGATTTAGAAACAGGGACAGAGAAATGAAGCAACCCTCACGGGTCACTGAGTCAGTAAGTGGTGAACCCAGCTGCTACAGATGCTGCTAAGTGTCTATTATTCATTACCCAGTCGTTTTTTCTTAGTGACAGATCCTGCTGAGATAGTAGGTGTGATGGCTGAAGGAGCCCCAGCAATCTTATTAGAACACGAGGTACCTCTAAGGATGAAAGTCATGCACTAAGGATGGAAGAGCACGTAGATACAAGGAGCCCGGGTCGCTGAAGAACCTGAAGCTGCCGTGTTGCCCTCGTGTGTCCACCTCTGAACTCGTTTTATGTCAAAGAATAAGCTCTTAGTGTTTAAAAGTGTTATTTCTGGCTTCTGATACTAGCAGGTAAAGACAATTCCTAACTGACAGGTTAGGTCTTTCTGACTCTAAAACCAGGAAGCCTTCTAACCTCACATCCTGGGAAATCCCTCACTTCCAGGCAAACCGGGATGGTTACCCAAAAGCATGCTCAGGGGAGTATTATCAAAACATATTTTTACATTTCATCTTATATAAGGAACACTTTTTCACCTTGAACAGGAAAATAAATTTTTCAGTTAAATCCCACTCAAGAGATACTGCCTGGGCACCTATATGCAAAGTAGGAGAGAGGAAACCAAGACAAGGCCCAGTTGCAGACCTGAGGGTCCTGCAGCCTGGCCACAGTCCATTCATTCATTCACTTATTCATTCGTTCATTCATTGGTCCTGCAAACTAGTTCTATTCATTCATTCATGAATCCTTGCAGTCTAGTTATATTAATTCATCTGTTCATTTAGCAAAGATTAAGTACCTTTTAAATACCAAGTATGGCAACAGAAAAAAAAAATAAACATCATTCCTGCTTTCATGGAACTTGCATTAGTGTAGTTGACAGAGAGATAGATAATAAACAAGTAAGGGAATAAATGCACAACCTAACTTCATTTAGGGTTGTTCAGATAAAGTTCCTTATCCTGGGCAGAGCGGAAGATCTATCTAAAGAGGTGACATTTGGACTGAGAGCTGTATGCCAAGAAGGACCAAATCATTCAGGCAGAGAGAACAGCAAATGCTAAGATGAGAACCAGAAGGAAGTCTAGTCGATCCTAGGATCAGAGAGAAAGCTGAAGGAGAGTGGACTCGATGGAGCCAGGGTGGGGATGGGAAGGGAGAGGTCAGAGACATTAGAGGGTCAGAGTCTGTGAGGTCCTGTAGATCGTGACAGTAAATTTAGATTTTACTCAAGTGCGGTAAGTTAAATGGGACGGCATTGGAAGATCCTAAATCAGAGAAGTAAGAAGATCTGATCTATGTTTTTTAAAAATCCCTCTAACTTCTGGGTTAAAAAAAAAAAAAAGTGGAATATGAGGCTGAATGAGTAGCTATAGGAAGCCCAGTTGGGAGCCCAAAGCTGAGATCCAGATGAGAAACAAAGGTGGCTGGCACGGTGTCGCAGCACTGGGTGGAGACCAATAGGCAGATCTGGGATATATTTTAGAGCTACAGTGGCTTGACTGGTTAAGGGATTGCATTTTATATCAGGAAGAGGACTCAGCTTTTTCAGTGCAGCTTCCTTTAAAGCTCACTGTGTGATTTAAAAAGTCAAGTGGTTGAGAAGTGTCTCACTTGCATTCCTTCATCCTGGATAGACCAAACAAACAAACAAACAAATCAATGTACAAAACAATCCCCATTGTGAGAACAGGCAAATTCTTGCACCTCTTTGACTTGTTTCTAGCAACGTGAACATTCTCCTGCCTTTTCTATCATTTCACCTTAAAATCCTAGTACCATATGTTAATGACACACCAGGAGCACAGAGTCTACTCCAAAGACCCCTCCCCAGCCCAAGCAGTTGTTTCACAATCAAAATGTTAACTGAATAAATTAGAGAACATCAACAGGATGGTATAACTAGTGAGCCATCTGCCCACTGAGCACTTGTTCTCACCTTCCCTCTGTTTTTATGTCCGGAACACCTAGTTCAGAGGAGCAAAGAGATGAAATCATCGGGAAGCTTTCCCCTTGCTGCTTAGCTGCTAATGAATTCTACAAATTATCTAAGGCTGGAGGAGGTTGGCTTTTCTTTTCTGCTCCTTATTACCTCATTCCCCAATTCGTCTCTTCTTTTTTCACAGAAGTACAAGCATCGTTATGAATGGCCGGAGATGGAATCATTTGGATTACAGGAGGTCCTTCTTGGGGCAACAGGAATCAAACTCAGGCTTTCATAGATGAAATACTTGATTGGAAAAAAAAAAAAATGAGTTTGGCACTGTGCCTGGCACGTCATCAATGCCGAAGAAATGAAGGAAGAAACTCTTCGACTGTGTAATGGCCATGGACCTGAAGCTGGTCTAACACCTCTCCTACAGGTGATCTGGTTGGTTTTTAATCTACACAGCAAGTCTAGAGAAGGTATTGTCCTCTCATTTTTTTTTTTTTTTTACATCTTTCATCTCTATTGGAGTATAATTGCTTTACAATGGTGTGTTAGTTTCTGCTGTATAACAAAGTGAATCAGCTATATGTATACATATATCCCCATATCCCCTCCCTCTTGGCGTCTCCCTCCCACCCTCCCTATCCCACCCCTCTAGGTGGTCACAAAGCACCGAGCTGATCTCCCTGTGCTATGCGGCTGCTTCCCACTAGCTATCTATTTTACATTAGGTAGTGTATATAAGTCCATGCCACTCTCTCACTTCGTCCCAGCTTACCCGTCCCCCCACTCTGTGTCCTCAAGTCCATTCTCTATGTCTGTGTCTTTATTCCTCTCCTGCCCCTAGGCTCATCAGAATCATATATATGGTTTTTTTAGATTCCATATATATGTGTTAAATCAAAACCACAATGAGGTATCACCTCACACCAGTCAGAATGGCCATCATCAAAAAATCTACAAACGGGCTTCCCTGGTGGCACAGTGGTTGAGAGTCTGCCTGCCTGCCGATGAAGGGGACGCGGGTTCGTGCCCTGGTCCGGGAGGATCCCACATGTCGCGGAGCGGCTGGGCCCGTGAGCCATGGCCGCTGAGCCTGCGCGTCCGGAGCCTGTGCTCTGCAACACGAGAGCCCACGGCAGTGAGAGGCCCGCGTACAGCAAAAAAAGAAAAAAATCTACAAACAATAAATGCTGCAGAGGGTGTGGAGAAAACGGAACCCTCTTGCACTGTTGGTGGGAATATAAATTGATACAGCCACTGTGGAGAACAGTATGGAGGTTCCTTAAAAAACTAAAAATGGAACTGCCATATGACCCAGCAATCCCACTGCTGGGCATATACCCTGAGAAAAACCATAATTCAAAAAGAGTCATGTACCACAATGTTCATTGCAGCACTATATACAGTAGCCAGGACATGGAAGCAACCTAAGTGTCCATCGACAGATGAATGGATAAAGAAGATGTGGCACATATATACAATGGAATATTACTCAGCCATAAAAAGAAAGGAAATTGAGTTATTTGTAGTGAGGTGGATGGACCTAGAGTCTGTCATACAGAGTGAAATAAGTTAGAAAGGGAAAAACAAATGTCCTCTCACTTTTACAGATAAGGAAACTGAGGCTCAGTGAAATCAGGCAATTTGTCAGCTGTAGTACAGGTTAGCAATGCAATTCAAATAGAAATTCTAACAACTCCAAAGCCTGTGCATTTTCACTACATCGACTCCCCTCTACCCAGCATAGCAATTAGAGTGATCAACATGGGGTCTGAAGTTGCGCTTTCAAGTCTTCAGTCAACCACTCACCAGTTCAGGAATCCTGGATTAAATAACCTAATTTCCCAGGGCCTCGGCATCACATCCTTATACAATTTGGAGAGGATAATGCAAGTGAAGGTATTCTATAAACTGTAAACTTATGACAAATCGTTATAAATTTTAGAAAATAAAATAAAATTCAAACAACAAAATCATGGTGTATATAAAATAAATGAAATTTATCTTCCCTACAGGCAACTGCCCCTTAAGAACAAAGTATGTTATCAAGTATTTAGTAATATAAAGACTTTAATAAGTGGAGATAATTTGATAATGACTATATCCACCAATACCTACCAACTTTTATCTACCATCATACTAACGACAATAATAAAAGTTTCTCACGTTTATTGAGTGCTTAGCCTTCGCCGGATTCTGTTTTACGTTGTAACCCATTCATTCTCAAAAAACCCAGGGGAGGTAGGAATTACTATAGTCCCCATTTCACAGCTGAGAGAACAGGGCACAGAGAGGAAAAGTGGCTTGTCAAGTGAAATGTTGGGATGTGAATCCAGAGCACCCTGCTCACCACCCCACATATTTAATTACTATGCAGGACTACAGTCCATACTGAATATCAGTGCTCAAACAATTCATCATTCTTTTTACAGAAAGGTATCACTTCTTGAAGGGGGGATGCCTATCTCTGGTGAATGTTAAAGTACTTCCAAGCGAGTTTAGCGGAGTGGAAGTATTCAAGATTAACGCTCCGGAGGGAGGGCGGGGTATCACTGGCTTTCCATAGCAGATTAAGCCCTTCCTAATCTGACTTTTCATCAGGTCTTGGTGACTCAGGACAGGCTAATGATTTTCTTCCCCCTAAGAGTTTCACCCTTTCCGTCTGTTCCAGCTGTACTGCTGTACTAATCTGGGATTGGAACAAGAACATCAAATATGAATTTGCCACTGAAGAGTTCTGAACTCCCAGGAGGAGAGGGTTAGATACAGACGAACCAGTAATAATGACAGCATCAGGAACAAAGAGCCAGGCCATGCTTTTTCCAGCATACTGAAGCCAGCATTTACAGCAGTTGCTTACTTTTTTTTTAATTTATAGCAAAAGAGTGAATGTGAGCTAGTTACCAGAAACGATTCTGCCTCTCCTCTGGGCACCTTATAGTTTTGCCTGGAATCCTGTGCTAACGTGCACTGTATCCCAATGGAGCCATTTAACTCATGGGCTGATTCCCTAACTTTGGAAAAGGAGGAGACAGATGGTCAAGAGCTTGGGAGTGACAGCTACTTGGTTACTTAGCAGGACCTCAACAAGGAGAGACTGAGCACAAGAGGCAATCCCCTCTCTATACTAACTTTTCAAAGCAAAATGTGTTGTGGATTTGACCAAGCAAGGTTGAGATCCAGATCGATTAATAGTAAATATCTACTACGTGCCACTCCCTGGGCTAGACACTTTCCTGTATATTATTTTACATAATGCTCAAAAGGACAAATAAAAGTATCTATGCGCAGTCATGTCACAGAGACTTAATATTCAAACATAATGGAGAAAACCCTGCAGTTGAGCAGAAACACTTGAGAATTCTCCATCCATCTCTCACTCAGTGCTAGGGATTATCCAGACAACTGCCTATAGATTTTTCCTTTGTTCCATCATTTAATATAGTTCAGTATTTCTCAAACCTCAGTGTACAAAATAATCACTGTCCAGGGTTATAGATACCAAATCTTATTAACTGTGCTTCATGGTCAATTTCAGGACATTTCAAGGGTATTTTCAGGTCCTCTGGGTAAACTTGAGCAAGTTGAACCCAGCACAGACATGTCTGGCTGAGAGGGCAACAGGGGCAGAAATCCACCCTGTGCCTTACTGTTTAGCTGATTCACCTGGGAGGAAGAGGTGCCTTTTTACAATTCATTTGTCCTGAGAGGTATCATTTTAGGAATGACTTTAGAATTTACATAATTAGACCTAAGTCAATTGTTCATTTTTATATACCTTCTCTTTGGAATGTATGCTCAGGGGCCCTATTTAATCATTTCTGTATTCCCAGCATCTTGTTTAGTGCCTGGAAGATAACGGATTCTCACTAAAGGATGGTTAGTGTATGATGACATGTAAGTAAATTTTAGAAAAACTTAGCCTACGTCCAATTATAGACCTAATATGTGTTGTATGTCAGGCATGTAGTAAGCATCATATAATCCTCACAAAATCTCTATTAATGGGCATACCATTATTATTTTTATCCCATTTTATCTAAGGAAATATAGTATTAATATATTTAATAGCATTAAAATCATAATATGATCTTGCCTTTTCTCTGAAATATTAAACAAATATTGTTTGTCATTATATATTATTTTGAAACATATTTTTTATATTCTGCAAAATAAATAGCCTATCATATTAAAATTGTGCTCTAATGTAGTAAAGCATTCTCCTATGCTGGACATTTAGACTCTTTCTAATTGTCACCATTAAAAAATTTTTCAATGACTGTTCTTATATATAAGCCTTTGCCTTAATCTGTGATCATTAACTTAGAATAGATTCCTAGATGCGGGGGAAAAAATGGTTAAAGAGAATGAGCTTTTAAAAACTCAAGATACACGTGTTTTCTTCCAATTCACCTTGTACGTTTTTTTTTCTGCTTCAGAGTGACAGGTTTAGGTTTCAGGTATGTGTTGAGTAATTTACTCAGAGTTGTTTTATTGCTTTTTCTGGCTTTTGCCTTAGAATGACATTTCTATTACTATCACTACCATTACCACTAGAAGCTAAGATTTATCAAATACTCACTGTGGGGCTGAGTTCAGCAATTTGGATGCACTATCCCATTTAAACTCTACAACAAGCTCTGGGGCCAGTGTGGCTGTTAATCCCATTTGGTCCATGACGTACAAATGTTAACAATAAAGCTAGTAATCGAAGCCCTGTTCCCTTTGTTATCAAAAGATGTGATCTTGACCACTCAACCAGCTACCTTTTAGTAGAGGAATCTCTCAAGTAGTGGTTACTTGAAGTAAAAAAAATTATAAGGTCAGCATAACTATAACCCTTTTATCTGGATAGCACTTTCTTGGTCACAAAGCACATCCACATATATTAGTTTAATTGATCACCGAATCACTTCTGTCCCTCGTTGGATAGATCCTTCTTTATCGTTGCCTGTTTGCAATAGGTCAAAGATCCAAACTCAAAGAAAACAAAAGCAAAGTAGTATTCCTAACGAATTTATGGGAAAAGTGTTACTCACAGGCAACTGGCAAAAGATGAGGACTTTGATTACAGCTTGACCTTTCAAACAGCAGTGCTGGGAAATCCCAGGGACTGAAAAACCATCTGACGCTGTTCATCTTCACAGCCATGGTGTTTGGGCATTCTGGTCTTGTTCAAAATAACAACCAAATCCATCCACTCACAAATCCCTCTAAGTGAAATCAACACAGGCTACAGCTGTATGACTATAATTCTCCACTTTAAAATACTGTTCAGGTAAGGGGAAGGCTTATTGTCTTTATCAAGACAATGTATAATTCTGATAGTGACATTCTAAGCAAAATGTGAAGTCACAAGAGTATCACAGGCATATTGGTATCTTCCCTTTCAAAGGTCTTCTACCCGTTCCCCATGGAGACCGAGATCTGTGTGTTTTCTGTGGACAGAGCCCACTTCTACAGATGTTGTGTGGTGGATAAAAGCATGGACTCTCACTCGGGAATCCTGGGCTCAAATCCTGGCTCTGCCACTAATGAGTTGTGTGCCTTTAAGGAAGTAATTAGGTCTTTATGCCCAGCATCTTCATCTGTGAAGTGGGGATTATAACAGTACAGATTCTGTAGGGTTACTGTGACAATTAAGTGATTTAATATATTGGAAAGCACACAGTAAGTGCTATTGTTATGCCATTGTTGTCATCCCCTCCTGTGAACAGTCACTTTTCACAGGACACAGGCCTCCTCCTCCAGCTGTCAAGTGGGAGGATAGTTAACACACTTAAATCCTGCTGAACTTACAAAAGCCAATTGCTTTGGCGCATTACCCCTGGGTGATTTCCGTCTGGGGAGAGGACTACTGAATACTGAAAAGCTGAAATACAAAGAAATTAAACTCTCAAGACAAAATTTCAGGAGATATATATATGGGGGGGGAGATAGATAGATAGATAGATAGATAGATAGATAGATAGATAGATTGATTGATTTTTTAAAAACAGGTTTTTAAGGTTTCTTGAAGCGCACTTCAGATTTTAGAATGTTCAAGCTAGAAGGAGCTTTGAAAATCCACAGTCCATTATTCTCATTTTACATGTAGAAAAGATGAACCCCAAAGAGATGAAGTCACCCCCAAATAACCCAGTATGCTGTGACTATAATCCAGTTTCCTGACTCTCAGTCTAGTTCTCTTTCCACCATATCATGTGATTCTTTCTCATATCCACAAACAATTTATAGAACATTGTTGAAAAACTGTATAAAGATGTAAGCTGCAAAACAATGCATTACCTCTTTAAAAAATATGCTGGAAGTAGCATAAAGATAGCTTTGATCTTGGCACTCTCCCCCTCAAATATCTCCATTCCCAAAGCAAGAAGTCTAAAATTCCTAAGCCACACACCTCTCCCTCTGCCCTCCTAGGACTGTTGCAGCCTTGACCCTCTCACTTGAGGATGGTCCAGCCTAACCTGCACTCTGTCCATTCCTTCCATGGTCCCTCCTCACACGTGTTGCCATGACCTGCCTCTCGCCTCTTTGTTTATTCTTGGAATATCCCCCTCCCAACTCCGAGTACTGCCTGTTGGAATCTTGTCAATATTTTGAGATAATCTCTGCCCCCTCCCAATAGAGTAATTCTCTTGCTCTTTATACGTAAATAAAATTTGCTTGTTTTCCAGTAGAGAATTTTCTCCTAATCCCACATCTTAATTGCTATTTGTGTACATTATCCTATCTCGCCCGCTATACTGAAAGCTTGTTCGCAGCTAATTCATACCTGGTTCATTTTTGTATCCTTCCTAGCAATCAACATCTCTTTTTAAAGTGTTTACTGAACTGAATAAGGAAAACATATTCTGTGTGCCTGGTTCTTTAGACGATCTACAGGGAAACTTTCCTAATAGTGTCTCTATTCTAAAACATCTTTGCTTTTCTCTAACTTATGATTTGAATGTCAGTCATAGGCTATGCTTTTCAAGTACACATATCTCCTACAGTAAGATAATGTTCATGCTCATTCTTGTGAGTTGCTTCAGCAGCCAGCAGAGTGAGAAGCCCCCAAGAGTGAACCCACTGCCAGCTAGTTCAACCAGGCATGGCAATAGCGTATATACCTATTTTGTATGTATTAAGATATGCTCAGACTTCATCTGGGAAGAACAGAAATGTTCTCCTGTTTTGCTCTTGAGCTAATAATTTCCCTTGGCTCTACATACAATCTCATGTTCTTTAAATAATTCTTATATTTGGTAAAGAAAAGGGTTCATTAGCTGAAAAGCCAAATGAGAGGAATACATAATTTACATGAGTGAGAATACAAATAATCAGCAAACAAATTAAGAAAATGATCATCTTCCCTAGGAAGAAACCCCTAATTAAATTAATATGAAAGTGTCGTTTTAAGCCTGTAAAATTAACAAGAACATTTCTAATAATTAAATCTGTTGTTGGCACAGACATGAGAACAGCAGTTCCCATATACACGGCTAGTGGCAGAGTAAAATTGGTAGAATCCTTCTAAAATGAGAATGGCAAAAAAAAGAACTATAAAAATGTTCTAACCCTCAGACCCAATAAATCTATTTTTGTGAATATGTACTCTAAAAATAATAGAATTGAAGGAAAACTAGCATATGTACAGCAGCAGTATTCACTGCAGCATTACAAAGAATAAAATAAAACCAGGAAGCAATCTAAATAGGCAACAATAAGGCAATGATTTAGTAAATCGCAATAGATCATCATGATGGAACTTCGTACTGTTAAATTACTGTAACTATAAAGAAATGCAGAAAATGTTTATGGTATACAGTTAAATGAGAAATGCAAAATACAAAATGCTACATACACTATGATTGCAACAGTGTAAAATATACATATGTAGTGAAGATCTGGAGAGCAATATATAAAAATGAAAACAGTTGCCCAGTAGCTGTGTTCCAGCACCAAGCTAATAAGGGATTTACTTTTTAAATGTATAAATCCTCAAAACTTCTTAAAAATTAGGAATTTTTACTACCCAAGCTACTTTTACACCAGCCATTTGCTCACAAACCCATATGATTTCTCCCTGATTTTCCACCATTACCTTATTAGCTAAGCTAATATGCTTATTGGGACCTGTATGTAACTTACTCCATTGAAAGTAAGTGTAAGTAAGTCACAGGCTTGCCTGGTCCCTGCAAACTCATAAGCTCTTACATCTTCAACATTTTGCTCAAACTCATCTCTAAGAAGCTCTCCTTCAGTGATTCTCACAGACTCCTTTATTCACTATTGGCGCAATAACTAATTATTTCTAGTAGTTAATGCATCATGTGCTAAGCATGATTCAATTGTTAGATTATATGTGTTTTTGTCTTTCTAAACAAATTTCAACTTCTCAAAAGACCAGTCATCTTTTTGTTTTTTTTTTTTTAATTTTCTTTCATCATTTCCAATTAAGACCAGTACAAAGGTTTTCACACAGGGAATACTCAGTAAATTTGCTCAATGGACTGAATCCTAAATTTTCTAACTTCAGAATTTCTAGTCCGTTTGCTTGTAAATACAACCACCAATAAGTGTTTTCCAAGGCACTAAATGTGTCTACATTTGGCTTCTATTTCTGCTTCTCAGTTTTTATTTGCTGCCAATATTTATTAATTACTGACATAACGGTGATAACAAGGAGTAATGGTTCAAATGAATCTGTTTTTACGATGCATCACGTATATGGTTTCATGCACTGTTCAAGTAATACTCTAGATAGACTCCATGGATTTTAACTTTATGTTGAAAGCAGAGCAACAAATGTGTCTCAGCTTCATGAATGTGGATTATAATTTTCTCTATGAACTACCTTAAAGGATGTATAACAAACAGGCAAAAACTGGTAAAGAACAAAAATGACAAAGTTCATTACCAATCTAAAGGGCAAGAGAACATGGAAACCTAAATATATAGTCTGGTTAGAATATGATTTCAGCTGGTGGACAATAACACAGATATGTTTGAAATAAACTAAAAAATAAGTGAGATAAGTAACTTACAGCATGTGTACTAATACAAAATTAAGCCTAACTGAAATAAATAATAGCACTAGAATCTAAGAAACGTGTTAAAGTTATGAAATCAGGTAGTAGAGGTTTACTCAAAATCATAAATTGAGTAAATTGATGAAGGAAAATTCCACTGATTCATAATTAAGATTTATAAACAAAGCCACTCTGTTTTGACTTTTGTTGAAACTCTTTCTAAAATACTAGTAGCATTTACCATCTAAGTAAATACAGTCAGTGAGGTTCAGTTTGTGGTTGATGATTTAAGATCTTGAAGATATACAGGTCATTATTTTGTGTGATAAGTAGATATTAGTTTTTAAAATACTGGTATCAGGGCCCACCCTGATCCTTCCGAATTAAATATGGTATTTTTTCCCATGTATGTTTAATTACTTACGACTTTATATTCATTCATTCAATTGTCCAACCAATGCTTACTGAGTGTCATTTATGGCCCAGGCAGTGTGTTAAGGTTACCGCAACCAATGACTCAGCCTCTATTCCTTATTCCCATGAAGCTTAGAGTCTAGGATGGGAAACAGAAATTAAGCAACATATATAAAAACAATCAATCACACTACTGATACATGATAGGAAGGGAAAATACAGGGAGTGGTGAGAATATATAACAAAAGGTAGAAATCTCATCTCAGAAGACAAAGGAGGCATCCTTGGAGAAGTGAGAATTTAAGGTAAATGAGTAGGGGCTAGCCAGAAAAATGGGAGACAGAAGGACATTCCTGGAAACAGAAAGAGCAAACAGGAGAACTCTGAGATGGAGAGGATCTTGGCATGTGCGAGGCACTGTTAGAACCAAGAGCAGTGTGGCTGGCATGACTAATACAAAGAGAGGGAAGCAGGATGAGGCTGGAAACTACAGAGGGGCAGGAGGCGTGGGGCCCAAGAGTCCAGATGAAGAATTTGTGCTTTTATCCAAGAACAAGGGCGACCATTAATTAGCCAGGTAGGTGCTTGTCTCTAAATATTAGACAGTCCCAAGATAATCCCAGTCCCAAGATGTTGGGGAGCACCTGATGCCCAGTGCTCAATGCTTGTTGGATGACTGACTAAAAGAATGAATGACCCCTCATCTCTCCATCCAAAGAATAAAGAGAATTATTGAGGACTCCGATTTAATGGAGAGAGGAGAGGAAAGATTCCAGGCACTACTTTTTACTACCTATTTAAAAATATATACATTGCAACTGATGTCCAAAGGAGCATATTAAGAGGCTCCCATGCAAGTGAACTATTCCATAATCAAAGCAACCGTCTGGCCAGGGCAGGATTCCAATGAAATCTCCCTGGAAAACTATCAGGTCACCAGCAAATGTTTTGAGGTTACAGAGTCAACCAACAAGGCTTCAAAAGAATCTGAAACAGGGTGTCAGCTTAACAACACAAAAAAACATCTAGAAGAAAAGGTTCATGTCCAACAGTGTCCTGGGAGTGTGATGAGATGTGATGAGATTTAGGGCTTTGACTAGGACCTGCTCACAGGGTGTTCTGATCACTTTTGTTTCTATTCTCTACCTGGCCTTTTGCTCTCAGTTGAATTCAGGTATGCACAGACCTTTTCAAGTACGCAAACAAAAATCTCTTGCAGCTTCAAACACAGTGCCCTCTCCTTTGCAGTCCACTTGGTAGTTTGCCTTTCTTTCTTTACTTTTTGAATATGAGCTTTGATCATCTCACTCCCCTGCTCCACCTTCAGTAGCTCAGCATTGCCAGGAGAATAAAATAAAAACTTCTAAGCTTGTCACATAATGTCTGTACCTTCCACCTGCCCAACATGCTTGTCTAACCTCTTCTCACTCCCCCTCTACATACTGTGATCAAGCCATTGTTCTGCTTATTCGATGCAATGACAAAGACAACCATTTTCATATATTCTTTTTTCCTTCCTTCTGTTCTCCCTCTCATTTTCTTTTTAACCTTACCATCAATTATCTCTATAACTTAACATCAAGAAACCTAAAGACACAGGAGTCATAGGAGTCTAAAAACACCTTCCAGGTCTCTCATTGAAAGTGTTATTTTCTTGCACAAAGTACAACTGTGATGATGCCTGGTTTGTTCCCAGAATGGCTGCACAACTAAAACCACAGAAATGGTACTCCACAAAGATAATTATTTAACTTTATGCAATTAAAGACATCCTGGGAGAACCAGTTAAAAATGTAGATTTCTGAGCTCGCTCCCAAATATTGTGATGAAACAGTGTGGCAAAGCCTGGGAATCGGATACATAATTAGCATTACACCTGTTGTGATTTAAATGGTCCAAAGATGATACTTCGAGAAACACTGGTCTGCAGTGTTGAGTGGACACCCTGTGTTTCAAACAGACTCCTCTTCTAATTAATTATATTTCTCTATGGACATGCTGAAGGCAGAATTCAGCTGCATAACTGTTTTTGGTGACTGGAAATTTTTTGAGGAAATTAAGAAGTAACAATAACTTTAGAGTATAGCTCTATGGTGGTTTACTTGGTTTTACATGGTCTGAGGATGCTCGTCTCCAGCATAATGTCTTCAATAAGAAATTATCATGGGCACGTCAGACTGACATTGGAGCAGCCTGAACAAGAGACCATGGATCAGTACTTCTTTCTTGGCCCAGTTTATACTCTAAAGAACAAGCTTCTTCATAAGAATCCAGGTTAATTCCACAAATATCTTTTAAGTGTCTTCCAATAGCCAGGCAAGGAACTGGGTGCTAGTTTTAAAAACCCAACTTCAGAGCTTCCCGGATGGCACAGGGGTTGAGAGTCCGCCTGCCCGTGCAGGGTACACGGGTTCGATCCCTGGTCCAGGAAGATCCCACATGCCATGAAGCAGCTAAGCCCGTGCGCCGCAACTACTGAGCCTGCGCTCTAGAGCCCGCGAGCCACAACTACTGAGCCCACACGCCTAGAGGCTGTGCTCCGCAACAAGAGAAGCCACGACAATGAGAAGCCCAGGCACCGCAACAAAGAGTAGGCCCTGCTCGCTGCAACTAGGGGAAGCCCACACACAGCAACAAAGACCCAACACAGCCAAAAATAAAAACAAATAAATAAATTTTTAAAAAAAAACATTGTTTTTGTTCTGTGAAATAGACACCTCTATGCCATACTTTTACATATGATGATTATATCCAGTAGCAGTTAAATGACAAACAGGAAAGAGCATTTTTGGAAAACATGATTTATTGGTAGTTTCTTGGTACCTGTAATCTAGCATTGAACGGAGTTTATCAGTGAAAAGCAGACATTAAAGGAAAATTACTCAGAGAAAACCTCTCTGCCCCATAAAATCACAATTGATATTTTTAAGCCAAATCTTTTTATCTACTCTTTACTGCAAATGTTTTCAGACATCTACTTTTCATCGGGTTAATGTTTTCCCACGAAACATTTCTGATGGATTTTATCAATATTTGGTTCTTCATTTCATCTTTATTTAACTCAGGAAGGTTAACTGTAACTGTATTAAAGGCAACTAACATAATTGATACAACAGTCAAAGGAAGATACCTATGCTACTATGAAATAAATAAACAAATATAAAATAAAATGCCATCTATAACCCTTTAAGCTTTTCTAAAAAACGGACTTGGCGTTTGGAAGAAGGAGGAAAACAACACTGAAACAGCACATACAACCATCTAAAAGCGGAATATCTTGCAAAGCTTCTGCTTTACTTTTGTTTTGTTTTTTTTTTATAAATTTATTTATTTATTTATTTTTGGCTGTGTTCGGTCTTTGTTGCGGCGAGCAGGCGCTACTCTTTGTTGCAGTGCACATGCTTCTCGTTGCGGTGGCTTCTCTTGTTGCGGAGCACGGGCTCTAGGTGCACGGGTTTCAGCAGTTGTGGTACACGGGCTCAGTAGTTTTGGCGCACAGGCTTAGATGCTCTGTGGCATCTTCCTGGGACCCGTGTCCCCTGCATTGGCAGGCGGATTCTTAACCACTGTGCCACCAGGGAATCCCACTTCTGCTTTACTTTTAAAGAGAAAGACAAAAGCCCAAACTATTAAAAGGTATGTAAATATTTGCTTCTGCATAGGAACAATGTAACTTGAGGAAAGACCACCTGATTAAAAAAAAAAGGAATAAAAGTACGGGAACACAAGGTTTAGTTAAAGCAACAACATTAAAATTTAGAATGGTTATTTTACTGGAGATTGTATAATCTTAAATTAACATCCCCATTTTCTTTAGTGACAATAAAAACATCAAAGCATATGCATTCTTTAATTACATCTAAGGAAAGTAATAACTGTGGATAAATAATCGTTACGGCAATAAATGACCAATATTTAAGCCAATGTGAAAGAAAAAGATGAAAAGAGAATTTTAGCACTAAACAAGGAGGCCCATTTTGCGATACCCTTTCATTTTACATAGGAGCCAACCGAGGCTCAAAGATACCCATTGGGGCATCCCTGCTTGCGCAGTGGTTGAGGGTCTGCCTGCCGATGCAGGGGACACGGGTTCGTGCCCCGGTCTGGAAGGATCCCAGATGCCGCGGAGCGGCTGGGCCCGTGAGCCATGGCCGCTGAGCCTGCGCGTCCGGAGCCTGTGCTCCGCAACGGGAGAGGCCACAGCAGTGAGAGGCCCGCGTACCGCAAAAAAAAAAAAAGATGCCCATTGACTTGCCAGGATCACACATTCCAGAAGGTCTTCCCTCGGATGACTTACTGAGTGATATTTTCATTTATAAAGTCTTCAGGAATTAAAGATAATGCTTTCATGAAATAACCGTCAATATATGCTGCCATGTTTATGCACACTTGATGTTTCTTCAGGGCCCAAGATTTTCATTCATTTCTTCAATCCCTCGTTGAACTCTCCACAACATGCTTATCCCTGTTGGAGATGCTGGGCCCTTCTCTCCATCCTCCTCCTTCGTTGCTTCTCGTCACTTTTTTTTCTCCCTGCCTCCATTTCGCTGTTTGCTCTCACTCCTCACTCTCTTTCTTTCTCCTTGTCTGTCAACCTAGAACTGATGATATACATGCAGGCATTGGGAAGATGAGAAAATCAGCAAGTTTGTTCAGTTACTCCAAGAATCAGTGATATTACGACCCTTGCCGAAAATGACTGCTGATAAACCTCAAAGTTTAGCCAGGGATCTCTCCAAACAGACTAGTTTCCTTATTAACCCATTACATTGATGATCTCTTGGTTCATCTTAATAATTTTAAGCCCACAACCAGGATAGGTCCTGTCCTTTTCCTGTTAGAGTTAATAGTGTGCTATAAACTAAATGATTGTGTTCCCCCAAAATTCAAATGTTGAACTTAATCCCTGATGTGATGGTATTAGGAGGTGGGACCTTTTGGAGGTGATTAGGTAGGTGATGAAGGTGGAGCCCTCATGAATGGGATTAGTGCCCTTATAAAAGAGATCCCAGAGGGCTCCCTCATCCCTTCTGCCACATGAGGACACAGCGAGAAGACAGCTATCTGTGAACCAGTAGCAGGCCCTCACAGACACCGACTAGGCCAGCACCTTGACCTTTAAGTTCACAGCCTCCAGGACTGTGTGAAATAAATGTCTGTTGCTTGTAAGTCATCCACTCTATACTACTTTGTTATAGCAGCCTCAACAGCCTAAAATACACTGACATGGAGAAAAATGCTTCAACATGGTTTTTCTCTTTTATTTCTTCGTGTAACCACTCTCACCCCAAAATGTGTCACAGCATTGCTGGCGCCAGTCTACACATTTATTGAGAATGGCAGAGACCCTACACCCTACCTCCTAGCCTTGTGCCTGGCTGGCTCTCAGAAACAGTTCAGAGACTTGAAGGTAATTGGCCAATTACCAGCTATACTGAGTAGCTCAGTTCTCCTACAAGGTACTTAAGAGGGTGTTCGGCTCACACAAGACACCTGACTGGCAGTAGCTAATGTAATAAAAACCTGTAATGACCTAGTATATAAAGAAATTTAGAAGTAGAAGGTTTCAGGGTTGGTGAAGTTGGCTCTATGATGCCATCAAGGACCCTGATCTGTCTCAATAACTGTGTGACTTTAGCAAATACATTACTTCTCCTACCCTCCAGTTTCTTACATGAACAAGAACAGCACTGGAAAACACTCAGTAAAGTTTTCTATCATAATTACTGTTTTAAACACTACTATTTTGTGAAAGATTTTACTTGCTCGAGTTCTAACAAAATCAAAATGATAACCCATTGGCTAGATAATCTCTAATGTTTCTTTCATTTGTCAAGTAGATGTCACTGTTTTTATCTATTTCTCACAAACAGGACAGATTGCCCAGCATCATCCAATCTCCACTGGATTTTCTTAAACAGGAAGAAAATACAGGAGAGAGAATCACTTGGTAGCTACCATATGAAGACTGCAGATTCTTCCCAACGGCAGGGAGTGTTGGTGCCTCCGTCTGCCTGCCATCATTAGCCTTCCTCTCCACTCTACCAATAGGGATGGGTGCAAAGTTTGAATGAGAACAAAATGCAACCAGATTGATTCACTGTCCAACACCTGCTTATGTTATACGAGCACCTTTTAAAATAGCATTCTGGTGGGTGTTGCTTTCCAATGGTCAGAAGTAACAGGATTTGGAAATAAATGAAAAGTTTTTAAATGCCAAAAACAAGGCAATAAAAAAGGATAAATCACAGAGTCAAGATGCCAACTGTTAGTTCTTGCTCTGAGTAGAAAATACTGAAGCCCACAGAATATGTGGCCTGATTGTAAACAAGTCAGGGAGATGAAATTATAAAGGCAAGACACAGCCCTCAGAACTCCTAAAAGAGGTCTCAAGTGCCAAAGGCAGGTTCATTTCATCGAAATATGATTTTTTATCAGGTTGCTGACCTAACAATTTCAATTAATATACATCCAAAGAGCCAACTTATTACTGCTACTATAAGGTACTATTTTGTCTCTTATAATAAATGCAGTTTCCTTTCCTAATTATCTATCTTTGACACATGACACCCTCTCTACTTCACCCCCAAGATAAGCCTAACAGGAAGAAAATAAGACTATCCTCTTTCCATTAAAAGGGTCTCTCGGAGTGGCATGTGGTATTCTATATGTTCAGAAATAACACCTTCCACTGTAAACAAAAATAGTAAACAAATAGACAAGAACCCGTTCCCCCTAAGAATACACCAAATGGTTTGTATCATAAAACAACAGAAACTTTCTTTTGCACAAAAATATTTGAAATGACCAAGACAGAGTTTATAGACTGCACTAGGAAAAATTATCTAAGAGATCTGGGACGGAGAGTTTTCTAAGATTTATAGACTGATCTCAAGCAATGAATCATAGTTCTATCAAAAGAAACACAATTCTCTGCCAGTTTGGCATTTGGGGTTTGTTTTAATTTTTACACACACAGCCTGCTGGCCGGCCCAACATTCAAGCATGTCAACCACAAACTGAAGCATTCAAATGCAAGTGAATCCCAATTATTTTTTCTAGAAAACTCATAGAAAAACATACTGGAGATGGCCCCTGCCTTCAAGGACCGTACTCTCTTACTGTAGAAATAAAAACCAACTAAAGGAAACAATGATCCCCAGCACAATTTCTTGTGTACTGATATATACAGTACATGTTTTACTTTACAAGGACTTAAATGGACAAGATAGAATAAAATTAAAAGAGCTAAACCACCAGGACCAGTGGGCTAGTGATAGGAATTCAGTCAGGGAAGGCTGCTCTTCATTCCAATAAAACTTTAAGTCTCAGAAAAAAGAAACGTCTCCAGGGACATTTCTTTCCTACACTTAAAATAACCTTCAAAAACCAACCATTGTTATTTGTGTATAGAATGTATCTATGTACTACGCATATGTTATTATTCATCCATCCACTTGCTCATTCACTGCTGCAATTTGAATCCTGACATAGCCTGTGCCCTAGAGGTTAATCTAGACCTGAATATTCAGAACCTCAATTTATAAACCCTTCTGCACTAATTATTCTATGTTCTGAATTACAGGAGCCTGTTTAAATGAACTAATCACACGACCTATGAGTCACACAACAGCAAAATGTTTTCTAAAAGAGGCACTGACCTAAAAACCACACGGTTTGTATTTCTTCATTACTGTTTTCTCTGATTCAAGATGTGTATAGCAAGCAATTGTAATCATTACTCCCCAATGCTCTGCTCATGAAAAGAGCTAACATTTTTCTTACTATACCCAAACATCATGACAGATAAATACATGTATATCACACGTACATATATTCAAATTCACCATGACGATATATAATAAATGAAGATAAAAATCATATTCTTACCTTCCCTGTCTCAATATAGCAATACACATAAAAGTAGGAACACAATATTTTCTGGCACTGTTAATTCAACAAGTCTACACATAAAAATCTAAACTCTAGAAAACAGTCCTATTTCCAATAAAATAGTAAAGTGTAGAATATGAAGTTTTTAAAAAGTTATGTAAATATCTTAAAGTCTGTCACTCCAAGGATGTGTTTGTCAGTATATCCAGTCAAGACATCAATGGAAAGATCCGATTTGTTTAAGCATTGCTGAATAGCTATGCTGGTCTCCATCTCCACCGTCACAGCCTGTGATCAAGCAAGCACCATCTGCCTGGCATAGCCACGGCACCAGCCCCGATACGGTCTGCTTCCCATTGCTCCCCAACCTGGTTTGTTTCCCACCTGGCACAACGTGCTGGAGAACACCCCACTTCAGGTTTGCCTTCCAAAATAACAAAACCAATCCTGTCACTCTCCTTTGGCAAAAATCCCTACCCGCTTTCTGCTGCTTACAGGAGAGTTTGCACTCCACAGATGGTATTTGAAGTTCTTTGATATCCGGTCCCACACTCATCGCTCATTCTTGCCGGCAACATCCTCCCGGCCCATGCTCCCACCCTAAGTGCCTCACTCCCCGATACAAAACCCCTGTGGCTTTCGCAGACCATCTCCTCTACATCAGAGCTTCTCAGCCAGAGGCTCTTTTGTTCCGCAGAGACAATTTCGCAATGACTGGAGCCATTTTTGTTTGTCACAAATGAGGGTTGTGAAGCTAGGTATGGCCCCTAGTGGGGAGGGGGCAGGGATGTCGTTCAACATTCTACAATACATAGGAGAGCCCCCCACGGTAAAGAATTATCTGACCAAAATACCTATATATTGTGAAAATATGATCCAATGGTGCCCCACTCTACCCGGAATGCTGGCTCTCCATCTGGCCCACTCCCCTATCCCTCAAGGTCCAGCTCAGAAGTTTCCTCTTCCTTAAAACAGCTCCTGATTTTCCAGGCTGTCAGTCACTCCCTCACTTTCTTCCTCCCACATTCTCTTCAGGTTATATTCCAACCTATACAAATGACACATATCTATCTAAGTGTTTGCATCTTCCCTAGACTGTGAACTCCAACGTGCCAAGTCATCTTCTTTCTGTCCCTTGATTTACCCATTGTAGATACTTCATAAATGTTAAATGACTGTACATCCTTTGTCACAATTTTCTATTTTTCCCTCCAGACCTGCACTGTTCAATTCAGTAGCCACTATTCATGTATGGTATTTAAACCAAAATTGTAATTAATTAAAATCAAATAAAATTGAAAACCCTGTTCTTTATTTGCACTACCACATTGCAAGAGCTCAAGAGACATGTGGGGCTAATGGCTACTCTACTGAAGAGCGCAGGAAGTTCTACGGGGCAGCATAGCATCTAGACTATAAACTCCATGCGAGTTAAGGGTCCTGTCTGTGTTCATATGCATGCCTGGTACACAGTGGCTGTTCCATATACCTTTGTGTCAATGAACGAAGGTACAGGGATCCAGGGTGTGCTAACTTCGATTTAGTCTATTGGTATGAGAAATAAAAGCACAGCTAAGACAGAGACTATCAGAAAATTCCTGCTTTGCTATTGGTCAGCACAGAGGGCTCTCAGTCATGAGTACGTTCAGAGCGAGTAATAAATAAACTCCAGCACATCAGGAGAAATAGCAGGGTCCTATGTCAGGAATTAACATTCCAGGGACCAAGGGAAAGTTGTACAGCCTGAGTCTATCCTGAATGGCTTCCTGGAACTGCTGAGGCCTGAGCACCAGCAACCGTAGCAAGAAAGGCACACAGATGATACAATTATAATGCGTAACACAGAACCCAACGGGAAGATTCAAACCCGGAGAGACAAGGCGGGCGTAGGAACTGGAACAAGGAAGCCTCAGTACATACTACCTAGGGACACGGGTTTAAGAGTAAGACAGATTTGGGTTCCCGTTCCTCCTCTGTCACTTTCTAATAGGGTAATTTGGGCAGGTTAGTTGACCCCCTTGAGCTTCAGTTTCCTTATCTACAAAATGTAAACAACAGTATTATCCTCCTCACTATTTTACTATAGTAAAATAAATGAGATAACGTTTTACACATTCAACACAGAGACTGATACATAACAGGCACAGAAAAGATACTGCTATTTTCATAATCATCAAAGGTATTACAAAATCTTAAGGAGAGCAGAGACCAAGACGTTAAGTCCAACCTCAACCCTATCGTCTGTTCTCACTACCTGAGTTTGTTATACTCCCTACAATATCCCTGACAAGGCTCATCCAGCCTCTACCATGAACCTGCTGCTTCTAAAGGCAGCTCTTTCCATTTCAGATGACCGTGTAACAGAAAATCACCATGCTTCTCCAGGGGGCATTACTGGCATTCGGATGTGGTAGTTCTTTGCTGTATTGGGCCACCTCACGCATTACAGGACATGGAGCATCTGTCTCTAGCCCCCTAAATACCAGTAGCACACACAATCCCCAATCACTATGGAAACAAACAAAAAACAAATAAACAAATGCCCTCATATATTTCCCATGTTCCCTGTAGGGGCAGTACCATCACCGGATAAAAACCATTGCCCAAACTAAAATATTCCTCCTGGATTTGAGCTTGAGAAAGAGTAAAGAGGGATGTTCAGAGATGAGGGCAATTTCAAGAGTTCCATGGGCTGTATGGTAGACTTTGCCTGCTAGCTCTCATATCCATTTCCCATTCCGTCCTTCCTCTGCTCTGCATCTCAGGGAATTACATCTCCCAGGATCCTTTGCCAACTGCCTTCTAGGTGGGTTCATCCAATAAGAGGCACTAGAATATGCAAGAAGGGGAGAAGTCAGAGTATTTATTCCTCTCTTATTCTGCCTTGTGCAACATCTCCTCTCTGGCAGAGGCACATGTCCTTCATGGTCCAAGAGCCCTTTTCTCCATAGTCCCAACTCCTGCCAGGACAGCCCTGCTCATGGTCTCATAGCTGTCTGATGATTCTGGCCTCTGGGCTTTGATGATACCCCCTCCTCATGTTGTCTCTCCCAGCTTCCTATTAATCCCTGGGTGATCTCATGCCCCCAGCTGCTCTGTTAGCTTTTTCATCCCCTATGTAATGAATTTTCTGTATCGTTAAATCCCTTCTGTTAAAATATATTGAACAGTTTCTGTTCTCATGATTGGACACTGACAAACACAAACTGGGAGATGATGCTTTTTCCTATCTTCATCTTGGATGAATGACTGAAAAGAGGAGCTAGAAGAAGGGATTGTTTTTTCACTGCTGGTAGTAGCTTAAGTCACCTAATGTAGTGACTTTTGAGGAAACATGAATTGTTTCATCTTTCCTTTCCTAGGGATGTAAGTTTAGAAGAAACTACCAAAGCTGAAACTACCTTTTCCCCCATGGACATGCTTTCCTTTATGGAAAAATACACCATTCACCCAAAGGAGACTAATTTTCCTTAGAAAGAAAACATTGACGAGCAATAGAGATGCAGGCTGGACTTCAAAGGGCCAGCATGTTGACATCTTTTCCCCATCTTTGCTATAATTCTAGAAATACAGGGTGGAAAAAAGGGAGACTGATTCCAAAATGTGGCTGAAGTCCATCTCAAATAGTTGCTAAAAGATTCTCCAACTTCTGACTGGAATTACTTAGATACAGTACTAATAGCCCTGGTTTAAAGTATAGAAGTTGTTAAAATACATACAAAGATAGATGAGAGAGAGAGCAAAACAGACACACACACACACACACACACACACACACACAAAGAAAATACCTAAACTACAGATACGTAAAGCATATGTGTCAGTGTGATTCTGCTTATCTTCTGAGACATTTTTACTTTCTCATTTTCTGTGTATACTCACTTAGCCAGCTATAATGATAAGGTCCTAGGAATACTCTGGTTGCTAACAATAGAAACTCACTCAAACTAACTTAAGTACACAGGAAATAGGCAGAATTTGTTACTAATCTCAAAGCAAACTCATAAATCCCAAGAAGAGAAAATTTGGTCAAACCTAAGGAGACAGACTGAAAGTAGAAACTAGAAATCCGTCAGGAACCAAGGAAATCCTCTCCCTACATCACTCTCTCTCAATCTCAGATTTACCTGCTCTCATCTCTGTGCCAATGGGCTTCTTCTGACTTCACTTCACAGAGGGCTGAGATGGCTGGCTACCCACAATAGCATCCTTAGCATCTATATTAGCCTGCCCTCGGTTCAAGTGGCCTCTTGGGACTGAAAAGAGTCTCTAAGTTCTCAATTCTGAGCAAAGGTCTTCCATCTAACCCAGTCAGGGTCAACCATCTACACCTGACCCCATCAGCTGTACCTGGGGAAACAAGGACAGACAGTACAAGCAGGACTGCCTACCCAGCCTTATTGGCAAAGCAGTTCTAAGAAACGAGGCTGGGAGAAGGGAGAGTAGTGGGCAAGGTAGATGCCCCTACCTTGGAGTGTAAAAACTCCAAAAGGGCATTACTACAGTCGTTCTAATCTTCCAGGCACAGAGGGGTTGAGTCACCTGTCCAGCATCTCACAGATGATGATGGTCAGAAACATGACTTGAATCCAAGTCTCCAGAATTCTTTCTCCTTAATTCTAAGTTAGCACCTATATAATGGAATATATGACTGGCAGAATGTGGTAAATTATAGCTTATTAAATATTATTATTATTACTACTATTATTATTATAAAGGAACTTAGAAAGTGTTCCAAAAACACAACCTATATACTATTTGTCTTCCTACATCCGTTCATCCATCTATCTACCTCTCTAAGCCGGCAGCTGCCATCAAAAGTCTAGTAAGACTCAGAATTAGTGAAATCCCTACAGAGAAAACTTGAAACAAATTCTGTGCAAGGACCAGAGAGCTTCAGAGCCCTATATAAAGCGTGGTGTTCCAGATCTATAGAATCCAGCAGAGTAGGCTGAGGGGAGTTCAACTTCATCCCTTTTGAGAATGCTGAGTCTCCCTGAGCTCTAAATGTCCAGGACAGGGCTACGCGAAGGTGATACGTCTCCTTTACTCTCATGGCTTGCAGCATGAAGGGAAACTAGGCTGTAAAACAGCTTCTTACGATTGTGGTAAGAGAGGTGTAACAGCCTGTCCCTAAATCCCACACCCACAAGGTGAGAAATCTCTTTTTACCCCATACAGGATTTCTACAATTAAGAATATTCCAACAAGGAAACCTGAGTCCCAATGAGTCCAGAGAGAAAAATACCTTCCTTCCTGGGAAGCCAAACAGCCAGAGAAGTGGGCCATGTAAACCTGCTCTCCTGGAACAGAGAGATGAGCACCTGAACGGCAAAATAAAAAAGGCACTTATAGAGATTCAAGTGCAATTCTCAAAAGACTTATGGAACTTAAACACATGATTGTTTGATCTATAAAATTCAGTAAAAGAATTAAAAATGAGAATGAGTTGATTGATGTAATTACAGTTAGTGACCTGGCGGATCAAGTATAGGAAGTATCTCAAATCATAAAACAAAAAGGAAACAAAAAAGCAAATGGAAAACACTAAGAGGCTTAGATGACAGACACAACATGATACAAAAGGAGAAAAAGGAACAGATGAAGTAATAGAAATTACGGCCTAGAAACCAAACTAGGAAAAAAATTAAAACAAACTTCACTGAACTGAGCAAAGATCTGAACATAAAAATTCAAAGTGCCCTTGAATTTTTCACTTTCAAAGAAAACCAAAATCAGACAGACATCAGACTTCTCACCTGCAATACTGGAAGCCAAAGTGTCTACAGACTACTTTCACATAAATTCTGCAACTCAAGAACCTTCTACCAGCGAAGGTAACCAATCAGGATGAAAGAGAGAAAATCCAGGACATGCAGTAACTGAGAAAGCATATCATACACATGCTTAATCTGAAAGAAATACTTGAAAAAATACTGCAAACAATGAATGAGCCCAAACTGAATTTTTTTTTAAATAAGAAAAGATAAACTAAATAGGATACAGCATTGAACAAGGAAACTTAACACAAGGCTCTCAGGGAATGTGTAATAAGAATGCTAAGTAAGCACTTATAAAACTCAACTGGCACCTATAAAGGAGATTCTTTTTCTTAAACTACCCTCCAACACATAAATTTCTAAAAGTAAGGAGAAAACAAAGGTATTTGGAAAGTGCTATGTGTGTGTATGAAAGGCAGAAGGAGACGGGGAAATAAAATTAGCCAAAAGTTATTGTCCTTTGTGGGAAGTAAAAGGGAAGTAGAAAGAGAGAAATTCTATGGTTATAGTGATGAAAAAAAAAAAAGCATTTTGGTTGGGATTGTTATATGTATTTGCTACCATAGAACGGTAGCCATGTATATTTGATTAACAGAGCAGAAGAAGGATTGGTGACTATTATTGGGATAAAAGAAATAAAATAGAACTTCTATCTTAGTAAGATAATTATTCAGATCTCAATTTTAATCCTTTTAGTAGAAAAATCCTTATGAGACAGAAACGTGAATCGTGTTCTGCTTATTTGATATATAAAAAAGGGGTACACTGACAGATATTTGGACAAAGAGAAAGGACTCTATTCCTTAGACCATATGAGGTATAAACTGCAATGATGACTTGTCCAGCAAATGAATGTAAGAAGTACCTTAATTTTAGCAGGTAAAGCAACAACAACTAAAAATCACTCAGGAAATCACTAAGAAAGCACAAACCAATGTTTTAATACTTGCATGAGTATCTTCCCTAGATTTTCTTTACAAATCACTTAATAGGCATCTGGAATGAACTTATTTATCAGAGGTGTGCCACAGCAATGGTTTATAAAGCCATGATGAAACAGTCTGTTTTCCCCTAGAAATTCCCAAGCAAGGATTGCAGAACGAAGATAAGGGACACAGGCAAAATATTCTCATTTCCTTTACTTTAAAGGTTTTGCTCTGAAAGCATCTGTTTCAAAAACACAGCCGTTTCTGGCATCCCCATGTCTGTCAGCTCCCACAAAGGCTAAGATCATTGATTAAAAGAGCACCAATATGACATGTGTCATTAGAAAAGAAAATTTTGCTAAGGAGGGCAATTTAGTAATATGTATTCTGACTGTGGAAGAGGCCCTACTGTAACCTGGTAAAAACAATTACAATACACACCATACAATTACCACTGTTTCAAAAAGACTGATATTAAAATTCATGCAAATTCTCCCTTATAAATAGTATGATGGATGGTATTGGTTAGAAGGTAAATCTACTGTACTGAAGTTGGAGAAAGCATTAAGTTAAGTAGTCTATCAAATCTTTTTGGTTAGAGGTTTCACAAAGGAAAATGTATAAACACATGGTTATGACATGTTTGGAAATATTTTTTGTCATTTTGTTCAAAATAAAATATCTTAAATCAGTAGAACTGGGTGAACATTAATACATTAGTTATAACAGGTGTCTTTCAGCGAGTTACCCAGGGGTACACTGGCATAATAAAAATGAAAAGACTCAATAATTTTGACATTCTTAGGACAACAAGAGAAAAGGAAGAACTTGAATGAAGTTTGGGAGGTGTATGGGCAGAGAAAAATGACTTAGAATATACAGAGAAGGGTTTAAGCAAAAAAAGATGCCTTGAAATTGTGACATACAGAACGCGTTGCCTTGGGTGCCTGCCTATGTTTTTCCACAGACTTAGGAAAAACAAGGTAAATAAACAAGTTTGTGAACTCACACCGTTTACCCAGGCCTACCTGTCAGCCTCACTGCATGAAGAAAATCAGTAATCTCACTCATAGGATAGCTTTTTTGACTTCTCTTGTGTTGGTAATAATCGTGGCAACTCAGTGCCTGGAATAATCTATCTACATCTTGTCACTTGCCTATGTTGATGAGGTAGAAAAGAAAGACAACTCAAGTTTCACCAGATTTATCAAGGGTCTTAAAGATTTTCTAGCCCAAAACTTTCAATGGACAGATGGGGAACAAAGACTCTGAGATATTATGTATTTGCCTGTAAGGTAACAGGTAGCTGATGCCAAATTAGAACCTGGGTCTTCTGAATCCCAAACTAGCACACTTTCCACTGTTACACATTTATCATCAAAGGATCTTTAAATAGTAGAACTCAATTGAAGTACCACTCTGTATACTTCTGGCCACTTAAATAAAAATTTACTGAAATCCAGTAACAATTCTATGGGCCCTTTTTCTTTAGGATGATAGACAATTACAAATTAGTCTTGAGTAGTATGGTTATGTGTTTAAAATATGTAAAATGAAATAATTTTCATTATTCTAATGAAGATTGTTGTAAGGTTAAAACTCCTTTAGAATTTTTCTATAACACAGCATAAGGTCTAGGTTCCTAATGTTATTAAAGTTCTTAGAATCTCTGTGTTGAAGAATCATCAAATAAGGAGAGTACTGACTCTTTACCTTTTGTCTAGAAAAGGTTATGAATATTCATTATTTCTATCTTAAACGTTTAATAGAAATCATTGGTGAAGCCATATAAGTCTGGAATTTTCTATGTGGGAAGATTTTTAATAACAGATTCCGATTTTCTCCTTCCTCTTACTTTTTGTAGGTTCTGTTTTTCAATGAATTTGTACAATTCATTTTGCTTTTCAAATTGATTGATGTAATATGCTTTTATTATCTTTTTAATGTGTTTAGGATATGTAGTATTGTCTTCTTTTTATTCCTTGATATTGGTAATTTTTTCCTTGATCATTCTTGCTATTAATTTTATTAATCTCTGTAAAGAACCAACTTTATCTCCCCTTTAATCAACTGCATATCTTACCTTCATTATTTCCTTCTGCCTACTTTTTGGGGTTTAATTTATTATTCTTTTTCTAGTTTCTTGAGATGAAAGCTTGGTTAATTGAATTTAGGCTGTTATTCCTTTCTTAAATATGAATTTAAGCCTATAAATGACCCTGTGTGTACTGCTGTAGCCAGATCCTTATACAAATTTTGATAAGTTGTTATCTTCACTAAAATTTACATCAAATATTTTTAATTACCAGTAAAATGTCTTCTTTGACACACAGGTTATTTAGAGTACATTGTTTAATTTCCAAGCAATTTGTGTTTTACCATTTATCTTTTGTGGTTTTTATTTCTACTTTAATTCTTCATAATCAGATAACATAATCTGAATGATTTAAATCTTTTGATATTTGACAAGACTTGCTCTATAAACCATCATATGGTCCATTTGATAACAATTCATATGCACTTGGAAAAGTATGAGTTCAGCCATGGTTAGATGCAGTACTCTATTAACTTGGTGGTATTTCTTAAATATGTTGTTCAGGTTTTCAATATCCTTCTTGATTTGGGGATGCCTGTTCTATCAGCTATGGAGAAGGTGTGTTCAAGTCACTTGCTATGATTTTGATTTTGAATTTAAGTTTTTGGTTTTACAGTTTATTGCTTTAAAGATTTTAAAGAATGGTAACAGGTGCATTCAAATTTAGGACTGTAAATTCTTCTTTAAAATTATGTATTATTCCTCTCTATTTGAATACACTTCTTGGTTTAGAATCTACTTTCCTGATTATTGAAAAACTCTAGCTTTCTTTTTTTTTTTGAATTTTATTTTATTTTATTTTTATACAGCAGGTTCTTATTATCATCAATTTTATACACATCAGTGTATACATGTCAATCCCAATCGCCCAATTCATCACACCACCACACCCACTCCCCCAACACTTTCCCCCCTTGGTGCCCATATGTTTGTTCTCTACATCTATGTCTCAATTTCTGCCCTGCAAACCAGTTCATCTGTACCATTTTTCTAGGTTCCACATATATGCATTAATATACGATAATTGTGTTTTTCTTTCTGACTTACTTCACTCTGTATGACAGTCTCTAGATCCATCCATGTCTCAACGAATGACCCAATTTCGTGCCTTTTTATGGCTGAGTAATATTCCGTTATACATATGTACCACATCTTCTTTATCCATTCGTCTGTCGATGGGCATTTAGGTTGCTTCCATGACCTGGCTATTGTAAATAGTGCTGCAATGAACATTGGGGTGCATGTGTCTTTTTGAATTATGGTTTTCTCTGGGTATATGCCCAGCACTGGGATTGCTGGATCATATGGTAATTCTATTTTTAGTTTTTTAAGGAACTTCCATACTGTTCTCCATAGTGGCTGTATCAATTTACATTCCCACCAACAGTGCAAGAGGGTTCCCTTTTCTCCACACCCTCTCCAGCATTTGTTGTTTGTAGATTTTCTGACAATGCCCATTCTGACTGGTGTGAGGTGAGGCTTCATTGCAGTTCTGATTTGCATTTCTCTAATAATTAGTGATGTTCAGCAGCATTTCATGTGTCTCTTGGTCATCTGTATGTCTTCTTTGGAGAAATGTCTATTTAGGTCTTCTGCCCATCTTTGGATTGGGTTTTTTTTTTAATATTTAGCTTCATGAGCTGTTTATATATGCTGGAGATTAATCCTTTGTCCGTTGATTCGTTTGCAAATATTTTCTCCCATTCTGCGGGCTGTCTTTTCATTTTGTTTATGGTTTCCGTTGCTGTGCAAAAGCTTTGAAGTTTCATTAGGTCCCATTTGTTTATTTTTGTTTATATTTCCATTACTCTAGAAGGTGGATCAAAAAAGATCTTGCTGTGATTTATCTCAAAGAGTGCTCTTCCTGTGTTTTCCTCTAAGAGTTTTATAGTGTCCGGTCTTACATTTAGGTCTCTAATCCATTTTGAGGTTATCTTTGTGTATAGTGCTAGGGAGTGTTCTAATTTCATTCTTTTACATGTAGCTGTCCAGTTTTCCCAGTACCACTTATTGAAGAGACTGTCTTTTCTCTATTATATATCCTTGCCTCCTTTGTCACAGATTAGTTGACCATAGGTGTGTGGGTTTATCTCTGGGCTTTCTATCTTGTTCCACTGATCTATGTTTCTGGTTTTGTGCCAATACCATACTACCTTGATTACTGTAGCTTTGTAGTATAGTCTGAAATCAGGCAGTTTGATTCCTACAGGTCCGTTTTTTCCCTCAAGACCGCTTTGGCTACTCGGGGTCTTTTGTGTCTCCATACAAATTTTAAGATTTTTTGTTCTAGTTCTGTAAAAAATGCCATTTGTAATTTGATAGGGATGGCATTGAATCTGTAGATTGCTTTAGATAGTAGAGTCATTTTCACAATATTGATTCTTCCAATCCAAGAACATGGTATATCTCTCCATCTGTTGGTATCATCTTTAATTTCTTTCTTCAGTGTCTTATAGTTTTCAGCATACGGGTCTTTTGTCTCCCTAGGTAGGTTTATTCCTAGGTATTTTATTCTTTTTGTTGCAATGGTAAATAGAAGTGTTTCCTTAATTTCTCTTTCAGATTTTTCATCATTAGCGTATAGGAATGCAAGAGATTTCTGTGCATTAATTTTGTATCCTGCAACTTTACCAAATTCATTGATTAGCTGTAGTAGTTTTCTGCTGGCATCTTTAGGATTCTCTATGAATAGTATCATGTCATCTGCAAACAGTGACAGCTTTACTTCTTCTTTTCCAATTTGGATTCCTTTTATTTCCTTTTCTTCTCTGACTGCTGTGGCTAGGACTTCCAAAACTATGTTCAATAATAGTGGTAAGAGTGGACATCCTTGTTACATTCCTGATCTTAGAGGAAATGCTTTCAGTTTTTCACCATTGAGAATGATGTTTGCTGTGGGTTTGTCATATACGGCCTTTATTAGGTTGAGGTAGGTTGCCTCTATGCCCACTTTCTGGAGAGTTTTTATCATAAATAGGTGTTGAATTTTCTCAAAAGCGTTTGCTGCATCTATTGAGATGATCATATGGTTTTTATTCTTCAATTTGTTAATATGGTGTATCACATTGATTGATTTGCGTATATTGAAGAATCCTTGCATCCCTGGGATAAATCCCACTTGATCGTGGTGTATGATCCTTTTAATGTGTTGTTGGATTCTGTTTGCTAGCATTTTGTTGAAGATTTTTGCATCTATGCTCACCAGTAATATTGGTTTGTAATTTTCTATTTTTGTAGTATTGTTGTCTGGTTTTGTTATCAGGGTGATGGTGGGCTCATAGAATGAGTTTTGGAGTATTCCTTCCTCTGCAATTTGTTGGAAGAGTTTGAGAAGGATGGGTGTTAGCTCTTCTCTAAATGTTTGATAGAATTCATCTGTGAAGCCATCTGGTCCTGGACTTTTGTTTGTTGGAAGACTTTTAACTAGTTTCAATTTCATTACTTGTAATTGGTCTGTTCATATTTTCTATTTCTTCCTGGTTCAGTCTTGGAAGGTTATACCTTACTAAGAATTTGTCCATTTCTTCCAGGATGTCCATTTTACTGGCATAGAATTGCTTATAGTAGTCTCTTAGGATGCTTTGTATTTCTGCAGTGTCTGTTGTAACACTCCTTTTTCATTTCTAATTTTATTGATTTGAGTCCTCTCCCTCTTTATCTTGATGAGGCTGGCTAATGGTTTATCAATTTTGTTTATCTTCTCAAAGAACCAGCTTTTAGTTTTATTGATCTTTGCTATTGTTTTCTTTGTTTCTATTTCATTTGTTTCTGCTCTGATCTTTATGATTTCTTTCCTTCTGCTAACTTTGGGTATTGTTTGTTCTTCTTTCTCTAGTTCCTTTAGGTGTAAGGTTAGATTGTTTATTTGAGATTTTTCGTGTTTCTTGAGGTATGCTTGTATAGCTATAAACTTCCCTCTTAGAACTGCTTTTGCTGCATACCATAGGTTTTGGATTGTCGTGTTTTCATTGTCATTTGTCTCTAGGTATTTTTTGATTTCCTCTTTGATTTCTTCAGTGATCTCTTGGTTATTTACTAATGTATTGTTTAGCCTCCATGTGTTTGTGTTTTTTACGTTTTTTTTCCTGCAATTCATTTCTAATCTCATAGATTTGTGGTCAGAAAAGATGCTTGATATGATTTCAATTTTCTTAAATTTACTGAGGCTTGATTTGTGACCCAAGATGTGATCTATCCTGGAGAATGTTCCGTGCGCACTTCAGAAGAAAGTGTAATCTGCTGTTTTTGGATGGAATGTCCTATAAATATCAATTAAATCTATCTGGTCTATTGTGTCATTTAAAGCTTCTGTTTCCTTATTTATTTTCATTTTGGATGATCTGTCCATTGGTGTAAGTGAGGTGTTAAAGTCCCCCACTATTATTGACAATTTAAAAAGTGCTACTGTCAATTTCCTCTTTTATAGCTGTTAGCAGTTGCCTTATGTATTGAGGTGCTCCTCTGTTGGGTGCATATATATTTATAATTGTTATATCTTCTTCTTGGATTAATCCCTTGAGCATTATGTAGTGTCCTTCCTTGTCTCTTGTAACATTCTTTATTTTAAAGTCTATTTTATCTGATATGAGTATTGCTACTCCAGCCTTCTTTTGAGTTCCACTTGCATGGAATATCTTTTCCATCCCCTCACTTTCAGTCTGTATGTGTTCCTAAGTCTGAAGTGGGTCTCTTGTAGACAGCATATATGTGCGTCTTCTTTTTGTATCCATTCAGCAAGCCTGTGTCTTTTGGTTGCAGCATGTAATCCATTTGCGTTTAAGGTAATATCAATATGTATGCTCCTATGACCATTTTCTTAATTGTTTTGGGTTTGTTTTTGTAGGTCCTTTCCTTCTCTTGTGTTTCCCAGCTAGGGAAGTTCCTTTAGCATTTGTTGTAGAGCTGGTTTGGTGGTGCTGAATTCTCTTAGCTTTTACTTATCTGTAAAGCTTTTGATTTCTCCATCGAATCTGAATGAGATCCTTGCTGGGTAGACTAATCTTGGTTGTAGGTTCTTCCCTTTCATCACTTTAAATATGTCATGCCACTCCCTTCTGGCCTGTAGACTTTCTGCTGAGAAATCAGCTGTTAACCTTATGGGAGTTCCCTTGTATGTTATTTGTTGTTTTTCCCTTGCTGCTTTCAGTAATTTTTCTTTGTCTTTAATTTTTGCCAATTTGATTACTATGTGTCTCAGCGTGTTTCTCCTTGGGTTTATCCTGTATGGGACTCTCTGCACTTTCTGGACTTGGGTGGGTATCTCCTTTCCCATGTTAGGGAAGTTTTCAACTATAATCTCTTCAAATATTTTCTCAGGTCCTTTCTCTCTCTCTCTCCTTCTGAGACCCCTATAATGCGAATGTTGTTGTGTTTAATGTTGTCCCAGAGGTCTCTTAGGCTGTCTTAATTTCTTTTCATTCTTTTTCTTTATTCTGTTCCGCAGCAGTGAATTACAGCATTCTGTTTTCCAGGTCACTTATCTGTTCTTCTGCCTAGTTATTCTGCTATTGATTCCTTCCAGTGTAGTTTTCATTTCAGTGATTGTATTGTTAATCTGTTTGTTTGTTGTTTAATTCTTCTAGCTCATTGTTAAACATTTCTTGCATCTTCTCGATCTTTGCCTCCATTCTTTTTCCGAGGTCCTGGATCATCTTCACTATCATTATTCTGAATTCTTTTTCTGGAAGGTTGCCTATCTCCACTTCATTTAGTTATTTTTCTGGCGTTTTATCTTGTTCCTTCATCTGGTACATAGCCCTCTGCCTTTTCCTGTTGTCTGTCTGTGAATGTGGTTTTTGCTCCACAGGCTACAGGACTGTAGTTCTTCTTGCTTCTGCTGTCTCTATAAACCTGCTAGTGTTGGAGTGTCTCCTGCAGAGGCCGGGGGCGGGGGGGCGGGTGGGCAGCTGTGACTCACCAAGGGACGAGGACACTGGCAGCAGAAGTTCTGGGAAGCACTCCTTAGTGTGATCCCTCCCAGAGTCCGCCATCAGCCCCACCCCGGAAGCTTTCTTTTGCTTACTGTTTGCTTCTTGCTTTTCCATCCTTTTACTTTTAATATTTGTCTGTCTGAATATTAGAAGTGGGTCTCTCATAAGGGGCACACATTTTAGATTATTTTTAATATATGTTGACAGTTTTAGTTTTTCAATTATCTTTTAATTGGAAGAAATGATCAATTTTATTTTTAATTACTGATCTAAACATTTATATCATTTTATCATTTATGTTCTATTGAACTCACCTGTACATACTTTTCTTCTCTCCTTTAGATTAATAATTTATTTTATTTTTCCTCCAGTAAATTCTTAGTAATGAATTACTTACTAGTCTTTTAATGGTTATTCTAAAATACGTATCCCTAACTGATGACAGTCAAAAACATTACTTTTATCACTTTTACTACTTTCTGATAATGCTAGAACTTAGAACATTTTAATATGATTTATAATCCTCCAATAATGTGTTCACATTATTGTTGTTATTGCGTTATTGATTTCAAATCTATATACATTTTTAAGTCAAGACATTATCACTGCTTTATTAAGTTAACATTAACTATATTTACCCATATATTTCTCATTCCGTTTTTATTTCTTCCTGAATCTCTGCTTCCTTCTTGAGGAACCCTTTTTACTTTATATTTTAGTGCAGGTACACCACTTATACTCTCTTTCAGTTTTTGTTTGCCTAAAATGTCTTTACTTTTACATATATTGTTATGTCACCTGCAAGTAAAGATAGGTTTATTTCTTCATAAATCAATCAATTGATCAATCTTTATTTTACTTTCATTTTCACTGGGTTAAAGTGAAATATATACACACTAATATGTATAGTGAAGTGACAAATATACACTAATATGTATAAAATGTATAACTAATAAGAACCTGCTGTATAAAATAAAATTCAAAAATTAAAGAAAAAAATAGAATTAAAAGCAAAAAAAAAAAAATTCCACGTAGGAAATTATTTTCCTTCATCATTTATTAAGCTGTAATTCTATTATCCTCTGGCTTCTATTGTTCTTGTTCACAAGTCAGGTCTTAGTATTATTGTTACTACTTTGAAAATAATAAGCATTTTTCTCTGCTCGGTTTTCATCCCACCTCTGGCTATTTTTAAGATTTTCTTATCTTTGTTTCTCATCAATTTTACTGTGATGTGCCTAAGTTTTAGCTTCTTTCTAATTATTCAACTTGCGATTCACAGAGCTTCTGGAATTTGTGGGTTGATACTGTTTACCATATTTGCAACATTCATAGCCAATTTTCTTTGAATATTGATTCTGCACAAACCCTCTCTGTTTTTCTTCTGATACTCAAATTACCCGGATGTTAGACAGTTATATTATATTCTACAATTCTTATCCTTCCTTTATCTATTTTACATTCTTTTATTTCCTCTCTGTGCTTCAGCTAGACAGGCTCTATTGAGCTACCAGTTTATAGTTCCTATCTTCTGCTATCAAACACATTTACTGATATTAAGATATTGTATTGTTTGATTCTATAATTTCCATTTGATTCATTTCATGGATTTTACTTCTGTGTTGAAATTATCCATGTTTTTATCCATTGGCATTCAGTTTCTTTATTTTCTTAAATACATTTTAAAAAGCCATTTTATATTTTACATATTATATTTATTTATTTATTTATTTTTGGCCATGCCAAGTGGCATGCAGAATATTAGTTCTCCGACCAGGGATCGAACCCATGCCCCCTGCAGTGGAAGCATGGAGTCTTAACCACTGGACTGCCAGGGAAGTCCCAATAAATACCATTTTTAAATCTTTGTCTTTTCATGTCAATTTCCAGATCACCTATGAATATATTCTATTGACAGCTTTCTCTCTTGATTTTTTTGTTAGTAATATTTAATTGAATGTCAGACATAGAGGTTTCAGATTATGTTATCTTCCTCCAGAAAAAGTTTAACCTTTTTTTTTTTTTTTTTTGCTGGGCAGAAAGAGTCAGAATTGATCACCTTTTCCCTTTATTCAACCAAAGACTAACCTGCTTTGTGGCTGAACTGTAGTTTTGTAAGGCTCCATCAACCACTGGATGCCTACTCCTCCTAGGGTGCAGACCTGTATAGCTTCCAGCTGCAGATCTAGTATGATCACCAGACTCATTTTCTCAGCAGTTCAACTCTAGCCTTTGTTTCTTCAATTTTGCTTCCCAGAAGTTTTTAACTTTGCTTGCTTTATCTTTTTCTTCCTTCCTTTCTTTTTGTGTGTGTTTATGTGTGTGTGCCTCCCACTTCATTTGCTTTCAGAATTCAGCAAATGTGTTGAGGGAAAAACAGGTTGTGTACTGAGATTACTCAACTTGAGTCACCATTTTTCTTCACTCCACTCCACTCCATGAGTTCACCAAAAGTTCTGTATGTTTCTGCTTCCCTTAACAGCAGTCCTCTGCCTGGACAGAGCCCCCATTCTCTGCTTCCTACCCATGTCCAGAAGTAGCACATTTCCCCAGAGAAAAAGTAGAGATCAATCATCAGCTCAGGTTTCCATGGTTTCCCATCTCTGAAATTTTACCATTGTAGTTCTCATTACTTCAAAACCTCTTTGATGCATTTAAGCAGAACTATTTAAATGTTTATCCATATTCTCTAGTTGTTCTCGACAGGAGCACTATTCTACAAGTCACTCCATACTATTCAGAACTCTTGCTATATTTTAGTTCATTGTAAAATGTTATAAATTCCATCAGTTTCTTCAAAAGTTGTCATGGAAGACAGATGGGCAAGTCTCATATTGAGTAATGAGAAGAGCTTTGCGCAGTGCAAAGGAATTACAATGTTACTTCTAATACTGTAAAATCATTATATTGCAGCCAAAGTATAATGCTACACTGAGTATGCCTGTCACAGGCTTTTACATAAAACACCTACAGGAACAAGAAAGTGTACCTGTCACTTCCAGCAACAAATCTTGACGCAGAGACCTGAAGGAAGAGGTCCATATTGCTCATGTTTTCAGGGTATGAAGTTGCCTTTTTTCTTTTTTTTTCAGAACTATATATTTAGAAAAACCATGTAAAAAAATCACTCTACTATACATGTGTCATTATACTTAAAAAGTCTTCAAAAACATATCAATTTTAACTGCCTGCTCTTATGTCTTATTAATTAACCTTAAAATAATGCATTTGGTCAATCTCCGTGCTAGTATCTAAATGAAAAGTCAAAAATTATTGCAGACCAAGGGGGAAGATGGCGGAAGAGTAAGACGTGGAGATCACCTTCCCCCCCACAGATACACAAGAAATACATCTACACGTGGAACAACTCCTACAGAACAACTACTGAACGCTGGCAGAAGGCCTCAGACCTCCCAAAAGGCAAGAGACCTCCCAAAAGGCAAGAAACCCCCCAAGTACCTGGGTAGGGCAAAAGACAAAAGAATAAACAGAGACAAAAGAATACGGACGGGACCTGCACCAGTGTGACGGAGCTGGGAAGGAGGAAAACTTTCCAAACACTAGGAAGACCCTTCGCGGGCAGAGACTGCGGATGGCAGTGGGGGGTAAGCTTCGAAGCCGCGGAGGAGAGCACAACAACAGGGGTGCGGAAGGCAAAGCGGAGGGATTCCCGCACAGAGGATCAGGGCTGACCGGTACTCACCAGCCCGAGAGGCTTGTCTGCTCACCCGCCAGGGCGGGTGGGGCTGGGAGCTGAGGCTTGGGCTTCAGTCTGAGCCCAGGCAGAGGACTGGGGTTGTCGGCGTAAACACAGACTGCAGGGGGTTAGTACACCGCGTCTAGCAGGGAGGGAGTCCGGGGAAAAGTCTGGACCTGCCAAAGAGGCAAGAGACTTTTTCTTTCCTCTTTGTTTCCTGGTGCGCGAGGAGAGGGGATTAAGAGCTCTGCTTAAAGGAGCTCCAGAGACGGGCGCGAGCCGCGGCTAAAAACGCGGACCCCAGAGACGGGCAGGAGACGGTAAGGCTGCAGCTGCCGCCACCAAGAGGCCTGTGTGAGAGCACAGGTCACTATCCACACCCCCATTTCGTGGAGCCTGTGCAGCACGCGACTGCCAGGGTCCCGGGATCCAGGGACAACTTCCCCGGGAGAACGCACGGTGCGCCTCAGACTGCTGCAACATCACGCCGGCCTCTGCCGCGGCAGGCTCACCCCGCACTCCTTGCCCCTCCCTCCCCCCTGCCGAACAACAGACGCCCTCAGGCGACCTACACGCAGAGGCGGGGCCAAATCCAAAGCTGAGCCCCTGGGAGCTGCTTGAAAAAAGAAGAGAAAGGGAAATCTTTCCCAGCAGCCTCAGAAGCAGCAGATTAAAGCTCCACAGTCAACTTGATGTACCCTGCATCTGTGGAGTACCTGAATAGACAGTGAATCATCCCAAATTGAGGAGGTGGACTTTGGGAGCAAGATTTATTATTTTTTCCCCTTTTCCTCTTTTTGTGAGTGTGTATGTTTATGCTTCTGTGTGAGATTTTGTCTGTATAGCTTTGCTTTCACCATTTGTCCTAGGGTTCTAGCCGTCCGTTTGTTTTTCTTTAAAAATTTTTTTTCTTAATTGTTTATTTTAATAACTTTATTTTATTTAGCTTACTTTATTTTAATTTATCCTCTTTCTTACATCCTTCCTTCCTTCCTACGTTCCTTCCTTCCTTACTTACTACTTTATCTCCCTTTTATTCTGAGCCATGTGGATGAAAGGCTCTTGGTGCTGCAGCCAGAAGTCAGGGCTGTGCCTCCAAGGTGGGAGAGCCAACTTCAGGACACTGGTCCACAAGAGAACTCCCAGCTCCACATAATATCAAACAGGGAAAATCTCCCAGAGATCTCCATCTCAACAACAGCACCCAGCTTCACTCAATGACCAGCAAGCAACAGTGCTGGACACCCCATGCCAAACACCTAGCAAGACAGGAACCCAACTCCACCCAATAGCAGAGAGGCTGCCTAAAATCATAATAAGTCCACAGACACCCCAAAACATACCACCAGACGTGGACCTGCCCACCAGAAAGACAAGACCCAGCCTCTTTCAACAGAACACAGGCACTGGTCCCCTCCACCAGGAAACCCACACAACCCACTTAACCAACTGTAGCCACTGGGGACAGACACCAAAAACAATGGGAACTACGTACCTGCAGCCTGCAAAGGAGACCACAAACACAGTAAGATAAACAAAATGAGAAGACAGAAAAACACACAGCAGATGAAGGAGCAAGATAAAAACCCACCAGACCCAACAAATGAAGAGGAAATAGGCAGTCTACCTGAAAAAGAATTTAGAATAATGATAGTAAAGATGATCCAAAATCTTGGAAACAGAATTGAGAAAATGCAAGAAACATTTAACAAGGACCTAGAAGAACTAAAGAGGAAACAAGCAACGATGAACAACACAATAAATGAAAATAAAGATAATCTAGATGGGATCAATAGCAGAATAACTGAGGCAGAAAAATGGATAAGTGACGTGGAAGATAAAATAGTGTAAATAACTACAGCAGAGCAGAATAAAGAAAAAAAGAATGAAAACAACTGAAGACAGTCACAGAGACCTCCAGGACAACATTAAATGCACTAACATTCGAATTATAGGGGTTCCAGAAGAAGAAGAGTAAAAGAAAGGGACTGAGAAAATATTTCAAGAGATTATAGTTGAAAACTTCCCTAATATGGGAAAGGAAATAGTTAATCAAGTCCAGGAAGCACAAAGAGTCCCATACAGGATAAATCCAAGGAGAAATATGCCAAGACATATTAATCAAACTGTCAAAAATTAAATACAAAGAAAACATATTAAAAGCAGGAGTGGAAAAACAACAAATAACACACAAGAGAATCCCCATAAGGTTAACAGCTGATCTTTCAGCAGAAACTCTGCAAGCCAGAAGGGACTGGCAGGACATATTTAAAGTAATGAAGGAGAGAAACGTACAACCAAGATTACACTACCCAGCAAGGATCTCATTCAGATTTGATGGAGAAATTAAAACTTTTACAGACAAGCAAAAGCTGAGAGAGTTCAGCACCACCAAACCAGCTTTACAACAAATGCTAAAGAAACTTCTCTAGGCAAGAAACACAAGAGAAGGAAAAGACCTACAATAACAAACCCAAAATAATTAAGAAAATGGTAATAGAAACATACATATCGATAATTATCTTAAATGTAAATGGATTAAATGCTCCCACCAAAAGACACAGACTGGCTGAATGGATACAAAAATAAGACAATATACATGCTATCTAGAAAAGACCTACTTCAGACCTGGAGACACATACAGACTGAAAGTAAGAGGATGGAAAAATATATTTCATGCAAATGGAAACCAAAAGAAAGCTGGAGTAGCAATTCTCACATCAGAAATTATGGACTTTAAAATAAAGACTATTAGAAGAGACAAAGAAGGACACTGCATAATGATCAAGGGATTGATCCAAGAAGAAGATATAACAATTGTAAATAATTATGCACCCAACATAGGAGCACCTCAATACATCAGGCAAATACTAACAGCCATAAAAGGGGAAATCGACAGTAACACATTCATAGTAGGGGACTTTAACACCCCACTTTCACCAATGGACAGATCATCCAAAATGAAAATAAATAAGGAAACACAAGCTTTAAATGATACTTTAGACAAGATGGACTTAATTGATATTTATAGGACATTCCATCCAAAAACAACAGAATATACATTTTTCTCAAGTGCTCATGGAACATTATCCACAATAGATCATATCTTGGGTCACAAATCAAGCCTTGGTAAATTTAAGAAAATTTGAAATTGTATCAAGTATCTTTTCTGACCACAACACTATGAGACTAGATATCAATTACAGGACAAGATCTGTAAAACATACAAACACATGGAGGTTAAACAATACACTACTTAATAACGAAGTGATAACTGAAGAAATCAAAGAGGAAATCAAACAATACCTAGAAACAAATGACAATGGAGACACGACGACCCAAAACCTATGCGATGCAGCAAAAGCAGTTCTAAGAGGGGAGTTTATAGCAATACAATCCTAACTTAAGAAACAGGAAATATCTCGAATAAACAACCTAACCTCACACCTAAACCAATTAGAGAAAGAAGAACAAAAAAAACCCAGGGTTAGCAGAAGGAAAGAAATCATAAAGATCAGATCAGAAATAAATGAAAAAAAAATGAAGGAAATGATAGCAAAGATCAATAAAATTAAAAGCTGGTTCTTTGAGAAGATAAACAAAATTGATAAACCATTAGCTAGACTAATCAAGAAAAAAAGGGAGAAGACTCAAATGAATAGAATTAGAAACAAAAAAGAAGTAGTAACAACTGACACTGCAGAAATACAAAAGATCATGAGAGATTACTACAAGCAACTCTATGCCAATAAAATGGACAACCTGGAAGAAATGGACAAATTCTTAGAAATGCACAACCTGCCAAGAGTGAATCAGGAACAAATAGAAAATATGAACAGACCAATCACAAGCACTGAAATTGAAACTGTGATTGAAAACCTTCCAACAAACAAAAGCCCAGGACCACATGGCTTCACAGGCGAATTCTGTCAAACATTTAGAGAAGAGCTAACACCTATCCTTCTCAAACTCTTCCAAAATATAGCAGAGGGAGGAACACTCCCAAACACATTCTATGAGGCCCCCATCACCCTGATACCGCAAGCAGACAAGGATGTCACAAAGAAAGAAAACTACAGGCCAATATCACTGATGAACATAGATGCAAAAATCCTCACCAAAATACTATCAAACAGAATCCAACAGCACATTAAAAGGATCATACACCAAGATCAAGTGGGGTTTATTCCAGGAATGCAAGGATTCTTCAATATACGCAAATCAATCAATGTGATAAACCATATTAACAAACTGAAGGAGAAAAACCATATGATCATCTCAATAGACGGAGAGAAAGTTTTCGACAAAATTCAACACCCATTTATGATAAAAACCCTGCAGAAAGTAGGCATAGAGGGAACTTACCTCAACATAATAAAGGCCATATATCACAAACCCACAGCCAACATCGTCCTCAATGGTGAAAAACTGAAAGCATTTCCACTAAGATCAGGAAGAAGACAAGGTTGCCCACTCTCACCACTCTTATTCAACACAGTTTTGGAAATTTTAGCCACAGCAATCAGAGAAGAAAAGGAAATAAAAGGAATCCAAATCAGAAAAGAAGAAGTAAAGCTGTCACAGTTTGCAGATGACATGATACTATACATAGAGAATCCTAAAGATGCTACCAGAAAACTACTAGAGCTAATCAATGAATTTGGTATAGTAGCAGTATACAAAATTAATGCACAGAAATCTCTGACATTCCTATATACTAATGATGAAAAATCTTTAAGAGAAATTAAGGAAACACTCCCATTTACCACTGCAACAAAAAGAATAAAATATCTAGGAATAAACCTACCTAAGGATACAAAAGACCTGTATGCAGAAAATTATACGACACTGATGAAAAAAATTAAAGATGATACAAATAGATGGAGAGATATACCATGTTCTTGGATTGGAAGAATCAACATTGTGAAAATGACTCTACTACCCAAAGCAATCTACAGATTCAATGCAATCCCTATCAAACTACCACTGGCATTTCTCACAGAACTAGAACAAAAAATTTCACAATTTGTATGGAAACACAAAAGACCCCGAATAGCCAAAGCAATCTTGAGAACGAAAAATGGGGCTGGAGGATTCAGGCTACTGGACTTTAGACTATACTACAAAGCTACAGTAATCAAGACAGTATGGTACTGGCACAAAAACAGAAATATAGATCAATGGAACAGAATAGAAAGCCCAGAGATAAACCCACGCACATATGGTCACCTTATCTTTGATAAAGGAGGCAGGAATGTACAGTGGAGAAAGGACAGCCTCTTCAATAAGTGGTGCTGGGAAAACTGGACAGCTACATGTAAAAGTATGAGATTAGATCACTCCCTAACACCATACACAAAAATAAGCTCAAAATGGATTAAAGACCTAAATGTAAGGCCAGAAACTTTCAAACTCTTAGAGGAAAGTATAGGCAGAACACTCTATGGCATAAATCACAGCAAGATCCTTTTTGACCCACCTCCTAGAGAAATGGAAATAAAAACAAAAATAAACAAATGGGACCTAATGAAACTTAAAAGCTTTTGCATGGCAAAGGAAATCATAAACAAGACCAAAAGACAACCCTCAGAATGGGAGAAAATATTTGCAAATGAAGCAACTGACAAAGGATTAATCTCCAAAATTTATAAGCAGCTCAATAACAAAAAAATCAAACAACCCAATCCAAAAATGGGCAGAAGACCTAAATAGACACTTCTCCAAAGAAGATAGACAGACTGCCAAAAACCACATGAAAGAATGCTCAGCATCATTAATCATTAGAGAAATGCAAATCAAAACTACAATGAGATATCATCTCACACTGGTCGGAATGGCCATCATCAAAAAATTTAGAAACAATAAATGCTGGAGAGGGGGTGGAGAAAAGGGAACACTCCTGCACTGCTGGTGGGAATGTGAATTGGTACAGCCACTCTGGAGAACAGTATGGAGGTTCCTTAAAAAACTACAAATAGAACTACCATATGACCCAGCAATCCCACTACTGGGCATATACCCTGAGAAAACCGTAATTCAAAAAGAGTCATGTATCAAAATGTTCATTGCAGTTCTATTTACAATAGCCTGGAGATGGAAACAACCTAAGTGTCCATCATCGGATGAATGCATAAAGAAGATGTGGCACATGTATACAAGGGAATATTACTCAGCCATAAAAAGAAACGAAATTGAGTTATTTGTAGTGAGGTGGATGGACCCAGAGTCTGTCATACAGAGTGAAGTAAGTCAGAAAGAGAAAGACAAATACCGTATGCTAACACATATATATGGAATCTCAGGGGAAAAAAAAAATGTCATGAAGAACCTAGGGGTAAGACAGGAATAAAGACACAGACCTACTAGAGAATGGACTTGAGGATATGGGGAGGGGGAAGGGTAAGCTGTGACAAGGTGAGAGAGTGGCATGGACATATATACACTACCAAACGTAAAATAGATAGCTAGTGGGAAGCAGCCGCATAGCACAGGGAGATCAGCTCGGTGCTTAGTGACCGCCTGGAGGGGTGGGATAGGGAGGGTGGGAGGCAGGGAGACGCAAGAGGGAAGAGAAGAGATATGGGAACATATGTATAACTGATTCATTTTGTTATAAAGTAGAAACTAACACACCATTGTAAAGCAATTATACATGTAAAAAAAAGAAAATTATTGCAAACCTTTGAAAGTTTAAATTTTCCAGATTTATTCATTAAAGTAGCCAATAAAGAGAAAGTATATAAAGTTACCTATTTCCTTCCAGGGTATAGTCTTAACAAACAGATGACATTTTGGGTGACTTTCCAACTTTCTAAAAGATATGGTCTTAGACTTCATGTAATTAAAGAGTTCCCACCTTGCTTATAACTGAAGACCTAAAGTGATACCTTCTAAACTGGGAACATTTACCTTAATCCTAAAAACGTAAGATTAAAGCTTTGTTTTCAGCATTTATATTTTATGGGTTTGTTTCAATTTATTGAGGCAATCATGAGGTATCATCATATCACACACATTGTGCTCAGGAAAAAAATCAAGGTTCCTTGATCCTCAATGCTCCCTGAATTTATGCGAAGTCCAAAACACCTATACCCTAACTACCGGGAAAAATAGAAAATACTATAGAAATTAATAGTATAAACTGGGATATAGAACAATAAACTAATAATCAAGGGCCCTGGGTTCTAGGCCTGGTTCCATCAATTACTAATTTCATGACCTGTGGCAAATCATTTAACTCTGCTAATGATGAGGCTGTTGTAAGGACCAAAGGAGCGGGTGTTTCTTAAAGTATTATACTTGGAAAAATGAGAAAGCTCTATGCAAATGCGTGAATCAGTTTGTATAACTCTGAGGCATTTTTATTCTATTTCAGAAAACAAACTACCTTCAGGCACTTGAAAACCTCATCAGCTTTCATGTGCATAAAATTATTATTCTAATTACAAATTATTTTCCTATATTCATTAAACCAGGTTCATCTATTAGGCAATTCTTTATTAGCCTAATTCAAATTATGTATATGAAAGTAATAAAGCTGCATTTCTCTTTCAATAATAATTTCAGAAAGTCTCCATTAATCCAACTAACTGAAGTATTACTCTAAATTTTATGCTGTCCAAACGTCTGAGAGGAAACCCTAAAACTGCAAAAATGAGTTCAATGCAAACTCCAACAAACAGTTACTAATACTCTCTTCAGTGACAATATCTAAATATCGTGGATATGTTTTGTGTTATTCTGCTATTTCCATTTCACCCCTCGAGAAATAGAGCCTATATTCAAAAAACAAAGTGAGATTAACAGACATTAGTATACAACACTAAGTAATATGAAGGGATCAGAACTTAAAACTCCCTGGTCTCCAGCTCATTTTACATCTTTATAATCCCTAGTTGCCCACCTGAATTAGCAACACCAGCAGAATCAGGGTAAAAACGATGCTTATCTCTTTGTATTTAAATATAGCAAATAAAAAAGCATGTCTTCCTTTAGAGTCTGATACCTCTCATTTCTTTTTCTCCTTCCACCCTCCCCTTTCACCAAGTACACTAGCATTCCTTGAGCACTCTGGGTATTTTTACTCTTCTGTGTCTTTGCTGTTCTCTTGGCCTGGACTGTCCTCCAGCCATTAAAATCCCCCTTCATCTTCAGGCTGAGAATCCATGCCTTCCCATTATTCCGCAAGATGTTCTGCCTTGAAATGGGTGAACTGTTCACTGACCTGCCTCTTCAACTAAAGTATAAGACCCTTGAAGGTAAAGACAATGCCATATTCATCTTATTACCTACAGCACTATGATGCTTGGCATACACTTAGAAGGCAAGGAGGTGAATCAAGGAACTGATGACTAAATGATTGGATGGATGCTACAGAAGACCTAGTGACTGACACAGTATTTTAAAGTTATGCAACGTGGTAACTATAAGCTAGCCTATTTGGGCAGGAGAGCAAATTTAAATTACAAAAAACCTACTTAATTTATGTAGAAAACAAACATGGCTATCAGGAGGTAAGGTGGGAGAGGAATAAATTGGGATATTGGGATTGACATACACACACTAGTGTATATAAGATAGATAACTAATAAGGACCTACTGTATAGCACAGGGAACGCTACTGAATACTCTGCAATGGTCTATATTGGAAAAGAATCTAAAAAAAGAGTGGATATTTGTATATGTGTAACTGATTCACTTTGCTGTACACTGGAAACTAACACAACATTGTAAATCAACTACACTGCAATAAATTTTTTTTAAATCTACTTAATTTATAAATCTATCCTGATGTAGAAATAATATTACCCAATCTTATCTGATATGAAAAGTTTGGATATTATCATCTAAAACTTGAGTTAATTGATCACATAAAACTACCCTGGATATGAAACATTAAAAACATTTATGTTTCATCAATATTCTGTCATTTTATTTCTGTCCAAGTAGTTTTTACTTTTTAAAGTCTTTAGCAGTCAGACCCATGGAGTAAAAAAGGGGCCAGTAATAAAACAACTGAGAAATAATTAAATTATTTAAGAGCCATGTTATTTTGACGAAACATAAAATAAGTAAAAATTGTGCTTCTGAGAAAGGGTTTCATCATGTGAAGAAATCTTCCCAATAAATGTATTAAGTGAATAAAATGGTATACAGGTTTATCTGCTATGTGAAAGTAGACCATTCCTATGAAACCTTTCATAAGTGGAAATGGCGTAAAGCGAATAAGCAGTTACCTTCAGATACATCTTACCACCAGAGGCACAAAATAAACACAGATAAAGCACAGGTGCTCACAGACACAGTTCAAAGCTACGATGGCTTGACGCAGAGATGCTGAGTGTGGTTCCTGTGAAGGAGCTCACTGCTCAAGGTGCCTGCTGCCTCTATAATGGCTCACTGCAGCAAAAGCTGAATGCTATTTCCACTTTCTGCCATTTTTTGCAAAAACGAAAATCCTCTTTGGGCTTCAGTTCGAAAAAACAGGTAATAATGTAGGTCTTGCATAAAAGCGAAGTTGCGCGAAGTGAACTTTGGAAAAGCAGGGGATACCTTTAGTCTTTATTTTTCAGAGAAAATAATTCTATCTATACTTCTTTCCTCGTATATATAGATAAAAGGTTGGAAGAATATACAATATAATGTTAACAGTAAAGTTATCTTTGGCTGGTGTGAATATAGGTGATTTTTTTTAAATCTACTTCAAAATACTTTTTGAGTTTTCTCAGTATTCTAAAAGACAGTATTTTGTTATTATAATCAGTTTCTTAAATAACCTATATATTATTTCAGTTTTAACAGGAAAAAAAAAAACACCTTACAATTTGTAGGCAAAAGCAGAATAGGGTATGATTATATCTGAAGGGGAATCCAGTGCGTCCCTAACTTACTATGTGAACCTGAGCAGGCCACTTAATGCTTACAGCCTCAGCTTCTTTATTTTTAAAAGGAGGTGCTGGAGTAGATGAGTGTTAAAATGCCACGTAGCTATAAAACCCCAGAACTCTAAGCAAAAAGCGAATAGCTTTCAAGAGCCTTGGAAACTGGTTCCATTCTTTACAACAGACAAGACATAAACAGGAACCAAGTAAATAAGGAAACCAAAGTAACAACAGCAAGAACAACACAACTCCCCCAAATACTCTCGCATTACAATACTGTCACCCAGATTCCTTACACTCACAAAGTGGCCCCAGGTCTCCTGAGTCCACTCCCTCGAAGGCTAATAAACGGTATGCTACATTGGGGTATTCTCAAGATGCTAAGGAGTCATTTGCGGAGGGAACATAAAAGTTATACTAAACAATAGTATGCAATTTATAGTCTGGATATGGCACATACTGTACTGGCTTACTTTTATTTCACAGTAATCTCCCAGATCACAACAGTTTTATCAGATTGGAGGCATGTGTAATATTCCCTTTATAAAATTCTATAGTCCCTTGCTATTTTCAGGGGTTTGTTTTACGGGCACAATTTGCTGCTTTAATCTCACCCAAGTGTCATGTTCTAAATCATGGTGAATAAAAATGTCCTAAAAGGAGAGCTGTGCTGAGGGTAGTTATTGAATTACACTTAGTGCCTGATTTAAATGTTACCTGGGCATTGCCAAGCGCCGGGCACAGAGTAACCCAGAGGTGCAAATCTGCATAAGCCGACACAAGTCATTACTGGTGTTTGAATAGCAGAGCCCATTCATACTAGGATCGCACTCTGGCGGCATTCTGATGAAGGTGGCCCCCCCATCTTCCATCAGTATCTGTGCAAATTAAGGCAGCTAACGAACTAGCTCCAATAGCTAATGTTCCCAAAGTGGCAAAGTACAGGTTTCGTCTGTAAGCCCATCATTGAACAAGGCAATATCTGATACACCTCTTAGAGAAGCTTCCCTAATTCTCATTCGGCCAAATGCTACTGACGATGAATATTAGTGTGGGGAAGGAGAGACTCACCTCCGGAAAGGCTGTTCATTTCTAGGATTCAATTCAGCAAAACTCAGGAATGTTTAAAACATACATAGCCTACTCATTGTACTCTTTCCTTAGGCGTGTGAAGGAGAAAGATGACCAAAAGTAATGGTGTTCCACACTTTTGCCTGCCCCCTTGACCTGGCCCCTGATAACACGACCCCACTTCCCTTTAATGAGATACTCCACCCTCATTTGCACTGACTGGTATTCCTAACTTTCTTTGCCTGACCAAATCTGTGAACCATAGTGATTGTTTCAGAAAAGGCTTTGTGACCCAAGGCAAACCAGTCTGAAACCTCCCCAAGACTTTCCTGCAGTAGGGATGGCCTCTGGCTGCTTGGGCGTTAAAGCTGGGAGCATGCAAGTCTGGGGCTGTTTCTGCCTGGGAGTGATGCCAAACAGGGAAACGGACGGATCGTACAAAAAAGTGTAAGTGTCTGGGTCTAGCTCTGCCTAATACAACATCATCCAAGTATCGTGAGCCAAGCCAAAAAATCCTCATTTTGTCTTTAGTGGGACTTCGGTTTCTGTCATTTGCAACAGGAGTTCAGACTAAAAGGAAACATTATTGTAAATGGAACAAAGGATTTTGTTCAGAAAAGGAACACTACTTGCACTCCTTTTTCTTTACTGAACATTTCCTAATAGTGTTGTTTTGGGAAAAAGAGAAAATATGATCACATATTCCAAACAGACACTGTCATCAATGACAAATACTGCTTTCACATACCCCAAGGTAACATTAGCTAACTCCCTAAAGGCCAGTCCAAGCACACAAATGGAAAAACATATGGTAAGCACTAAGTAAATGGAATCTAGCAGCACATAGCAATATCTGGAACACACAGTTTATTTATACTGAAAAAGGCTTACTTTACAGCTCTATTGATCTACAGCTGTATCGATCTTCCAGTGGAACTTATCTTGCTATTTATAGATAAATATACTAAAGACTACTAGGATATTTTAAAGGGACGGGTGAAGAAGTTGGTGTGAATTATCCTCATGCATGTGTGTGCACTTTTAACACATATGTATGTATACACATGCATAAATAATAAAGTATATTGGTTTATGAGTGTTAAAATTTACATTCATAGTGTCATAGCATATTCTTCTGAGACTTCCCCTTTTTGGCCTGAATTTATGTTTTTAAAAATATGTCCATATCGGTATCTATATCTATATATAGATACATATATACATATAAACATATCATTCATTTTAAGATTTCTTTAGTATTTTATTGTGTGAATAAATCACAATTTATCCGTTTCTCTATAATGGCTTGTTAGGTGGTTTCCACTCATCAATCATTCATTATCACAGAGAGTATTACTATGAATTACCCAATATTATACAGATGTCTTAGGCAAACATGTGAGAATTTCCCTGAGGCATATAGCCAGAAGTGGATATAGGGGTCATGAGATGTATATAACTTCAAATACACTAGGTCAAAATAAACTGGTCTCCAAAGTGGATAGACCCATTTATATATATTGTCAACAACAATTTAAATACCTTAAATATTACTGAGAAAAATAGAATCCTATATTAATAAACAAAAAATAAATTGATGTGACAAATCTGACAATGGTGAAAGAACTAGGAAAGAAACTAACTTTAAAACTAATATGTCTAGCTTGACCCATTTCAGCCTGCTCTCTTATTAATAGCTGATGTTTGTATATATCTTTATAATTTTCAAAACACGTTTAATAGAATATTTTGTAGGTACTGAACAGAAGGAGTCAAAGTAAAGCATGAAAAATACGAATGAAAAATGGATTCTTACATCTGATTTTACAGCCAGGACCAGTACTGTCCCACAAAATCACTGGCCAAAATTCTAATTGGTCTCTTCCAGCTGCAGCCCAAGTAGTCCTTCGAAAATCCAGTTGGATCATGACTCTCCCCTACTTCAAACAATGCAGTAACGATGCATAAAAATCCAAAACCTTTTTTTTAACATCTTTATTGCAGTATAATTGCTTAAAAATGGTATGTTAATTTCTGCTTTATAACAAAATGAATCAGCTATAAATATACATATATCCCCATATCTCCTCCCTCTTACATCTCCCTCCCACCCTCCCTACCCCACCCCCAAAGGTGGTCACAAAGCACCAAGCTGATCTCCCTGTGCTATGTGCCTGCTTCCCACTAGCTATTTTACACTTTATAGTGTATGTATGTCCATGCCACTCTCTCACTTCGTGCCAGCTTACCCCTCCCCCTCCCCAGGTCATCAAGTCCATTCTCTACATCTGCATCCTTATACCTGTCCTGCCCTTAGGTTATTCAAAACGACTTTTTTTTTTTTAGATTCCATATATATGTGTTAACATACGGTATTTGTTTTTCTCTTTCTGACTTACTTCACTCTATAAGACAACTCTAGGTCCATCTACCTCACTACAAATAACTCAATTTCGTTTCTTTTTATGGCTGAGTAATATTCCATTGTATATATGTGCCACATGTTCTTTATCCATTCATCTGTCGAGGGACACATAGGTTGCTTCCATGTCCTGGCTATTGTAAATAGAGCTGCAGTGAACATAGTGGAACATGACTCTTTTTGAATTATGGTTTTCTCATGGTATATGCCCACTAGTGGGATTGCTGGGTTGTATGGAGTTCAATTTTTAGATTTTGAAGGAACCTCCATACTGTTCTCCATAATAGCTGTACCAATTTGCATTACTACCAACAGTGCAAGAGGGTTCCCTTTTATCCACACCCTCTCGAGCATTTATTGTTTGCAGATTTTTTCATAATGGCCATTCTGACTGGTGTGAGGTGATACCTCATTGGAGTTGTGATTTGCATTTCTCGAATGATTAGCAATGTTGAGCATCCTTTCATGTGTTTGTTGGCAACCTATTTAACTTCTTTTGAGAAATATCTATTTAGGTCTTCTGCCCATTTTTGGATTAGGGTATTTGTTTTTTTGAAATAAGGCTGAATGAGTGGTTTGTATATTTTTGAGATTAATCCTTTGTCATTTGCTTCATTTGCAAATATTTTCTCCTATTCTGAGGGCTGTCTTTTCATCTTGTTTATGTTTTCCTTTTCTATGCAAAAGCTTTTAAGTTTCATTAGGTCCCATTTGTTTACTTTTGTTTTTATTTCCATTTCTCTAGGAGGTGGGCGAAAAAGGATCTCGCAGTGATTGATGTCATAGACTGTTCTGCCTATGTTTTCCTCTAAGAGTTTTATAGTGTCTGGCCTTACACTTAGGTATTTAATCCATTCTCAGTTTATTTTTGTGTATGGTGTTAGGGAGTGTTCTAAGTTCATTCGTTTACATGTAGCTGTCCAGTTTTCCCAGCACCAGTTACTGAAGAGGCTGTCTTTTCTGCATTGTATATCCTTGCCTCCTTTATCAAAATAAGGTGACCACACGTGCGTGGGTTTATCTCTGGGCTTTCTATCCTGTTCCATTGATCTTTCTGTTTTTGTGCCAGTACCATACTGTCTTGATTACTGTACCTTTGTAGTATAGTCTAAAGTCCAGTAGCCTGAATCCTCCAGCCCCATTTTTCTTTCTCAAGATTGCTTTGGCTATTCAGTGTCTTTTGTGTTTCCATACAAATTGTGAAATTTTTTGTTCTAGTTCTCTGAAAACTGCCATTGGTAGTTTGACAGGGATTGCATGGAATCTGTAGATTGCTTTGGGTAATACAGTCATTTTCACACTGTTGATTCTTCCAATCCAAGAAAATGGTATATCTCTCCATCTGTTGGCATCATCTTTAAGTTCTTTCATCAGTGTCTTATAGTTTTCTGCGTGCAGGTCTTTTATGTCCTTTTGTAGGTTTATTTGTAGGTATTCTATTCTTTTTGTTGCAATGGTAAATGGGAGTGTTTCCCTAATTTGTCTTTCAGATTTTTCATCATTAGTGTTTAGGAATGCAAGAGATTTCTGTGCATTAATTTTGTATCCTGCTACTTTATCAAAATCATTGATTAGCTCTACCAGTTTTCTAGTAACATCTTTAGGATTCTCTATGCATAGTATCATGTCATCTGCAAACAGTGATAGCTTTACTTCTTCTTTTCTGATTTGGGTTCCTTTTATTTCTTTTTCTTCTCTGATTGCTATGGCTAAAACTTCCAAAACTCTGTGGATTAACAGTGTGAGAGAGTGGACAACCTTGTCTTGTTCCTGATCTTAGAGGAAATGGTTTCAGTTTTTCAACACTGAGAACGATGTTGGCTGTGGGGGTACTCATATATGGCCTTTATAATGTTGAGGTAAGTTCCCTCTATGCCTCCTTTCTGGAGGGTTTTTCTCATAAATGGGTGTTGAATTTTGTCGAAAGGTTTTTCTGCATCTCTTGAGATGATCATATGGTTTTTATCCTTCAATTTGTTAAGATGGTTTATCACCTTGATTGATTTGCGTATATTGAAGAATCCTTGCATTCCTGGGATAAATCCCACTTGATCATGGTGTATGATCCTTTTAATGTGCTGTTGGATTCTGTTTGCTAGCATTTTGTTGAGGATTTTTGCATCTATATTCATCAGTGATATTGTCCTGTAGTTTTCTTTCTTTGTGACAGGAATCTTTGTCTGGTTTTGGAACCAGGGTGATGGTGGCCTCGTAAAGTAAGTTGGGGAGTGTTCCTCCCTCTGCTATATTTTGGAAGAGTGTGAGAAGGATAGGTTTTAGCTCTTCTCTAAATATTTGATAGAATTCGCCCATGAAGCCATCTGATCCTGGGCTTTTGTTTGTTGGAAGACTTTTAATCACAGTCTCAGCTTCAGTGCTTGTGATTGGTCGGTTTATATTTTCTATTTCTTCCTGGTTCAGGCTTGGAAGCTTGTGCTTTTCTAAGAATTTGTCCATTTCTTCCAGGTTGTCCATTTCATTGGTATACAGTTGCTTTTAGTAATCTCTCATGATCCTCTGTATTTCTGCAGTGTCAGTTGTTACATCTCCTTTTTCATTTCTAATTCTATTGATTTGAGTCTTCTCCCTTTTTTCTTGATGAGTCTGGCTAATGGCTTTTCAATTTTGTTTATCTTCTCAAAGAACCAGCTTTTAGTTTTATTGATCTTTGCTATTGTTCCCTTTATTTCTTTTTCATTTATTTCTGATCGGATCTTTATGATTTCTTTCCTTCTGCTAACTCAGGGTTTTTTTTTGTTCTTTCTTTAATTGCTTTACGTGTAAGGTTGGGTTGTTTGAGATGTTTCTTGTTTCTTGAAGTAGGATTGTATTGCTATAAACTTCCCTTTCAGAACTGCTTTTGCTGCATTAGGTTTTCGGTCATCGTGTTTTCATTGTCATTTGATTCTGGGAATTTTTTGATTTCCTCTTTGTTTTCTTCAGTGATCTCTTGGTTATTTAGTAGTATATTGTTTAGCTTCCATGTGTTTGTAATATTTACAGGTTTTTTCCTGTAATTGATATCTAGTCTCATAGAGTTGTGGTCGGAGAGATACTTGATACAATTTCAATTTTCTTAAATTTACCAAGGCTTGATTTGTGACCCAAGATATGATCTATCCTGAAGAATGTTCCATGAGCACTTGAGAAGAAAGTGTATTTTGTTGTTTTTGGATGGAATGTCCTATAAGTATCAATTAAGTCCATCTTGTTTAATGTATCATTTAAAGCTTGTGTTTCCTTATTTATTTTCATTTTGCATGCTCTGTGCATTGGTGAAAGTGGGGTGTTAAAGTCCCCTACTATGATTGTGTTATTGTCAATTTCCCCTTTTATGGCTGTTAGCATTTACCTTATGTACTGAGGTGCTCTTATGTTGAGTGCATAAATATTTACAATGTTATATCTTCTTCTTCGATTGATCCCTTGATCATTACGTAGTGTCCTTCTTTGTCTCTTGTAATAGTCTTTATTTTAAAGTCTATTTTGTCTGATATGAGAATTGCTCCTCCTTTCTTTTGATTTCCATTTGCATGGAATATATTTTTCCGTCCCCTCACTTTCTGTCTGTATGTGTCTCTAGGTCTAAAGTGGGTCTCTTGTAGACAGCATATATACCGGTCATGTTTTTGTATCCATTCAGACAATGTATGTCTTTTAGATGGAGCATTTAATCCATTTACATATAAGGTAATTATCTATATGTATGCTCCTATTACCATTTTCTTAATTGTTTTGGGTTTGTTATTGTAGGTCTTTTCCTTCTCTTGTGTTTCCTGCCTAGAGAAGTTCCTTTAGCATTTGTTGTAAAGCTGGTTTGGTGGTGCTGAACTCTCTTAGCTTTTGGTTGTCTGTAAAGGTTTTAAATTCTCCGTCAAATATGAATCAGAACATTGCTGGGTAGAGTTATCTTGGTTGTAGATTTTTCCCTTTCATCACTTTAAATATGTCCTGCCACTCCCTTCTGGATTGCAGAGTTTCTGCTGAAAGATCAGCTGTTAACCTTATGGGGATTCCCTTGTGTGTTATTTGTTGTTTTTCCCTTGCTGCTTTTAATATTTTTTCTTTGTATTTAATTTTTGATAGTTTGATTTATATGTGTCGTGGCATGTTTCTCCTTGTATTTATCCTGTATGGGATTCTCTGTGCTTCCAGGACTTGACTATTTCCTTTCCCCTATTAGGGAAGTTTACAACTATAATCTCTTCAAATATTTTCTCAGTCACTTTCTTTTTCTCTTCTTCTTCCGGGACCCCGATAATTCGAATGTTGGTGTGTTTAATGTTGTCCCAGAGGTCTCTGAGACTGTCCTCAATTCTTTTCATTCTTTTTTCTTTATTCTGCTCTGTGGTAGTTATTTCCACTATTTGATCTTCCAGGTCACCTATCCGTTCTTCTGCCTCAGTTATTCTGCTATTGATTCCTTCTAGAGAATTTTTAATTTCATTTTTTCTGTTGCTCATCATTGTTTGTTTGCTCTTTAGCTCCTCTAGTTCCTTGTTAAACGTTTCTTGTATTTTCTCCATTCTATTTCCAAGATTTTGGATCCTCTTTACTATCATTACTCTGAATTCTTTTTCAGTTAGGCTACCTATTTCCTCTTCATTTGTTTGGTCTGGTGGGTTTTTACATTGCTCCTTCTTCTGCTGTGTGCTGTATGTTTCCCTGTCTTCTCATTTTGCTTAACTTACTGTGTTTGGGGTCTCCTTTTCTCAGGCTGCAGGTTCGTAGTTCCTGCTGTTTTTGGTGTCTGCCCCCAGTGGCTAACGTTGGTTCAATGGCTTGTGTAGGCTTCCTGGTGGAGGGGACTAGTGCCTGTGTTCTGGTGGATGAGGCTGGATCTTATCTTTCTGGTGGACAGGACCACATCCGGTGGTGTGTTTGGGGGTGTCTGTGACCTTATGATTTTAGGCAGTCTCTCTTCTAATGGGTGGGGTTGGGTTCCTGTCTTGCTAGTTGTTTGGCATAGGGTGTCCAGCACTGTAGCTTGCTGGTCATTGAGTGGAGCTGGGTCTTAGCTTTGAGATGGAGATCTCTGGGCGAGCTTTTGCCATTTGACATTACATGGATCGTGATGTCTTTGGTGGACCAATGTCCTGAAGTTGGCTCTCCCACCTCAGAGGCACAGGCCTGACACCCAGCCGGAGCACCAAGACCCTGTCAGCCACTTGGCTCAGAAGAAAAGGGAGCAGAAAAGAAAGGAAGAAAGAAAAAAATAAAATCCAGTAAACTTATTAAAAAATAAAAAAATTATTAAAAATAAAAAGTAATAAAAAGAAGAAAGAAAGAAGAGAGCAACCAAACCAAAAAACAAATCCACCAATGATAACAAGCACTAAAAACTATACTAAAAAAAGAAAAGAAAAAAAAAAACAGACAGATTGAACCCTAGGACAAATGGTAATAACAAAACTATAAAATGGTAATAGCAAAATCACACAGAGTCCACCATCTCAATTTTGGGATGATTCGTTTTCTATTCAGGTATTCCAGAGATGCAGGGTACATCAAGTTGATCGTGGAGATTTAATCCGCTGCTCCTGAGGCTGCTGGGAGAGATTTCCCTTTCTCTTCTTTGTTCGCAGAGCTCCTGGGGTTCAGCTTTGGATTTGGCCCCACCTCTGCGTGTGAGTCACCTGATGGTGCCTCTTCTTCGCTCAGACAGGAGGGGGTTAAAGTTGCAGCTGATTCGGGGGCTCTGGCTCACTCAGGCCGGGGGGAGGGAGGAGTACAGAATGGGGGGCGAGCCCGCAGCGGCAGAGGCCAGCATGATGTTTTAACAGCCTGAGGCGCACGGTGTTGGGGAAGTTGTCGCTGGGAGACAACTGGCAGTGGTGGGCTGCACAGGCTCCCGGAAGGGATGGTGTGGATAATGACCTGTGCTTGCACACAGCCTTCTTGATGGCTGCAACAGCAGCCCTAGCATCTCATGCCCATCTGTGGTGTCCATGCTGATAGCTGCGGCTCGCGCCCGCCTCTGGAGCTCATTTAGGTGGTGCTCTGAATTACCTCTCCTTGCGCGCCCCAAAACAATGGTCTCTTGCCTCTTAGACAGTTCCAGACTTTTTCCCAGACCCTCCCAGCTAGCTGTGGTGCTCTACCCCCTTCACGCTGTGTTCATGCTGCCAACCCCAGTCCTCTCCCTGGGATCTGACCTCCAAAGCCAGAGTCTCAGCTCCCAGCCCCCACCCATTCCGGCGGGTGAGCAGACACGCCTCTCAGGCTGATGAGTGCTGGTCGGCACCGATCCTCTGTGTGGGAATCTCACCACTTTGTCCTCTGCACCCCTATTGCTGCACTCTCCTCCATGGCTCCAAAGCTTCCCCGCTGCCACCCCCCGTCTCTGCCAGTGAATGGGCTTCCTAGTATGTGGAAACTTTTCCTCCTTCACAGCTCCCTCCCACAGTTGCAGGTCCCGTCCCTATGCTTTTGTCTCTGTTTTTTCTTTTCCTTTTGCCCTACCCAGGTACATGGGGACTTTCTTGCCTTTTGGGAAGTCTGAGGTCTTCTGCCAGCCTTCAGTAGGTGTTCTGTGGGAGTTGTTCCACATGTAGATGTATTTCTGATGTATCTGTGGGGAGGAAGGTGATCTCCGCCATCTTGAAGGTCTCCCCCTAAACCTTTTAATGTTATTAATACAGTCAGCCCACCATGCTTACCAAGCATCATCTCTTGCCCTGACCCTGATACCCACCATGCTCCAACATTATTCAACAGCTTTTAGTTCTGCCCTCTCTTTTTCTACCCTGGATCTTCAGAGATGCCCAGAAATCTCTCCCTGTCCACTTCCAACTCCCCCACTCTTCCACTTTCTCTTGCCTAATTCCTATTCCTTTTTTTTAATTGAACTATAGTTATTATATTATTTAGTTTCAGGTATACAGCATAGTGATTCAATATTTTTACAATTTCTACACCATTAAAAGTTATTATAAGACAATGGCTATAATTCCCTGTGCTATACAATACATCCTTGTTTGCTTATCTATTTTGTACATAATACTCTGAATCTCTTTAACCCATACCCCTAATGTGCACCTCCATACTTCCCTCTCTCCATTGTTAACAACCAGTTTGTTTTCTATATCTGTGAGTCTATTTCTGTTCTGCCACATAAATTTATTTGTATTATTTTTTAGATTCCACAAAGAGTGATATCATACAGTATTGGTCCTTCTCTGACTTATTTCACTAAGTATAATATTCTCAAAGTCCATACATGTTGCTGCCAATGACAGAAACTCATTCTTTTTTATGGCTGAGTAATATTCCATTGCATATATAGTTACACCACATCTTCTTTATCCATTCATCTGTTGATAGACATTCAGGTTGCCTCCAAATCTTGCCTATTGTAAATAGTTCTGCTATGAACATTGGGGTGCTTATATCTTTTCGAATTAGTGTTTTTGTTTTTTCCAGATATATACCCAGGAGTAGAATTGCTGGGTCATGTGGTAATTCTATTTCTAGTTTTTTGTGGAACCTCCATAGTGTTTTCCACAGTGGCTGCACCAATTTATGTTCCCACTAACAGTGTAGGAGGGTTCTCTTTCCTCTATGTCTTCACTAACATTTGTTATTTGTAGACTTTTTATGACGGCCATTCTGACAGGTATGAGGTGATAGCTCATTGTGGTTCTGATTTGAATTTCTCTAATAATAAATGATCTTTTCATGTGTCTGTTAGCCATCTGTATGATTTCTTTGAAAAATGCCTATTCTGGTTCTCTGTCCATTTTTTGATTGGGCTGTTTCATTTTCTGATATTGAGTTGTATGAGCTGTTTACATATTTTGGATATGATTCCCTTGTCAGTCACATCATTTGCAAATATTTTCTCTCATTCCATAGGTTTTATTTGTTTTGTCAGTGGTTTCCTTTGCTGTGCAAAAGTTTTGAAGTTTAATTAGGTCCCGTTTGTTTATTTTTGCTTTTATTTCTTTTGCCTTAGGGGACTGATCCAAAAAATATGGCTGTGATTTATGTCAAAGAATGTTCTGCCTATGTTCTCTTCTAGGAGTTTTATGGTTTCTGGTATTACATTTAGGTCTTTAATCCCTTTTGAATTTATTTTTGAATATGGTGTGAGGTAATGTTCTAATTTCATTCTTTTACATATAGCTGTTCAATTCTCCCAGCACAACTTTTTCAAGAGACTGTCTCTCCTCCATTCTTGCCTCCTTTGTCATAGATTAATTGGCCGTAAGTTTGTGGGTTTATTTCTGGGCTCTCTATTCTCTTCCACTGATCTATCTGTCTGTTTTTGTACCAGAACCATGCTGCTTTGACTACTGTAGCTTTGTAGAATAGTCTGAAGTCTGGAAGGGTGAATCCTTTTTCTTCAAAATTTCTTTGATAATTCAGGATCTTTCATGGTTCCATCTGAATTTTAGGATTGTTTTTTCTAGCTCTATGAAAAATGTCATGGGTATTTTGCTAGAGATTGCCTAAAATCTGTAGTTTTCTTTGGGTAGTATGACCATTTTGACAATATTAATTCTTCCAATCCAAGAGCACAGACAGCTTTCCATTTCTTTGCAACATCTTCAATTCTCTTCATCAGTGGTTTAGAGTTTTCAGAGTATAGGTCTCTTAACTCCTTGGTTAAGTTTATTCCTAGGTATTTTATTCTTTTTAATGTGATTTTAAATGGAATTATTTCTCTTTCTGATAGTTCTTTATTAGTGTACAGAAAAGCAACAGATTTCTGTATATTAATCTTGTATCCTGCAACTTTGCTGAATTCATTTATTAGTTCTAATAGTTTTGGGCTGGAGGGTTTTCTATATAAAGTATCATGTCACCTGCAAATAGTGACAGTTTTACTTCTTTCCTTCCAATTTGAATGCTTTTTATTACTTTTTCCTTGTCTGACTGCTGTCATTAGGACTTCCAATACTATGTTAAACAGAAATTGTGAGAGTGGGCATCCTTCTTTTGTTCTTGATTTTAGAGGAAAGGCTTTCAGCTTTTCACCACTGAGTATAATGTTAGCTGTGGGTCTGTCAGAAATCAGCCGAATTCCTATTCCTTTTGAGGGAACAGCTTAAATGTGACTCCCTCCAGGAAACCTACTGCAACTCCAAAGCCCTTGGGGGGAGGTATCAAAGCCTCCCAGAGCACCCTGTGCTTCTGCAAGCATGGCACCCTCTATGGCACACTGCCTTGTCTTTATTTCCCCACAATGAACTGTGAGTCTTTCTGGAGTAGGAACCAAGGCTGGTGTACCTACTACATGGGCTCATACTCATGATCAGCAATTATCTCAATGATCTAAAGTGTGTAACAGCATAAGCCTGGAGCCACAGATAGGACATCATGAGGAGGAAAGACCAAAAGATGATGCTACATCAATTCTTTCTATTTTGCGTTCTACTATTCTTGTTTCTTCTATAATATATGTGTATGTGTGTGTGTGTGTGTGTGTGTGTGTATGACTGTCGATTATTCCTGTAGGTTTTTTACTAACACACATTATACTCAACAATTCATACTCTTCCACACAGGGGACAGAAGGCTTTACCCTAGCTTTTCTGGAATTTAAGGTCCAGAGAGAGATGTTGGATGTTGCTGCAGTGCTATTTTCAGCATGAATTAATTGTAGAATGAACAAGTGTTATTATTATTAATCTGGGACAATGAATTTGTCTTATTCTAGGTTGCTTAATATTTCATCATCTTCCATTAGTTCTCAATGTAACAAATTCAGAATACTTTCAGTGACTATGCTTTCAAAATCTGTAGGAAAAAATATTTTCTAGATCCTAACTTTTAAGAATATAGGAATTCTGTACTAGGCCAAATCTGTCACCAAGAAGCTAGATTATCTGTCCCCCAGAGGTCACTGGAATTAAGAATATGACTCTACTTCTACTTCAGAGCTCAATATGAGTCATCTATGAATTCATGTAAACCGTCCTTCAGCTTATTTATATTTTAAGTCTGTATCACACCGAACTTTAAAAAGTCCTTTAAATTCTGTTGAAATTTCTTTCAGTTGTCCCTCTTTGCCTCTTCAAGCTTTAATCGGATAAGGAGTGGTACATTAAATTTCCTACCAAGGGCATTCACAGTTATGGGGTTTCTTTCCATACATACAGGAACTTACATAGAAGATGTACCTATACTGTATCACTTACTCTTCAAAATGTCTCAAACAGATATTAATTTCCCCATCTCCAGATGACAGAACTGAAGCTGGGGGAAGTAACAAGGTCTCTCCCTTTCTCTCTCTCCTTTTCACTCTCTCCCTCTCTTTGTCTCTCTCTTTCTCTCTACTCATTCTACCTCTGGGATGAATCTTCTGATTTTAGACAATTCTTACTTGCATGGAGCTACTTCCCTGTGCAACATTTTTCTAAAAAGTGAGACTTACGGTCCTATTCTAGCCCTTAAAACATTTAGAGGAAAGATCCTCTTCTGTATAGGAGCTCTTGCCATGTAAGAGGGCCATACTCATTACTCTGACACAGCTGCTAAAACTACTGCTAATAATGAAGTAGCCTCTGCTTGTTCAACTCACCTTCTCCCTCAATGAGTTTTACAAGTGATTTTCAAACTTTTGCTGGCTGCAAAACTCTTTGTAAGATAAAATCTTTTATTTTCGAAATCCAAATACATATTAAGGAGGAAAAATCTGTGGCTCTGATTAAAATGAATGTAGAAAACCTGGGGTTATTCTCTTAGAACCCCTACCTCTGCAACTACTCAACCCTTCCTCTCCATGGGACCTCCATTTCAAGTAACCCATAAGGAATTTCTGGGCTTCATGGTATGCAGGTATAAATCACTAACTATATCCTCTCTTAGTCTTTCTTTATCTAGGATGATGTGCTGGACTAACCTGAATGCTCAAATAGACTGAGGAATATGAAGATTTAGAATACCTAACTGAAAATTCTTGTTAGTTTATAATTTGGTTTATAAAAATATGAACATAGGCAGACTAAGAATCTCACCAAAGAGCAACTTCCTCCCATGTCCTTTCATCTGAGGGTTTGCTGCGCTGTGTGATAGATGGAAATAACCAAAGAACCTGAGATAAGAAGACTCATAGGACTCCATGACCTATTAATCAGGAAGGTCTCCAACAAAACTGAAGCAAGAAGGTATTTACCTTTTGAGAGTTTCCAAAAACTTAAGAAACTAATGATTCTTCATTTTTAGGAAACCTGGTTTCTCTGAGTCTCAGTTTCCTCATCTCTATCAAAATTAAGCTGGATGTTGTCCAGGGCCATTTCTATGCCTAACAGTTAATCAGTCAGTGAACTGAAAGTTTTACTTTACCTCTCAAGGATATGAATATACAATAAAAGTTAAACTCATTCCATGATTTTATTTTAAATATACAGTCAGGGAGATAAGCCAGCATAGTGAAGCTTAATACTCAGACTACTAAACTGAGCTGAAGAATGACCAAGTCAGAAGTGTGATAATCACAGGTGCTTTTACAAGTCTGTGAGACATTTTGATAAGTCAAACTGATTATATCATATAGTATTATCTTGCTCTGAGTCATTTGGTGACTTTAATTCCCTTCAAATGAGAGGTCAAAAATAAATCTACATATTCCAAAGCGTCTTGTGAACACAAAAATTTGAGAATCATTGTTATAAATCAATGTTAATAAGTAAACCATTCATACTGAACTGTGTATTTCTAGAAATCATGTTTTCACCTTTGCACCTAATGGAACTACATTCCACCTCCCATGGTTATGGAATGCCCCCTCATTTGAGGCGGTACCACTCTCATCAATTCAAATGCCACTGCACCTCATTTCCCAAAGAGCAGCAACACAAGTAATTCCCAACAACCATTGCAAAAGCACCAGATGGAATTTCAAAGGATAAATAAGTACATTTATACTGCAGCAGGGGATTTCAAAATTTCCTTTCAAATAGAGCCAATTAAAATACAGGAACTCTGACAGGAGTTCCACTACAGAAGAAGAAAAAATAATGCACTATCCATGTCACTATTTTAATTGGCTCCAGAAAGAGAGCATTTTCTAACCATTTGAAATCAAGCCCTGCCAGAATGCATAAAATTTACTCAGATATGTAGACAACACAATATGACTCTGAATGCCACAGAGCTTCCCAAGCATCTTTTCAAAAAGTGACAGTGTCAAGTTATTCAGGGAAAGAACTGAGCGTCATGAAATGAGCTAATCTTCCATGCTGTGATCAGATGGAGAAAGAGGGAATCCAGTATTTGTCTACATCGGTGCTGTACAGATGTTTAAAAGGGGATATAATGACCCAAATCTACTAAGAGATTTTCTATGTTTACATTTGTGCCTAAATTCCTGCAAGTCTAAGAGTAGAATTTTTTCCAGCAAATTAATGTGTGTCCTTTAGGCATCCTTAGAAATTGCCCAAAAGAATATGAATAACCAATTCACAAAAGGGAAAACCTGAGTATCCACTAAATGTGAGAAAATACTCAGATTTACCCTTAATCGGAAGAATTCAAATAGAAATAATGACATAATATCCTTTCTTATCCACCATAAAGGCAAATATTTTTTAAAAAATCACATCATACCAAGTGTTGGCAAGGATGTGAGAGGACAAGCACTGATGATGGGAATGTGAATTGGCACAACTATTCCAAAAACCTGGCCGTTTTTATGTAAATTAGGTATGAATATCCATTATGGCCTAGAAGTCTCATATTTGATATTCTGCCCCATAGAATCTCTCACATCAGTTCCTAACAGGCTTATAAGGGGACATGTGCAAGGATATTCAACCAAGACAGTGGACTCCCCTGGCAGCACAGTGGTTAAGAATCTGCCTGCCAATGCAGGGGACACGGGTTCTAGCCCTGGTCTGGGAAGATTCCACATGCTGAAGAGCAACTAAGCCTGTGTGCCACAACTACTGAACCTGCCCTCTAGAGCCTGTGAGCCACAACTACTGAGCCTGCGTGCCACAACTACTGAAGCCCACGCACCTAGAGCCAGTGCTCTGCAACAAGGACAAGTCACCGCAATGAGAAGCCCGTGCACCACAACGAAGAGTAGGCCCCGCTTGCCACAACTAGAGAAAGCCCATGCACAGCAATGAAGACACAACGCAGCCAAAAATAAATAAAATCTTAAAAAAAAAAAAAAAACAACAAAGACAGCATTTCTGCAACAGTGGTGATTTAGAGACAACCTAGATGTCTATAAGTAAGAAAATGGATAATTTAAAATGTGGGATATGTATTACGGAGTACAATTCAGAAACAACACATTAGGTTTATAACAAAAACATGGACAGATCTAAAAAACAGTGTTGATCAAAAGGAAAAAACAAGATAAATAATAGCACATTGTTTTATGTAAATTAAAACTCCATACCCTCCAAACTAGTAATATATATTTTATAAGAATTCATGTAGATGTAAGGACACATAGCATGCATTTTAGAGAGAGTGTCTTCAGGAAGAGTGGAATGAGCCTGGGGTTTGGAAGTAAAAAGGAAATAATGAACTAAAACAAGCGGCAGGAATTTCTGGGACAAATAATGGAAATGTGCTATGTGCTGAGCTGTGTGATATGCTCACATTTCTGCAACCAAGACTCAAAAGAAGTAAACAGAAAACAAAATAACAACTCATCTTATCCCACTAAGGACTGTTTCACTTAAATATAATCCTACCTTCTTATAAAATACCATATTCAACAATAAGAGTAAATATTAAATAAAAGAGTTGAGCAAAAGATCAAATTTTTATTGAGTAACTTTTAGCTAAGCATAAGTCACCACTAGGAAGGCACCAAAAAACTAAACAACCAGCCAACTGCCAGGTACTCAATGTTTACCAAACACCAGGCAGGACACTGCTAAATGTAAGAAAGACTAAAATATGGAATAACTGCTCAAGTTTTGCTATTTTGGTTTTATCAGGCAGGAATAAGGTCTTAGAAACATATATGGAGATTATAAAATTATGGGAGTATACATACACGCCTGAGGAGATCAGAGAATCTTATTCTAGCAAAGCCTACAATACAACTTTTCCAAAAAAATTCATTTTAAGAGCTCTTCTGGGGCTTCCCTGGTGGCGCAGTGGTTGAGAGTCCACCTGCCAATGCAGGGGACACGGGTTCGTGCCCCGGTCCGGGAAGATCCCACATGCCGCGGAGCGGCTGGGCCCGTGAGCCATGGCTGCTGAGCCTGCGCGTCCGGAGCCTGTGCTCTGCAACAGGAGAGGCCACAACAGTGAGAGGTTCGCGTACCGCAAAAAAAAAAAAAAAAAAAAAGAGCTCTTCTTTTGTAACTGCCTTCAAAGTCACTGGCACTTTATTTTTTTAAATTCTCTATAGTAGTAAAACATATTTGAAAGATGTGGTTCACTTTTAAATGATTACTGCTGAAGTCATAAATTAACTTCCATTAGTGTAACTCTAAAGAATTACAGTTTATAGAGTATGTTCACAAACTCTAGCTCTTCTGGCAATGTGTTTCAGAATCATTTGAGTAAAAAAAAAAGACCAGCTAAGGATACCTGTTAGAGACTTTGTCATAAATAATGAAAGTGATTTTATTAATATACCATAAAATGAAACTATTGGCAAAACCAAAACTGTTCCAAATGCATTTTAAACAATGGCTGCAACAGCCTAAAAATAAATGTATAGCCTTATAACCTCTTAAGGTAACAAGATTAGACACTTAGACTCTGGCATTTTTGTCTTAAAAATACATTTCATTATATTTTAAGTGCTGTGAGTGTCCACACAACTGCTATCCATAACAGCACTGCTATGTAGAGCAAAAAGTGGCAAAGTCAGAAGCCCTGGGTTTTATTCTCTTTTCTTCCAATTACAGTCAGTTCTTCTATAATACTTGTTTTGAAAAGGCAGATGTGTTGTGATGCACTGATAATATTAGGAAACAATCTGAATATATCTCAAATTTGGCATTTGTATATGCATGATTTTGTCCATCAAAAACACTACAGTAGGCGGACACAGAATCTGCATCCAGGGGAGCCTAGCCATACAGGAAGGTACAAAACAGACACATCTCAAACATCTACCAGGAACCAGTTCACTGTGTGCACTATCCTACAGTGCTGTGGTTTGCTATTCTTACACTTAAGAGCTTGGTTACATGAAAAAACACTCTTTCAGCATCCTATTCATATTGAAGTATCCAGATTCAAAAATGCCAGGAAGCGCATGCAAAAGGAAAGTTTTAAGTCTTGAGGAAAAGCTTGAAATAAGCATTTTGAAAGAAACAAGAAATCATGTTGTGGAGAGGGCCAAGCTGGTGGTGGAAGAAAACTCTGAACTCACCTACTCCCATGAACACATCAAGTCTACACCTACATGTAGAGCAATTTCTCCTGAAGAACTGAAGGCTGACTGAACAGCTCCTGCACATAAAAGGACCACACAGAAATGGAGAGGCAAGACAAAGGCACAGTATCCAAAGGAACCCCACCGCCCCCATGAGGTGACTTGTAATAGGGAGGGATATAACTGATGGGACCAAGTGCAGACTCCCTGGCCTTGAGACACAGCAAAAAATATATCAGTTTAAAGGGCACACAGACTACACGGGAAGGAAATCTATATACTAACTTTGAGTATCTGCCAAATGGGCTAGGAACTGCTGGAAGTCTCTCTGGAACCAGAGGCACCAGCAAAAATGTAGTGCTTTCAGAATGCACTCAAAATTAAGCAACAATCAACTTGAGATAGACTGCTACATACATAGATTGTTACATATGAACCTCATGGTAACCAAAAACCTATAAAGATACACAAAAAATAAAAAGAACAGAATATAAGCATAACACTACAGAAAGTCATCAAATCACAAGGGAAGAGAACAAGAAAAGAACAGAGAAGAATTACAAAAACAACCAGAAAAAAACTAACAAAATGTCAACAAGTACATAACTATCAATAATTACTTTACGTGTAAAGGGATTAAATGCTCCAATCAAAACACATAGGGTGGCTGAACGGATTAAAAAAAAAACAACAACAAGACCCATATATATATGCTGCCCAGAAGAAACTCACTTAAGATCTAAAGACATATACAGAATGAAGTGAAGAGATGGAAAAAGATATCCCATGCAAATAAAAACAAAAAAAAAACTGAGATAATGATAATTATATCAGACAAAATAGACATTAAAACAAAGACTCTAACAAGAGACAAAAAAGGGCATTACATAATGATAAAGGGATCACACCAACAAGATAATATAACACTTGAAAATACCTGTGCACCCAACATAAGAGCAACTAAATACATAAAGCAAATTAAAAGTAATAAAGGGAGAAAAAGATAGCAATATAATAATAGTAGAGAACTTTAATGCCCCACTTTCATCAATGAATGTATCATCCAGAAAGAAAATCCGTAAGGAAACACTAGCCTTAAAGGACACATTAGTCCAGAGGAACTTAACAGATATATACAGAACACTGTATCTAAAATCACCAGAATAAACATTCTTTTCAAGTGCACATGGAGCATTCTCCACGATAGATCACGTTAGGCCACAAAACAAGATGCATAAATTTAAGAAGGCCAGAAATCATATCAAGCATCTTTTTCTACCACAAAAGTATGAAACTGGAAATCAATTACAAGAGGAAACTGGAAAAAAACACAAATACATGGAGACTAAACGTAATGCTACTAAACAATCAATGGGTCAATAAAGAAATCAATGGGGATATAAAAAATACTTTAAAACAGATGAAAATAGAAACAAAATTTTCCAAAATCTATGGTACACAGCAAAAGCAGTTTTAAGAGGAAAGTTCATAATGATACAGACATACCTCAAGAAGCAAGAAAAACTGCAGATAAAAAATCTAAATTTACATTGAAAGGAAATAGGAAAAAGAAGAACAAGCAAGCCCAAAGTTAGTAGAAGGAAGGAAATAATAAAAATCAGAGAGGAAATAAAGGGAACAGAGACTAAAAAGAAATAATAGAAAAGATCAATGGAACTAAGAACTGGTTCTTTGAAAAACAAATGAAATCCACAAATCTTTAGCCAAACTTATCATGCAAAAAAGAGAGAGGGCCAAAATAAAATCAGAAATAAAAGAGGAGTTTACAAACAACACCACAGAAATACAAAGAATCATAAAAGAATACTATGAACAATTATATGCCAACAAATTAGGCAACCTAGAAGAAATGGATAAATTCCTAGAAACATATAATCTTCCAAGACTGAATCATAAAGAAACAGAAAACCTGAATGGACAGATGTCTTCACAGTTGAATTCTAAGAAATATTTAAAGAAGAGTTAATACCTATCCTTCTCAGATTCTTCCAAAAAATAAAAGAGGAGGGAACACTTCCAAACTTATTTTACTAGGCCAACATCACCCTGATACCAAACCCAGAGACATCACAGAAAAAGAAATTTACAGACTAATATCCCTGATGAACATAGATTCAAAAATTCTCAGCAAAATATTTGCAAGCCAATTTTAACAATACATTAAAAGGATCATACACTATGATCAAGTGGGCTTCATTCCAGAGATGCAAGGATGGTTTAACATCCACAAGTCAATCAACTTATTAACAATCAACCATATTAACAATATGAAGGATAAAAAAACATATAACCATCTGAACAGATACAGAAAAAGCATCTGACAAAATTCAACATCCATTTAAAATGAAAACTTTCAACAAAGTGGGTATAGAGGGAACATACCTCAACATAATAAAGGTCATATATGACAAACCCATAGATAACATCATACTCAACTTTCAGTTTTTTTCTAAGATCACGAACAAACAAGGATGCCCACTCTTGCCATTTTATTCAACATAGTACTAGAAGTCCTAGCCACAGAAAATAGGCAAGAAAAAGAAAAGACATCCTAATTGAAAAGAAAGAAGCAAAATTGTCACTATTTGTAGATGACATGATATTACATATAGAAAACTCTAAAGACTCCACCATAAAACTATGAGAACTAGTAAATGAATTCAGTAAAGTTGCACAATACAAAATTAATATACAGAAATATGTTCCATTTCTATACACTAATAACTATAAGAAAAAGAAATGAAGAAAACAATCCCATTTACAATTGTATAAAAAAGAATAAAATACCTAGGAAAAATTTAACCAGGAAAATGAAAGACCTGTATTCTGAAAACTATAAGACATGGAGAAAATAAACTGAAGACAACACAAATGAGTGGAAAGATACACCATGCTCATGGACTGGAAGAATCAATATTATTAAAATATCCATACTACTCAAAGCAATCTACAGATTGAATACGATCCTTATCAAAACACCAGTGGCATTTCCCACAGACTAGAACAAATAATCCTAAAATTCCTATGAAACCACAAAAGACTCTGAATAGCCAAAACAAAAAAGAAAAACAAAGCTAGAGGTATCATGATCCCAGACTTGAAACTATACTACAAAGCTACAGTAATCAAAATAGTATGGTACTGACATAAAACAGACACACAGATCAATGGAACAGAACAGAGAGCCCAGAAATAAACCCATGTTCACATGGTCAATTAATGTACAACAAAGGAAGCAAGAATGTGCAATGGGAATAAGCCACTTCAATAAATGGTACTGGCAAATAGGACAGCTATGTGCAAAAAAACAAAACCTGGACCCCTTTTTACACTATCTATAAAAATAAACTCAAAATGGATTAAAGACTTAAATTTAAGACCTAAAACCATAAAGCTCCTAGAAGAAAGCATAGGCAGTAATCTCTTCCACATTGGTCTTAGCTATATATTTTTTGGATTTGTCTTCTCAGGCAAGGGAAACAAAAGTAAAAATAAACAAACAGTGCTACACCAAACTAAAAAGACTACACTGTGAAGGAAACCACAAACAAAACAAAAAGGCAACCTACTGAATAGGAGAAGATATTTGCAAATATTATATCCAATAAGGGGATGATATCCAAAATATATAAAATATTCATATAATTCAATATCAAAAAAAAATCAACCCTGTTAAAAAATGGGGAGAGGACCTGAACAGACATTATTTCAAAGAAGACATACAGATGGCCAAGAGGCACATAAAAGATGTTCACTATCACTAATCATCAGGGAAATTAAAATCAAAATCACAAAGAGGTATCACTGCACACCTGTAAGGATGGCTATTATCATAAAGACAAGAAACAACAAGTGTTGGTGAGGATGTAGAGAAAAGGGAACCCTTGTGCACTGCTGGTGAGAATGTAAATTAGTGTAGCCACTAGGGAAAACAGTACGGAGCTTCCTCAAAAAACTAAAAATAGAACCACCATATGATCTAGCAATTCCACTTCTCAGTGTTTATTAGAAGAAAACTGAAACACTAAATAGAAAAGATATATGCAGCATTACTCACAATAGCCAAGATATGGAAGCAACCTAAATATCTACTGATAGATGAATGGAAAAAGGTGTGATATGTATATATAATAATGGAATATGACTCAGCCATAAAAAAGAATGAAATCTTGCCATTTGTGGTAACAACGGATGGACCTGGAGCATATTATGCTAAGTGAAATAAGTCAGAGAAAAACAAATACCATATGATTTCATTTATACGTGGAATCTAAAATTCAAAACAAACAAACAAAGCAAAACAAAACAGAAACAGACTCAAAAACAGAGAGGACAAACTGGTGGTTGCCAGAGGGGAGAAGAGTGGGGAGATGGACGAAATAGGTGAAGGTTTTTTAAGAAGTACAAACTTAGAGCTATAAAATAAATAAGTCAAGGAGCATATAGTGTACAGAATAAGGAATATAGTCAATAATATTTTAACAATTTTGTATGGTGACAGATAGCAACTAGACTTATTGAGTCAATCATTTCTCAATGTGTAATAATATCAAATCATTATGCTGTACACCTGAAGCTAATAAATTACTGTATGTTAATTATAATTCAATAATTTTTAAATGAAAGAACATGTTGCTCTCCTGAGCCACAGGCATATAGAAATCAACATTGCAGACCATCAGAGACAATGTAAGAAAATTAAAGAACTACCTACATCTGAAACAACTTTAAGTATTGTGAAATCAAAAAAAAAACAGTCTAAAGAAACAGAAGAAACAAAAAGATTATTAAGCAAACAGCAAAAAAGAAAAATCAGAAATATTTCTCAAGATCAAAGAGAAGGCATCATCTATATAAGAAGAACTTAAGCAGAAGTTGCCAAATCCTATATGAGAGGCTCCTGTTAGTCCTAGTAGTGGTAGGTTTGGCAGTTTCAAACATTGCTATAAATTTCCAAAGCCTTAGGCTCTTGGGTGAAGCCAGCAATGTGAATGAGAAAGCTATAAAAGAATTTCTAGCAGTGCTACCAAAAGTAATTGAAGAAGAAGGCTATATACGTGGATCACATTTTCAACTTATGAAATAAGTATCAATTATAAATGCATGTTTCAAAGGATTTTCAAAGACAAAAACATGCTCCAGAATTCAAGACTATGAAAGATAGCAAATTTTATAACCCTCCTTCTACCATTGCACAATAACTCACAAGTAAAAACAAATAGGGCCAAACTGACTCCTCCTAAGGAACTGTTTGCTATAGCTATTAGGAAAGAATTGTCCTTATTTCTCCTGGGTCTCTAACAGTAAGAAAAATAAAAACATCTCGTTGTCTAGTGGCCTTTATAACCGGGAAGGACAGTCTATGAAGAATAAATCCAACACAGAATTCTAATAACATCATATAAACTTCTAAATTTAGCCTAGAAGCTAGTTTACATGCATAGATTTTCTTCAGCAATGTGAGCCAATACATACCCAAATATTTTTGCTATTTTGAATAGAGGTTCTATTACTACAAACCAAAAGTTCATTGATTAATATACCCTGGTCAGAGAAGCCTTCTGTGTTGCCCCAGATTCGATGGTCCCTGATTGTCCGTTCCGACAAAACACTCTACTTCTCCTTTGGAGCAGTCATGGCATAGGTAATCCTTTGTTACCACAGCACCATAAGCTCCATGAAGGAACAGACTTTTCTGTTTACCACTGTTTCTCAAGGATTAGTCTAGGCTTGGCACCTCATGGAGGTTCGCTGTATGTCTGTATAATGAATGAAGGTTCAATGAGTGAATAAAGGAGCACACTTGGCCATTCTGAGCCTGTTTGCTCGTCTCTAAAACAGAGAAGCAGGTGGTAGTTGCCTTTTTTTATGGGGATCTAATGAGATAATGTATGTGAAAGTAATATGCTAGCTATAAAGCAATAATTTTTATTCATTCAGCACATACTTTACTGCAGAAGTAAAGAGGAGCATATTGGAGTTGATAAAAGCATGGGTGCAGGAGGGAGAATGAGTTTGAAAATCACCACTGTATCTTATTACCTGTCTAATTTGGGACAAGTTATATATGCTCTCTGTCTCGGGTTTTATGAGCATTAAAAAAAAAGTTAATACATGAAGAGCTCCTAATTATATTTTAGGTATGTTATGTGCTCTATCAGATACACTGATATATCAGAAAAGGGCTCTGTCTCCAAGAAGCTTACAGTCTAGTAAGAAGATAAATCATACATATAAATGGCTTGAACACAGACAAAGTTGGTGCCCTAAAGGAGCTATAACATGATATAAGACATCATGGGAGATCACTCCAGTTCTTTAAAAATAAATTTTGTTTCTCTAAAGTTACTAAGGTATCTTCCTGCTAAGCATTACTTTCATTGTCAAGCAAGGCTTAAGAAACTCTTACAATGATATTCAAAGGTGATCACTAAATTTCTTGTTTGCATTGTTCTATATGGCAAATTCAAAAGCATTCAGATGCAATTAGAAAAAAATGTATATAAACCTTCAGCCGCAAAAATGCTTATGGCATCATTCTGGTCAAGACGGTACCGGGAGAACTGCTACCATCAAAGGATCCATAGCTGGGAGGAGACTTACAGGCTGTAATGGCCTCCCAAAATGCCTGTGACCTAATCTCTGGAACCTGAGAATCAAGTTAAGGGTGATTATCCTGGATTATCTGGGTGGGCCTCATGTAATCACATGTAAGAAGCACACAGGAGGAAGCAAAAGAAAAGGCAGTGTGGGGGCTTCTCTGCTGGCGCAGTGGTTGGGAGTCCGCCTGCCGATGCAAGGGACACAGGTTCGTGCCCCGGTCCGGGAAGATCCCACATGCCGCGGAGCGGCTGGGCCCGTGAGCCATGGCCACTGAGCCTGTGCGTCCGGAGCCTGTGCTCCGCAACGGGAGAGGCCACAACAGTGAGAGGCCCGTGTACCACAAAAAAAAAAAAGAAAGAAAGAAAAGGCAGTGTGGAAATGGAAGCAGAGATTAGATTGATGCGTTTTGAATGGAGGAAAGGGCCACAAGTCAACTAATACAGGTGGCCACTAGAAGCTGAAAAAGGCAAGTAAACAAAGTCTGCCCTCTGAGTGTCCAGAAGGGACGAACCCTACTGATATCCTGACTTTAGCCCAATAAAACTGAATTCAGCCTTCTGACTTCTAGAAGTGGAATAGAGTAAACCTGTGTTGTTTAATCCTCTAAGTTAGTAGTGATTCTTAAGAAGAGCCACAAGAAACTAAAACAGAGACAGAAGAAAAATGGCCCCTGTTCTTCAGTCTCTGCTCTGATTTCTAATGGGAAAGAAAGTTACAAAGCGCCCCCACACAACCCCCAATTGACAGTTCATTGACTGATGGGGAGAAACTGCCTTAAAATTGTGAAAAGAACTTTCTACCACAGCAATCCTGATAAAAGCTAAAAGACTAACCATGCAAAAGCACAAAATATCTTGAAGTGATCCAGGATTCTGGAACATTAAAACCCATCTCAAAGTTAAAATACTAGAGTTTGAAAAAAAAGAAGTTCTCTATCGTCACCATTCTTACATGTTAACTTTGTGGGAAAATTCATCCCAAACATAAGTTGAGAACTTGAAAGATACGGCATAATTATAAAGGAGTGAGTTCGATTCTTATCAAGCATTCTAGAACTCAAACATCCAAAGGCATGTTATAATTCTTAAAGCAGACCCTAGAGTAAGGAGGCAAGTATACATTCATCCTAACAGTACTTTCGTACTACCATCACTGTCCATCCACATCCCATGCTCTGGTCACATGATTGCCTTTCCTGCTACCTGCCTTGGCACATGCTATTCCCTTGCTTGCAGCATGCTTCTTCCATCCACCAGCGCAAAGACCTAGAAAAAGTCATTAAATCTTAAATATTCGAGACTAAATCCAATGTTGTATCCTTAGGTAAGTTTCCTTTGACTAACCCCTAGACAAGCTCCCTGCTTCTTGTACCCCTTGCCATCTTGGAACAGAGTTTCAACAGCAATTATCCCATTGTTATAATTATCCATCTACACATCTATCTCCCCAACTAGCTGGAGGTCTCTCCTGGGCAATGACTATGCCCTACTCATCTTTGAATCCTGAATGCTTAGTACCATGCCTGGAACATAACAGACATTAAAAATGTTTGTTAAAGAAATCAATGGGGCTTCCCTGGTGGCGCAGTGGTTGAGAGTCCACCTGCCGATGCAGGGGACATGGGTTCATGCCCCGGTCCGGGAGGATCCCACATGCCGCGGAGCGGCTGGACCCGTGGGCCGTGGCCGCTGAGCCTGCACGTCCGGAGCCTGCGCTCCGCAACGGGAGAGGCCACAACAGTGAGAGGCCCGCGTACCGGAAAAAAAAAAAAAAAAAAAAAAAGAAATCAATGCAGTCACTTCAGTAAACCAGTAACAATAACTTACTATTTTGGTTATCTTGAAGGCTTGACTCCCTAAAAACCCAATATACACTTGAAAAGAAGAGTTGCTACAAAAGAGGACCTACAAAACAATATGTAAATAAAGCATGGATTCTGGACTTACTATCACTGCTAGTCCAAATAGCTAGTCTTTACAGTATGGAGAAGCCAACACTTACCATTTTGTCTGCCAGCGCCCCTTTGTTCTCCTAGAAGTAGCACCTTCCTCTTCTGGGGCTGTGAATTGCTTCCCCCTCCCTCTCTATTCATTGGTCCAAACAAACAGTATCTGAGTCCAGATCTATCTCCCGTGGCTTACCTATGTATACGAATATATTCCCTGTTTTGAATTTGGTTTCTGTCGCTTGTAACAAATAAATTCCGACGAATGCAGGTTGTTAACTAAAAGGTAAACTGGAGCAAGTTTCTCAATTATTTCTTCATAAAAATCAAATGGGCAGCTTTTCAAAGCTGTTTTTTAAGAGCACGATGCAAATATTTGTCAGGCATTGTGCTGCATTAAAGAAGAATCTAGAGAATCACCTCCATTAAATAAAAAGTAGCAACATGGCAGAGCACGATAGGCATCCAGGAAATCTGAGTGTTAACTAACTGGACGCCTTTGGACAAGGGACTTAAAATCTCTGGGCATCGAACTGCCATCTATATTCTAAGCCACTAAAAAAGCATATATTTTGTGGTTCAGAATACAGCAGCACCTCCATGATTTTTGATATCAAAAATTCAAACTTCTTTTGGTGAAGAGAAAGAGAACTTCTCAATGGGATTTAAAGAAAAGTTCAATTATCCAGAATACTGAAGTTTTTTAAAGCATAACCAGAGCCATTACTCAGTATGTGATAAATGAATCGAAAACAGGAGATTACCAGGAAAGTTACCTTTTTATGAACTCACCTAGCTTGCTGGATGAAAACTGGAAAAGAGGACTAAATCCATCCCCTGCTGAAGTGTGGCTAATTCTATAATCAATCACAACCACAGCATTCAATAATGCAACAAGTACTCACTTGGCAACGGTTATATTCAGGGCACTGTGACCAGTGCTGAGGGCAATGCAGGAAGGGATAAACTGGATTTATAACCTGACCTCCCTGTTTAAAAGCCTCCAGCAGCATGCCATTGCCCTTGGACTAAAATCCAAATTCATTACCTGACTTTAAGGGCCTGACTTTGAAGACTCCTACTTTTCCAGCATCACCTTCTGATACTCTCTCCATCCATCTCCGTCTTCCAGCCAAAGTCCTTTTTCAGATCCTTGTACAGCCAAGCATTTTCTAGCTTCAAGGTGTATGAATAGACTCCTGATTGATATTCCTTCTTCCCGGAATGTTGTCCCCCCACTCAGCCCATGGCAGGCTGGCTGGCTCCTTCCTGTGCTTCAGGCCAATCTTAAAATAAATGCAACCTCCTCAGCTAGACTTTTCCTCATCTTATCCTCCTTTCTCCCCCCACCCTACCATCGTCACCATTATTTTCTCTCTCAGTCCCACGTTATTTCTCTTCCCAGCGTTTTTTCCATGTGGCAATTACTTTATTTGCTTGTCTCCTTGGGCTTTGCCTGTGTCTGGGGAGGGGTCAGGGACATGGTGGACTTTTTTCTTCTGTGCTGTATCTTCAGTACCTAGCATAACACCTAATACACAGAAGTCACGCTATGAAGATTCATTGAATGAATGAATTGAAAAAGGAGATTCATGTAACTACAATAGCTATGACATAAAGCAGTATACATTAAGTGTTTACACAGAAGGAAAAAAACAGACAAGGGTGACTAACAAAAATGTAAAAGAGAAAAAGTGCAAAGCATGGTCTAAGGAATGAAAGAAATTTCCCGTAACTATAGGAAAGGACACAATTGGTGAGACCCCACCATGCAGGGTCTTGAGGGCAAAACAAGGGAGCCTGTATTTATCCCATGAGCACTGGGGACTCATATAAACTTTCTAATCAAGACAGTACAACTATTCTCTCTGGGTCTGAGAAGGATTACCCTGCTGCCGGTATGAACGTATAATGGATGGAGGCTGGGAAGAGGGCCATGGCAATAGGCCAGGACAATGCATCACAAAGAGTAAAAGAGTCAAAGGAAAGAATGAGAATGTATGAAAGACATTTTGCAATTGGCTGGATGTGGAAGGTGAAAGAATAAGGAAAAGAAGATTCTTCTTACACCAAGGGTGAACACTGCAGAGTGTGGGAAGAGGGAAGGTTTTGGATTGCAGGAGGAAGATTATGGGTTCAACCCTGGCTACCATACAAAACAAAATAGAAAAACCATAGAGGAACTTCAAGATGGCAGAAGAGTAAGACGTGGAGATCACCTTCCTCCCCACAAATACATCAGAAATCTACATGTGGAACAACACCTACAGAACACCTACTGAATGCTGGCAGAGGACCTCAGACCCCCCAAAAGGCAACAAACTCGCCACGTACCTGGGTAGGACAAAAGAAAAAATAGAGACAAAAGAATAGGGACGGGACCTGCATCAGTGGGAGGGAGCTGTGAAGGAGGAAAGGTTTCCACACACTAGGAAGCCCATTCACTGGAGGAGATGGGGGGCGGGGGGGGGAAGCTTTGGAGCCACGGAGGAGAGCGCAGAAACGGGTGCAGAGGGCAAAGCAGAGAGATTCCTGCACAGTGGATCAGTGCTGACCAGCACTCACCATCCCGAGAGGCTTGTCTGCTCACCCGCCAGAATGGGTGGGGACTGGGAGCTGAGGCTCGCGCTTCGGAAGTCAGATCCCGGGGAGAGGACTGGGGTTGGCGGCGTGAACACAGCCTGAAGGGGACTAGTGTACCACAGCTAGCTGGGAGGAGTTTGGGAAAAAGTCTGGAACTGCCTAAGAGGCAAGAGACCATTGTTTCGGGGTGCGCGAGGAGAGGGGATTCAGAACACCACCTAAACAAGCTCCAGAGGCAGGCACGAGCCACGGCTATCAGAGCAGACACCAGAGATGGGCATGAGATGCTAAGGCTGCTGCTGCAGCCATCAAGAAGCCTGAGTGCAAGCACAGGTCACTATCCACACCGTCCCTCCCGGGGGCCTGTGCAGCCCACCACTGCCAGGGTCCCGTGATCCAGGGAAAACTTCCCCGGGAGAACACACGGCACGCCTCAGGCCGGTGCAACGTCACGCTGGCCTCTGCCGCCGCAGGCTTGCCCTGCATTCCGTACCCCTCCCTCTCCCCGGCCTGAGTGAGCCTGAACCCCCGAATCAGCGGCTCCTTTAACCCTCTCCTGTCTGAGCGAAGGACAGACGCCCTCAGGCGACCTACACACAGAGGCGGGTCCAAATCCAAAGCTGAACCGCAGGAGCTGTGAGAACAAAGAAGAGAAAGGGTAATCTCTCCCAGCAGCCTCAGGAGCAGCGGAATAAAGCTCCACAATCAACTTGATGTACCCTGCATCTGTGGAATACATGAATAGACAACGAATCATCCCAAATTGAGGAGGTGGACTTTGGGAGCAATGATATATGTATTTTTTTCCCTTTTTCTCTTTTTGTGAGTGTGTATGTGTATGCTTCTGCATGTGATTTTGTCTGTATAGCTTTGCTTTTACCATTTGTCCTAGGGTTCTGTCTGTCCATTTTGGGTTTTTTTTACTATAGTTTTTAGCACTTGTTATCATTGGTGGATTTCTTTTTTGGTTTGGTTGCTCTTTTTTTTCTTTCTTTCTTTTATTACTTTTTAATTTTTTTAATAATTATTTTTATTTTAATAACTATATTTTATTTTATTTTATCTTCTTCTTTCTTTCCTTCTTTGTTTTTCTCCCTTTCATTCTGAGCCGTGTGGATGACAGGCTCTTCGTTCTCCAGCCAGGTGTCAGGGCTGAGCTTCTGAGGTGGGAGAGCCAAGTTCAGGACACTGGTCCACAAGAGACCTCCCAGCTCCACGTAATATCAAATGGCAAAAATCTCCCAGAGATTCCAACACAACGCCAAGACCAATCTCCACTCAACGACCAAGAAGCTACAGTGCTGGACAGCCTATGATAAACAACTAGCAAGAGAGAAACACAACCCCACCCATTAGCAGAGAGGCTGCCTAAAATCATAATAAGGCCACAGACACCACAAAACACACCACCAGACATGGACCTGCCCACCAGAAAGGTAAGATCCAGCCTCATCCAACAGAACACAGCTACTAGTCCCCTCCAGCAGGAAGCCTACACAACTCACTGAACCAACCTTAGCTGCTGGGGCAGACACCAAAAACAGCGGGAACTACGAACCTGCAGCCTGCGAAAAGGAGACCCCAAACACAGTAAGTTAAGCAAAATGAGAAGACAGAGAAACACACAGCAGATGAAGGAGCAATGTAAAAACCCACCTGACCTAACAAATGAAGAGGAAAGAGGCAGTCTACCTGAAAAAGAATTCAGAATAATGATAATAAAGATGATCCAAAATCTTGGAAATAGAATGGAGAAAATATAAGAAACATTTAACGAGGACCTAGAAGAACAAAAGGGAAAACAAACAATGATGAACAACAATAAATGAAATTCAACATTCTCTAGAAGACATCAATAGCAGAATAACTGAGGCAGAAGAACGGCTAAGTGACCTGGAATATAAAATAGTGGAAATAACTACTGCAGAGCAGGAAAAAAAAACAATGAGAAGAATTGAGGAAAGTCTCAGAGACCTCGGGGATAACATTAAACACACCAACATTCGAATTATAGGGGTCCCAGAAGGAGAAGAGTAAAAGAAAGGGACTGAGAAAATATTTGAAGAGATTATAGTTGAAAACTTCCCTAATATGGGAAAGGAAATAGTTAATCGAGTCCAGGAAGCTAAGAGAGCTAAACCCGAGGAGAAACACACCAAGACACATATTAATCAAATTATCAAAAACTAAATACAAGCAAAAAATATTAAAAGCAGCAAGGAAAAAAGAACAAATATCACACAAGGGAATCCCCATGAGGTTAACAGCTGAACTTTCAGCAGAAATTCTGCAAGCCAGAAGGGACTGGCAGGACATATTTAAAGTGATGAAGGAGAAAAACCTACAACCAAGATTACTCTACACAGCAAGGATCTCATTCAGATTTGATGGAGAAATTAAAACCTTTACAGACAACCAAAAGCTAAGAGAATTCAGCACTACGAAACCAGCTTTACAACAAATGCTAAAGGAACTTCTCTAGGCAGGAAACACAAGAGAAGGAAAAGACCTACAATAAGAAACCCAAAACAATTAAGAAACTGGTAATAGGAGCATACATATAGATAATTTCCTTAAATGTAAATGGATTAAATGCCCCAACCAAAAGACACAGACAGCCTGAATGGATACAAAAACAAGACCGTATATATGCTGTCTACAAGAGACCCACGTCAGACCTAGGGACACATACAAACAAAAAGTGAGGGGATGGAAAAAGATATTCCATGGAAACAGAAATGAAAAGAAAGCTGGAGGAGCAATTCTCATATCAGACTAAATAGACTTTAAAACAAAGACTATTACAAGAGACAAAGAAGGACACTACATAATGATCAAGGGATCAATCGAAGAAGAAAATGTAACAATTATAAATATTTATGCACCCAGCATAGGAGCACCTGAATACATAAGGCAAATACTAACAGCCATAAAAGAGGAAATTGACAGTAACACAATCATACCAGGGGACTTTAATACCCCACTTTCACAAATGCACAGATCATCCAAAATGAAAATAAATAAGGAAACACAAGCTTTAAATGATACATTAAACAAGATGGCCTTAACTGATATGTATAGGACATTCCATCCAAAAATAACAAAATACACTTTCTTCTCAACTGCTCATGGAACATTCTCCACGATAGATCATACCTTGGGTCATAAATCAAGCCTTGGTAAATTTAAGAAAAGTGAAATCATATCAAGTATCTTTTCTGACCAAAATGCTATGAGACTCAATATCAATTAGAAGAAAAAATGTGTGAAAGATACAAACACATGGATGCTAAACAATACACTACTTAATAACCAAGAGATCACTGAAGAAATCAAAGAGGAAATCAAAAACTACTTAGAAACAAATGACAATGAAAACACGATGACCCAAAACCTATGGGACGCAGCAAAAGCAGTTCTCAGAGGGAAGTGTATAGCAGTACAATCCTACCTCAAGAAACATCTCAAATAAACAACCTACCCTTACACCCAAAGCACTTAGAGAAAGAAGAAGAAAAAAAAACAAAGTTAGCAGAAGGAAAGAAATCATAAAGATCAGATCAGAAATAAATGAAAAAGAAATGAAGAAAACGACAGCAAAGATCAGTAAAACTAAAACCTGATTCTTTGAGAAGATAAACAAAATTGATAAACCATTAGCCAGACTCATCAAAAAAAAAAAAGGGAGAAGATTCAAATCAACAGAATTAGAAATGAAAAAGGAGAAGTAATAACTGACAATGCAGAAATACAAAGGGTCAAGAGAGATTACTACAAGCAACTATATGCCAATAAAATGGACAACCTGGAACACATGGACAGATTTTTAGAAATGCACAACCTTCCGAGACTAAACCAGGAAGAAATAGAAAATAAGAACAGACCAATCACAAGCACTGAAATTGAAACTGTGATTGAAAATCTTCCAACAAACAAAAGCCCAGGACCACATGGCTTCACAGGCAAATTCTAACAAACATTTAGAGAAGAGCTAACACCTATCCTTCTCAAACTCTTCCAAAATATAGCAGAGGGAGGAACACTCACAAACTCATTCTATGAGGCCATCATCACCTTGATACCAAAACCAGACAAAGATGTCACAAAGAAAGAAAACTACACGCCAGTATCACTGATGAACATAGATGCAAAAATCCTCAACAAAATACTAGCAAGCAGAATCCAACAGCACATTAAAAGGATCATACACCATGGTCAAGTGGGGTTTATTCCAGGAATGCAAGGATTCTTCAATATACGCAAATCAATCAATATGATAAATCATATTAACAAATTGAAGGAGAAAAACCATATGATCATCTCAATAGATGCACAGAAAGCTTTCGACAAAATTCAACACCAATTTGTTATAAAAACCCTCCAGAAAGGAGGCACAGAGGGAACTTACCTCAACATAATAAAGGCCATATATGACAAACCCACAGCCACATCATCCTCAATGGTGAAAAACGGAAACCGTTTCCACTAAGATCAGGAACAAGACAAGGCTGCTCACTCTCACCACTCTTATTCAACATAGTTTTGGAAGTTTTAGCCACAGCAATCGGAGAAGAAAAAGAAATAAAAGGAATCCAAATCGGAAAATAGGAAGTAACGCTGTCACTGTTTGCAAATGACGTGACACTATACAAAGAGAATCCTAAAGATTCCATCAGAAAACTACTAGAGTTAATCAATGAATTTGGTAAAGTAGCAGGATACAAAATTAATGCACAGAAATCTCTTGAATTCCTATACACTAATGATGAAAAATCTGAATGAGAAATTAAGAAAACACTCCTATTTACCACTGCAACAAAAAGAATAAAATACCTAGGAATAAACTTACCTAAGGAGACAAAAGACCTGTATGCAGAAAACTATAAGACACTGATGAAAGAAATTAAAGATGATACAAACAGATGGACATATATACCATGTTCTTGGATTGGAAGAATCAACATTGTGAAAATGACTCTACTACCCAAAGCAATCTACAGATTCAATGCAATCCCTATCAAACTACCACTGGCATTTTTCACAGAACTAGAACAATAAATTTCACAATTTGTATGGAAATACAAAAGACCCTGAATAGCCAAAGCAATCCTGAGAAAGAAAAACGTAGCTGGAGGAATCAGGCTCCCTGTCTTCAGACTATACTACAAAGCTACAGTAATCAAGACAGCATGGTACTGGCACAAAAACAGAAATACAGATCAATGGAACAGGATAGAAAGCCCAGAGATACATCCACGCACCTATGGTCACCTTCTCTCTGATAAAGGAGGCAAGAATATACAATGGAGAAAAGACAGCCTCTTCAATAACTGGTGCTGGGAAAACTGGACAGCTACATGTAACTGTAGTGTAGAAGACTCCCTAACACCATACACAAAAATAAACTCAAAATGGATTAAAGACCTAAATGTAAGGCCAGATACTATCAAACTCTTAGAGGAAAACATAGGCAGAACACTCTATGACAAAAATCACAGCTAGATACTTTTTGACCCACGTCCTAGAGAAATGGAAATAAAAACAAACAAATGGGACCTAATGAAACTTCAAAGCCTTTGCACAGCAAAGGAAACCATAAACAAGATAAAAAGACCACCCTCAGAATGGGAGAAAATATTTGCAAATGAAGCAACTGACAAAGGATTAATCTCCAAAACATACAAGCAGCTCATGCAGCTCAATATCAAAAAAACAAACAACCCAACCCAAAAATGGGCAGAAGACCTAAACAGACATTTCTCCAAAGAAGATATACAGATTGCCAACAAACATATGAAAGAATGCTCAACATTATTAATCATTAGAGAAATGCAAATCAATACTACAATGCGTTATTATCTCACACCAGTCAGAATGGCCATCATCAAAATATCTACACACAAAAAATGCTGGAGAGGGTATTTAGAAAAGGGAACCCTCTTGCACTGTCGGTGGGAATGTAAATTGATACAGCCACTGTGGAGAACAGTATGGAGCTTCCTTAAAAAACTACAAATAGAAGTACCATACGACCCAGCAATCCCATTACTGGGCATATACCCTGAGAAAACCACAATTCAAAAAGTGTCATGTAGCACAATGTTCATTGCAGCTCTATTTACAATAGCCAGGAAATGGAAACAACCTAAGTGTCCATCGACAGATGAATGGATAAAGAAGAAGTGGCACCTATATACCATGGAATATTACTCAGCCATAAAAAGAAACGAAATTGAGTTACTTGTAGTGAGGTGGATGGACCTAGAGTCTGTCATACAAAGTGAAATAAGTCAGATAGAGAAAAATACCATATATTAACACATATATATGGAATCTAGAACAAATAAATAAAATAAAATGGTCATGAGGAGCCTAGGAGCAAGACGGGAATATAGACACAGACCTACTAGAGAATGGACTTGAGGGTACAGGGAGGGTGAAGGGTAAGCTGGGACAAAGTGAGAGAGTGGCACGGACATATATACACAACCAAATGTAAAACAGATAGTGGTAAGCAGCCGCATATCAAAGGGAGATCACCTCGGCGCTTATCAGCTCGGTGCTTTGTGACCACCTAGAGGGATGGGAGGGAGGGAGACACAAGAGGAAAGAGACATGGGGACGTATGTATATGTATAACTGATTCACTTTGTTATAAAGCAGAAACTAACACACCATTTTAAAGCAATTATACTCCAATAAAGATGTTAAAAAAAATGACAACAAAAGGAAAAGAACATGTATCAATTATACTGTTCTGAAACAAACATGAAGCATCACTCAGGTACAGAAGATCTCCATTCTCAGCACATCATCTTTCAGCAGCAGTTGCCCAACCCCAGGGAGCCAATTCAGCTCCTCTACCAACAGTGTGTGTCTGCAGGAAGGTGCGGAAAGCAGAGAGCACAAATCGACAATGTCTTTTCTCTGTTGCTGTGCTCCTGACTATACGGATCTAATTCACCTACACAGGGTACTCTTTACTCCTAAGTAAGCACACATTGCTACTGCAAAATTGGAAATACGAGAAATTTTTTTAAAAAAAACAAAAAACTAAGTATTGGAAGGAATGCTGTAATACAATGAATTGTATTATGATAAATGGGTAGGTTGTGATATAGGTGATAGTGATATAGGTGAAGACAAACTTTTAGTGCTGCCATAAAGATTAAATGAATGCCTGGCACATGGAAAGTGCTAACTAAGTGATAGGTGCTATTATTATTACTATTATTATTACTACTATTATTATCAAAATATGCAAAGGTAGAATGCAAATTGTAAAGCATCATATATCTTACTGTTATTATTATCAGAGAGCAATTTTATGAAAGTCTGAGATGTTTTTGTTGTTTTCCATGGTAATTAGCAGAGAGGTCAGGAAAATCGGAGAAATTTTGACTGGGAGGAACTCTAAGCACCGTTTCATTCAGTTGTCTTTCTTTTTCAGATGGGTAACCTAAAATCAGATGTGACTTGTCCAACAGCACCAGCTGGTTAGTACCTGAGCTAGACAGCATTCTTTCACAATGATCAGGTCTTGTATTTGTTTTTTTTCCCTCCCCAACCAGCCTAGGTGTGCCTGGGAAAGGGACAGGGGGAATCAGGAAGAGGACGAATAGTATAATTGCCTAGTGATGCTTGAAATAGGTTTCAGAACCAAACACAAGAGGCATACCAATCCAGCTCAGCCATTTAGTTGACTATCTGGACCTGTTCAAGTAATTTCACTTTCCTGACATTCAGATTTCTCATTGGTAAAGGAGGGATAATAATACTTGCCTCGTAGAATGACATGGAATAGTTAGGAAAGTACTTCTTAGCAGAACGTGTGGCATGCTAGTAAGGGCTCAAAACTTGGCAGACATGATGATGGTAATGATGGTAGTGGTGACGCTGAGGATGGTGGTGAGGATGATAGAGAAGATGGTGGTGAGAAAGATGGAAACTGTTTATGGGTCAGTTCCTAGAAGGTGCTTTGACATAAGGCAGACTGTTGAAATTTATGTGCAGAGACATGACAGGAGCTACCTCATGGAAAAGCCCTGGGTCCTGGCAGCAGAGCCAATGGCTTAAGAGCCATATGACCCAAAGAATGTGATAACAGCTGAGGAGTAACTGATGCAACTAAGGTCTGGGGGTCAAACAGAGGGAGGAGTTGAAACCAGATGGCCTCTCCATTGGGTCCAGGTGAGGATGAGAAAGGAAAGGATGTGTCTTAAATGACAGCACTTCACTAATCAGTAATACATTTGGTCATTTACTTCCTAATGGTGAACATCTCACCAAAATTACTCTTGTCGATGAAATATGAACACTGCTAACTTATGGATTCAAAGAAGATGACACCCTTGTCTACACATCCTCTGTACACAAGTCCTAAGCACTGAAACTATGGATTTCCAGAAAGTCTTAAATAATTAATGTTGAGTTGGCAAAAAAGCTTGTTCGGGTTTTTCCGTAACGTGGAAAAACCTTAACGAACTTTTCGGCCAACCCATATAAATGCTTATTCTGCATCGTTATAATCTGTGAAGAATGTGTTCCATTCTGGAAGGAAGACGATAAAAGACAGAGAGGAGTGTAAAGAATAAGCAGCAGAGAGGAAAAGGGGCAGGAGACAGGAGAGGAGAGAGGTGATGTAATTTGCTTGTAACTCAGTAATGTCCTGTATTACACAAAACTAAAATATTCATTTCAGCCCCTTGGCTATGCTACCAAAAATATATGCTCAACCAAGGTTAATGTCTAAGTTGTGTAATGCGAATTTAGTACTAGAAAGTTTTGGACAAATTGGAGACTTCATCACATCTTGAAGTTTTTCAACCACAGGATAATACATCAGTCCCACAGTTAAATACCACAGTCAGCTGACCACCAACTTGCCTGAGGACAACAAACGCATAAAATAGAAGGCTATTAGCCTTTCGGAATTGATCATATCCATGAAGAAAGGAGGGTGGGAAAGCCATAATCAGTCTAAGCCACATGAAATGAGAAACTACACTTGCCAATTATCCTTTTGCAAATTTCACTCATGTGACATGATACAATTCTCAACGACTTCAATCATCAACAACTTGCATACAGAGACCACCCTTCTCCTCCCAATAGTTTGCAGAAATTGTAGAAGTAGGAGTAGGCAAACATCTTTAGAGCTGGCAAACAATCTAGGAAGTCATTCTATCATGGTTGTTATATCCTGGCTCTGCTGATATCTCAGAACAAAACTAAACATTATGGGGAACTTCAATTCAAGGCGTTCACTTAAAAGGCTGGATGGGCTGAATTAGGAGCAGAAACACACCAGGCCAGAGCTGGATGGACTCTGTGGGCCATGCAAGTCCACACAGTGAGCTGGAGAGCATAAAAAGGACTCTGATCCTGAAGAAGATCCACCCAACATCCTGGGGCGTGTTCCTTACAGCTGCTAGTCTCAACCACACTAAGTGAGACATGAGACAGGAGAGAGTCGTAGTTGGGTGTTTGGGTATGGCTCTCACAGACACTTGGGCTCACCACCCGGCTCTGCCACTTAGTAACTGTTTGTGGCTGAACAAATCACTTAAACTCTTTAAGGTTCAGACTTTCCATTTCCAAATATAATATCACCAGCCCCAACTGAAATTTATAAAAATTAAATGAGGTGATACGCGCAAAACCTTTAGCATGTCTGCTGAAAATGAAAATACGTAAAATACTGCTTAATTTGCAGGGCTACTGCAAGAATTAAATAAGTTATAATATATGAAAATCACTTAATGCCGTGCCTGCCATATAATATATACTCAATAAATACTAGCTCGTTGCTATTATAGACAAGTCCTGAGCCTTCCGTGCTCTGAGCCTTCCATGATTCTATAATCTCTGTCTCTTGCAACTAAAATATCAACCCAGGTTTCTTGTCTTCCAGCCCAGCATGCCTGCTACCACCCTGCTCAGAAATTGAGTCAGAATATACAGTACCAAGGCAGAAGCCCCAGTGATGAGCCAAGTGTCAGCTTCCTGCCCATCCCTGCAGACAGCCCTCCATCCCAGCCTGTGGTCCATGTTTCACAGACAACCCTGGTGTCAAGCACCACTTACTGTGCAGAATGACTGGCAAAGACACACATCCAACTCTGGCATTTACCCCAGAAACATAATTGAGGTCTGAGATGCTCTGAAGACATTTTGAGGAGGGGTCAGTTTGATGCCAACCTGTGTCATCTCTGCGGCAGACACTTCCCCCCCCACCACTATGTACAACTCATGACAATCTCAGAGCTCCCATGTGAGGTGAAGGTGAATGCCGTTCCTTGGACAGCTGCTCAAGGAAGTGGTTAATATATATTAATGAGGCATCACTTAAAATTGTTCTCCATTTCTCATAAACCAGTAATGTTTTTATACCAATTTTAGGCACATACAGTTACACCTATGGCTGGGCAACAATGATAAAAACAATAGCCAATGCTTATTGATGCTTAACTATGTGCCAGGGACAGTGCTCAGTACTTTAGGAACATAATCTCACTCAATCCCTACAGCAACTCCAGGGGCAGTGGTTGAAGGTAACCAGGCTGCATGCGACAGGGCACATCTCTTTGATTGGCCAACATAACAACAATTTTGTTTGGGGGGAAAGAGGGGGAGGACATGGGAAGAGGGGGAATCTTTTAAAATTGTCATCCAGCCACAAAACAGACAGCTTTCTACAAAGAAAGTAAGTCTCATTACAAGTAGAGCTTAAACCTTCTCTCCCCCTTCTGGACTTCCAAGTAACTGTGACATGTGTCTGAAACACCGTCCTATGGTTAAGCCCCTACATTTCTCAGGGAAGTCCCTCAATCTGCTCGCATTTCGGCATGCTGATCTAAGATTGACCAGGGTTGTTTTACATAAGTGAAATCAGCTTCCTCTAGTATCACTTCCCCCATTTTATAGATGAGAAAACTGAGGCAGTTACGTTCAGAAGCTCATACAGCTGGTAAGTGCCAGAGGGAGCATTTGAACCGAGCAGTGGTTGACCGCAGAGCCCAAGCTCTTCACCATTATATACACATTTTGTAATTTAACAAATGACAAGATACCAACGCCAGCCAGGTAATGAAAGTCATTCCTAACTTTCAATCACCAAATCGTAGTTCTATTTTTTTTTCCCCATGACTTTGAAAAGGAAAATGACAAAAACCATGCATGTATTTAAACACCATCATCAATCACACACCCACTACATACCCAGCACTCTGCACACAATGGGACCATCAACATTACCAAGTTGAGTGTCAGCTCCTGAGTAATTCACAGTTTGGAGGAGGAGAAATCTCTGCAAAAGAGGAGTTTCATAAAATGGAACAACATGTTCTCAGAAATACTGCCAGGGTTATAAGAACACAGAAGGACTAAGCCTTACCCCATGGGCACACCCAAAAACCTGTAAGGAAAAGAAGATACAGTGCAATTCTTACCATAAAAGGAAGACTTCGAAGAAACAGTCCTTTTGAATTGATCCATCCCTCTGCATGAGATGGAAAATCCTCAGCTGTGACAACATGCTGGATGATCTCTGATTTACACTGAAGGGCCAAGCATCTGTTTTCCCCACAAAGTAAATGACTCCCTGATAAATTGTTTTATGATGTTAGATTTGAGAGGTCTGATGGTTCTATCAGTCTCCTAGCAGAGGTCTCAGAACAACAAACAAACAAAAATAAAACAAAACATTGCGTCCTAGGTTATGAGAATGTTATTTTCACTGTTAATGTGGATCAGCCAGGTGGGGCACAGTAAGTTACTAATCTTTTTTGTTTTAATAAATGTGTTTACCAGCGAGGAGAAAGCAGCCTGATTCAATGTCTCATAGAACACTCAATTTCAGTAAATTAAAGTTAGTAACATTTCTCCGTGAGCTATGATAACATCTCACAGTGAATCTCAAACAAAACGCACCGAGTTGTGGGGAAATGTAGTGATGGGGTCGGGGGATGCCTCTTGCACCCTGGCAGCCTCTCCACTTGAGGGGAGAAAGGTTAATGTGCGTTCTCGTCACAGTTCAGAGATAGGCAGCTGTACGTCGCCTACTTTTCTGGATTCTATCCAGCGTTCATGGCTGCAAAACTGGGCGGACTTGAAGCCAAAAATTGCATCGAGAAAGACATCAAAAACAGAAAGTTGAGGCAGAATTATAAATAGAGGTTAGAAATAATTACAAATGCATAAATTGTCACCAGACACCTCTGCAACTATTACTAAGCATGAAATTAAGCCATGTGAAATGAAATGCATTATCAATAAACTTTCAGTTATAAATTAAGGCTAGGAAACCTACATTTCCTCCTTCCTGCCTATTGAAAAAAACAGAGCTCACTACTGAACAAAGTTTTTTCAACACTATGAAGTGGTGTAAAGATAGGGTGGTTAATGTTCCACTTTATAATGGATACCATAACATGTAACTGCAGACCAGTGCAATACATTGTAACGTAATTATTTGCGTAATTGTTGCATCGTTCTCTGAGACTCCATTCAAACTGTAATCTCAATTTTCCTACTCCCTCACGCTGGTGATTGGAAGCAGGGCTCTTCTCCCTTTGTGCCTGTGTGTCGTTGACTCTGTAACTCTCTTGCCCTTTTAATTAGTCCTCTCTTTCTGACCGCGGGTGTCAGAAATTACAGGGCAGGCTGTTCATGGACAGCTTGCTCTCTGTCTCTGAATTATAGTCCCTTATACTTGAACACACCTCTCCATTTACTATTTTTCTGTGCATGATCTCAATTGATTTTCACAATATCTCTAGGAGGGAGTCAGGGCAGGGATTATTATTCTCAGTTACCAGATGTGGAAAGATAGAGAAGCACTCAAAATCACAGGTCTTCACGAGGTCAAGAGCAAACTCAGGACTCCAAATGTTATCTCAGTTCTCTTTCCAGAATATGATGCTGGCTTCCTAATTCAAGAAGTAAGTTCCCCTGGTATTCCATACATGGTTTGCAGACTCAAAAGGGGTCAAGTAAATGAGATCAATGAGTGACTCAAATCAGGGCAAGACAACAAGGGAGTGATGGGGAGTATGGCAAAGTGGTGGGACCTCTGCCTAAAATTATGTTCATTCAAAGCAATTTTAAATGTGACGTGGGCCAAAGAGCACACACTTGGGAAAGGGTGGGTATGCAGTAAATGTGGATATCTGGCTAGCAATGGTGATCCCTGCATTATATGTATTTGTCAATTAAATCTAAGGAATAAGAGAGACCTTACACAGATGCATACCTGGGAACGATATCCCTCTCTGTTGGAGAAATGAGTTCACAAAGGCCCTCCTTCGTCTTGAGGGCCTCACAGTCTACTGGGAAATGACCCCTCAGGGAAGCCTCTCATCAACTCCTGTTCTCAGTCAGAATAAGGCAGGCTTTCTGGCAGGTTCCCATAACCCTCTGCGTGCATTGCAATGAGAAAGAATTGTGCGTGCAATGCAAGAGGGATTGTTTGTGCAGCTATCTCACCCCTAAACTTTGACTTCTTTACAGCAGCATAATGCCTGATCCTTCCTAGCTCTCAACAAATGGTTGACCATGAACTGCAGAAAGTTTCAATACAACCCACGGACTTTGATGGCAAACAAACAAAACAAACAGAGCTAGTTAAGATGAGCCAGTTTCTAACTGTGCGGAGAGCGACACACCTTGCACACTTATACTTGGTTCTTCAAGAGGCAGCAAAGCCTAGAGGTTAAGAGCACAGGGTTTAGATGTGAAGCAACCTGAATGCAAACTACAGCACCACGATGAATGCTCTGTGCAATCTTAAGCAAAGGCTCTGTAAAAACACTCTGAGCCTTATTTGCTCCTTCTATAAGAAAGGGACAATAATATCCATGTCACAGTGTCACTGTAAGAATTCAATGGAAAGAACACAGGTACTCCCTGAGTTTCACAAATTAATTTACTCAACAAAATTTACTCAACTCTGGTATCTCAGGGCATCTACTAGGTCCTGGGGATAAAGACCTAGTCCTTAATCTCATGGGGCTTTTATTCTAGCAGATAAGGTACACATTAAATAATCATACAATATAATAAATAAGGATTAAATAATCATACAAATAAATATAAAATTATAACTGCATTAAGTGTTTTGAAGGAGGCATGTATGGTACTATGGCACATGAGATTGGGGGTGGGGACGATCAGACCTGGCTGAGGAAGTTGAGAGGGAGTGGCCTCAGGAAGAAGGGGAAATAGCTGTAGAGGAGTAGAGGTCTGAAATAAGAGTAAGTATTAAGCAGCTGGGAACAGGAGGAAAAACTCTGAGCACAAAGACTGGCTTGTGTAAGGGCCCCACGAGGAAGGAGGCGATGAGGCAGAGCAGGGCGCATGCAAGAAATCACAAGGCAGACCGGGATGCCTCGACTGCTGAGAGCTATATGGGGAGCATGATCACGAGGCGGCTCAAGTGGCAGCAGGGGCCACACCAGGCTGAAACTTGTAGACCATGTTCTAGGAGCAATGGAGAGCCTTTGAAGGGCTTTAGCCTAGACTCATGAGATCATATTTGCTTTGTAAAAATATCACTCCAGCTGTACGTCACGTGAGAATGTACAATGCGGGGCAGTGGGCAGGAGGGGTACAGTTAAATGGATATCATGCTCTACCAATAAGAACCAAATGGTCATTTAGACCATAGTTTTGGCAATGAGATGGAAGAAAATGAGAGACTAGTGCTTAGTAAATGTTATTTCAATAACTTTGTTATTATTATTGTTATTATAGATATTACATGCATTATCTCACTTAATCCTTATAGAATCTGAGTAGGGAATCTCAGTCTCATCAAACAAATAGAAAACAAAGTCTTAAGAGACCTCAGTGATTTGCCCAGGGTCAAAGGGCTGGCCATACACTTGACTTGAAAGTACTTTGCATTATCGCAGACCGTCTTTGGACAATCAGGCTAAGAAATAAAGAAATAAAGTTAGAAATGCCTTAAAAAATGGCACCAACTGAGTTAAAAATGTAACATGAAAAAGGGGGGAAAACTGGCTCTTGTTTGAGCAAAAGAATGTTTTCCTTTTTTTTAATTTTGGAGCTTTGATATCGAATCTGTACCACAAACAAATACAGTTATTTCAAAGTTCCATGGCACTTAGAGACAGAAGCTGTGAGGGTGCCCAGGTACATAGGTCAAAGACTATAACAAACAGGTGCATTCATATCCATTGATAATTTGTCAAGCTCAAGAATGTAGAACTCCTGTTGGCAAATGATTTTACTATCTACTCTAAAACTATGCCTTATGATAATCTCTTATCATCGTCATCATTACACATAAATATATCTATTATTTAATCTTGTGTATATTTAATCAAAATACTTTGTACTCTATACACATAGGTACTAAGCAGGCCTGAAATAATCAAAGAATTGCATTTGGTAAAAAAAAAAAAGGAACGAACGAAGAGGGAGGGAGGGAGGAAAGAAGGAAGGAAAAAAAAGAGTAACTCCTAGACACAGAACCTAAGAGGTTTTATAGTTATTCCACGGAGGTGTAGTCATCTTGTCTAAATTTTTTACACTGTTCATAAGACCATCCTTCTACTTTTTACCCCAGGGGTTACAAATCAAATGCTTGCAGGAACCAGTCAGGGACCGTGAATGTACACAGCAGCCTGGAGGAACTAGTGAGCACACATCCCACCTAAAGGGCAGTCAAGTTTTATTCCAACACGCCTACACTCACACAGAAGCCCTGGCTCGTGTCACTTTGACCAAGGCCAAAATCAGTCCACCAGCCCCTCAGTGTTTGCTATTACATAGAGAAAGATCCCTAACTATTCACAAATTATTAGATGCATTATCTTTTTAAAATCTATTTTGTAATGTAAAGTATGAAGAGTTTTTAAAGTTCTTATTCTTGAAGAAAATTGCCATTTTAAGATGCTGTTCTATAAATATATTCTAGAAAGGGAATTTTTAAGAGAAATACAGTTCTTCATACGCTAATTAAAAGGGACGAACACCGGTTATTTTTTCCCTCCCAAATTAAATGCAGCCTTTCATGCATTTCTCCAGGGTGGTTTCCTTTTACTACCTAGCAGATATAGGAAAATAATACATGGAATATGTCAGATCTGGTCTCTGTTTAAATAAACTCTCTGCCCTTGGGGGAAAAAAAGATGCAAAGGAATGAGTAATGCATTAACTTTCTGTGCATTCTTTGAAATGTCCTCCCACACCAAAACTATTATTTATCCAAATCATATAAAAATATATTTTCTATTTGCAGTACATCTGTACATTCATTTTGAAGGCATTTGATTATACAAAATTGTTACTAGTGCCCCAATTCTAATTGTAACAATTATGATTTGCTTTATTACTTGCTTTTTAGGTTTATAGGACTCTTCTCCTCCCCAATATTAGCTTAAAAGTTGAAATCATTTTAGAACCTTTAAGTGAAGAAATGTTATTTCTCTCAAACCAACAAGAATGAATCAATTTCAGAAAACAGTGATAACTAGAGTCATTATGGGTTCAACAAAAACAGTTCATGCCAAATTCACCTGAGTTTAAACAGCGTGATAGAATTGCATAATTGTGGAATATATAGTTTTGGTAAAGAATCTGCTAAAATATTTCTTTATAAATTTATGAACAAGATGGAAAAAATGTGGGATAGGTGACAATAAGATTAGGATAGTAAGGGCATACCTGGTCAACCCACCATACACAAAGAACTTCATGACTGATATGAAACTGGAGAGGTTAAAGGAATGAAAGCATCTCTTGGAACGTGTGCAAGGCTCTGTTTGGTTGCTTCCTGTGTTTTGTGCTGCCTTTCAATATCTCTTAATCAAAAACTAGGAAAAGTCCTAGAAGTCAGTTGGGCTTTTCAAATGCCTGAATGTCACATGTTTAATACACTGAATGAAGTTCTTGAGTTTCAAAATGATCTAAACAGACCAGGGCCAATACCACAAATAAATTGCTTGACAAGGCTAAACATGTATTTCTGCATCTGAGTTCAAAATTAAATCCACTGCCTAATCATACAACAGAGAAATAATGTGACAATTCTTCAGAAGGAACAAAGAGTTATACCGTGATTCCAGGTTCATCTGAGATTGCAATGCTTTTACAATGGCACAAGGGAGAAAAAGCAGCATGCGTTTCAGTGTTTGACCAGTCTCCAGGCTCTGATGCTTCTAAGCTGTATGATCCCAGAACTTAATCTAAGTCTTAATTTCCTCCTTTATAAAATGGCAGTAATAATTATTTCTTAAGGAGTAATAAGGACTAAATGACATATTAAGTATAATAATAGTATTAATAACAATGATGGTAATATCTATCACTTATTTGAATCACTACCCGCTAGATATTGTGCTAAGTATTCTACATGCATTGTCTGTATTCTAAAATAGTGTTTGGTACACAGTAGGTTTCTAATAAACCACAGTTCTTATTATTAACTAGCTGGCCTTCCAGCATTATCTAGGAGAATCATTCACAAACAGTTAATTAAAACATCTCCACAGTTCCTTACTCTAGACCCTAGAGTCTATAGCTGCCACATACACTTTTGCCCTGTGAGGACCAGTTCTATCACAAGTCATGTCTATAATTCACCAACTTTTAAAAGTAGAGCTTGTGTGACACAGGCTACGTTTTGTGTCACATTATTCCAAACAGAGCCTCAAAAATGTGTTGAAACTTGAGTGATGTTGTAACAGTATATCAAACTTTAATTTTATTTCTTGGATAAGAAACGCTACCGTGGAATATGATGGGCTACTCTAATTAGGAGAAATTAAACAGATTTAGAGACCTGTAGAAGAGGGTAGCTGGGATTATGAGGGCTCTAAAACCATGATTTTTAGGATGAATAGTTGAAAGACTATGAATGTTCGGCCTGTGAAGAAGATTAGGGGGTGGGAGGTTTGAGAAAAACGGACGCTCTCTTCAAATGTGTAAAATGATTCCCTGTGGAATCATGAATAGATATAGGATGAAGGGGCTCAGGAGAAGTAACCTAAGAACGATGAGATGACCAACAATAGAACCAACCACATTAAGTTATAGAAAGTTCTGCATCACTGGAAATGGTTCAGCAAAGGCCTAACAATCTAGGACTGTTAGAGAAGAAAGGCCTCCCACCTGCAATATAATTTTAGATCACAGGTCTCAAACTAGCAGCCCACAGACAAAACAGACAACACGTTAAAGCTGCCCTCACTTAGTGTTTTCCTTCTAATCTGAGTTAAGTGTATTTTCAAATTTGAAAGATATCATTAAAACTCCCTCTTTTCAGCTTCCCTTGAAAATCAGAAGATATGGGAATACTCCAGCCACAAAATGACAATCAGTTGGAGTCTGCTTTAGACAGTCTCTACCATACTCTATGACTGACACCACTGGTTTTCATATCTCCTTGGGACTCCTGAATTAAATGATCTCTGGAGTTTCTTCAACCATCAGGATTCTCTAACTCAAATGGAAAGAATGCTGGGTGTAGCGGCGGAAGGTCCACATGTAAGTCCAACCTGACTTTTTGTCCTTGGACATCCTGCTTGAAATCTCTGATCCTCTTTTTTCTAATCAGGGAACAATGCTTCTTCGAGTCATCTCATAGGAGTGCACTTAAGGATGATGTGAAATCATTTCTGCAAGCAATGCTGAAGTGTTTGCAAAGGTAAAATATTACCACCAAACACACAGGATGGTTTATTTATTCATTTCAAGGATAGAATAATATGGCTTCAAATATTCTCTTAAAATAAAAACAGGTATGATGAATGTCTGAAATACCTATATTTTGAAAGAACACAGAGGAAATTACAGAAGGCCTGATGAAACTATTAAAAATCTAGCAGTGAATTGGGTGTGTGTGTTTAACACCTTTATCCCTGAGATGAATCAAGTTTATTAATTTAATATATTTTATATGACCTTTATAACACTTTACCTCCAAGAGCTTAGCAACTCTGCTTTTTTAAAATTAAACTAGTGTATATATATATATATATATATATATACACACATATATATACTATAGATATATATAAATACATACATGTATATGGAAAGGAAGGTAGGACCCTATGGAAATTTCCAGAAAGTTCAAGTTTGAAGACACAGAGAAAATGACACCACTCCTGAATGACTCATCCCAATCGCTGTACACATTCATGCACTTGATAATTACAAAACTCTGCATTTTCTTATATATGATTTGAGATTGGGTTTGTCAAAGAATCGTTGGAGGGAGGGTACTAGAAGAAGTAAAGGACTGAGCTAAAGAGTTAGAATGTGAGACGCTTGACATTCAGATCACGGATGTGGTGCAGTTGTTGCAGAGGACAAGATGTAGCACTGTGGTTCCCAAAGTGCGGCCCTCAGGTCAGGAGCAGCAGGATCACTCTGAACTTGTTAGAAATGAAAATTCTCCAGCCCCACCCCAGACTTACTGAGTCATAACTCTAGGGTGGGGGACCCAAGACTCTATTTTAAAAAGTCCCCAAGGTGATTGTGATGGACACCAAAATTTGAGAATCATAAGCCTAGGGCATGGCTAGGGTAGTAGTGAGATAAAGTAGGATGGAGAACAAGATTCACTGAAGGAGGAGAATTCAAGGAATTGACTGGGATAATGAGGAAATTATCTACAATGGGGACTGTAATCATTAAGAATTATGACCAGGGCTTCCCTGGTGGCGCAGTGGTTGAGTCCGCCTGCCAATGCAGGGGACACGGGTTTGTGCCCCGGTCCAGGAAGATCCCACATGCCTCGGAGCAGCCAGGCCCGAGAGCCATGGCCGCTGAGCCTGCGCGTCCGGAGCCTGTGCTCCGCAACGGGAGAGGCCGCAACAGTGAGAGGCCCACATACCGCAAAAAAAAAAAAAAGAAGAAGAAGAATTATGACCAGAGTAGTATTGAAGAAAGAGAGCAAACACAGGAGTGAAAATCTTTAAGAACATTGAGGCCATGGCCTGGGAGTTAGTGGATGACCATAACAAGGGAGAGTAGCTGGTAATATAGTTGGATGTTTCAAATTTCAAATCAAATAGCACATGGAAAGGCACTGTGGCAGGAAGGAGCAAGAGACTGAAAAAAACAAAGGTCAGCATGACCAGTGAGGGGTGGCTGGTGGTATGAGATAAGGTGGAGAGGTACGGAAAGGATATGATTCTTACCCTAAGACCTGATGAGAATAGCAGAATAATTTTAAGGTGGCCCAAAGTACCAGAATCAGACTTGCCTTTTTTAAGAGGTTCTTCAGGCAACCATGCGGAGACAAAGACTAATGGTCAGGCTGTAAAGTTGTTTAGGAATGTTAAGAGTCTGGTTGACTAGAGATAGGGTGAAATATGTAGAGATGTCAAGGATAATTCTGGGTTTCTGGTTGGCACAACTGGTACCATTTTATCAAGATAGGGAAGTAGGGAGTAATATCAGTAAGCTAGGGAAAAACTCTAAGGCTTCTGATAAAAATTATCTTATTATATAACCTTATAACACGGAGTACGATGAGTGCTATAATTCCACGAGAACTACCTTATGTTAATGGTAAACTGTGAAGCCAAAAGGCGGAGGTTCAAATCCCAGCTCTAGCACTCTGTAGCTGGCAACTCGTGAGCAAGTTGTTAACCATCTCATCTTTCAAATGAAAATAACAAGGCTTACTTCATAACTGACAATAAAAGGTCCCTACTCCCCAAGGAAAAGACCGAATGTTCTGCAGCCACCATCAGAGGGAACTGGTTTAAAGCTCATACAAATAGATCTATGGCAGTTTTGCACTAGTACACAAGCTTCTAAAAAGCCAGTTAATCAGTCAGAGTCCCTCCATCTGACAGTCAGTCAATTCCAGTAACCACACTTCCACAGGTAAAGGGCAGCTAAATTCCTAAACCCTTTGCTTCCGAAAGGCGGGCAATCCCAGAATTCCATTTACCATACCCCTTTCTGATTCCATCCTGCTGCCTCCCCCTCAAGAAGAAACCACTATCATCCATATCTTGAACTTTGTTTACATTCCTTTCCTTTAAAAAAATAAAAATAACTTTAGTGTTGTTTGTTTTGAAGAAAACGCAAACATGTTCTTATAAATAAGCTAATTTTATTCAATATTTTCATATTCATTTCTACGTTAGTATACAATATGTATATTCATAACTCACTCATTTCCTCTGCCATATAATCCATTGCATAAATATTCTACAACTTATTTACTCAACTCTCCTACTGATGGACATTTTGCTTATTCCCATTTTCTTGATATTATAAACAATGCTTTTATGAATATTCTGGTATGTGTCAACTGTGACACATGCAAAATATCTGGAGGATATATATATATACACACACACACACACACACACACACACACACACACACACACACACACACACACGAATGCAAGTGCTGAGTCATAATATAAGCCAATGTTTAACGTCACAAGAAAATGCAGCAACATAATCCTAAATGATGGCATTCCCCAAATCAATGTATGACAATTCTCTCCAACACTTCATGTTTTTCAGACTTCTTAATCTGTTCTAATCTAGCAAATATAAATGAGATCTAAGTGATGTTTCACTTTGCATTTCCCCAATTACTAATGAGGTCATGCAACTCTTCATATGCGTACTGGTTATATGTTTTTTTTCTTTTCGGGGTAACTCCTGTTGAAGTCCTTTTGCCCATTTTTCCATTAGGTTGTTTATCTTTTTCTTCTTTCATAGTAGCTTTTATATATTCTAGTCACAACTTTTTCAATATTTACATGTTTTTCAAAAAAAAAATTTTGGTTCATGGCTTATCTCTATATGTCTTTTGAAGAACAAAATATAAATAAAGGATCTGTAAATTCAATGATTTCCTTTGAAATGTCTCATTAAAATTGACAAGCTTCTAATTAGATTGATGATATGCACGCTTGTATTTTAAATAATTTCCTTTTATTCCTTTAAAGAGACATACCAAATTTATTTTTTATTCTATATGTGATCATTCCAATATGTGAAAATCTCAGGGGTTTCAGTCTGTTTTCTGTTTTGTTTTCCTTCGTATTTCTCTGACTGAAAATGGTCGGTTTTCTTGTGTATTTTTACCATCTTTGATTGTGGGATCATTTTTTTTTTATCTTCCCTGTGGGATTCCTGTAGTCCCAAATAGGGTATACTTTTCTCTAAAGAGGAACGGTGGATGCTCTCGCTGGAAAACAAGGGAGGCTACCAACCTAGGACCACTTGGTCCCCTTCCTTCCAGGTCCTAATATTATGCGGGAGCCAGGTTCGGCTTCCTTACCTTCTAGTTTACAACTGGCTCAAGGCTCCTCCTCAGAAATACAGCTGTATGAGTATCACATACAGAATAATTTTGGTCTTTCTTACTTGCTCCTTGCTCAGTACTTCTCACTTGGGTCTCAGTTCAAGGTTTATTGTTTTCTTTGGGGACAGTGGTTGGGTACATGGAGGGCTGGAGATTTCCCTTACTTGCATTGAAACCTAGGTTTATCCATGATCTAGGTGCTTTGTAGCCTTGAAGTAGCCCACATCAAGTGACAGTATAAAATAATCATTTTTAATTTATTGTTGTAAGAGTTCAGTGTATGTAATCATGGCCATATAAAACTGCCCACTTTCCTATTTTACAGTGGTTCTCTGAAGACATGTTGGAAATGTCACCCAATTATATTGTTCCTAGCTGATTACTTCCTTCTCTGAATCCTAGTGGATTCACTGTCTATAGCATCCAGTTTAACTCTTAATTATGTGCAATAGTTTACCACTCTCAATCTTCTCTGGGTAAATACATGCTGTTTCTAGGTTTTCCAAGGACAGAAAGCATTGTCTTTACTTGTCTTTTATTCTCCCAAGACCCCAAGTACAAAAGGTCCTCGACCAAAAAATAATTGTTGGCAATTTCCTTGTGTAAAAATTTTCATACAATTGAATTAAAAATAGAATTCTTGACAACAAAACCCAAAAGAGATACAATTATAGACCTACTCTTTTCCATACTAATTCATCCGTTTATCACAAGTAAAATCAATGATGAGAAATAATAAATACTCAATACCCTTCCTAAAACTATAATTTAAGCTGCTTTTGCAAAAAAGGAAAGAAGAGGTAGGAAGAGAAATGCTATCATCACTGCCTTGAAGGAAGATGAAACACTTCTTTTTGCATACAATAAACTGCATTTGTTTCTGTATGAATCTCTCTCTCTCTCTCTCTCTCTCTCACACACACACACACACACACACACACACACACACACACACACACATATTCTTAAACAAGAGAGGGGAACCAGAAGTATATTTCCTCCTCCAGATTTCAAAACCAAAACAGACCTAACGATACAAGCACGACCCCTTAGTGAATAAAATTATAAAGAGTCTAGCTACTCAGGACCAATTTGTAATCAGAGCATCAAGCCATACTGTACAAAAATGTCAATTCTGGTGCAGCCTTGATGAGCTAAGACTGAACACATGGGCCAGTTTATCATATTGTCCTGACTGTTCTCTTTTAAAGCTGGCAGGCCCAATTTGAGTACAAAAAGGATTTCAGTTTGAGTGATCTTGCATCTGAAAAAGAACCCACCCAGACTGACAATGTTTTCGTTGCTATTTTTTTTCTTAAGAGAAATAAATGCACAGAAAACATCCAATATAAGTATGTTCTCAAAATCAAATGGTTCTGTAAAACACTCTTCACTATGATGTATACAAACAAAAAGCTAGGAGTTAAGAGATACTTTTGTTGTTAAAAATATGTGTTGTCCAAGACAATGTATTAATACATTTCAAGCATTTTGATACAGTCTCCCTTTATTTCTTTTAGCTAGTGGGGGTAACACTGAGACAATCACACCAAAAGCTTCATTAAGGTAGGATGGGGAGGGCAGAATTGGCTGCTACTAATTCTCTGTGCTGTTTAATTTCATTCTACTTCCATCCAAACAACTGATTTTAAAAAGAAAAAACCTATAACTTTGAGTACAGAGTAAAATTTCCTCCCCACTTTGGCTGGTATGGAATTTCCCAGCTGATAACTTAAAACTTGCTTCTTTCAGAAATTTCACTGCCTTCCCTGCCTACCAATCAGGATGGAGCTGCCTGTCTCTTCCACTATTTCTCACCATCCAAATTAGTGAGTTCACTTTCTAATTTGTTCATTTATTCAAGTGAATGTTCCTTCATTGAACACTTGTTTCCTGGGTACACCTTTATGCTCCCTTCAAACTCACTAGGATAACAGGCAGGAGAGTTTCACTGAAAAATCCTGGACTCTGTAAAGTAAAATCTATTTTCTCATACTCTGGAAATAGTCATATAGCCTTCTTTAAAACTCCTGCAGAGGGCTTCCCTTCCCTGGTGGCGCAGTGGTTCAGAGTCCGCCTGCCGACGCAGGGGACACGGGTTCGTGCCCCGGTCCGGGAAGATCCCACATGCCACGGAGCGGCTGGGCCCGTGAGCCATGGCCGCTGAACCTGTGCGAAACTTCTGCAGAAACCTAGCTGAGGCAGATTAGATGGAATTTTGTTGTTGTTGTTGTTAACACGCCTATACATTGGCCTTAAACCAGCTTTTTCCTAGGAATCAACATGTGCTACTGTATTCCTCTACTTCAAGCACCACTAGCTTCCTTGCTGGTTCTCAACGGTGAAACACACAGTCCCACCTCAAGCCCTTTGTACATGTTCTCCCTTCTGCATGGAATGATCTTGTAGCAGATACCTCCGAGATAGCATGTGGCTGAAGTCTCAATAACACACAAGTGTTTGGGGTGAATAAATGCTGTTTGGGGTAAATCAATGCTGCCTCCAGATTCAGGAACAGGAAGCATTGTCTTTATTTGCCCCTTCTTTTCCCAGGATCAGATAAAAAGACAAAAGATCCTTAGCAAATACCTGTTGGTAGTTCATTGTATGGAAAAGTCCCACGTCCTTCCTTTTCCTCCCCCTCCCCCCTACACAGAGGCAGGTTGACTCCGGACTTTAGATTCTTAATCATTACACTTTACCACAGCGAAGTAAATCCCAGCACATCCACATGATGGCACCTTATGCAGCTCAGAAAAATAGAGAGGCAGCTCAATATAAACTTATGTTAACTACCCCTAAGATGTGCCATTTAAATTAAAAAAAAAAAAAGGTATAGCATATCTGTCATTCGTGTGAAAGAAACAAAAACAGGCGATCTGTCCCCATATATGGCAGGGAAAAAGCAGAAGACTCGGAAAACACAGCTGTACTAAGAAAGGGGGAACTGGGGACCGGGATCAGGGATGGAAGAGTTTTTGGTTTTGTTTTTCTTTTACCCAATTTGCGCTGTTTAGATTTTTACCATTCATAAGCAGTGATAAATAAATTAAAATTTACCATTTTAAAAAATTCTGCCCTCCCCCCCAACGCCGTCCCAATAGTTATCAGAGTTTCCAGAAAGCGTTCTTTGTATACCAAGTATGGAAAAACTAGACTGTCACTGGTGCTTGAATTAATGCCTTTAAACATAACAGTAATGCCCCCTGGACTGTGAAAGGGGAAGTGGTCCAGAGAGAAACAGGTATAGGAATAAAGGACACCCAGGTTGGCATCAGTGCTTCTTCCATCCTCCAGGATCTTATCCCCAGGCATTTGATCAAAAAGTCTGTAGAGCCCCACAGAGGAGTCACAGGGCCCCTACCACTGTTCCTGCCCCTCCACAGAGCCTCTCAACCACAGGCACCCTCCACCAAACCCATACATCACAAATCAATTCTGGCACTCAAATCTTGCAAAAAAAAAAAAAAAATTCTACAGGAAGGGAGTGGAAGTCAAGGCCAAGTAAAAGGCAGAGATGATGAGCAACCAATGGCAACAATCTGCTGTCAGACTGAATCTAATAATGGCCCAGAGTCCACAATCAAAGATGCGTTTGCTCATAGGTGTGGATGGGCATCGCGAGCCTGGGTGTAAGGCTGGTTCAGCTACTAGCTGCCATGGGATCTTGGACAAAGGAAAACTTTGGCTTCACTCCCCACAAGCTTCACTCTATCCATCTCTAAAAGTCTATAGGAGCAGATTCTGTCGGTGCTTTTCAGATTGTGTGTTTCACCCCATTAGTCATGAAACAAAAGTTGTGGGTCATACCATAATTTTTATAAATGACCTAGAATAGAATGGAAAGATATTACCCAAAGTAAAAAGGGGTAAATATTATTTTTTGAAACTTCTGTTTCAATTATATGTGTGACTAAGTTGTGGATACGTGGACATGTATACGGTGGGTAACAGAATACAGCAGAACAGGAAATGTCAGTAAATAACCTACAGCAAGAGTAAATATTACTTTTTTAAAACTTTTGTGTCAGTTGTGTGTGTGGATATGGACAGGTAAGGATGTAAAATATGTTTTTTAATGTACATTATAGTCATTTGAAAGCTGCAGGACCAGATATTCCCTAAGCATCTTTCAAGCTCAGAGTTTTATAAGTCAATTGGAGACAGTATTACCTACCAAAGTTTGAAAATAAGGAAAGTCTGAATTTAAAGCCCTGTTCTGCTAGTTACAGCAGCAGGGATTTGGTTCAAGTTAGCTTTCTAAGACTCTATTTCCTTCCCTTTCTCTAAAGATCCTACTTGGAGATTTGGATGTCTGGGAACAGGGAAAAGGAAGGAGATTTTCCCTTTCCTCCTGCCCTTTTGCATTGCTTCTCATTATTTTTTCCAGATCAGGATATTACGTTTTTTGTTTTTTGATTGTTTTTTTACTATTCTGGGTTTATCCCACCCCCACTTTTCAACATATTTGTCATCTCTATGGTAATATCATAATTCCCCTACCCATAACTATAACATTAGGTTACTGGGCATACAAGAGGAGAAAATACATGTGAGAACTCAGAACCATGTTGGCACATAGTAGGTCCTCAATAAAGGCAAACATTAACAGTAGCAAGAGAAGTAGTAGTAGGTGGTGTCCTGATACTGCTGGTAGTCCTGGTAGTATTTACCCTTAATGCTTGTCAAAATGCCTCCATCAAATGAGAATTATAGGGTGAGATGTTAGGTCTAGAGAGCTAAAGTAGCTAATTGATATCTTTACACAGGAAGTTTTGCATTTTAATAGAGGACCATAGAAAACCCAAATTATTTCAAGTCCCAAGGAATTACCCTTTAGTGGAGGAATTTCAGGCACCCAGACAAGCTAGAGAAGGGAGCAATTCATTCTGCTGGTAAAGGTACAAAGAGAGGTGCCTCTCCCTCGCACCCAGCCGTTGGACACCAAATCAAAAATAGCACCAATAATCTCAGACTGATGATGGTTGAGAGGCAAAGAGAATTCTTAACTGTGCCTTCTCTCCTTGAATAATCACAGTCTTGTTACTTTGGGTTGACCTGGCAAGCCTTTCGGGAGGCAGGGAAGGCGCTGTGTTGAGACATTTCTACTGCTTTGTCAGCACTGATTATAATGTTTCCAAAGGATCATCCACAATATATCGCACCAGTGATCTGTGTCTTACTGTCTCCACAATATTGATACCATGTGATACAGATCTGTGTGTTGACGATATCAGAGTACACTGCACACATTTCTGTGTATGAAGATGTATTTAGGCTGGTCTACTTAGTCAGACTCCAAGGCACCCCAGAGGTAGACAGAAAGGTGCCAAGGTGACTGCTTCCCATCTAAAAAAAAAAGCATTAAAAAGGAAGGGGAGCGTGAACTGAACCTCCGTTTTGCCAACATACCTGTGCCAGGGGCTTGGCAATGAACTTCCATACATCTCTATGTCTCCTTGAAATACCACACTCGAGAACATCAAAGAAAGATTTCTGTCAAGTCACGTTTCCTTATTTGGAAAGTAGACTGGGAATCCCAGAAACCCGTAAGACCTTGCCAACAACGCAGGACCCGCCAAGATGCTCTCCCACAAACGTCTCTGACACTTTGGGTTTCCCCTAGTAGCAGATCATTTAGTCCTGCTTCTCTCCTTCTCAGCACAGCCTTATCTTGGAATTGTGCAGAGTCCAGGCTATATACATGCACAGGGCTTGCAAGCATGCCTTCAAAGCAAAACAGTACCTCACCACTGATGTGTTCGTCACTCTCAGCTGTGCATTGAGAATCCCGGGCAAGCAGCCAGAAACCTCTGGCTCTCACACTGGCTCTGGCACTCACTTGCTGGGTGACCTTGGGCAAGTCTCTTTCCTTCTCTGAGTCTCCATTTTCTCACCTCTTGTACAAGCTGGTAGAACTAGATGATCTCTAACCTTGGTTCTAACTCCAGGAGCCTATTAATTTTTCTTTTTTTGGTACGTGGGCCTCTCACTGCTGTGGCCTCTCCCGTTGCGGAGCAACAGGCTCCGGACGCGCAGGCTCAGCGGCCGTGGCTCAGGGGCGCAGCCGCTCCGCGGCATGTGGGATCTTCCCGGACTGGGGCACGAACCCATGTCCCCTGCATGGGCAGGCGGACTCTCAACCACTGCGCCACCAGGGAAGCCCGCCTATTAATTTTTAAAACTTTTGGGCTGAGGAACAAAAGTGCCTTTCTGAGCAACTAATTAAATGTACAGATAAAATCACATTAACTTATAAATCAGAATGTCCCTTCTAATTACATCTTAAGCAACATCACGATGGAACTTGCCTAAAGCTACCAACATAGTTAGTCAACAACTACTGATACCATTACATCCGTCTTCCATCTAAAGAACTAAAGCCTCTGGGGACACATTATACAGCAAAGTTTTCAATTCCAACGTTTGGATGTTCTCCTTTTAGAGTTTGAGAACAATGCACACTTTTTCTCAAACCCTTAGAATTAGCTCAAAGCTTCAGCTGGTCATTTAAAAGAATTTTGTAAGTTTCCTATAGGTCACATACTGTCCTGGGCACTGTGGCTATACCTTCAGTTAAGACCAGGTCCATGATCTCAAGAAACTTATATACAGACTGAGTAGCAGATATAAAGAAATAAATGGATACATATTATAGTGTAAGTGAAGGAACATATCATAAAGACATCTAATTCAGCCCTTGAAGAGTCAAGCAGAATTTTTCCCAAAAAAACAGTATCTATGCTGAGACTTTAAAAACAGGTAGAAGTTATCCAAGCAAAAGCAGCAGGGGATGGATCCATGAACACTCTTCCCAATTGCTGGAAAAAGCAAAAGCAAGTATCTGGAGGTGATTTAACCACCTAAAAATTATCCCCCCAAATTCAAAAGATCCCCACCTACAATAGTTCTATTTGACACTCTCCTAATGGGTTTCATTAAAATACAAACCAGAGTATGTTTCTGTCTTAACATGTAAGGAAGGAACTCCCTTCCTTACTCATATCAATGTAACAGTAAGCGTCAGGAGAATTTTAAAGGGCAGATCTGAATGGCAAGTCTGAGTCCATTAGTTAGGATCTGGGTGACCTGGGCAAGCTGCTTAACTTCTGTGATGTCAGTTTTATCCTCGGTTTAATGGAGCCTGAAACACGACATCTGTTTCATAAATACTAGGTAAGCAGTGAGTCCTCACCATGTGCCAGACTTGGGCTTAGCACTTCAGTCACTGACCAAGGTAAGTCCTGGCAGCATACGCAGAAGGGACATCTTGTTCTCATCTTCAATGTCCAGGTGAAGAAACGGAGACGTGGGCAAGCTTAATAACCAGACCAAGGTTATAACAGCTAGCAAAGTGGAAGCAGGCCTTTACCTCTAACTGTCTATATTCAGAGCCCAAGTCTTAACCACTCAGAGTGTTTCCTTCCACCTTCTAATTTCTCCACTGCCAGCCATGCCAGAAAAGTAGGTTTGCCCCACTGAAGTAGCCAAAAAAATTCCCAGCCTAATTAAAGATGCAGACATTGTAAATGTAAGTTACTCCTCGGTTTGCGTTCCACTCACAAATGGCTGTGGTTGTTTAAAACACATGTATCGCACAGTTGCCTATCAATGCCACCTGAGCTCAATTACCACCCCTGACTAAGAGGTCAGGGCTAAAAGCAACAGATTCAGAAAATCAATTTGGACCTGAAAAGGGAAAGATGACGAACAGTTCGCTGGACAAGATGTCTGGCCCCTTTGGCCACTTTTCAATGAAACAGCGGGGAAAAGATGTTGATATCACCGAGAAAACAATTTAAGTGGGTTAGAAAGAGCGTGGGAGTGATGGCAACTTGTCACCTGCAGAAGGAGGCCCTGACATATTCTGAGGAACTCAAAAGCATAATGATGAAGGGGAGGAAAGAGGCTTTTCTTACCCCACAGCTAGATCCACTAAACTGGGAGACGGAGCCTGACACTTTGACCCAGGAGCACGCTGGCCTGGCTCACAGTGTCATTCTGTGTCAAGTGTTATCACAAACGCTGATGCTGATGCACTGAAGAGCATTTGATGCTTCCTTACACACTTTCCAACCAGGCACAGGAAAAACCGAGTCTAGCAAACATCTCTGTGATGGCTACACCTCTCAAAGAGCTTTCAAAGTTGCCTCTAGGTTGACCAGCTTCTTTCCTTACCCGTGGTACATCAGCATGGGCTGCAGCAGGCAGAGAGTATACTACTTTGTGTGTGTGTGTGTGTGTGTTGCTAGAAGCGGGAGGGGCTTGGAGTTCTCCTCTTGAAGCTGTTGGAGAGGGATCCACAGCATCAGATGCCAAAAGCTAGAGAATAACTGGGGCAAATGGTAAGAGGCAGAGGCAGACTGGAGGCAAGGACTAAAAATACAGATTTCTGGGCTCTCTGCCCAAAGGTTTTGATTCAGTAAGTCTCTAGTGGGGTCCAGGCACTTGTATTTTGATTAAGATGCTCATTTGCCCTCGAGGATCAGCCTGATGTGACAACTACTGGTGTAGTGGGGAGAAGGCTAGACTGAGACTCAAGATAGCAGGGCAATGGTCCCAGTTCAGACACCTACTGGTTGTAGGATCTCTGGCAAGTCACTTTTCAGTTCTTAAGCGGCTTTTCATTTTCCTCCATTGATAAAGTGGGGAGAGAGAGTGCTTGGGAAAGATCTCTGAGGATCTTTGACTCCATCAGTCTAGAATCAAGTACTGGGACTCGCAAGCAGCATGGTATGTAATTAGGACCTTAAACCCTGGAGTCAACCAGACCTGGGTTCACATTTCAGCACTGCTGCTTTCCAGGTGCTGAGCCACAACTTCTCTGGGACAAGTAAAGTCGCAGTTTCCTCAGCTACAAAACGCGGACGATAGTAACAGTGCCTATGGCATAGATCTTTGTGACTGTTAAACAGGCAGTGTACAAAGAACACCCAGGACAGTGCCCTGCCGTGTGCCCAGTACCTGTTGGTTGCGAACACCCCTGACAAGGTCAACCAGAAGAGCTGTCTGCTGTCCCCTGGAGCTACTGTGATTAATGAGGTTCAGGGAAAGGTAACCCTGGCTGAGCAATCCTCGGGCTTGTCCTTTTATCAAGAGAAATGCACAAGAAAAGAGTTTTGCTGGGGAGGACGGGATACCAGAGCGAGACGTGAAACTATATCTCTTAAGAGGAAATATGAGAACAAGTTAGAGAGGGGTGTTATACCATCTATACCATGTTTATCAAAATGTGGCTCAGGGATGCCCTGCTTTAGAATCAATGGAGCACTCATTAAATTAGCACATTCCTGTCCCTACTGGGGAAGTGGGTCCAGTATTGTGCTTTTCTCAGAAGCTACCCAGAAGATGCTTCCTTAAACAGGGTTTAGAGAATCACTGGCAAATACTATTAATGAAACAGCCCCCCGCCCCCTCAATTCTCCAGCCCTGTATTTACCCAGAAAAAAAAAAAACAAAAAAAAACAGTGAAGGCAAATGAACTTGTGCATCTGTGCGTTTACCAAGAATCTAAACTTCTTCTGCTCTTGTCATCTCCAGTGCAGCTGGGTTCCAAGCAGGTGTTCAACTTCTGCAGAATGCACGACTCCCCAGAGAAACAAACACTAACCCAGGTTTGGCTACTTAAGGGTGTGGATTATGTCAACTTCTGTGGAATGGCAGTGTGGTTTATAAAACTTAAATACAAAAAGCAAGTGCCTCCAGGGAGATCACCTCGGTGCTTTGTCCCCCTAGAGGGGTGGGACAGGGAGGGTGGGACAGAGATGCAAGAGGGAGGGGATATATGGATATGTATAGCTGATTCACTCTGTTATAAAGCACAGACTAACACACCATTGTAGAGCAATTATACTCCGTTAAAGATGTCAAAAAAAAAAAAAGCCAGTGCCTCCTGCTTCCTCTATTCTCCACCCTTCCTGTCCTCCCCACCCGACTTCTTTACCGTGTTCCCATTCCTTTCCCTTTATGGTTCCTTTGCTTACACTCTTCTTCGGAAATCTTTTCCTTTAAGTCCCTTACTTCCACTTCTCTCTCTCACTCCTCACTCCTCTTATGCTTTGCCCCATCTACCCTATACCTTTCCTTCTCTATCTCTTTCCCTCTCTCGTTTTGCCTCTCTATATGTTTCTCTCTCTCATTCCTCCCTTGTTCTGCCTCTGTGTGTCTCTCTGTGTCCCCTCACTCCCCCTTCTCTTCTTTCTCTGACTCTGTACCTCTCTTTGTCCTTCTGTCCTCTATTGTACACAATACCTTGCTGCGCATACCTCTTCTTGACGCCCCAGCTCCTGTCTCCCCTCCCAACAAGAAACCTCCAGGAGGCAGGCTTCTGGCTAGGCATGCATGCTCGCCCTGTGAAATCAGCCAACAACCCTCTACAAGTCAAGGGGCTCACTCTGCTTACAAAGTCTTGGTGACCTGCTGCCAGAGGCCCAGAGTGAGGAGAAGAACTCCTGGGAAGAGAGACGAAATGGGGGCTGGAAAGATGCAGCAGCAATTACATTACAGAGTGGAAACAGCAGGGCTAAACTGCTCTAGTACCCAGAACCTCCCCTGAAGAAGAAACTGCTGGACCAAGCGCTAGCAGTGGAGGGTTCTTTTGCGTTCTGAGTGTCCATCACCTCATTTCCATAGTACAAACAGCTCGCTGGCAGGCAGTGGAGTGGCGGCACACCAAGGGGGGTGCTGGGAAAGCTTTAGCACCTCAGAATCTCCATCGATCATCTCAAAGCCAATCAACCTCAAAACACAAAATCTGAGTTAAAAGTGAGTGTCTACTATGCATCCTGCCTCCAGACAACTCCCCTCCCCCCAGCTGCTCCCCCATCTTCCAACCTGACACCCACCTCTAAGTATCTCCTTTATAGACAGAGAGGCTTCTGCCTTGAGCAGAGATAACTGTCCCCAATCTACAAATGAGCAAACTGAGGGATGGAAAAGTCACTCGGCTGACTCTGGAAGATACTATAATACTTCGGGCTGCCACCGCTTTCAGGGCCCCGAGTATTCTGCACACTCAAATCACCGCAAGGATGGTGCATTCAGAAGAAACTTTTGCAAAGTGCTCCCACCTCCTCTCCCAGTTCGCATCTCCGAGGGTGGGTGCAGACCGTTGTCTCTCTCTATTCTCTTTCCGTCCAGCTCTCAAACTCGACCTGTCCCCACGCTTACCGGCGCACACCACCTGTACACACCCTTCCCACCCACCCCAGCCTCTCCATCTGAGTCTTAGGCTACAAGTGCAGGAGGGAGGTGAAGAAGAATAAACTCGTGCACGGCCCGGGTGCTTCTGCAACTCCCCTCCCCTTGAGGGAGTACAGAGGAGCAAAATGCTGAGGTTTGGCTCGGTGCCCAGCCTAGGGAGCTGGAATACCCGCCGCCAGGGACCACGAAGAAGGCCGGGCTCGCATCCGAGGACCAGCCAAGTACGCGTCGCCCCAGCTGAATGGGCCCCTCAGTGCCTGCAAGTTGAAACCTCAGTCAGGCACACAATGAGGCCGCTGTTTTCCGACAGGAGGCATTTGGATGCCTCATACACTCACCCCAAATCGGGCCTGAGAGCAGAGAGCGCATTTCCTTACCCATGTTCAGATGCGCCCCTTGAAGCAGCAGCCTGGGCCCCGCGGAGGGAGCGGCTCCCCTCCCCCGCGCCCGGCCACAGGAAGCCCGCGCAGGCCACCTGTTGGACTCTGTCCGGCGGCCCCAGATCTTGCGCCCCCAAACCCGCACCGCAGAGCGGGGCACCCAGGGTACCCTACCCGTCAGCGACAGAAAAATTTCACTCGCGCCTTCTCCTGTGGCTACCTTTCCCACTCCCAATCACACACATACACAGTTCCTTAATATCCCAGCAGTCGCCTCTTTAATGAAGCACGCTTAGCCTCCCCTAGGGCCCAGGGCTGCCCATGGTCTCCGAGAGCGCCCAGGTGGCTGCGGATCTCTAAGCGCACACGGTGAGTGCCTGTTTAATGCGCGGGCGGCTGAAAAGCCCCAAATGGCACACTGATTGGGGAACAGTCAGTGGCCTGCTCTAGGGAGCCCCTTTGCTCCTTGGCAAGCGGAAGAGGTATCCCTCCTTGGTTTAGAAATGAAGGAATTCGGGGAAGCCCCGAAGGCAATCGGATTGAGAGAACCAATGTTGCGTTTCGCTGCCAAATCCCAGGATAAGGTGCAAGGAGACAACTTTCTCGTGTCTCCCTGCCATCTCTGCAAGCAACTAGATAGGGGTAAACGGCGCCGCCTCGACCGGACTACTTACCCCTGGGTATGGACGCTGCCGGCGCAGGAGACCTCAGCAGACCCGCGCGCGCGGAATCCGCGAAACGCCTTGGTGTCTCGCTCCTCTCCTGGACCACGCGGCGAAGGCTACGCGCTCCAAGCCGGGCAGCCGAGGGCTGTGGATCCCATGGGTGGCGAGTTGGCAGAAGGCGCGCCGCCCGGCTGGGGGCGCATCGCTCCCAGGGCTGGCGGAGGCTGCGTTGGGGAGAGGGGCTCCCGGGGAAGTTGGCGGCGCTGGGGGCTGACTTCGGACTTCGCGCTCGCTTCGGCTCGAGCGGCCGGGCGCGTCCTCCAGGATAAACAGGGACTCGCCCGCGGAATGGGGGCCGGCTGCGGGAAACCTCCGCTGGCCGCCGCCTAGAAAGAGTGCGGCGGCATCGCTGCCTGGAATCCCCAGCTGCGGCTGGAGCCGAGAGCGAGTGAGGGCGCCGGGCTGCCTCCTCCCGGCTGCCGGCGCCCCCTTTTCAGAGTCCTGCTCGCCCCAGCTCGCCGCGCCCTTCCTTCTGTTCGTGTCCTCCCCTCCGCTGCTTCACCGGCTCTCGGGGCTCGTGGGGCTGGGCTCCGGGCAGAGGCTGAGCGGAAGGCGGCCGCAGAGCCCGCAGCATGGGAGGGCGATCTCGCCGGCTCGGGCTCGGGCTTGGGCTCCGGCAGCGGCAGCAGCTGCCGCTGCCTCCCGCGCGCCCACGTGCCGGAGCCCCGGTGTGCGCGCTTCGGCCGCGGGGCTGGAGGGAGGAAGCGAGGGCGAGCGGCGGATGTGGGTGGCGGGGAGAGTCTGCACGGCGGCGCAGCTGAGGGGAAGCCGCCGAGAGGCTCCCGAGGGCACGGGGCTCCTCGTCTTGCAGCTCCGGGAAGACTGGTGTGGAAGGCTCCCCAGCTCCCGCCTCCCTTTGCAGAGCGGAGGGAGCCTGAGTGAAACCTGGAGCTGGGGGGTGGGGGGGCGGCGGCGCTCCACTCCACAGGATCAGCTGCGAGCAGCGGCTGGAGGCGGCTACGTGTCTCCGCCAAAGGGACGTGTTCCAAGTATCCTTGAACCCCGGCACATCTACCCCGAGAAGAATGGGGTACAGAAACCCCGGGTGAGAGAGTACGCCTGTTCCGGCGTGCCCCGCCTTCCTCCCAGGCTAAGCGCTTTCCCCGTTAACCAACAGACTCCAAGGTGCTCCTCCTTCCAGGGAGAAAGGAGTTGTCTTGCAATATGGGCCTGACAACCTCCAATCAATTGACAAATAATTAGTGAGACTCACTTTGAGCGACGCCGGGCAATGCTTTGGATCATGGGGCCCTCCCTGGTTGGAAGCTGGGTCGTGTCCTCTGTTCTGCGTGCCCTTAGGCGGGCCCTCCCTGGGCCTCATTGCTCCAACCATAAAATGAGGTTCCTTCCTGATAGGGGTAAGAAAGACAAACACACGTGAGAATTTTAAAATTAGAAAATACTTCAAAACATGGATAATAGTTCAATACTAACGAGACGTATGATTAAAATAAGGGAGATTATCACAGAAAAATCGAAAATGAGATCTCTAAAACTTAGAAACCAACAAAATGTGCATTATCACTGGGCACACGTGCAGTCACTTGGAGATCTTAGGCTCCAATCTTCTCGTTATCTTAGTGGGGAAATAGAGGCTCAGAGAAGACAAATGGCCTGTCCAAGGTTACACAATCCGATTTGGTTTAGGTTAGTCTTAACGGCCAAACCTTTGCTTTTTCTGCCATACACCAGTACACGAATTATGTTCAGCATTGTTGTGCTGAGACATAGCAAAAGGGAAGAGAGATTCATTCCCTCTGAGGTTTCTCAAAAAAGGCTTTGAGAAAAGTGGAATTTAAGCTAACTTCTAAAGAGTAGGCAGGATTCAGATAAGTGGAAAAGCGAGATCATTCAAGGGGAGGGAGAGAGGTCACTAAAAGATGAAGAAGGACATGTTACAGCAGCAGCAAACAAGTTTGGCAGGAGCAGAGTGCTTGCCTAGGCGATGGGGAGCCATTAAAGGTGTTTTAGCAGTAAAAGAAAATAATGAAAGATTTGTTTTAGGATGATCAATATGGCCTGGTACAGGATGGATTAGGAGGTGAAGAGATGAGGGAGGAGGAAGGAAGAAAGGAAAGGAATTGCAGGCGGAGAAAACCTTTAGGAGGTCAAGGCAGCTATCAGGTGCAGGTGATGGAAGCCTGATGAAATGTAGGGGCAGGTAAAGGTGAAATAAATGAAACTTTTCCTGTCCTTGCTGTTAAAAGCCTGCTTTATAGGAAGCACTCTGCTGTTAATTGCAGGGGACACTATGGAATGGCACATGTGCTTGAGACATAATGGGAAACTGGGGGCTAATCCTCAGAGACAGCAGTGGAGCTTTTCACAATAACCGATCTGAAGCTTATCTGGTCCCTTGGTTTAGGGAGCTGGACAGCAACAGACTTAGGAAAAGAACGGACTAAGGATTTCTATCAATCTACCAAAAGCGAAAACCAGAAAGAGAAGGGAAAATCTTGTTTTCTTTTATTCCTTGGAGGCTCTTGAAGTCACCAATGAATGGCTTCAGGGGCTTCCTCAGGTCCTTCCACTGGAAATTGTCTTTCTAACACTGGATCTCCTTATGTGGACCAGCAGTAACAGCATCACCGGGGAGCTCACCAGAAAGAGAATCCGAGGCCCCACCATACACCAACTGACTCAGAACTTTCATCTTAACAAGATTCCTAGGTGATTTATATGCACATTAAGTCTGAGAAGCATTTCTCTATCTGGTCATGTCTTAAACTACTGTTCTTCAAACTAGCACATAGTAAAAACAAACAAACAAAAAAATCATATATATGGCACCGTGGCTATACACACACACACTTACTTATAAGTTAAATAAAAGTTTCACAAAACAACACATATCCTTACTGTGTGATTCACTTCAATATTTCCTATTCAATTTATTTTATTTTTTTAAAAAGCTGGTTATGACTTACTGATTGATTCCATGACCTAGTAGTGGACTGCAATTTGTGGTTTGAAATATATTGAGCTGTGCTATTAATTCTTTTTGCCTTGAGTTTTGGTTGTATGTTTGTGTATCTCTTCCACTAGACTGCGAGTTCCTTGAGGGCAAGTTTTAGATATTTTTTTATCATTGAAATATAGGCCAGAGGTTGACGGAGGGTTTTCTATGTAGTAGCAACTCAGTAAATATTCGAGGAGATAATCAATGAATGAATGTATAAATGGATGGGAGCCAGAGATTGGGGGAAGGCTGGGGGAAGAAGGGAGAGGACCTTGGAATGTAGGAAAGGATTAAGCCAAGAAAATGTTTATCCAAAACTCCAATTCCCTGAAGCAATATCAATGGACTATGAAGAGAAAAAGTCATTTCTAAAACAACCATGCATTCCAAATGTTCCACTGTCAGCCAGAATCTTATTTTCCAATAGAGTTCACCTTTATTGCTTCACAAAATTCCAAACTGTGGGGACTTGGTTATGATGGAAAACAGCTGAATAGCTAATGCAGATTATTAGACGAGGAAAAGAAATGAAGAGGTGGCAAAGACCAGTGAGTTCAAACCTGACACAAAAAGAGGAAAGCTTCCAGAATCTTGTCTTCCTGGGACGCAGGCCACTGACCAAGGGGAGGAAAGAACTAGGACTAATTACTTGGATTGAGGCAGATTTTGTCTGACTACATGGGATACTTGGTAATTACATGTTTCCAAATTCAAAATAGCTTTTTTTGGAGGTAGTAGTTTCCTTGCCATAGGATATATACCACAGAGAATGAAAAAGTACTTACTGTTCACTAACCAACAGAACTTTAGAGTAGAGAATGTTATGATTTATTTCAGATAAATAAACCATAACCTAAAGTGTGAATATCTGAGTCAGAGTATTTCATATTGTAAAGAGATCTCAAGTGGCCACCAGTTCAACTCCTCATTTTGAAGGAATCTATGAAAGTTACCACAGATTCCCTTATCACAGGGTATACAGTAAAGCTATAGACCTAGGATTTCATCTCAGGCTTTCAAACTCAGTCACCATGACTGCCTGTTATATTTTACATAGAAATGCCACAGACTACACATTTAGGAAGCCTTGTTTTAGTGTAAAGAAAGATTGATGAATTGCCTGAAAAGGCTGCAACTGGGAGGAGACATTTATTGAGTATCTACTGTGACGAAGGCACTGTAGCAGGTGTTTTGTTTTATTTCATAAAATCCCCACTTTAAAAAAATCCATGAAATAAGAGTTTTTAATCTCCATTTTGTGAATGAGGAAAGGAAGGCTCAGAGAGGGTAAATAATTTGCCCAACATTTTAAAGCTAGAAAGCTCCAGAGGAGGTTTTGAACAAAAGCCTATGTTCCTCCTAAGTCCATACTCTCCCTTTTCCTTATGCTTTGCTTCCAAATCACAGAAGATTTCAAGCAAAAACTGGCTGGAAGATGGAAGAACAGAATTCTGATTAGGGCAGAGGATTGAAATAGCTGACTTGATAAGTACACCCTTGTGCTGAGATCCTGGGATGCTTTGAAGGGTTGTTCACCTCAAGGTGGAAATACTATTAAGTACTTTGAGTACCCCTCCTGTGTGGAATCCACAAACTGACTCAGTGGTGACCCATTACGCTTGAGAGCTACTGTATAGCACAGGGAACGCTGCTCAGTATTCCGCAATAACCTACATGGTAAAAGAATTTGAAAAAGAATAGATACATGTATGTGTATAACTGAATCACTTTGCTGTACACCTGAAACTAACACAACATTGTTAATCAACTAGGCTCCACCATAAAATTTTTTAAAAAAGAAAAGAAAGTTGCAGAAACTAACAGACCATTGTAAAGCAATTATACCCCAATAAAGATGTTAAAAAAAAAGAAAAGAAAGTTAATGCTGCCGTTGAAAGCTGCATTGGCGGCATCTCAAAAGGAAATTTTGCATCCGGAGAATTTCATTCTCCAGGTAAATTAGTGTTCTTTTGTTTGTCAGAGTAATAGACATCAACTGAAGCTAGTTTGAGGGATGGGGAAGGAAACTCATTCTAAAGAACCAAGAGACTGAAGAAACACAGGGAAATTAGGGAAACAAGGCCTCGGGAAGGGACTGGAATTTGGGAATGAAATCTTGCCAGCTCTCATATTGTATGTGTGTATCTCTCTCTGTCTCTGTCTCTCTCTCCCTCTGTCTCTGTCTGTCTGTCTCTCTCTTTGTATCTCTTTTTCATCTCATTTTTGCTATGCTTCCACTTCTTGCCTCTGTTGCTGCAAAAGACCTCTCTACTCCTCTGCTAATGTGGCAGATTACATGGATCACATGCATTTCACAATTTGCTGTCTCTGGACCTCCAGTCTTTTTATCAGGAGAGGGTATCTCATTGGTCAAATTTCACCCCTGACCATCAGATAGAACCAGGAGGGTGTAGTCACAGTAGCAACAAACCTCCTTGGAGCTTAGCCCTGTGAATTAGATATAAAGCACTCAAGGTGGGTTGGGGAACATTCCAGAAAAAGTGCAGAAATACAGATACTATATTCCTTAACATGAACAATCTAATGCTTTAGAAGTGGTGTTGGGGATCTCAGTATACACACACTAGACTTACGTAGGAGATCGCCAGGGAGACAAGAGGATTGGTGACATGACAGATGGCTTAAAGCCCTAAAATGCAGTTGAGCCCCTTTTAAAGATCCCTGCCACCCAAGAACCTGTGCAGATGGACCAGAACTAATGGGAACTAATGAATATCCCAGGCACGTTTATCTGAAGATTCATTCTGTGCCTGGTTTCCTGGAAAGAACAGTGAATCAGGATTCAGAAAACCTGGATTCAAATCCTGCCTCTGCCCTTGCCTTTTATGCAGTTTTGGGCAAGGGACCTCACCTACCAAAATCAGGGTTAATAAGCATGCTTTGCCTACCTCAGAAAGTTGTCTCAAGAAGCAAATGAGATAATATGTGTAAAGCTAGCACTTTGTGAAATCTAAAGGACCGAGCAAATGTAAGAGATTATTAGTAATACAAGAAATCACAGGAAGCCAATGAGTTGTAACACCTAGGTTACCTTTGCAAATATCTATTCCAACATGTTCTTCGGAATAGAAAAAAATAATCCTGCTGCACGAAATGTAATGAACGTCAAGTGTGTCTATTCTATTCTTATGAAGCATGGTTGGATGAAAAGGATCAGTGCACCTCAGAAGTGAAGGGCTGAAAGTGTATAGTTTTCAAGATATTACTACAGCTTCAGGAGAGGAGGAGTAATAGTAGTAGTAGTAATACTAATAGCAGCAACCCAGTAGCAACAATAATAACCATCTGGTTGTTGTGTTCCAGGCATTGTGCTAAATGTTTTCCACTCAGTTGCTCAGTAAATTCATAGAACCTTCTCAGTCAGGCTCCCTTACTGTCTCTGTTTTAAAGGTGAGGAAACTGAGTCAGGGAAAGTTAATAATTTACCCACAGTCTCAAATATGATAAGTGGGAGAGTCCAGAGTAAAACTCAGTTAACTTCAATCCAAAGTTAAAGCAAATAACCAAGACACTACTCTGTATTTTAGAAGAAAATGTGATAAATGCCAAGTTTTGGTGGTGACAAAAAGTAGTAGATAAAGGAGAGCATCTAACTATTCAGTCATAGATCCACGTTTTTGATTCATATTTTTTCCATTGAATGTGGATGATCTCTAAACAAAATTTAACTAATTTAATCACTACACACCTATATTAATTACATTAAAATGACAGTACCAATTATCAGTGAAAATACTGAGTAACAAGAACCCTCATGCATTGCTAGTGGAAAGGCAAAGTGGTACAACCACTTAGAAGACAGTTTGGTGGTTTCTTAAAAGTTAAACATAGTCTTACGATGCAATTGACCAATTACATTCCTAGGTATTTATCCAATTGATTTGAACACTTCACACAAAAACCTGCAGGCAAATGTTTATCACAGCTCTATTCATCACCAAAAACTAGAAGCAACCAAGAAGTCCTTCAATAGGTAAATGGATAAACAAACTGTGGTGTATCCATACAAGCTATATAATACAATAGTGCAGTGCACCTAAAACTGTCAAAAAGCAATGAAAACATAAACTTAGAAGCTATCATGGCCAAGGTACACCTAAGGAGACATGATGACTAAATGTAATATGGTATCCTAGTGAGATCTTGGAAAAGAAAAAAGACATTTGATTAAAAACTAAGATATCTGAATAACATGGACTTTAGTTAACAACAATGTATTATTGGTTCATTAATTGTGACAAATCTACCATACTAATTTAGTTCGAGTGGGTATGAGGTATATGGGTATATGAAACTGTCTCCATTGGCTTGGTAATTTTTCTATAAATCTAAAACCATTCTAAAATTAAAAGTTGATTTTTCAAAAGGTAAAAATCAAAACCAAAAAACCAATGAACTGTAAAGTCCCAAGAGATATGCTATAGGGAATACATAGTTTTCTTTCCTCAAATAATAAAATGTTGAAACCAAAAAACTCCAGAACAAAAGAAAGAAGAAAACAAAACTCAACAAATTTAGACTCATCAATGAGGAAAAAAAGAACAGTTAATTTTCCAGACAGGTCAATGTTCCCATTTGAAATCATTAAAAGCTTCATGCTGTGGTCAAGGACAATCTTCTTCCTAATTCTTCTGCCTGCCAGACCTGTTCTGTTCATATTTAATGGCTATTTAGACATCTCAAAGATAATATTGATCTGTGTCTTAAAGTGGAATTGATTATTCAGCATGCCACTATTAAAATGTCCCTTTATTGCCTAGGACTTTGCCTCAGGGCACATTAATGCTGTTTTGTCAACAGCATGTCTTCAGTGGCTAATAGAGTCACTCTCAGCTAAGCAGGTACAGTCAAATTTCATGAAGGGAGTTTGATTTACGTTTAGGAGCTAATAACAAAATGCAAGTTTGGATATACAAGACCGTGTGCCAATTTATTTCTGGGAAGAAAACTAGAGGGAATCCTTTAAAAAAAAAAAGGACTGTTTTCTATCATCTGGAGATGACTTAGTGGAGAAAAATGTGTGTATGCTAACTGAAGCCATTTGAACTGAGTAAAACAATTAGGAGGTGATTCAAATCCTAATTTCCATCTATTTTGCTCATTTACTCATTGGCTTGTTGGAGGAGAGAACAGCAAAACGAAGATTGTCAAGCCAGTTCAGAATTACTAAAGGGAAGGATTCTACATTCTACTATTCACCTGCACTATGGCAAACCAGGCAGAACTGAACTACTCTTGTGGACTTCAAAGGCTGTATAATTTTTCTGCAATGCTTTCTCAGTACAGTAGTTTTTTAGGAGAGTATATTTTATGTGAGTTCTTTCTGTTGTGGTGATAGTTTTGACTAACACAAATATTACTTCAATGCAGGATACTTGTTCTCCCGGAAAATGTTTTCAGAATAAACATTTTAGATACAGCATACCAGTGGATCCAAATACTTTTTTTAGCAGTCTGGAAACTCATGAGATTAAATTACGTATGTAAGATATGAATTTTGCGAATTTAGCAAACCTAATTTATTGTTAGAAATAATTTATTGTTGAAGTAAGATATCATGAAGTATGCCCCAGCAATTCCATTCCTAGGTATATACTACACACTGATGTTCAAACAAAAGCGTGTACTCATATGTTCATAGCAGCACTATTCACAACAGCCAAAAGGTGGAAACAACTCAAATGCTCATCAGCTCATGAAGAGAAAAACAAAATGTAGCATATCTATACATTGGAATATCATTCAGCCATAAAAGGCTGAATAATATGTAGCGTGTTGTACATGTTACAACGTGAATGAAACTAGAAAACATAACGCTAAGTGAAAGAAGTCAGAAATAAAAGGTCACATATTGTATGAGTTCATTTATGTAAAGTATTCAGAATAGGCAAACAGAGACAAAAATGCAGATTAATGGTTTTGAGAGAACGGACAAAGTGAGGAATGGCAAGTTCCTTCTTCCTGTGGAGTGATGAAAGTGCTGTGGGACAAGAGAGTGATAATGCACATTGTGAATGAACTAAAAGCCATTGAATTGTATATATTAAAATGGTTAAAATGGTGAGTTTATATTATGCGAATGTCCCATCAGTAGAAATTTATATAAATGTATCAGGTATCATGTATATAAATGTATCATGAGCACATGTGTTGGGAAGCACCTGTACACTGAACCACTATCTTTGTATAATTGTAACTACACATTGCGCTCATGCCAGATGGAGGGGGGATTCGAAAACAGGACGTGTAGACACTGCCGAGCCAAAAGAACGTGGAGAAAAAGAGCTGCTTTTTTTTCCCAGGAGAATCAACTCCCTATTAATACTCGGCCACTCAGCTGTTCTTTACTACCAAAAACATCCAAAGTAGAAATATAAAAACAACCTGCCATCCGGCAGAGGAGCAGATGGAAGTCAGATGGTCTGTCAGGCTAGGAAGAGGCTGTGGTGGGTACGACACTACTCATGAGCTGTGCGTGGCATCTGAAAAGTGCATCCGGATTATCCAGCAGGGTCTACAAAGTCAACGCAGGTCTGGCCATGCTGTAGGTGGGGTTACTTAGCAGACCCACAGATATGAAACCTTGATGGGAGGTGCGGTGGGCAGGTAGCTGATCAGTGAAGAAGCATGAATGTGAGAAAGGAGCAGAGGATAAACAGGAAATCATGAAGGAGGTCAAGTTAAACAGCCTTTGCCAAACACGTCTGATCTCAGTTTCCCTTTTTTTGTGGGGGAGGCGGTATCTCTCTTACTATCTCTCAACTCATTTCATGTCACAGCACTGTGCAGACGAGGTAAAGCCAATGATAGTTCACAGAGTTACAACATCGGCGCTGATCACACTGATGCTAAAAGCAGTTTCCACTTGCCTGGTGCTAACTATGAGCCAGGCGGGAGCTAAGAGCAACTAAGGATTATCTCGTTTAGTACCCACACACCCTTCAAGGTAGGCATTATCCCATTCAGTGAGGACTTGAGGAAACTAAGGCTTGTCCAGGTGAAAGAACTCTCTCAAGGTCTCCCATCTAGTGGCCAAACCGGTGTTTGAGAGCTGGGAGTCTGACTGTAGTGCTCTTCTAATCACAGAGATACCTTCAATAACAGCTATACTCACAGAAAGTTTTCAGGGAAAAGCTCATGAGCCCTTGACTCTGAAGAAATGTGCAAAGGGATTTTCAAAGGCCCAGCAGCAAACCAGTGAAGACAGCGTAAAAGCCAGGATGTGAGGAAGTGTGAAGTAGGAGAGAAAGAGGTACGAAAAAATAGACTTAACTCGCTTTATTGTCATCATCTATTTACACAACAGTCACCTCCACTAAACTGAGAGCGCGTAGCAGGCAGGAACCCTGAGCTTTTCGCCCTGGTGCATAGTACAATGCCTGTATCCAATAAGCCTTTATAAATATTTTTGAATAAAACTGGACTTCTGGTATAATGACTGATAAGAATAATAATAGTTGCTACCATTTATTGAGCATTTAACTTATGCTTAGAAATGCACACTTCATAAAGCTTATATCTCTTTTCCACCTCCCCACAAATGAAGTAAGTGTAATTACAGACAAAGGAACTGAAGTTCAAATAACTTTCACAAATTCAACCGTCTAGTAAAAAGTGAACTGTATTTCAAATCCTAATCTCTATGACTCCAAATCCCAGGTGCTTTAACCTCTTCTATTTTCTATAATAAATGATCCATCCTTTAGTGAGGAGGGATTAGTGACTATGCGCGTTTTGGAAAAGGAAAAGGAAAATTATAATGTAATGTCAGTTTTTAAAAAACCTGAATGCAAAATTATACACGTGATTTGATTACAACTGGGTAAGAATTCACAGCATACAAAGGAAACAGCAGGAAGCCTGGAAAATAAAACAGCCGTATAAGAATGGTGAGACTATGGATAATTTTTTTAACATTTTGCTTAATTTTTCTATAATGTTAAGAATAAATAAGATTTGAAGATAAATACACATGTAATAAAACAAATTATTATATGCACACAAACTGATGGCTTTAGGCAGAATCATTGCTTTTAAGCTATGGTTGTAGATCCAGGATAATTATATGACATCTTGGGTACCATATTTTCCTAAAGATATGGCAAAGCTCCGTGAAACAGGAATTTTGAGTCTTCCTCAATTCCCTAGCTAAGATGAAAAGTTTGAAAATATTCTCCTCAGTGGAACCTTCAAAAATATCACTTGCTGTAAATATAACTTCAAACCAGTTTCTCCTTTCATATAATCTATGAAATATTCTCTGTCTCCATGTATATTAAGTTTTATTACTTCTGAAAACATCAACTTCACCATCAGTCTTTCATCCTGGGCCCAGTTATCTGTTTAAAAGCCAGGTCAATATATGGCACTTCCCTCTTTAAAAACCCTCCAGCACTTCCCATTACATAAAGAATGGTCAGAACTCCAGGTCCTAATCTCTATTCCCTCTTACAATCCTCCATAGACCATATGCTCTACTCACAATTTGCCATTCACATTCATAACGTTCATGATTTCATGCCTTTCTTGTAACAGAAACTTGGTTTCAAACGCCTTTGCCTCACGTATCAAATCTTGTCTCATTCCTCAAGATTCAAGAGTACTGCTTCTGTTACACCTTTAATAATATTGCACGCCCAGGTTTAAATGATTCAAGATGCCGTGATCCCAATGCATAATCTCTGTATTGCTACAGCTTACTATATTCTGTCTTCTCTGATATAATAATAGTAGATAACATTTATCAAATATATTGATTATGCATGTTATATGTATTAGCTCACTTAAAATAGCAATGCTAGGACCTTAGAACTATTAGCACCATTTAAGAAAAAAGGAACCAGAGACCAGGATGATAAAATTCTCACCCCGGAGTATAATGAGTAAGCATCAGAGATGAACTTTGAACTCAGGTGTGCCTGACCCAAAACACTGTGCTCTTAACTACTACATTTCAAAAACGCTCTCCAAATTTCCAGTTGTCTGCCTGGGAAATTAATTGGAGGCAAATGTTTTGGATGGCAGAAACATATGCATATACTCCAGTGCCAGGCTAAGCCTGAAACAAAAGGAAAAATCAGTAATACCAATCCTGTCTTTATTTAAAATTTGGTAGTTTTTCATCATGGATTTCCTTGAATTTATTTTGTTGTTTAAAATATTACATAAAATATTAGCTATCTTGAATCCTGCGTTTCCTGGCATGCCTTCACATTTTGCACCCAAGGTGAGTGCCTAACATGCCCCACCCTAGTCCTGGCCCAGCTTCACAGTGTCTGACACATAGGGGGCGCTTAAAAAAATTGGCTTGTATATTGAGTTTAACTTGTCAGTCTTTTCCATAGGACCTCAAACTCCTTAGAGGCAGTAACTGTAAGTGATCCCTTTTTGTAATCTTACTAACGCCCACACTGTAGCTTTTCAGTTCGATCCTCAAAAAATGTTTTGAATGAAAAACACTCCCACTCTCACCTTCAACTGTGGCAGACTCATACTTCACAATGCCCATTAGAAGGTTACCCTCCACAACGAAAAACTTGCCATCTGACCATAGCTCTAACTTTTCATTAGCTGCCAAATCATATGCTATGTGACCAAAAAAAACAAAGTAAGAATTGAAGGTCAACTTTGTTTCCTCTAAGTTCTGCCCCGAAGTCCCTCTTCATTGAAAGTTTTAAAGAACCATTTTTAGTTTCTCTCAAGGATGTCTTGCATCACTATAACTAATTCTCCAAACACAATGATGGAACTCCTGTTGTTAATGAGTCATGATACTTCATGTGACTGGAAAATATAGGCCAAGGATTTGTTTCAAAGTTTTGAAAGATAATTGTCTTTGTGCAGTCTTGCTGTCGGTATAGCCGTTCGACAAACTGAAGATGCTCTGCAGAGGAAAGAAGCTGTTAATTCATAGAGCTTGGGTTGACATTCTAGCTCCATCACTTACTAGCTGTGTGGTATTTGCAAGTAACAGAACCTCTCCAAAGCATATCTGAAAAACGGAGATAATAATAATAACACCTCCATCAAGGGAAAATGCTGTATCTAGCACCCAGTAACTGCTCAATAAATATGAACTCTTGTTTTTCATTTAATGCATGTATATTAAGAGCTACTGTATGCTAGGTGCTGGGCTAGGCATTAGGAATAAAGAGTAGATCAAGCACAAAATTAGTGATTGTTAAATTAAGCTATATTCATTGAGCATCTACCATGTAAGTCACTCTACCAGAAATTGTAGGAGAACAAAGAGGAATAAGACAAAATCTCAGCCTTTAAGACATTAGTATGAAATGTTATTGATTTCAAACAAAAAAGGAGAGGCTACTAATAATTAAAGAAACTGATAAATAAATGTGTTTGTTAAGGATGAACCAAACTATGTAATGTTGCTGACAGTTTAATACAAGAAGGTCTGGAGGGAAATTTTTGCATCTTTGTTCAATTATGTGAAACAAATAGTTTATTCCAGGAGAATGTAGAAAAAATTAAATCAGACTGAGAGAAGATGTAGATTCTGGCCACAATCTCTACTAGTAATGATAGCTTGGTGAAGTCATTTCACCTTCCACTTTTAAAATGGGGTTGTTCAGAATTTTAGGTGAAATAATCTTAGTTGGTTTGTCAGCTTAGGTACTTAGGGAAGCAGATGAATGACAGAATGAGAAACACAGAGATTTATTGGGGGAAATGCCTGTGTGTGTGTTATGGGATGAACTGTGTTCCCCTAAAATTCAAATGTTGAAGTCCTAAACCCTAGTATCTCAGAATGAAATGGCATTTGGAGACAGGGCCTTTATGGAGGTAATTAAATTCAAATGAGGTCATTGGAGTGGGCCCTACTCCAGTACGACTGATATCCTTATAAAAAAAGGAGACTGGGGACTGCCGGGGGCTTGGCCAAGATGGCAGAGTAGGAAGACCCTGAGCTCACCTCATCTCATGGGCACAACAAAATTACAACTATTTAAAGAACAACTATTAATGAGAAAAAGTGGAATCTACCAGAAAGGATCTTCTACACTAAAGACATAAAGAAGGAGAGAACGAACCACAATGAGATGGGTAGGAGGGGTGGAGTCATGGTATAATCAAGACCCATATACCCAAGCCGGAAAACCACAAGCAGGAGAATAATTACAGTGGCAAAGCCTCTCTCCAAGGAATGAGGGGTCTGAGAACCATATTGGCTTCCCTAGCCCAGGAGTCCTGTACCAGGAAGATAAGCCCCTAGAACATGTTTGGCTGTGAAGGTCAGCAGGGCTTACTTTCAGGAGACTCAGAGTGCTGTGGGAAATAGAGACTCCATTCTTTAAGGGTGCACACAAAAGCTCCGGGACCCAGGGCAGAAGCAGTAATTTAAAAGGAGCCTGGGGGACTTCCCTGGTGGTGCAGTGGTTAAGAATCCGCCAGCCAATGCAGGGGACAGAGGTTCAAGCCCTGGTCCAGGAAGAGCTCACATGCCACAGAGCAACTAAGCCCGTGCGCCGCAACTACTGAGCCTGCACACTAGAGCCTGCATGCTACAACTACTGAAGCCCATGCACCTAGAGCTTGTGCTCTGTAACAAAGAAAAGCCACCACAAAATGAGAAGCCCACACACCACAACAAAGAGTAGCCCGCGCTCGCAGCAACTAGAGAGAAAGCCCGCACGCAGCAACAAAGACCCAACACAGCCAAAAATAGATAAATTTTTAAAATAAAATAAAATAAAAGGAGCCTGGGTCGGACTTCCCTGGTGGTGCAGTGGTTAAGAATCGGCGTGCCAATGCACGGGACACGGGTTCAATCCCTGGTCCAGGAAGATCCCACGTGCCGCGGAGAAACTAAGCCCGTGAGCCACAACTACTGAGCCCGCAGGCTCTAAGGCCCACGTGCTGCAACTAGCAAGGCCGCATGCTGCAGCTACTGAGCCCAGGTAACTAGAGCCCGTGCTCTGCAACAAGAGAAGCCACCGCACTGAGTAGCCCACGCACTGCAACGAAGAGTGGCCCCCACTCGCGGCAAGCAGGGAAAGCCCACATGCAGCAACGAAGATCCAATGCAGCCAAATATATAAAATAATATAAAATAAAATGAGCCTGGGTCAGGCCCACCTGCTGATCTTACAGAATCTCCTAGAGAGGCAGGAGGCAACTGGAGCTCATTCTGGGGACATGGGCACTGGAAGCAGCCATTTGGAAAGCTCATGCTACCAGCTGGACACAGGTGCTGGCAAGCACCATTTTAGAAGCCGCCCTCTAGCTTATTAGCCTCTGGACCCATCCACACCCCCACTACCCAGCCTGTATGCACCAGTCCTGGGATGCCTCAGGCCAAACAACCATCTGGGAGGGGACACAGACCTGGCAACCAGAAGCAGGCTGCCTTACAATCCCCTGAGCTCACAGCCACCCCTGGGTATGACCCTGTCTGTTAGAGAGCCCAGGACACAGCCCCAAGCACCAGTGTGCAGGCACTAGACTCAGGACCCCCAAGACCCTGAATTCAGAGACCCCAGGACCTGGCCTTACCCACAAGGCAACAACCCCAGGATATCACAGGCCCTGGCCCCACCCACCAGCAGGTGGATACCAGCCCCAGGACAACTGTATCCCTGCAGCCTGCTGAGGCAGGACCCAGATAACCTGCCAGCAGGCCAGCACCAGCCCTAGGACCTGCTGGGTCCTGGTCTTGACCCCCAGAAGGCCAACAACAGCTCTAAGACACATTGGGCCCCTCGGCCAGCAGCCCTGGGATCCAGCCCCCATACCAGCGGTCAACACTAGTTTGAGGACACCACTCATCACCCAATCATATGTGTCAGGAACTGGCCCCACCCATCAGTGGTCCAATACCAGCTCTGGAACCCCGGGGGCCCTGCACCAGAGACCCTAGGACACATTTCTGCATGACAGAGGGCTGGCAGTAGTCCTGGAATCTCTTGGACCCTGCCCCTGCCCACTGAGGGTAGACACTAGCCCCAGGACGACAGCAGTCCCACAGCCTGCCTTGTCAGGACACAGACAACATAGCAACAGGCTTGCATCAGCCCTGGGACCCCACAGGCTCCAGCCCTGCCCACTACCAGGCCAACTCTAGCTCTGGGACACCTTGGATACTTCAGCCAGTGGCCCAGGGAACCAGCCCCACCTGCCAGCTGGCTGACACCATCTTTGGGACCCCAGGGCCCTGTAGTTCATAGTTATAAAAGTCCACCTCAGGAAACATGAGAAATCTCAAGCAAACAAATAAAGGAACTAGAAAAAGAAGAACAAATAAAGCTCAAAGTTAAAGAAGGAAATCATAAATATCAGAGCAGAAACAAATGAAATAGAAGCTAAAACAACACAGGAAAGATCGATGAAACTAGGAGCTGCTTCTTTGTAAAGATAAACAAAACCGAAAAAACTTTAGCAAGCCTCATGAAGAAAAAAAGAGAGAGTGCCCAAATTGATAAAATCAGAAATGATATAAATTACATCACAGAAATGCAAAGGATCATAAAAAATTACTATGAGCAAATATATGGACAATAAAATGGACAACCTAGAAGAAGTGGACAAATTTCTAGAAATACACAATCTCCCGAAACGGAGCCTGGAAGAAATAGAAAATATGAACAGACCAATTGCCAGTAATGAAATTGAATCAGTAATAAAACAAACAAACAAAAAACCTTCAAACAAACAAAAGTCCAGGACCAGATGGCTTCACAGGTAAATTCTACCAAACATTTAGAGAAGAGTTAACACCTATATTTCTCAAACTATTCCCAAAAATACAGAGAAAGGAACACCTCCAAACTCATTCTAAGAGACCAGCATCACCCTGATACCAAAACCAGAAAAAGATAGCACAAAAAAAGAAAATTGCAGGTCAACATCACTGATGAACAGAAATCCTCAACAAAATATTAGCAAACTCTATCCAACAACACATTAAAAGGATCATATACCATGATCAAGTGGGATTTATCCTGGGGATGCAAGGATGGTTCAATATCAGCAAATCAATCAGTGTGATATACCACATTAACAAACTGAAGAATAAAAATCATACGATCATCTCAATAGATGCAGAAAAAGCTTTTGACAAAATTCAACATCCATTTGTGATAAGAACTGTCCACAAAGTGGCTATAGAAAGGACATGCCTCATAAAGATCATATATGATCAGTCCACTGCTAACATCATACTCAATGATGAAAAGCTGAAAGGATTTTCTCCAAAATCAGGAAAAGAAAGGATGCCCACTCTCACCAGTTTTATTCAACATAGTGTGGAAAGTCCTAGACACAGCAATCAGACAAGAGAAGGAAATAAAGGGAACCCAAATTGGAAAGGAAGAAGCAAAACTGTCACTGTTAGTAGATGACATGACACTATACATAGGAAATCCTAAAGATGCCACCAAAAAACAACTAGAGCTCATCAATGAATTGGTAAAACTGCAGGATACAAAATTAGTATACAAATATCTGTTGCATTTCTATTCACTAACAACAAGCTATCAGAAAGACTAATTAAGGAAATAATTCCACTTACAATAACATCAAAAAGAATAAAATACCTAGGAATAAATCTAACTAAGGAGGTAAAAGACCTGTACTCAGGTAAGATACTGATGAAAGAAATCAAAGATAACACAAACAGAAGGAAAGATATATATAGTGTTCATAGATTGGAAGACTTAATAATATTAAAATGACAGTACTACCCAAGGCAATCTACAGACAGTGCAATCCCTATCAAAATACAAATGACATTTTTCACAGAACTAGGTCAAATAATTTTTAAATTTATATGGAAACAAAAAAGACCCCAAATAGCCAGAGCAATCTTGAGAAAAAAGAAGAAAGGTGAAGATATCACCCTCCCTGGCTTTAGACTATACTACAAAGCTACAGTAATCAAAACAGTATGGTAATGGCACAAAAAAACAGTCACATAGATAAATGCAACAAAATACAGAGCCCAGAAATAAACCCATGCACTTATGGTCAGTTAAACTCTGACAAAGAAGGCAAGAACATTAAGTGGGAAAAAGACAGTCTCTTCAATACGTGGTGCTGGGAAAGCTAGACAGCTACATATAAAACAATGAAATTAAAATATTTTCCACACCACATACAAAAGTAAACTTAAAATGGACTAAAGATCTAAATGTAATACTGGAAACCATAAATCATCTAGAAGAAAACATAGGCAGGATACTCTTTGCATAATCATAGCAGTATTTTTTTAGATCTGTTTCCTAAGGCAAAGGAAACAAAAGTAAATGTAAATGAATGTGACCTAACTGAGCTTAAAAGCTTTTGCACAGCAAAGGAAATAACTGACACAATGAAAAGACAACATACAGAATCGGAGAAAATATGTGCAAATGATAAAACTGACAGGGGGTTAATATCCAAAATATATAAACAGCTCATGTAAACAAACAACCCAATTAAAAAATGGACAGAAGACCTGAATAGACGTTTTTCCAGAGAAGACATACAGATGGCCAACAGGCACAAGAAAAGATGCTCAATATTGCTAATCATCAGAGAAATGCAAATCATAACAACAATGAGATATCACCTCACACCTGTCAGAATAGCTATCATCAAGAAGACCACAAATAACAAATGCTGGCAAAGATGTGGAGGATATGGAACCCTTGTGCACTGTTGGTGGGAATGTAAATTGGTGCAGCCAGTGTGGAAAACAATATGGAGTTTTCTCAAAAAACTAAAATAGAACTACCATGTGATCCAGCAATTCCACTTCTGGTTATGTATCCAAAGAAAACAAAAACACTAATATGAAAAGATACATGCATAACAGTGTTCATAGCAGCATTATTTACAATTGCCAAGCTATGGAAGCAACATAAGCACCCAGATGGATAAAGAAGATATCAGCTACATACATATATATGTGTATGTGTGTGTATATATGTATGTGTGTGTATGTATATATATATATATATATATATATACATATATATATATATATATATACTATACAGCTGTAAAAAATAAGAATGAAATTTTGCCACTTGCAACAACATGGATGGATCTGGAGAATAATATGCTTAGTGAAATAAGTCAGACAGAGAAAGAAAAATATTGTATTTTATCACTTACATGTGAAATCTAAAAGCATAAAACAAATGAGTGAATATAACAAAACAGAAACAGACTCACAGATACAGAGAAAAACTAGTGATTACCAGTGGGGAGAGAGAAGGGGGCAGGGTAGTATAGGGGTAGCGGTAGGGGATTAAGAGGTAGAAACTACTATGTATAAAATAAATAAGCTATAACGATATATTGTACAGCCCAGGGAATATGTCCAATATTTTATAATAACTTTAAGTGGAGTATCATGTATAAACAATTTGAAGCACTATGTTGTACACCTGAAACTAAGATAATATTGCAAATCAACTATACCTCAAAAAAAAAAAGGAAGATGAGATTGGGACACAGACAGGTACAGAGGAAAGATCATGTAAGAACCCAGCTGAAGGGTGCTATCTACCAAACAAAGAGAGACACAGAAACCAATCCTGCTGACACCTTGATCTCAGTCTTCCACCCTCCAGAACTGTGAGAAAACAAAATTTCTGTTGTTTAAACCACTCAGTCTGTGGTACTTTGTTATGGCAGCCCTGCTCTACACTACATAACAATAGCGGAGGAGAGACCGCAATGCAAGTGAGACACCTGTGAAAGGAGAAAGAGAAGAAAGGAGACTTGGGTAGAAAGAGCTTCATCCTGCAATGCAGCGCCAAGAAAGTCTCAGACAGATCAATGGGGATCCAGGAGTGCAGACTGCCTGTTAGAGAAGCACCCCATTTGCCAGGAGTATCTGGTTCTACAGATTCCAAAGGTGTGGCAGCTGGAAGCCATCAGCTTATTACACTCCTTGCAGGAGGCTCTCTCCAGAAGGAAGATCCGAGTGTCATGCCTCCATGACAGCCACAGTGAACATATTTTGAAAATGCTAAAGAAAGTTGTTGTTCTTGTTGTTCTGATTATTATTATTCCCCTTGATACCGCTGCTGCTCTAACTACCACTACTGAGCCCAGACTTGTTCATTCACTAGAGATGAAGAAGGAGGAGGCCTCTGCTGGGTTAGACACCAGTGGACTCCAGAACTCCATTCCCCCCGAGGGTGCTACAACATAGCCTCTGCTATACAGAGGTATAATGTGGAGTGTCTTCTCCATACAAAATACTTTCATAACTGACCTACCACAATGCCCACTATTTCACCATTAGAAATTTATCCATGTGGTTTGAGATGTGTGTTTTTAGTAATCTCTAATTAATCCGGATGCATTAACATCAAACCTGTGTTCTTAAGCCAGTTCTTATATTATACTGGCTTTAGGGAAAACAACAAGTCAGCACCTTTTAAGAGTCAGCACTAGTTACCACCTTTTAAGATATCTTCCCAGAAGCACCACTTGTGAACTTCCACTTGCTTTGTCTACATCCACCTACAAAGGAGGCTGGGCATTTTGCTACCAGAATCAAGTTGGAGGAATAAAGGAAAAATGTATATTGTATAGTCTGCCCTAGATGTATAGCCCATGCCATATTGACTTCGTCATGCTGCTAAAGGATAAAGAACGTAGGGTGCTCTAAAATAAGGATTTCCAACTGGTGGGATGCCTTCTTCCCAGTTGAGAATTGTTTTCTTAGTAAAGATCTATGGCTTATACATGTAAATTGTACTTTTTAGGTGTGTTGGTGGGGAGACAAAACTATCTGACCAGATATTTTGAGCTGAAATTCTAGTGACCTTGATGAGTGAAAAGGTAACCTAAAACTTAAAATTCCTTGAACAATCTCCAAATCCTTCAATTGACTGGGTAGCTAAGGAAGTTTGAGAATATATCTAGAGAAATGAAAGAAACTAGAACTGTTTCACTTTATAAATTAAAATAGTTAAATAATCTCATCTGTGGTAACCTAAAGTCTCTCATTAGGCATAGGGAACTGGATTTATTCTTTAGCTTTAAAATCAGGTAACCCAATTTAGTTATATAAACATGGAATTTTACAAATGTCTTAATTTTATATTATGTTTCTTTGTGCTTTAAATGCAATGAAATGTTTTTGTTAGGATCACAGAAGCAAAGAATGTTGGAGCTGCAAGGGTGCCTACAGATTACCTTGATTTCTTACTCTATTTGAGTATCAGGCTCTCATTGTTACTAGCTCTCCTTCTCTGGTATACTTTTGTCACATGTGTGGCCGTGTGGCTTCATTTAAACCGCCTTCCTATGTTTGTGGACTTCCCTACATTTTGAATTTTGCCTCCCTAAGGTAGAAGCCAGAATTATTTTTTCCAGACTTCCTGGCATAGGCATTTGATCCAGCCTTCCTCAATCACTCACACTCCCTTGGGACTTCTATTTAGAAGGGAGCAATGTGTGGAAACAGGCATAGTGTGCAATCCACTTTCTGGTAAGCATGAAGAGGAAAGAGACAAGTGCCAGAGTCAGCAGAGACAGTGGTTCATGGGTAGCATCACATACAGTACCTGTGATGCTAGATTTAATGTCTATGTCAACAACTGTGGCAGCAGAGGTGTCTCCACCGGGAGATACAGAATAATTTGGGCATTTTTATCAGGTATACAAGCCTTTGCCCCCCATAAAGATTCTTTTAATAAATTCCTTTTCTGCCAAAAGTAGAGAAAGTTCTGTTATCATGAAGGATATACCTTATTTTATAGATGGGAAATCTGAGATTTGGCGAAAGTAAAGGAAAGATGGTTTATAACACCTGGTGATGTGATACGTTATAGAGTAAAACAGTTATGAATTAAGGGATAATAATCAATCTGCTAGACAACGTGCCAGAAGGAGTTGGGTGGATATAGGTGGAGATGAGTCCTGGGGCTGCTGACAAAGTGAGTGGAACATAAAGTTGGATGAGGGGAGTTTGTTGTTAGAGAAACCCTCTTCCCTGATAGAGGACTGAAAATGCTGGCAAAGACTCAAGGAGACGATGATAACACAGAGCTAGAATGGCTCTTATAAGCTTGGAGAAAGCAATGACCCAAACTAAATGAATTAGAAATGCCAAAACTGTCACGGCAGCTGATCAAAAGAGAAATCAAAAAAGCAGGCATGCTTACGATATACATATTGTGTAAGCCTGAAACCCAACAGCCAGCTATGCTCTGTGGGAGGACATAGAGAACATGGAGAATACTATGTTTTACAGTGCAATGGGGAATACACCGATGAGCAGGGCAACAGAGCCGTTGAGAAGCTCAGTGGTGATTGCTCTTTTTTAGATAAGGCTGGGCTTCCCTGGTGGCGCAGTGGTTGAGAGTCCGCCTGCCGATGCAGGGGATGCGGGTTCATGCCCCGGTCCGGGAAGATCCCACATGCCACGGAGCGGCTGGGCCCGTGAGCCATGGCCGCTGGGCCTGCGCATCCGGAGCCTGTGCTCCGCAACGGGAGAGGCCACAACAGTGAGAGGCCCGCATACCACAAAAAAAAAAAAAAAAAAAAAAAGATAAGGCTAACAGGAAAGCTATCACAAACTAGGCTCCCTAAGAGCAGTAAAGATAACAGAATATTGACAGTAATTCCAAGTGGTGCTTAACTATTAGAATCAAGGCACTATTATCTTACTACTCTTATTACTATAGTGACAGCCAGGGAGACTTGACACGCAGAGAGCTATAGAGACAGTTAAAAGAACACCACATCACACAGCTCAATAGCAAAACAAATGGTCCGATTTAAAAATGGGCAGAGGATCTGAATAGGTATTTTTTCAGAGAAGATATACAGATGTCCAACAGGTACATGAAAAGGTGCTCAACATTACTAATCATTAGGGAAATGCAAATCAAAACCACAATGAGAAATCACCTCATACCTGTTAGAATGAATGGCTATACTCAAAAAGGCAAGAAATAATAAGTTCCGGCAAGTATGTGGAGAAAAGACAACCCTCACGAATTATTATAAATTAATACACCCAGAATGAAAAACAATATGTAGGTTATTTTAAAAATTAAAAAAACAAACTACCATATGACCCAGCAATTCCCCTTCTGGGTATTTATTAGAAGAAAATGAAAACACTAACTTGAAAGTGTTAGTACCCCCCATGTTCAGTGCAGCACTTTTTACAATAGCCAAGATATGGAAACAACCTGCGTCCATCAATAGATGAATGGTTAAAGAAAACATGGTGTATATATACAATGGAATATTATTCAGCCATAAAAAAGAAGGAAGTCTTGCCATTTGCAACAACATGGGGGGTATATGCTGAGTGTAATAAGTGAGACGGAGAAAGAAGAACACTGTATGATCTTACTTATATGTGGAATCTAAAAAAACGTAAAATCTTTTACAAAGTTTATAGATACAGAGAACAGATTGGTGTCTGCTGGGAGGGTGGAATGGGTAAAGAGGGTTAAAAAGTACAAACTTCCAATTATAAAATAAATAAGTAATGGGGATGTAATGTACAGCATTCACATTACATATAATACTATATTATATATTCAAAAACTGCTGAGAGAATATGTATTAAAAGTTCTCATCACAAGAAAAAAAATTTAACTATATATGGTGACAGATGTTAACTAGATTACTGTAGTGATCATTTCATAATATAAACAAATATCAAATTATTAGGTTGTACACCTGAAACTAATATAATTTTATATGTCAATTATATCTCATTTTTTATAAAAAGGAACACAGCTTCCCTAGCAACAAGACTGATGGGTAGCCAACAATGGCATCACTTGAACCATGGATCAGCAAAGCCAAGACAAATCCAGCCTACCACCTGCTTTTATAAAGCTTAGGAGCTAAGATATTCAAAAGAGTATCAAGGAGACAAAGGCTCATTGTCCCCATAACAACTAAACTTTCCCTTACCTGGTTTCCAGACCCAAGCAAGTTTTTAGAAAGGAATCACTTCCTAGACAGATCCAGGTCCCTAGGTAGAAGGACAGGACAGCACTATAACAAGTGGAAACAGTCCTTTCCCAAAAGGACATACTGACATTTAATCCAGTAAACTAAGAAAAGAGGAATACTCAGACATTTCAGGAACTGTTGGATACAGGATCTGAGTAGGCACTGATATACAGGTACCTGAAGTGTCACCATCCTCCCTTTTTATAGTGAGGCATAAAAGGAGGACCAGGTGATACATGCAGTATTGCCCCATATCTGACTCCTAGTGGATCCACTTGGTCCATGGACTCAACCTGTGGACATTTTCTTGGACCCTGACTGTATAGTTGGTACAGGCATACTTGGTAGGTCGGAAAACACCCACATTGGGTCCTTGGCCTGTCACAGTGGGAAAAGCCAGATTAAAGCTTCTGAAACTGGCTAAGATAGTAAATCTAAAACAATACCACTTCCATGGTACAGGTGGGCATAGCAAAGATTAGTGTTAGATTTAAGATCTAAAGGATAGGGCTTCCCTGGTGGCGCAGTGGTTGAGAGTCCGCCTGCTGATGCAGGGGGCGCGAGTTCGTGCCCAGGTCTGGGAAGATCCCACATGCCACGGAGCGGCTGGGCCCGTGAGCCATGGTCGCTGAGCCTGCGTGTCCGGAGCCTGTGCTCCGCAACGGGAGAGGCCACAACAGTGAGAGGCCTGCGTGCCGCAAAAAAAAAAGATCTAAAGGATACAGAGATAGTGCACCATTGTTTGTCCTATTTAATTCACAGGTTCAAGTTCAGCTCCAACAAAATCCATATGGGTCATAGAGAATGACAATGGACTACCACAAACTCAAACAAGCATTAGTCCTAATCGCAGCTTCTGTGCCCAAAGTGATAACCTTTGATAGAGCAGATTAAGAACCTCAATACATGTTATGTAGCAAGTGGTCTGGAGAATGCTTTCTTTCCCATCCCTATCAGTATGCAGGATCAGCAGAAGTTCACATTCAGATAGAATAGCAACAGCATAAATTTACAGTCCTGCCCCAGAGCTATGTTAATTCTTTGGCCCACTGTTGGACCTAGACCATTTGGACTCTTTGCAGAATATTGCACTAGTCCACTGTATGTCTGAATTGAACCAGATAAGCAAGAAGTGGTAAGTATATCTGAGGACTTGGCAAGACACATCAGGCAGAGGGTGGAAGATGAGACCCTGCAAAGATACAGAGTCCTACCATATCAGTGAAAGTTTTAGGGGCCCAGCGGACTAGGTTATTCCAGGATATCCCCTCCAAAGTAAGGGACAAATTTTTTCATTTTGCACCTTCTACTGAGGAGGAAACAGGCTCTGGAGGCAGTAAATTCTAAACCTTGATGTATTAGTTACGGTCCAGTCAGGAAAGTTTAATTCTATAATTATTAACCATTAACAGGGGATTGTTTACTAAGGGATAAAGAGAACTTGGAAGAATACAGGAATCACAGATGCAGAAGCAGCCACTACTCAGAGCTGAGCCAAGTACCCAAGGACTTGGAAGATGACCCTTTGAATATTCAGCTTCTCTACGCATCTTGTTACACACATTTAAACTTCCGTACGATGAACCAAATATGTTTTCATCTTACAAGATGTAGCTATCTTTTGTACAAGTAAAGAAGTTTTCACTCTTTCATCAAGACAGAAGACACAGAATCTCACAGTCTTTGTATCCATGTAAGACTATATTAATTACTCCTCAAATTCAGAGTCCTGATTAATACTCTGTTACCTAAAGATAGTGAAGTTTACCACAAACACTTGTATGAGCAATAGTAATGGGGAAAAGAATAGAGAAGAAAAATGGTTAGCATGTACAAATAAACACATACATATAATAAGCTAAGAGAAAATAGCCCTTGTTTATGTAAGAGGTCACGAGGCTGGAGTTGATGTCTGTGACTTCGTTCTTCTGCTACTCGTTCGATATTTACCTGGCCCTCAGCTAGAACCTTAGCTGGACAGAGTTTTTTAGCTGGTGGAAGGAATAAACTTTTATTTCTAAAGCATTTAAAACCTCAATTATCCTCCCTTCGTTTGGTTGCTCTAGTTTTTCATTAACCTTTACATGTAGGCAGGAAAGTATTAAGAGGCACACCCAGAAAATTTATACACATAGACTTCTTTGTCCCAATTGAATAGCAGCCCAATTATTCTTTGATGATCAGGATCAATCATTTCAGCCAATAGGGTAACCCATTTTTCTGCCATTGGCACAATGGCATAACGAGCCCCAGAGTCCAGGTGGCAGTCTCATCTTCCAATGGAACAATTGCTATGTTCCCTGGTAGAAGTATTATTTCCTTGGGAAGTAGGACCTCTAAACCAGCTGAGCAACGGAGGCCAACATGGGAAGCAAAAGTGCTGCAAATGGAATGAAAACCTCACGACAAACATCATACTCAATGGTGAAAGACTGAAAGCTTTTTCTCAAAGATCAGGAACAAGGAAGAAGCCCATTTTCATCACTTCTATTCAACATATTACTGGAAGTTCTAGCCAGAGAAATCAGGCAAGAAAAAGAAATGAGGCATCCAAATTTGAAAGAGAGAAGTAAAATTATCTCTTTGCAGATAATATGATCTTATATGTAACAATCTGAAAGGGAAATTACAAAAACAATTCCACTTACAATAACATCAAAAAGAATAAAATACTTAAGAATTAACCAAGAAGGTGAAAGATATGTACAATGAAAACTATAAAGAATTGCTGAAAGAAATTAAAGAAAACCTAAATAAATGGAAAAATGTCCCATGTTCATGGACTGGAAGACTTAATATTGTTAAAACATCAATAGTGCCCAAAGTGATGTGCAGATTCAATGCAATCCCTTTCAAAAATCCCAGCAACATTTTTTACAGAATTAGAAAAACCCATAGAAAAATTCATATGAAATCTCATGCAAGTCTCAATAGCCAAAATGACCCAAAAAAGAAGAACAAAATCAGAGAATTCACTCTTCCTGATTTCAAAACTTAGCACACTGCTACAGTAATCAAAGCAGTGTGGTATTGGCATAAAGACAGACACATACACCAGTAGGCTAGAGAGCCCAGAAATAAACGCTCACACGTATGGTCAAATGATTTTTGACAAGAGTGCCAAGACCATTCAATAGGGAAAAGAGTCTTTCCAACAAATTGTTCTGGGAAAACTGGATAGTCACATGCAAAAGAATAAAGTTGGACCCTTACCTAACACCACATAAAAAAATTACTTCAAAATGGATCAAAGACCTTAATGTAACACCTAAAACAATAAAACTCTTAGAAGAAAACATGGGACAAAAGCTTCATGACACTGCATTTGGCAATGATCTCTTGGATATAACACCAAAGGCACAGGTAACAGCAACAACAACAACAAAATAGACAAATTGGACTACTGAAAAATAAAAAAAAGTTGTACATCAGAGGACACAGAATAAAAAGTCAACCTACAGAATGGGATAAAGTATTAGCAAATAATATATCTGGTAGGAATTAAAATCCAGAATATATAGAGAACTCCTAAAACTCAACAATAAAACAAACAACCCAATTCAAAAATGTGCAAAGGACTTGAACATACATTTCTCCATGGGAGATGTGTCAGTAAGCACATGAAATGATGCTCAACATCACTAACCATTAGGGAAATGTAAATCAAAACTACAACGAGATATGCCTCACACCCATTAGGATGGCCACTATCAAAAAAAAAAAAAAAGCAAGTGGTTGTGAGGATGTGGAGACGTTGTGCACTCTTGGAACTCTTGCACACTGTTGGTGGAAATATAAAATGGTTCAGCTGCTGTGGAAAACATTTTGGCACTTCCTCAAAAAAAATAAAAATAGAATTACCACATGATCTAGCAACTCTATGTCTGGACATATACCCACAAGAATTAAAAGCAAGGCCTAGAAGAGATATTTGGATACCCATGTTTATAACAGCATTATTCACAACAGTGAAAACATAGAGGCAAACCAAGGGTCCATCAAGAGATGAACAGATAAGCAAAATGTGACACATACATCCAATGGAATGTTATTCAGCTTTAAAAAGGAAAAAACTCCTGCAATATTTTACAACATGGATGAAACTTGAGGGCATCGTGTTAAGTGAATAAGTCAGCCATAAAAAGGTAAATATTGTATGTACAATTACACTTTTATGAGGTACTTAAAGTAATCAAAATCATAGAGACAGAAGTAGAATGGCGTTTGAAAGGAGAATGGGAGAAGGGGGCAATGGGAAGTTACTGTTTAATAAATATAGAGTTTCAGTTTTACAAGATGAAGAGAGTTCTAGAGATGCATGGTGGTAATGATTGCACAACATTATGAATTTATTTAATACACTGAGCGGTACACTTAAAATGGTTAAGATGGTAAATTTTATGTTACGTATATTTTACCACAATAAAAAAGTTTTAAAAATGTTACAGGTGGATTATTGGGTATAATAATGACAGAAGCCACTCCCACTTCCACCCCTTGATCCACAAACTCATGTACCCTGGCTGTGGGGAACACACCACCATATAATGGAATCTGATTCAAAGCACAGGCATAAGAGAGAACCCCATCTTTCCAAGTACTGCCTCTAACTAGTGCTGTAACTAAATTTTTAGTGAGCCCACATTTCATTTAGGTTAGCCACTTCCAGGTTTTAGACCAAGTGGTGAGACTGGTGAATTCTATGATCATAAGCTCATTTATTCAATCCCTTTTCTATAAAATGAGTTCCTTGGTCAGAAAAAATAAATGCTGTGTGGAATGCCATAATGATGAACAAGGTACTCTATGTGTCCATACATGGCGGTTATGGTGGAAACATTATAGGTAGGGAGGGCAAATCCTTATCCAGATGCTGTGTCTCTTCCATTGAAGACTAATGTTTGTCCATGATGGAAGAGGCCTAATAATCAATGTGTCACCTGGTATCTGGCTGATCCCTCCAGAGAATGGTTCCATGTCAGGGGCCCAATGTTGATGTCAATTACTGTCAGGCACTCAGCTGTAGTGTTATCCAGGATAGCCTCTTCTTTCCAGGTGAGAGAAAGTCTATGCTGCTGAGGTTATGTGTAGCTTCTATTCCTGCCACTGTGCTCCTGGCCCAATGAGCAATCACTTGGTTGGCTGGAGAAAGAGGCTGACATCCTCTGGGAATGTCATTTTGTCTACCTGGTTATTAAAAGCCTTCTCTACAGTGGTTATATTTGGGGGCGGGGGTGTGGATAAAAGGAGACACAAATATCTCCAAAGTCTGTGTCCATTCTGAAAGGTTTACCTATATACCCCATCCCCAGACTATCTTGTCACCAATCTTCTTAATACTGTTCTTTTCAAGACATGACCACCCAGCCAAACTGTTCACAGCTACCTATAAGTCAGTGTTGATTCATACTTCTCATCCATATCTCACTCCAAGGTACACAACTAAATGTGCCACTTGAATTTTTAACCAACAGGATGATTTTCCTCAACCACTGTCCTTCAGTCCCTTTTGTTGGGCTACAATTGTCCATTTTTGGGTAGTACCAGCATATCATGACACTCATTTGCAAACCCAGCTTGGGCTTTTTTATTCCTCAGCCAACTGATCATAAACAACTCCCCAGAAGGCCTTAGGCATGGACTGTGAGAGAGGAAGCAATACAACAGGAGTCATTATTGCAGGAGCAAGAGCTATCTGGTCATGACTTACTTGTACCTTCTGCACCTATCTGAGCTCAGTCTCTTGTATACAATTCCACTTGATGATAGATTAATGACATGCACACCCAATGATTAAGATCATTGCATACTATGTTATGGCAGATAGCAGAATGGATATAGCCCTGAGGCAAGATATAAAGGTATACTCTTGGCTCTTCCAGGTAAAAACATACTGCTTCTGGTGGTCCTTGAAAATTGGTATGGAGAAAACATTATAAACTAGGTCAATAGCTGCATGCAAAATTCCAAGGGCCATGTCAATTTGCTCTAGTAAAACCAGTATATCTGAGATAGTAGTTGCAACTGGATTTAATGTCTGATTAAATTTATGATAGTCTACAGTCCTTCTCTAAGATCCACTCAACTTTTGCATAGATCAACCAGATGGGTTAAATGGAGATGTGATAATGTACCACACCCCTCCACCTTTCGAACCTTTTATGGCATCACCAATCTCTGTAATTCCCCCAGGAATATAGTATTGCTTCTGGTTAACAATCTTGGTAGTGAAGAGAAGTTCCAGGGGTTTCCACTTGGCCCTTCCTCCCATAATGGCGCTCACTCAGTGTGTCAAAGAGATATGTGGATATTTCCACATATTTCCCAGTACATCCCTTCAAATTATACATTGAAGACCTGGAGCAAATAACCATGGAATGAGTCTGGGGCTGAACTGGACCTACTATGACTAGGACTTGAACTAAGACTCCATCTATTACTTGATTACTGTAAGCTTCTTACTTTGACTGTATGCCTAGGAATCAGCATTAATTCAAAGCCATTGTCTAGTAATCTCTGAAAGATCTGTGCATTTCCTTTTCTTCCAATGCTTAGTCACTCTAGTATGGCCACAGATCCTTGCAGAAGGGTTGGAGGAAGATTTATAGCTTGTGTTTGTGGCAATGTTACAGGGTCCTTCCTTGAGGGACTCAGTCAACCCCTCAACCAAGGGACTATGGGTCTGTGAATTGGCATTGGTCCTGACATGAGGCTGTAACTCACCACTCTGGTGATACAAGTTAGATTTTCTGCTACCAGAGCTAGAGGGTTTTTTGGTTATATAGGTCAAGCAATATCCTAGTAGGTTGTCCATAAATTTTGTTACTGGGACAACACAATCAGTTAACTACTGCTAAAGGTCTTTGTAGGCCAAGGCATTCTGATTATCAGTATGTCCCTGCTGCTCTACATGGTAGCAAGTTGCGGCCACCTTGTTTTAGAAGTTAAGTGCTGCATCTTGGCCTCTGCTACTCTGTAATACTATAAGCCCCATTGAAATCGAGGAGTGGCTTGAATGTCTCACATGCCAGCTGAGAGCCACAGGAGCAAGAAGCACATCAGAAGTAGGAAGAAAAACCTCTTCCAGCACCCTCTACTGGCAAAGCTCAACTACATACAAGCTGGCAGGAGAAAAACCTTTACAAGATACAGTATCAGCATCATAAGCAGGGTGATAAATGGTAAATTTGGAGCTGAAAGGCAATAGAATGATAACTCACGCTTAAGAATGTTGCTTTGAACCATCTGTCAAGGAACCTGGAATCCTGCCTCCACTGAGCAGGGCCCAGAGCGGTAAAGGCATCTACAGCAGATGTGGTGTAAACAGCCCTGACCGATGGGCCACATACATAACAGTATTTGGGTTTTAAAGATACTTGGGTGGGAAAAGATACTGTACTGAGTTATGATAATCCTCAAAGAAGAATCAGATCGTGAACAACAGGGTCGTAGAGCAAGGCCATATCATTTGCAGTGGAGAACTGCACACCACTAGAAAAGCTTCTCCAGGCATGCAAATGAACTCTGGTTCACCCACTTTGTGTGAGAAGAAAGTGGTCTGGAAAGAGAAAGACTGGGAGGTCAGAAACAAAGAGGTTTGAGGAAGAGGTTTGTGAATGAACTGGGGGAGTAGGAACAAATAGTACAGATCTTTGATTCACGTGTTAATAACCACCAGAAAACATCAACAATGGAAAAGGCGCTACCAACCAAATGGACCTGATGACTTGTCAAGTTGACACAATCCAACCTCGGTCACTGGCCACCCCAGGGCTGGCACAATGTGAACACAAATGGAATAGCCATGGTGGCTAGGTATGAGCCCAAGATTAAGGGCAGCCACTCAGTAAGGCAGATCCAGCTACTTCCAATGCCAAATGTACAACCAAAAGAGACCACAGTGAGCCCCCAATCCAGCCACTGTTCAAGGAGCTCAGCCAATTATTTGGTGGTAAGTTGATTATATTGGATTCCTTCACCCTAGAAGGGGCAGCAATTCACCTTTTTTTTTTATATTTTATTTTATTTATTTACTAATATAGCAGGTTCTTACTAGTTATCCATTTTATACACATCAGTGTATACATGTCAATCCCAATCTCCCAATTCATCACACCACCACCACCAACAATAACCCCCGCCATGTTCCTCATTCTGTGTCCATAGGTTTGATCTCTACATCTGTGTCTCAACTTCTGTCCTGCAAACCAGTTCATCTGTACCATTATTCCACATAGGTAACACAAATATGCGTTAATATACGATATTTGTTTTTCTCTCTCTGATTTACTTCACTCTGTACAACAGTCTCTAGATCCATCCACATCTCTACAAACGACCCAGTTTCATTCCTTTTCATGGCTGAGTAATATTCCATTGTATATACGTACCACTTCTTCTTTATCCATTTGTCTGTCGATGGGCATTTAGTTGCTTCAGTGTCCTGGCTATTGTAAATAGTGCTGCAATGAACACTGGGGTACATGTGTCTTTTCCAATGATGGTTTTCTCTGGGTATATGCCCAGTAGTGGGATTTCTGGGTCATATGGTAATTCTATTTTTAGTTTTTTAAGGAACCTCCATACTGTTCTCCATCGTGGCTGTATCAATTTACATTCCCATCAACAGTGCAAGAGGGTTCCCTTTTCTCCACACCCTCTCCAGCAGTTATTGTTTGTAGATTTTTTGATGATGGCCATTCTGACTGGTGTGAGGTGATACCTCATTGTAGTTTTGATTGGCATTTCTCTAATAATTAGTGATGTTGAGCAGCTTTTCATGTTCTTCTTGGCCATCTGTATATCTTCTTTGGAGAAATGTCTATTTAGGTCTTCTGTGCAATTTTGGATTGGGTTGTGTGTTTTTTTAATATTGAGCTGCATGATTTCTTTATATATTTTGGAGATTAATGCTTTGTCTGTTGATTCGTTTGCAAATATTCTCTCCCATTCTGAGGGTTGTCTTCTCATCTTGTTTGTAGTTTCCTTTGCTGTGCAAAATCTGTTAAGTTTCATTAGGTCCCATTTGTTTATTTTTGTTTTTATTTCCATTACTCTAGGAGGTGGATCAAAAAAGATCTTGTTGTGATTTATGTCGAAGAGTGTTCTTCCTGTGTTTTCCTCTCAGAGTTTTATAGTGTCCAGTCTTACATTTAGGTCACTAATCCATTTTGAGCTTATTTTTGTGTACGGTGTTAGGGAGTGTTCTAATTTCATCCTTTTACATGCAGGTGTCCAGTTTTCCCAGCACCACTTATTGAAGAGACTGTCTTTTCGTCATTGTATATCCGTACTTCCTTCGTTATGGATTAGTTGACCATACGTGCGTGGGTTTATCTCTGGGCTTTCTATCCTGTTCCATTGATCTATATTTCTGTTTTTGTACCAGTACCATATTGTCTTGATTACTGTAGCTTTGTAGCATAGTCTGAAGTCAGGGAGTCTTATTCCTCCAGCTCTGTTTTTTACCCCCAAGACCGCTTTGGCTACTCGGGGTCTTTTGTGTCTCCATACAAATTTTAAGATTTTTTGTTCTAGTTCTGTAAAAAATATCATTGGTAATTTGATAGGGTTTGCATTGAATCTGTAGATTGCTTTGGGTAGTATAGTCATTTTCACAATATTGATTCTTCCAATCCAAGAACATGGTATATCTCTATCCATCTGTTGGTATCATCTTTAATTTCTTTCATCAGTGACTTATAGTTTTCCGCATACAGGTATTTTGTCTCCCTAGGTAGGTTTATTCCTAGGTATTTTATTCTTTTGGTTGCAATGGTAAATGGGGGTGTTTCCTTAATCTCTCTTGCAGATTTTTCATCATTAGTGTATAGGAATGCAAGAGATTTCTGTGCATTAATTTTGTATCCTGTTACTTTGCCAAATTCATTGATTAGTTCTGGTAGTTTTCTGGTGGATTCTTTAGGATTCTCTATGTATAGTATCATGTCATCTGCAAACAGTGACAGTTTTACTTCTTCCTTTCCAATTTGTATTCCTTTTACTTCTTTTTCTTCTCTGCTTGCCATGGCTAGGACTTCCAAAACTATGTTGAATAAGAGTGGTGAGAGTGGACATCCTTGTCTTATTCCTGATCTTAGAGGAAATGCTTTCAGTTTTTTACCATTGAGAATGATGTTTGCTGAGGGTTTGTCATATATGGCCTTTATTATGTTGAGATAGGTTCCCTCTATGCCCACTTTCTAGAGAGTTTTTGTCATAAATGTTTCCTGAATTTTGTCAAAAGCTTTTTCTGCATCTATTGAGATGATCATATGGTTTTTATTCTTCAATTTGTTAATATGGCGTATCACATTGATTGATTGGCATATATTGAAGAATCCCTTACATCCCTGGGATAAGTCCCACTTGATCATGGTGTATGACCCTTTTAATGTGTTGTTGGATGCTGTTTGCAAGTATTTTGTTGAGGATTTTTGCATCTATATTCATCAGTGATATTGGTCTTTAATTTTCTTTTCTTGTAGTATCTTTGTCTGGTTTAGGTATCAGGGTGACGGTGGCCTCATAGAATGAGTTTGGGAGTGTTCCTTCCTCTGCAATTTTTGGAAGAGTTTGAGAAGGATGGGTGTTAGCTCTTCTCTAAATCTTTGATAGAATTCACCTGTGAAGCCATCTGGTCCTGGGCCTTTGTTTGTTGGAAGATTGTTAATCACAGTTTCAATTTCAGTACTTGTGATTGGTCTCTTCATATCTTCTATTTCTTCCTGGTTCAGTCTTGGAAGGTTACACCTTTCTAAGAATTCGTCCATTTCTTCCAGGTTGTCCATTTTATATTGGCATAGAGTTGCTTGTAGCAGTCTCTTAGGATGCTTTCTATTTCTGTGGTGTCTGTTGTAACTTCTCCTTTTTCATTTCTAATTTTATTGATTTGAGTCCTCTCTCTCTTTATGCTTGTTGAGTCTAGCTAATGGTTTATCAATTTTGATTATCTTCTCAAAGAACCAGCTGTTAGTTTTATTGATCTTTGCTATTGTTTTCTTTGTTTCTATTTCATTTATTTCTGCTCTGATCTTTATGATTTCTTTCCTTCTACTAAATTTGGGTTTTGTCTGTTCTTCTTTCTCTAGGTCCTTTAGGTGTAACGTTAGATTGTTTATTTGAGATGTTCATTGTTTCTTGAGGTAGGATTGTATTGCTATAAACTTCCCTCTTAGAACTGCTTTTGCTGCAACCCATAGGTTTTGCGTCGTCGTGTTTTCATTGTCATTTGTGTCTAGGTATTTTTTGATTTCCTCTTTGATTTCTTCAGTGTTCTCTTGGTTATTTACTAACGTATTGTTTAGCCTCCATGTGTTTCTGTTTTTTCGTTTCTTTCCCTGTAATTGATTTCTAATCTCATAACATCGTGGTCAGAAAAGATGCTTGATATGATTTCAATTTTCTTAAATTTACTGAGGCTTGATTTGTGACCCAGGATGTGATCTATCCTGGAGAATGTTCCATGCACACTTGAGAAGAAAGTGTAATCTGCTGTTTGTGGATGGAATGTCCTATAAATATCAATTAAATCTGGTCTATTGTGTCATTTAAAGTTTGTGTTTCCTTTTAAATTTTCTGTTTGGATATCTGTCCATTTGTGTAACTGAGGTGTTAAAGTCCCCCCTATTATTGTGTAACTGTCAATTTCCTCTTTTCTAGCTGTTAGCAGCTGCCTTATGTATTGAAGTGCTCCTATCTTGGGTGCATATATATTTATAATTGTTATATCTTCGTCTTGGACTGATCCATTGATAATTATGTAGTGTCCTTCCTTGTCTCTTGTAACATTCTTCATTTTAAAGTCTATTTTATGTGATATGAGTATTGCTACTCCAGCTTTCTTTTGATTTCCATTTGCATGGAATATCTTTTTCCATCCCCTCACTTTCAGTCTGTATGTGTCCCTAGGTCTGAAGTGGGTCTCTTGTAGACAGCATATATATGGGTCTTGTTTTTGTATCCATTCAGCGAGCCTGTGTCTTTGGTTGGAGCATTTAATCCATTCAACTTTAATGTAATTATCAATATGTGTGTTCCTATTACCATTTTCTTAATTATTTTGGGTTTGTTATTGTAGGTCTTATCCTTCGCTGGTGTTTCCTACCTAGAGAAGTTCCTTTAGTAGTTGCTGTAAAGCTGGTTTGGTGGTGCTGAATTCTCTTAGCTTTTGCTTGTCTGTAAAGCTTTTGATTTCTCTATCGAATCTGAATGAGATCCTTGCCGGGTAGAGTAATTTTGGTTGTAGGTTCTTCCCTTTCATCACTTTAAATATGTCATGCCACTCCCTTCTGACTTGTAGAGTTTCTGGTGAGAAATCAGCTGTTAACCTTATAGGAGTTCCCTTGTATGTTATTTGTCATTTTTCCCTTGCTGCTTTCAATAATTTTTCTTTTTCTTTATTTTTTGCCAATTTGATTACTATGTGTCTCAGCATGTTTTTCCTTGGGTTTATCCTGTATGGGACTCTCTGCGCTTTCTGGACTCGGGTGGCTATTTCCTTTCCCATGTTGGGGAAGTTTTCGACTATAATATCTTCAAATATTTTCTTGGGTCCTTTCTCTCTCTCTTCTCCTTCTGGGACCCCTATAATGTGAATTTTGTTGCGTTTAATGTTGTCCCAGAAGTCTGTTAGGCTGTCTTCATTTCTTTTCATTCTTTTTTCTTTATTGTGCTCCGCAGCAGTGAATTCCACCATTCTGTCTTCCAGGTCACTTATCTGTTCTGCCTCATTTATTCTTCTCTTGATTCCTTCTACTGTAGTTTTCATTTCAGTTATTGTATTGTTCATCTCTGTTTGTTTGTTCTTTAATTCCTCTAGGTCTTTGTTAAACATTTTGCATCTTCTCTATCTTTGCCTCCATTCTTTTTCTGAGGTCCTGGATCATCTTCACTATCATTATTCTGAATTCTTTTTCTGGAAGGTTGCCTATCTCCATTTCATTTAGTTGTTTTTCTGGGGTTTTATCTTGTTCCTTTATCTGGTACATAGCCCTCTGCCTTTTCATCTCATCTACCTTTCTGTGAATGTGTTTTTAGTTCCACAGGCTGCAGGATTGTAGTTCTTCTTGCTTCTGCTGTCTGCCCTCTGGTGGATGAGGCTATCTAAGAGGCCTGTGCAAATTTCCTGATGGGAGGGACTGGTGGTGGGTAGAGCTGGCTGTTGCTCTGGTGAGCAGAGCTCAGTAAAACTTTAATCTGCTTGTCTGCTGATGGGTGGGACTGGGTTCCCTCCTTGTTGGTTGTTTGGCCTGAGGCGACCCAATGCTGGAACCTACCTGGGCTCTTTGGTGGGGCTAATGGCGGACTCTGGGAAGGCTCACGCCAGGGAGTACTTCCCAGAACTTTTGCTGCCAGTGTCCTTGTCCTTACGGTGAGACACCAGCCACCCCCCGCCTCTGCAGGAGACCCTCCAACAATAGCAGGTAGGTCTGGTTCAGTATCCTGTGGGTTCACTGCTCTTACCCCTGGGTCCCGATGTGCACACTACTTTGTGTGTGCCCTCCAAGAGTGGAGTCTCTGTTTCCCCCATTCATTTCAAAGTCCTGCAGTCAAATCCCGCTAGCCTTCAAAGTCTCATTCTCTAGGAATTCCTTCTCCCGTTGCCTGACCCCCAGGGTATAAAGCCTGATGTGGGGCTCAGAACCTTCACTCCAGTGGGTGGACTTCTGTTGTATAAGTGTTCTCAGGTTTGTGAGTCACCCACCCAGCAGTTATGGGATTTGATTTTATTGTGATTGTGCCCCTCCTACCATCTCATTGTGGGTTCTCCTTTGTCTTTGGATGTAGGGTATCTGTTTGTGGGTTCTCCCTTGTCTTTGGATGTAGGGTATCTGTTTTGGTGAGTTCCAGTGTCTTCCTGTCGATGATTTTGCAGCAGTTAGTTGTGATTCCGGTGCTCTCGCAAGAGGGAGTGAGGGCACGTCCTTCTACTCCGCCATCTTGAACCCAGCAATTCATCTTGATGCAAATTTTAAAATACTCCTGGTAATGGATTTGCCTTTCCTTCCCACAGGGTCTCATCTAGCACCACTACATGAGAACTCACAGAGTATTTGGTCCATCAGCAGGGGAATCCCATGTAACACTGCCTTGGACCAAGGAAGAAAAGCAGTTGGCAAATGACCACAGTCCTGTCACATACCTTCTACTTAGAAGCTGATGGCCTGAGAGAGTGATAAAATGGCCTTTTGAAGGCATGGCTGAGGGAGCAGCTTGGAGATGATACACTGTGATTAAGGGAAGTACATCATAACCAATGATCACTATATGGTGCTCTGTCCACAAGAGATAGCATACATGGTCCAGGAACTAAGAAGTGGAACAGGAGTGGCCCTGCTTACTATCACTCTCAGAGACCAACTTGGGAAACCTGTCCTTACCATTTTCAAAACACTATGCTGTGAAGATCTAGGAGTCCTGGTTCTAAGAGTACAATGTTTCCACCAGAACACACAGCAAATGTTCTACTAGACTTAAGTTATGACTGCCACATTGTCACTTTAGGCTTCTTGTACCAACAAACCAGCAGGCAGGAAAGTGTCACCATGCTAGAAGTGATCATCAGCGGACGGTATATCTGGCACTCTAGTGCATCTCTAGGTACTGCCTTGCCAATCTTCAAGTCAAATGAACAAGTGTAGCTGCCTCAGCCTGAAAATGATGAGCAGAGGCTCATACTAATCAAAGAGCATCTGAGTCATCTCACTGGGTAAACACCTGAGGAAAAGAGGTTGCTACCGTGTAAATGAAGGGAGGGAGGGAAAAAATGAGCATCAGTTACGGCTTTTCTTTTTTTTTTTTTTTTTTGTGGTACGCGGACCTCTCACCGTTGTGGCCTCCCCCGACGGGGAGCACAGGCTCCGGATGCGCAGGTCCAGCGGCCATGGCTCACGGGCCCAGCCGCTCCGCGGCATGTGGAATCCTCCTGGACCAGGGCATGAACCCGCGTCCCCTGCATCGGCAGGCAGACTCTCAACCACTGCGCCACCAGGGAAGCCCAGTTACGGCTTTGAGATCAGCTACAGTATCAAAGGCTATAGTGCACTTTGCTAATCTCATTCTTGTAAATTACTCTAGGAAAATTAACAAAGAATTATTGTGGAACTGGTGCTAGATATGATAAACTTACTGTCTGAAGCAAGCAAACCTGAATAGTGCCTGCAATTAACTGCAGTGGATGATTTGATGTACCATCCAGATTCACTCTTTAATATCAAGTCACCCATTCTATCAGCATCCAGGAGTATTTTCTGTTGATGGCTCAGAGCCGTGCCCCTTCCAAGGAACTACTCTCAGCTGAAGTATATATCCTTCTCCTTGGAGACAGCCTGATACGTGCAGGATCACAGGGGCAGATACCCTTACTCCAGGTTGGAACATCTCAGAAAGGTCATCCCAGCTGTATGATCTCCTTGTAACTACACCGTAGAGCTCTTTCTAATGTAAGTTGTATTTAATAATATAAAAGAATTTTTATATAAAAATTATAATATAAAAAAGTACACATTAGGAAAATAATAAAAGAAAACTAGGCTACCAATATTAATAATTGACAATTCAGACTTTAGACAAAAAGCATTAATAAAGATAAAGGTTGAGCACTGAAGATAAAAAGTTCAACTCACCAGAAAGACATACCATTTTAAACTGATATGAACCTAATTAGTAACTTCAACATGTATAAAGATGGGTAGAATCACAAAAGAATTTTATACATCTGCCATAATAGTGAGGGACATTCTCACCAATTGGTAGATCAAGCACACCAAAAAAAATTAAGATGTAGAAGATTTAAATAACACAATTAACAAGTAATTCTGAATGAATTAAAATGATTACTTTGCTGCCAAAATATTCTCTGACCACAATGCAATTAAGTCAGAATTTTAAATATCACAAAAATGTTACAGAAAAATATAAAATTCCATATATTTGAAAATTCAAAAGCAATTAATGGCACGTAGGAAATCATGATAGAAACTAGAAAACATTTAAAACTGAATATCAATTAAAATATTACATATCAAAATTTACAGGATACAGTGAGAACATTTATAGGAACATATCAATACATAACTATCCTTCAATATACATTATAGAAATAAAGGCTAAAAGTAAATGAGTTAAGCATCCAGTTAATTAAGAAACCATGACTAAGTTGGGATATCCCTAGGAATTCAAGGTTAACTTAACATTAGAACTTTGATTAATGGAGCTGATTAAAAGAGAAAAATCATGTGATGGCTCTGAATCGATACAGGGAAAAAGAAGATTAGATAAAATTAAACATTCACTCATGTTAAACACTCTTAGCATACAGAAATAGAGGGAACTTCATTAACTTGATAACACATGTCAAAAAACAAACAAGCAAAAAACCTCACAACAAAGATTTAAGATAATGATAAATTCTTAAGGTATTCCATTTAAGATCAGATCTTGGCCAGTACCATTTCCATTGAATACAGTAGTAGAACTCTTACCCCAGATATTAATTTGATTTTAAAAAATCATAAAAGGTATACAAAAGTATGAAAATAGAAAAGGGAAAAAACAAAACAATTGTTATTGAATATAACATTATTGTCTACAGAGAAAATCCCCAGTAGTCTACAGAAAATTATTTTAATCAATTAGGGGGTAATACATTTCATCCAAATACTTTAATGGAAGGCCAACTTGTATTTAGCCAACCAGATTAAAAAAAAACAAAAAACAACTTGGACACTGAGAATTCCATTTGGATAATTCAACCAAAGATGATCACATAGCGTTGCTAGTTAGTGAAAGCCTCTATGCCCTTACGCATCCTGAAAGCGAGTCATGCCACGGCAGGAGCCATGAAACTAACTTTTATTACCATGAAATCGAATTCCACGCTTCCTTGTCCATTTTCTCTGCATGGAGCCATGAGTGGGATCAAGAACACCAAGGCTTTTTGTAGGTGGGATAGAACTTAGCACATTTGAACTCAGGAATTTGTTCTTTCCCTCTGTGGTGCCTGTGGAGCTCTTTGCTGCACAGTCTTTGTAGAACGGAATGCAGGAGGAAATGATTCCTTTGGAATAGCTAGGATTTTAGGATTATACAGGAGCCACAGAGGTCATAGGAAAGTAAAACAGTTAAAGTGATGTCAAGGTTCTGACTTAATCCCACTAAAACCAGAGATTTCTAAGTGCTTAAAAAGCTTTATGTGTAAATAACTATCCATTTAACTTGGTATAAATTCTCATGCAGAGAGAGACTGCAGGTTTTGCAGGCATCTATGATTTCTCATGATTTTTCTCCCAGGAGTAAAAGCAGACTATCAGCAACATAAGAACACAAACTGAAAGAAGACAAAATACATAATTTAGGCTTTTTTCATCCTTGTATCATTTAGTCAATTCCAAATCAGTCTTTTAGTTAGTACCGCTACAGAATTTTAGGTCTTCAAAGATGAATGGATACTTAAGCAGTACAACTTACAACATTCAATCTACCCTCTCCCATGTACAGATGAGGAAACTCACAAAGCATGATGATCACAAAGCAGATACTCTAAATGAGCAAAATGACACAAGCAAATCCTGTGGCAGACTGGAGGGTATCTGACTCTTTCAAAGGAAGTAGTGGCTACCTGCCTACTGCTGACAGTTGCTATAAGGAATTGTGGACCCAGTGGGACCACTCTTCTGATGTCTTTGTGAGAAGCCACAAATCCAGATTTTTATGTGAAATCCCTTGGTTTTTAAATATTCGCTCCATTGTTTTTCACAAATACTGTACAGTTTATAACAAAGACATCTCTCATCTATTTGTCAGACTTGGTGTGTAAAGTGCCATTTTATAGCTCTGGGATAAAATGATTGGCCTAGGGGTAAGACTAAACAAAGAGACTGGGGGTAGGGCTAAATAAAGAATCCTGTCTCTCCAACAAAGATATAAAATGGTCAACAGGTAGTTGAAAAGATACTCAACATCACTGATCATCAGGGAAATGCAAATCAAACCGCAGTGAGATATTACCTTATAGCTATTAGAATGGCTATTATCAAAAAGACAAGAAATAAGTGCTGGCAAGGATGTGAAGAAAACGGAGCCCTCGCACGCTCTTGGTAGGAATGTAAATTGGTGCAGCCACTATGGAAAACAGTATGGAGGTTCCATAAAAAATTAAAAATAGAACTACCATATAATCTAGCAATTCCACTTCTGGGTGTTTATCTGAAGGAAACCAAATCACTATCTCAAAAAATATCTGTTACCCCATGTTCAGTGACATTATTTTCAATAGCTAAGACATGAAAACAACCTAAGCATGGATGGATGAATGGATGAAGAAAATGTAGTGTATATATGTATATATATATATATATATATGTATATTATATTATATTATATTATATTATTATTCAGCCATAAAAAAGGAGGAAATCCTGCCATTTGCGACAACATGAATGAACCCTGAGGGCAGTGTGCTAAGTGAAATAAGTCACAGATAGAAAGACAAATACTGTATGACCTCACTTATATGTGGAATATAAAAAATAAACCAAACTCATAGATACAGAGAACAGATTGGTGGTTGCTTTAGGGTGTATGGGGATGGGCAAAATGGGTGAAGGTGGTCAAAGGTACAAACTTCCAGTTATAAGTTCTGGGGATATAACATACAGCACAGTGATTATAGTTAATAATACTCTGTTATATGTTTGAAAGTTGCCAAGAGAATAGATCTCAGAAGTTCTTATTACATGAAAAAAATTTGTAAATATATGTGGTGATAAATGTTAACTAAACTTATGCAGTGATCATTTCACAATATATACAAATATGAAACCATTATGTTGTACACGTAAGACGAATACAATGTTATATATGCCAATTACATCTCAACTGAAAAAAATCCTGTCTCCCATATTCCAGGCTAGGGCTCTCTTCACCCCAGATCGCTTCTCTGGAACATACCAGATTTTTAAGTTCATCATTGCGTTCTTTATTATATTTCCTGAGTGAGATATGCCTTTCTTAACCATACATGTTAAAATGGAAAATCTATAACTGGGCAGGAAAGCAAAAAAATGTTGAGGAAAAGAAAGAGAGGAATACTGCATTGAATTACAATTAGCAAAGAAGTGTCTGACTTAATTTTCCATGTACTTAGAAATATAGAGCATATATTTCCACAGAATGTTTTGTATTTACAGCATGTCTGTCTAGTTATATGGCTGCAATATAATTGTTTTCCTGTTGAGAATTATGGCAGAGAAGTTACTCTGGGTCCTATTACAGCTAATTATAGTCTTGCTCTGGAATTTAAGAGCTCCCCTGCAAGGTTCCCTCCTCTCCAGTTATACACAATGGACCTAAGAGCATTCTGATTCTACATGTGATTTTCGTTCTCAGGCTCCTGCTAGAAATATGGCATTTGGATGTTTAAGGGCATAAATTACCAGAAATGAGCCCAAGCTGATTGAAATAATTCTGACTTTCAATTGTATAAAAATGGAACATCATTGTGTAACAGAAAAAAAAACTTCATATATATATAGATAGATAGATAGATAGCTTTTGAAAACCAGATCCAGAGATCTTGTATAGATACAGATTCTCCCTGGTCTGAGCTCTAGAAAGGATGTAAGGGTGTGACCTGGGTACACAGCTTCTCTGGGCTCATCATAGTTTGAGCAGAAGAGCGTAAAGTTCACCACAACAAAGGAAAAAATCTCTCTTTTTAATTGATGAACTTCCTCTGGGCTTGGCATCAAAGGACTGGTGCTCTTTCCAGCAATGTCACTTACTACTCTGGGTATGTCAACAAATCATTCAATTTACTTAAGCATCATTTTTCTTGTCTGTAAAATGGGGAAACTAATGCCTGCCTTACACTCATTCCAAAGACTCTATGCGGATCAAATTAGATAGGAGATCTAATTAGATTAAGGTAGCATGCTCCCTTTTGCTCCTACTACCATAGGAACTGCAAGGCTACATAGCATTTTGAGGAGAAAGAGGTGTGCAATTAGACACTGCTAGGCTTGCAAAGCCCTCAAAATGATGACAACTGTACCTACCCCTGGAGTTGTTGTGAGACTTAAATGAGATAATGCCAGGAAAGTGCTGGGTTCAGTGCCTGCTTCAGAGAAAGACCTCAATGGCCTTTCTCTCCTGAATTCATATTTTATTGAATTACTGAATCTTTTTTCATTGTATCGCCAGAGGGTTGTTTGCATATACAGGACATTGACTAAAATCAGCACTTCAATTTTTACGGCTGTGATCCTTGATTTTTACCAAAATCTGAAAGATTTTTTGTTAAAAAATCAAACAGTGCACAAAAAGTTTCATGGGTTTAGAAACAAAGCAAAGAAGCTAAATTCAGAACTTTTGATCTTGAAAGCGTCTATTTTACTGTCTTCCCCAAAGCACATCAGAAGATGAATGAAGGGGACACAGAAGCTGGAAAGAATTTACCTCAAAAAATCTTTTGTGGCAGGGAGGGATATTTCTCTCCTCATTTTTCCAACCCACGCCTTTTATAAAATTTATTTTTAAATTTTTATCCAAGTAGTATTTGGTATGTTTTAGAAAGTACAAAATACTACAAGGCTTAAACATAAAAAGCGCTGTCTCCTGCTCTACCCTTCTCTCCTCCAATTCCAGCTCCTTACAAGTAGCCACCTTCAAATCCCTAAGATGTTTCTTCTGTTATTTACCTTTCATATTTATAAAGAACATGCTTATACTGCCATTCTTAATTTATTTCCCATTTACACTGTTATTTATTGATCCTACTAGAGAAGATGACAGTTTCACCCTCTGAAATCCTCTTTCTTCCTATACCAATTTCCCTTCTCCCCATCCTCCCATTAGCATCATATAATACCTCTTAGGCTAACCAATAGCAGTGCTCACATCACTGTGATTCTGGTTATATGTTAACAGCTGTACCACACAGCATTTTGTAGTTATAACCCCTCTCTGATACAAAATCTGTGTTTCCAGGAGTTAATAATTGCTGCTTTGTTTGCTCAGCTTTCTACATATTCCCCCAAATCTCTGATCCTTAATAGGGGTCAAATATATGAGTGAATCTATCCAATTCATTGTTTTTTTTCTCTTGGAGACAAACCCTCCTGAAACCCTCTGTTTCCCAGTTTTATCTCAGCTGGTTACTCTCCAAGCCTGCTGTAGAGATGCTGTGCTGAGATTTTCCTTCTCCATCATCTGGGAATTTCTCACTCTTTTGTTGGATCCCCTGCTTTGTTTCTTCTTTTTCTTGATTTACTCTCTCATTTGGGGAGCACACTCTCCAATAATTTCCTGACAACAGATGCTTGGTAGATACATTTTTTGAGACCTTGCTTCACTAAAAATATTGTTAGTTTATACTTACTCACAGTCTCATTGGATATACAATTCTAGGTTGTCAACCACTTTTTTTTTTTTTTTTTGGTGTGAAGTGTGCATTTTATTCATCCCTTGGGCAACTTGAGATCACCATCCCCCCTCGGCCCTACCACTGATTTCAGGGTGACAGAGGATCTGGTGATGACAAGTCTGAAACGTTCCACCTCTTAAATACATCACAGACCACAGTCGCCAAATGACTTATTGAAGAAAATGGAGGTCACATCATTCACCGCCTGGTGGATCACGCTTCTCCAAGTAGATGGTGCGCTGCCGTCCTCCCGGCAGGAAGCCGTCCTGTGCAGGTGCTGGGTCGTACCCCCCGCGACTCCCCCATGATTGCATGAGCCGTAATCAGAGGGGATCCCACCTTCACGGGCACTGGGGTGGTACCGCCGTGGTTTGAAGGAACTAGGGGTTGGCGGTCACATATGTGACGGCCGGTGACGGCCCTGGGCGCCCAGGAGGGACGGCCGCCGCGATGCCGCACGGGCTGAATGTGTCAACCACTTTTGATGAGAATTTTAAAAGTATCATCCCATTGTCATCTAACCTCCAATTATGCTGGTGAGCCACTCAACCCAGATCATTCCCAATTTCTTTCTGAAAGCTGTGAACATTTTCTATCCCAGGTGCTCTGAAGCCTTCATGTGGGTCTTGCATTGTTATGTGTAGCCCTCAGAGGGACTTTCAACCTGAAACGTCATGCCTGCTTCTTTTCTGGGAAATCTTCCTATATTTCTTTACTAACTCCCTCCCCTCAATGTATCTGTCCTCCCATTCTGAGTTTGTTGATGTCAGAAGTTAGTCCTCTTATACAAATTCTCCAATTTGTAAATACTTTCTCACGTCTTCTCTCTCTGTCTTTTTGTTCTATTTTACGGGGGAAAAAAAAACCCATAGCTTGATCTCCATAGTCCTCCAGTAAAATAATAATCTCTGCTATAATAGTTTTAATTCCTAATACCTCTTTCTTCTTTAAACATTATTTTTGTTTCATGGCTGCTATTCCTTCTGTTATCTAAGGATTTTTATGATTGGGTTTATTTATATTTTATTTTGTTCTCTGTCATGTCTCTGTTTTTTCTCACATTCTTTTTTTTCCCATTTCCTTGTTTTGTGTTTTCGTGTCTGGTTAACCTTGGTTGTTCAGCAGTACTTAAGAGAGAGGCATTAAAAAGCTGAGAGAAACCTCTGTGTGACTGGGGCATTATAGGGTGAATAAGCAATGGCCTTGAACTTCCTTGTGGGGGGGGGCCTTGATGTCAGTGTCACTTTATTTTTTTCATAAACAAGTTTTCCCAAGGGAAAGCCTCCAGTCTTCTGCCTGTATTATATAAGCCTGGTGCCAGCATTCTGGAAGTCTAATAGAGAAACCCTCAAGCCCTCACCTATGCAGACATCCTGTTTTGCCTTAGCTGTGCCTGATGCCCCAGGGGTGGAGAACCTTTCTGCTCTAACTTCTCTAGAGATTGAACCTCTCTCTTTCCTGTCTGGGAGGAGTGAAGGACCTTGTGATCTATTATAATTGTTCCGGGACTTCCCTGGTGGTCCAGTGGTTAAGAATCTGCCTTTCAATGCAGGGAATGTGGATTCAAGTCCTAGTCGGGGAACTAAGATCCCACATGACACGGGACAATTAGCCCCTGCTCTCTAGAGCCTGCGTGCCAAAACTACTGAGGCCGTGCGCTCTGGAGCCCATGTGCCACAACTAGAGAGAAGCCCATGCGCTGCAACGAAGAGCCCGCCTGTCACAACGAAGATCCCCTGTGCCGCAACTAAAGAACTGACGCAGCCAAATAAATTAATTAAAAAATATACATATAAAAAATATATTATAATTGTTCCTTTTTAAGACTTTCCATCAGTCCCCTGATGTTAGCCCCTTTATGAATCACACATTTGAGAGCTACCTGATGCTCCCAATTCCACTCTTTCTAGAGTTCTTCAGCTTGAATCACATGCTTCCCACTCCAACCTCCATGACAGAGAGTTGAGATTTCTCCACTCTGCTAAATCAGTTACTACTCATTTACCTACTTCCTATCTTCCTAACTATGATCGAAGTCCATTGGAATCTCCTCTCCCATTCTTGTTGCTGTAGGGATCTAAATCTCGTTTATACACTGGGTCAGTTCAGGTCTTCTGAGAAGCAGACGACTAGATGGAATTAGACTTGCAAGATTAGAGGGAAAATCTGTAAAGGATAAGGGAGAGAGAGGAAGAAGAGGTAGGGAGAGGCTTTAGCCTGTGGTGGGATTCTGACGCCTCTGAAAGGAGAGAGAGAGGAAAGGAGGATTGGGTAAGAAGAGCATCAGAATACAGTGCAGTTCTAACGAAGCCCTGGCCAGGCCATGGGGGAGTTCCCAAGCAAAGAAAGGCCATTAGCGGGACGTCCCTGGTGGCGCAGTTGTTAAGAATCTGCCTGCCAATACAGGGGACATGGGTTCGAGCCCTAGTCCGGGGAGATCCCACATGCCGTGGAGCAACTAAGCCTGTGTGCCACAACTACTGAAACTGCGTGCCTACAGCCCATGCTCTGCAACAAGAGAAGCCACAGCAACGAGAAGCCCGTGCACAGCAACAAAGAGTAGCCCTTGCTCGCCACAACTAGAGAAAGCCCACGAATGAAGACACAACGCAGCCATAAATAAATGAATGAACGAATGAACGAATGAAGGAATAAATAGTACATTAGAGAAGTCCTGCTTGGGGCATAAATGCCCTGGCTCTAGTTCCCCTGTCATGCTCAGTCAGTGCCTGGGAGCACCACAGTGGGAGCGTGGTCTCAGTGCGCATGACATGGCAGATCTGACGGTACAACAGCTGGTGCCTATCAGCCAATGACATTGCTCACACCTGGTCCTCTTGAAGGGCGACCTGAGTGGCTTACCTCCATTGCTGCTAAATTCACTTATGTTTTTATTTATTTACCTTATTTAGTAATTTTAATGTGATATTTCAGAAAGAGCATAGATAAGTCTCTGTGTTAAATCAATCACATTTCATTGAAGGTCACTCGACTTTCCAAAAAGCTATTGAAGTTGGCTAAGCACATATACACACCTGAAATCATGACATGGCTCCAAGAAGGTATAATTACCACAGCCCAGCTAACATCATATACACACCAACCAGCTTTCCAAAATTATATGCAAAAGTCCAAAGAAAAAGCTTACCATTTAAAATGAGAAAACAGTTTTCTTTTATCAGAAAACCAGCCAATATATTATTGGTGATTTTCATTTCCTTCTTGCCATTTCAGTGTGAGAAGATAAAGAAAGGAGACTGATTTGGGTCTAGATTAAAGCTTTGTTCTTATGCATATGCAACAGTGCTAAATATTTTAGAAGGCAATAGGCTGTTTGTGTCCCCTGCAAAATTCATATGTAGAAATCCCAGTATGATGGTATTAGAAGGTAGAGCCTTTGCAGGTAAACAAGTCAAAAGGGTGGAGCCTTCATGAATGGGATTAGTGCCCTTGTAAAAGGGACTCCACAGAGCTCTCTTGCCCTCTTTTTGCCATGTGAGAATACAATAAGAACTCAGCAGTCTGCAACCCAGAAGAGGACTCTCACCAGAACCTGACCATGCTGGTACCTGATCTTGGCCTTCCAGCCTCCAGAACTGTTAGAAATAAATTTCTGTTGTTTATAAGCCACTGGTCTATGGTACTTCGTTACAGCAGCCCAAACTGACTAAGATACAGAGCTTAGATTTGTCTGTTACCTCTGAGAAATATATTCTTCACTTTAACATATGAGATGAAACAGTTTTTTTTTAATTTTAGTTCTTTGAGTAAAAAATTCACGAAGTACAGATAAAGCAGAACCTTTATCTGTTACCTTTATCTTAATCCTCCAACCCTTGGCCCTACCAAACATGGGTAATGATTTGTATGGAATGTAATTTTCCAGACCATTTTCGGGTGTGTGTATATGTGTGTTTCTGACTCTCTGTATGTTTATATGTATCTCTTGATTGATAAATAGATAGCTAGAGACTACTGTTTCCCTGATTTTTAAAAAACATCAATTATATCTACTGTAAGTATTTTTTCTCTTTTCACACAGTAATAGGCTTTGGAAATTTTGATATGCCACCACATACAGATTTACCTCATTTTTTAATTTCTTGCATAGTATTCTTCTACTTGTATTTATTCTAACAGATTATTTAACCATACTCCTAATGGAAAACTTAGGCTGCTTTGCTTTCTGCTATAATAAATAATGTTGCAATGTATACCCTTGTACATGTCTGTTTGGGCTCACATGTGACTCTTTGTGCATACATGCTAGTGTTTTTCTGTTAGACAGCAAGAAGTGAAATTTCTGGGTTTAAGAATTTGTGCATTCAAAATTCTAAGATACTTTCAAATTGTCCTCCAAAAAAGTATGCATCAATTTACATTGGATAGTGCTACTTCATCTTCAAGATTATCAGAGCTTAATAATTATCTTGATAACAATATAGTAACTCTAATGTTTAACAAGGCACTTAGCACATGTTAGATATTAAATAAATATTGGTAGAATGAATGAATGAATGAATGAATACCAAGAGTGTTAAATATTACAATTCTGGAAAGATAAACTACATTATTTTTGTCAGCTGAGCTGATATTAAAACCACTAGCAATATCATTGGATTTAAGGGCCAAATCTTTTGTTTCTACTCCCTGTCATAGAATGAGACAAAATAGTAATTATATCAGAAAGAGCAAAATGCAATATGACAAACAAAAATTTTATAGTCAGAAAACAGATGTTCAAACCCTGGATCTTGGGAATTCCCTGGCAGGCCAGTGGTTAGGACTTCATGCTTTCACTGCCCAGGGACCAGGTTCAATCCTGGGTGAGGGAACTAAGATCCCACAAGCCGTGCAGCATAGCCCCCAAAAAAACAAACAAACAAAAAAATCCTGGATCTTCCAGAACCTAATGGTGTAAACTTAGGTATGTCACGTGTCTTCCTCTACATTTGTAATGGGGATAATAAACTCCAAGGTCAAGTGAAAGAAAGTATGCAAAAGACCTTGCAAGCTATAGGATGTTATGCAAATGTTAGTTTTTAATTCCTCCTAAGTTACCATATTTATCACTAAAGAGCTGAGTTCTGAACAGTTTGATTCAGCATGACTAGAACTGCATCCGGGCCTCCACCCTCCCTACGCCCATCCCCTTCACCCACCGTCTTCACATGCCTTCACCGTCCCTAACTGGCCACCCTGTAACACAGCACCCCACATATTTCCAACATGAAATGTCAATGAGTTTCCCAGATTAGAACATTAAAAATGTATGAAGAACACTATCGTGCAAAGAAGCTAATAATACTCATGATTTTTTTTTATAAGTGAGTCTGTTCATTTCAAGAGCAACATGTATTACTATAATCAGTAAAAATGACTCTAATACTCCTCTTGGTACACACAATAGGACACAGGCAAACTTTAACATCTATCTCAATTTTGACGTGCTCGAGTACAACTCTGTTTATTCTACCAACATATTGTTCTAGTTCTTAAAAAGATATGAAACATACAGCACCAGCTGTAAGCCAATTTATTATATAGAAATTGCATGGTTATATAATTTTCTTTAAATGCCAGCTAATGTTTGGCATGAAAGAGAGGCATTTGCTCTAGGAAATCTTCAGATGGTTTAACCTTTGGGTTTTTTTTTTCTCTCCTTCTGCCTTGTCTATGCCCACCCTGCCAACCTGGGAGAAATATTCTATCATCCTGTCAGCCCCCTGCCAGGGTGAAGCACATCTGTTACAACGAGAGTGGGCCAAACACAGTGCCGCTTTTGGCTAGAGGTTTAGCCCCAAGAGGCAACCACCAATTCCACACTGTTCAGCACTTATAACAACGATAATCACTGACATTTTTCAAAGCATTTTACACGTGCATTCATAGTGGTGAAGAGCGTGGATTTTAGAAGCAGACTGCATGGGTTCTAAATATGACTCTTACATGCACAAATATCAAACTTCTCTGTGCCTCAGTGTCCCCACCTGTAAAATGGGACTGATCACTCTGCCTACCTCAAGGAGCTTTGAGAAGTACTAAATGGGTAATAGGTTTAGCACGGCCGGGCACATTGGTGGATCGATTCACATTAACTACGTCTGCTGTGATCATAGGCCAGCCTAGGTTCAAGTGAAGGGGAAACAGATTTTACTTATTGCTAGGAAGAGAATCAAAGAATTTGTGGTCATGTTTAATCTGCCATAGTAGCTAACACTAGAAATAATATGAAATTTGAAGTATGGTTAATTGGACTGAAAAACTGTTAGCTCCATGGAATGGCCATTCTCCAGACTCAGATTTCTTCCTCCCTCTATCTACAGCAAGTCCTTGATTAAGACTTGCCCAATATGCAGTGGCAGGTGTAAGCCATCTTGCTAACTGACATGCAAAATTATAATATTTTGCACAGCACCTTGATTGTACCATTCATCCAAGAATATCCAGTCCTCTGCAAACGATAATTAAGCCTCTACACCCCTGAGATGGCTCCATTATCTTCTTTTTATAGATGCGGAAGCACTGAGCCCAGAAAAGGGAATCTGTCAAGGTCACAGGAACAGGTGACAGAGCCGAGAAGGGATTCACAACATCAGCAGCTCAGTCAGCATCTACGTTCCCCATTGCCCATGATGCCAACCCATAGAAATCCAAGGGAAGTCCTCATTGCCCATTTTCCCGGTGGCTTACTTTGTCCCTTAATATCATTACTATCCTTGCTTATGACAGTCTCTCTGAAGCCAAACTTCTCCAAAGCCAGATGGAGACCACCAGGAGAGCTGGGGACACTGTGTATTTCTCACTTCACACCCAAAGTCTTTTCCCCTTACTCAGAAGTCACGCATGACTCGACAGAAGCAGTGAGCAGAGCAAGGTACAGAAGCTGTGCTTTCATTCTTCACTGGGCATAGCTCATTTGCTTTGCTGTCGAAAAGCAAGAAATTCCAGATAAAAGGAAGATAAAAAATATGGGTGTGGGTGAAAGGGAGTGAGAGAGAGACAGTGCCTATAAATGATATGCCACATTCAGAATGTATCATTAGCTTTTGGCAAACTATGGACTGCTGTCTGACCTTTGTCAAATCTTGTAAAGCAAGTGCTACGCCAGCTGCTAAAGCTTGCCGGAGTCATTTAGCTTGTTGGATAAATTGGAACAAAAACAGACTCATCACCTTTTATTAGTGGACCCTCTCCTTTTCCTGTCCCCTGGTCCTCACGTCCCCAGACCTAGATCATTATGATCATTTTTTTGGAAAATATTTATTTTTTGCAGTATACTTGACTTACAGTATTGGTTAGTTTCAGGTGCACAGCAAAGTGATTCAGTTTTATATATATATATATATATATACATACATATATATATATATATATATATATATATATATTCCTTTTCAGATTCTTTTCCCTATAGGTTATTACAAAACACTGAGTAGAGTTCCCTGTGCTATACAGTAGATCCTTGTTGGTTATCTATTTTATACACAGTAGTATATATGTTAATCCCAAACTCCTAATTTATCCCTCCCTTCCCCTTTCCCCTTTGGTAACCATAAGTTTGTTTTCTACATCTGTGGTCTGTGGGTCTATTTATGTTTTGTATATAAGTTCATTTGTTTTTTTTTTTTAGATTCCACATGTAATCTTTCTATAGCCACCCTGAGTCACTCTATCCTACTAGTGCCGGTTTAAAATCAGAATTGCAAACTTCGAAGGAAGGGATCATAGAAGTTATCTAGCTTCACACCTTCACATTACAGGAAGGGAAATGGAAGCATCACTATGACGTGGTGACTTGAATACTGTGTAAACTTGGATGCAATATTTAACTTCTCTGAGTCTTAGTGTTCTCAACCACAAGATGTGGATAACAAATAGTGTTCATCTCTTGGGCTGTGGTGAGGACTAAATAAAATCACGCACATAAAATGTTTGCAGCTGTGAACTATTTTATGGAAGAAAACATTTGCTCAAGGTCACATAGCAGGCCAATGAGAGAGCTGGGCTTAAACCCAAGACTTAAAACTTCCACTTCATTGATCTACTCAATAAAATTTTATTGGGAGGCTACCATGTTCCAGGCACTGTTGTGAGCACAGAAAATTGACTGATGAACGAGACAGTCTTGGTCACGGCTCTTATTGGAGTTTACAAGGTAGGGAGGGAAACAGGATTTACACTTACTACAACTGTGAAAGCATTAGGGAGGATCAGTGGAGGGTGCTATGGAATTGAATGAGAGGAAAACAACCTGGGCAAGGGCAGCAAGGGAAGATTTTCTTGAGGAAGAGATGTTCAAGTTGGGACTGAAGGGTGAGCAGGCTTTGGACAGAAGCAAGTGGACCAGGAAGCAGGTGGAAACATCCCAAAGAAGGAAGAAGAGAAAGATGTTCTCAGAACTGAAGAAAAAAAGCCACTGCAGTTGGAGCATACATATTCCACTGACAGAGGCCTTTCCCAGTCTCCAGTAGCCCCTCTGGACCCTCTTTCTGCCCATAAAAGAAAGCCCACCCCTTCCTGACACCTCTTGGAAGCCCTATGTTAGAGTGAGGAAGGAGAAACTCACAGTCTCTGCTTCTCTTTGGAGCTCTGTAAGTCTCTCTCAATTTAAGGGAGCTCTCTGGCTTAAAATCGTGACTTAGCTCAAAAATAAATTAGGTGGCAGTGAAGTAATGTGTATATGCTTACACAAATATCTTAGCCTCTGCTTGTCTTGTTTTACTGCTCTGATCTCTAGATTGCAAGTTGGAAAACCAGCAAGTTACTCAGGAGGAGAGCTGGGAGAGAGACACATATTCAACCAAGAGTCCACTGAAATTATACCAGCGGACTGTTTAGTTTTAAAGGGGGTCATATAGGATTGCCCCCTCTAAATGAACAGCTTTCACTCTGTCCTCAGACCAGTTATCGCTTCTCTTTCCTGCTTCCTCTATCAATGCCCCACAGAATCCTGCTTCTTATTGGGTTCAGCCTGTCCTTAACTTCTATTCTGACCATCTTTTTCCTATCAATGCCCTACAGAATCCTGCTTCTTACTGGGTTCAGCCTGTCCTTAACTTCTATTCTGACCATCTTTTTTCTATCTTTCTTATCTTAACACAGAAAAGAGGAAAGCTACCCTCAGAAACTCAGGTGCAGCCTTGGTGATGGATTTGTCCTGGATCAAGAATCAGTATTTGGTAAGCTGGAAGAGTTGATTCACTAACCTAAGAGAGCAGTTTAATTTCTCAAAAGGAGATGCACTTACCCTGAACTCCCAGCTTTGGAGTCTATTCTTTGAGAAGATACCGAAGACTTACTCAAAGCTCACAATTACCAAGAAAATCCTGGTAACAACTCTAATTCATCTGGCCTTGGGGATACAAGAAAGTATAAAAGATATAACTATAACATATAATTATTGGTTGCAAGCGTCATGCAAACCAGTTGAGGGAATTAAATAATGGTTGTCATGATAATAAGAAATTAGGCCCTGCATCAGGCACTATGGTAAGGGAATTACATGCACTAACTCACTTAATTGTCCCAACAATGTCCTGTTTTACAGATAAGGAAAAGGTACATCGGAAAAGTCAAATAATGGACCCAAGTTCACAGAGACAGATAGAACTGAGAAGGAAATCCATGCTGTATAATTCCCAAACCTGTGCACATAATCATGTCAGGATAGGTATCGTGATGAAAGGCAGTATAGAAGGTCCACAGAATTCAGAGAGAGAATTCTGAAGGGTTGGAGTTAGGGGCTTCTGGAAGCTGCACAAAAGAGGCCTCAAATTTGAAGAATGGGGAGGTCTTAGAGTAGGGTCTCTCAGTCTCGGTATTACCGACATGTCGGCTCAAGTATTTCTTGGTTGCAGGGCCTGTCCTGTGCACTGCAGGACATTTAGCATTATTCCTGGCCTCTATCCGCTAAATGTCCAATAGGACTCTCCAAATATGACAACCAAAAAAGTCTGGAGAGGGCTTCCCTGGTGGCGCAGTGGTTGGGAGTCCTCCTGCCGATGCAGGGGACACAGGTTCATGCCCCGGTACGGGAAGATCCCACATGCTGCGAAGCGGCTGGGCCCGTGAGCCATGGCCGCTGAGCCTGCGCGTAACGGGAGGGGCCACAACAGTGAGAGGCCTGCGTACAGCAAAAAAAAAAAAAAAAAAGTCTGGAGACATTGCCAAATGCACCTTGGGGGCAGAACTACCCACGGTTGAGAACCACTGCTTTAGAGAGACTCAGGGAGCCCCAAGGGCAGGGGAGACCCAGAGGGAGGGAGTCCATGCAAAGCCAGGGGAGGTTCGGTGGACCTGAGAATGCGTGTTGAATAGTTGGGAAAAGATTAAAGTGGAGATCGGAGCCAGATTGAAAAGGGCTCTGAACGCCAGGTTAAGAAATTGGGAGCTGGGAGCAGGTGCAGATTTTTGTTTTTGAGGATACTAATAGTGTGTACCCCTTACTTCCTGTGCATTAGCCCACGTCCTCCGTCCTGTTCTCCAAATATGCCAAGCACACTTGGGTCTCAGAGCTTTCATATCTATTTCCTCTCCCCCAAATTATCCTTAGTTACCTGCAGAGCCCCTCTCACTACCTTCACGTTTCTATTCAAACATCACTTTATGAGGAAGGCCAGCCCCACCTGTAACTCTCTATCCCCTTATCCTGCTTAATTTCCTTTCATGTATCTGCCTTTCCTGAATGCCAGACCCACCCTGTAATTTATTACTGTATTTATCACTTTACTGTCCATCTCCCCACATTAAAATATCAGCTCCACCAGGGCAAGAGTGTGCACGGCTGTATTCACAGCACCAGGGACACTTCTTGGCACACGGCACATACTCAGTAAATACTTGTTGAATTAATGAATTCATTTCCAAGAAAGGGTTTTAGGAAGGGTGCTCCCTGGAAGCCAGTCATCCTCATGTCCTATCTGTAAAGGAAACATCTTCAATAAGATGGAAGATTCACAAAGTATGGTCTGAGTTCTTCCTAAATCAGAATTAATTGGAGCAGGGGTGTCTGTCTGTTAAAGCCTAGACTCCTATGGCCCAGTCTAGAGCCAATAAACCAGAGTATCTACGTGGTAGACCTGGAAACTGCCACTGAACACATTCCAAAATTTACGTCACATGGTGACTCTAATGTTTCATGAGACAGCTATGCCGTGTCTCTTTCTGCTTAACTTCACTTCTTTGGAAGTCAAGATTCAGATGCTCAGAATTAATAAATATGGGGTTATAAGACAGAACACCTTGGAATATTCTATTCCACATGAGTGTCCCTCTTGGCTATCAAAACTTAAATGTTCATACTATGTTTATAAAGAGCTTAAATTCTCACAGTCCTTTATATCATACACAACATTTCACATTCCCAACTTTTTCTGATCCTTACCACAATCTTCAGGAAAGTCAGGGTGGCCATAATTCCCTCCATTTTGTCACCTGATGCAATGAAGACTCAAAGAGCTGTAGTGACTTGTCTATGGTACATAATTTATTAATCACAGAGAAGGTGAGCATCCACCCCTGGACTATTTCTATTCCACCATTCAGTTGACCTATTATAGTAATTGAATGCATTTAATGGCACCTTATAGTTTACTAAAAACTTCCACGAAACCTTATGAAATACATTAAGTAGTATTATCTACATTTTCAGGTTAGCAAATCAAGAGGCACAGTGGAGTACTGTGGTTAAATTTTAAGGCTCGGGCCTGAACGTCTTAGTTCTATTACTTGCTCCATGACATTGAACAAGTTACCTAACTTATGTGAGCCTCAGTTTCCCTATTGGCAAAACAAGGATAATAATAACTGTCTTAGAAGCATTCTGAGAATTTAGTATCATAATTTACATAAAATGCATATGGCCTGACACATAGATCAAACTCAACAAATGCCAACTATTATTGGCAGTAATTAAGGTCCTGAGGTTAATAAAAACCAAAAGAATGCCTCATTATTATTCTGGTGCATAGCCCAATGGACAGCATAGCAGGAATTCAATATATATATCTGCCCAACCAAATAATAAAGGAATGAACGACAGAGGTTAAAATGACTTCCTCGGGGTCATGTAATTGATAAATAACAGTCAAAACTCAACTTCCTGTCTCCCAACAAAAAATCTGGTGTTCTTTATACTATGCTGGTCCTCCAGCCGTCCCCACCGAGCAATGAGTTGAAGGTTAGGATTTAGCTGACTGTTGTACAAGCAGTGTCTGAGAAGAATCTACATTCATGAATGTGGAATTGTAAACCACTGACCCTGACTCCAAAACGCATTGGACACAGTCGACCAGTCTAGGCTTTGTCCTTATCATCGTGTCTCCCTCCTTGATGCCCTGGTACAAGGAGCTGTGCATGTAGATATTTGTATTCTCCTGAAACAACAAGGCATTCAGCTGTTCCCTTCTAATTTAAAGATGCTGTCTGTGTCTGCCCATCCTTCGGGTTCAGGAGTGGATTTGGAAGGTGAATAGCTAGCGTGTTCCAGCAAAGTACGAAGGAAAAAGGGTTATATAAATGGGATTGTGCTGTCCCATGAGGTTAGTAAATCCCCATCCTTTTCTCCTAATCCTTCAATCACCACCACTACCTCCATCTCCTCTACCTCCTAGGAGGGAATACATACACTTGAACTAACCTAATGCCTTTTCAATCACTTCTGATATGAAATCTACAGTTCTCCAAGCTCTTCATTCAGGCTTGTGTCAAATCTGCATTGAACAGTAACCACTAATCAATGTCAGTTTATTGACAGCTCCAGACCTAATTTCTCTGCAGCCACACTGAATCACATGACAAAGATTATAGTATTCCTAACTCAATGTAAATGTGATCATTATTTCAAAGATGAAAGAAAAAATGAAAAATGCAGAATCAACGTGTTTTAGACTGCAAGGAGCTCTTTTTATAACAACAGTAACAAAACCCTGTTTGTGAACTAGAATCCCAAAACGTTAAAAGTGATAGAAACCTTAGAAAGCATCTGATCGAACCCTCTTCGTTTACAGTTGTGTAAACTGAGGCCAGAGAGAAAAGAGAGACTTGTCCGGGGCCGTGCAACTTCCTTCTCTATAACTAGCATTGCATCTTCCCAGCCTGCCCATCCCAGGATTTGTTTCTAAACAAATCCTAACATACACACCAGGAAGCTCTATTTAATACAATTCTCAAGTGGCAAGAAGGGAGGGCTATTAGAGTTGATTAGAAGATAACAAGATGGCCCAAGAGTTGACCCTCTGCTCCCTCTTGGAAAGATGCTCCAGCTCGGGAGACTGCAGGTGGAGGGGAGGTTGCCAGCTCAGAGAGTGTAGGGAGAACAGGACTGCAAGTCAGATGGCAAAGATTAGAGGTACATGATAAAGCTTCTCTATTAACTTAAGCGATTGGACATGCTCAATCAGGCATCCCAGCTGTATCAGTTATAGATTATTAGTGACATCAAGCACTTACATATGAAGCTGTCCTGGGCTCTCAGTGCCAATTGCTGGAAGATAACTGGAATTCCAAATGCTTAAAACCCAACCTTCTGGGGCTGTGAGATACTGGCAGAGGAGTTTGGAAGACTGCCATTCTTACACACACACACACACACACACACACACACAGGCACATGCGCACACACACACACACAGAGTAGCAATGGTAATTCATATTAGCTTTTGGAAACCAACCTCAGAGTAAAGATGCACAGGACCTCTCTAAAGGCTTTCTCTTAATCTGTTATATTGAAACTTCTTCCAAGGTTAACCAACAAGGGAACAGGAGGATCAGAGGTTCTAGATGAGGCTAAATCAGTTACATTAGGGTATTGTAGAATAGTGGCCTCTGATTGTTGAGGGCCAACCCGAGCCTGCCTAGTCCTGGGATGCAATTTCAGATACAATACCACAGAGCTGCCAACCATGTTGCTACTTCTCAGAATGTCCTGATATTAATATTTTACTTGTTAAAATACAAGGCTAATTTTTCTCCATTGGCATTGTTCTCTTCAATAAGACAGATAGAAGTAGAAGGCATAGAATAACAGCAGAAACATCAGTTGAATATTACTGACCTCTTACCACCCAACGAACACTGTGCAAAGTGTCTTGCAGATACTATCTCATTTAACTTTCTCTACCACGTGACAGGTACTAACAGTATCCTCGCTTTACAGTTGAGAAAACTGAGATTAAGTGTTGACCCCAAATTCACCTGGGTTATGGGTAGCAGAGTGAGATAAAATGCCAGGTGAGTCTGTCTCCTGAGCTCTTGAGAGTCAAGCTGTTTTATTTTTGTATTTTTAAAATTAAGTTATAGTAAAATTGGCTTTTCTGGTGTAAAATTTTAGGAATTTTAACACAGGTATAAATTCTTGAATCACAACAGTAAAAATACAGAACAGTTTTAACACCTTCAAAACTCCTTTTGTGAGAAAAACAAATACCGTATGCTTAACACATATATATGCAATTTAAAAAAATGGTTCTGAAGAACTTAGGGGCAAGACAGGAATAAAGACACAGATGTAGAGAATGGATTTGAGGATACAAAGGGGGAAAGGGTAGGCTGGGAAGAAGTGAAAGAGTAGCATGGACATATATACACTACCAAATGTAAAATAGCTAGCTAGTGGGAAGTAGCCGCATAGCACAGGGAGATCAGCTCGGTGCTTTGTGACCACCTAGAGGGGTGGGATAGGGAGGGTGCGAGGGAGGGAGACGCAAGAGGGAAGAGATATGGGGATATATGTATACGTATAGCTGATTCACTTTGTTATACAGCAGAAACCAACACAACACTGTAAAGCAACTCCAATAAAGATGTTTAAAATAAATAAATAAATAAAAAACTCCTTTTGTAGTCAAGCTATCTGACTATAATAGCTATTTTTTAGTCACACCTCAGGCCTAATCCTGACCCCTGGCAACCATTATTCTGTTCTCCTTCACTGTAGTTTTTTTCTCTTCAAGACTGTAATGTAAATGGAACCTATGTAACCTTAGGAGACTGGTTTCTTTCACTAGGGCAACATACTGCCTTTGAGATTCATCCAAATTGTTGCATTTATCAATACTTTGTTTCTTTTACTGCTGCAGTATATTCCACTGTGTGGATGTACTACAATTTGTTTATCCATTCACTCACTGAAGGGCTTGGGACTGTTTACAGTTTGGAGTAATTATGAAAAAAAGTTGCCATAAACATTCATGGACAGGTTTTTGTGTGAACATAAGTTTTAACTTCTCTAGAGTAAATACTCAGAAGAGGGACTGATGGGTCATATGGAAACTCCCAGGCTGTTTTCCAAAGTGGCTGATCATTTTTCATTCCCACAGGCAATATAGGAGAGTTCTCATTGCTCTGCACCCACATAAGCATTTGACATTTTCAACATTTTAATTTTAGTCATTCTAATGGGTGTGTAATTCTATATCACACTGGAGTTTTAATTTGTATTTCCTCAATGACAAACAATGTTTCATATGTGTACTTACCACCTGTATAATCTCTTTGGTAAAGTTGAACTCTTTTGCCCATTATAAAAATGTTGTTTTTTCATGTGTTTTCTTTACTGTTGAGTTATGAGAGTTTTTAACATAGTCTGAATACGAGTCTTTGGTCAGATAGTGTTTTGCAAATATTGATACTTTCCCCAATCCTCTTAACAGAGTGTGTCTTTGACAGAGCAAAACGTTTCAAATTTTGATAAAGTATGATTTATTAATTTTTTCCTTTTATGTATCGTACTTTTGGTGTCAGAGCTAAAAACTCTTTGATGAACTCTAGGTCCTGATGATTTTTTTCTGTTTTTTTTTTGTTTCTTTGTTTTGTTGTTTTGTTTTGTGTTTTGGCCATGCCATGCGGCTTGTGGGATCTTAATTCCCCAATCAGGGATTGAACCTGGGCCCTCATCAGTGAAAGCGTGGAGTCCTAACCGCCGGACCACCAGGGAATTCTTTCTGTGTTTTTATGCAAACATTTTTTGTCTTGTTTACACTTTATATTTAGACTGATGATGCATTTTGATTTAATTATTGTTTAAGGTATGAGGTTGAGGTTCATTCTTATCACGTATGAAGGCCCAATTGTTCCAACAACATTTGTTGAAATGACTATCGATTTCCTCATTAAATTACTTTTGCAGCTTTGTAAAAAAAACCTAACTGGCCAGGACATGCAGGGAATGGGTATGAGTGCTAATGGGCATGAGTGCTAATGGGTATGAGGTTTCTTTCTGGGTGATAAAAATCTTCAAAAGTCAGATTAGGGTCATGGTAGCACTACTCCGTAAACATTCCAAAAACCATTGAGTTATACACTTTAAATGAGTGGGTTTTATAGTGTGTAAATTATATCACAATAGACCTGTTAATTAAATAAAATTAGCTATCCATCGTAGTGTGGGTCTACTTCAGAACTCCTTCAATCTCTATATATCCCTTCCCCAATACCACACTGTCTTGATTACTGAAGCTTTACAGGAGGTCTTAAAGTCTGGTGGTATGATCCCCCCAACTTTGTCTTTTTCAAAATTGTTTCAGCTTTTCTAGTTCTTGGCCTTTCCATATAAATTTTAGAATTAGCTTGTCTCTTATTTATTAAAAAACAACAACAACAACGAAAGAGCTGTTGGGATTTTCATTAGAATTGTATTCAACCTATAGATGAGATTGGAAAAAACTGACATCTTTATTACACTGGGTCCTTCAAAACATGAACATAGTATGTCTCCATTTATTAAGATCTTTCATTCACATTTTGGGGGGTAGTTTTCAGCAAAGAGATACTATACGTGTTTTCTTATATTTATACATATGTATTTCATTTTTGAGTAGTATTGTAAATGGTATTACTGTAAATTTTTGATTTCCAATTGTACATTAGTGTACAGAAATACAATTGGTTTTTCTGAATTCACCTCACATTCTATGATCTCATTAAATTCACTTATTAGTTCTAAGAGTTGTTTTTATAAATTCCTTGGGATTTTCTACCTAGACAATCATGTTGTCTGCAAATAAGGACAGTTTTAGTTCTTTCACTTCCTTCTACTCTGACCTCTAAGACTTTCTTTTTATGTATTATTTTCTCCTTCAGGTAAACTCTCTGAAATCAATTCTGACATGAGAATTGATGAAAGATGAGGATGAGAGAAAATGTGAGTGTTCGACACAATTTTAATTGCACTAGTTTTATACCTTCTAGAGATATCTGAGACATCTTTAATGCCATCAACTGCTGGCTCAAAGCAATGCACTGCACATTTATTCAGTTCCTACTGTATACAGACATTCTAGGTATAGAGAACTAAAGCATGAGATAAGAGCAAAGTCCTTCATTGGAAGTTTACAGTGCAGTAGGGGAAACAGAAAGGTATACAGATCATTCCACTGCAATGTGATAAGTGTTAATGAAATAGGCAGACACATAAGAATAAATGAAAAGAATATTTACTTCAGCCTGACCTGACAGTAATGGGTGGGATGACCAGGTTACCCTTGTTCAAGCTACCGCCATTTCCCACTTGAACAAAAGCAACGGCCTCCGAATTTACTTATCTCTAATCTTGCCTTCCCTGACAATCTATTTTTTGAAAAATCAGTTTCATTGACATATAATCACATACAGTACAATTCATCTATTTAAAGCACACAATTCAATGGCTTTATTATACTCACAGAGTGATGCTCCATCACCACAATCCATTTTAGAACGTTTTCATTATGCCAAAAAGAAAATGTACTGCCTTTAACCATAATCCCCCAAACTCCTAACCCCTCAGCCCTAAGCAATCATTAATCTACCCTCTGTCTCTAAAGATTTGCCTATTTTGAAGACTCCATATACGTATAATCAAACAATATGTGATCCTTTGTGACTGGTTTCTTTCACGGAGTGTGATCAAAGTTCATACCTCTTTAACTATGTGTCAGCACTACATTTATTTTTATTGTCAAATAATATTTAATTGTATACATATGTCACATTTTATGTATCCCTTCATCAGATGATGGATATTTGGGTTGTTTCCACTTTTTGAGTATTAAGAAAAATAATGTATAAGCATTCGTGTGGACATACGTTTTCATTTCTCATGGGCACATACTTAGAAGTGGACTTGCTGAAACATATGGTAATTTTATGCTTAACATTGGAGGAACCGCCAAACCCTTTGCCAAAGTGACTACACCATTTTAGACTCGTACCAGCAGTATATGAGGGTTCCAATTTCTCCACATCCTAGCCAGCCCTTGTTGTTACCTAACTGTTTTTATTATTATTATAACCATTCTAGTTAGTGTGAAGCAATATCTCACTGTGGTTTGTGGTTGCCTTTCCCAGGTGGTTAATGATGATTCACCTGGCTACTTGCTTCCATGACTCCTGGCTACTTGCTGGCTACTTCCATGATTCCTGGCTACTGGCATTCACCTGGCTACTTGCTTCCATGATTCCTTCCATGATTCCTTTAGCTCCAGTTGAAGAACAAGAAGGAAAAGGACAACTCAGCATCCAGCAACCTGGTCCTCGCATGTAGCACCTTTCAGGAAACCCCAAAGCTGATCTGACCTGCTTGCAGGCATGTCTTCTCATACTGGGAGGTGAGATAGCAACAAGGGAGGTGGGTAGAAATGAAAAGAAGTGTGGGATTGGGTGGCAGTGAGTATAAATAGCCTGGACTAGAAAGAGGGTAGGCTGGGCTCAAAAGCAGACAGAGTTTGTTTTTGGCATTTCTCCATCCCCTTTTCCATGCTGTCAAGCATCCAAGGGCTGACCTGGAGAAGCAGGTTTGGCCCCATGCCACGTGGGGCTCCGAAGAACAGAAGCAGGACTTTGCACAGACGAGTAAAACTTTCTCATAATCAGGAATAAACCCAAGCGAGGCAGCGAGCAACATTTTGCAGGGATTGTAGTACCCTGTGGCTACCTGGACCCAGGGCCTTTCTAGAAGTGAGATTCTATTATCCCTTCTATCTCTTGGATCTTTTTTTCTCAAGAAGCCACTGTTTTCATGACTTTCTTCATCTTCTTATAAGGGTTGGTCATTCCCCAGGGTATCTCCTTCTTTTGCATCCCACATCAAACATTCCCATCTGTATACATTTCTCTCAGGCTCTCATTACAGAACCTTCAAAATAATACAAGCCACGCTTAACGGCCACGCATGTTTTCTCTTTTTAGAAAACATTTGCATTTTAACAAGGTTTCCCAGCTCTGGAGAAGCACAAAACACTTTTCTTGACTGGAGATGGAACCAGAGCATCAAGAAAAGGTTTGGAGAGCCAGAGGGGGGTTCAGCTACTTAATTTTGCTGCAGGCCAACACTGCACAGAGGTAGGGAATAAACAGGCTCCTAGCTGCTGACTAGAAAAAGACACAGATAATGAGAAAAATCTGAAGCTCTTTCTTATAGTCAAACTAAATATTTTCTGCCTAGTTAGTTTTCATGTGCTTTTACATTTTGCTTTGTATTTTCTGATACTGATCCCCAAAACCAGGCTTCATGCCAAATTAAGTAATAAAATATTACTAAATTTAAATGTGTGACAAATTTTACAATTATCCTTTGAGATAATTACTGTTATTATTACTATTATTCTTCCATCTTAAAGATAACTGAAGCTCAGCGAGGTTAAGTAACTTACCCCAAGTCCTTTGATCAATCAGAGGAAGAATTAAAAACCAAGGGGTCTGTCCCCAGAGCTTCACCTACTAACCCATGCTGCGGTAAGCAGAATTCTAGGATGCCTCCCAAGATTCTCAGCCCCTGGTGTTCACACCTATTCTCCCAGTTATTGAATCGAACATGAATCTAGGTGCTGTTATAAAGGCATTTGTCTGGTGTAATTAAGTTCCCAAATCAGTTGACCGTGTGCTAGGGAGATTATCCAGGTGAGCCTGAACTAATCAATGAGTCCTTTAAGAGCAAAGAGCTTTATTCTCCAGCTGGTAACAGAAGAGGAAACTCTTGCACTCTGGCTCGTCGGGAAGAAAGCAAACATCCAGGTTGTGAACTGCCTATGGGACCACATGGAAAAGACCTGTGGGCAGCCTCTAGGAGCAAAGAGTGGTTCCTGGCTCACAACCAGCAAGAAAGCAGGGACCTCAGCCCTACAATCACAGCAACCGAATTCTGCCAACAACCTGAGTGAGCTTGAAAGAAAAGCCTACGCTCCAGATGAGAATTCATCTCATCTCACTGCCCGTCCTTTCCAGCCTTGTGTCCTAGAGCAGAGAATCCAGCTAAACTAACCTCAGACTTCTGACCTGCAGAAACTGGGAGATAACACATGATCTTGTTGTGAGAGAATAAATATGTGGTAACTTGTTGTGCAGCCAGAGAAAACGAATTCAGCGTTCATTGTAGACATGAAGGACATTCTAAAGAATTCAATAGAAGAAAATAAATATCACCCAATGTCTTACCACTCAGAGGAAATCATGCTGACATTTTTGGCATATTTGTTTCTAGTATTTACAGATAAGTGTTCAAAACTGGTAACAAACTGTTACTAAATTTTGTTATTCTCTATTTTGTTCATTTAGCATTTTGACAAGAGTATTTTCGATGTCACCAAATAGTCTTTAAAAATTTAACTTTGAACAATTGCTATATACTATGCATACATGAAAAATGTATTTAACCATGCCCTTTGGGAGGCATTTAGATTGTTTTCATGGTGTTTTTATAATAAACCTCAGTTTGATCATTATTCGTTACCTAAATCTTTGAGTTCGTCTCTTTTATCTTTAGGATAGATTCCCTGGAAGTGCTACTGATGAATCAAAAAGCTTTTGGAACCTTTTAGTGTCTTGACACAGATTGTCAATTTGCTTTCAGAGGTGTTGCAGAAATACTGTGTCCTGTCAGCAGTGTGGGAAACTGTTCACCTCACCACGCTTTCACGCCATGGCATACTATTGCTTTCAAGGAATCTTGGTAAATCTCATAGGCAAAATGTGGCATTTCATTATCTCTCTTCGTTTATGCATACATTTGTTAGCCACTTGTACATTTAATGAATTATTTATTCACGTTCTCCACTCAGTATTTATTTAGCAGATTGGTAAGACTTCTTCATATGGTTAGGATGTTGACCAAATATTTCTTGCAAATATTTTCCTCAGATTGTCATTTTCATTTTGATTTAGATTGTCATCTACAGTATTTTGTTCACCTGTATACAAAGCATCATCTCTTACTTCTGTGAATGTTTCCATTGCTTTTAGAGAAAACTGCTTGCTCACCACAGTATTAAATAGTGGCATGCATTTTCTTTTATATTTAAACTGTTTTCCTTTTTATTTTTCCTGTAACTGTAGTCCATCCAGTGTGAGGTAAGGCTTCTCATCTGGTGGTGAGGCACCTGTCTAATGACAGGATGGAGGATGACTGTCGTGAGGGCATGAACTTCACCTTCCTCGGGTTTTTCTCCGTGGTCCCAGCACAGACATACACACACCTAATGCATGGCGAATATAAATGTCTCTTGCACTGAAGTCAATTGGACAGATTCGAATTGAATCTCAGAAGCACCAATGAGTCATGGACAGATGATCCCAGGGTCCTAATACTGATAAACATACTTGGGTCTAATCTTGTGTCCACAGTAAGCTCACTGGATAGCAATGGAAGGAAACAGCTTTAATAAAAGCATTTATTTCAGCTCTCCCAACTCAGTGGCAGATGCTTCCGGTTCCAGACCTCTTCCCTCCTGCCAAATTTGTCAAATGAAGCTGCAGGCATGAGGGTCTGTTGCCATTTCAGGATCAAAAGGCACACTTCCACCTGCCGTCATATGTCTGATCCTAAATAGGTACGAGGTGATTGGATGTGACAGACATCGCATGTAACGCAGAAATCATTTCCAATCACCTGAGAACTATCCCCTCCCCTTTGCCTCATGTTCAAGCCAGATGGAATCTAGAGCTTAACTGAGGCAGAATCTCTGCCGTAATGTCTTTTTTCAGGTCACATGTATTTCTACCAAAATGTATGTAGATTGCTAACGACAACGCACAAGGAAATGATTTTAAAATGAGAAAGCGATTGAAAACTTATTGGCCAGTGACCCCTTGGTAGTTCTTTTATAATTTATTGGCCTAATTCAGACCGTGTAACTTTCTGAAAGCCATTGTTCTCAGGTCATATCAGTTGAAGCTGGACCTATTGTGGGAAAGAGGCTGTATACAGAATACACACAGTTTTAGGTAAAATACATCATCTCTGCATGGTAGAAAATAATTGAGTTGCACCCTGTCCTTGATGAGGTAATTCATACTCCTATTTTCAATTATCTCACAAATGTTCACGGTGCTTCCTCCGTGAAAGTACTATCTTAAGTCAATATTTTAGTTATGGTCCCAAAACCCAGTGGTGTTAAACAACCATTTTATTATGTTCACGAATTCTGTGGGATGGGAATTCAGGCATGGCACAGTGAAGCCTCTCTCTGCTTTGTGATGCCTGGGAATTCAGCTGAGAAGACTGAAACAGCTGGGGGTGACTCAAATAGTGGGGCCAATAGAAGTCGTCTGGAGGCTTCTTCATTCACATGCTTTGCACCCGGAATGGAGTGACATCAAGGGCTAAGGCTCACTGGGCATCTCACTACATGTAAATAGAGCCTCAGGACTCTTTTGTGGTCTCTCAATGTGGCATCTCCAGCACGGCAGCCCCAAGAAAACTGCGCTCCTTACACGGTAGCTCAGAGCTCCAGCAGCAAATGTTCCAGTGAACAAGGGAGAAGCTGCCTGGCCAATTATGACCCAGGCTCAAAAGTCACATAGCATTACTTCTACCACATTTTATGGGTCAAAACTCAACCAGATTCAGTGGGTGGGGACCTAGATCCCATCTCTTATGGGAGGCATGTCAAGGAGTTTGTGGATGTGTTTAAAAGCTGCTACAGAAGCAGCCCTTGAGCCAAGGATTCAAGTGCAAATACGTAGTTCACTTAGACAGTGGTTTCAGGAAGCACCCATAGAGGACTGAAGAAGTGAGACAGGAAGCGAAAAAGTCCGTTCAGAGCGACTTAACCAGCAGTTTAGGCTGTGGACAACTAGGGCTCAATCTCAATGACCACTATGTGATGCAGAGTCCAGTATGCCTCATTGCTTCCCAACTGAAAGGCAAGGTTGCAGAACTATTTATCTACCAACTTCTCACGGTCACTGATTGAGCGTTACTTGTAGGGAAGGTGGTAGTAACTCCTGGACACTTTCAGAGGGTTTCCACTGCCAGAGAAAGTCCTCAGGAAGAGGCAGGTGCTTGAAAGTGGAAGTTGTAAGGTTAGCATGTCCAGTAACGTTGAGAGCTGAGTAGATATGTTGGATGATGAGCAGGGTCTGTCAGGAACTGGCATCATGCCTTAATTCTAGCGCTACTCATCTAGACCTGGAATTCAGATGGATTGATTTAACTCCTCTCCTAAACTGGTGACTTCCTTGAGGACAGGACCTGTACCTTTTTCATCTTTTTATCATTACCACCTAGACTAAAACCTTGCACATAGGAGACCCCCTCCCCATTATGAATGACAAAATAAAATAAAGAATATATCTATATCCTTAGGTCAAACCCCTTTCCCAGGAAATTCCCCAGAATTTGTTGCTATCTAATTCTTTCCTACCTTGGCCACCTCTACATTTGTGTACATATAGTCTACCTCTGTCTTTTTCATACCATGCTATAACACCTTAAGCCTGCTTCACTTCCTGTATTCACTCTCCCAGTAAATGACTCCATCATCCACTCAGTTCCCCAGGTAGAAACTCTTGATTCACCTTTCACCTCTTTCCCCCCGCAAACCTCCTATATGCATGCTTTTGTTACATCTATCGTTGGAAGGTTACTTCATCCCCCCTTTTGCCGTTTCTCTCTGTTACGGCTCCAAGATCAAATGTTCGTCATCTCTTTCTAGACCATTGCTGCAACTACCTGATTTGTCTTACTGCTTCAAGTGTCTCCTGAAAATCCAGTGTATTAAGACTTCAACTCTTCATTTAAACCCTTCCGTTGTTCCAGTATCAGGTGAAAATAAATTCTCTTAGCTTTCAGTTCTCAGCCAATACGAAAGAAAGAACTAGATTTTCAAATTTATCCCTCCACCCCATCTATAAAACCCATTTGTTGATCTAAACATTTCACAAAGCCTCAAAACCCCCAAACTCACCCTCTATGTTTGGGTCTTCTTATGCTGTTCTCTCTTCCCAGAATACCCTTCTACGTTAGCCTCCATCTGACAAAGTTTCAACTGTCCTTCAGGGTCCAGTAGATGCCACTCTCTCTATTAGAACAACTACCACTACTAACTCTAGTTAACTAACCATCCTAGCCCTGGTTAAAACTACCACATTTCCTCAATTCTAAGATGTCATGAACTATTTAATGCCTCACTGATTTATTACCATATTTTGATACAACTGAAAGAAACTAAATGGCTTATGTATGTGAAATGTTTAAAAAATGCTGGAAATGTTGGAAATTGTAGGGGTTCAGAGCATGTCATCCTAAAACATGCCACCTTGGCATATGGATCATTTTGAGTTAAAGGCACTTGAGGAACAACAGATATAAGATGGACATTCTGACTTTCCCTTTTCTTCCTAAAAGCAGGAAATAAAACTCCCATGTGAAAGGTGCCCTCCCTGTACCAGGAGAAAGGAAGACATTCGTGTCCCTGGAGACTAGGAGTGGAAGCCAGGAGAAATCTGCACATAAACACCTTGTTAACCCTTATCTTCCGAGGTATCAATACTTTTCCACAATTAACTGCTCTAGCCCAAACTTCTTTGTTTTGTCACGTTTCCACAATTTACTATTCTTCGTCCAAGATGGTATATAAGCTTTGGGCCCTACCTTCTTGTTGGATCGTCATTTTTTTCTGATGAAAACCCCAGGTACATGTAAAAATTATGAAATATAATTTGTATGCTTTTCTGTTGTCTTATGTCAGTCCCAACTGGAGACCCTAAGAGGGTAGAGGAGAAATCTTACCTCCCTTACAAAATACAGTATTTGCTTCCTCTTCTGTGTTCCCAGAATACTTTTATGGCCAGGCATACATCACACTGGAGGTCCTCTGCCTGCCTTGAGAAGGTCAGACTTCTTCATGAAATTTCTTGAAACATCTCTCTATATTGTCACTGTCATAGAATGTTCTGGGTTAATTGCAAACAAATACCAAGCCACATTCCTCAATTTACTGAGGACCAAGAAGTATACTGGGTAAGAACATGAAACTAGAGTACAACTGGGATTCTGATCAGCTTGATGGATAGGAATTTTCTGGAAGAGGCCAGCCTGAGACAAGGGACAGTGAAGACCCTGAGAGAAAAGAACCCTAAGGAAATATCAGAAGAGTGACTGTTTTATATTCTTTGATGATATGGTCAGTCAGATGCTGCCACAAGGGGAGACTAAGGAGAGGCTCAGGAAAAAAAACAAGGTTTATTATACTTATGAGCCCTAAAGACATGAGGCATGGTACCCCACACAGGGCCACATGGGAAAGACACCAGAGTGGTCAGCAGGCAAAAGATGGGAGTAGGGAGAATACTTGGGCTAAAGACTTTATTGGGGTTTCCTTGGGAAAGACAAGGCAGGGCAGGGAAAACATTTTAGGATTGGCTAGTTTGAATAATTTTAGCTGGCTTTAGGCTATAGGATTGGTCCCCAGTTGCCTGGTATCTAGTCCTAGGATGATTAAGACAGAGGAATATTACCTCCTGAGGGATACGGGCCAGAAAGAGGAGGGATGGCTCTGGACTGGTTAATATGTATATCAAAGGCATAATCCTGACTAGACCCTTTCCTACCTCTAAGAACTGGCTAGCCCAGAGAGGGGCAGTCTCTCCCCAGCTAGAAATGTATTTTAAGATGTCAAAACATCATAATAAACAGAAAATATAAAATATACAATACAGTGATCCAGACTGAGCAGCAGGTCTTCCACCTTAGCATCTGGCTCTCCCCAACCCATACTTTGTTCCGCTACTCACATTTGCCCTCTTATAGGGCAAGAACTAAAGTACAAAGGAAAAAACTAGATCACTAGCAATTCAACAACTGTGCCGTGGGAACTCCCTCTGAATGTGTGGTCATAATAGGGATAAAAACTTTCCTATTAGCTAAAGAAGGACAAAAGTAGGTGCAGTCAATGGGTCTGGGAAAATTAGATTATTCCAAGGCAGTGGTAGCCTTGGGGGTCAATGATACAATAGAAGTTGACAGCAGTGTAGACAGTGGAAAGACAGAAATCTAGTCAGCTGAATAAATAATAACAATCGATGGGAAAAAAGGATGTCAAAAGTACAGCACACTAGAGAACAGGGTACACCTATAAATGTGACATATGTATTCAGGTATATAAATAAGCCCATGAATATACTGTTTAGGAACAAATAATAAATATGTGAACAGCCACTATACGTACCACCTCATCCCCACTCCTCTCTTTTCAAAGGAAAAACACTGTTACCTACTGGGTCAAAATCTGAGTCCCCATTCTTGGGGAATCCCTGGACAATGAGAAAAAAACATAATCCAGAGAGGTTTGAGGGGAGGAGGAAAAGGGAAGAGAAAAGAGAAAAGAGGAGGGAAGAAGAATAAAGAAAAGCTTTTCAGGCAGGATGTTGTTGGAAATTTGGGGAGACTGGAAGTTGAAAATATGACAAATAAAAGAAGACTGTTAGGCAGTGCTTGCCAGCCGTGTGGAGAACTGAGAGAGGCATCAAAGAAAAGGCTGCAAATACATTTCCTGTGATTTAAGAATACACATACCCGTTAGTACTTTTTACATTTTATATTTTATTTCAGATATTGTATTATTTTAGTTTTTAAATTTCCATTTGTTTCTTTCCTTTTCTTTTTTTTTTTTCTGATCGTGCCACACGGTATGCAGGATATTAGTTTCCCGACCAGGGATTGAACCTGTGTCCCCAGCAGTGGAAGTGCGGAGTCTTAACCACTGGACGGCCAGGGAAGTCCCTTGTCTCTTTCTTATATTGTCTATTTATCTGCTGAGGTTTTCTCTCTTTATTCCTATACCTCATTAATAATAGTTATAAGAGCTACTTTAAAATCCTTGTGTACTAATTCTGATATATGAGACATCTTGGGGTTGGTCTCTGTTGATTGTTATTTATCTTGAGAATGGGTCACATATTTCTATTCTCTGTATGTCAAGTAATTTTGGATTATATTCTGGACATTGTAATGGTATGTTGTGGAGACTGAATTCTGTTACTTTCCTCCAAAAACTGTTGACATTTTTGGTTTGTTTGTTTTAGGAGACAATTAATTAACTCGGTTGGAATCCAACTTCAAACTTTGCCTGTTGAGCAGCAGCTCAGATTAGTTTAGTTCTTCTACTCCTTAGCTGACTAGTTTGCACTCCAACAGCAGTTTGCAGCTCTGTGTGGTACACAGATCAGCCAGAGATTTGGAAGAGTGTAAACACAGAAATTAAGTCACCCTGTCTCTGATTCTCTGCTTTCCAGGGTCCCTTCCTCGCTGCCTAATGATTATGGTTGCTCTGAACTCTGTCCTCTGGTTCTTCAGGCAAGAAAGGCTATAGGTTTTCTATCAAAGGTTTAGATACCATATGGTGCCAACTTTGCAAGCCATATTCATATTAACAGGAAACTTATCCTATGCTAGTCCCTTTTTCCAAGTTTCTATCACTCTCTGGAGTCTGTCTGCTTCTGTTCATTCTTAGATCCTTCAAGTAGTTGTTTATTATATTGATATTTTGTCCAGAGTTTATAGTTATCTACAGCAGAATTGATCTATAAGGAGCATACTTTATCATACTTGAACTTAACTGCTTTTGATTGTTAGATTTTGTTTTTTTGTAGACACAGCCTTCAATTTACTGTAGGTGAGCATTTTTTTTTGAACAAACTATTGTTTTACTTTTTTTTATTAGTTATCTATTTTATACATATTAGTATATATATATGTCAGTCCCAATCTCCCAATTCATCCCACCCTCCCACCCCCACTTTCCCCCCTTGGTGTCCCTACATTTGTTCTCTACATCCGTGTCTCTATTTCTGCCTTGCAAACCGGTTCATCTGTACCATTTTTCTAGATTCCACATACATGCATTAATATACGATATTTGTTTTTCTCCTTCTGACTTACTTCACTCTGTATGACAGTCTCTAGGTCCATCCACGTCTCTACAAATAACCAACCCAATTTTGTTCTTTTTTATGGCTGAGTAATATTCCATTGTATATATGTACCACATCTTCTTTACCCATTTGTCTGTTGATGGACATTTAGGTTGCTTCCATGTCCTGGCTATCACAAATAGTGCTGCAATGAACATTGGGGTGCATGTGTCTTTTTGAATTGTGGTGTAGGTGATAATTTAAACCCAGATTACAAATGAAGCTCACAAATGTTTCTTAAAATAGCTTTTCTAATTATAAAAGAAACATAACATAATCCCAATTAATGAATTTATTGATGGAATTTATTAAAAAGAAATAGATATAATATTATTAGAGCACCAAGTGTCAGACACCATACTAGACCCGTACTAGACCCCGTAGCAAGGCATTTTTTTATGTCATTATGCTATGAACATTTTCTCATTACAGTCAAGCCCTGCAGCCTGCCTCTACAGTTAATGTTTCCTAATAGAATGACTCCTGATTTTTTAATACTACTCAAATTCATAGCACTTATATATTTCTCAATGCAACGGTTTTCATTACTCTTTATATATGAAAAAATTATTTTTAAGTCTTAAACACTCAGTACAACATTTTTAACAAAACAATGTGTGGGGACAACTTTCCAATTACATTCCAATCACAAAGAATGGAACATCAGAATCACATATTTTAAGATTTTGCTAATTATTATCAAAGGGAATATTGTTAGTGCAAACAGGCCTTAGAATTACATTCCAATCACAAAGAACGGAACATCAGAATCGCATTTTTTAAGAGTATGCTAATTATTATCAAAGGGAATATTGTTAGTGCAAAGAGGCCTTAAAATACCATGCTCTCTACACAAACCGACTGTTTGCTGACAATCATATTGATAATTTGGTTATCAGGAAGCAATGTTTTAAGTATTTTACATCCCAAATGATAACTTGTTACATGTGTATATGTTTAAATTGTGTTTTAGGAAATTAGTTGGGGATTTGGGGTTATGAATAATGCATTATAATTTTTCCCATTTAAAATAATAGGAAATATGGTGGTGTGCTGAATTGGGAGATGGGGATTGACATACATACACTAATATGTATAAAATGGATAGCTAATAAGACCTGCTGTGTAAAAAAATAAATAAAATAAAATTCAAAAGTCAAAAAAAAAAAAAAATGTAAGTCTTCCAGCCCAGGAACCTGGGACGTCTTCTTTAATTTCTTTCAATGATATTTGCACTTTTTAGTGTACAAGTTTTACACTCATTTTGCTAAATTTATTCCTGATCATTTTATTCTTTTTGATGCTATTGTAAATAAGAGTATTTTCTTTTTCTTTTAAAAAAAATAAATAGTGATAGGAAATATGCTTCTTGGCTAGTGTTTTTCCGTAGAATATCTGATTTTTCAAGAATAGGTTACTGAGCTGATGTTAAGCGCAGATGCCTGTAATCATATTTTTCTATGGATACGCAGGCTTACTAAACATACAGAAAAACATTTTCCATTTTCCAAATGTATTTTATAAAACTTGTGCAACATGTTAACAGGTATCCCCAGACATCGCCCCACTATTCTTGAAGAAGCCCTAAACTAAGGTATTAATACAATTGCAAATATTTCTGACAAAGAAATTTTAATAACAAAGTTTAATAACACAGACTAGTTTTTTGAATAAGCTGATGTCAAGGCTAAAAACTGGAGGACATACGTATATATATGTACGTGTGTATATATATAGACACACACCAAGTTGAGTAATATATGACACATACATCCTTGTGCATATATAACTATATCGACATGCATCTATACCATATATGGGCTGCATTTAGCTTGCAGATATGTTTTGCAAGGCCTGCAGAGTGTTTTTAAAATGTCCTTCCAGTCTCCTCTGTCCCAAACTGGCTGACTACATTTATGCCATCTGTCTGGACCGTGTAGGTGTTTGAGTTTGGAACTTGAGATGTAGGATTTGGAAGCGGAAGTATGGGGCTGAGAGCACTACCTCAGATGGCGGGGTGGCTAGAACTTTGGTTTCTCTTCTGGCCCTGAATAATCAGTTGTATTTTCCTGCTAATGTTTCAGAGGCTTCCCTCCCCCAGGCATTTCCTACCTATTACAAGGACGTTCTTCTCTTTTACTGTTTGTAAGCATTTTCCAAAACAGAATGAATATAAAATAAAAAGATTAAGTTGTGTATTCACATTGTAAGGGAATAGGATTTTTCAAAACAATCTATAACTAAAAAAGCAACTAGTTCTTTTTTGCCTTCCCAAACTTTCCTGACCCTGTCAAATGTAAACGAACTCCCATAAAGCCTCCTGTTAAAAACATAAAAAAGAGGAAAAGGTAGGCTTCTCTCAGGGTATCAACTGAAGTACAAGATAATTTATTTTACTAACACCTTTCCCTGAGACTGTTGATGACACACTTGAAAGGGTATTCCTGGGACATTTGCCCCAAGATGACTCCCTCCACTGACCAGGTGTTGACGGCCACGTAGCCTCTAATAGAAAGAAAGAAGGAACCACACGTACCTTCCTTGGAGGATCTGGACACAGGCCATAGCAAGAACAATATTTGTACAGAAACCCTTGGAACAGTAACATTTACAATCATAAATTGCAGGATTGGGGGGCAGACTGGTTAGAGGGCTAGATTTTAGTAATACTGTGAGGTAGCCAATTTATTCCTAAAGTTAGTGCTGGAATAAATTGAATCTGAAGGTAAAGTAATTTACATTCATTATGATAATGCACATCTAAGTACAGTTAAGTGTTTTCATCCATTATCTCATTTAAATGACCTGCTCAGTCTCCTAACTGCCACAGAGCCTTTCCAATCTAAAAATGCCTATAAATATTTATGCACATAGATGTTTCTCCCTCTATTCTTTATAAAAGAAAATAATTGAAAACAACTTAATTATTCAACTTTAGGAAAATGGGTATATTATGATATATACATATAATGTAGTAAAGTTATGACGATGTTTTCAAGATATTTTGGGGTGTTTTTTAAGGACAATGTAAAGTTCTTATGAAATGGTAATTATAACAATATAAAAATGCATTAAAAATGAAATAAAACCTACCAAAGTGCAGAACCCTATAAGCAAGAAGGAGTTTGGATTTTATTCTAGGTATGAGTAGAAACCATTGAAGTGTTTTTAGCAGCAGAGGGACATGCCTGGATTTGCATTTTAAAACAATTACCCTGTTTTCTCTATAGTTGTTTGTTCCTTCCAAATTTTCTACAATAAAGATGTAATATCTTTTAAATTTTAAAAGTAAAAAACAAAACAGGATCAAAAATAAACTTCTGGTCCTTGCTTTGCAATCTGTTTGCCATATCCCTAAAATAAGCCCAAACCAGGGAACAAATATGAAGGTCCAACTTCAGGACCTCAAAGGTCCTGCAGGGAGGCTTCAACAGCCCCTGGCTTGTGCCCTTCCACTCAGAGGGTAGAGTTAATTTTATGGTGCAGACAAATGAGCCCAGGACAATATCTCTTGCATGCTTGAAAGTTGCAGCTCAGGAAGATGGTAAATAAACTCCCATCTATGGAAGTGCTGCTCTAATGAGAAGATGGAAAGAGACAGCTGAACTCCATCAATTTGGTTTCCTTTTCTGGAGCAACTGATGCCACGTAGTGACCCCTGTCCCTCCGGGAGACAAAGTCCCAGTGTCTGCCACATCCATTCAAAGCTGAAAGCTCTGGGACGTGATGTATGGTGAGAATCCCTTGGCAACTCCCCCAGGACCATCCAATTCCATATACAGAGTAGGTGAAGGTTGTTTGTGTGGTGGCATTTGGGTATGGGGAATGTCACACGCCCCTGAGTCCCCCTGATCTTCCTGCCACTATTGCTCACTCTGTCCTAATGAAGTCGGTTGCGTTTTTCTGTATGACTGCTTCCAAAATGTGAATACACTCAGATTAGAGTTAGCTGGTACTGGGTCCGAGATAACAGCTGTTAGGTGGGGGCAGTTTTTAAAATGATGCATTATCAAAAGAGGGCAAGCCTAAGTCAGAATCTTTCAGGACACAGGGGCCAGTGGGAAGAGAAAGTAAAGCTGCAAGTAATCATTGACATTTGACAACATTGGGTCCAGTGGTAAGAAGTACAGGGGAAAAGCTCAGAACTTGCTGCTGGCTTTCTTTCCTGCTCACTCTATGACCTTGGGCAAGATGTGCAGCCTCTCACTAACCCTAGTTTCTACTTGTACAAAATTAGAATGATAATAACCACCTCCTAAGATTGGTGTGATGAGTGGAAAGTACAATCTTTAAAATACCTCAGGCTGTGCATGATACATAAGAGGCTAGGGGCTCTACACAATGCAGTCCAAAAACCATAAATGCAGTCCTGTTTTCTCCTTTTACAATAAGAACACGGAGGGCTGGGGTCCTTGTTCACTCAATGGAACTCCCACAATTTCATCACTGATATTATAGCCTTAAAAAAGGAAATGCTTTTTCCAAATGACTCCTAAATTCTTCAGACCCTGAATAATGACAAGAACACAATTATGTTCCCTAGAATTATGAAGACAGGGAAGCAAATTCATCAATTTTGTAAGTTTTTTCAACAAAAGCTGAAGAGGGAGATAATATTTATACCCTCAATCAAGAAGTAAAATAACTAGAACACTATTCATAGAGTTCTTTAGTTAAGTGAGATTTTACTGTATTTAATAGTTAAGTACAGTGGATTGTGAATGCCTAAGACTCCTTAAACTTTCTGTACTAAATTGATCTTCTTTTTCCTTATTTGGGAAGAGGGAAAGAAGAAAGGGTTGCCTCGGGCATAGAAGGGTGAGCTTACAAAATTCCTTAGCTTCTAACATACATAATATATTTCTAAATGATATATGACCCTTCCCTTGTTTTCTCCTTCTGGGTTTGCTAATTATGACTTTTTCCAATCTTTTCAATAAAATGCAGTTTTTGATACCACATCCATATCCACTAACCACACATACGTGTATACATACATACATACAGGCATGCATGCCCTATTCACTAGAGCACAAAACGCTCAGTCAATATCTTAGTTGTGTTTTTGAAGTAAGGATGGAGAGATTACACTAAAAGCTTGAATTTAAAGAAGTACAAAACTGCATTGGTAGTGGAATCTGGAAGAAACATGATTAAGATACTTATTTCAAGCAACACTTATTTCTCAGCTGGAAACTACATTTCAATGAAGGCTGGTTTTGGATTTTCTTTCTATGGCTAGCTTCCTGTCTTCCACACAGCCAGCGTTCTAGGTATACTGAAAAGGAAGACCCCAATATCTCTGCAAGTCCCCATGGCTGAAGCAGTAATTCCAGAGTGGAGAGAAAGCATGAGAGAGAACACCTATTTGGGAATCCCATGTCTGTTGACTTGTCAGATGTCCTGAATTTCATGTTTGCTGACGACAAAATGGAGGCTTAGAAAAAGAAGCAGGCTTGTGTGACTGTTTCTCCATACTGTGCCAACCATCTGTCACTATCAGAGACGTTCTGATTAAGGAGGGAAGCCAAAGAAAACTCGCCAGGCGCGACTCTGGAGAGTCTACTGCCCAGCCCACCTTATGGCACTGCTGGCTTGTGTCCTCATGGTTCAATAATCCTTTCTGATTTGCATCAGCCCATTCCGTTGAATTGAGGTACACTCCAGGGCTATATGGATGACAGATGGGACTCATTTTCCTCAAGTGTCAAGTTTACTTGGGTTTGAAAGGAGGAGGATGAGAAAGGAGGTGGAGAAAAAAAAAAAATCTGTTTTATATTAACTGAAACAGTATGTGATTGAGTAAAATGAAAAATCACATGAATTTTTAACATAAAAATATGTCACTGCCTTTTCACTCTTCTCTTCCGTAGGGAAATTTAGTGAAGGTAGGAATTCAGGAACAAATGGTACCATGAGGCAATGTAGAGGAAGGGGAAAGAGAACAGGGTTGGGAGTAAAGTATAAGTCAATGCTAGTCCTGGATTGGAAGCTCCCTTGCTGTGTGATCTGGGACAAGTGCCTTTCCTTTACTGGGGGGGAATATATCACATTCCCATAAAGCTATAATAATAAGACAACATAGCATTTGGTATAAAGACAGACATATAGATTAATGGAATAGAATAGATTTTTCAGAAATAGGCTCATATTTAAATGGTCAATCAATTTGCAACAAAATTACTAAGGAATTCAGTGGGGAAGAGATAGCCTTTTCAACAAATGGTGTTGGAACTACTGAGCATGTAAAATAATGAAACCTAACCCTGAGCTCATGCCATATGCAAGAAATTAACTTGAAATGGATGATAGATTTAAATGTAAAAGTTAAAGCTATAACATTTCTAAAAGAAAAAAGAAAATACAAGCAGCCTTGGGTTAGGCAAACTTTTTAAATAGGTATCAAAAACCACAAAGAGATCAGACACAAAAACAATGATAAACTGGACATCGTCAAAATTTAAAAAATTTCCTCTTTAAAAGATCCTGTTAAGAAATTGGGGGCTTCCCTGGTGGCGCAGTGGTTGAGAGTCCGCCTGCCGATGCAGGGGACATGGGTTCGTGCCCCGGTCCGGGAAGATCCCACATGCCGCGGAGCGGCTGGGCCCGTGAGCCATGGCCGCTGAGCCTGCGCGTCCGGAGCCTGTGCTCCGCAACGAGAGAGGCCACAACAGTGAGAGGCCCGCGTACCGCAAAAAAAGAAAGAAATTAGAAAGGCATGCCATAAACTGGGAAAAAATAATTTCAAAACCAACATCTCATAAAGGACCTATTTCCAGAATAGATAAAAATACTTTCATAACTCAGAAAGAAAACAAAACTAGACAGCTTTTTTAAAAAAAAATAGGCAAAAGATTCAGACATCTTACCCAAGAAGATACACAGATGGCAAATAAGATTGTGTAATATGCTTAACATCAATAGTCATTAGGGAAAAGCAAATTAAAGTAACAAGCTACTACTACATACCCTCTTAGAATGGCTACAGTTGAAAAGACTGCTCATACCAGTGTCAGTGAGGATGTAGAACAGCTGGAATACTCATAACCTTCTAAAGAGAATGCATAAATGGTATAGCCGCTGGAACACAGTTTGGCCATATTTAAATAAAGGTAAACATACTTATCATATAACCCAGTAATCCTACTCCAAATTAACCCATGGGAAATGAAAAAGGTATACTTACACAAAAATTTGTATGTTTATATTTAGCACCTTTATGGTCAAAAATTGGAAACAATCTCAATGTCCTTCAAGTGCTGAAGGGTTAGACAAGTTGATGTATATATGTATGCTACTAATCAGCGATAAAAAGGAACAAACTGGGCTTCCCTGGTGGCGCAGTGGTTGAGAGTCCGCCTGCCGATGCAGGGGACACGGGTTCGTGCCCCGGTCCCGGAAGATCCCACATGCCCCGGAGCGGCTGGGCCCGTGAGCCATGGCCGCTGAGCCTGCGCATCCGGAGCCTGTGCTCCACAACGGGAGAGGCCACAACAGTGAGAGGCCCGCGTACCGCAAAAAAAAAAAAAAAGGAACAAACTACTAATCCACACCACAGCATGAGTGAAACTCAAACGCATTTTGCTAAGTGAAAGAGACTGGACATAAAAGACAATATACTGTATCATTCCATCTACATGGAATCCTACAAAAGGCAAAACGATAGGGCTAGGAAACTAAAGTGATAGAAGTCTGTGGTTGCCAAGGGCAAGAGACTGAGGAAGGAAATTAACTGCAAAAGCAACTTTTGAGAGTGAAAGAAATACTGTGTCCCATACCTTGATTGTGTTGATAGTTATGGCACTATGAAGATTTGTTGAAACTCATCAAACCATACATTTAAAATTGGTCAATTTTACTGTAATTAAACTACATCTTAATAAAGCTGATGTTTTAAAAAGGGGTTGGATTGTAGAGCTTCTAATGGCCTTTCCATCCATAAAGTATGGTTCTTAGGGAACATGAATCTTTTATAATGGGCCCGACCTTTTGCCCTAGAGGAAGACATCATCTTTATTGTACTGGATGGAAAATGAACCTGTCTTCTGCTCCTGAGAGGAAGGCAGTTTCCACCTTTCAGGACTCTGTTCTACAAACATCTTTGAAAAGATGATCTGGAGCAAAGGCATTCAGTTCTCCTGTTTGCAGGACACCAAAAAATTTGAGAGACAGGGTAGAGAACTGTCTTTCATTACCAATCACTTACGCCTCCCCTGAACTTCCATGGAGTTAAAACATCTCAGTTCAAAACACTCTAAGCTACTGACAAAGTTGGTTTTTTTTTAACATCTTTATTGGAGTATAATTGCTTTACAATGGTGTGTTAGTTTCTACATTATAACAAAGTAAATCAGCTATACATATACATATATCCCCATATTCCCTCCCTCTTGCATCTCCCTCCCACCCTCCTTATCCCTCCCCTCTAGGTGGTCACAAAGCACCAAGCTGATCTCCCTGTGCTACGTGGTTGCTTCCCACTAGCTATCTATTTTACATTTGGTAGTGTATACATGTCAATGCCACTCTCTCACTTTGTCCCAGCTTAGCCTTCCCACTCCCTGTGTCCTCAAGTCCATTCTCTACGTCTGTGTCTTTATTCCTGTGCTGCCTCTAGATTCTTCAGAACACTTTTTTTTAGATTCCGTATATACGTGTTAGCATATGGTCTTTGTTTTTCTCTTTCTGACTTACTTCACTCTGTATGCAGACTCTAGGTCCATTCACCTCACTACAAATAACTCAATTTCATTTCTTTTTACTGCTGAGTAATATTCCATTGTATATATGTGCCACATCTCCTTTAACCATTCATTTGTCGGTGGACACTTAGGTTGCTTCCATGTCCTGGATATTGTAAATAGAGCTGCAGTGAACATTGTGGTACATGACTCTTTTTAAATTATGGTTTTCTCCGGGTATATGCCCAGTAGTGAGATTACTGGGCCATATGGTAGTTCTATTTTTAGTTTTTTAAGGAATCTCCATACTGTTCTCCATCGTGGCTGTATCAATTTACATTCCCATCAACAGTGCAAGAGGGTTCCCTTTTCTCCACACCCTCTCCAGCATTTGTTGTTTGTAGATTTTTTGATGATGGCCATTCTGACTGGTGTGAGGTGACACCTCATTGTAGTTTTGATTTGCATTTCTCTAATGATTAGTGATGTTGAGCAACCTTTCATGTGTTTGTCGGCAATCTGTATATCTTCTCTGGAGAAATGTCTACTTAGGTCTTCTGCCCATTTTTGGATTGTGTCATTTGTTTTTTTTGATATTGAATGCATGAGCTGCTTGTAAATTCTGGAGATTAATCCTTTGTCAGTTGCTTCATTTGCAAATATTTTGTCCCATTCTGAGGGTTGTCTTTTCATCTTGTTTATGGTTTCCTTTGCTGTGCAAAAGCTTTTAAGTTTCATTAGGTCCTATTTGCTTATTTTTATTTTTATTTCCATTACTCTAGAAGGTGGGTCTAAAAGGATCTTGCTGTGATTTATGCCATAGAGTGTTCTGGCTATGTTTTACTCTAAGAGTTTTATAGTGTCTGGCCTTACACTTAGGTCTTTAATCTATTTTGAGTTTATTTTTGTGTATGGTGTTAAGGAGTGTTCTAATTTCATTCTTTTACATGTAGCTATCCAGTTTTCCCAGCACCACTTATTGAAGAGGCTGTCTTTTCTCCATTGTATATTCTTGCCTCCTTTATTAAAAATAAGGTGACCATAGGTGCGTGGGTTTATCTCTGGGCTTTCTATCCTGTTCTATTGATCTATATTTCTGCTTTTGTGCCAGGACCATACTATATTGATTACTGTAGCTTTGTAGTATAGTCTGAAGTCAGGGAGCCTGATTCCTCCAGCTCCGTTTTTCGTTCTCAAGATTGCTTTGGCTATTCGGGGTCTTTTGTGTTTCCATACAAATTGTGAAATTTTTGTTCTAGTTCTGTGAAAAATGCCATTGGTAGTTTGAAAAGGATTGCATGGAATCTGTAGATTGCTTTGGGTAGTATAGTCATTTTCACAAGGTTGATCCAAGAACATGGTATATCTCTCCATCTCTTTTATCATCCTTAATTTCTTTCATCACTGTCATAGCTTTCTGCATACAGGTATTTTGTCTCCTTAGGTGGGTTTATTCCGAGGTATTTTATTCTTTTTGTTGCAATGGTAAATGGAAGTGTTTCCTTAATTTCTCTTTCATCAGGTTTTTCATCATTAGTGTATAGGAATGCAAGAGATTTCTGTGCATTAATTTTGTATCCTGCTACTTTACCAAATTCACTGATTAGCTCTAGTAGTTTTCTGGTGGCATCTTTAGGATTCTCTATGTATACTATCATGTAATCTGCAAACAGTGACAGCTTTACTTCTTCTTTTCTGATCTGGATTCCTTTTGTTTCTTTTTCTTCAGATTGCTGTGGCTAAAACTTCCAAAACTATGTTGAATAATAGTGGTGAGAGTAGACAACCTTGGCTTGTTCCTGATCTTAGAGGAAATAGTTTCAGTTTCTCACCATTGAGAACGATGTTGGCTGTCGGTGTGTCATATATGGCCTTTATTATGTTGAGGTAAGGTCCCTCTATGCCTACTCTCTGGAGGGTTTTTATCGTAAATGGGTGTTGAATTTTGTCGAAAGGTTTTTCTGCATCTATTGAGATGATCATATGGTTTTTCTCCTTCAATTTGTTAACAGGTGTATCACATTGATTGATTTGCATATATTGAAGAATCCTTGCATTCCTGGGATAAACCCCACTTGATCATGGTGTATGATCCTTTTATTAATGTGTTGTTGGATTCTGTTTGCTAGTATTTTGTTGAGGATTTTTGCATCTATGTTCATCAGTAATACTGGCCTGTAGTTTTCTTTCTTTGTGACATCTTTGACAAAGTACTTTACTTTATCCAGGCCTCAGTTTCCTTATCTATTAGATAAGGATCATAATCATTGTCTTAAATTAATTGGGCGAGTCAAGTAAGATAATGTATTTTAAACTGCTTTTCAAGCTCTAAGAACTAGATAAATAATTACTCTACTAGGTACTTTTAATGCTATTTCATTCTCCTGTCAGGTTTGTTGCCACCTCCTTCTACTTCTTCACATCCCTTCAGTGCACTTAACACATAACTGAAGAGATAATAGGTATTCAACTAGCCCTTCATGGTTGCCTAATACCTAGGTACAATTGAACTTTCTTTCCAATTTCCCCTTAAAAATTCCATAGCTCCTTGTTCACTTTTTCTCTTCTAGCCACTCCTGCCTAACCACTGCTAAAATGAAAAAAAAAAACCCAACAATAAAACTAGTCTCCTTTCCTAAAGAAGGCATTTTGAATTCCATTCCAGCATCTAATGGGTGGTTCCTTCTATCTGTAACAAGCCATTAGCAAACAAAAAGCTAAGATGGTATGATGCCCTCAACATGCTCACCAGGCAAAGAACATGTTCCTTTCAATGGTCAGCACTTAGCATAGTGTTCATGTTCAATGGGAAATAAAAATGGGATATGAGAAGTTAGAAGGAAAAAAATCATCCTGCTTATAGTGATCTCCATTTTTAATGCTCCAGTGGGACAACCCAAGAAAGCAGTTTCTTCAGTTACTCGTCCAATGTGAATGACAGCAGCATAGGGGCTAGAGAGAGGGATGTGGATTGGGCCATCTGCTGTGGGGGCTGAAATGGTGGAGGTGGTGGTGAAGATGGGATGGTTGAGTGTGATTGAGTATATTGCAGATAATATCTCGCTCAGAGAGAACCATTTAAAGTGAAAAATGTAAAAGATCAAGTCTATCCTTGAAAAATACCTCAGCAAGGTGCCACACTGGGTATGAAAGTATTGTCTCTTAATAAGGCTTATGTAATAAGCCTCTTAATGAGTAGTAGGTTACGTAATATCCAGAATTCCTCAACTGAGCATCAAATGCTTTGCTTGGCTTGCAGTTATGGGTCATGTTGTTTTAAAAATATGCAATTTTAAACTCCATATTCTCCATAACATGCTCACATTGGGAGCACAGGGGCACCTAAACTAATTGAACAAAAGCAGATTCCAGTCTGTCTCTCATCACTCGTTCCTCACAGAGGTTAAAATGACAGACAGAACTCTCTTCCTCACTCCTCTCGTTCTCTTTCCACAAAGACGAAATCCATCTAAGTTAATTAAGAATATGATGACACTGCGCTATCCTTAAAAGGTTCTAATTTCCTCTTTCAACTTTCCATGTTCATTTCTTGTTTGATTTTCCTAAATTCTCATAGAAAACTCTGGACACATCTGCAGACAGTGTTTTCACAAATAGGATACATCTAAAATTGATACAAAAGGTCATAATAAGTCTTTTCTCAGTTACATTATGAGATACTCTGAGGCTTAGGAAAAAGCCAGTAATTGGGAACATTTAAGAGTGCATCGAGTGAATTCATTGCTGTCAGAGACAATTCATCATTTCACTGATGGAGCCAGCAGCAGCCCTTCCGAGAGCAAGAAATAGCCATAAATGTAAACAGGAAAATATCCGAGTTTCGCTACCGTGTCACATAAAATTTCTCAGAGCTGGAGGTATTTTTCAAAACTAAGTTAGAGCCACGGCTGTGAATAAAACTGGGCTTCTTCAAGAATGAGTAACAGAGACAACATTTTATAAGACTCCAAATTTAACCTTTCTTGGAAATTCTAATATCCAGCAAGAACTTGTCTTTGAGCTCATAAACATATAATTCATTTGATTTTCTTCCAGATTTCCACTAAGCTAAGATTGCAGTTGTTGGTAAAGAAGTGAAACATTGTGAACTGGAGAGAAACAGTGGTTCCCTTTGAACAGAGGGCATGACCGGAGGCCAGTGAGCTGGACTGTCCTCACAAGTGTGCTTGATTTCTCCCATGCAGTAGTGTCTAAACAGAGCTTATAAAACATTTGGAGTAATTGCTGGTCTAAAAAAATGGAGCTCACATTGAAAAAAATCTAGAATTCCAGTTTCTCTTTGAAGAAATGGAATGACCTGGCAATAATGGATTGACATCACTTCTACGCAACAATCAGCTAGGGCTGAATGGAGACTGCTCCTTTAGACAGAGCAAGCAATCTCCAGATTGCCACAGTCTCCACCACGCCTTGATGTTTCCCACACACTGAGGCCAAGTGTCAGCTGTTGTTTTATCTAATAGCATAGTTAAAAGGAAATCAGAAGTTTTGTACCTAAGTGTCTACCAAAGGTCTGGGCGGAAGAAAGACAGAGTGATCCCTGATTTACACATCTGGGTTACCTGGTTGGCCCCTGTGAACATCTGAGTTTGAAACTGCTGCCTTAAAAGTACACCTCCTTCAAGAAGCCTGCCTTATTTAACTGAGCTGGTTATATCATTTAAAATGCTTTCTACCGGAATTTTCCTTTAGACACCAATACAACTGAGGTTTTACATACAACATAAAATGATCTTTGCACAAGTCATCCAATGATAAATATTTTAAAAGAAAAACATGTCCACTGTCTTTGGGTTAGCACATGGGCTTTCTCACTAAACCACCACCCCAATGATTTACCACAAATGTTGGCATTCTTCTCAGAGCTCTTCCCACCTCTCATTTAAGAACTTGGGGAAAGGAAACAGAGTTACAGCCTCTAACCTCTGAGTGAGTACAAGTTTGCCTGCAATAAAGTAATCATGTAATTGTTACAATAAAATATAATTTACGTCACCAACCCATCAGAAAACATAAATTTTTCCTCATTGAAAAGATCTGAGTTTTCAAAAGACTACGGGTGATTACTGCAATATTTCTGAGGCAAGAGACAAAAAAATTAGGGAATGAACAGAGCTTTGAGCACAGCCACGGAGCTAAAATGATCTGATTGTTGTGAGGACATTGTTCAGAATATTAGATGACTCTAAAGCACCAACAGACTTTCCATATTTAATATGAGTCTTTGGACCAAATTAAATTTAAAACAGTATAAGGTCACAGTCAATATGCCGACTTTTTTTACATTTATTTTAATCTCAACTCCCAGCACTGTCACTAGATCCTTGCTTTCTCTGCATCTCCATAAATAAACTTGTGTTGACTCTTGAAGCTGCGGTTCGCTCTCTTAGCTTAAGTACCTTCTAAGATAACGAAGTCACTTCTATTCCCATAAAGTAGTCTGTATGGACACCTCACGTTTTCCTCTCCCTGCTCTGCTCATCTTTGTAATCCTCCCCAGGGAGAGTGGAAAAATTCCTCCCTTCCCCCCTTTGCTTTTCCAGTTATTTCTCTCTCGCTCTTGTTCTCACTCTCTAGCTAGAGAGCACTTAATACTTTCCAGCCTTCCAAATCCCTTACCATCACTGACCGTGCACCTGATTTTCCTTTCCCTGTCTCATTCATCATACCCTAGCCACAATGGCATCTTTCTGTTTCTGGAGCAGAGAACTTTCTCTGACCTCAGGGTCTTTGCACTGGATATTTCCTCTACCTGAATGCCCGGTTCTCAGGTGCTGTCTTAGGCTCTACCCACTTCACACCTGCCCTCCTCAGAGAGGGTGTTCTGACTCTGACTATGTTCCTTGTCCCCTCCTTTAAGTCACTTATCATCTCTCTTTGTCCGGTTCCTTCACCGTGCTGTCATACTATAGCTGTCTTGCTCTTTTTCTTTTTCTTTTTTCTTTTTTTTTAACTTATTTCTTGTCTGTCTTCCTCGAATTAGAATGCAAGCTTGGTGAGGTCAGGAATCAATCATGTCTGCCTTGTTCTCTGCTGATACCCAGTTCCCAGCACAGCATCTAGCTCTTCAGGTGCTCTGTAAATGTTTGCAGACCAGTGAGTGAGAAAAAGAGAGGTCAATTTACCTTATGAACATGAGCCACTTGAGTAGACCTTCCAGTTACACAGGTGAAAACCAAGTACCAGACCTCTTTTGGGGGAGGACACCCAATTATTATGGTTATAATTTTGGGTGGCAGTAAGGGTCTAAGGCCATGGCTTTCAAACGTTTTATATGCATGATGAACACTCAAGGCTTTAAATGCAAACCTCCTCATCTTCCTCCAGAGTTTCTGTGCTGGTGTAAGGCCAAAGACTCAGATAAGAACCTGAGGATTCTGATACATTTTCCACAGAGCATGTTCTGAAAAATACTATTCTAGAGCTGAGATTGTTGTGTAGAGTCAGTTATTTCTGTTCCCAGGAATTTATTTGCACACAAAAAACTTACAAAGGAACCAAGGGGATTTTTTTTTGGAGGAAGGGCAGTAAGAAACCTTCCCTTTAAGATTTAACGTTATTAGAAGTTGTCTGACGGAGAATGGGTTGGTAATGACTGAGGCCAATAGATTACCAGAGACTTCCTACAGGCCCAGAGAAGAACCCCTGTGAGAAGATGGGGTTGCAGGCTGGGGCACACACAAATGGACTACTTTAGGTGATAGGGGCTACTTTAGGTGATACCTTTCCTGACCCAGCCTCCCTGGCAGATCTCAACTGAAAGAGCCTTCCTAAGAGGCCCATTTCGAAGGTCTAGAGCAGGGTTTTTGTTTGTTGCTCATTTCAAGTGTGTGGAAAAATTCATTGAATGCAAAGTAAAATCTTTCTTCAAAACCTAGGGAGGGATGGGATGAAGGGGGTGACCCTAGGGCTCTACATCCTCTTGTGTGATGTATCTTTCTCGTTCAAAGCACGATGATTCTCAGAGTGATCATCTGAGGAAGACTTAGGGTAAGAAATCTCAGGACAAGGCTTCTCATTCATCTGAGCATGAGTCAGAGTCAGTATAATTTGAGCATTAAGAGAAATATGACCTTATTTTGTTGTCATAGGTAGGTGAGGTCTGGGGACATAGGTAACACTTAGAAAGATCCTAAGTGCATGTGATCAAACTTGCCCATTTAGGAGACAGGAAAATTGAGAAACAGAAAGAGGATGAGAACTGACCAACATACATGATTGCAAATCCAAAATTTACTTATTCACTTAAGCTTTTAAATATTTTTGAGCATCTACCATAGAACTAGTTCTTGTAGATAAACACATGAATGCAATTCAATAAACATTTACAAGTTTCCTGTTCTGAACTTTGCATTGTGGTGGTCATGCGGGATACGAAAACAAATCAGACACAGACTTTTTCTTGAGGTGCTCACTGTCTAGTGGAGGAGAGGAAGATTTATAAAGAAAAGATCATTGTGCAATGTGATAAATACCACTCTTGATGAATGTATACAGTGGAATCACATCTAAAAAGTAAAAAGCCATTCTTTTATCTTATTCATGACAACAAACAAATCTAATAACATTGCATTACATTTAATTAAAGAAGTTTATTATTAAAACTGAACAGATTCAATGCAATCCCTATCAAACTACCAATGGCATTTTTCACAGAAATAGAAGAAAAAAATTTCACAATTTGTATGGAAACACATAAGACCCCAAATAGCCAAAGCAATCTTGAGAAAGAAAAACAGACCTGGAGGAATCAGGGTCCTGGACTTCAGACTATACTACAAAGCTACAGTAATCAAGACAGCATGGTACTGGCACAAAAACGGAAATATAGATCAATGGAAAAGGATAGAAAGCCCAGAGATAAACCCATGCATGTATGGTCATCTTATCTTTGATAAAGGAGGCAGGAAGACACAATGGAGAAAAGACAGCCTCTTCAATAAGTGGTGCTGGGAAAAATGGACAGCTACATGTAAAAGAATGAAATTAGAACACTCCCTAACACCATACACAAAAATAAACTCAAAATGGATTAAAGACTTAAATGTAAGGCCAGACACTATAAAACTCTTAGAGGAAAACACAGGAAGAACACTCTTTGACATAAATCATAACAAGATCTTTTTGACCCACCTCCTAGAGTAATGGAAATAAAAACAAAAATAAGTAAATGGGACCTAATGAAACTTAAAAGCTTTTGCACAGCAAAGGAAACCATAAACAAGATAAAAAGACAACCCTCAGAATGGGACAAAATATTTGCAAATGAAGCAACTGACAAAGGATTAATCTCCAAAATTTGCAAGCAGCTCATGCAGCTCAATATCAAAAAAACAAACAACCCAATCCAAAAATGGGTAGAACACCTAAACAGACATTTCTCCAAAGAAGATATACAGATTGCCGACAAACACATGAAAGGTTGCTCAACATCACTAATCATTAGAGAAATGCAAATCAAAACTACAATGAGGTGTCACCTCACACCAGTCAGAATGGCCATCATCAAAAAATCTACAAACAATAAATGCTGGAGAGGGTGTGGAGAAAAGGGAACCCTCTTGCACTTTTGGTAGGAATGTAAATTGATACAGCCACTATGGAGAACAGTATGCAGGTTACTTAAAAAACTAAAAATAGAACTACCATACGACACAGCAATCCCACTACTGGGAATATACCCTGAGAAAACTATAATTCAAAAAGAGCCACGTATCACAATGTTCACTGCAGCTCTATTTACAATAGCCAGGACATGGAAGCAACCTAAGTATCCACTCACGGATGAATGGATAAAGAAGATGTGGCACTCATATACAATGGAATATTACTCAGCCATAAAAAGAAATTGATTTATTTGTAGTGAGGTAGATGGACCTAGCGTCTGTCATACAGAGTGAAGTAAATCAGAAAGAGAAAAATACCATATGCGAATACATATATATGGAATCTAAAAAAAAAAAGGGTTCTGAAGAATCTAGGGGCAGGACAGGAATAAAGACGCCGACGTAGAGAATGGACTTGAGGACACGGGGATGGGGAAGGGTACGCTGGGACGAAGTGAGAGAGTGGCATTGACATATACACACTACCAAATGTAAAATAGATAGCTAGTGGGAAGCAGCCACATAGCACAGGGAGATCAGCTTGGTGCTTTGTGACCACCTAGAGAGGTGGGATAGGGAGGGTGGGAGGGAGACGCAAGAGTGGGGAGATATGGGGATATATGTATATGTATAGCTGATCCACTTTGTTATAAAGCAGAAACTAACACACCATTGTAAAGCAATTACACTCCAATAAAGATGTTAAAAAATAAAATAAAACAAAAGTTTTATTTTGGGGATGTCCAAGAAAAAAAAAAGAAAAGTGGGTAGAATAAGCCCTGAAAACAAGCAGGAACACTTTATAAAGTGCATATCATGAATCATTTGAGAAATGCACAATAAAGTCACAATGAGATACCCCTCTACACCTATTAGAACATCTAAAATTTAAAAGACTAATCATATCAAGCAGTGGCAAATATGTAGAGTAATTGGAACTCTCACACCCTGCTCGTAGGATTGTAAAGCAGCAAAAACATTTTGTAAGCCAGTTTAGAAAACAAGTCCACTCCATTTGGCTTAAAAAGTGAAACTATATCTACTGTATGATCCAGCCACTCAATTCCTAGGTATTTATCCAAGAGAAAAGAAAGTCAAGGTTTATACAAAGACATACACACACACACACAAAAAAAGAAAAAAAATCAAGGGACTCAAAGTTACATGACCTGACCCCTGAGTGGAAACCCCAGTACCCACCAACTGCATGGTCTTGCATGGGTCTCCTGACTTTTCTCAAACTGTTTTCTTATCTAGCACATGGGGATAATAATTCTTGTCCTACTTATTTTGTGAGATTATAATGAGGCACTAAGAGAGGAACACACGCAAAAGGGCTTCATAAAATTTTAAAACATCATGCACTGAGTGGTACCTGTCCTAGTTGGCAGACCAGTGACTCTACAGAGGCAGGAGATCCCTCTGAGGACTGGTTACAGGAGAGATGCCTGGAGGGTGAGAGGATGGGGCACATCTATGAGGACCAATGCAGCAAGGGCAAAGAGAGGTGCCTTTGAGGACGGACAAAGAATGGAGGGGAAGGTGCCGGGGGAGAGCAGACAGAGCAGGAAGGAGAATGGTTAAGTGTGACTCTATGCGCTGGAGAGCCGAGAAATGAACCTAAATAGATAAGGAACAGGAAAGCAGAGGGCAGAGCCTTGACCCCAGACCGAGGACAGCAGAATTCTTGGGAAATCAGAGACAGTCTCTGCTTTCCTCACTGTAGTCACACTGACTTTCGTGAAACTCAGTCTCCCACCTGCTCTTGGGAGGAAGACAACAAATCCTTAGCTTGGCCACACCGCCAGTCTGGTCCCTGCCTTCCTGTCCAAGCTCATCACCTGCCCCTCTCCCCAGCGCTCTGCATACTGTCCCCCTCTCAGCAGGCACTTGGTCATGCTATTTCCTCTGCTCAGCCTCTGCTCTCGCCCACATGCCAAACCTCTACTTGTGCAACAGATCTCAGATCAGCTGTCACTTCAGGAGAGCCTGTCCTGGCCTCCTAAACTCAATCAGAGTCCCCTCTGAAGCCCTCTCACAGCACCAGGAACTGCTCCTCCAGAGCACATATATGGCTGTTGCACTTACATGTCTTGGCATGGTAACTTAATCAGGACCAGTCTCACCCATCAGATCGCTATCTCCAATGGGGGTGGAAATCACGTCCCTTTTTGCTCTCCATGGCGATCTGCACACCTACCGCAGGTGTAAAAAAGATGGTAAATGAACGAATGAACCAACGGCTTGTGAGAAAAAGACTTTCTCTGAACCCTGAAGAATTAGAGAACCAATGATACGTGTGTGTATGAGACTAATTGACAAGGCATAATCTATAATGTGGGCTTTTTTCTTATTCCCATTTTATAGATGCAGACACCAAGTTCAAGGAGGTAATGTAATTTGCCTAATATTACACTGCTCATGAGTAGTAGATCCAGGAGGTGACCTGACTGAAAGACCTGACCTCTTAGCCAGCCTTATCCCCCAGCTTTAAAAGGCAGGTTGATCCCTAAGGTCCTTCCAGCTCTAGCTTTCTCCAATCCTATCATCTCCAGAAAATTAGCTGGCAGATCCCCCAAGAAGGCAGCCCTCATCGGCAGCCTGCGTTAACCTTTCAGACCTCTGAGGCACCTGCCAACGTGTTCCCTCAACAACAAAATGCTCTTCTGCTTCTAGGCTAAGAACTGAGAAGACTTACAATCCAGTTGACTCTGTGGGCTAAAAGGAGCATCTGTTTAGTTTACATCAGCAGTGCTGACTCGAAATTAATACTTTGACATCAACCTTCATCTGCTGTGCAGCCACTCAGAACCATGTCCTCCCTGGGTGAACCTGGGGCAGCCAGCTCCAGGGAGGGTAAAGAGTCAGAGGACCCTCAGCCTCCCCAAGTCTAATGAATTGCTTTACCAAAGGGAAACTGCTGCTCAAAGATAGCTTCTCCTTTCAAGTACACAAGCTGTCCCCATTCCTGATACCCACATCTCCAGTGGGGCTGGTGGAAAGTGATTTTCCCCATAATCAGAAATGTTGAGCACTGGTCTGTTATTAGAACAGGTGTTAACAATTAGCAGGGGTCTACCAGCCCTCTGACATGCATGCCAGATGATTTGCGTCTTTTAAGGCCACTTGGCATTGGTCTAACTGGTATCAGTTGGGTGGGGTGGGGTAGCTAGGGAACAAAATTTATTGACTGCCTACTAGATACCAGGCATACCTGTCTCATTGAGTTTTCACAACTATCCATCCAGGTAAATATTATTATCCCATTTTATTGATGATAAAACAGGCTCAGAGAAGTTGTTACTCCAGGTCACATAGGTAGGAGAGGCAGGATTAGATCCAAATCCAGATTTGTCCAGCTTCAGTTCTGCCTAATGTTTATGGGTTTAATAACCAATACTTGGAACAAAGGGTCTAACAAATTTTACAAAGAAATTAAAATTCTGATAGATCTAGACATACATCTAATAAATCACATTACTGAAAAGAATGAAATTGGACCAGTAGTATTCAAAGAATTGTTCACAGGCTGATGCCAGTCCATGAACTGTTGGACACCAGCCTACGAGGGTGAGTGTAGACATTAAGAGAAAGCATTTAGAGATTTTGGTAACAAGTTGACATGGGCATAACATCTAAGTGTGTAATCATATAAGTCATTATTATTGTATTTTGCAGAAATACTAATCCATAATTGATAGGAAATAAAAATGTGTAAATGGTTCTTCTCTATAAATAGTTTCTGAATAACCCTGAATTAGATGAAATTGGGTCTGGGGGTGTGGTATCATTTGAAGAGTACTATAGTCAATACTGTGTCAAGCTCAAGGGTAAGTGTTCTTGAATGTTCATTGCTACCAATCAAATTCCACCTCCTCCATGTCTTAGCTGTGTCACCTTGGGCAAATGACTCAACCTCTATTGTCTATAAAAGTGCAAGCATTTAATAAATGCTAGCTGCTGCCTTTATGTTCTACTTAGCTGATATTATTATTATTATCCTTATTACTTCTCTTTTATTGATGTCTATTATTAGAATATATTCCTTTGGGTTAAGCTAGAAGCCCTATTTTGAAATGTAAATACCTCCCCAGAGAGTAAGTTATTTAATCATATCATCTCAATATGTCATATGTCATTAAGGCAGTGATAACTGGGGAAACAGAAGTAGGAGATTGGAAACACCCCAAGAGGTCATGGGGTGGGTGGGGGCATAAGAAAGAACTCATGAGCATGACCTATGGAAAAAATACTGGTAGGGGAAGAGGGTGATATGTAGGAATCTGGAGGCATGGAGACAGGGACAGGACCAGGTAGTAATTTGGGGAATTATCTTGAAGAAGGCAGCAGAGAGAAGACATATTCAATGATAAAAACTCTCCAGAAAGTAGGCGTAGAGGGAACTTACCTCAACATAATACAGGCCATATATGACAAAGCCACAGCCAACATCGTTCCCAGTGGTGAAAAACTGAAACTATTTCCTCTAAGATCAGGAACAAGCCAAAGTTGCCCACTCTCACCAATGTTATTCAACATAGTTTTGGAAGTTTTAGCCACAGCTAAAGAAGAAAAAGAAATAAAAGGAATCCAAATCGGAAGAGAACAAGTAAAAATGTCATTGTTTGTAGATGCTATGATACTATACATAGAGAATCCTAAAGATTCCACCGGAAAACTGGTAGAGCTAATCAATGAATTTGGTAAAGTAGCAGGAGACAAAATTAATGCACAGAAATCTCTGGCATTCCTATACAGTAATGATGTAAAATCTGAAAGAGAAATTAAGGAAACCCTCCCATTTACCATAGCAACAAAAAGAATAAAATACCTAGGAATAAACCTACCTAAGGAGAAAAAGACCTTTATGCAGAAAGCTGTAAGACCTGATGAAAGAAATTAAAGATGATACAAAGAGATGGAGAGATATACCATGTTCCTGGATTGGAAGAATTAACCTTGTGAAAATGACTATACTACCCAAAGCAATCTACAGATTCCATGAAATCCCTATCAAACTACCAATGGCATTTTTCACAGAACTAGAACAAAAAATTTCACAATTTGTATGGAAACACAAAAGATCCCGAATAGCCAAAGCAATGTTGAGAAAGAAAAATGGAGCTGGAGGAATCAGGCTCCCTGACTTCAGACTATTCTACAAAGCTATACTCATCAAGGCAGTATGGTACTGGCACAAAAAGAGAAGTATGGATCAATGGAACATGACAGAAAGGCCAGAGATAAACCCACGTACATATGGTCACCTTATCTTTGATAAAGGAGGCAAGGCTATACAATGGAGAAAAGACAGCCTCTTCAATAAGTGGTGCTGGGAAAACTGGACAGCTACATATAAAAGAATGAAATTAGAACAATCCCTAACACCATACACAAAAATAAACTCAAAATGGATTAAAGACCTAAGTGTAAGGCCAGACACTATAAAACTCTTACAGTAAAACATAGGCAGAACACTCTATGACATAAATCACAGCAAGATCCTTTTTGATCCACCTCCTAGAGAAATGGAAATAAAAATAAACAAATGGAACCTAATGAAACTTAAAAGCTTTTGCATAGCAAAGGAAAACATAAACAAGATGAAAAGACAACCCTCAGAATGAGACAAAATATTTGCAAATGAAGCAACTGACAAGGGTTTAACCTCCAAAATTTACAAGCTGCTCATGCAGCTCAATATCAAAAAAACAAACAACCCAATCCAAAAATGGGCAGAACACCTAAATAGACATTTCTCCAAAGAAGATATACAGATTGCCAACAAACACATGAAAGGATGCTCAATGTCATTAATCATTAGAGAAATGCAAATCAAAACTACAGTGAGGGGGCTTCCCTGGTGGCGCAGTGGTTGAGAGTCTGCCTGCCGATGCAGGGGACGCGGGTTCGTGCCCCGCTCCGGGAAGATCCCACATGCCGCAGAGCGGCTGGGCCCGTGAGCCATGGCCACTGAGCCTGCGCATCCGGAGCCTGTGCTCTGCAACGGGAGAGGCCACAACAGTGAGAGGCTCGCATACCACACAAAAAAAACAAAAGAAAAACTACAGTGAGGTATCACCTCACACCAGTCAGAATGGCCATCATCAAAAAGTCTACAAACAATAAATGCTGGAGAGGGTATGGAGAAAAGGGAACCCTCTTGCACTGTTGGTGGGAATGCAAAGTGATATAGCCACTATGGAGAACAGTATGGGGGTTCCTCAAAAAACTAAAAATAGAGCTACCATATGATCCAGCAATCCCACTACTGGGCATATACCCTGAGAAAACCATAATTCAAAAAGAGTTATGTACCACAATGTTCATTGCAGCACTATTTACAATAGCCAGGATATAGAAGCAATCTAAGTGTCCATCGACAGATGAATGGATAAAGAAGACGTTGCACATATATACAATGGATATTACTCAGCCATAAAAAGAAACGAAACTGAGTTATTTGTAGTTAGGTGGATGGACCTAGCGTCTGTCATACAGAGTGAAGTCAGTCAGAAAAAGAAGAACAAATACCGTATGCTAACACATATATATGGAATCTAAATTTTAAAAAAATGGTTCTGATGAACCTAGGGACAGGACAAGAATAAAGATGCAGACGTATAGAATGGACTTGAAAACATGGGGATGGGGAAGGGTAAGCTGGGACGAAGTGAGAGAGTGGCGTGGACATATATACACTACCAAATGTAAAATCGATAGCTAGTGGGAAGCAGCTGCGTAGCACAGGGAGATCAGCTCGGTGCTTTGTGACCACCTAGAGGGGTGGGATAGGGAGGGTGAGAGGGAGGCTCAAGAAAGAGGGGATATGGGGATATATGTATACATATAGCTGATTCACTTTGTTACACAGCAGAAACTAACAAACCATTGTAAAGCAATTATATTGCAATAAAGATTTTTTTTAAAAAAAAGAAGAAGAAGAAGAAGACATATTCAAATCAGCAGCACAGAGAATGGTTGAGAGCCTAAAATCTAGAGCCGGACAGTCTAGGTTTAAATCTTGTCTTTGTCATTTAATAACTGTGTGACCCTTGGATAAGTTACAATACCTTTCTGTGCCTCGATTTTTTCAGTCTATAAAGTAGGAATAACAATAGTACCAACCTCATAGGGTGCTTGTGAAAAGTCAGTGAGAGTGTGTATATATCTATAGATATAAATAGCTATTTATCTATCTTAGTGCCTGGCACACAGTAAGAGCTATAGAGTATGGGCTGTAATCATTAATATCAGTAGTAGTATTGGTAGAAACAGAGCATCCCAACTACGAGCCGCTCTCTCAAAAGACTTTGCTGTTAATTTCAGGACATCCCCTGTTAGCAAATGAAGAGATGACTCAGCACAACCCAGTCTCACTGCTGGCACATCAGCATGTGACAGGTCACTAAACCCTGCTCTGCACACGAATGACAAGGCTCTTAAAAAATAAAAATCGGTCTTCCTGAAGCAGTCTACTCCTAATTACTCCATAAGATCCCCTGGGGATTATGGCCTGAGACCTCGGCAGGCAAAGAACCTCATTTTCCAAGTGCAGCGTTGGGTGCTGTCCATCCTGGGTCTGCCTGGCTGCCATAGGTTCCTGCCTTGTCTCCCCACCCCGGGCTTGCTCTGTTGCCATGTGGGGGAAACCAGTATGACCCCAACATTATCACCCTAAAAAATCGCATTGCAGATTACGTTAAAACATTCAGGGGTTCCGGATGACCTGTAAGACAAAACCTAAACTCTAGAAGAGTCCCCTAGGTCCAACTCTATCTGGCACGTTGCAAATTTGGGGAATGAATAAATAAATGAATCACCCAGTCTGGTCCAATCTTTTACTTGACAGATGACCAAATATGAGGCCAATGGAAGCAAGTAATTTATCTAAATTTTAAATGGGAATAAAAGGTAACTTTTAACGAAACGAAGTATGATTTTATTTGAACTGGAAACTATTTTAAAAGACTAAAAGACTGGAACTCCAATGCAGAAATTTCAGGCATCCTGTGGATAAAAAGGGAGATATTTTGGAGTGGGGTAAGAAAGAAGGGGAACTTCAGATTGCCTCTCAAACTATGCTTCATAGACAATATTCTGCCTGCTTGTAAAGTGGGCTCCAACCAGGGGAAGGCAAGGTTGTCCTTACCCCCAATTTGTCAGTAACTTCACACCTCCACCCAGGCACTTGGTGACCTCTGCTGGCTTCCCCTGGGTAATACACAATTGGTGTAGGTGGTTCTTGACCCTCCTGGGAGAAACTTTTTGACCCAGTTATATGCCTTTGGGTACCCATTGCTCAGATCTGGCTTTTTCTAACTACCATGCCCCAGTAAAAGGAAGCAGGGCTCCACAGAAAAACGCTTCATTCTAGGACTGGGCTGCGAAAAAACTAAAAGAGCCTGGAGCATCTCGCAAGGCTTTAAAATAAAGATGTGTTCAAAAAACAAAAGGTTGGGCGCATGCCAAAGGGACACAGGATTGAACCTGAAAAAGTAGCCAAAACTGGAGTAATTATAGGCAAAAACAAGCAGTGTGGTATTGGATTATAAACCAAAGCATAAAATAAATATGCCTGAATCCATCCTGATTTATACTGATATATAGAAATGACTGACTGAATGAATGCGTGAATGAATAAATAATGAATAGGTTTTTTTTAAAGTGAGAAGGGACAAAACTTGCTCTAGGAGGTAGAGCTTAACGTCCCACTTCTTTGAATGTGGGCTGAACTTAGTAACTGGCATTCAAAGAAAAGAGTATAGAAAGGGGGAAAATAGTAACTGTACTGTAGAGAAAGCTGGTAGACACTACCTTAACCAAATGATCAAAGTTAACATTATTACACAGAAGCTAAGTTAATGTCATGTGCCCCCTGATGTGATCTGATGAGAAGGGCACTTCGTCTCTGTGGCATTCTCCCCCCAAAAGCCATAACTCAAGTCTAGTCATAAGGAAAAGATCAAACACACATTCAGGGCCATTTTACAAAGTGTAAAACTGACCAGTACTCCTCAAAACTGTCAAGGTCAAGTGCAATAAGAAAAGACCAAGAAGTTGTCAGAGCCCAGAAGAGACTGGGGAGACATGACAACTGAACGCAGTGTGGTGCCCTGGCTTCCATCCTGGAACAATAAGGAACATTAGCAGATAAATCTGGTAAAATCAGAATAAAATCTCAAAGAAACGTTGGCATCTTTATTTTGACAAATGTACTGCAGTAATGTAAGATGCTATCTTTGGAGGAGACTGGGAGAGGTGTATATGGGAACTCTCTATACTATCTTTGCAATTTTTCTGTAAATCTGAAATCCAAAATTTTTAAAAATGTATCTTAAAAAAGTCTTTGAAGTGGCTCAGACCAAGAGAGTTGAGCCCCATAAGCTCAGACCAGCAGAGATTTCTGAATGGACCACCGGATAACTTGTCCCGAGCTTGTCTTGTCTGTGGGTGAGGGCCTGGGTAGTGAACCAGCAATGTTACAACAGGTCAGCTGTAAACTTACTCCAGTGAATAAGCCTTCCCAGTCCATCAGCCACATGCTGGGAATCAGGAAGTTCCTCTGTTATTAGGTGGGCTCACCCCACAATCCTTCCACTAGATAAATAACTTATGGGTATGCTTTTGTGCTAAGAGACAATGACAAACGGAAATACACACATATAACTTCCTCTAGTCTGGGCTCAAATTGTAGGTTCGCCAGATAAACTATAGGACACCCGGTGAAATCTGAAGTCTTAGATAAACAGTAACATGCAACATGCAATATCTGGGACATGCAATATTTGGGACATTCAATTTGGGGACATACACTAAAAATTATTTATTGTTTATCTAAAATTCTAATTTAACTGGGCTTCTGGTATTTTTATTTGTTAAATCTGGCAACTCTACTCAAATATCTTATCAGTGAAGCCTACCTTGATTTTTTCCTTTAAAATTGCAACCTACCGACCCCGTTCCCCTTTATTTCTCCTTGATACACAACCTAACATATCGTTTATCTATTTATCGTCTGTCTTTATATGCTGTAACGTAAGCTTCCTGAGGGAAGAGATCAATCATTCACTGATGCCAAGTACACTGCTGGCACATAGGAGGTGCTCAATAAATACTTGTCAAATAAATGAATATCTTAAGGGAGTAAGATTTATTGAGCCTCTACATCATATCAGGCATTGTAGTAGGTACTTGGGATACCCACAATAACCTCGTGCAGGAAATGTTCTCTGTTTTTCACAGTCAAGGCTCAGAGAGGTTTGGTAATGTGGGAAAGTCACACAGCCAGTAAGCTGCAGTTCTGGGATATGTATCCAGGTCTGCCAAACAAAGCTGAGCCATTCTCCTTTTGCTATGCCAGGGATCAGGCAGATCTTGTCAACAGGAAAATTTGTATTTATTTATCTTTGGTGAGAATTTATAGAAGAGTTCCATTGGGTGGTGTGAAGCCCATTACATTTGGGAAAACGATCCTCAGACGATTGTTCCTGGTTTGCATGAAATGGTGTTTTGCAGATGTACAGGACAGAATGCAAGTGAATGTTCCCCACAGCTCTGGGGCCCCTGTCCTACATCAAAGCCACCTCCATTCACTTGCCTTCTCTCACGTTCAAAGCACACATTTGTTACATTATTTCAAGAGGTCTCCAAGGTGCAATTTTGTTTTATAGTCACTGTCAACCCAAACCATTTAATGTTAATTTCTCACAACCTGCTCCACTGTCAGCTTTCTTCATAGTAGATATTTATTTCCCAGCTAAATGTGCATTTGTTGACATTATTATTAAATTAGACCATAATAAATCTGACTGCACTTATATCTATTTTCCCTTTGTGCTCACGAATGCTAAACAAGTAGATGTGTTTATTAACTGCGTGACCAGTTGCCCAGAGCAACTGATGAAGGGTAAGTGATGTGATGATAAACCACAGGGTGACAGAGCCCGAAAGCCCCTTTGTGTGGTTGTGGTACATCTTGAGGTCCAGGGTCAGTTCTGCTGCCTACACCATTTCGATAAGTACCTCTGAGAGACAGACAAAGAAGACATAGCGTCCTCTATCCCCTTAAATCACTGAGAACTTGGAGAGGGGGATGAGATGCCAAGAGAAACCTTGATGAGTGAATAGGGCTCAGTGGTTAAGAATCCACCTGCCAATGCAGGTCACACGGGTTCGAGCCCTGCTTCGGGAAGATCCCACATGCCGTGGTGCAGCTAAGCCCGTGCGCCACAACTACTGAGCCCGCGTGCTGCAGCTACTGAAGCCTGCGCACCTAGAACCTGTGCTCCGCAGCAAGAGAAGCCACTGCAATGAAAAGCCCGCGCACCACAACGAAGAATAGCCCCAGCTTGCCTCAACTAGAGAAAGCCCGCATACAGCAACGAAGACCCAACACAGCCATAAATAAATAAATAAATAAAAATTTAAAAAAACTTTGAAAAATATTGGGTTGGCCAAAAAGTTCATCCAGGTTTTCCCGTAATTGGAAAAACCCAAATGAACTTAAAAAAAAAAAAGGTTAAGAACACAGGCTTGGGAGTCAGATAGACAGAGCTTGCATCGCAGCTTGCCTGTTTGCTATCTAATAACTCTGGGCAAATTACTTAACCTTCTTAAGCCTGAAATGTTCATTTATAAAATGGGGGTAATTATAATACCAATCACGTAGGGTAACCATAAATATCTAATGAGATAACGCATAAGCTTAACACTGTGCCTAACATATAGTAACTGCTCCAAAAATCGTGCACGACTACCGTTATCTCCTTTCTTTGTTCCAGATCCCGGGCTCTTCTTCTACTTGGTTCTGTCTGGTTTCTGCCACCATTCTGTATAATATTTGCCTGTCCTAAATTATCTGCCTGGGAACCACGATTCAGAATTGTGGCTGAGTCAACTCAAACTGGACTACCTTCTTTCATACTCAGGCTAAGATGTTTCCAGTGCAACCAAGAGAGCCCAGGGGAGCTCCAGATGCACAGAGTATGACAGCAATCCCAAACTTTCAAGCCAGAGGACCTCTCTCAGAGACCCTGGTGATTTTGCCAGAGATGCAACAGCTTGCGCAAGCTGGTTTAATTTCCCAAAGACTCAGTGCGCTAATTCAGAAATTGGGGACAATATCTTACTAGCCTCTTATCCTCCATGTAATTGCTTAGTGAGCCGCAAAGTGTTGGAGAGATGTTCATGAACATCTTTTCCAGCAATCTAGGCTTTCTGGAAAATGAGGGAAGAATCTAAATTTGTGGAAGAAGTCAAGAGAAGGACGATGATTATATTTTGCTCTTACTAGGATGATCTTGGCTGAATATTATTCTTGGGGGTAGCAGAATGAATGGATAATGTCTCTCCTGGGGAACCTGTAGACTCGTATCAAATTATCTGGGACATCTTCAAATCCGGCCCAGGATGAAAACACAGTTTTCTGTGAGTGCTTCCAAGGGTATGGTTTTGCTATAATTTCCTACTAACTAAACAGTATAATGCAAAATCAAAAGTTATATAGAATTAGTACAGCTAAAGAAGTATGTTATTGCCCCATCAAATGGGCCATATTAATCTACTGAGTTCCGACAGTGATTGATGTTAGAAAAGATTAGCTTCCTTAGATGTAACTAAGGTTTGCATCATTGCCCAGCAAATTACCTGCTTAAGAACACATGTGCCAGCATCATGAAATCTAAATTGTATGTAAGATTTCTATAAAACAAGTGTGAATGGAGAGGAAACTATAGAATAAAAAGCTCTGAGAAACAGTGTAACACATCAGAAGAAACACTGGAGTGCAACTAAGTGCCTCTCTATTCCTGGAATAATAGTAACCACAACCACCATTTATTGAGCATCTACTCTTTGCCCAAGTCTTTATACACAATATGTTATTTACTTCATTTAATTGGCCCCTCTTATGCAGTGGCTCTCAAATTTTAGCCTGCATCAGAATCCCTGGGGGCTTGTTAAAACACGAAGTGCTGAACCCCACCCTAGAGTTTCTGATTCAGTCAGTTGGAGCAGAGGGCCAGAGTATTTGCATTTCTGAAAAGTTAGAGGTGATGCTAATGCTGCTAATTCAGGCACTACATTTTGAGGACCCAGCTCAGCGAGAGAGGCATCGGTATCTTTAATATATAGGCACAGAAATGGAGGCTAGGAAGGTTACAGGATGGGCCTGACGTTTCATACCTTCAGAATCAGAACCAACCCAGGTCGGTACATACTTGAGTCCAAGACCTATACCCACATAGACATACGAAAAGAGAAAGGACTAGGAAAGGGAAGAAACTTACTTTGAAATGACTGTTTTCTGTCTAGGAGAGGAAAAGAGAAGAGAAGAAAAGACACTGTATTCAGAGTCAGAAGTTTTGCTCCATGGAATCTCATGCAAGCCCTGAGCCCTGGATTCCCCCTCCAAGATTATTGTACTGATCAAATCTAAGTGAGATGGGAAAGAATTTTGGAAAATTCATAGTACTACACAAATGTAAGAAATTGTTAGAAACAAGTGAAATAAATTAAAAGATCAAGATCTTGATTGAGCAGATTTCCAAATCTCCTTTTTACAGAGGCAGCACCAGCTACACAGTAGAAACGAGGCTCACATCTACCAATTAATGGATGTGGGACTTTGGATCTATCCTGGTGGACAGGAGTTCCTCCTGTAGAAAATGGAGACAACCCTTAAGTACTTCACAAGATTTGGGAAAACTCCACTAAATTAAGATAGACAAACAATATTTTGGAAACTGCAAAGCACCCTACAGTATAAGAAAATATCTTCGGCAATATCATAACTACTACTTTTTAAAGAATCCAGTAGAAAACTACTTGAACTTTTCTTTCCTTTCCACTTTTTGTAGCTTTTCGCTTTTTCCTTTTATTTCATCTACTCCCATGTTTCCTTCAGTTGAACTCTCCTTGCAAGACATTATAATCTGTGCATCAAAAACAAACTATCCAGTGGACACATCAAATTAATGTGTCTTGCACCAACAGTGGGGATCATTTTGAATTAGTTTATCATTTGGAATAAAAACCATATTCCTTATCACGACTTGCTAGCCTTACACAGCAGGCCCTGGCTCCTTCCTCGTCTCACCTCCAACCTCCCTCTCCTTGTTCGAGGCAACCTACTTACCTTAGTCTGGTCCGGCTTCTATAAGAAAAATACCAGGGCTTCCCTGGTGGCGCAGTGGTTGAGAGTCCGCCTGCCGATGCAGGGGACACGGGTTCGTGCCCCGGTCCGGGAGGATCCCGCATGCCGCGGAGCGGCTGGGCCCGTGAGCCATGGCCGCTGGGCCTGCGCGTCCGGAGCCTGTGCTCCGCAACGGGAGAGGCCACAACAGTGAGAGGTCCGCGTACCGCAAAAAAAAAAAAAAAAAAAAAAAGAAAAATACCATAAACTATGTGGCTTATAAACAGATATTCATATCTCATAGTTCTGGAAGCTGAGAAGTCCAAGATCATGGCGCTGACAGATTTGGTGTCTGGTGAGGATCTGCTTCCTAATTAACAGCTATTTTCCCATTGTGTCCTCACGTGGAAAAAAGGGGCAAAGGAGCTCTCTGGGGTCTCTTTTATAAGGGCACTAATCCCATTCATGAGCACTTAACTCTCATGACCTCCCAAAGGCTCTGCCCTCTAATATCATCACTTTGGGAATTAGGATTCAACATATGAATTTGGTGGGGGGGGACATAGACATTCAGTCCCTTACACTGCCCTTCCTTATATTTGTTCTTCCAGCACACAACAAGTATTCCTGCCTCAGGACCTTTACATATGATGATATTTTCCTGAGCCTGTAGCAACCTTCCCCAGATTGTCACTAGCCTGCTTCCCATCACGCAGCCACAGCTCAGGTCTCACGTCCTCAGAGAGGCCCTCCCAGAGTACTCTCAGTCTACAGGAGAGCAGAACTCCAGTCTCTCTGTACCACGTCACTCCATTTCAGCATCTTCTTGCCACTTTGTGTGATCCAAATCAATGGTTCTCAGCCAGGGGCAATACAGCCACGTGTGGAGGTGTATGGAAATGTGTGGGGACAGTTTTGATTGACATGATGATGAGAGGCACGACTCGCATTTAGTGGATGAGACTAAAGGATGCTAAATGTCCTGCAAAGCTGGAGCAAGTCGAAACAGTGAGAACTATCCCACTCCAAATGCCATCAGTGTCGCTGTTGAGAAATACTGATTTGCTTGTTATCTGTTGCCCCATTTGAAATGTAATTCTCCTGTGTTAGTTTCCTATTGCTGCTGTAACAGATTACCACAAACTCAGTGGTTTAAAACAATACAAATTTATTCTTTTACAGTTCTAGAAGTCAGAAGTCTAAAATCAAGGCTGCATTCCTTCTGGAAACTTCAGAGAAGAATCTATTTCCTTGTCCTTTTCATCTTCTAAACCACCTACATTCCTTGACTCATGGCCCCTTCCTTGCATCATTCCATTCTTTGGCTTTCACTGTCATATCTCCTACTAATGATTCTTATCTCTTATAAAGACCCTGGTGATTATATTAAGTCCACAAATCAGTCCCCTTTGCTGTATAAGGTGACATTTATGAATTGATTAGGACACATCTTTGGGGGTCCAGTATTCATCCTACCACTGCTCCAAATGAGCAGGGACCTTGTCTGTCTTGTTCAATGGTATAGGTCTAGAACTTAACACAGACCCTGGCAGTCAGCAGGTACATACCTAGAAAATACCTGACACTGGATGAAGGAATATTAAGTCTGTTGTTTACTGCAGCCTAGTGACCATGTCTGTGAGCAGTCTCTCATGTGAACACTGCCATATAAAATAAAGCTGAACTTTAGAACAATGTCATTGCCCCTCATGGAATATGGATTTACTCGTGTTGAAAACTCCTTTACAAGCCAAGTTCTTATTCAAAGTCAGTATTGTGACTTGGTCAGCATCCACCCCAACCCTGAAATTTCAGAGTAAATCTTCCCACGGGTTATCCTCAGTCGTAAATCTTTCCACTGGTTGTTTTCACAAGGAATTGGATTTAAATGAGGACAGGGAGTTAATCTTAAATGCTCACATTTACAGCTAAATAATGTCTTATTTTAAAATAATATAACTAATCTTAGTTCTTGAGGCAGTTGATGTTACATAGGTTTCCCCTTGGAGGTTGGGTCTGGAGGAATGTAACAAAATAATGCAGACTATTTAGAAAGGCTAGCATGAAACCCAAACTTTCAAATCAAAATATTTGCAAGTTTTGTCCTTTGGAAAATTTTTCTGGGCTCAAATCAAGAACAGTATGGGGCTTCCCTGGTGGCGCAGTGGTTGAGAGTCCGCCTGCCGATGCAGGGGACACGGGCTCGTGCCCCAGTCCGGGGAGATCCCACATGCCGCGGAGCGGCTGGGCCCATGAGCCATGGCCGCTGAGCCTGCGCGTCCCGAGCCTGTGCTCCGCAACGGGAGAGGCCACAACAGTGAGAGGCCCACGTACCGCAAAAAAAAAAAAGAACAGTATGACATGCCATACATTTCCTCAGGCCAGGCCATGCTGACATTCACAATTTACAAACCCACCCTTTATATCTGCAGGGCCTTGATGCTTGACACTACATCCTTTGTGCTCAAGGGGGTCGAGGTCTCCACTGTAGGAAGATCAGAGGCTCAGAGAGGAAGAGTAATGAGACAAGGGAAGCAGTGCCAGCATCAGAAATCAGATCTCTGGGTTTTCCAGCCAGGGCTCTTCTTTTTCACTTCACTGCAGACCATCTGTGCTCCTTCCAGAATAGGCTTCTCTGAGCCCAAGGGAAAGTCAGAGAAAGACTCTGTGCTGATAGGAAGTTTGCAAAACTCAACTATAGAACTCAATTACAGGGGACATTTCTGTCTCAGGATTCCAAGAGCCAACATAGAAACGGGTACTAGAACCCGTCCATATCATTCGAGTCCAAATCAGCCAGGGTTGCCTTGGCAGCTAGTGAAATGAACTTGGAGGTGGGAGGAGGAATGTGATGTGGGAAGAGAGATGGGGAGACTTGGAGTGAATCACCGTCTCTACCAACTACCACATGTATCAAAGGGAAAGTCTCATGTATAGGGCAGATGACATTTGCTGCTAACTTCAGGCAGGGCTTTTGACAAGCTGAGGAAGGGATTACTCTTTTTCACGGAAATCCAATCTATTTTGATGCTGGGAAGCATGGATCCATCTAAAATAGAAAGTGACAGGCACAGCAATGCAACAGGCATCTGCTCAGGCAAACATAGTGGAGCCCAGGGCCCCCCCACCGCCATTTCCACAGAAGCCCTTGATGGTCAGTACACTTGCTGTCACCATGGAAGCAGTGGGAAATTGTTAATACTTTGACAGATACTTCAGGGTAGGGGCTGGGAAACGGCCTCTTCAAATTGTGTGTTGTAGACCCTTCATGGTTAATTCAGAGTGGCACACCAGCAATAGTCTGCGCGCTCTGTGCACAGAGGCTGGGGGATAGGAGGGTTCTCTCAGACCCATGGCCTTCGGAACGTGGCCTTGGGAACACAGTGATCTACCCTTTTGCAAGTCCGGGGAGCCCAGAGGAGAAAGCATGCACAAGCGTCAGGGTGCCCTGTTTTGTGTCTTGACTATAACATCCCTGTGACTCTCAACCTTGGAGAAGACATTTCCCCTCCCTAGCATGCAGGTCCCTGTGCCTGTACAATGGGAGATGTGGTAGGCTGTGGTAGCTGTTGCTATTTTGTCTTGTCAGAATGTCCTCTAATCCCCTTTGTTTTGGTAACATTTTCCCCTTTGACGGGGGTGGGGGGTGGGTAGTATGCCATCCCTTCCCTATGGGCCCTAATGGTCATCTACACACACACACAGAAGACCCTCTGTATCTGTGGGTTTGGCATCTGGGGATTCAACCAAACCAATGGCAGATCAAAAATATTCGGAAAAAAAATTCCAGAAGGTTTCCAAAAGCAAAACTTGAATTTGCACATAGGCAACTATGTACAGAGCATTTACATTGTATTTACAACAATTTACATAGCATTTACATTGTATTAGGTATTACAAGTAAAACGGAGTTGACTTAAAATATATGGGAGGATGTGCTGTATAGGTTATATGCAGATACCATGCCATCTTATACAAGGAAGTTGAGCATCCCCAAATGCTGGTATCCTTGAGGGGTCGTGGAACCAATCCCAGACAGATACGGAGGGACAACTATACACCCCTGGCCTAGAGAATACACATGAGGCAAAGGATGGGTCAATCATGGTGTCCCAACCCCCAACCAGTAAGGAATTCAAGAAATATGACCCTGGTAGAGCCAATGAGACTGCCTGGTTTCGAAATCTAGCTCTGCCTCTTGCTAGCTATGTGAACTTGGACAGCTTACAAAACTTCTCTAAATCTCAGTTTTTCAGTAGAGATAATAATAGTGGCTTCCTCATAGAATTGTGTAACTTAATGCAAGAATGCTTTTTAAAGCCAGGAGCATAAAGCAAATACACAATAAATGCTAGCTATGCTACTTTCTATTATTATTTCCTGGTGTTTCTCATACAAATGTTGGGAAAGAATTCTTCTATGTCTGAAGTTACAAAATTGATGATGGGAAGCTGACATTGCCAGGTCATCTTGCCTGGCAGTACGGAAAAAACTCTCTGCAATACGAGAGAACAACAATAGACAAAAGCAAAGCTGAATGATGATCATAGAGACAGAGTCCTGGTAACTTTGAATAGCTTGATCCATCCAGACCTGAAATGCTAGTTACGTTGACTGATAGCTGTTCCTTCTGTCCTAAAGCCAATTAGAATGGGGTTTCTTTCACTTTCAAATTAATACAAGAGGATTTGACTAAACCATGTCTAAGGGTTCTCCCATTTCTGAAATTATTTGGCCCTATCATTTTATATAACTTACTCACCATACCTTTAGGGGTATCTAAGGTATAAAGGAGACTTTTCCTGGCAAATAAGATAGTATTGAGATCTCCTCATTGCAAAAAAAAAAAAAAAAAAAAAAATTGCCCACAGATGCCTAGAGTAGGGAAAGTTTAGAGCACTGATTCGGATTAGTGAGTTAAAAAAAGAAAGAGAGACCAATATGAGGAAATGCATTTAAGTTGAGACCTGATGTTTGAACAGGACTTAACATAGTGAAGAATGGGAAGAATTCACCCTCAGTTATACTCACTGATGATCAGGTAATATAAATGAAGGTCATAACAAGACGCAAGTTTACATCACTGCAACAGCACATATCAAAGATAGTACTGTTGAATGTTTTGATATAGGGCCATGGGATGGATGCCTTATACATTGCTATGGAGTATAAATCAAAGGAGTAACTTTGGATAGCCATTATATCAACTGTATAAAGTTAACATTTATGTAACTACAACTCAGCACAGTCCCCCTCCTAGGACATATACCAGAGAGAAAGCCTTGTGCAACAGGAAATTAAGAATGCTCAGAGTGGCCCTAACCACATAAAAATAAAAACTTGGAAGCAGCCCAAATGCCCACTGACAGAAGAATGGATAAATTCATTGTGGTATACTCATTCAGCAGCTTATTATATGCCAGTGAAGAATGCAGTATAGCTACTTACAACCAGATAGGTGAATCTGAACAATATAATACTGAATGAAAAAAATAAGTAAAGAGAAAAAGTAAAAAAAGAAAAACTATAAAAGGTTATATATAACTACCATATTAATAAATAAAATAAACCATAATTAAATAATATGTATTTTAAGAATACATAGAGGGAGTTCCCTGGTGGCACAGTGGTTAAAAGTCTGCCTGCCAATGCAGGGGACATGGGTTCAATCCCTGGTCCGGGAAGATCCCACATGCTGTGGAGCAACTAAGTCTGTGCACCGCAACTACTGAGCCTGTGCTCTAGAGCCCGCAAGCCACAACTATTGAGCCCACGTGCCACAACTACTGAAGCCCGCACGCCTAGAGCCCGTGCTCCGCGACAAGAGAAGCCATCGCAATGAGAAGCACGCACACCGCAACGAAGAATAGCCCTTGCTCACTGCAACTAGAGAAAGCCCGTGCACAGCAACGAAGACCTAACGCAGCCAAAAAATAAATAAATAAAATAAATAAATTTATTAAACAAAAGGAATACACAGAGATGCAATAGAAGGAATGAGGGAAGAAAGGAAGGAAGTAAGGAAGGAGAGAGAGAGAGAGAGAGAGAGAGAGAAAAGATCAATTGAAGATTCTGATAGAGTTTCCTTTGGGTGGAAGGAAGCAGGAGATCAGAATAGTAGAGAATCTCATGGGTAGATGTAAGTTACTGTCAATATTCTAATTTCCAAACTAGTATCAGTGTAAAGTATCAAGGATTATGATTAATCTAATTCTGTGCACCCAGGTTTTAGGGGGAAATATGTGGGGAAGGGCAGTAGAGATATAGGAAAGGGCATTTTTGAAGGCCCTTTGTCCCCTAGTCACTTTCCTCTCCCCCCACTGCCTTTGGCTAGAAGCTGGAAGCGTGTGTATGTGTGTGGGTACATGCCTTTTTTGGCAAGGAGTAGAGGGAAGTCAGGGCAGCAGCGTAAGTTCAGAGAAGTCATAAGGAACATATCATCTAGGGCATTTTAGGCCAAAATGACTTATGCTCTTATTCTAAATACCATGGGGAGCCATGAAAAGCATTTCAGCAGAAGGGAGATATGATTATATTTAGCTTGTCACCTCGGCTGCAGAATGGAGAATGGATCGGGGGGCAGGGAGGTAGTAGGAATGGAAACAGAGGTGTGAAGCTCCTGCACTCTACCTGCCAAGGGAGGTCTTGTGACCAGGAGGCAGGAGCCGGTGATGGAGAGGTGTAGGCAAATCTAAGAGGATGGAGACAGACACTATGTCTTTCTAAGTTTTCCATTTTCCTTTCCTAAGAGGCAAACAAAACAAAACAAAAACAAACCAAAACCCAAACCCCCAAAACACCAAAAGCATTCATCTATAATTCTCCATTCATCGTATCAAATGATAAATTTACACACCATTAGACATGCCAACAGATCCATTTGATTAGGAGCAAATGCATTTCACCAGAGGCCCTCACAAAAGAGGTGGTCTTTGAAAAACATGGGCTAGTAATGCTACCTTTGTTGCCCAACATGCTACAGCTGTAATTGGGAAATCACCAATGCAGGTACTCATTAGGAAGAAAAATGAATGGCCTCCCCACAGCTCATCCCCCCAATTTATGACTTGGAAAGCTAGACCATAGGAATTGCCAAAAACTTTAATAATGACCAGAAACTTTGATGGCTCTCTCCTGAGTAAGAAAGCAAGCCTCATCATCCCTGCTTATAGCCAGAAGGCCTGGAATGCCCAACCATTTAAATTTTCTATTCAGGTTTTTGGACAATAAAATCAGACCTTGATGAATTTGGAGGGAAAAACACTCAGCACAGTGATTATGAGTACTAATTAGGAAGCAAAATAGTGGCTTGGATGAATCCGTGCTTGGTTTGTCCCTTAATTAATCGACTGGCGGCTATTATACTTGGTGGTTGATTGGTTGAAATATACCATTAAACTCAGATACAGTTGGGGTCCTTTGTTCAGAAGAGCCTTCCAAGGATGAGTGGGAAATGGGGGCATGAAAGGCACATGTGTATTTATTTATTGTTTTGTTGGATGCAGAGGGAATTCTTTGACCAAGGTTCTGAGCATATGTCTTCATCCAAATACAAGGTAACTTCTGTAACTCTGGAGACGTTTGCTTTAGAGACAGCAAACAACTTGCTCGCTTTGCTAAATGAAAGGGGGCCCACAGGAGTTACCGTGGCCTGTTTTAAACACATTCTGTGCTCACACTCCCATACGTGAGTGTGACACCGTCACGTGGACTGTCATGAGCTGGACTGGCACATCCTCCCTGCCTCCTGTGTCCAGGGAAAAGGCTCTGGTTGTCCATCTAAAACGTTACCAGGAAAATATCTCAGCAAAGAAACCCAAAAAAACCCAACAGAATGCGGGGATGTATTTTCCCACTCAAATCCATCTAATTTTTTTGCTAACCGTAACTCCTTTCCTCCTACAAAATCTTGTGACGTTGATTGAGACAGGAGATGGCAGCAGCCAAGCTCAGGTTTTTTCCCTGCTGCTCAAGAACGACACTGTCCTTCCTTGGTACTAGAGAAGCAAATATAAAACACACTTAGACTGATCAAAGAGTAATTTTCCAAGGACCACTCTGAAGAAACTGTAAATGTGGCTCTAACCAAGAGACCACAGGAGTCACCCATGTCCAGGATGCTACATCACGGTGTCAGCTCATCATCAGAGCTCCAGCCCCTGAATTCTGTTTTGATACCTGCATCCCATGCCCAAATGTGAGACCTCTTCTTGACCCTGCAACAAGTGGTTAAAAAAAAAAAAGGAGACTGACTGCGGAGCCAAGCTGCTGCCCCTTCCTGCTGCTACAGAGGAAATTCCAGCTATCATCATGCCAATTGTACTTAAGAGCAATAAATAGCTTCGTGTTTAAATGACAATGGAATTCTGATTCTTACTTTTGTTTCTCAACAAACCCACACTGATTGGGGGGTGGGGGGTGGTGGAAAGGAACCTAGACAGTTATAGACCAAATCTCTCATTTTTTAGCTTCTATAAATTGCATGTTATGCGAAGTCTATAATTGCTTTGGCTTTCAAAATAGGAAAGAATTCTGGTGGTTTATTCAGAGACAAAGTGCAGGAACCTGCAGATACCCTTCCTATCAAGTCTGGAAGTGCCCTACTCTTGCATCAAAGATCCGATAGCTTATTGACTGGGGATGGGCCGGCAAGATTGAAGGACACCCTGGGCTTCCCTGGTGGCGCAGTCCTCCTGCCGATTCAGGGGACACGGGTTTGTGCCCCGGTCGGGGAAGATCCCACGTGCAGCGGGGCGGCTGGGCCCGTGAGTCATGGCCGCTGGGCCTGCGCGTCCGGGGCCTGTGCCCCGCAACGGCAGAGGCCACAGCTGTGAGAGGCCCGCGTACCGCAAAAAAAAAAAAAAAAAAAAAAAGATTGAAGGACACCCATGTGGGCTAAAGGACATAGTGACTCCCCATGAGAAGATTTGTCCTAAGGTAGATTTGTGAAGTCCTACTTAGGAGTAAAGACAAAGAGAAAATTCTTCTGGAATGGCTTGCTTGTTGTTATTGCCTCACCTTGTGGAGCACTGGAGCATGCATTTCCTGCACAATGTCCTGCCTGCTCTCCTCCTCCAGGCTCCTAGTTTTAATCAGCACAGTGTACAATGTCACTATGACCCTGGCAAGTGGGGAGAAAGAATGGTGAGCATTTTTTTATAAACTGGTTTGCTTTAAAACTATTGCTAGGTAGACTCACAGACACAGAGAACAGACTTGGCGGTTGCCAAGGGGGAAGGGGGGTGGTGGAGGGAAGGGTTGGGAGTTTGGGATGAGCAGATGCAAACTGGTATGTGTAGGATGGATAAACAACAAGGTCCTCTTGTATAGCACAGGGAACTCTATTCAATATCCTATGATAATCCATAATGGAAAAGAATATGGAAATGAATATTTATATATGTGTATAACTGAGGCACTTTGCTGTAGAGCAGAAATTAACACAACATTGTACATCAACTATACTTCAATAAAATATTAAAAAAAGAAACTATTGCTAGGTAGAAATCAGAGTTTGGGGTGTTGTCAAACACGCTTCTCTGTCTGAAGAACCACCCCTACCGTTTTAGGCGCTTCAGTTGGCATTTTCTCAGATGTAATCTTTCCTTCCTTTGGAGAGTCATACCTCATTCCTTTGCACAATCCTATAACACTAACTTTTACTCCGTGTTCCAGCTTTTGGCCTTCTTACCTTATTCCTTTCTACTAGAATATGAACACCCAGAGGACAGCAACTTTCTTTTAGTACTCTATGGATCCAAATCCCATTTCATGTATCCAACGGGAACTTGTTAGAGGGAACAGAGATTTTGCTCCCAGATCCATCTGGATTAGAACGCAGGCTCCTCGATGTACTACCAGCTATATGACCTGGAACAAGTGACTTCTACTCCTGGGGTCTCAGTTTCCTTAGATGTAAGATGGAGATTACAGCAGCATGTATTATAGGGCTTGGGCAGTATGAACTAAAATGATGCACAAATCACTTAACACAGTCCCAGGCACAAGGTAAGTGCTCAATAGGTTGGAGTTATTACTCCAACTTACTATTTAATTAAGCCTAAAGCTGCTCGCTGTCTGTCTTCTTCTGTGGGAGCTCCTTCCAGTTAGAATTAAGATTTATTCCTATTTGCAATCCCAGTATATAACATCGAGCCTGGTCCACGGTAGGTGCTCAGTAAGTATTTGCAGAAAATAGTGTATATTTCAGATGTCTGGCTTGTAACCCCACATCCTTCTGGTGAGTGTATGGCTTGAGAGTTTTCGATTCCTTTGCGAACAGCAGAAAGAGAAAGCTAATGGTCTAGGTAGCATCTGCAGGCCTCCTTTGCAAGAACCAGAAAATGCTTCCCTTCATTCAATAGCATGAGGTTACCATTTCAGTTTTTTTCTTTTCAGGACCTCCCTCACCCCTTTTTGTTCTTAAAAACATAGGAGCAGTGAAGTGGGAGAAAAAGACAAGTATTACACTGAAATGCTAATCTCATTTCATTAAATGAGTTGTGGAGGCTGATATAGTGATCTGCATCCTCAAAGAAGAGTTTCTTTAAATACCTTGAGCTCAATATTCCCTTCTGGACAACTTTTCATCTTTCTTCAAAAAAAAAAGCATTGAATTATGTGTCCTAATTAAGCCTGGCTTTTAGAGCATTCAAGCTTCAGGGGATGTGCTCAGAGGTGAGAGTGAAGTACCCATGTACCCCAGAATCTCTTCTTAAAAACAGCTCTGCACTGCCTTCTCCGGCTGGCTTACATTGCCTGAAGCAGGTCTCTGAAGCTGAGCAGTGCCTATTTCAGGAAACAGCAAATAAACACAGTGTTTCCGGTCCAGTCCATTACAAAGTTGGTCAGGGCACCTGCAAGTTTCTCTCAGAGGCTTTGGGCCCAAAGCTTCCATATTTATTGGGAGCAAACCTCTATGTGAAAGAGCATTCGTTTGAATTCTCTAGGGAGGACAGCCACTGATCCAAGTCACATCCTTTATAATGAACTTGGGGTTGAGTTCCTGAAGGTGTTCAAGGCCAGGTCTATTCTTGTTGTACCTATGGGTTTGTACTTGAACTTGGGGAAGTCAGATTCAAAGTTATTTTTAATTATATATATATTTTTTTTGCGGTACGCGGGCCTCTCACTGCTGCGGCCTCCCCCGCCGCGGAGCGCAGGCTCCGGATGCGCAGGCTCAGCGGCCATGGCTCACGGGCCCAGCCGCTGTGCGGCACGTGGGATCTTCCCGGACCGGTGCACGAACCCACGTCCCCTGCATCGGCAGGCGGACTCTCAACCACTGCGCCACCAGGGAAGCTCTTTAATTATAATTTTTAAAAGACCCTGTAAGCTAGAATGAAAGGGCTGAGAGCATGCAAGAGAATACTGACTTCCAGAAGACAGGGAAACCAGGGAGAGAATTAAACAAAGCAGGTGTTTTCACAAGAACTGGAAGAGACTAGAACGGACGGAAGGGAAGCTGTAGTATCTCAATGTAGAGAATTTTATCCTAGAATAGCAAGGTGTCTAGAATATGTTGGGAGAGAAGAAAAAGAAAAGGGAGAGGTAGGAGGAGGTACTAAGGCAATATAAATAATTAACTATATTCAGGAAGGTTCTCTTTCTTTGGCACCAGAGGAGAGAATACGAAGGCAAGCCATTCTCTCTGGGTGTATATCAGGGTTCTGAGTTGCCAGCAACAGAAACCAACTCTGGTTGATTTAAACAGAAAATGATTCATTAGATGGCCTGAGTCATGTGACACTGTGCCATTATATAAGAAATATATATTTGGTGTTCACCCCCATTCCTGGCACACAGCTTCCAAAACCCTTGGAGCTTGGTGTGCACTACCCTCTTGGCACAAAGTTCTCTGAACCTTTTTGTCTAGGGTTTTTAGGAAGTTTCTATTACATAGGCATGATTGGTTAAATCATTGATCATTGGCCATTGGTGATTAGCTCAATTAGCCTGATGACAAATATTTATACTTTGTCCTAGAGTTAATGCATTATTTGGATTGTCTCATTTAACTCATATCATAACCTAAGAAGGTAAATACCATTTTTAATACCCATTTTCAGGCTAGAAAACTAAGTTATAACTTGACTAATACTACACAACTAGGAAGATACAGCACTGGTTTCTGGTGACCAGAGCCCTTGCTCTTTCTTAAAGTACTAGAGTGTGGACGGATGCTTCATTGTGACCATTAACTGTTTTAGGAAGCACAATTCATAGCCCTTGGCAGACACATTACCAGGGGTGGTTCAGGGCAAAATAAAGATCTCTATTTACAAAGAAAGATCATCTGCCTTTCCTGGACATTGCTTTTCAGTGAAGCTTAGTTAAGTCAGAAAACTCTCCGCTTAACCATAACCTCAAGGTTAAATCTTCCAGGAGTCTGCTGGCAGTTCGGATACTATCAATTCTTCCCAAAAGCACTTTTGTAAAGATGTGGCTATTGGAAAAGAATTGTCCCATTCTCTCCAGGAAAAAAAAAAAAGTCTGTAGTTTAATACAGTTTGTACCCAGGCAGCTCTTACTTGGAGGTAATTTTTCTTCCAGAACTTTAAATTTGCAGTAAGTACATGCAATTGAACTGGAGTGGCAGAAATCTTATAAATCAGATCACATCGCTTTCTGCTTTAAATCCCTCCAATGGCTTTGTTCTACACTTAAAGGAAAACTCAAGTTTCTGACAGTGACCTGCTAGGTCCTACATGATAAAACCTTTGCTTATCTGTCTAATGTCATTTATGCTATGCTCTCCCTCCACTTCCTACTCTCCTGTTGCACTGACTGTATTTCTTTTGCACGTGCTATGCCCTAGCCCGGGAATGCTCTCCCTCTAATCTTTACATAGCTGACTCTTTCTCATCTTCTAAGTCTCAGCTCATATAGTTTCTCCTCAGGGCAGCCTTTCCCAAATACCTATTTATTGCCATTTCCTGCCTCATCACCCCTAGTTTCTGTCTATCCCAATGCTCTGTTTTATTTTCTTTATGCATTTATCACTACTTGAAATAATCTTATCAATCTGTGCATTTGTTTACTTGTTTGTCACTTTCCACTCACACACCATCTCCAAGAGAGTAGGGACCTTGTCTTGTTTTGTTCACCGCTCTACCCCTAGGGTCTAGTGAAGATATTCAACAAATGTTTATTGAATGGAGAATGTTCATCTATTCTGGAAAACCAAAGAACCAGGCCTTGCTTTATTGTGACAATCTTGACTGGTTTTAGGTTTTCCTTAGATCTTGAGTATAGCAGACAGATGAGAGAGTTGTGGAGGTCTTCTTGGTCAATGAATGTCAGGTCAGATTTATTCTAGTTTCTTGTCCAAGAGTCTCAAATTCATTATTAAAGTACAGCCAGCTGACAAGTTTTAGTTTTCTCAAACCACGTCTATGGCAAAAAAGTTGGACATTATATTGCACAATAAGCTATTGATTTATAAACCCCCAGCAGACATACACATTATTCTGAATATATAATTACATTGTAGCCAGCACATTTTTCACCTGGGACAGGGCACATTTAGATAAAAACTAAGTATGCTCAACTGGGTACATCTAAATCTGTGTATGGAGAATGCATATAAAATTAGCATTCTATTAAAAATGAACAAAATATGGGATACGGCTCTAAAGAGGTGTTTGCAATCATCTGGGAAATGGCAGAAGCACAGTGGTGAAACTCTGGCTTCCTTAGAACATCAAGGTATGCGTCAAAGCTAGGGAGGTCCTAGGCTTCAGCTGACTTTTCAGAGGTAACAAGGACACAAACTGTTTGCTTACTGAGGGCACATCACGATCCGGTAGTTAAGAGAATAGTCTTCTAAATCTGACAGTCCTGGGCTAATATTCCAGTCTGACACTGAATAGCTGTGTAACTTTCTTAGATCCCTAAACCTCTCTAAGACTCAGTTTTCTCAACTGCAAAAAGAGGAGAGCAATAATATTTACCTTGCAGGATTAAATTAGACAATTGCAGGGAAAGGATGCTACCAGCACATAGTAAGTGTTTAGGTAATATTAAATATCACTAACTCAGGAGTTGTTACTCAAAATAACTAAACTAACCTACCATATCAATGAAACTAACCTACCATATCAATGAAACTAACCTACCATATCAATGAAACTAACCTACCATATCAATGAAACTAACCTACCATATCAATGAAACTAACCTACCATATCAATGAAAGAATATTCAAGTGAAAGTTAGGAGACCTGTGTTCGAGTCCTCATTCTGCCAGTTCACATGTTACTTGGGTAGGCTTCTTGCTCTCTGTGGGCTTGAACACATAATCCATTGATTCCTCCTATGAAATGAGTCTACCAACAAGTATTTCCTGAGCATCTATACTCACAAAACCAAACTTTTTGTAAACTCACCTGGTCAATTGCCCTCTATTTGCAGAGAAGAGCAATGCTACACCCTGTTTTGTGCACTAGGATTTATTAAGAAAAAGCATAAGATTTGTTTCTTACCTTCAGCGAAGGTATGATGCAGCTTGCAACATGGGACAAATACACATGAAATAGTTGATGTGATGAGCAAATATAGGAAACCAAATAAGAAATGACCGGACACAACAGTATATGATGTGCTTGGCCTAGAGAGGAGGGAAATGAAGAAGGGTGAAATAGGGAGGACTTTCTGTAGATAGCAACATATAAGCCTTGAAAGGCGTAGGGTCTGGGTAGAATGAGGAGAAAGTGAAATGCATTCAGGAACGAAGGAATGTTATTAGCAAAAGTTTGAAATGCATTTAGCCTAGAGAATGGCAGGTAATACAGATATGGCCAAGTCTCAACAATACAAATAATAATAGTAACATTTTTTTTATTGGAGTTAAATTCGGTGCCTGCACCTATGACAAGGAAGGTCAGGAACAATATACCCACAAGACACCCCACTAAGTATATTACTAGCACTATCTCATGTAATCCTTTCAACAACTGGAATCTTCAGGACTTGTTAGGTTGTTAGTGACAGACATTCAATACAAATTAGCTTAAGCATAAAAGGAATGTATTGACTCTCATAACTCAGCAACCCAGAGAGCTGCTGGCTTTGTGTCCAGCTGGATGGAGGAGGGCAGACAATGTCATTAGGATTCCATCTTTTTTCTCTACCTCAGGCTGACTTTCTCTATGAGGTAGGAAAGATGGCTCCTGCAGATCCAGACTTACCTCCCACCAATGTAGCAGCCCTGTTGGGAAGAAATGGCCTTTATAGGCATCTCCAGGAGAAGGGTTTCAGGAGGAGTCTGATTTGCCCAACTTGAGACCCATGTCCATCCCTGAGCCAATCATTGAGGCCAGGGACGTGGAATACAGCAATTGGTTAGGCCTGAGTCATGTGCCACTGTGGTATTATTTAATAAGAAATATATATTTGGTGTTCACCCCATTCCTGGCACAGAGCTTCCAAAACCCTTGGAATTTCCTGAGTGATAGGCATAAGAATGTCTTTTGTTATTCATAATCAGCCCCTTTCAACCAAGCCTGAGTTTATGTTAATGAGATGCCTGGTGGCTGGAAGCCGTTAGATAGCTTCAGGGTGAGGGATGGTTGTCAAAGGAACCAACCATGTGATTAGAGGGTTGGCTGATTAGGGTTAAGGCTGAGATGTATAAACCATGGCACTCTGGACAAAAAATGTCGCCTCCCGTATCAAGAAATCAAGGATGTTGCAGCCGTCCAGCCGTCAGCCACTGCAGCTGCCCCTGACTGTGCACCCTGAGGGGATTCAGGACGAAGAAAAGCAGGACACTGGCCCTAGACAGTTAAGGAGCACATCAAAGGAATGGTTTCAATGAGCCCAGACTCTTGCATCTTCCCATATACAGAAAGATGCTAAATTCAGTAACTTGAGATGTCCGGTTTTTCTTTACTTAACAATATTCTTTTCATGTTCCAGCTACCTGGTTTTTGTTGCAAAAACTCTTATATATCCTGGTTCCTCCGTTACCTCTTCAGAACAGCCCCTCAGAGCTAGCTGACCGGCTGTCTCCTGGGCTTACGTCTTTAGTATATCTGCCAAATAGAACATAATTCTCAACTTTTACGTTGTGCATTTTTTTCAGTCAACAGCACTAAGTATTCTGTGTGGAAAGGCAAACCGAACGCTATGGGCAATTGTGCCTTTCGTGGTAATAATGCTTATCCTAAGCATTGGCCATCTAGGGCCCATGGACCAAATCCAGCCCACCACCTGTTTTTATATGGCCTGTGAGCTAAGAAGAGAATGGAAAGCCTGCAAAGCTGAAAATATTTACTACCTGGCCCTTTTCAGAAGTCAGCTAACCCCTGCTCTAACCAGCTGAACTGGCTATACTGTAACTAACTACATTGTTCTTCTGTTAATACTTCTCCCCATTTACATTCAGGTTTATCTTGACAAGACTTCAAACTCCCAGGTGGTGTTTTATATTCCCCCTGGATATTTGGCCTGTAGTTAATTAGTGTGCATTTATACCAGGGGAACTGCAGTAGGCGGGTTAGGACCTCGTGGTCATCCCAGCTGCCACCTTAAGGTAAAATGAACGAACAGAATGGTGTGCATTTTCCTACTCAGTTCTTAGTGGGAAAATTCTTTGTGAAAGTGCTAACCAGAAATCATCAACTGATGTCACATTACTATATTGATATAAGGCATGGTTTAAAGAAACACACCAAGAAGTACTTATAGATTACTTCTCTCTAGGCATTAGGGTTTTCCATCAATAAGTAATATAATCTCATTTGTATCTTCACATTGAGAAGACTCCCACCTAAACACATGGACACCTTACATTTAAAGAAACATAAAAACCCGACAGGAGCTCTGGCCCATTCTCTATCAAAAGCCTTAGTAGGTGGGATCCCCTGGTGGCGCAGTGGTTGAGAGTCTGCCTGCCGATGCAGGGGACACGGGTTCGGGCTCCAGTCCGGGGAGATCCCACATGCCGCGGAGCGGCTGGGCCCGTAAGCCATGGCCGCTGAGCCTGCGCGTCCAGAGCCTGTGCTCCGCGATGGGAGAGCCCACAACAGTGAGAGGCCCACGTACCGCAAAAAAAAAAAAAAGAAAAAAAAAAGCCTTAGTAGGCATTTTCCTGTTAGTCTTTGATCTCCCTGTCAAAGGATATGTCAGTGAGCAAATTATCAGGCAAACGTCCTTCCAAGTTCCTTGCTCTTGATCTGTCTCTCCTCAGATAGTCAGGACAGGTCTCTGCTTTAAAGAGGGAGAAGTGTTATGAAAGTGCTGTGCTGCTGCTGGGTTCGAAACCTAAGGAGTCTCTCCCCTAATCAGAAAAAATCATCATCTCTAACGACCTTTCGTCTCCATACTTTTCCCTGTTGATAAGCCCTCATTTTTCCTCACCCTTTAGCGTACAAAAAGTACCTCTCTCACAATATGTCAAAAATTATACTGCATGCTTCATATGGATCATCTCTTTTAACCCTTCATTCAACCTTGTCACAGTGGGTACTGATCCCATTTTACAAGTGTGTAAACTGCACTCGGAGAAATTAATTTGCCATGGGTCACAAAGTTTGGAAGTGACATACCTGGGATTTGAACCCAGAGCTTCTAATTCCCAAAGCTGTTCTTAAAAACTACAATCCACTGCAGGTTTGGTTCTTTGCTTCGCCTGAGTTTAACTTGGATTTATCATTCAAGATGTCCTTTCCAGGATTACCCAAATTAAATCCTATATAATAGACACAAAAAGGATTTATTAAAAAACAAAATGGTTTTTTTTCCCATGAGGCTTGCTTTGGGCAGTGTTTCACAAACTCTGTGAGCCAATAACATATGCTTTATCTGGGATAAGACTGGTAGATTTGGGACACCGCTAGGTTGTCTCTTACTCCTTAGGGTTTGGCAGCCAAATAAAACATCCCACATCTGTGTTACTGGAACACAAGGCAATGAGAAGACATGGCTCATCTTCCACATTCATTCCTCATAGTTTATTCAAATCTGTTGCAGGAGTCTCTGCTTCATAGTCCTACCACTTACCCAACCTGTTTATAATCTGATAAGGAATATATGATAAATAATACCATTATTATTCCAAAACTCATTCTACTGTGCTTAGAGTATCTTTATGACATTTTTATTTTTAAACTAATTTGACTGAGGTATAATTTGCATACAACAAAATGCAACCATTTTAAGGCTACATTTTGGTGTGTTTTGACACATGTATGTTCCTTTTTAAACACCACCTCCATCAGTATGAACAACATTTCTATTATTCCACAAAGTTCCCTCATGGTCCTCTGCAGTCAATCTCCCCATGAAACTCACCCCAAGTCACCACTAGTATTACTTTTAACGAGTCTAGAATTTCATGACAATGGACTCATAGAGTATATCCTCTTTTATTTAAGATTTCTTTCACTTAGCAGAGTACCTTCGAGATTAATTTAAGTTGTCGTGTGCATTGGTAATTTATTCCTTTTATTACTAAGTAGTGTTCTACTTAATGGCTATGCCACAATTTGTATATGCATTCACCTGTGATGTGCACTTTGGTTGTTTTTAATTCAGGGCTATTATCAGCAAATCTGTACATCAGAGTACAAGTCTTTGGGTGAACATATATTTTTATCTCTCTGTGTAAATACCAAGGAGTAGAATGGTTGGATTATATGGTATGTCAGTTTTATAAGAAACTGCCCAACCGTTCTCGAAAGTGGTTCTACGATTTTACACTCCCACCAGAAACGTGTTAAAGTTCCAATGTCTCGATCGTACGTATCAGGTAGTTAGTGGATTTAAACTTCATGATCTATTTTCTCAGTAGAAAAGTGACCCTTGAACCAGGAGAGAAATTGTCCCCAGTGCCAATTTCTATGATGCTATAAGGATAAATAACATTCCCTTGACTGTTAAACACCTAGTTTTATTGGCTAATTTCCAAGAGAGAATGCTGAAAGGTTTTCAAAGAATATGACGTAAAATCCAATCTGTGAAAACTAAATTGACTTAGGCTCTCCGTTGCTTAGAGATAGGACTTCAATGAGTAACTACAGTTTGGGCAATGGCCATGGAACGATAGCAACTCGGGATGACCAGTGACTTTAAAAGGTGACCCTCTTCAAACCATCGTCTGATGCCTGCAGTCTGCCTTACTTGGGCACTCAGGGTGGATTTAACTGCTTCTAGGGCATCGTTAGCAAATGGGAACTGCATGAGAGGAGGAGCAGAGAGCAAACACTAACCCTACACCTAACCCTAACCCTGACGCTCTGACAAGGCTCAGGAAACCCAATCCCTGCCCGTAATAGCAGGCCACGCCCTGTTCTCATCAAGGGAGTGAGGGAGTGAGGGAGTGGGGTATATCACTATATCACGGGGCAAAATGAACTTCCATTGTCCCCATTCAACTCAGTGAGACGAAGCCAGGAGCTAAACAGACATCAGAAACTTCTCTCTTAATAGTGTGACAGAGAAAAGGCTTTGATTTCATTGCCAAGAGTCATTAATTAACCAAATTGAACTAAACACTTTCAAATGCTGGCAGCTCAAGAATTACAAGGTTGTTGCACCAGGGAGAGAATCCAAGTAGAGAACACCCAATTTCAGATAGAGGATATCAAATAATGAAAATAGAAAAATAATGATATGTCTTAAATTTAAGCTATGAGAGCACTGTATAATTGGATAAAAAATTCTTTGTCTCCTCTGCTAAAGGTAGCTTTTCCTCAAAATGTAATTTTAGTTTTATTGTATGTAAGTAGGCATTGATATAAAGCCTATGGTTTCATCTTAAAAAGTAGAGTAGTAGTTCCTGATTTATGAAGCCTGGACTTGGAGGGCAAATGCAGAGTTCTCTGAGAATAATACCGTTTATTTGTGGCCTGCTCAAACTATAGTTACAGATTCCCAAAGCTTAAAAAGCAAGACAAGCAAACCTAAATCTGTCCTAGGACAGTGCTACAAGAAATTATTGGAAATACAGAAAGAACTTTAAGAGCAATTCATATCTAACTTTTTAAAGGGCATTCTGTTGTGCTAAATGCTTTAAGCATGTTATTCAACTTTTACAACGCCATGAAATACTTTTCTAGCCTACTTTACAGCTAAAAAAACGGAGTCATAGTGAAGCTTGTCCAAGTTCACACATCTTAAAAAGGAACAGAGCTTTCCAAACCACAAAATTAGCAAAATAAACACAGTTCTCATGAAAAAACCTACAGGGCCTATGTTTGGCCCTGGCAAAGAGCAGCCTGGCATCGTGGTAGATAACGGCCAATTCCTGAACCTGAAGGAAGAAATGCTGTTATTACCGTGTAGCAGAAGCACCTGTGAGAAACGGCCAGCTGTTTATAAGGGGGCACACTTCACACTCGTATGGTGCTTCTCGACATTTAAACCATTTCATATACATTATCTTATTTGATCCTCACAACACCTTGCGGGCCAGGGTGGGGATAAGTTAATCACGATTGCTGTTTGACAGAAAAGGCTATGAGGCTCCAATAACCCAATAACTTGCCCTCATTCCCACAACCAGATTGGCAGGCTAGTACCAGAGCCCTTGTTTCCTGGTTCCAGTTTTTTTTGTTTTTGTTTTTGTTTTTGCGGTACGCGGGCCTCTCACTGCTGTGGCCTCTCCCGTTGCGGAGCACGGGCTCCGGATGTGCAAGCTCAGCGGCCATGGCTCAGGGGCCCAGCCGCTCCGCGGCATGTGGGATCTTCCCGGACCGGGGCACGAACCCGAGTCCCCTGCATCGGCAGGCGGACTCCCAACCACTGCGCTACCAGGGAAGCCCCCTGATTCCAGTGTTTGCTTTTCTGTTTTAACTCTTCCTGCTCCCTACGGTGGGTAAACTGGGTGACAAAAACATAACTTTATGAACCTTCACCAAAATTCCCTGGAATAGACTATTTTAATTTCATAATAATGATAAAAATGACAACAGCAATGGCATTTATTGAAGACTATTTGCTGGATACTGTGCTAAGAATTATAGATAAACTCCCTCATGAATCCTTTTCATACAAGCTTATGAAGTAGGAACTATTTTTAAGCCTATTTAACATGGAGGAAACCGTTTCACCTGCTGAATCCATAAACCAGTAGTAAAAAATGTATTACCCATCTTATGGGTGGCAGATAAGGGTAGTTGGAAGGCACGCGACATACTTATAGTAAAATACTTATTCACTGTTTATCTAAAATTCAAATTTAATTTGGCATCCTATATTTTTATTTGCTCAATGTGGCAACCCTGTCTGGAGCCAGACTGACCAAACTTCAACTTTTAGCTCTACCAGCTGTTCCTTCAGGTCAGTTATCATGAGCCTGTATATGAACATGTCCATTTATTTAACATGTCCATTTCCTCATCTATAAAATGGGGTTAATGTCCATACCTATCTTATAAGGTTGCGCTAAGAATTAAATTTTTCAATACCTAGTATGTGCCTGGAATATACTAAGTACTCAATATATGTTAATTATTATTATTTCTACTACTATTATTACCAATCATCTTTAAACCACTAAATATAAATGAAAGCAGTCACATTTCTTCTAAGCATAATAAAAAAAGCACCAAACATCTTTCCAGAAACCTAAACGATGTGATGAGTCAATGACACTTGACTAATAATAAATAGCAATTAACTCAATTCAACTCAATAAACATTTATTAATTTCCTAATATATGCAAGAGCTAAGCCCTAGAAAAATCATAAGCCGTCAGAGCTAAAAGGAAATTACAAGATGATCTCATTGAATACCCCTCACTTTACACATAAGGAAACAAGTCAGCATGGGTGGCATAAGTGATTTACCCAGCATCATAAGGTAGAGACGGTAGCAGAGTCAGGATTGAACGCCATCCTCCTGACTCTGAATCCAGAGCACCTTTGACTCATCTTCCCTGCCTGCTGTGCAAAGACAGAGCCCTCATCCTCCAAAGCACACACTCTGGTAGGGAAATATCAAACTGAAGCAAGCAGTGTTTCTCTTTTTTTGCTGTGGGTCCACTAAAGTAGAGTCAAGTTTACTTAATAATTTCATCCTCAAAAGAAATCCAATAAATTAACAACAACAAAAAAGAGAAAAGCAGGGATTGTTATCTTCATTATTCTTAGCAAAAATAGAAGTCAATCGGCTGACATAAGATTTTAAGTGGAGTTAGAGTCTGAAGGAAATACCAGACCTCCTGGCTTCTTCCACTAGATCTGGCTGCCCCACCCATGAAAGGAATGAAACAGATTGTGAAGCAAAGTGAGCTCGCAGGTGTTTCTTAGTGAAGACATCTTTACACAAAACTGCACAGGAAATCAGAATAAGTCTGGGGATCAGAAGTAACCAACAAGGTTGTCCAGAAATCAGAAAAGCCCCTTCACAAAAGCCAATGACCCGTTTGCCCAGATGACCCCAAAGAAAACCCAGATTGAAACCAAACACCAGAACAACAGAGTAACCAGAGTTAGTAGACTCACAAATTTCCGAGATGTGGGACAAGGGTGTATCTGACAACACAGAGGGAATGAGTGGTCCAGTTGGCCTGAAGCCTGGTCTTCTGAAATTCTGTTCACTTTCCACAGAACCACACTGGCTCTTGTTCCCTCCTCTGCCAAATGGGAGGGTGGGTATTGAACCTGCTTATCTCTGATGTCCTTTCCAGCAATACCACCCAATGATCCATTCTTTTCTGTTTTGTTCTATTCCATCCTGGCCTAGTCTCTTCCCATATCTCATCTGATTAATTCATTCTGCATATTTTTAAGTTGTATTTACCATTTTACCCATTTTTAGGTGTATAATTCAATGGTATTCAGTATGCTCACAATGCTATGGAACTATCACCAATAACCGCTTCCAGAAACCTTCCATCATCCCAAACAGAAATTCTACACCCATTAAACAGTAACACCCTATTCACCCTTCCCCTCAGCCCCACCCCCCATTCTACTTTCTGCTTCTATGAATTTGCCTTTTCTCTGTACCACATGTAAGTGGTATTATATGAGATTTGTCTTTTTTTTTTTTTTTTCGCGGTACATGGGCCTCTCACTCTTGTGGCCTCTCCCGTTGCGGAGCACAGGCTCCGGACGCGCAGGCTCAGCGGCCATGGCTCACGGGCCCAGCCGCTCCATGGCATGTGGGATCTTCCCAGACCGGGGCACGAACCTGTGTCCCCTGCATCGGCAGGCGGACTCTCAACCACTGCGCCACCAGGGAAGCCCGAGATTTGTCTTTTTGTGTCTGGTTTATTTCACTTAGCATAACGTTTTCGAGATTCTTCTATGTTGTAGTATGCGTCAGAAATTCATTCCTTTGTAAAAAGCTGAATAATGTTCCACTGCAAGTGTATATCACACTTTGTTTATTCATCCATTGATGGACACTTAGGTTGCTTTCCACCTTTTATCTATTGTGAATAATGCTGGAAGGAACATGGGTGTGCAAATATCTTTTTGAGACCCTTCTCTCAATTCCTTGGTGTTTATACCAAGAAGTGGAATTGCTGGATCATATGGTAATTCTATGTTTAACTTTTTAAGAAACCACCTTCTGCATATTTTTAAACCAAATTTCAGCAGTAAGACTGTACTTGTAGAAACCTGAGAACCGTGCTCAATTTTTCCTGGATTCGTAAAACAAATACTGAGCAGAGCTATGTGCCAGGACTGCATCAGGTACTAGGAATCCAGAGTTGAGCAAACACAGACATGGTCCCTGACCTCATGGAGCTTTCATTTTGGTGGGGAGGTGGACATTAAACATATATATGCACAATGAGTTAATCATAAGTGGGAATACAACTCAACTGCCAAAAAAACAAAAACAAATAATCTGATTAAAAAATGTGCAAAGACCCTAAATAGACATTTCTCCAAAGAAAACATAAAAATGGCCAATAGGTACATGCTCAATATCACCAATAATCAGGGAAGTACAAATCAAAGCCACACCTCATACCTATTAAAATGGCTGCTAACAAAAAGACAAAAGATAAACAACCTAAGTATCTATCTGTGGATGAACAGATTAAGGATGAAGAATATCAGGACCTGAACGTAGAGAGACTGAGAGGGATCAACTCCCATGGGCCCTTGAAGAACATACCAACAACAGAGGAGATTCCTGTACACCTTGGGAGGAGGGAGATCAAGAATATTACCATGAAATCTGACACACACACACACACACACACACACACACGTCCATGTAAAAGATCTTATTTTAATTGGATGAGCCCAAAAGGGACTCCAGAAATACTTTTCCCATCATGCTTTCTTCCAAAATGAGGCCTCCCAAAGTGTCAGATAAGTAGCCAAAAACACTTGACAGAAAAGTTAATATTTGAATAAGGTTCTTAGATTAAAACCATCAAGATTTTTGAAATGTAATTTGAGTACTGTGAACACTATTTTTATCTAGTAATTCACATCGTCTTTTTTTTAAGATTCATTTGTCAAAGACTGACTCATTTGAGACGTATTCTCAAGCTTGTACTCCTTCTTCCCCAGGATTGAGGCCATGTGACCCTATCTGTACTTTGCCCATCTCATTCATTACGGCCAATGATGACCCTTGAAGGAAGATCTTTGAGCAGGGTCCATCCCATGCTCAGAGCACTGCCTCAGGTCTCAGCCATCGCTAATTCAGCTTGACCTTGTCCCTGAGTTTGGGAACTCAACAGTTCACTCACTTTGCAGGCTCTGTCCACTCCTTGCAATACAGTTCTGATGGAAGGAATCCTGCCTTGCTTCCCAAGGACTGAAGTTCTGAGTTGATAATTCCTTCCGTATACCAGCCCTCAACACCAGGGTCATGCTTTGTTCTTACAATTATCTCATTTAGGTATGCAAGGCTTGCTCCTAACGGCAGGATTGTTGCTGGGTTGCTACTGCCATCCGATAAGCTTCTGTAGCAAGTGCAAATGGTAGACCACTAGATCAGAGGCAAGAAATGTAAGTACATTGTTCTTCAATTGAACTTAATGTCTATTCTGAGCTTACCTTCTTTGTGGTAGAAGCTGAACTCACTCAATTCAGGATGTCCCAAACACTCCTTTTCCCCAGGGCTACATGGGACCATGATATAAGTGGGGAGGAGCTGGCAAGGGCCATGGTCATCCATCCATGTTGGCATCCTCAGAGATAACTTCATTCTAATCCAGTAGCACTGAGATCACTGTTGTATCCTCCTTTCCCCAATCCCAGGGTCTCTGCAGATCTGGCTCTGCTAACCGTGGCCTCACCGTGTTATAAGCCACATCTGTGCTACTCTGAGGTCTCGGGAGTATGGTGTTTCAATCTGGAAACTCCATGCACTCATTTCTGCTCCATTATTCCCACACCATTCCAGGTGCAAAGGAGTGTGAAGATCTCACCAGCTCCCTGGGGTTTATCCAGAGATGGGGGGAAGTACATCCCTGTTTTCAGATTTCTCAGATCCCTCTGGGGATGCTCTGTCTACCTCTAGCCCAAAACTCAGAGGAGGGGAACATAGTATGAGGCCTCACCTCAGGGATCCACCCAAAACCAACTCTTTCCCCCCGACCCCACTCTGTTTCTTCCCTCCCTCCCTCTAGTCAGGCGACATTTTGATCTAGTCTCAGAGATAAGGAAACTGAATATTTTTTCTAAGTTTTTTGTTAATCTTATACTTGAACCTTGGCTTTGGTGTTTCCAAAGCCAGAAATTTTATTCTTCTATTTTCTAGTTTTGCTGTCCCACCCTCTTCGTTGAAGGCAGGAGATAGAGAATATTCTAGCTGCTACATAAATGGAAGAAGGGTTCTAAGAAAAGAGAAAGTAAAGAGGGGAAAACATAAGTTAATACATCCAAATAATATCCCCCTGCTCTTCCTTTATGCCAACTGCCTGTGGGCTCCACCTGAATCCATCATGCACAAGTTCTCCTAGACTGGCGCAGTCCCATATTTACAGGCAGGAGCTCTTCCAGTACCCAGGCGACTACCTGCACTCTCCAAAAATGGAATCCAGTCTGCATTGCTCCCTGTATCATTCCTTGACGCATTCTTTCACTCTCTACTCCTTTGATCCACATATACTGAGCCCCAGTGATATGTCAGGCACTGGGCCTGGCACTGGGGACACAGACGTGATCCCGAACACAAGGATGCTTTCATGAAGGAGCTCTCTGTTTAGGACAGGGCTACTCAGTCTCGGCACTACTGCCACGTGAGGCCAGACAATTGTGGTGGAGAGCTCTCCTGTGCGTTGCAGGACGTTTAGCACCATCCCTGCCTCTACCCGCTATATGGCAGTAGCAGCCCCCAGTGTGACAACCGAAAATATCTGGAGACATTGCCAAATTCTCTTGGGGGGCAAACTTGCCCTCACTGGAGAATCACTGCTCTAGCAGGAGACACAGGCACATAAATTGACGATTATAATACATTGAGGTCATTGCATGGATAGAGGCACACACAGGTTAGCATGGAATCCTAAATAAGGCATCTAGCCCACCCTAGGGTGAGCTGGGGTGAAGTGAGATAGTGATGTCTCAACACCTAATGTTCTGTACCACAGCCCACGTTCTGTGTTTCTGCTCTGTCATTCACCACTTGCTTATTCATTCAATAAATATTTCTGAGAACAGACTCTAGGAGCTACACACTGGACATGCAAAAATTAGTAAGATATGGCCCCTGCTTGCACAGAGGTCATGTGTTATTACACTTAAAACTATGGGCTCTGGCGTCAGACTGCTTGATTTCAAACTCTAATTCTACCACTTACCCGCTCTGTGACATTGGGCAAGTTACTTAACCTCTCTGATCTGCACCTTTTAATTCTCTAAAATGAGGATAATAATGGCAAGTACCTCTTAGAGTTAATGAGATTAAATGAGAGAATTCTTATAAATCTCTTAGCAACTGGTCTGGCAGATGGAAAGCATGGAATAAATTGTAGTTTTTATCACTGATTGTCCAAGTTATATATTATTGTGGGAAGGTTATGTTTCAAGCCATGGCCTCTCATCAGTGCCAGTGCAGTTAATTGAATTATGTTTGGTTGTGTCCTGAGATGTGATAAGCAGAGATGCAGTTATCTTGTCCATCATTGGATTTCCATTAAAATATCATTAAGATTAAAAGTACTATAAAATCTTAATTAGGACATTAATTTCCACAGTAATAAATTAAAAATTTCAGGTCAGCTGCCATAACTATAATAAACAAATTAAAAAAAAAACTCTGAAAACTAAACCTCAGAGTTTCAGATTTTAGCCTTATCTCTCAGTTGATATTTTCAGTCAAAATTTGCTTTTCTTCAATTTTAATACACAAACATTAGTTTGCAGACTCTATCTTCTCTCAGGCTTTGCACAATTCCTAGTGCATGTTTGAGCATAACAATTACCCCGGCAAAGAGAAGCTTGGGGATGGTTTAATAACAGTCTTCAAATATATGAAAAGTTATTACATGGAACACGATGACCAGCTGTTCTCAACCTCCACAGGGGACCAAGAAAAATAAATAGGCTGACAATTACAGACGCTGACAATTTGAGGTAGATTTGTTGAAGAACTTTGCAAAGTATAAAATCACTGTAGAAAACCTAAGAAAAGAGTTTAGGAAATACAGTATAGCAAAAAGTATCTGACAGAGATTCAGGGGATGTAGGTTCTTGTGACAGCTTGAAACCCATGACTTTGTGCAAGGTTCTGAGCCTCTGAGGCTGTTTACTAACCCTCAGAATCTTCCACATATTCCTTATTTACTCAGTGGGGGCATAGCATAGCCAGAATTTCCCTGCAACTCGACGGCCATGGGTAAAAATGAGATTATTTTAGAGCAGTGGTCCTCAACTGGGGGTGATTTTGCCTCTCAGGGGACATTTGGCAATGACTGGAGACATTTAATTATCCTGACTGGAGGAGATGAGGTGCTATAGACATCTCATGAATAAAGGTCAGAGATGCTGCCAAATATCTGACAAAGTATGGGACACCCCCCGCCACACACACACACACACACACACACACACACACACACACACCCCAAAGAATCATCTGGTTCAATGTGTGTACAGTGCCAGGGCTGAGCAGCCCTGCTCCAGAGGAAGAAGCTAACTTTCTCTAGTTTGTACACCTACCCATTTAAGCCTACATCTCAGTGCCCAGGTTTTGCCCAGTGATTTGAGAGCCTTTGGGTACAGTAGCTATTGCTATTCACTAGTATTTCTAGCTCTCTCTCTCCTGGGTCATGGTAGGGCTGCACTTTCCTACCCGCTTTGAAATTATGGGTGGCCATATGACTTTCCATAGCCAATGAAATGTAAATGCAAGTGATGTGCTTCACTTGTAAGGCTGTTGGGTGATTCACTGTGTTCTTTCTACTACGGCGACAGTCTTGGAAACACATGTCACGGTCACAGTGACGTCCTTGTCCTCCCAGCTTCCTCAGTCACTGTGATAAGTAGTGCCCCCTGCTGACCCGGTTGGACATGTTAGAAGGAAACATTTTTCCAAGAGTTGGGCAGATCCAATGTATGACCATTACAAAGATTAAAAAATATGATTAAAAAAGCATTATGTAAAAAAAAAAAAAAAGGCATTATGTTAGGAGTGTAGGTTGTCAAGTCAAACCTCCTTAATCCTAACCTACCTCTATCGCTTACTAGCTGTGTGACCTTGAGGAAGTTAAACTTCTAGTTTTCTCATGCGTAAAATAGCATATTCCTTTGACATCAAATGGGACCATGAACACAGAGCACTTAATAAAGTGCTTGCTTACTCTTCTAAGAACTTTATAAATATTAAATCATTTATTTCTCATAACAGCTTTGTGAGATTATTACTAATTTTAACCCCATTGTATGGATGAGGAAATTGAGGCACTAAGCAGCTAAGTGACTTGTCCAAGCCCACAGAATCTGTAAACGACAAGAGACAGTATCCAGAAGGTGTGTGACTACAGAGGCCATGCTGTTAACCGTGACACAATTACATGATGCTGATGTCATAGTCTTAAAAATATTATCTGTTGGGACACTTGAGTTACAGACAAGTATAGGGCCCAGACTCAACCCTTAGAGAATTCACGGATGATCAGGGAAGATAAGACATGAGCTTTCACAATGCCCGGGCAAGGTGAAATGTGGTAAGTGCCATAAAACGGATAAAGATAAGTACTTGGCGATTTATTAAATCTCCCACTTAACCCTCAGTTAAGCTGAAAATTCAATTAACCAGAAGCATTACCCATATGTTACCATTAATTTTATAGTATCAGTTGAACTCATTTAACCTTAATAAGCAGATGACTGCATATGGATTGCAAGAGGATTTAGGAGCACCATAACTCAGAAATCAGCTCCATGGTTAAGGGTTTTCCTAAAAGCAAAGACAACATTGCTGAGCAGAAAGGGAGGAAGGGAGAAAACAGTAAGTGGTTAGCACAACGCAGTAATGAAGGGGAGACAATGTTGGTTTGTGGAACAGTAAGTAGGTCAGAGGAGAAAGAAAGAGCCCTTGGCATCACTGATGTTATCTGGGTAACGTCTGTCAGAACAGATGGCCCTGCTTTTCCAGCAGACAGTCCAGAGGACAGGAACTGGTGAGGCAAGGTGTGCCTATCTATATAAAACCAATTGTGTGGGTGGACAAACCAGCACTTCTTGAGTCCCCAAGCATGATTTATAAGGAATGGCTAAAGACCTCAAAAGACAATAAGATTTAGGACATGGCCAGACGAACCATGCAGAATATTATGTTGCTTCCCTTTATAAAATGACCTTCTTTCCTTCTCATCTGGGAAAATCCAATTCATCCTTCAAGACCCAACTCAAATGCCCTGGGAACTGTTCCTTAAATGTTCCAGAAAGAATTATGTTTTTCTTTTTTCTATATTCAGGTGGTTCTTTATTTATGTTTTCTCTATACTACTTTTCACATTGCAGTGTACAAATAGGCTTCTCTAGAAAGGAGAAAACAATGCAGTCCTGAAAGTTACAAAATGTTTTATCAAGATCAATGTATATATCACCGAAGGCAAAGGTCTGGAACATCTCTCTCTCTCTCTCTCTCTCTCTAGACAACTATGTTCCTTTTCTAGTTTTTTTGAGCCATTTGCCAATGCTTGTAATGTAGTACTACTCAATAAGCATGTATCTTGTGAAAATTAATTTTATGGTGTTTCTTCCAAAGGCTTCCTAAATAATGAAATAAGATCGTATCCCAAGCCAAATACCCAAGCAGATAAGTGAATCTTTATTAGTGGGAGAGGGAGAGGGAGAGTGGTGCAAGAGTTCAGATTTCATTTATGAGTAAGACTAAACCTATTGACGTGCAACAATAATGAACCAGAAGTTCATCAAACTGAACCTATTTCTCCCAATTTGGGAGCGTACTAGGTCATGCTGGTGATGGAGTTGTAACATTCTCCTTGAGGATGTCTTCTAACCCCACTTCCCTAGAGTCTGGCTTCCCTATTCCCATTCTCGCATGACATTTTGTACCTCCCGTTTAGTATTTTTGTTTTCTGTGGCCGAGTCTGCTTCCCCCACAAGACTGTGACCCTTGTTTGGTCAAGAATTAAACTTCACTTGTGTCTCTTGAACTGGATTGAAGAGATGACCTCATCAATCAGTTTGTCTAATGACAACCTAAGAGCTGAGTCAGACCTGTCCTCTCTTTCTATGAGAGCAATGAAGGAGTTCATTCTGAGACAAGGGAGCACATGTGAGCTCATCCATGCCTTCATTAGAGTCAAGGAATCAAGGGTATTGTCTACTGTGTCATCTCTTTCAGCTTGGCAGCCGCTAAGATCATTGTAGCCAGAAATGCTTATAGAAGTGAAAATCCCAGAATTAATCAAGTATGTGACTTAAATAGGAAAGTCCAAATAATAAAGCTTCTAGAAGATAATAGAAAAGGATACCTTTCCCTAGCATGAAGGACACCTTAAACAGAACTCAAAGAAATGGATAAATCAGACAAAATCACTTTGGAAAAGATCGCCTGTATCTAAGAAAGATAAACATACACCTATCTTGCATTTTCTCTGCTGTGAATTATCTAACTCAAATTCTTGCATATGTGCACCAAGAGACATGTAGAAGGATGAACACAGCAGCATTACACATAATAACCAAAACCCAGAAACAACCCAACTGTCTATCAACAACAGCATGAATAAATATATTGTGATATATCCAAATAACACAGCATGAAGATAAAGGTACTACGTGTATATCATGGATGAATCCCAAAGTCATAAAGATGAGCAAAATAAGAAGTTGTCCCATTTAAATAAAGTTTGAAACAGAAAAACTAGCCTATAATATTTAGGGGCACCTACATAGATGATAAAAACATAGAATATTACTGTCTGCCATAAACATCAGGACAGTGGTTACGTTTGTGGAAGGAAGATTATTATTAGGAAGAATTATGGGGTCCTTCTGAGGTGGTTGGAATGTACTATTTCTTGATCTTTCCTCCCTTACCTCTGTCCAAAATAATAAAAATTGTAAACAAGAAATATGTCTTTGAGGAAATACATCATGATGGTCATCATCATTGTTGGCCGTCATTGAGAGAGTACTGCATGCAAGGGCACTGTTTTCCTAAATGCCTTATGGGAGTTACCTCATGTAATTCTCACAGCAACCTTATGAAATAGGTACAAGTATAATTGCCATTTCAAAGGTACATAAACTGAGGCCCTGAGATGTTAACTAACTTTCTCAAAGTTACACAGCTGATAAATAGCAAAGCCATGGTTCAAACCCAGAGAATCTGACTTCAGAGCTCACACTCTTAACCCAGTCTCAAATGGTAGGACTTCTGATGACAAACACAGGATTGTAAGGAAAAGGGAGTTTGGCCGGCATTTCATCCTCTCTCATGTGACTCCACAATGGTCTCTGTATGGTCTCTGCAGCCATAGAAGCAATGAGGCCCTTGTAGGAGACTGATTCCTTGAGATGTGAGGTTCCCCCAAATTTTTCAGAGATTACTTTGGGCAGAAGAGAGCTTAGCAATCACCAGGGAAAAAAATTCATGACTCAGAGGGACAAAAGAGAATATCTCAGAGGGCTTGCCCTGAAACATCCTTACTTAATGGCAAGGGATTAGAGTAACAGAGCTGGGAAAAGCAAGAACCACAAAAGGACAAGGCTACTGGCTTCTGGAGGGAGAAATATATCTGAGTTTGAAAAGAAGACACTGTTTCTTTAGGCAGCTAAGAGGAAAGGTAGTGAGAGAAGTACAGAGGATCCATGTTTTCCAGAGTATAGGATACACAGCCCTGGCTGCCCATGGAAATGATGGGGCAAGTAGCCTTACATGAGATGGCACAGGAGATGGCGTTAGGGGTATGGGGGCACATCTTTAAATTACATGGAATCCCGTAAGGAGATAATTATTCTTCTACCATTTTCCGTTCCATTCTTCTGATTATTATAAAGTTTTAATTTGCCGCTAGTATGCTTTTAACAACTCTCTGACACCTATAACCTCCCCTTGCAACAAAGAGACTTTGGCAGGTAACAGAGCATTTAACTAGAAGTGAATAACATTCTTTCATTTTCACTGTATTTTTATGGCTTCCTTCTACTTATGTCAACTATTTTTTATTTGCAGTAATAAAAAGTTATTTCTCAAGTAAATTTATGTATGAAAAATCTAAATGTTTAAAAGAATTATTACATAAAAATTTATAGAGGTCGTAGGCATATATGGCAAAAAATTGTGATGATCGTGTGTAAATGACCAAAGCTTGGGGAATCTCATTCTAAACCCTTCAAATAATCCATATTCTGTCTTTGATCGGTGTCCTATCTTGCACTGGTTGGTCTACGCTGGGAGCATCATGTTCGTTTCTGGAGACCACTCTCTAAGAGAGATGTAGACACACTCAAGGCGATCCAGAGTGACCAGAGAAAGACCAGAACAGAAAACAGAGTAATAATCACAGCATCAGATCATGAGTATAATGGAAGCCTCTGAACTGGGCCGTGAGAGCTGCTCTGAAGAATCTAAAGAATTATCACGTGGGTGGAACTCTGTGGGATTTGGTCTTTGTGTCCACAAAGGATAGATATGGCTCTATCTATCTAGACATAGACCCCCTCAAGAAACAGATTTTTGCATGATATACGGAACATTCCTGCAGCCCAAACCATCCACAGGTAGAATGAAATAGTGAAAGAACAGGCTTAGGGACCACAAGGTGTATGGGTTCCAGTCTTCCCACCAGTAATTCCTGGTAAAGGAGACTGTAGACAGCAGCTTAACTCTGAGCCTTGTGTTACTTATGTATAAGGCGAGAAGTTTGGACCACATGAAGGAAGGTGAATAGGTTCACCTTGATAATGCTGATTGCTTGGTATTTGCTGCTTGGAACTTCTTTTTTTTTTTTTTTAATAGATCTTTATTGGAGTATAACTGCTTCACAATACTGTGTTAGTTTCTGTTGTACGTGAATCAGCCATATGCATACATATGTCCCCATATCCCCTCCCTCTCGAGCCTCCCTCTCATCCTCCCTATCCCACCCCTCTAGGTGGTCACAAAGCACCGAGCTGATCTCCCTGTGCTATGCTGCTGCTTCCCACCAGCCAACTATTTTACATTTGCTAGTGTATATATGTCCATGCCACTCTCACTTCGCCCCAGCTTTGCCCTCCAACCCCATGTCCTCAAGTCCACTTTCTATGTCTACCTCTTTATTCCTGCCCTGCAACTACGTTCATCAGTACCACTTATTTTTTTTTTTTTTAGATTCCATATATATGCATTAGCACACGGTATTTGTTTTTCTCTTTCTAACTTACTTCACTTGTATGACAGACTCTAGGTCCCTCCACCTCACTACAAATAACTCAATTTTGTTTCCTTTTATGGCAGAGTAATATTCCATTGTATATATGTGCCATATGTTCTTTATCCATCCATCTGTCGATGGACATTTAGGTTAGTTCCATGTCCTGGCTATTGGAAATAGTTCTGCAATGAACATTGTGGTACATGACTATTTTTGAATTATGGTTTTCTCCAGGTATATGTCCAGGAGTGGGATTCCTGGGTCATATGGTAGTTCTATTTTTAGTTTTTTAAGGAACCTCCATACTGTTTTCCATAGTGGTTGTATCAATTTACTTTCCCACCAACAGTGCAGGAGGGCTCCCTTTTCACCACACCACCCTTTCTAGCATTTATTGTTTCTAGATTTTTTGATAATGGTCATTCTGACCAGCATGAGGTGATACCTCATTGTAGTTTTGATTTGCATTTCTCTAATAATTAATGATGTTGACCATCTTTTCATGTGCCTCTTGGCAACCTGTATGTCTTCCTTGGTGAAATGTCTATTTAGGTCTTCTGCACAGTTTTTAACTGGACTGTTTTTTTGACATTGAGCTCCATGAGCTGTTTGCATATTTTGGAGATTAATCCTTTGTTGTTTCACTTGCAAATATTATCTCCTATTCTGAGGGTTGTCTTTTTGTCTTGTTTATGGTTTCCTTTGCTGTGCAAAAGCTTTTAAGTGCCATTTGTTTATTTTTGTTTTTATCTCTGTTACTCTAGGAGGTGGGTCAAAAAATATCTTGCTGTGGTTTATGTCAAAGAGTGTTTTTCCTATGTTTTCCTCTAAGAGTTTTACAGTCTCTGGTCTTATATTTAAGTCTGTAATCCATTTGGAGTTTATTTTTGTGTATGGTGTTAGGGAGTGTTCTAATTTCATTCTTTTACATGTAGCTGTCCAGTTTTCCCAGCACCACTTATTGAGGAGGCTGTCTTTTCTCCATTGTGTATTCTTGCCTCCTTTATCAAAAATAAGGTGACCATATGTGCATGGGTTTATCTCTGGACATTCTATCCTGTACCATTGATCTATATTTCTGTTTTTGTGCCAGTACCACTCTGTCTTGATTACTGTAGCTTTGTGGTATAGTTTGAAGTCGGGGCGCCTGATTCCTCCAGCTCCGTTTTTCGTTCTCAAAATTGCTTTGGCTATTCAGGGTCTTTTGTGTTTCCATACGAACTGTAGAATTTTTTGTTCTAATTCTGTGAAGAATGCCATTGGTAGTTTGACAGGGATTGCACTGAATCTATAGATTGCTTTGGGTAGTATAGTCATTTTCACAATATTGATTAATCCAATCCAAGGACATGGTATATTTCTCCATCTGTTTATATCATCTTTGATTTCTTTCAACAGTGTTTTATACTTTTCTGAGTACAAGTCTTTCACCTCCTTAGGCAGGTTTATTCCTAAGTATTTTATTCTTTTTGTTGCATTGGTAAATGGGAGTGTTTCCTTAATTTCTCTTTCTGATTTTTCGTTGTTGGTGTATAGGAATGCCAGATATTTCTGTGCATTAATTTTGTACCCTGAAACCTTATCAAATTCATTGACTAGTTCTAGTAGCTTTCTGGTGGCTTCTTTATGATTTTCTATGTATAGTATCATGTCATCAGCAAACAGTGACAGTTTTATTTCTTCTTTTCCGATTTGTATTCCTTTTATTTCTTTTTCATCTCTGATTGCTGTGGCTAGGACTTCCAAAACTATGTTGAATAAGAGTGGCAAGAGTGGACATCCTTGTCTTGTTCCTGATCTTAGTGGAAATGCTTTCAGTTTTTCACCATTATGATGCTTGCTGTGGGTTTGTCATATATGGCCTTTATTATGTTGAGGTAGGTTCCCTCTATGCCCATTTTCTGGAGAGTTTTAATCATAAATCGGTGTTGAATTTTGTCAAAAGCTTTTCCTGCATCTACTGAGATGATCATAGGATTTTTATTCCTTAATTTATCAATGTGGTGTATCACATTGATTGATTTGCATGTATAGAAGAATCCTTGCATCCCTGGGATAAATCCCACTTGATCATGGTGTATGATCCTTTTTATGTGCAGTTGGATTCTGTTTGCTAGTATTTTGTTCAGGATTTTTGCGTCTATGTTCATCAGTGATATTAGTCTATAATTTTCTTTTTTTGTGATATCTTTTCTGATTTTGGTATCATGGTGACGGAGGCTTCGTAGAATGAATTTGGGAGTGTTTCTCCCTCTGAAATTTTTTGGAAGAGTTTGAGAAGTATCGGTGTTAGCTATTTTCTAAATATTTGATAGAATTTGCCTGTGAAGCCCTCTGGTCATGGACTTTTGTTTGTTGGAAGATTTTTAATTACAGTTTCAATTTCATTACTTGTGATAGGTTTGTTTATATTTTCTAAATCCTCATGGTTTAGTCTTGGAAAATTGTACCGTTCTAAGAATTTGTCCATTTCTTCCAGGTTGTGCATTTTATTGGCATACAGTTGCTTGTAGTAATCTCTCATGATCCTTTGTATTTCTGCAGTGTCAGTTGTGATTTCTCCTCTTTTGTTTCTAATTTTATTGATTCGTATCCTCCCCCTTTTTTTCTTGCTGAGTCTAGCTAAGGGTTTATCAATTTTGTTTACCTTCTCAAAGAACCAGCTTTTAGTTTTATTGATCTTTGCTATTGTTTTCTTCATTTCTATTTCATTTATTTCTTCTCTGATCTTTATGATTTCTTTCCTTCTACTGACTGGGTTTTCTTTGTCCCTCTTCCTCTAGTTGTTTTAAGTGTAGGGTTAGATTGGATTTTTGAGACTTATCTTGTTTCTTGAGGTGAGATTTTATTGCTATAAACTTCTCTCTTAGAACTGCTTTTACTGTGTCCCATAGGTTTTCGGTCATCCTATTTTCTTTGTCATTTGTTTCTATTTATTTTTTAAATTCTTCTTCTATTTCTTCAGTGATCCCTTGCTTATTTAGTAGCACACTGTTTAGCCTACATGTATTTGGGTTTTTCACAGTTTTTTTCCTGTAAGTGATTTCCAGTCTCATAGCGTTGTGGTCAGAAAAGATGCATGATACAATTTCAATTTTCTTAAATTTACCGAGGCTTGATTTGTGACCCAAGATGTGATCTATCCTGGAGAATGTTCCATATGCACTTGAGAAGAAAGTGTATTCTGCCACTTTTGGGTGGAATGATCTACAAATATCAATTAGATCTATCTGGTCTATTGTGTCATTTAGAGCTTGTGTTTCTGTATTTATTTTCTGTTTGGATGATCTGTCCATTGTTGTAAGTGGGGTGTTAAAGTCCCCCACTATTATCGTGTTACTGTCGATTTCTCCTTTCATGGTTATTAGCATTTGCCTTATGTATTGAGCTGCTCCTATGTTGGGTGCATAAACGTTTATAATTGTTATATTTGCTTCTTAGATTGATCCTTTGATCATTATGTAGTGTCCCTCCTTATCTCTTGTAACAGTCTTTATTTTAAAGTCTATTTTACCTGATATGAGTATTGCTACTCCAGCTTTCTTTTGATTTCCATTTGCATGGAATATCTTTTTTCCATCCCCTCACTTTCAGTCTGTATGTGTCCCTAGGTCTGATGTGGGTCTCTTGTAGACAGCATATATATGGGTCTTGTTTTTGTATCCATTCAGCAAGCCTGTGTCTTTTGGTTGGAGCACTTAATCCATTTACATTCAAGGTTATTATTGATATGTATGTTCCTATTATCATTTTCTTAATTGTTTTGGGTTTGTTTTTGTGGGTCTTTTTCTTCTCTTGTGTTTTCTGCTTAGAGAAGTTTCTTTAGTATTTGTTGTAAAGCTGGTTTGGTGGTGTTGAATTAACTTAGCTTTTGCTTGTCTGAAAAGCTTTTGACTTTCCATCAAATCTGAATGAGACCCTTGCTGGGTAGAGTAATCATGGCTCTAGGTTTTTCTCTTTCATCACTTTAAGTATATCCTGCCCCTCTCTTTTGGCCTGCAGAGTTTCTGCTGAAAAATCAGCTGATAACCTTATGGGGATTCCTTTGTATGTTACTTTTTGTTTTTCCTTTGCTGCTTTTAATATTTTTTCTTTGAATTGAATTTTTGTTAGTTTGATTAATATGTGTCTTCGTGTGTTTTGCTTAGGGTTTATCCTGTATGGGACTCTCTGTGCTTCCTGGACTTGGGTGACTATTTCCTTTCCCATGTTTGGGAAGTTTTTGGCTATAATCTCTTCAAATATTTTCTCAGACCCTTTCTTTTTCTCTTCTTCTTCTGGGAGCCCTATAATTCGAATGTTGGTGTGTTTAATGTTGTCCCAGAGGTCTCTGAGATTTTCTTCAATCCTTTCATTCTTTTTTCTTTATTCTGCTCTTGGCAGTTATTTCCACCATTTTGTCTTCCAGCTCACTTATTCGTTCTTATGCCTCAGTTATTCTGTTATTGATTCCTTCTAGTGTATTTTTCATTTCAGTTATTGTGTTTTTTATCTCTGTTTGTTTGTTCTTTAGTTCTTCTAGATCTTTGTTAAACATTTCTTGTATTTGGTCTTATAGGTTTTTACCTTGCCCCCTCAACTGTGACATATTTTTTTGCCATCCCTTTTTTTTTTTTTTTTTTTTTAATGAATTGGATTGTGTTCCTGTCTTACTGGTTGTTTGGCCTGAGGCTTCCAACACTGGAGTTTGTAAGCTATTGGGTAGATCTGGGTCTTGGTGCTGAGGTGAGGAACTCCGTGAGATCTCACGCCAATGAATATTCCCTGGGGTCTGAGGTTCTCTGTTAATCCTTTGGTTTGGACTCAGAGCTCCCTCTGCAGGAGCTTTGCCCCAACCCCAGGCTCATGAACCAAGATCCTGAAAGCTTCCTTGGGTGGCAAAATAAACAAACAAAAAAACCCCACAGTAACAAATTTAAAAATAAAATTAGACTAGGAAACTAACAGATATGTTAGGAAGACTATAAAAATAAAAATATAGATGAATCAACAGCCAGAAGTTACATCAGTACCACAATAGTAAAAAAAGAGGAGCAGGGGAAAGAAAAAAAAAGGGGGGAAAAGGCCTTGGCTGTGGAGGGTGGGCCCTAAGCAACGGCAAGGTTTGGGCAGTGGGTGGGGCCAATGCTCAGGACCCCCAGGTCTGGAAAAGACCCTGGTGGCTGTTGGGGGTGGGGTTTAGACTCAAGGAACAGAAGGAGCCCAGGTGTGTCCCCCACCCCTGGTCTCAGAGTGCAGGGGGCCTCACCTGGGAGCCTAGCAGGTTTCCTGGGCTTGAGTGCATGGGGCAAATGCCCTCCTCTCTTGTCCTGCTCCTCTGGTCTGGGAGGGCCCCTCCCGCCTGCCTCTCCTGATCTCCCAGGCCTCCCTCTTATGCCCCCAAGGGCCCACCTGGCCTGGAGGGGGTTTTGGACAGCAGGAGATCAGCCTGGGAGCTCAGCAGGCTCCCCAGGCCCAAGTGGGCAGGGCAATCACCCTCTGCTCCTCTCCTGCTCCTCCCAGAGGGCCCCTCCCACCTGCCTCTCCTGATCTCCCCTGCCTCTGGGGCGCAGATCCTGTCTGGCCTCCACTTCTCCTCCCCCCCTCAGTCTCCCTACCTCCTACCAGTTCACTTTGGGGTTCCTCCCATCTCTTTGGGCGTCAGAGTCCCCCACCAGCAGCCGGCAGGCACCCTAGTTGTAGGGAGATGATAACTCCATGTCTTCCCACACCGCCATCTTGACTCCACCTCTGGAACTTCTTTTTGAGAAGAATTTTGAGGCCATATTTGGGGTTAGTGAGAAGAAGGACTGACTAGCAACATCTACCATGGATAAGAGAGGTGAGTCATCACATTTCTGATTGCCTTGGACCAGATGATCATTATGACCCCTCCCAGCTCTATAACATGTCAATTTCACACTTCTTTTAATTTGCAAATAGGCCTACTTCCAAAACAATTCCTGAAAAAAGGGATGCCACACTGTCTATCTTAAAAAAAATTGTTTTTAAAACTGCTGTGTTCATTAGAGTCAACTTTGTTTATAGGATTATTTGTTTATAGTATAATTCCAGAGTTACAAATCATGTGGCCAGTTTCACTATTCAGTGTTCTCAGAAGCAGGCTTACATAATTATCCAAAATTTACCTGTGCTTTAGGTATTTTACAAATGTGCTGGTTAGTTGGCCTGTCTGACTAGTGAAAGGAAAATCCTGTTCTCCTTCCACTCTTGTAGGATTGACCTGCACTACTGAAGTGTGGAAAAAACCTTCATTCACCATAAAGATGTTTTTACAAGCATGCCCTCATTCAGGTGGATTTCCTCCCCCAGACAAACTGTGCTGGTATCCAGTAAATCTCCCTTTACAGTGATTATGTGAGTTCCATTTCATTTTATTTCTCTCTTCATACGTAACATGCAGGATAATAGATGATCCAGCACTCAAATGCCATGGAAAGACCTGAAAGAGAATGCATTTGTCAAGGGTCACAGTAGATTCTCCTGACAGCTAGTCCTGCTAGATTGTGACCATACTTCATCTGTCATCAGCATTCCACTTAATTTACCACAAGTGTCATCTCCCAGGGCTGTCAGCTTGGAAAGATGATGCCCTTGTTGTGTGGGCTTCATGGATACTGAGTGTTGAGGCGCTGGGGCTGCAGGGAGAGGGCCATCATTCATAATTTCCCACTCTACTTAGTTGAGGCAGGCAGATGCCTTGGAGCCTGAGGAAGAGAGGAACTTGAAGCTAAGCAGATGGGCAGGCAAATATCTCAGCAGCATTTGCTTCTGGCTGAGATGTTTCTAGCTACTTGTCTTTGAGGAAGAGCCTTCATGCTACTTACTGCTTAAGGTATACATCTGTGATGTCCAATACTATAGCCACTAGCACATGTCACTACTGAGTCCTTGAAATGTGGCTAGTCCAAACGAAATGTGTTGAGTGTATAAAGTACACACCAGATTTTGAACACTTAGAACCAAAAAAAAATAATTATTTTTATATTCCTTCTGTGCTGAAATGATCATGTATTGAATACATGGGGTTAAATGATCCACATAATCAAAGTTAATTTTACCTAGTAGATTTTTACTTTTTTAAATGTGGCTATCAGAAAATTTTAAATTATATATGTGGCTTGCATTATGTATATACTGCACCTTGCTGCTTTAGAGTCAAAGGATCATCAAACCCCATCTTTTCCTTCTACAGAGGGGAAAACCAAGAACCTGATGAGGCAAGTGGTTTGACTGTGGTTACGTAGCTAGTGAGTGACAGAGCTGGGATGAGTCACCACATCTCTGATTTCCAGTCTTGACCCCTTTTATTATTCTATATCATCTCCTAAGGAGAAGCACCCAATTCTAAGAGTAAGGAGATATGGATATCATTTTCTGTTCAATCTCTTACTCATGGGGGACAGTGTTAACTTTCTTTCTTTTTTTTTTTCTTTTTTTTTTTTTTTTGCGGTACGCGGGCCTCTCACTGTTGTGGCCTCTCCCGTTGCGGAGCACAGGCTCCGGACGCTCAGGCTCAGCGGCCATGGCTCACGGGCACAGCCGCTCCGCGGCATGTGGGATCTTCCCGGACCGGGGCACGAACCTGTGTCCCCTGCATCGGCAGGTGGACTCTCAACCACTGCGCCACCAGGGAAGCCCCAGTGTTAACTTTCTTATGTCTCAGTTTCCACTTTGCTGAAAAGTGCAAAAACATCCCCCATGTTGATAGGGAAATCAAAGAGAAAAAAACAGCTTTGGAAATCTTCAAAGACAACACAACACTAAGGCAATTTCCTGCGTAGAGCTTAAGAGCACAAACGTTGGAGCAAGACCACCTATATGGGTTTCAGGTCTGATACTATCACCACCATTTTGGATTAGTTATTTAAATTCTCTGGGTCTTAGCCTTCCCATCTGTAATACAATATACTTTAGGGCTTTAGATTAGCTAATACATAGAAAAGACTTAGAACAGTGCTAGGTCTTTGGCAAATACACAAGAAGTGTTAGCTCTTATTATTAGAGATACTACTCCACTTTCCATAAGGAATTTCACCCAAATTTCTATAAGTAAAACACAGAAAGACCTGTTCTTAAATGTAAGCTCATGAGTGATCACACATACTGTGTGATTTTAGGGTTTGGAGAATGACCCAATGCCCCTAAAAGAGAATCAGTTTCACTGTCTCTAAAAATAATAATACCATTTACCTTCCAGGGTTGTTGAGAAAATTAAGTGCCTGCTACACTGCCTTAAAATAAATGTTAGTGTCCTACTTAAACAACAACAACAACCCTTTCTTATCCACTAGCAGATATCGTGATACAATTAGATACGTATTTCTTCAATTTAAAGCGTTGGTTTTGTTTGGTTCCACTACCTGTCTTTCTTCCTTCTCTCTCCAAACATACACAGAATCCCATCAGTTCCACACAAATCTCTAGATTCTAGCATTCCTCTAACTTCAGTTCTCTTTCCTTCCAAACACTGCCCAACAGATACAAGGAAACAGTCTATACCTGTGGCCTCTTTTCTTTCTATGGATGCTTTTCTGAAGCCTCAAGCCTCTGAACTGAGTCTACGCCACATCTCTCTGAAGTGGGTTTTCAAAAGCACAAGATACAATATGGCACTACCTTTTCTCAGTCTTTTTATTTTTTTTTTAAACCTTTCCTGCACATCCTCCTTTTAATTCTCTTTGTTCTCCTGCTACTTCACTGACCACTCATCTCTTCCTCCTCCTCTTGGTTCACTCTTTCCCTCCCTCACCTCCACCTTCCTTAAGGTCTAGCATTCTCCTCCTCACTCTGTCTACTCTATACTGCTGAATGAATTTTCCCCATGGCTTCAACCTCATTGCATACGCTACAGATCTCTCTCCCCCACCCCCACCTGTCTGTCTGCTGTCTCTCCTCCCCACATACATCTTGCCTTTCTTGCTCCCTCTTTCTCCCTGTTTTAATCATATCCAAGTAAGTGGCCCTTCTTCACATGAAACCCAAGACAAAATCCATTCTTCCTCCCTCAAGATCCTCTCAAAAGCCTGGGCTTTATTTATAAGTGATCTTACTATATTCTCCAAGTTTTCAAACGTGGCATTTTCTTAGATTCCTCACACTGTATAATGACAAATCTAAGCTTGAATCCTCACTTCGTTTCGTACTAGCTCTGTTAGTCAGGGTTCTCCAGAGATATACACAGAGAGAGAGAGAGAGAAAGAGAGAAAGAGTATAGTTGATTTACAATGTTGTATTAGTTTCTGCTGTACAGCAGAGTGAATCAGTTATACATATACATATATCAACTCTTTTTTAGGTTCTATTCACATATAGGTCATTACAGAGTATTGAGTAGAGTTCCCTGTGCTATAGAGGAAGTTCTTTTTTTTAATTTAATTTTTTACTTAATTTTTATTGCAGCACAGTTGATTTACAATGTTGTGTTAGTTTCAGGTGTACAGCAAAGTGAATCAGTTATACGTATATCCACTCTTTTTTATATTCTTTTCCCATATAGGCCGTTACAGAGTATTGAGTAGAGTTCCATGTGCTCTACAGTAGGGCCTTATTAGTTATCTATTTTATATATAGTAATGCGTATACGTCAATCCCAATTTCCCAATTTATCCCTCCCCCCCTCTTTCCCCCTTGGTAACCATAGTTTGTTTTCTACATCTGTGACTCTATTTCTGTTTTGTAAATAGGTTCATTTGTACCATTATTTTAGATTTCATATATAAGCGATATCATATGATGTTTGTCTTTCTGTGTCTGACTTACTTCACTCAGTGTGACAATCTCTAGGACCATCCATGTCACTTCAAATGGCATTATTTCATTCTTTTTATGGCTGAGTAATATTCTATTGTATATATGTACCACATCTTTTTTAACCATTTCCCCATCCATGGACATTTAGGTTATTTCCATGTCCTGGAATCAACTGTACTCCAATAAAAATTAATTTTAAAAAATAAAGGCTATGTCTACACTCATTTAAAAAAAAAAAGAAAAGAAAAAGAGAGAGAGAGATTTCTTGTGAGGAACTGGCTCATGCAATTATAAAGGATGAGAAGTCCCATGATCTATTCTCTGCAAGCTGGAAACCCAAGAACCCAATGGTGTAGAAGCTCAGGTTAAGTCCAAGGATCTGAGAACAAGGAAAGCTAATAACATAAGTCCCAGTCTGAGTCCAAAGGCTTGAGAGCCAAGAGAGCTGATGGTGTAATTCCCAGTCCCAGGACAAAAGAAGAACATTGTTCCAACTCATGTAGTCAGTCAGGCAGAGTAAGGGCAAATTCTCCCTTCCTCCAATTTTTTATGCTACTCAGGCCCTCAGCAAATTGGATGATGCCCACCCACATTGAGGAGAGCAATCTGCTTTATTCAGTTTACCAACTTAAATGCTAATCTCATCTAGAAACATCCTCACAGACACATCAAGAAATAATGTTTAATCAGATATCTTGGAACCTTCTGACTCAGTCAAATTGACACATAAAATTAAGCATCACACTAACTATGTAGCTTTGACAAGCTGCTCAACCAGTCTGAGTCCCAGTTTTCTCATCTGTAAAATCTGGGGATTAAATGAGGTAATACTTTCATGACACTTAGCATATCATTTTATCAACTTGAATATCCACCTCCAACTAAATTCCTATCTGACTTCCAGCCCATTCATCAAGATGTATTTTCCACGGTGTTTCTCTTTCCCCTCAGAAATAAAAAATACTCACTCAATGTCAAGCATTATTTTTATCATTATAACTCCACAGTTAACTTTTAGAACCAACCTCTAGATTCTGTGACACATGCAGTAACTCATCATGACTTATAGGTTCTTCCTGCAATTTGTTTCTTGTGTCTCTTTGTACTTTTCCACTTTCCATACTTATCATTTCCACCAGGCTTTTAACATTTCATATCAAACCTGCATCCATTTGCCAACGAAGCCTTCTTCTTCTTTTTTTTTTTTTTAACAACTTTATTGGAGTATAATTGCTTTACAATGGTGTGTTAATTTCTGCTGTATAACTAAGTGAATCAGCTATACGTATACATATATCCCCACATCCCCTCACTCTTGCACCTACCACCCACCCTCCCTATCCCACCCTCTAGGTGGTCACAAAGCACCGAGCTGATCTCCCTGTGCCATGCAGCTGCTTCCCATTAGCCATCTATTTTATATTTGGTAGTGTACATATGTCCATGCCACTCTCTCACTTCATCCCAGCTTACCCTTCCCCCTTCCCATGTCCTCCATTCTCTACATCTGCGTCTTTATTACTGTCCTGCCCCTAGGTTCTTCAGAACCTTTCTGACTTCTATATGACAGTCTCTAACTCCACCCACCTGACTACAAATAACTCAATTTCGTTTCTTTTTATGGCTGAGTAATATTCCATTGTATATATGTGCCACATCTTCTTTATCCATTCATCTGTCGATGGACACTTAGGTTGCTTCCATGTCCTGGCTACTGTAAATAGTGCTGCAATGAACATTGTGATACATGACTGTTTTTGAATTATGGTTTTCTCAGGGTATATGCCCAGTAGTGGGATTGCTGGGTCACATGGTAGTTCTATTTTTAGTTTTTTGAGGAATGCCCATACTACTCTCCATAGTGGCTGTATCACTTTGCATTCCCACCAACAGTGCAAGAGGGTTCCCTTTTCTCCACACCCACTTCAGCTTTTATTGTTTGCAGATTTTTTAATGATGGCCATTCTGGCTGGTCTGATGTGATACCTCATTGCAGTTTTGATTTCCATTTCTCTGATGATTAGTGATGTTGAGCATCCTTTCAGGTGTTTGTTGGCAATCTGTATATCTTCTTTGGAGAAATGTCTATTTAGGTCTTCTGCCCATTTTTGGATTGGGTTGTTTTTTTGATATTGAGCTGCAAGAGCTGCTTATAAATTTTGGAGATTAATCCTTTATCAATTGCTTCATTTGCAAATATTTTCTCTCATTCTGAGGGTTCTCTTTTCAACTTGTTTATGGTCTCCCTTGTTGTGCAAAAGCTTTTAAGTTTCATTAGACCCCATTTATTTATTTTCGTTTTTATTTACATTTCTCTAGGAGGTGGGTCAAAAAGGATCTTCCTGGGATTTATGTCATAGAGTGTTCGGTCTATGTTTTCCTCTAAGAGTTTTATAGTGTCTGACCTTACATTTAGGTCTTTAATCCATTTTGAGCTTATTTTTGTGTATGGTGTCAGGGAATGTTCTAATTTCATTCTTTTACATGTAGCTGCCCAGTTTTCCCAGCACCACTTATTGAAGATGCTGTCTTTTCCCCATTGTACAGCCTTGCCTCCTTTATCAAAGATAAGGTGACCATATGTGTGTGGGTTTATCTCTAGGCTTTCTATCCTGTTTCATTGATCTGTATTTCTGTTTTTGTGCCAGTACCATACTGTCTTGATGAGTGCAGCTTTGTGGAACAGTCTGAAATCAGTGAACCAGATTCCTCCAGGTCCGTTTTTCTTTCTCAAGATTGTTTTGGCTATTTGGGATCTTTTGTGTTTCCACACAAATTGTGAAATTTTTTGTTCTAGTTCTGTGAAAAATGCCATTGGTAGTTTGATAGGGATTGCACTGTATCTGTAGATTGCTTTGGGTAGTATAGTCATTTTCACAATGGTGATTCTTCCAATCCAAGAACATGGTATATCTCTCCATCTGTTTGTATCATCCTTAATTTCTTTCATCAGTGTCTTAGAGTTTTCTGCATACAGGTCTTTTGTCTCCCTAGGTAGGTTTATTCCTAGGTATATTATTCTTTTTGTTGCCATGGTAAATGGGAGTGTGTCCTTAATTTCTCTTTCAGATTTTTCATCATTAGTGTATAGGAATGCAAGAGATTTCTGTGCATTAATTTTGTATCCTGCTACTTTACCAAATTCATTGATAAGTTCTAGTAGTTTTCTGGTAGCATCTTTAGATTTCTCCATGTATAATATTGTGTCATCTGCAAACACTGACAGTTTTACTTCTTCTTTTCCAATTTGGATTCTTTTTATTTCTTTTTCATCTCTGATGGCTGTGGCAAAAACTTCAAAAACTATGTTGAATAATAGTGGTGAGAGTGGGCAACCTTGTCTTGTTCCTGTTCTTCATGGAAACGGTTTCAGTTTTTCACCATTTAGAAGTCTCATAGCGTTGCGGTCAGAAAAGATACTTGATACAATTTCAATTTTCTTAAATTTACCAAGGCTTGATTTGTGACCCAAGATATGATCTATCCTGGAGAATGTTCCATGAGCACTTGAGAAAAATGTGTATTCTGTTGTTTTTGGATGGAAGGTCTTATAAATATCAATTAAGTCCATCTTGTGTAATGTATCATTTAAAGCTTGTGTTTCCTTATTTATTTTCATTTTGGATGATCTGTCCATTGGTGAAAGTGGGGTATTAAAGTCCCCCACGCTTATTGTGTTACTGTCGATTTCCCCGTTTATGGCTGTTACATTTGCCTTATGTATTGAGGTGCTCCTATGTTGAGTGCATAAATATTTACAATTGTTATATCTTCTTCTTGGATTGATCCCTTGATCATTATGTAGTGTCCTTCTTTGTCTCTTCTAATAGTCTTTAAAGTCTACTTTGTCTGATATGAGAATTACTACTCCAGCGTTCATCTGATTTCCATTTGCATGGAATATCTTTTTCCATCCCCTCACTTTCAGTCTGTATGTGTCCCTATGTCTGAAGTGGCTCTCTTGTAGACAGCATATGTAGTGGTCTTGTTTTTGCATCCATTCAGCCAGTCTATGTCTTTTGGTTGAAGCATTTAATCCATTCACCTTTAATGTAATTATCAATATGTGTGTTCCTATTACCATTTTCTTAATTATTTTGGGTTTGTTATTGTAGGTCTTATCCTTCACTGGTGTTTCCTACCTAGAGAAGTTCCTTTAGTAGTTGCTGTAAAGCTGGTTTGGTGGTGCTGAATTCTCTTAGCTTTTGCTTGTCTGTAAAGGTTTTAATTTCTCTGTCGAATCTGAATTAGATCCTTGCTGGGTAGAGTAATCTTGGTTGTAGGTTTGTCCCTTTCATCACTTTAAATATGTCCTGCAACCCCCTTCCAGCTTGCAGAGTTTCTGCTGAAAGATCAGCTTTTAAACTTATGGGGATTCCCTTGTATGTTATTTGTTGCCTTTCCCTTGCTGCTTTTCATATTTTTCTTTGTATTTAATTTTTGATAGTTTAATATGTGTCTTGGAATATTTCTCCTTGGATTTATACTGTATGGGACTCTCTGTCCTTCCTAGACTTGATTTACTATTTCCTTTCCCATGTTAAGGAAGTTTTCAACTATAATCTCTTCAAATATTTTCTCAGTCCTTTTGTTTTCCTCTTCTTCTTCTGAGACCCCTTTAATTCGAATGTTGGTGTGTTTAATGTTATCCCAGAGGTCTCTGAGACTGTCCTCAATTCTTTTCATTCTTTTTCTTTATTCTGCTCTGTGGTAGTTATTTCCACTATTTTATCTTCCTGGTTACTTATCCATTCTTCTGCCTCAGTTATCCTGCTACTGATTCCTTCTAGAGAATTTTTAATTTCACTTACTGTGTTGTTCATCACTGTTTGTTTGCTCTTTAGTTTTTCTAGGTCCTCGTTAAACGTTTCTTGTATTTTCTGCTTTCTATTTCCAAGATTTTGGATCATCTTTACTATCATTACTCTGAATTCTTTTTCAGGTAGACTGCCTATTTCCTCTTCATTTGTTTGGTCTGGTGGGTTTTTACCTTGCTCCTTCATCTGCTGTGTACTTATCTGTTTGCTTAACTTACTGTGTTTGGGGTCTCCTGTTTACAGGCTGCTGGTTCCTAGTTCCCGTTGTTTTTGGTGTCTGTCCCCAGTGGCTAAGGTTTGTTCAGTGGGTTGTGTAGGATTCCTGGTGGAGGGGACTGGTGCCTGTGTTCTGGTGGATGAGGCTGGAGTTTGTCTTTCTGGTGGGGAGGACCATGTCTTGTGGTTTGTTTTGGGGTGTCTGTGAACTTATAATGATTTGGGGCAGCCTCTCTGCTAATGGGTGGGGTTGTGTTCCTGTCTTGCTAGTTGTTTGGCATAGGGTGTCCAGCACTGTAGCTTGCTGGTTGTTGAGTGGAGCTGGATCCTAGCATTGAGATGGAGGTCTCTGGGAGAAGTTTTGCCATTTGATGTTACATGGATCCAGGAGGTCTCTGGTGGACCAATGCCCTGACTTGGCCTCCCACCTCAGAGGCTTAGGCCTGACACCCGGCGGGAGCACCAAGACCCTCTCAGCCACACAGCTCAGAAGCAAAGGGAGAAAAAAAAAGAAAGGAAGGAAGGAAGAAAGAAATATAAAATAATTAAAATAAAAAATATTATTTAAAATAAAAAAGAAAGAAAGAAGACAGCAACCAAACCGAAAAATCCACCAATGATAACAAGTGCTAAAAAACATACTAAAAAAAAACAAACAAACAAACAAACAAAAAAACAGACAGACAGAACACTAGGACAAATGGTAAAATCAAATCTATACAGACCAAATCAATAAAGAAGCATACACATACGCACTCACAAAAAGAGAAAAAGCAAAAAAAATTATATATATATATATATATATATATATATATATAAAAGGAAGAGAGCAACCAAGTCAATAAACAAAACTACCAATGATAATAAGCTCTAAATAGTAAACTAAGATAAACATAAAACCAGAAACACATTAGATGCAGAAAGCAAACCCCAAGTCAACAGTTGCTCCCAAAGTCCACCGCCTCAATTGTGGGATGATTCACTGTCTATTCAGGTATTGCACAGATGCAGGTACATCAAGTTGACTGTGGAGCTTTAATCCACTGCTCCTGAGGCTGCATGGAGATACTTCCCTTTCTCTTCTTTGTTCCCACAGCTCCTGGGGTTCAGCTTTGGATTTGGCCCACCTCTGCGTGTAGGTCACCTGAGGGCACCTGTTGCCCTCCCAGGCAGGATGGGGTTAAAGGAGCAGCTGATTTCGGGGCTCTGACTCACTCAGGCCAGAGGGAGGGAGGGGTATGTAATGCGGGGCGAGCCTGTGGAGGCAGAGGCCAGTGTGATGTTACGACAGCCTGAGGCACGCCATGTGTTCTCCTGGGGAAATTGTCCCTGGACCATTGGACCCTGGCAGTGGCGGGCTGCACAGGATCCCAGGAGGGGAGGCGTGGATAATAACCTGTGCTTGCACACAGGCTTCTTGGTGGCTGTAGCGGCAGCCTTAGTGTCTCATGCCTGTTTCTGGTGCCCGCACTGATAGGCGTGGCTCGCACCTGTCTCTGGATCTCGTTTATGTGGTGCTCTGAATCCCCTCTCCTCACGCACCCCAAAACAATGGTCTCTTGCCTCTTAGGCTGTTCCAGACTTTTTCCCGGACTCCCTCCCAGCTAGCTGTGGTGCACTAGCCCCCTTCAGGCTGTGTTCACACAGCCAACCCCAGTCCTATCCCTGGGATCCAATGGAAGCCCGAGCCTCAGCTCCCAGCCCCGCCCGTCCTGGCGGGTGAGCAGACAAGCCTCTCAGGCTGGTGAGTGCTGGTCGGCACTGATCCTCTGTGCAGGAATCTCTCCACTTTGCCTTCTGAACCCCTGTTGCTGTGCTCGCCTCTGTGGCTCCGAAGCTTTCCCCCTCCGCCACCCCCTGTCTCCGCTCATGAAGGGGCTTCCTAGTATGTGGAAACCTTTCCTCCTTCACAGCTCCATCCCACTGGTGCAGGTCCCATCCCTATTCTTTTGTCTCTGTTTTTTTTTTTCCTTTTGCCCTACCCAGGTACGTGGGGGGTTTCTTGCCTTTTGGGAGGTCTGAGGTCTTCTGCCAGCGTTCAGTAGGTGTTCTGCAGGAGTTGTTCCACGTGTAGAGGTATTTGTGATGTATTTGTGGGGAGGAAGGTGATCTCCACGTCTTACTCCTCCGCCATCTTGAAGTTCCCCTGCTGTCTTCTTCTTTTAGTCCTTCTCTCCAATTATCAACTTTGCCAGACGAATCTCCCTAAAACTCTACTATGATCCCATTACTTTCCTATTTGAAAACCTCCCATGGTGCCCCATTGCCTGTCTACAGCAAAAAATTGGTAACACCTAGGCCCTCCAACATCTAAAATTAATTTTCTAGCCTCATTTCCCACAGTTGCCTATAATATCCTCTGTTCCAGTCCCAATGATTTATTTTTCCATTTTTTTAAAAATCAATTTTCTGTTCCCACATCAAGGCCCTTGTTAACTGCCTTGAGAATGTTCCATCCTCCTCTCCATGTATCCTTTTGAAATTCTGATTCCTTGAATCTTCCCCAGATCACTTTTGACTCATACCAGTTTCTGCTTCCTCTGAATCTATACCTCTTTTTTGGTCATGAATCATGTGTTGCTTTGGATTATGTCTTGCATTGCTACCTTATAAGGAGGCAGTAGATCTGGTCAGGAAGTTCTTGGGCTTTGAACCAGAGACTAGGTTTGAATTTGGCTCTTGCCGCCTACCAGCTGTGTGAACTTGAGCAAGCCATATAACCTCTCTGACTCTGTTTCCTCTGCTATAAAATGGATATAATATTGCCTCCTTCACAAGGATTATAAATTATTATATCTAACATGTATCAGCTATCAAGAAAGTAAAACGCAATCCACAGATGGGAAAAATATTTGCAAGTCATATATTTAATAAGGGTCTAGAATACAGAATATAAAATAACTTTTATAACTCAACAATAAAAAGACAAATAGCCCAGTTAAAAATGGGCAAAGGATTTGAATAGAAATTTCTCCAAAGAGGATACACAAATAGTCAATAGGCACATGCAAAGATGCTCAACACTATTAGTAATTAGGGAAATACAAATAAAAACCACCTCTTTAAACCCACTAGGATGACTATATATAATTAAAACAAAAAAGGTAATAACAAATGTTGGCAAGGATGTGGAGAAATTGGAACCTTCATTCATTGCTGGTGGGAATCTAAAATGATGTGGCTACTGTGGAAAACGGTCTGTCCCTTCCTCACAAATTTAACATAGGATTATGTATGACTCAGCAATTCCACTCCTGGGTATGTGCTCAAGAGAAATGAAAACATATTCACACAGAAACTTATACATAAATGTTTACAGCAGCATTATTCATGATAGCCAAAAAGTGGAAACAACACAAGTGTCTACCAACTGATTAGTGGATAACCAAATGTGGTATATTTGTATATACCATATTTTGAATATTATTTAGCCATGAAAAGGAGTGAAGTACTGACATATGCTACAGCATGGATGAACCTTGAAAACACTGTGCTAAGTGAAAGAAGACACAAAAGACCATATATTATATAATTCCATTTATATGAACTATCTAAAACAGACATAAAATAAAATAGACATAGAAAGCCAATTAGTGATTCCAGGAGCTGGGGGGAGGGGAAATGGAGAGCAACTATAATAGGTACAAACTTTCTCTTTGGAGTGATGAAAATTGATACTGGAATTCTAATTTGGATGTTCTGGATTAGATAGTGGTGATAGTTGCACAGCCCTGTAAATGTACTAAAATCATTAAATCGTATACTTTTAAATGGTGAATCTTATGGTGTGAATTGTATCTCAAAAAATAAAAATAAAAGAGGGAAGAAAATTATGTCAGAGAGTGCCTAGCTTATAGACATTAAGTAATTTGCTAAGCTTCCCTTTGCCCCCTTTAGAAATGGCGAAGCTAGGAACGAAATCAAGTCATTCTGATACAAAGACTGTACTTTTCACCACCCCACCAAAATTGTCTCTCCCATATGCTTAAGCAGAGGTCTACTGGAAAACAGAAACAGTGAAACAAGCCCTTCAGATGGTACTGCCATTTTGACTAAAATGTTCCTTGCTCAATCATATGACCAGCTGATGGTGACTACAGAAAAAGGTTATTCATATCTTTTCCTCCACTTAATAAATCTGTTGAGGCTGTATTAATAAATCAAGCCAAAGATACAAAAGATTATATACAGACAACTTAGAGGAGGGAGTAAAAGAATCAGAAAAGGTGTGGGGAATACTGACACTGCTTTTGTCTAAACAAAACATGATAAACATTGACAAAGAGATTATGCAAGGAGTTACTAAAATCAAATGCAACTTGAGGGAAAATTGGTTTGACAATTCTTTGGCTGGAGACTGTGTATTAAAGGAAGGATTAAAGAGAAATAGCAAATATTTCTGGAGTGCCAACTATGATGTAATGAATCAGATACACATGGCTTCACAACCCTCCTCTGAAGCTTTCTCAGCCAAGTAACTTTGGCCAAGTTACTTAATTTCTCCTACCATCTATTTCCTCTTGTGTAAAATACAGATAACAAAAAAATCATCATAAGGTTATTATTGTTATATAAAGGGCAGAAAATAGGTACACTCTGATTATTTATTATTACACAGGCCAGAATGGTCCTCAACATCTGGGTGGGGGTCAAATGACAGTACCCACTTCTGGAGGGACAGCACAGTTTCCCTATGTCAAACTCAAGTCCCTGAATATAGGCAGATCACCCCCTAAATCCTCTATCCATCAGGAAATTTTTATTTATAATTCTAAAGGTTTACAGAGAAGTGTCTTCATTTTCTCTTGGTGGCAAAAAAACATAATAATATAGAGAAAGATGGGATTTCCTTTCAAAATGGCAGACTAAGCTGACATAGCAAATCCCCTCTTCCCACCTCAAATGGTTAGAATACTTGCTAAAAATTTCTCTTTCATGAAGATTCCCATCACAGACAGTATTAGAAAGGGATTTAACAAATGTTCAAAGAACATTTAAACTATAATTTATGTAAAATGTTTCAAAGATTAGAAAAAGAAGACAACTACCCAACTGCCTTTATGAGCTTGAGACATTTTTTTACTAAAATAAGAAAAGGGTAGTATTAGAAAAGGGAATTGTTGACCAACCTAATTTATATACATGGATATAAATAAAATACTCATTAGTTGAATGCAGCAGTATTTTAAATGTAATAAATCATGTCCAGGTATGCTTTATTCCAGGAATGTAAGATTATTTCAGTATCAGAATATCTAAAAAAAAAAAAAAATCACCACACTAACGACTAATGGGGGGAAACATACAATCACCTCAATGCATTCAGAAAAAGCAGTAGATAATATTTCACACATTCTCCTAATAAGAGTTTTTACTGAAGAGTAACAAAAAAACCCCAGTTCTTATTTTAATAAAAGGTACAAAAACCTTTCAAAAACTTACAGCAAATATAATAATGATGAAACTTTAGAAGCATTCCCATTAAATTCAGGAACAAGACAAAGATTCTCATTATAATGTCTATGATTATTTTACTGAAGGTCTTAGCCAATGGAATAAGATGTGAAAAGAACTGGTATAAGGATTAGAAATTTTTGTTACTTGCTAGTGATTTTTCTACACAGAAAATTAAATTAAAAGAAAAAATTCAAACTGCCAGAACTTATAATTCAGCAGGGTTACTGGATATAAAAATTAACTATAAAAATCAATAACTATTTCTGCATTATCAATAGTCAATTATTTAATGTAAGAGAAAAACTATCACCATTCACAATAGTGATAAAAATTAAGAACTAGCTCTAATAAAAGAAGTTTAGTACCTTATGGAGAAAATACTTATATGTTATTGAAGTTCACAAAAAATACCTAAATAAATGGAGAAATAATCAGGTTTGTGCATGAAAAGATTAAATACCCTAGATATAAATATATTCTCTGAATTTATCTATAAAATTAAAGACCATTATAATTAAAACCAAACAGAATTCTTATAAAAAATAAAAAGGAGGAGTATGGAATTAGTGTATGGATAGACAAATAGATCAGTAAACAGCATAGAAAACCTAGAAACAGACTAAAGCATGGGCAAGTTCGAATTTAAGAAACATAGCATCACAAATATGAAGGAAAAGCAAGATTATTTAAGGATTGGTATTTCCATTTGGAAAGAAATTAAATTAAACCTTTATCTCATGCTATACACAAAGATTCCTGATGAATTTGAGACCTAAATGTTAAGAACAAATTTTGACACTAGAATTTAAAAGGATTTGTTTAAACAAGATCAAAAAAGCACAGTTAATAAAGAAATCAATTGTTAAATTTGACCATGTTGAAATTTAAATATCATGGGTGGTAAAAGTACCACAAACTAATTTAAAAGATAAGTAACTGATTAGGAGGAGTTACAACACAGAATAAGGATTAGTGAGAAGAATTTATATGGGTGACTACAAATGATTAAGGAAAAGAAAAGAAAATAGAAAAAGTAGCAAAGGATATAAAGAGGAAATCAAGACAACAAATAACCATAAGAAAAATGTGCAACCTCACTCACATCAAGGAAATTAAGGTTATATGGCACCTTTCCACACACATCAGATTAATAAAATTAAAAAAGTATAATAATACCAAATGTTGGTAAGAATACGGGAAAACAAACAGGATGATACATTATTATAATTACTTCAGATACCAACTTGGCGATAACCAGTGAAGTTTAAAATGGATATAATCTATACCAAATGCAATTAAGCAAGAAGCAAAAGTAACTAGAAAACTTCATGCTTGTAAAATATACTCAGCCATTGTGTCTCTAGGTGTGTAACACAGAGAAACTTTTGCCCGTGTGTACCATATATTGCATGCAAGGTCATATGTTGAAGCAAAATTTCTAATGGGGGGGAAAGACTTTTAAAACTTAAATGTTCACTAATAGAAAAATTGATAAATTGGCTAATAAATTATCGTATCTTCATTGATGGAATACCATATAGAGATTTCACAAATTTCTAATCTAAATAAAGTAACCAGATCTATGCAGATGAATAGATTCCAAAACCTTAATGTTAAATGAAAAGAACAAGCGGCAGAATGATATAAACAGTAAGTTAGAGATTGTATAAATTAAAACACACAGTAAATACTACATAACATTTATTGGCAATATAAATGTATATAGCCAAAAAAAAAAAAAAAAAAGGATAGGGAGGCATTCCAAGTAGTACTGCCTCTGGGGATAAAAGAAGAAATACAGTGAGAATATAACTGGAGGCCCAGAAGAAGAAGAGAGAGACAATGAAGCAGAAGAAATATTTGGACAGACGATGGCTGAGGATTTTCCAAAAATGAAGAAAGACATCCATGTACAGATTTAAGAAACCCCATGAATTTCTGCTTAAGATATAGGGAGCTGCAAAAAGCATTTCTTCCTTAAAATAACAACACAAAAACCAGAAAAGCCACAAGTTCATGATTTTTCTTGAACCCATCAGAAAGCTGGAGACACAAGGCAACAACAAGTCTGAAAACTAAGGAGAGACAGGCACTTGCAGGCCCGGACAGGATGAGAGTACTTGCTTACCTGGAAGAGACAAAGCCTGACACTTGTAAGAGGAATTCAGCTGGAACTCTTCATGCATTGGTAAGGCGAAGTGCTGGCAAGAATATGTAGAGTCCTTGGAGCTGCAAATACAGGAAGAGTTTATATGACCTGGTTGTAGTTTCTTCTCCACAAACCTCACTAGGCACATGCAAAAAAGACTCGTGAGAATCCTGAGAGGGTGCTCATCCTGGTACAGATGTGAAGAAGGGGAACAGCAGCCAAAGGTGGAGGGCACAAAGCCTACCCAAATCCTTCTTCCTTTCTCTCCTACAAAACTGGGATGGGGGTGACAAACAATGCTGTCCCCTCAGTACTCAAGTGAAACTCCAATGAAACTGAGGGAAAGGAACAGAAAACATTTCTCTACACCTGGGGAGAGGCAGGAATACTGATGAGCCCAGAACTACAGCTGCGGAAGGGACAGGAGCTCTCAGAAGGCCACAGCCATGAGACCCATAGACACAATACACCTGTGAAAGACTGAGGTTTATTCAGAACATAGGATGCTCCTCACCCAACCTTTACCAACAAGTATCCAGTAACCAGCAATAATAGAAAATTCTGGGAAAGGGAAGTAGAGGATCAAAAGGGGTGAAAGAGTAGAGAGACACCTACCCTAAGGTAAAGTACAAAAGAAGACCTAAAGTTGATGGCGGAGCCCACCTGGAGGAAAACTATCTAGCAAACTATCCCCCATCCTAAACACAAGGTCCAGCTACAAGTGTAAAACTTGGTACAGAGAGAGCAACTAGAGCAATTACAAGCCCCAAACCCAGCAACTACAGTCTAGCCCTGACTGGATTGGCTCAAAATCCTACAGTAAAGATTTAATTCATAAGGAAGATGTGTCTAACAATACGGCCCCCAAATACACCAGGCAAAAATCACTATCATTACAAGGAGAAATATACCAGTTGACAATGAGAGTAGATTTAAATATACCTCTGTCAGTAACTGACAGAATAGACAAAACATCAGTGAAGATATGGAAAATGTGAACAACACAAGTAGTGATCATGGTCTAAAGAATATATGTAGAATACTGTGCTCAATGACCACAAGACACACAATCTTTGCGAGTACGTAGAACATTTATGATCATGTCTGGCCCTGAAGGTGGTACAAATATCAATGGATTAAAAACACAAAGGTTCTGACTTCAGTGCAATTAAGCAAAAAAATGAATGTAACTAGACAACTTCATTCTTGTACATTAAGAAATACACTTTAAAGACACTGAAAATTAGACACTGAAAAAGAAATTAGAAACTATCTTAATGAAATACTAATTAAAATGCTATTTACCAAATGTGAGATTCAGCCAAAGCTGTATTTAGAGAGAAAATTATAGCTTACATATATATATTACAAAAAGGAGACTACAAATTATGAGTTTAGCATCCATTTTAAGAGGCTACATCCAGAAAAGAAAAAAATAAACCCAAAGGAAACGGAAAAAATTCAGTAAAGTGGATTAACAAAGCCAATACTATTCTTCTGAAAAGAGTAATAAAATTGGTAAGGCTGTAGTGAGGTGATTAAGGCAAAAAAGGAGAAAGAACAAATGAATAATACTAGGAGTAGCACTATGGATCTGACAGCAGTTTTAAAAAAGAGGATATTAAGAACAACTTTAAGACAACGAATTTGAAAATTGTGGTGCAATGGATAAATTCCTAGAAAAATATAAGATAAGAATACTGAATCTAAAAGAAATAGGAAACATGAATCATTCTGTAACTGTCAAACAAATTGAATTCATAATTTAAAAACCTACCCACAACAACTTCTACCAAACATTTAAGTGAATATAAGACTAATCTTTCACTAACTCCTCCACAGAACAGAAAAAGACGGAAAATTTCCAAATTCATTTGACTGTATCTTGATACAAAAACCCTGTTTATGACAATACGAGAAAGAAAATTTAAGCAAATTTTACTCAGAAATACAAAAACATTTTTAAAAAATTGGCACATTTAACAATTTATAAAAAGGGTAAGAATTATAACCAATTTGAGTAACACAAATTTGGTTTAATTTTTTTTATTATTCAATTTTAATCTTGATAAATATACCATAGTTTTGTACAATGTAAACATTACAAGAATCTGGTGAAGGTATATGGAAACACTCTGTGCCACCTTTACAACTTTTCTGTAAGTCTAAATTATTCTAAAATACAAAGTAAAAAAATCAGTATAATTTACCACACTTACATGATGGAGAAAAATATGTGAGTATTTTAATAGCTGAGGAAAAGCTATTCAGTGAAATCCAAAACCCATTTGTGATATAAAAAAACTTAACAATCTAAGAATTGAAATGTAACTTCCTTTATCTAATAAAGACTGTCTTTATTAAGTCTAATAGCAACTGAAAAATAAAATACTGGGATTCTCCCTTTGAGACTGGAAGAAAGGCAAGGGTGCCCAATGTCACCCTTCTATTCCATATTATACAGGTTGTCCTAGCTAATACAATTAGGCAAGGAAAGGATATTAATCATGCAGAGATTGAAAAGGAGGAAACAGGAGTGTCATTATTCATGAGTGCTAGGATTTCATATGTAAAAAATCTAAATTATGCACGATAAATTAATACAACATACCAGTGGGTTTTGCAATATTACTGAGCATTAAAAATCCATTTCTTTTCTATATATTAGGAACAACGTTGGAAAATGAAAAAGTAAATACCAAGAAATACATCTAACAAAAGATGTATATGATTTCTCTGCAGAGAAGTTAAAGAACATTTAGAGCAATAACAGAAGGATAAACTACGTTCATGGAAGTCTCAATGCTGTTAACAATGGCACTTCTGCTAAACTGATCTATAGATTCAAAGTAATTTCAATCAAAATCCCAAAAGGTTTGTTGGTGGGATTTGAAAAGCTGATTTTAAAATGTATATAGAAATGCAAAGAACTGATATTAGCCAAAACATTCTTGAAATACTTGCTCCACTGAGTATAAAGATTTAGTATAAAGCTACAACTTTCAAAAAAGTGTGGTATTGGTTCAAACATAGATAGATAGGCCGATGGATTAGAATAAAAAGCCTACTGTGAACCACATCAAGATCCTTTCATTGCCACTTTTAACTCCAGTCTGCTATTGCAATAGCACGTTGGCCTTAACCAACATCTCCCACGCGCAACCACACTGCACCTTGCTTTTGACCCACATTGCATACTTCTTTCTTCCTGCGCTAGGATTTCTATAATGCCAAGGCACACAGCACTCACACAGATAAAATCTGGAGGTACAGGGGAGAGAACACCCATGAAGTCAGCCTTGGTCAATGGAGAACCCAATGGAGAAAACTTTCTTCCTTTTGTTCCCAGGCAGGTGAGTTTCATTTTGTAAGGCTTCTTAAAAGGACTGAGCACCAATTACCTATAGCAGTGGCCAGTTTGATTACATGTCCTTGTACTGGCTTGCTTTGTTTTTTTGTTTCACTTCCCATGTCTTGTACTTCTGCTACCTGGGGTTTCCAAATAAACCACCTTGATGCAAACTCTGCCTCAGGGATCTGCTTTCGGGAAAACCCAGATGAAGACAGTTGCACTGCTGAATAACACGGTAAGGTTGGCTTTTGCCATATATGGTGCTGGCAAAATCGGATATCCATATAGAAATAATAAAATTTGACTCCTACTTATACTTCATTTTTAAAAATCAATTTTTGGTGGGTTATAGATCTAAATGTGAGAGGCAAAACAATAAAACTTTGAGAAGTTAGTGTGGGAGAATATTTTCGTAACCTCAGAGTAAGGAGAAGACTTTTAAAGAGAACACATCACTACCATAAAATAAAAGTTTGATACATCTGACTACATAAAAATTAAGAACATCTGTTCATCAAAAAACATCATGAAAAGAAGGGAAATACAAGGCACAGAGTAAGAGAAGATATTTGCTACACATATAGCTAATAAAGGGTTTGTATCCAGTATAAAATTAAGTCCTACAAATCAATAAGAAAAAGAGAAAATCTAGTAGAAGAGTCAAAAAGAGAGCTGAACAGTCGCTTTCACAAAGAAGACACCCAAATGGCTACCAGACATGAAAACAGGTTCATTAGTCATCATGGGAATGCAAACTAAAACCACAAAATGATACCACTGTACATACACACTCACCAGTCTGGGGAAAAAAAAAAATTTAACTGACAATTCCAGTTGTTACCAAGGATGTGAAACAAGGGGAACTCTCAAATTCTGCAGATGGGAGGGTAAATTGATACCACCATAGGAAAATTAAGTACTATCTACTTAAACTGAACATCTGTAATACCTATGACTTAGCAATTCTACATCTAGAAGTATGTCCATCAGAAATGCATATTCGTGTGCACCAAAGGACATGGACAAGAATGTTCGTAACAGAACAACCCCAAAATGTAACAACAATAAACTGAACAAATCAATGACTGTGTACTCACACAACAGAAAGCAGCAATGAAAAGGAAAAGAACTATAGCTACACACAACAGGAATGACTGTCACAAACACGATGTAAAAAAGTCAGACACCAGTGTCTGTTCAGATCCGGTAATTTAAAATTCCAAACCAGCCCAAACCATAGTGTTTACAGATACATACTTCAATGTTAAAACGTAAAGAAAAGAAAGAAAATGACTTTCAAAAAGCCAGACTAGGGCTTCCCTGGTGGCGCAGTGGTTAAGAATTCGCCTGCCAATGCAGGGGACACGGGTTGGAGCCCTGGACCGGGAAGATCCCACATGCCGCGGAGCAACTAAGCCTGCGTGCCACAACTACTGAGCCTGCGCTCTAGAGCCTGCGAGCCACAACTACTTAGCTCGCATGCCACAACTACTGAAGCCCGTGTGCCCTAGAGCCCGTGCTCCGCAACAAGAGAAGCCACCTTAATGAGAAGCCCGCACACCACAACGAAGAGTAGCTCCCACCCGCCGCAACTAGAGAAAGCCCAGGTGCAGCAACGAAGACCCAACACAGCCAAAAATAAATAAATAAATAAATAAATAAATAAATAAAATTTAAAAGCCAGAATAACGGTTACCTTTAAGGAGAAAGAGGGAGTTGTTGTAGAGACCAGTCATTTGAGGGGTTCATTAATGCTACCAATGCTATTTCTTGATCTGGATTACAGTTATACAGATAAGTACTTTATAATAATCCAGTAAGCCCTATATTTATGGTTTTTCTTCAGTTAGTGTGTAATATTCCACAGTAGAAAAACTTTAAAACAAAGAGAGGGAGGCAGCACAGTCCTATCACTGTGTTTTCACCAAATTTTAACTCATTATTATTATGAAGAGAAAGTCTAATAAGCAACTGAAAGCTAAGGTATGAGATGTGGAAAGGATTTAGTCATAAAATTTCTTCTCACCATTGCCCACGTAGCAGAATTTTCCCAATTCCTTTATACACTTGATGACATTTTTGAGATGGAGTGGCTCAGAATACTCAAGTGACTTTTTCCAAGGGCAGAAAGCTACTAAAGGCCTTTTGCAGGACTCGAAGCTGAGAATTCTCCTTCAAGTCCAGCATTCTTTCTTCTAACTCCAGGAAGTAGACAGTGAGGAGGGAAAAGAAACTACAGGAAGAATGACTGGACAAGTGAAAAGTGCTGGTGTTGGGACTTGCGTACCCAGCCCTAAGAAACGGTTGTTGTTTAGGTTTTCGGCTCCATTTTTATTAGTGTATACGTGTGGTTTTGCTTTGTTTGTTTTTGCAGAGGACAATCTTGCTAAGGCCACTTAACTAAGGAGAAAGCAAAAATGGGAAGAAAGGCTATACTCATTTGCCCCAAGAGAAGTTTTCTCTCTTTGGGTTCTCGCTGCTCGAACCTGGGGTGTTAGTAGGGTGAGGTCAGGTTGAATTCTCAGTTTCTGTTTACCTCTTTTAATGACATCCATTGCTGCAATAATAAACACCCTCCAAAGCTTTGGGTGCTGGAACTCACCCTTTTCGAGACTTCTTAAGAAACGGTTATATCTTACCTGTGAATAAATTACGATTGCACTTCAGCCCCGGAATAATGTGATATAGCTGGACCCCATTAGATTACATCAATGTAACTACACAAATGCTAATTTTAATACTCTGTTATTTGCACACAGAATCAAGGGGCTATGTCCTGCCTTAAGAGCTTAAGGTGCAATGTCCTGCCTTAAGGGCTTAGTGGCTCTAACGCAGCAAGAAGCAGACTTTGTTATCCCTCTCTGGCTTTTCAGCAGCTGGTGGCCTCTGTAGGAAAATGCAAATGCAGAAGTAGAGTAGGTGAACCTTGGATATGTTTGCATTTTCACCTGCTAATTAAGTCAAAAGAAAAGCCTCAGCTTCCCAGCTGAAAATCTTTTAACCTGGAAGCCCAGCCCAAGCAGAAGCCAAGAATGCATTGTACACATCATTTGGTGCATTGCTATCCAACAGACATATAATGCGAGCCAAAATTGAGAGCAACATATGTAATTGTAAATTTTTTAGTATTTAAAAAAGATAAATATAGGTGAAATTAATTTTAATGATATATTTAGCCTACTTTAACTAACATATTATCATTTCAATATGTAATCAATATTTTAAAAGTTGAGATATTTTACTTTCCTAGTTTCATACCAGATCTTCAAAATCTGATGTGTATTTCAGACTTCAGCTGTAGGGGAGGAAAAAACGTTTTCCTCTTCCCTCTTAGGTCAAGTACCTGAGGCCTGCAAATTAAACTGACAAACTACAGATTAACAGGAGAAAGGTATACACATTTTGCTTGAGGTTAACATTTTAATTCTTACACATGCAGAGGCCTTCAGAGAAAAGATGTGAAGACTCAAAGAGGTGGTTAGACCTAGGGTCTTATTACTATTTTAACAAAGGGTGATAAATGTGGAGAAGGGACAAGACAGAAGAAAACAAGTTTAGGCTTTTAGGGGAAGTAACATTGTGAGGAGGTACATACATGGTGGAAACTAATTGAAGATAAGGGTTATTTTAGTAAGGTTTATTTATGCAGACCCATCTCCATGCTGACTTTCTGTCTCCAGTGGGAATGCTTGTTTTCCTCCTCCCAGGTACAGGAGAGAGGAAGAGGAACACCTTCACAAGGGGAAATTTATGCCCGGCTTTTAGGCAGATAGAGGGATGACAGAGAGCTCGCTGCATCCATGGTTTCTCAGTTGCTTCAGCTCAAAATCATCTATATGCCAAAATGGCATATTTTAGGGTAGCATATTATGAACCCCTTCACGTAACATCTCAATTTGAACTTGATGCATTTCAGCTGCTTAACAGACACAAGGCACTAGTGGCAGCTATACAGGAGAGTGCTGATCTAGATGTTCTGGGTGCTCCTCATAGAGCAGCTTCTCCAAGTGCAACTGAAACCCAGGACTTACGTTAGGCTATGAGCATAAAGTGCTTAACATAATCTCTAAAATGTGGTAAGCTCCAGTAAATGACCGCTATTACTTTTAATTATTATTGCTGTTAATCTTGGGTTGAATAGTTCTGGCTTGTTTTGTATAAAAGTCCACATTTGAATTTTTATACTTTTCTATGGCCCTTACGTACAAAACACCAAAATCTTATTATATATAGCATTTGTAAATGCCATGCATAATATTATATTTGACTACAGCTTTCATGACATAAGTATCTCACACTTCAGTCATTTTTACCATATGTTGGATTTTACCATAGCTGCATACCACCTGTATTATTATTTCAGACTTGTCTTCAAATCACTTTTTCTTTAAACTGAATATTTGAGACTTTACTCTCATCCTAAGAAATCACAGCCCTCCAACCAGGGGTTAGATAAGCTATATATATATATATATATATATATATATTTTTTTTTTTCCTAATGTTAAAATAAATGCATAAATTTTTAAAAAGTCTTTGTACCTCTCCTAAAGAAATCATACATAATATAATACACGACATATTTTGAAGAAAAAATGTATATAATCAGTATTTAGATAGTATTCCATGCTGGCTCTGCTATCTTCAAGCCTTGTGGCCTTGGCAGTTTACATAAGCCCTCTAACCACTAGTTGTCTTATGTGTAAAATGCGAACGACAGTATCTACTGCTCAGGGATTCTGAGCATTAGATGAGATAATGCATACAAAGTGCTTGGCACAGTGGCTGGTTCTCTTGAGTGCCTTGATCAAGAATGGTTAGCTCTGTCTTTATTATAAGTGATCTATAATAGTGTACAAAGCATTTCCTCTGTATTATTTTCATAAGATTACACTAAAGAAACCAAGAATCCTTATTTCTACTGCATAGATAAGGAAACCGTGCCTGATAACTTGTCCAGAGTTAATGGGGCAGTACGCAGCAAAGCTGGGCTCAAAGTCAAGTCTTTGAAGGCATGTTCACTGCTACTTCCGCTAAAGTACATTTGATGTGGCAGGAAATGGGTTTGCCTGTTTCTAATCTTGCCACCTGCTGAAAAAGGAATCTTCCCAGTGGCAAAGTATTGAACAAAAGAAGTTGGAGAATCTTATCTCTCATGGCCACCAATAAGCATTTATGGAGCCCCTAGAGAGACCAAAGCCCTTTTCACCAGCAAGGTATGCTTTCCTCTGCTCTCTTAGCTAACCACAGGACAGGTCTCTGTGAAATCTGTCCTCAGAGCAAACACTCAAATGTATTTACAGTGAAGCTGTCACTTCAACTTGGGCAACCTATCCCTAGGTGAATTAAAGAATCTGAACAACTCTTCAGGCAATGTGGTTCTGGTGCCTAAAATAGCTTGGTATGTCAGGTTGGAGGAGAGGCTAGAAAGTTCTTCTGGAATTTCATTTTCAAGTTGAAGTCTAAATTCTTTGTTTTGCTCCGTGAAATTGTCCAGGCACACAGCCTTGGTGTCTTTAGTAGAGTACAGGCAGATTCTGCCTTTCAACAGACCCAAGAAACATTTCAGGGCAAAGTTAAGTGAGGAAATCATGCCAGGAAACACTCCCCCAGATATGAGACAGCATAAAAATCTGTGGGTCCTCTCCATAAGGACTAAAGAACTACCATTATCCATGCCACCTTTTCTTGTTTTGCTTCCTTAAGAATATTTCTGTAATTAAATGAAAGGAGAATATGGATCACTACCAGCCACAATCAGTTTCCAGAAGACACACACCTATAAAAATCTAAAAATATAGAATCTGTAGCATAGAATTCAGATTTTAATATAATACTCTTTTAAAACTTATAATATATATACATATATTATATATTATATATAATGACCATGTCCCCCCAAAAATACAAATTCTGTTGGGGCACATATTTAGGAAGGTGTATTTTTGAGTGGAAAAAAGTTGATTCCAAAATGGCTTTTGCCATGTGATCCTGTTTCTGTAAAACAACAACTACATACATTTATTTTATCTATGTCTCTCTGTCAATCTATCTATCTATCTGGAAGAGAGTACATCAAAATGTTAACAGTATCCCTCTGGGAGGGGGGCAGTTTTTTTTTTTTTTGTACAGCTTTTTATTCTAACTTAAAAAATGAACATGTATTATTTGTAGTATGTTTTTCAAACTGTTTAAAATGAACAGCTTAGAAGCATTTTGGCCACTTGGTGACTTATAGGCAGCCAGCTTCCATAGGGAAAGTAAGGAGGAAGGAGGATGCTAACTAAACATTCCATCAAAACCCATGATGCAGCACATCTCTGAGACAGAAGCATCTACGCAGATGTCCATCTTAAGCAAGCCTCGGAAGTAACAAATAGGCTAATTGGGGACTACTAACGAGCTATTCACTAACCAGGAATTCAATTCGGGTAGGCTGACTGATGTTTTTCCCATGACCCACATAGAATGTGGGTTTCAGCCTAGCCTAGTCACATGGGAACATTTCCTCACCAATATAATGAGAATAAGGAGTGTCTATTCACAGGCTATGTGCAGATGAGATGAGGTACCATGAGTGAGATGCCTAGCCCAGCACCTGGAAGAGAGCGGAGGTGCTTAATGACTACGAGCTGTCTGTAGCCAGGCCCAGACAAAGTTGCTCTCCCATCCCCAGGGAAGAAGGAAGGAAAAGACACTAACACCAAATCCCCGGATTCCCTCACCCTTGTAAGTAGACAAGATGACTTTGAAACTTCTCCCTCCACTAGCTTGAAATTCTCAAATGTGACCTGTGAGCCTGGAGTTTCTGTTAGGATCCCAAAGACTATAAACAAGACGAAGAATCCTTTGAAAAACTAACTTACTCTTAGCTATAAGGTCAAGAGCTAGCAAGTTGAATTTATTCTGTTCACAGGGAGAAAATTAAAATTTTGATAACACAGTTTAGAAATGAGCACTAAAAAACCTAAAAACAGAAAATGCAACCCCACTGAGGAGAAAGGAATTGTCTTAGAAGAAAATTCTACGTAATAATAATAATAGCTGGGCTTGGAGAAACTAACTTAACCAAATTCACACAGGTGGGAAGTGGTGATACTGGAATTTGAAGCAAGTTTGATTCCATCAGTTTCCTTTTCTTATTACAGATATAAAAGCCTCAAATTTGAAATAAACGTTAGAGGCCATCTAGTCAGTTTCTTCATCTTTAAGATGGTATTAATAATAGCAGATCAAGGAATTGTGTTTCACTTTGTAAACTTGTTTGTTAAAATATAATTAAGGTCACCAGATTTAGGAAATAAAAATACCAGATGCCCCATAAATTTGAATTTTAGTTAACAAATAACTTTGTAGTATTAGAGTATGGATATACTTATACGAAAAATTTATTTGTTGTTTTTCTGAAATTTAAATTTAACGGGGTCCAGTATTTTATCTGGTAACCCTAAATATGATGTCAGCCCAACATTCTACATATGATCTAACCAAAAGAACAGATTTTCTTGAAATGTTGAAAGGTGTAATTCAAGGCAAAGGGATGACATTTTACAGTTTTTAAACCGTAAAGCATCTGTGAAGCACTTTACACTTGACTAATAACCTCTTTTGATTCCAGTCCTCCCAAAGTGACACTCAAAGAAATTATGCGGCAGGCTTCCCTGGAGGCACAGTGGTTGAGAGTCCGCCTGCCAATGCAGGGGACACGGGTTCGTGCCCTGGTCCGGGAAGATCCCACATGCCGCGGAGTGGCTGGGCCCGTGAGCCACGGCCACTGGGCCTGTGCGTCTGGAGCCTGTGCTCCGCAATGGGAGAGGCCACAACAGTGAGAGGCCCGCATACTGCAAAAAAAAAAAAAAAGAAATTATGCTACTTGCTCAATGTCACATAGCTAGTAAGTTAAAGAATCTGACATTTTTTTTTATTTAAATTTTTTTCAACATCTTTATTGGGGTATAATTGCTTTACAATGGTGTGTTAGTTTCTGCTTTATAACAAAGTGAATCACTTATACATATACATATGTTCCCATATCTCTTCCCTCTTGCGTCTCCCTCCCTCCCACCCTCCCTATCCCACCCCTCCAGGCGGTCACAAAGCACCAAGCCGAAGAATCTGACATTTAAATTTGGGTAATCTAATGCTGTTGCTACTACTGCTAATAATGGTAAGTGAAACTATCATTTATTAAGTGCTTATGATATTGTCTGTCAGGTGTTGTGGTTAGAATTTATCCATCATGTCTCCCTTTATGTGAGGATGTATTTCTGCACAGAAAAGGTTCTCACTGCAGGCTGTTTAGAATCTTCCTTCCCCCCAAATTTACCCCTAATTCCAAAATGATAAGGAGTAACTAAATTGAGTAGTAGCACATCCTAAATAATTTAATACAAAACTTGACAAATTCTTGGGAAGTTACTTGCAGAGCCATCGTCTATTCATATGTACAGATTTGTCTCTTCTCTTAGGCTTTGGGCCTCGTGGGGACAGGGACCATGCCTTGGCCTCCACTGTACCATCCTTCATTGAGCCTGGCACCAGCACTGCAAAGAGAGGGGATTCCAAAAAAAAAGGGTTCCTTAAACAAATGAACAAATGAATGAGCACAGTGTAGAGAATATCAATTTAGGATTCTGGAAGAGATGAGAAGACATCTATTCTTTCGGTAAATTATTTACAACCACTACCGAGAGATTTTTAAAAGAAAAAAATAGATCAATCAGTAAGTAGCATTATTTTGTAGTATAAGCCTAGCTTCCCTAAACTTGAAAACAATGTTGTTAGAGTTGGGGGGGAAATAGAGGCAAGAGCTAAAGGCCTTTGTTTAATTACAGTGTTATGGCTCTTCAGTAGACAACTCAGTTCATTGCACACCTACAAAATTCATGGAGAAGGATCCTAGAAAGAGCCCATCTGCTGCTACTGCCATGTAACGTCGTGTTGTTAAGAAACTTCAAGTGTTCGATTTGTAGTAAGTACTAGGAGATGACCAAACTGAGGGAGACTATGGGCCAAACTTGCCAATAACCTAGTGACAAAGCGGTTAATGGCTCCTTTACTTCCCTGGTACAAAAAAAGGATAAGAGAGAGGAAGGGGAATGGGGTTTGGGGCGGGGGGAAGAAGGGAATAGAAGAATGGAGAAGGAAGCAACAAGTATTAGGGAGAAAAATGAACTCAGTAAGGGTCAAGAGGGTGATTTAGGTCCCAACTCAGCAACGTGCTAGGGAGAGAATTCAATGAGGTCCTTTCCTCCCTGAGCTCAGTTCTTTCATCTGTAAAATGAAAGTGTTAGACTAGAACATTTCCCAGGAGAATGTATTCCCGGGATCCACAGGATATCGCTAGGTGGTATGCAGAAGAAAAAAGTGCATTTCTGCTGTTCATTAAATTTGGAAAATGCTGAATTAAGCAAAACAAAAATGGGTTTCTTTATTTCAGGGTTTCAAGGTCTTTGAAGTTCAAAGATGCTTTCTTTTCTCATCTTTAAAAGGGGTTAATACCTAGGGGCAGGACAGGAATAAAGAGGCAGACGTAGAGAATGGACTTGAGGACTTGACGATGGGGAAGGGTAAGCTGGGACGAAGTGAGAGAGTGGCATGGACATATACACACTACCAAATGTAAAATAGATAGCTAGTGGGAAGCAGCCGCATAGCACAGGGAGATCAGCTCGGTGCTTTGTGACCACCTAGAGGGGTGGGATAGGGAGGGTGGGAGGGAGACACAAAAGGGAGGGGATATGGGGGTATATGTATACATATAGATGATTCACTTTTTTATACAGCAGAAATTAACAGAACATTGTAAAGCAATTATACTCCAATAAAGATGCTAAAAAAATAAAAGGGCTGAATAGTGCTCACCCCATAAAGTTCTTGTGAGGGTTAAATGAGTCAGTTCTAATGGCTAAATAGACATTCGCTTCCATTATTATGGCTACCATTGCCATTATCATTATTAATCTGGAAAGTGGACAGATAAAGAAGATAGCATCCTCCAAACTTAAGGGACTCCAGACTTGATTGACTGATTAATTGATGGAGTATCTCATTGAGGGCTAATATTCCACATTATACCATCTGAGAAATCCTGACCTAGAATGACCCTAGGGCCCCTTCCATCTCTGATATCCTGTGACTCCATGGTGAATTTAGCTCCTAAACACAGCCTGCTCTACCCGTAGCAAAAGCACAAAGGCCCATAATAAGTACTAAATGAAATTTATCGAGTGAACAAACAAATGAATGAATTTTCTTTCATTTGAGAGCTCACACACTCTACCCAGTTCCCAGCCGCACAGCAGCCCTACTTCCCAGCTGGAAGAGTTGTGGTTCAGAGCCTGTGGTTCTCGTATTCCAAAAGGGACATATGAACTTCAGTATATCCACAAACGCTCAATGCCATCCTCTCCCAGGCTAATTTGCCCATAATCATCCAAGCCATTTGCTGTTTCATTCATTCACTCATTTATTCATTCATTCATTCAGCAAATATCTATAAAAGCTCCCCTATGTTCCATGCATTGTTCCAGCAATGAGGAGATTACAAAGATGAATCATTCATAGAGCAGAACTTCACAGTAATTAGAGTCTCCTTGAGGAGAAAAAAATATGTTCAGTAACGGTCATTTAAGGTGAGTTGTGCTGAGAGGGGCAGTAGTTTAATGCAGTAACAGATTATAGTCAGCTCTGAGAAGCAGGACAGTCTTCCGGGGAAAAGCATAGGGCATTAAAAAGGATCTTGAAGAAACAGAAATAGATTCACAGACAAAGAAGACAAACTTATGGTTGCCAAAGGGGAAGTGGGGGAGAAGGATAAATTAGGAGTATGGGATTAACAGATACACTACGATATATAAAATAAAAAATAAGGACCGACTGTATAGCACAGAGAACTATATTCAATTTCTTGTAATACCCTGTAATGGAATACACTACCATGCATAAAATAGTTAGCTAGTGGGAACGTGCTATAAAGCACAGGAAGCTCAGTTCGGTGCTCTGTGACGACCTAGATGGGTGGGATGTGGGGGGGCGGTGGGAGGGAGGTCCAAGAGGGAGGGGATATAGGTATATGTACAGCTGATTCACTTCAGTGTGCAGCAGAAACTAATACAACATTGTAAAGCAATTATACTCCAAAAAAAAAAATGGAAAAGAATCTGAAAAAGAATATATATATTATATATTATATAATATATATAATATAGTAAGTTCCCTACATACAAATGAGTTCCATTCGGAGAGCACATTCTTAAGTCCAATTTGTTCATAAGTCCAACAAAGTTAGCTTAGGTAACCCAACTAACACAATCGGCTATGTAGTACTGTACTGTAATAGGTTTATAATACTTTGCACACAAATAATAAACAAACAGAAAAAATAAAGAAAATACTTTTAATATTACAGTACAGTACCCTGAAAAGTACACTAGTACCAGCTACATCATTGCTGCTTTTACTCTTGCTTCCGGACATCCTGGGCTTCAACTAAAGATACTGTATTACTGTACTCTATACAGTACTCTAAAGTACACAAAAGCACAACCACTTGTAGAGGGTGCACGCACCTGACAATGTATGGCAGACAGATGAACTAACTTACGTGATTGGCCATGCGAAAACACGTTCGCATCTTTGAAAGTTCGCAACTTGAAGGTTCTTATGTGGGGGATGTACTGTATATATGTAACTGAATAACTTCGCTGTACGTCGGAAACTAACATAACATTGTAAGTCAACTATACTTCAATTTAAAAAAAGAAAGAAAAACCAAACTACTTGAATGAGGACATTCGAGACTTAAAAAAGAAAAAAAAAAGGACCTTGAAGGATATGGATGTGTGGACCTTTCAGGCAGAAGGAACTCCTGGGCAAAGAATTAATTCCACATCATACCAACAATGTAAATCATATCATGTGCCTAGTCACATGTCAGGGCCAAACAGTGTGTGAAGCCCTAGAATTACATCCCAGGTCTGCTGCATGCTGGTCACTTGCGTAAAGCAGGTAGCTTCTCTATTTTCCTTATTATTTCTAAAATGTGAATATTAATGTGAGATGAGCAAGCAATAGTAATAAAATTTATTTAGCACTTGCAAAATGTCAGGCACTATTTTAAGCCCGTTGTATCCTTTAATCTTCACAACAAACACATTTCTCAGATGAAGTAATTTGACCAAGGTCAAAAAGAAATGAGGATCGAAGCCTAGAGTTTTTCCTAACTCTTGCTGGCTACAGACCTAAGTCAGATCCTAATCATTAGCATTATTATCTTCATTCCACTAGTGAAGAAACTAATGAAAGTTAGCAAAGTGAAGAAACTAGCTAGCTCAAGGTCACCCAGCTAGTAAAGGGCCGAGCTGGGGTTCAAACTCAAGCCTGTGTGATTCACCACCCTGTGGCCTTAGAGTCCACGCATGCTCTTATAACACCACCGCCAGCGGTAAATATGTATAACTTACTATGTGCCAGGCACTGTTCTGATCATTTACATAGATCAACTAATATAGTCCTTACAGTGACCCTAGGAAGCATGAACAGATGAGAAAGGTGAACTGTAGAGGCATCAGGTAACTCACACAGCTGCGAATTGGTGCACCCGAGAACTGGACTCAAGCTGTCAAGGTTCTGAGTCTGGGCTCTCGACCATGACATTATACACCCTCTATAAAAAAAGGGGGGTGGGGAGGGGCTTCCCTGGTGGCGCAGTGGTTGAGAGTCCGCCTGCCAATGCAGGGGACACGGGTTCGTGCCCCTGTCTGGGAAGATCCCATGTGCCGCGGAGTGGCTGGGCCCGTGAGCCATGGCCGCTGAGCCTGCGCGTCCGGAGCCTGTGCTCCGCAACGGGAGAGGCCACAACAGTGAGAGGCCCGCGTACCGCAAAAAAAAAAAAAAAAAAAAAAAAAAAAAAAAGGGAGGAGGAGGTAGGGGCACTTTGGAAATTCAGAACCCCTTGCCCCTCACCCCAAAGACACTTTAAATGATCTACATTTCAAGGGTAGCGTGTCTAAAATGCAAAGTGTACTTCTGGGAATTACTCCTTTCCTGATCTGGATCATTCACATGTTCATTGCATGAACTGAGTAGGAGCTAGGGAAAGATTTCATCAAATAAATGATGTGGAACTTTCCATATGTTCCAATTGACTTTGTCTATATGCACCCAGATAGAAGACATTTTAAATCTTTAAAATAGGAGCACGTACCCAAATGTATAACTGTGTTTGTGCACACACACTCTATGGGAAAACAAGTGGAGGTAGCTGTTAAAAATACGATAACCGAGCTAAAAGTCACACCCTAAAATTAGAAGAGATTAAAGTTTCCAAACATTAAATGAAAGGAGTCCTATGGAGCCTTTTTATTTCTACCATTTCATGTTCTGTAACCTTCTTTTTAATGGTAGCTATCATCTCAAAAGCGGTGGGCATTTTCTTAAGCTAGAAATGATCATAGCTCTTAGAATTACAAGATGTCAATACTTGTCTAATAATCTGTCTCAGTTAATCTATTTCCTGCTGCTCTCTTTCGCTTGTTTGTATTCAGAGTGTGAAAAGTGCTTAGCAGGTGGACTTTCTGTTGAAAACTGAAGGAAAGATGTATTTTGGCTAATTGCTTTGTGCAAGGGCTGGTTAGGAAATAAGAGCTAGCATTAAACGACAAGATAAGTGTGCAATTAAGGACAACTCTATAAGAATTAAAGAGCAGGAAAATATTACAGTGAGTCTAAGCTAATAGCATGAAAATAAAAACTTTCCACTCTAGAAGCAATCTCCTGCTTCCTTGCTTTATGTCTTGAGTCTTTTTCAATTAGTTGCAGGTCATGGGAAAACAAAAAACCAATCTATCATCTTTCACTTCCATTTGAAACCACAATACAAGGATGTTAATGGTAGAAATAAAACAGGTCATTTTAAAAGGATATTACACATATTGTACATGAAAAATATGAATAATGATACTTATTACAATGTAATAACATTAGCCATTCCTGAGAATGACTATGTGCCAGGCAGTGTGCCGGTTTCACAAGCATTAGCTCATTCAGGCCTCACAATGTACAAGGATGAGTGGCGTTAGCCAATGAGGAAACCATGGCTTAGAGGGGTGACGTAATTTATCAAAGGTTGTACAGGTGATGAGTGGTGACGATTCCAGCCCATGACCATCTGACCAAAAACCTGTTCTCTTAATGGCCATTCTGCATGCCAGTTTCACCTGTTGTACTTTCTCCAGACTTGAGCAATTCACTTGAAGCAGAGAAACCTGATAATGGCTACATTATTATCTGATAGTTGTATAAAGTGGTGCTTCTCAAGCTGGAAGTGCTGGAGCACAGGGAAGTACCTGGGACTATGAAACCACAGGGTTTAAAATGATGTCGCTTCCTGGAATGCTAAAGTTAGTCAATGGGTAATTAAAAACGTTATTTTTACATTAAAACATATTATGATGTAGGATTCACGTGAATTTTTAAGGTAAAACACGATGAGAAGTTAAAGAAATCTTGGGGTCAGCTATATCTCCCAGAAGTGCTAAGCACACATCTGGAAGCCTGATTCACCCTTCTCGAGTCACCATCACAATGACTGTCCTCCTAGGGAACCACCCTCATACACTCTCACGCTTGGTGACTCTGGGGTTGATCCCATTCCTGGCTCTAACGAAAGCCTGTGATCCAGGCTTAACCTGTGGGACCCAATTGTAAGCAATTGGGAAAGAGAAATCCTCTTGCCTGGACTTGAAGCTGGGAGGGCGAGCGGCTCTGGATCATCTGGCCACTACCTGAACAGAACTTGCCAGAGAATGACGTCAACACGAAGCAAATCAGTGGCAAGAGACAGAGCAAGACCAAGTCCCACTGAAATTGTTTGAACCCCGGCCATGCTTGGGGCAACCATCTGAACTCATCAATTATGCAAGCCAGTAAATTTTTGTGTGTGTGTAAACATATACGTGCTCTGTCACTTGTAACCAAAAATATCCTAATACAATGTCAGTCAAGCCCTTTGATCATTACAGAAACTCACAAGTCAAACTTGTGGAGGGGAAAATTCACAGCTGCTGGTGGTGTTTCTACAATGTAGTTCATCTGCACAGCATGGGAGAGGAAGGATGAGAACCTCAGAAAAGGAGACGACCATGGAAATGAATAGCCAGGACCTCCACTTACAAAAGTACATAAATCAAGTAATGAAATAAAAATGATGTATCAAGAAAATGGGCAGGATTCCCAGAATAAATAATTCTTTCTGTTCCCATCATAAGGTGATAGTGGGTATGCCTGGGTAGGAGAGACCTACGTGGTGAGACAGAGAAGATAATAAATGTGACTTTTCCTACCCTCTAAGAAGATCATTTGCCATCTTAGCAAAAAGAGAGAGAGAGAATTTAGGAACAATACACACATATATATTTGTACCCACCTCTTCTATTCTTCAAAGGACCTGAGACTAAAGTTGGCTACAGTTTTATTTGTTGGGTCTCCTAACTGAAATTTGTCAACTTTTAGCTCTACAGTAGCAGAGTGGTAGCAAGGAAAGACCAATATCAAAGAAAGCTGAAAGCTCTGAGGTCTAGTCTCAGCCTGTTCATTATTGCTGTGTAGTCTTGGGAAAGTCCACCAGCCTCTTTGACCTTGAAGGTGTCCCCAAGTTTGGGCCAAACATAATGACCTCAGCTTCTCTCCCAAAAATCAACACACTCTCATCACATTTGGCAGGCCAGTCTCCCCTTTCCCCTGCCCACATACCACCAGTTACCACCACGCTGGCTGTTCCACCTGCACCTCTGCCAATCAGCATCTATTTCAAGATCTACCTACCCTGGAACGTCCTCTTTACTGTCACAGTGTACATATCTCTTCCTTCTGAGTTTTCAGAGCATAGAGTATCAAGCAGGATGTGTAAAATTTCATCTCGTTGAATCCCACCTTCTTCCCATCAGTCTTTGGGTTATGTATTCAGCCACTGCACACTCAAATGCCCGCAGGGGGCAGGGGTGCTGACATTCATGTAAATGCCTGAGGAGCGTGGGAGGTAAGACGACGGGGTGAGGTGTATAACTGAAAGTAACACTTACCTAGTTACCATGATTTCTCAAATATTACGCAGACATAATAGCCAAACCAAATGCACATGCAACAATGTCAGACCGATGGACCACCACTGTAGACAATCCTCATATCATCTCAGCCATCCCATGATCAAGAATCCTAACTGAAACTGGTTATAAGATGCACGCTATTTCCTATTCCATGTTATTTCAGCTCTATTAGAAATCTTTTAGGAATCAATGAATACCTGGAGACTTTGCTACCCTAGGAAGCACTCACCTATCTCCAATCTCTTGTATTGTTTCATAATTATTTCCAATGCATAATTGGTCTTACTCCCCAGATATAAGCTCCTTGAGATCAGGACACAAGCCATTGTGTGGCATATATGGTTGGGTTAGAGACTGATTTTCTTCACTTGACTCATGCACTCTGTATCCTGACCATGAGAACATCTCATTTGAAGAGAATTTCTTTGAAGGACCATTTTAGAAAATGACAGATCAAGTAGTGAAGCAATTAAATCCAAAATGCTCACCCACAGGGTACGGGAGAGGCTCTCTCATTTCACTCAGAAATGTTGATTGTGGTATGGTTTTTTTGTTTTGGTACATCTGCAAAGTGAAAATTTCTCAAGCATTCATCACCCAGCAATTACACATAAATGTCGCAATTAAGTTTTCTCTTTACCCAAGCTGATAAGTGTCAGGAGAAAAAAAAGTAAACCACTTTAAATCCACTTAGGCAAGGCAGGTTAAAAAAAACACCTTAATGGGCCAAAATTATGTCAATGACTCTCAGTTTCTTTTGGAAAGGAGAGGAATCGTGATTATCTTCCTGGGGTCCCTATCATTTCATGAACAAGTTGTTCTCACCTACACAGTCAGCAAGGTTAGGTCCTGCTGTCTCTTGAGTGATGCTCATTTAAGTCAAAGCAGCCACCCCATGCCAAGGATGCAGCGCTGAGAAGTCACCAGCATCCTCAGGAAGTGACCAATGAAGAGAGCAGGCTTGCTCTCTGTTGCTGAAAGTGGAACGAAGGAACTTTTTAGGGCTTCATAAACTTCTTTAAGGAAAGAAACACCTGTATCCATGCCCAGAACAGAGTTGACACTCAATACTGATCTGCAGATGAGTGTTGCATAAGTGAATAATTTCCTAACTTGGTTAGGTTTTCTATTTGGTAGTTTTGCAAAAGGAAGGAAAACAGAGGTAGAGAATGTACATGTTGATAATCAAATGGCATGTATTTATTTTATTGTGGAATGGAAATGAGACTTGCTATTTTTTTTTAAAGTTGTGTATACGTGTGTTTGTTTGTTTGTTTGTTTGTTGAATGTATTTTTGGCTGCGTTGTGTCTTCGTTGTTGCGCGCGGGCTTTTTTTTTTTTTTTTTTTTTTGCGTTACGCGGGCCTCTCACTGTTGTGGTCTCTCCCGTTGCGGAGCACAGGCTCCGGATGCGCAGGCTCAGCGGCCATGGCTCAGGGGCCTAGCCGCTCCGTGGCATGTAGGATCTTCCCGGACCGGGGCACAAACCCGTGTCCCGTGCATCAGCAAGCGGACTCTCAACCTCTGTGCCACCAAAGCCTACGCGCGGGCTTTCTCTAGTTGCAGCGAGCGGGGGCTATTCTTCGTTGCGGTGCGCGGGGCTTCTCGTTGCGGTGGTTTCTCTTGTTGCAGAGAATGAGCTCTCAGCGCGTGGGCTTCAGCAGTTGTGGTGCACAGGCTCAGTAGTTGTGGCTCGTGGGCTCTAGAGCGCAGGCTCAGTAGTTGTGGCGCACGGGCTTAGTTGCTCCGCAGCATGTGGGATCTTCCCGGACCAGGGCTTAAACCCGTGTCCCCTGCATTGGCAGGTGGATTCTTAACCACTGCACTAGCAGGGAAGTCCCTACCTCTGTTTCAATGAGTTTACTCGATAAGAACGAAAACTTCCCCAGAACATCTTACCTTTGTGCATGACCTCATTAACATTAAGAAATTAAGCTCTGGGGGAAAAGAATATTGACATATTTAGGCTATTCATGATAATAAAAATAACAATATTTACAAAGTACTTATCATGTTCAAAGAACTTTACCTGTATTTTTATAAGTAATCCTCCTAACAATCATTTGAAATAACTAATATTATTCTCCATTTTACAGGTGAGAAAACTGAGACAGAGACAGATTAATTATCTTACCCACAGGATTTAATTATTAAAGAGTAGCATTGGGATATGAACCCAGGCAACCTAAGTTCAGAGGTGGGAAATACAAATATTCTATTGTTTCTTTTAAAATCCCACCTTTATTGCATCAACTGGTGCCCCAGTGACTTGCTTTCGTGAGACACCTGTGTTCCTAAAGGGGCAACTACCTTAAACTCACGAACTGGCATCTCCAAGTCTCTCCTCCAGGGGACACAATTCTTTTATCAGATATCTTTCATTAGCAGAGCAATTTGGTCACTTATGTTTTAGAAACTTGGACATGAGCCCAGTCAAACAGGTTGCTCTCTAGCAGGACCCCTCAGAGCCTTCAACATGCCAATGTACATGGCACAGGGAACTCTACTCAGTGCTCTGCGGTGACCTAAATGAGAAAGAAATCCAAAAAAGAGTGGGTATATGTATACGTATGACTGATTCACTTTTTTGTACAGCAAGAAACCAACATAACATTTTAAAGCAACTATACTCCAATAAAAATTAATTTTAAAAAAATGCAAACGCCTCAGCATTGCCTACCAGACCAGACCCATCATGATCTGGCTTCTTCAGACCTTCCCAAACGTGAGCCACTGCACTCACTTCCCACCCCCATGCTCTAATCACACTCTCCCATCTTCAGTACTTCTCACCAGCCCATCTCTTCACTGCCTCGAAGTCTTAGCTCCCCCTATATTCTCCCAGCTCTTTGCATGGCGAACTCCTCCCTCTCCCCCTTCAGGTCTCAGCTGAAATGTCAGTTCCTTCAGAAAGCCTTTCCAACTGCCCTGTCTGAAACCCATATGGCCCATCCCGGTGTCCTGCTCCTATTACTTTTTTTATTTCCTTCACACACCTTGTTCATTTATTTACATACTTGATTACTGACTATTGATACTTTTCTAAATAAAAGGCCCATGAGGACACAAGGTCCAGAAGGACAAGGACACTGTCTTATGTGGTGAAGGATCCTCACCACTTAGCACAATCCCTGACACATACAGATGCACAGTAAATGTCTGTCAAGTCAATGAATAAATCTCTAAGAAGTAGACCCAATTTACTCTATTTCCTAAACCAATCTGACCATGCCCCCACTTTGTGTTTTGACTGAAGTATAGTTGATTCACAATGTGACAGTTTCAGGTGTACAGCAAAGTGTACAAAATATATTTTTTTCAGATATTTTCCATTATAGGTTATTACAAGATAGTGAATATACTTCACTGTGCTGTAGAGTAGGACCTTGTTGTTTATCCTTGTATATATAGTAGTGTGTATCTGCTAATCCCAAGCTCCTAATTGAACCCTCCCCCTCCTTTCACCTTTGGTAACCATAAGTTTGTTTTCTATGTCTGTGAGTCTATTTCTGTTTTGAAAATAAGTTCATTTATATCATTTTTTTAGATTCCACATATAAGTGGTATCTTATTATACGGTCTTTCTCTGTCTGACTTACTTCACTTAGTATGATAATCTCTAGGTCCACCTATGTTGCTGAAAATGGCTGAGTAATATTCCATTGTATATATGTACCACATCTTCTCTATCCATTCATGTCGATGGACACTTAGGTGGCTTCCATGTCTTAGCTATTGTGAATAGTGCTGCTATGAACATTGGGTGTGTATGTATCTTTTCAAAGTAGAGTATTCTCTGGCTATATGCCCAGGAGTGGGGTTACTGGATCATATGGTAATTCTATTTTTAGTTTTCTAAGGAACCTCCATACTGTTCTCCATAGTGGCTGTACCAATTGACATTCCCACCAACTGTGTAGGAGGGTTCCCTTTTCTCCACACCCTCTCCAGCATTTATTATTTGTAGACTTTTTAATGATGGCCATTCTGACTGGTGTTAGGTGATACCTCATTGTAGTTTTGATTTTCATTTCTCTAACAATTAACAATGTTGAGCATCTTTTCATGTGCCAGTTGACCATCTGTATGTCTTCTTTGGAGAAATGTCTATTTGGGTCTTCTGTCCATTTTTCTATTGGGTTGTTTTTTTTATATTGAACTGTATGAGCTGTTCATATATTTTGGAAATTAAGCCCTTGTTGATAGCATCATTTGCAAATATTTTCTCCCACTCAATAGGTTGTCTTTTCATTTTGTTTATGGTTTCTTTTGCTGTGCAGAAGTTTATGTGATTAGATTCCATTTGTTTATTTTTGCTTTTATTTCTTTTGCACTGGGAGACTGACCTAAGAAAACAATGATACGATTTATGTCAGAGAATGTTTTGCCTACTTTCTATTCTAGGAGTTTTTTGGTGTCATGTCTTATATTTAAGTCTTTAAGCAATTTTTGGTTTGTTTTTGAGTATGGTGTGAGGGAGTATTCTAACTTCATTGATTTACACATGGCTGTCCAGCTTTCCCAACATCACTTGCTGAAGAGACTGTCTTTTCTCCATTGTATGTTCTTGCCTCCTTCGTTGAAGATTAATTGATCATAGGTGTGTGGGTTTATTTCTGGGCTCTCTGTTCTGTTCCATTGATCCATATGTCTGTTTTTGCCAATACCATGCTCTTTTGTAGCTTTTATTGTAGCTTTGTAGTACTGTCTGAAGTCTGGGAGGGTTATGCCTCTAGCTTTGTTCTTTTTCCTCAGGATTGTTTCGCAATTCTGGGTCTTTTGTGGTTCCATATACGTTTCAAGATTATTTGTTCTAGTTCTGTGAAAAATGTCATCTGTAATTTGATAGGGATCACATTAAATCTGTAGATTGCTTTGGGTAGTGTGGTCACTTTAACAATATTATTTCTCTGATGGGCAGCTTTGGTTTAAGGACTCCACATCAGCTTTGCCAAACTATCTTGGAATTAAAATGCAGCCTAAGGCCTTCTACTCAATCAACCAAGCTTCTTTCCTTCCTTCCTCCCTTCTCCCCTTCCTCCCTTCTCTTTCTCTGGTTCATAAGGAACAGTCCTACATGGCACTCTGATAGCTCTCTTGCTCTCTCAGCCTTCTTTTACTCCATCCCCATTTTCCTTCACAGGTGTTTCTTAATCTCTTACAGGTCTAATCTATTGTATTTGTTTCCTAGGATTGTGGTAACAAAAGCTCAGACTGAGTGGCTTAAACAACCAATTTTAGTGTCTCACATTTCCAGAAGCTAGAAATTAAGATAAAAGTTTTAGCAGCGTTGGTTTCTTCTGGCAGCTGTGATGGAAAATCTGTTCCAGGCTTCTCTCCTAGGTTTTTGTAGCCTCAGGTGTTCCTTGAATTCTCTTCTCCCTGTATCTTTACACCATCTTCCTTCTGTACATGTCTGTCTTTGTGTCCAAATTTGCTTTTTATAATGACAGAGTCATATTGCATTAGGGTTCATTCTAATGACCTATCTTAACTTGATCACCTGCAAAGATTCTACTTCCAGAGAAGATCACTTTCACAGGTACTGGGGGCTAGAATTTAACATCTTTTTTGGGGGGGACACAATTCAACCCACAACATTTAGTGTGTCCTTCTGGGAGGACCTGAGCTAACAAAAAGGGAATTCAGAAATTTCAATAAGTCTATTTATATTTAAAACAGGCATCACTTCTAGAATTACCATTTGTCCTAGTTGTAGTTTTGAAGATGGAAAATCCTGTATTCTTTAAGCTATAAAAAGTGCTAGACATAGTTAAATTAATCTAATGGGACATAATTATACTAATTAGATGCATTTAAACATTTTATCAGAAATACCCCACAATATTAATTTTAAGGAACAGCTATTTTAAGGTATGCCAGAGATAGGATAATTTAATTTTTCCTTTATTTTGAATAATAATGAGACGCATTTAGTCTCTTTCTGCTTTCACAAACTGTGTTCCATGGAATACAATCTTTCTGTGAGACATAATAGATACTAAAAAGTGGCGGGGAGGGAGGTAGAGATCAAGATGACAGAATAGAAGGATGTGAAGTTCATCTCCTCACACAAATACATCAAAAATACAACTGCATGTGGAATAATTCTCACAGAATACCTACTGAACACTGGCAGAAGATCTCATACAACCAAAGGTGCAAGAAAGATCACCACATAACTGGGTAGGACAAAAGAAAAAAAACGGGAATCAGGATGGGACCTGACCCTGGAGGGAGCTGTGAAAGAGGAAAGGTTCCCTCGCCCCGGGAAGACCCTTCACTGGCTGGGAGATGAGCCGGACAGGAAGGGAGTAGCCGAGGCTCAGAGGAGAGTGCAGCAGCCAGCTTGCGTCAGGCAGAACGGAGAGACATCAGCTCAGAGGGTTGTGGCTACCTCGCTGCACTCCCCAGCCAGAGACATGCACCTCTGGTGTGCACAGCAGCTGGATGCTGAAACTCAGGATTCAGCAGACAGACCCAGGGAGAGGACTCAGCATGGCTGCATGGAGACAGCCCAAAGGGCCTGAAATGTGGTCCAAGCCACAACTGGGGGTGTGTTTGATTTGCCTTCCCCATACTGCCTAGTCTTTAAAAAATTACTAATAAAGGAACTACTTTTTCCTGTGAAGAACACAAGTATTGATCAGTCCCTCTCCAGTGTCTCACCTCTAGGATAACTGCAAATCCTAGAGTTAGACAATTAAAGATTTCATTCCTCTGTCATCATCAGGCATGGTGATGTGCCCTTAGTTGGTCTAATTGTAGTCTCTCTGTCTACCCAAGTTCCCAGGGAAGAGGCTCTCTTCTTACAAGGGTTGTAAACTGTGGGATGTGAAGTCCTAAATGTCTCTATATGAGCTGGGGTCTTCTTGCCAGCACTTTATCAGCTTGTGCCTCTCCCTCCCTTATCTACTAACCTCTGGCCAAAAAGGCCTTCTTTCAGATTCTCAGATGCTTTTAGTCTTATCTTGATTGAGGACTTTGCCCAGAATGCCCTCTCTTCTTCCCCTGGCCACTCTTGCACTTGGTCAGCTCATCCTTCAAACCCTGGCTTAAACATCCTCATTAGACATGCCTTGTACCATCCCTGAGGTCTCTAAAGCATTAGTAAGTCAACATATCCAAATCCAGATTCATGATCATCTCCCCAGACGTGGTCCTCCAGCTCTGTGAACAGTTCCACCATCTACAGAGTTGCACAAGCGAGCATCACTAGTCTTGATCTGCTAGTGACGATTGTGTCTACCCTATAGGTAGAGCCATCTGAGAGCTGAAGATGCAGAACGCTGGCTCCAGCTGTGACTGACACTATCGAATAAGCAAGCCAAGACACCTGCTGTCCTTCTTAAGCTAGTTTGAACAGGGTTTCTATTACTACATCCAAAACAGTCCAAGTTAAAAGTTTATTATCATTATCATCATCATTATCAACCCCATCATTAATATGTTTGTTGTTATTATTGTTATCTATTTGGAAAAAGAAGCAAACCCATCTCTGTAGGAGATGTGCATATGAACTCATTAGTGAATAACACAGTAGCCTTGATGCCAAGTCAGAGCTTCATCCAGATAAATGGGTTTAGGGGCTAGAACATCAGAAGTGAGCTTTCTCGCTCAGGTTTCACTGCCCTTAACCTTCAGCAGTGCTCATTTTTCACATTCACCAAAACCTTTTCACTAAATTTTTAGTACTCCATTCATCCGTCCACCTGGGTGTCACTGGGAGTGATTTAGAAAGATTACAGATCTCTGTGCCTTTCCATTGTCCTTAGAACACAGACAAAAATCTAGCCTGAGATCTCAGGGCAGCATGAACCACAAATGCCATGACGTTAAGTCTAATCTCTATAGGGGGATGAAAGTGGTGTGGGGAAGACTGGGTGGAACACATGACCTAGGGTAAGTCCATCAGCACATTCAATGATCCTGGCCACGGTGACTGATTCAGCAATGGGCATGTAACCTCATTTTGACCATCAACTTGAGAAACCAAGGATGTATATATGCTGAGAATGCTGAGACAAAGACTCTCTTTCCTGAATAAGTGTGAAACCCCAGAAACTTATGACAACCATCCTGGGACCCCAAGGTGAATCAGCCTTACGATGCAGTTGAACCTGGGGAATAAAAAGCAGAAATGGTGAAGAAATACCTGGACCTCTGTCAGAGTGTTGAGTTACTAGATCAAGCCTCACTTGGAGCCAGATACTCCTGGACGTTTTGGTTGCTTGAATGAATATATTTCCTTTATAGTTTGAGCCTGTGTCACAGACTTTTCTATAATTGCAACTAAAGCATCCTAAGAGATTTATTTTTATATACATCCTTTTTCTGCAAGAAGAGTCAAATTTTTCATCAGATTCTGAAGATATCTGTGACCCCTAAGAATATTTTAAAACCCTGGACTAAAGAATCTCTAAGATTTTTTGCAACATTGGCATTCTGTGATCTTCCAGTTGATTTTGTTTTAAATTCCAACTTTAGCTGATAATGCATGAAACTAGGCGATCTAAAAAATATGTTTTCAAATAAAAGTGGATTTCCCTATTATAAAAAGAAACATTAGAAAAATATTTGAAAATATGAAAAAATATAAAATAACAGAGAAAGCTACTGTTAATATTTGGGGGTTATTTTTCTATGCACTTTACACATAATTTTATGGAAGTTTTAATGTGGGGAAGCTCATAATATATATATATTTTTTTTCATCTGGCTTTTTCTCACTTGACATTATAACATAAGCATTTCTCCAGATTATTAGAAACCTTTTGTAAACATCCTTTTCAGTGGCTGCATAACCTCCTACTGAGCACTATAATTTCCTTAATGTGAGACAAACTGAGGTTGTTGCTTTTCTGATCATATTTCTCATTTTTGAAAATGGAGTCTTGCCTGAAAGTAAATGAAGGAACTACCAATGGTGGAAGTGTTCATTGCTATGGCAAGTCAAGGCATGGGGGAGACTGGGGAAGGAGGTGGGGACACACCAGGATGCTCCAGAGCCCTTCTGTCCTCTCTGGGTGTCATCTTCACCTTTCTCTTATTGCACAATACCTTCCTCTTGTTCTGAGGCCACACTGAAGCTTATGGCCATTGGTGGCCTTCAAGTTCCAGGTTCAGCTACCTGGAGAGATTGACCCTAGATAAATCCTGGCTTCAACTAGCTTGAGTCAGGCACTCACCCTCAGCCCATTCAACTCTGCCAGGGTAAAGAGTGGAGGGTACACTGTCACACCGTACAAAATGCTTGCTAGGAACTCACCACCATGGATTTGGGCCTCACCCATGTTAATCACAAGAATGAGCAGTGCCCAGGATTTAAAAAAAAAAAAAAAAAAGACTGGGCTTATTTACTCATGCGCTTAGAAAACAGCCTCAAATTGTTCACCAAAACAAAACAGGTTACAAATATAACACCACCCTCCCCATACACCCGATCCTCAATTTCTCCACTATTCTTTGCACTAAATACCAACCTCTAGAGATGACTTCCCCAACAACTATGAGTTTTCCTGCTAAGCTCCATGCAGTGCTTGGATTACAAGTTACATTTTTCATTACCATGGTTTTTCTTACTCATTTTCTGCCCAATTTCTTCAAGATCAGACTTAGCCGAGGCTACCCTATGCTAATTTTCAAGTATATATGGGCTTTCTTATCGTGTATAACACAAAACACTTCTCTCTGGGATCTGTCCTGACACAGAGCTAAAAAGTTAGCTTATTCTGCATACTGGATTCATTAGGCTTTTTTGGTTTGTTTGTTTTGTTTTTGGTAGGAACAGAAAGGTTGCTTTATTTCAGAGGCCGGCAACCAGGGGAGAAGGTGGATTCGTCCCCAAGAACCAACTCACAATTGCTGTTTAGGGGGCAAGAACTTTTCTTTTTTAACATCTTTATTGGAGTATAATTGGTTTACAATGATGTGTTAGTTTCTGCTGTATAACGAAGTGAATCAGTTATACATACACATATGTTCCCGTATCTCTTACCCCTTGCATCTCCCTCCCTCCCACCCTCCCTATCCCACCCCTCTAGGTGGTCACAAAGCACCGAGCTGATCTCCCTGTGCTATGCGGCTGCTTCCCACTAGCTATCTATTTTACATTTGGTAGTGTATATATGTCCATGCCACTCTCTCACACCGTCCCAGCTTCCCCTTCCCCCTCCCCGTGTCCTCAAGTCCATTCTCTATGTCTGAGTCTTTTGATGTCTCCTGCCTGACTCTGGCTACCCCACGGGTTGCAGAAGTCGGAGTGCAGAAGGCAGTGCAGGGAGGACAGGTGAGAGAAAAGGAACAGAGGATTTAAGGAACTCCTCTGGGCTCCACTGCATGCCTTGTAAACATTCACTAAGAACTCTCTGAAGATTCAACTCTTTTGAAGGGCACAGTTAATAAATGTGTATCTCTAAGGAAACATAAAAGAGCTGGGGTAGCCGGTTGCTTCCTGATCTAATCAATAGCTACACATCTCACATTTATTAACTGTTCACAGTCTGAATGGCATTGACTGAAGAGCTTTCCTTCCTTCAACAGTCTTCCTCCTCACCGAAAAAAATTAATTAGGAACTGTACTAGGTGATGTAAGTGACGCAAATAGAAATAAGGCAGCCTGAATCCTAAAGAAGTTTCCAATCTAATGGGCGAGCAAAAGGTTACAAGGAGGTACAAAGTAGAATCAGAGCTTGGACAAAGAAGGTGATCATTCTGAATGTGAGATTAGAAAAGTTTAGGGAGCAAATAAAATTCACTCTAAGTCCTTAAAAGTAGATACGATCTGGATGAGGGTAAAAGGGACGGGGTAGGTATGGAGAACATAGTCAGGTAAGAGAATAACACAAATAAAAATGAAAGCGATGGTGAAAAAGAAATGGGGCTGTTCAGAGACCATTGGGCTAAGGCATTTGAGCTTTATCTTCCAGGTGATGAGAGAGTCATAGAAGGTTTTCCAGTTGGGGAAAAAAACAGGGTCTATTTTCACTGAAAGAAAGTCACCCTGGAGGCAGCTGAAATGGTTGACTTAGGAAGGGAAGAGAGATTAGAGGCAGAGAAAGCAGTTGAGAGGTTGTGTTATGTTTAAGGCAAGAATGCCCAGGACCAGAATTTTGGCAGTAACAAAAGAAACGATAGAAGAAAACTATGACCTAAGCTTTATGCTTACAACATGTGCTTGAAATTGTTTTCCTGTTCGAGTTCAAAGGAAGGAGGGATTTGTGTGGGCTAGACTGTCAGGGAAAGAGGAGAAAGTTCTTAAGGAAAAACAAATGTACAATTTATTAAAACTGTATGAGGAGGCAGCACTTTATTAAGTATTTCTATGCATCTCTAATTCGGCTTAACATGAGCGCTGTATAAAATCTAAATATTTGATGAGAAAGGAAGAGAGGAAGGAAGGGATGTTGGAAACACCATAAACTGTGGCTCTGAGGCCTGCTAAACACACTTGCTCAGAAAACTTAGCAGGTCAGGCTAATTACCTTTAGTGAGAGCTAAAATCAGATGGATATGATAGAACTGAAGGATGAGCTTCTTGACCATCACATAGGGCTAAATACGGGGATGATCCATTGTTTGTCGAGCAGGGTAGTGTGGGGTTGTAGAGGTGTCATGAGTCAAGTGGTCTAAGGGTGGTCTGTGATTTACGGCATAAAAGATGATGTCATCTCCTTTATGGTTGTTTCCTTTATCCATCAACCAAGATCTTCCTTACCGTATTGGAAGGAAGAACATTTGCCACCAAAATGACTGACCAATATTTGGAAACACAGGCCACGAGCAAACCTTTTAAGAAAGACCCCGGCATTTTCTACTCCCTCTCTGTTTGCAACTCTACAAGTGAGAAGACAGTGTTGGACAAAGGGTAAACTATCAGGCTGTTTCTGTGGAGATCAGGCATTTTCTACTCCCTCTCTGTTTGCAACTCTACAAGTGAGAAGACAGTGTTGGACAAAGGGTAAACTATCAGGCTGTTTCTGTGGAGATGCTGGTTATCTTTGCTTAGGAGTTTCTCCATGGGTAAAATGAGGTTTAATTATCTGCCCTGTTTTTGTAAAAGTGTTCTTGAGGGGACTGAATGATACAAGGTGTGTGCAAATGCCTTGAAAGCAAAATGCGCAAAGTAAACTGCACACAGTCAAGAAATATTAGATTCAAAATTTCAACCTGAGTAAGTGGATTGCAACTGCAACAGAAAAAAAAAATTGCAAAAACAAAACGAACCCTTGTCTTATATACGCAGTATGTGCCAACCACTGGGCTAGAGGTTTTACTTGCATCATCTCATTAGATTCTCATAATCTGAGATTTTTATTCCTCTTTTTCACATGAGAACACTGAGACTAAGAGAAGTGAAGGGCCAGGTTCAACATCACGTAACTAGTAACAGAATGGAATTTGAACCCAAGCTAGCTCCTATTAGAGCTTAATCATGTAACCTCTATACTACACTGCCTCTGAGGGGCCCCAAGCATGAGAAATGAGGCATGGGATGAGTACATTATAAGTACAGTGACATACGCAGAACAGTAGAAAATAACGGTGGTACGAAAGAATGGGTGGATGAATAGGTGGATAAATTTATATATTTACTGATATAAAGGCCTCCCATTTTGCTCTCAAATTATCTTCTGCTAACTTGTATTATTTTTAAATTCTTTTTACAGTATTACTCATAAAAAGATGGAAAATGACTTTCGAGGAACAGATTCTCAAAATTACTAGAATAAAGCATTTTAGAGATTTAGAATGAGACAGTGCCTTGAAGCCAGCCCTTTGACATCTCGTTTCTAGGCATGGCGGATCCAACTCTCCCCAGTTTCCTGGTCCAGTAACTATTCTATCCTCAAAGGCTGCTCTGGGAAAGATCACTCTCGCAAGCTTCCAGAAGGACATGTCCATGGAAAATGTTAATAGCCAGGTATTTACACGGCTCTGTCACAAACGAATAAGTACCATTAATGGATGCATTTATGGTGCTGCTATAAATTCTATATGTTCTGTACGCTAAGTAAAACTTTCTCTATCTTCTAGTTGTTTTGTCTGTGGAAGGGGAGAGGTAGTACCTTTCTAGTTCTACCACTAAGTGACAGTATGATCCTGGGAAGTTCACCACCTCTTTGAGCTTCAGTTTTCTGACCCATAAAATGGGAACAATAATGGGGCTTGGGCTTCCCTGGTGGTGCAGTGGTTGAAAATATGCCTGCCAATGCAGGGGACACGGGTTCGAGCCGTGGTCTGGGAAGATCCCACATGCCGCGGAGCAACTAGGCCCGTGAGCCACAACTACTGAGCCTGCGCGTCTGGAGCCTGTGCTCCGCAACAAGAGAGGCCGCGATACTGAGAGGCCCGTGCACCGCGATGAAGAATGGCCCCCGCTTGCCCCAACTAGAGAAAGCCCTCACACAGAAACGAAGACCCAACACAGCCAAAAATAAATCAGTAAATTAATTAATTTAAAAAAAATAATGGTGCTCATCTCTACGGTTATTCTGAAGATAAAGTGAAATAATATACATTAAGTATTTAATGTGGTACCAGGAATATAGTCATATTCCTTAACTGTGCACTGGTTTATAATTATTACTCTTATCATTAGTGATCCATTTACCTGGAGAACCTTCATGACCCATCCTCCAGCAGCAAAAGTGCCTGTTCTGTAATCATTAAGATGTTTCTCTTAAAAAAAAAAAAAAAAGGAAACAGTATTTTTTTTCTTCCACTACTAATTTATCTGAAATGAAAATTGTATCAGGTATCTCATACCTGATAAAATAAAAGAGAACCAAGTGACTTGCAACCCCTCCACATGCCTATAAATTGTAGGTGGGGTGTTCATGTTCTCAACATGTTATAGTCCTTCCAAGGTACAAAGAGGAATGACCATCGGATAAAGTGCCAGAGACGCAGGTGGCCCCGACGGCAAGAGTGAAAGGCTTGTTGGGAACAGTAAATTAGAGTCCGGTCGCCATGGCTCCCCACCATACAATACAGTTGATTTTAGCACTGCAGCACCACATCCTATGGTTAGCACAATGCCCGTGACTTAGGCTTTCCACAGTTCCTGATGCCTTTTCCTTTGGGCTCAAAGTAGTAATCCTTCAGTAGAAGAATGGTATTTCATTTCACAGCCAGTTCTTTTTGGATCTCAGAGTTTCTCAGAACTTAAAGCCATGTAACTGATCTGGCAGAGATCCAGATCAGTTGGGGTTGTGGACAACGTCCAGAACGACAGAGCTAAGATGGTAATAGAGCTGCAGTTCTGCACCAGGATTTGACACCGTGGATCAGGAAGTGAGGGTGTAGGAACAGAGGTTCTTAGCAGTAACTAGTGTGAACCATAGCATCCTAACTCTGGAAAGGCTTTAGGGAATTCTGTCATTCCCAGCTGGCAAACGGGTGGCCTCAAGTCAGAATACACCCAAAGGAGACTTTTGTTTGATGCACACAGCTTTTAAAGATTAATTTGTAGGAGAGAGTAACATTTAAAATTGGGAAATTACAGATAAAAATCTAAATTTCCTGGCTCCTCATAAAGAATCTGAAGACTGTGACAATCCTAGGTCCAGCAGCAACAATCTGAGTATCAGATGCCCCCTTCAAGGCTTTACCAGGGTCCTCATCACCTCTCAAATCTCCTCAACATCAAGGCCAAAGGAGAGCCATCACTTACACTGAGAGTGTACTATAATATTTCCTGTAAACACATTTCCATCAGAAGTAGGGGAGTACAATATAGACCGAGAGAGCTTGTTTTTTCCAAGAAAGATGGCAGAGAGTAAACTGTAAGGACAATTTCTATGTATTTAATATCCAAACAAACCATGCCTTTTTGTAAAGAATGTAATTTAAGACAGACACAACTGTGAAACAAACACATCCTGATTTAGTCATGATTCACCTCTCTGGTCCCACTGATATCTGAGTTTGTAGCCCTGGGCTAATCTGACTGCATCATTGTACAGGAGGAAAAACTGAGGCACAGAGAAAATGCCAAACCTCAGGAACACAGACCTCAGAGTGTCCTTGACCACTCTAGCACCAGGATATAAATCTATGAAAAAGTAACTCACAGTAAACTAGCAGGTGTCCAAGTGAATGGTTTGTGCTAAAAAGACAGACAGTGGAATAAAGCAGTCAGGAAGAGTGGGCATAGGAGTAGGGTTTGACCTAAATTTTGAAGGAAGGTATTTTGGACACATCATAGGCAACATCATGTGCAACACTGCAAATCCTTCAGGTGGTGACCAGCTCTGTGGAGCCTTCTATCAGCTTTGCACAGGTCCTGCTCTGAGGCTTGGCATTCACACGTGCACAACCCAAAAGTGCATGGGTGTTAATACTCCTTGGAGTAATCATTGAATAAAGGGGATGGGAACTAATGGCTAAATGTGTCCCTCTTTATTTCCTCCAAGTTCACACTTGTAAGACAACCTCATATGACTTCTCAAAAGCAACACTCTCCTGGTGTGGAGAAAAGGGAACCGTCCTGTACCACTGGTGGGAATATAAATTTCTGCAGCCGCTATGGAGAACAGTATGGAGGTTCCTTAAAAGCTAAAAGTAGAGTTACCATATGATCCAGCAATCCCTCTCCTGGGCACATATCCAGAGAAAACTCTACTTCGAAAAGATACATGCACCCCAATGTTAATAGAGCACTATTTACAATAGCCAGGACATGGAAGCAATGTAAGTGTCCATCGACAGATGAATGGATAAAGAAGATGCGGTACATATAAACAATGGAATATTACTCAGCCATAAAAAGAATGAAATAATGGCATTTGCAACAACATGGATGGACCTAGAGATTATCACACTAAGTGTAGTCAGTCAGACACAGAAAGACAAATACCATATGATATCACATATGTGGAATCTAAAATATGATACAAATGAACTTATTTACAAAACAGAAACAGATGCACAGTCATAGAAAACAAACTTATGGTTACCAAAGGGGAAAGAGTGGGGAGGGATAAATTAGGAGTTTGGGATTAGCAGATACAAACTATTAATACTATACATAAAATAAACAACAAGGTCCTACTGTATAGCACAGGGAATTATATTCAATATCTTATAATAAACCATAATGGAAAAGAAAATGAAAAAGAATATATCTATATTATATATAGATATCTGAATCACTTTGCTATACACCTGAAACACAATATTGTAAATCAACTATACTTCAATTTTTAAAAAAAGGAACACCCTCCTGTAATGGTTGCCAATCCAATGACACATTTCTCTTCTTCCTCCTCCAGGGTTAGTTCAGGCTGCTACTACAAAAATGCCATAGGCTGGGTGGCTTAAACAACAAACATTTATTTTTCACAGTTCTGGAGGCTGGGAAGTTCAAGATCATGACACCAGCAGGTCTGGTGTCTAGTGAGGACCCACTTCCTGGCTTTTAGACAGCTGCCTTCTCACTGTGCCCTTACAAGAGGGAAAAGGAGAGGGAGAGGGATAAAGAGAGGGAGAGGGAGAGGGAACAGGAGAGGGAGAGGGAAAAGGAGAGGGAGAGGGAAAAGGAGAGGGACAGGGAAAAGGAGAGGGACAGGGAAAAGGAGAGGGACAGGGAAAAGGAGAGGGAGAGGGAGAGGGTCTTTTGTGTCTCTTCTTACAAGAGCACTAATCTCATTCATGAGGGATCCACCCTCTTGACCTAATTACCTCTCAAAGCCCTTACCTCCAAATACCATCACACTGAGGATTAGGCTTCAACATATGAATTTTGGAAGAACACATTCAGTCCATAGCGCCCAGTCACCCTAATCATCATTCCTGGTAACAGGGAACACATCCCCCAATAAACTACTCTCCCAGAAGCCTTCATCTCAGGCCTTGCTTTAGGGAACTTAGGCTATAACACAAAGTTCATTGGTAGTAGAAAGTAGATATCATTTCAAATAGGAAGGAAGGCAGGTGGTATTCAGAGGACAGGACTGCATATCTACAATGTAACCCTTTTTGGCAAAAGAATACCTAGGAATAACTGGTTTCCTTGGTATTTTATCATACAAACTCTTGTAAGTTTTAATTAAAGGATGTTAGAAATGTCCTAAGAACACCCTGCCCAGTGACTCATTCCCAAAAGTAGTTGAAAGAGAACTGTAAGTTTAAAACATCACAGGAGTTAGGATTGAGGTTTATTTTCTTTTCACTTTAATAGTCAAGTCAAAATATTTAAGAAATTTTCAACTGAATACAACAGCCAAAATTTTTAGAGTTCTCTCAAGATGTCCAAAAATTCAAATTATGTCATTATTTAAGACAGTGTTTTATATTTTAAGTGGGTTTTAATTTTATAGTCTGGTTTGACATTTCTTGATAATTTTTATGAGTGAAGTCCATGTTTTTTTCCTTTCAGGATACCAAAGGTAAGATTCAGAATGCTTTCTAAAGGCGCTTAGTCAGGAAAACGTGTGTGTGCTATTTGACAATAGATGAAGATAGTTCTGTCTAGCACTCCTCCCTGGATGACCTTAGCCAAGTTCCTGTCCCTCTGTGCCTCAGTTTCCACTCTGTCAAATGAAGGACCCTAACCATATTCTTAGGAGGAAACCCATACATTTTGTAGTTCAGCCCTAGGCTGTGAATCCCTTAATTAGACGTCCCAGAAAACTAAACATCCCCCTTCAGCATGAATATTCCCCAAAGACCTCCATCACCTGCTTTCCAAAAGAGCCCATTCCTTGTTTTGGAGTGTGCTAACCTTTTCCTACTGGCCAAAGTGCCAGTTTAAAATTCTCTTGAATGGAGAAAAGACAGTTGTTTGTTTTGTGCTTGCTTACTTACTTGTTTATTTATCTGGCTTACAGCAGACTTGCTCCAAATATAATTCAATGTGGCAAAGAAGTTTCACCAGTCTAAGAGTCCCGAATTCACCAAAGCTGTCAATGACTTTCTTGCTATGCTTTGTTTTATGTTCATTTTAGTTAGCTCTGAAATTTCCTTCCAAAAAACTCTTGGATTTTTGTGGCTTTAATGAATTCCCCAGTCTGCAACACTAAGAAACATTCTTTTCCCCAAACACGACATGATTCCTCAGAGCACTGGAAGTGGCGTGACCTGACTGGTGGTAGATACACACCCTAAAAACCCACCTCTGCCCCCACGTAAGCCTGATTCTACTTATTTCTCCGGCCTTCAATCTATATTTCATGTCCAGCGTCAGTATAGCTGGGACTAAATATCAGTTATATTAATCCCAGTCTTGGCCTCAGGATAATACTTCAAAAACTCTTCTCAGAAGCAAGTGCATGGCAGAGAGTTCTCACCTGGCCCTCTCCTTGACTCCAGCCTGGGAAGATCTGGAATCAGGCACTGGCTGGGTCCTCTGGTGTGGGTACCATCTGATGAACCATCTGTAGGTGTCAGAGCCTGGCTGACATCCAGATCTTTCCTTCTGGCTGGACTTCATTGGCCAAATGTGGCCTTTTAGCTCACATCTGTCCTCCAGGCTGGCCACATAGTGGGTACTAGTATTTTGGCAGAGTGTAAAAGCGCCCCCATTACAGCTGTCTCTGGGTGGTCCTGCACATCCAATCCTCTTAATTAGGTGACTTGTCTTAAGCTCACTATTCAGAATCTTGCCCCTAAATGCAACAGTATAGTCTTCCCCATAGAGATTTTGCACATTTTTCACTAGATTCACTCCTAGGTACTTGGTATTATGCTTGCTTCTATAATGAAATCTATATTTTAAACTTCTTTTCCTATTTGTTTCTGGTTTATGGAACCATAGCTCGATTCCTACAGTAAAATTTTGTGATCACAGGCTCAGTAATAATGCAGATTTGGATATAAAACGGTTGGTGTTTGAGTTCTCTGTCTGGCCTCCATTCTCATACGTACGTGGCCTAAAGTTTGTGTCTTCTGGGGGCAGGAGGGACATAATTAGGAAGTGACTGCTTCAGCTTCATGGCCATGTGGGACTTCCCTGGGTCAGTATACAGTCAATTGGGTAAAGACTAAGTTTCATCATTGTCATTTTGTACTTGGCGGGTCAACAAACATCATCTAAATTATTTTACTTTACATGAACCTCACCAGAAACGAACCCTTACATTTTACTGAGTGCATTTTTGGACCACGCTTATAACATTATGGTGGGATATTGAAGCATACTGATTTCATTCCCAGCAATCTTGCTAAATTTGTTTATTGCCTCCAATACTTTGCTATAGATTCCTTAAAATTTTCTATGTCTGCTATAAATAATAAAATTACGGCGGGGGAGACCTTCAAGATGGTGGAGGAGTAAGACATGGAGATCACCTTCCTCCCCACAAATATATCAAAAATACATCTACATGTGGAACAGCTCCTACAGAACACCTACTGAACGCTGGCAGAAGACCTCAGATTTCCCAAAAGGCAAGAAACTCCCCACGTACCTGGGTAGGGCAAAAGAAAAAAGAAAAAACAGAGACAAAAGAATATACACAGGACCTAAACCTCTGGGAGGCAGCTGTGAAGGAGGAAAAGTTTCCACACACTAGGAAGCCCCTTCACTGGTGGAGACGGGGGGTGGCGGGGGGAAGCTTTGGAGCCACAGAGGAGAGCGCAGCAACAGGGGTGTGGAGGGCAAAGCGGAGAGATTCCTGCACAGAGGATCGGTGCTGACCAGCACTCACCACCCCGAGAGGCTTGTCTGCTCACCCGCCGGGACGGGTGGGGTTTGGGAGCTGAGGCTCAGGGTTCGGAGTTCAGACCCAGGGAGAGGACTGGGGTTGGCTGCGTGAACACAGCCTGAAGAGGGCTAGTGCGCCACAGCTAACCGGGAGGGAGTCCGAGAAAAGGTCTGGAGCTGCCTAAAGGCAAGAGACCATTGTTTCAGGGTGCGCGAGGAAAGGGGATCCAGAGCACCGCCTAAACAAGCTCCAGAGACGGATGTGAGCCGCGGCTATTAGCGCAGACACCAGAGACAGGCATGAATCACTAATGCTGCTGCTGCAGTCACCAAGAATCCAGTGTGCAAGCACAGGTCACTATCCATAACCGCCCCCTGGAGCCTGTGCAGCCCCCAACTGCCAGGGTCCCACGATCCAGGGACAACTTCCCTGGGAGAACACACAGCGCACCTCAGGCTGTTGCAACGTCATGGCAGCCTCTGCCGCTGCAGGCTCGCCCTGTATTCCAATTATGACTTCCGTACTCCTCCCTCTCCCCGGCATGAGTGCGCCACAGCCCCCTAATCAGCCAGTGCTTTAACCCCTCCTCTCCGGGCAGGGAGCAGGTGCCTAAGGACAGCCTACACGCAGAGGTGGACCAAAACGAAACCTGAACCCCGGGAGCTGTGCGAACAAAGAAGAGAAAAGGAAACTTCTCCATGCAGCCTCAGGAGCAGCGGATGAAATCCCCACAATCAACTTGATGTACCCTGTAACTGTGGAATACCTGAATAGATAATGTATCACCCCAAAATTGAGGTGGTGGACTTTGGGTTTGCTGTCTGTGACTGACTTGTTTCTGATTTTTATGTTTATCTTAGTATAGTTTTTGGTGCTTGTTATCATTGGGGATTTGTTTTATTGCTTTGGTTGCTCTCCTTTTTATTATTACTTTTTAATTTTTTATCTTAATAATTTTTTTACTTTAATAATTTCAGTTTTTTATTTTTAGTTATTTACTTTTTTTTTTTTTCTTTTTTCTCCCTTTTCTTCTAAGCCATGTGGCTAACAGGGTCTTGGTGCTCCGGCCTGGTGTCAGGCCTGAGCCTCTGAGATGGGAGAGCTAAGTTCAGGACACTGGACCAGCAGAGATCTCCTGGTGATATGTAATATCAACTGGTGAGAACTCTCCCAGAGACCTCCATCTCAATGCCAAGACCCAGCTCCACCCAAAGGCCAACAAGCTCCAGGCCTGGATGCCCCATGCCAAATAACTACCAAGAAAGAACACAACCCCACCCATTAGCAGAGAGGCTGCCTAAAATCATAATAAGTTCACAGACACACCAAAACACACCACCAGCTGTGGTCCTGCCAACCAGAAAGACAAGATCCAGTCCCACCCACCAGAACACAGGCACCAGTCCCCTCCACCAAGAATCCTACACAAACCACTGAACCAACCTTAGCCACTGGGGGCAGACACCAAAAACAACGGGAACTATGAACCTGCAGCTTGCGAAAAGGACAGTCCAAACACAGTAAGTTAAGCAAAATGAGAAGACAGAGAAATACGCAGCAGATGAAGGAGCAAGGTAAAAACCCACCAGACCAAACAATTGAAGAAGAATTCAGAGTAATGATAGTAAAGATGATCCAAAATCTTGGAAATAGAATGGAGAAAATACAAGAAACGTTCAACAAGGACCTAGAAGAACTAAAGAGCAAACAAACATGGTAAACAACACAATAAATGAAATTAAAAATTCTCCAGAAGACATCAATAGCAGAATAACTGAGGCAGAAGAACGGATAAGTGACCTGGAAGATAAAATAGTGGAAATAACTACTGAAGAGCAGAATAAAGAAAAAAGAATGAAAAGAACAGAGCATAGTCTCACAGACTTCTGGGGCAACATTAAATGCCCAAACATTTGAATTATAGGGGTCCCAGAAGAAGAAGGAAAAAGAAAGGGACTGAGAAAATATTTGAAGAGATTATAGTGGAAAACTTCCCGAATATGGGAAAGGAAATAGTCAATCAAGTCCAGGAAGGACAGAAAGTCCAATACAGGATAAATTCAAAGAGAAACACGCCAAGACACATATTAATTAAACTATCAAAAATTAAATACAAAGAAAAAATATTAAGAGCAGCAAGGGAAAAGGAACAAATAACATACAAGGAAGGAAATCATATTAAACTTAACAGCTGATCTTTCAGCAGAAACTCTGCAAGCCAGAAGGAAATGACAGGACATATTTAAAATGATGAAAGGGAAAAACCTACAACCAAGATTACTCTACCCAGCGAGGATCTCATTCAGATTTGACAGAGAAACTGAAACCTTTACAGACAAGCAAAAGTTAAGAGAATTCAGCACCACCAAACTACCTTTACAACAAATGCTAAAGGAACTTCTCTAGGCAGGAGACACAAGGGAAGGAAAAGACCTACAATAACTAACTACAAACAATTAAGAAAACTGTAATAGGAACACACATATAATTACCTTAAATGTCAATGGACTAAATGCTCCAACAAAAAGACATAGACTGGCTGAATGGATGCAAAAACAAGACCATACATACGCTGTCTACAAGAAACCCACTTCAGACGTCGGGACACGTACAGACTGAAAGTGAGGGGATGGAAAAAGATATTCCATGCAAATGGAAATCAAAAGAAAGCTGGAGAAGCAATTCTCATAGACAAAATAGACTTTAAAATAAAGACTATTATAAGAGACAAAGAGGACACTACACAATGATCAATGGATCAATCCAGGAAGAAGATATAACAATTGTAAACATTTATGCACCCAACATAGGAGCACCTCAATACATAAGACAAATGCTAACAACCATAAAAGGGGAAATCAACAGTAATGTAATCATAGTAGGAGACTTTAACACCCCACTTACACCAACTGACAGATCATCCAAAATGAAAATAAATAAGGAAACACAAGCTTTAAATGATTCATTAAACAAGATGGACTTAATTGATATTTATAGGACAGTCCATCCAAAAACAACAGAATACACTTTCTTATCAAGTGATCATGGAACATGCTCCAGGATAGATCATATCTTGGGTCACAACACAAGCCTCAGTAAATTTAAGAAAACTAAAATCATATCAAGTATCCTTTCTGACCACAATGCTATGAGACTAGTTATCAATTACAGGAAAAAAACCGTAAAAAATACAAAGAGGTGGAGGCTAAAAAATATGCTACTAAATAACCAAGAGATCACTGAGGAAATCATAATATACCTAGAAACAAATGACAGTGAAAACACGATGGCCTAAAACCTATGGGATGGAGCAAAAGCAGTTCTAAGAGGGAAGTTTATAGCAATACAATCCTACCTCAAAAAACAAACATCTCAAATAGACAACCTAACCTTACACCTAAAGCAATTAGAGAAAGAAGAACAAAAAAAACCCCGAAGATAGTAGAAGGAAAGAAATCATGAAGATCATATCAGAAATAAATGAAAAATAAATGAAGGAATGATAGCAAATATCAATAAAACTGAAAGCTGGTACTTTGAGAAGATAAACACAATTGATAAACCATTAGCCAGACTCATCAAGAAAAAAGGGGAGAAGACTCAAATCAACAGAATTAGAAATGAAAAAGGAGAAGTAACAAATCACACGCAGAAATACAAAGGATCATGAGAGATTACTACAAGCAACTATATGCCAATAAAATGGACAACCGGGAAGAAATGGACAATTCTTAGAAAAGCACTACCTCCCGAGACTGAACCAGGAAGAAATAGAAAATATAAACAGACCAATCACAAGCACTAAAATTGAAGCTGTGATAAAAAATCTTCCAACAAACAAAAGCCCAGGACCAGATGGCTTCACAGGCAAATTCTATCAAACATTTAGAGAAGAGCTAACACCTATCCTTTTCAAACTCTTCCAAAATATAGCAGAGGGAGGAACACTCCCAAACACATTCTAAGAGGCCACCATCACCCTGATACCAAAATCAGAAAAGATGTCACAAAAAAAGAAAACTACAGACCAATATCACTAATGAACATAGATGCAAATATCCTCAACAAAACACTAGCAAACAGAATCCAACAACACATTAAAAGGATCATACACCATGATCAAGTGGTGTTTATGCCAGGAATGTAAGGTTTCTTCAATATATGCAAATCAATCAATGTGATACACCATATTAACAAATTGAAGGATAAAAAGCATATGATCATCTCAATAGATGCTGAAAAGCTTTTGACAAATTCAACACCCATTTATGATAAAAACCCTCCAGAAAGTAGGCGTAGAGGGAACTTACCTCAACATAATAAAGGCCATATGTGACAAACCCACTGCCAACATCATTCTCAATGGTGAAAAAATGAAATCATTTCCTCTAACATGAGGAAGAAGACAAGGTTGCCCACTCTCGCTACTATTATTCAACACAGTTTTGGAAGTTTTAGCCACAGGAATCAGAGAATAAAGAGAAATAAAAGGAATCCAAATTGGGAAAGAAGAAGTAAAGCTGTCACTGTTTGCAGATGATGTGATACTATACATAGAGAATCCTAAAAACGCCACCAGAAAACTACTAGAGCTAATCAATGAATTTGGTAAAGTTGCAGGATACAAAATTAATGCACAGAAATCTCTTGCATTCCTATACACTAACAACAAAAGATAAGAAAGGGAAATTAAGGAAAAAATACCATTCACCATTGCAACAAAATAATAGAATACCTAGGAATAAACCTACCTAAGGAGGTAAAAGTCCTGTATGCAGAAAACTATAAGACACTGATGAAAGAAATCAAAGATAACAGATAGAGAGATACACCATGTTCTTGGATTGGAATAATCAATATTGTGAAAATGACTACCCAAACCAATCTACAGATTCAATGCAATTCCCATCAAATTACCAATGGAATTTTTTGCAGAACTAGAACAAAAAAATCTTAAAATTTATATGGAGACACAAAAGATCCCAAATAGCCAAAGCAATCTTGAGAAAGAAAAGTGGAGCTGGAAGAATCAGACTCCCTGACTTCAGACTATACTACAAAGCTACAGTAAACAAGACAATATGGTACTGACACAAAAACAGAAATATAGATCAATGGAACAGGATAGGAAGCCCAGAGATAAACCCACACACATATGGTCACGTTATCTATGATAAAGGCGGCAAGAATATACAATGGAGAAAAGACAGCCTCTTCAATAAGTGCTCCTGGGAAAACTGGACAGTCACATGTAAAAAATGAAATTAGAACACTGCCTAACACCATACACAAAAAGAAACTCAAAATGGAATAAAGACCTAAATGTAAGGCCAGACACTATAAAACTCTTAGAGGAAAACAGACAGAACACTCTATGACATAAATCATAGGAAGATCCTTTTTGACCCACTTCCTACCAAAATGGAAATAAAAACAAAAGTAAACAAATGGGACCTAATGAAACTTAAAAGTTTTTGCACAGCAAAGGAAACTACAAACAAGACAAAAAGACAACCCTCAGAATGGGACAAAATATTTGCAAAGGAAGCAACTAACAAAGGATTAATCTCCAAAATATACAGGCAGCTCATACAGCACAATATTAAAAAAAAACAAACAACCCAATCCAAAAACGGGCAGGAGACCTAAATAGACATTTCTCCAAAGAAGATATACAGATGGCCAACAAACACCTGAAAGGATGCTCCACATCACTAATCATTAGAGAAATGGAAATCAAAACTACAATAAGATATCATCTCACACCAGTCAGAATGGCCATCATCAGAAAATCTACAAACAACAAATGCTAGAGAGGGTGTGGAGAAAAGGGAATCCTCTTGCACTGCTGGTGGGAATGTAAATTGATACAGCCACTATGGAGAACAGTATGGAGGTTCCTTAAAATACTAAAGATACAATTACAGTATGACCCAGCAATCCCACTAATGGGCATATACCCAGAGAAAACCATATTTCAAAAAGAGACAGGCACCCCAGTGTTCATTGCAGCACTATTTACAATAGCCAGGTCATGGAAGCAACCTAAATGCCTATCAACAGACGAATGGATAAAGAAGGTGTGGTACATACATACAATGGAATATTACTCAGCTATAAAAAGGAACGAAATTGGGTCATTTGTAGAGAGGTGGATGGACTTAGAGACTGTCATACAGAGTGACGTAAGTCAGAAAGAGAAAAACAAATATCGTATATTAACATAAATATGTGGAATCTAGAAAAATGGTACAGATGAACTAGTTGCAAGGCAAAAATAGAGACACAGATGTAGAGAACAAACGTATGGACACCAAGGGGGGAAAGTGGGGGGAAGTGTGGAGGTGGTGGTGGGATGAATTGGGAGATTGGGATTGACATGTATACACTAACATGTATAAAATAGATAATTGATAAGAACCTGCTGTATTAAAAAATAAAATAAAATAAAGTTTAAAAAATTTTAAAAATTTAAAAAAACAAAATATCTTCATTCTTCTTTACAGACAATTTGGGTAACTTATTTACTACCATCTTAACTTATATGCATTTGTTATGCTATTGATTCTTTGCTTTTTAAATTTCACAATATGTTACTATTACTTTTGTAAAGTTCATTACAGGAATAATTCAGAGATAGTGTGGATGTGGTTCTAGATCAACACAAAAAAGCAAGTATTCTGATTCACATGAAGTTTTTGGCTTCCCAGTGCATATGAGTTATATTTATAGTATATTGTAGTCTACTGAGTGTGCAACAGCATCATATCTAAAAATATATATATACCTTAATCAACAAATACTGCTAAAAGAATGCTAACCATCACCTGAGACTTTAGTGAGTTGCAGTTGTAACATCAAAGATCACTGAGCACAGATCACCAAAACAAATGTAACAATCAAAACTTTAAAATATTTCAAGAATCACCAAAATGTGATACAGAGACATGAAGTGAGCAAACGCTGTTGGAAAAATGGTGTGAATAGACTTGCTCAATGCAGGGTTGCCACAAGGCTTCAATTTATAAAAAAACACAGTATCTGCTAAGCTTAATAGTAAGGCCCAATAAAATAAGGTGTGCCTGTATATTTACTCTTTATTGTTTATTTCTTCTTGTACCTCAAATTTTACATCAGAGACCCTTTCCTTCTTCTGAAGTTTCTCCCTTAGAATTTACTTTAGTGAGGACCTGATGGTAGCAAACTCATTTAGTAACCGATTGTGTGAAAATATTTTAATGTTTTTTAAATAACTTGAAAAATAGAAGATATTTCCTTGTAACACTGAGGATAGTACTCCACTGGCTTTCTAGCTTCCTTTTTGTTGTCAAGAATTTGGCTTTCGTTCTAGCACTAGGGCAGGCAAACTATACCCCACAAACAAATCCAGCCCATACCCTGTTTCCATTAACAAAGCTTTATTGTAATATAGCTAAGACCATTCATTACATATCACCTATGGCTTCCCTCACACTAATGGCAGAGCTGAGTGGTTGTGACAAAACTACATGGCCCTCAAAGTTCCAAACAAGTACTTTTTGGCCCCTTTTAGAGAAATTTTGCTGACCCCTAACCTAGCATCCACTCCCTTTGAAGGTAATTTACTTTCCCTGGCTTCTCTGAAGATTTTTTTTTTTCTGTAAATTTCTTCATGTTTATTACAATATGTTTTTTTATTTACTCTGCTAGAAAATTTTTGGAAATCTTGAATCTGTTAGTTGATATCGGTTATCAGTGCTTAGAAATTCTGAATTATTATCTCTTAGTTTTCTATTAGTATGTATAAAACTCACTAATCACTGGTTTCTAAAAAATACACATTTATGTTTCATAATTTCTGCAGGAGGGAATTCAAGAGTGGTTTAGCTGAGCAGTTCTGGATCAGGGTCATTCATAAGATGGCTTTCAGAAATCAGCTGAAGCTGCAATCAACTAAAGGCTTACTAGAGCTGGCTTACCAAAGTGGTTAATTCACATGTCTAGTAAGTTAGTGCTGGCTGTCGGCAGAAAGCCTCAGTTCTCTTAACAATGGCCTCTACATACAACATAGTTTCCCAGTACATGGTGTCTGACTACCTACATAGTAATCAATCCAGGAGAAAGAGAGTTAGGCAGAAGCTTCTCTTTTAATGACTTCATTTTAAAGTTCCCACAGCATTACTGACACCACACTTTACTAATTAAAAGCAACTCACGGGCTTCCCTGGTGGCACAATGTTTGAGAGTCCGCCTGCCGATCCAGGGGACACAGGTTCATGCCCCGGTCCGGGAAGATCCCACATGCCGCGGAGCGGCTGGGCCCGTGAGCCATGGCCGCTGAGCCTGCGCATCCGGAGCCTGTGCTCTGCAACGGGAGAGGCCACAACAGTGAGAGATCCATACCACAAAAAAAAAAAAAAAAAAAGCAACTCACTAAATATAGACAACATGCAAAGAAGAGGTGAATTAAGCTTCATCTAGTAAAGGGAGGAATGTCAAAGAATATGAACATATTTGAAAACCACCATATTATCCCTTATATTTTCCACACTCCTATTTTCTCTCACTTCATTTTTTTCTGGCACTCCCATTAAATATAGGTTAAGCCTTCTCACTGTATCTGTCTTTTACTTCTCTTCTGTATTTTCTAACTCTTTTTTCTCTTTCTACACTATTGGTAACTTCCTCTGACCATCTTCTAGTACATTAATTCTTCCATCAACTATGTCTGATCTGCTATTAACCTCAACCATTTAGTTTTAAATTTCATTTCATTTCAATAGCAATTTTTTTTTTTTTTTTTTTTTTTTGTGGTACGCGGGCCTCTCACTGTTGTGGCCTCTCCTGTTGCGGTGCATAGGCTCTGGACGCGCAGGCTCAGCAGCCATGGCTCACGGGCCCAGCTGCTCCACAGCATGTGGGATCTTCCCGGACCGGGGCACGAACCCGTGTCCCCTGAATCGGCAGGCGGACCCTCAACCACTGTGCCACCAGGGAAGCCCTATTTCAATAGCAATTTTTTGCTCAAAAATAAATTGTTTCTAGAGGGAAGTGCCCAAGATGGCATAGGAGGAAGACCCTGAACTCATCTCCTCCCACAGACACACCAAAATTACAACTACTTACAAAGCATCTATCTATGAGAACAAACTGAAGACTAGCAGAAAAGATTTTCCATGATGAAAAACATAAAGAAGGAACCACAATGAGATGAAATCAAAAGAAAGCTGGGTAGCAACACTTATATAAGACAAAATAGACTTTAAAACAAAGACTGTAACAAGAAACAAAAAGAACATAACATAATGATAAAGGGATTGATCCAACAAGAAGATATAACAATTATAAATATATATGCACCCAACACAGGAGCACCTAAATATATAAAGAAAATATTAACATAAAGGGAGAAACTGACAGTAACAAAAATAGTAGGGGACTTTAACACCCACTTACATCAATGAAAAGAACTTCCAAACAGAAAATCAGTAAGGAAACAGTGGCCTTAAATGACATATTAGATCAGATGGACTTAATATATGTTATATATATATATTATATAATATATAATATATATAGAAAATATATATTATATATTATATAATATATATAATATATATAACATATAACATTATATATATATATAAAATATATATAACATTCTATCAAAAGCAGAACACATTTTTTTCAAGCACACATGGAACATTCTGCAAGACAGATCACAAGCTGGGCCACAAAAAAAAAGTCTCAATAAATTTAAGAAGACTGAAATCATATCAAGCATCTTTTCCAACCACAACAGTACTGGAGTAGAAATCAACAAAAGAATGAAACTACAAAAAAAAATAAATAAATAAAAAGGAAGCTAAACAACATGCTACTTAAAAATTAACGTCATACTGAAGAAAGCAAAGAAGAAATTTAAAAATACCTAGAGACAAATAAAAACAGAAACACAATGACCTAAAATCTATGGGACAGAGCCAAAGCAGTTCTAAGAAGGAAGTTTATAGCAACACAAGCCTAACTCAGGAAACAAACAAAAAATCTCAAACAATCTAATCTTACACATAAAGGAACTAGAGAAAGAAGAACAAACAGAACACAAAGTTAGTGGAAGGAAAGCAATACTAAAGATCAGAGTAGAAATAAATGAAAGAGACTTAAAAAATAATGAAAAATACCAACAAACCTAAGAGCTGTTTCTTTGAAAAGGTAAATATAATTGATAACCCTTTAGCCAGAGTCATGCAGAAAATAAGAGGGCCCAAATAAATAAAATCAGAAAGGAAAGTGGAGAAGTTACAACCAACACCACAGAAATACAGAGAATCATAAGAGATTACTGTGAACAATTAGGTGACAATAAAATGGACAACCCAGAAGAAATGGGTGAGTTCCTAGAAATGTACAATCTCCCAAGACTGAATAGGAAGAAACAGAAAACATAAAGATCAATCACCAGTAATGGAACTGAATCAGTAATTTTTAAATTTCCCCCAAACAGAAATCCAGGACTAGACAGCTTCTGAGGTTAATTCTAACAACCATTTAAAGAAGGGTTAATATATATATCCTTCTCAAACTATTCCAAAGTGTTGAAGAAGAACGAATGCTTCCAATCTCATTCTATGAGGCCATCACCACCCTGATACCAAAAATTAGAGAAAGACACCACAAAAAAGGAAAATTACATGTTAATATTCCTGATGAACATTGATGCAAAAATCTTCAGAAAAATATTAGTGGACTTCCCTGGTAGTGCAGTGGTTAAGAATCTGCCTGCCAATGCAGGGGACACGGGTTCGAACCCTGGACTGGGAAGATCGCACGTACCGCAGAGCAACTAAGCCCGTGTGCCACAGCTACTGAAGCCTGCATGCCTAGACCCCGTGCTCCACAACAAGGGAAGCCACCACAATGAGAAGCCCATGCACCACAACAAAGAGTAGCCCCGACTCGACGCAACTAGAGAAAGCCCGCGAGCAGAAACGAAGACCCAAAGCAATCAAAAACCAAATTCAATGATATATTAAAAGGATCATATACCACGATCAAGTGGGATTTATCCCAGGAATGCAAGGATTCTTCAATATACGCAAATCAATCAATGTGATACACCACATTAACAAATTGCAGAATAAAAAATCATATGATCATCTCAACAGATGTAGAAAAAATCTTCTGACAGAATTCAACGTCCATTTATGATAAAAACTTTTCACAAAGTGGCTATAGAGGGAACATACCTCAATATAATAAAGGCCATATATAACAGACATAAAGCCAACATTATTCTCAACAGTGAAAAGCTGAAACCACTTTCTCTACGATCAGGAACAAAACAAGGATTCCCACTCTTACCACTTTTATTCAACATAGTGTTGTAAGTCCTAGCCTTAGCAATCACAGAAGAAGAAAAATACATCCAATTGGAAAGGAAGAAGTAAACCTGTCACTGTTTTCAGATTACATAATACTATATATAGAAAATCCTAAAGACACCAGCAAAAACTACTAGAATAAATGAATTCAGTAAAATGGCAGGATACAAAATACACAGAAATGCGTTGCCTTTATATATGCTAATAATGAACGATCAGAAAGAGAAATTAAGAAAATAATCATCGAAAAGAATAAAATTCCTAGGAATAAATCTAAATAAAGAGTTAAAAGGCCTTTACCTGGAAAACTATAAGACATTGATAAAAGAAATTGAAGATGACACAAACAAGTGGAAAGATATGCCATGCTCATGGATTGGAAGAATTAATATTGTTAAAATGACCATACTACTCAAGGCAATCCACAGATTCGGTGCAACCCTCAACAAAATACCAACGGCATTTTTCACAGAACTAGAACAAATACTTCTAAAATTTGTATGGAAACACAATAAAACCCTGAATAGCCAAAGCAAGTCTTGAGAAAGAATAACAAACCTGGAGGTATCACGCTCACTGATTTCAAAGTATAGGCATATTTTGTTTTATTGCACTTCACTTTACCACAGTTCACTGATATTGCATTATTTATAAACTGAAGGTTTGTGGCAATCCTGCATGAAGCAAATCTGTTTGTGCCATTTTTCCAACAGCATTTTTTCACTTCATGTCTTTTTCATATTTTGGTAATTCTCACAAAATTTTGAACTTTTTCATTATTATTATATTTGTTATCATATTCTGTGATCAATGATCTTTGATGTTACTACTACAACTCACTGAAGGTTCAAATGATGGTTAGCATTTTTTAACAATAAAATATTTTTAGGGAATATAAGGCTATTGCATACTTAATAGACTAGAGCATAGTGTAAACATAACTTCTGTATGCACTGGGAAACCAAAAAAATTGTGTGACTCTCTTTATCATGATATTCACTTTATTGTGGCAGTCTAGAACTGAACCCGCAATATCTCTGAGGTATCTCTGCCTGTACACTATAAATCTATAGTAATCAAAACAGTATAGTACTGACACAAAGACAGACTTACAGATCAACAGAACGCAATAGAAAGCCCAGAGATAAACCCACGCACCTATGGTCGATTAACCTATGACAAAGCGGCAAGAATATACAAAGGGAAAAAGACAGCCTCTTCAGTAAATGATGTTGGGAAAACTGGACAACTACATGTAAAAGTATCATACTGGACTGCTTTCTCATACCATATACAAAAATAAGCTCAAAATGGATTAACGATTAAATGTAAGGCCTGAAACCATAAAATTCCTTGAAGAAAATGTGGGCAGTACACTCTTTAACATCAGTCTTAGCAATATTTTTTTGGATCTGTTTCCTCAAACAAGAGAAAAAAAAGCAAAAATAAACAAATGGGACCTAATCAAACTAAAACCCTTTTGCACAAGGAAGGAAACTATCAACAAAACAAAAACGCCACCTACTGAATGCCAGAAGACATTGTAAACTATATATCCAATAACGGGTTAATATACAAAATATACAAAGAACTCATAAAACTCAACATCAAAAAACCAAAACCTCATTAAAAAATGGGCAGAGGACCTGAACAGACATTTTTCCAAAGAAAATGTACAGATGGACAACAGACACTTGAAAAGACACTCAACAAACTAATCGTTAGGGAACCATAAATCAAAACAATGAGATATCACCTCACACCTGTCAGAACTGCTGTCATCAAAAAGACAACACATAAGTGTTGGCAAAGATGTAGAGAAAAAGGAACCCTTGTCCACTATTGGTGGGACTGTAAATTGGTGAAGCCATGGTGGTTCCCCACAAAAATAAATGTAGCACACTGCCTTATGATCCAGGAATTTCACTTCTGGGTATTGACCCCAAAATAAAAAACACTAATTTGAAAAGATACGTGCATACCAATGTTCACTGTAACATGATTTACAGTAGCCAAGATATGAAAGCAACCTTAATGTCTATCAATAGATGAATGGATAAAGAAGATGTGGTATATACATACAATGAAATATTACTAAGACATGAAAAAAATTCTTGCCATTTGCAATAACCCAGATGGATCTAGAGGGCATTACACTATGTTAAATAAGTCAGACAGAGAAAGACAAATACTGTATGGCCTCACTTATATATGCAATCTAAAAAACAAAACATACAAACCAACAAAACAAAAACAGGCTCACTGATACAGAGAACAAGCAGGTGGTTGCCAGAGGGGAGGGACATGGGGGCAAAATAGGTGAAGGGGAATAAAGGTATAAACCTCCAGTTACAAAATAAGTAAGCCACGGGGATGTAATATACAGCATGAGGAATATGGTCAATAATATTGTAATAAGTTTGTATGGGGACACATGGTTACTAGACTTATCATGGTGATTATTTCACAACATATGCAAATATCAAATCACTATGTAGTATATCTGAAACTAACCTAATATTGTACGTCAACAATATTTCAAAAAATAAAGCAGAAAATAACAACAAAGATACATAAATTGTTTCTAGATATTCTGTTTGGTTCATTTTCAGGTTTACTAAATTACCTCCAACAATCACGTATTCCTTGCAAAGAGCTTAAATTTTGTATTGTATTTCTTTAAACATAATCAGCAATGTTGTTTTCAGATCTGTCTCTGTTAGCACCAATATCTGAAGTTTTTGTGGGCTTAACTTCTGCTCTCTCTGCTGATTTCTAATCATTGAGCCTAGTCCTCTCATTGTGCCTCAATCTTGGAGTACATTGAACATTGTATTTGAAAAATTGTTTCGCTCTGCCATGTACCTGGGGACCACCATGCATCCAGGAACATCTCTAAACAAGTTCAAGATTTGAGACTCCTTGGAAGACTTAGAAGATCCAATCCCTGACTGTAACTTCTCAAAAGAGCTTTCCCGGTTCTTGTTCTTTCTCTCACAGTGAGTAGAGCCTTTGGGAGTTGCAGCTGAATATGGTCACAGGATTGGTTAGAGTCCCACCTTAAAGGGCCCTGCATTTTTATGTCCACTGTATCCCACAGAGTGACCAAATGACCTCCCTGAGGGAGCTCCCTGAGGGAGCACTTGGTTCAAGTCTTGGTTCTAAGTAAATGTTAGGGCCAAGACTGGAACCAAGGCTTTTGCATTCCCTTTATGCTATATCTGATCTCCACAATCAATAACTGTGATGATGACATTACTGTTCTTTCTTTCCCACAACACAACCTCCAGGGAAACATTTTACTTAGCAATGGTAAGTTATTATACATAACAGCCTAGATATTCTAGAAGAGCAACCCACAAATGCTGAAGGAGAAGCACTGCCTTTTACTATCTGGACTGTCAATGGTCAGAAGCAAAACTTTCAACCTGAGTTAACTCAAGAGGTGACAGCTGACAAGTGGGAAAACAACTGTCTACTTCTTGAGTTAGTGTTGCCACTGTCGAAGAAATTTAATGGCACTGTTTATAAAATAACAGGGCATTTTCTCATGGCACATGTCAGCAGGGCATCTGATTGATACACTGCATTGTTTTCAATCACAGTTTTACGAGGCCCACATTAAATACTGAAAACTGAGCTACATATTTAGAACAGTAATTAGTGTGAAGCCGCCTCTGTGCCTTATCCTCTGTTAAGATTTTAAAGTAAACCAAGGATGATGAATATCTAATGTACTGTACCTCATTGTCATCTGATAATAAGATTTGTTATAGGGTTATAAAATGTCATGTTAGGTTCTTACGGAACATAATTAATATAAAATATAGCTGAGCTCCCAGGCAGAGCTGCCTGGTAATAAAAAAAAATAACAATAGAATGATAAGTGATATCAACCATTTCCTCCAAGGGCTTAGACGACAACCAGCCAAGAGATGAGAAGATGCATTTGAGAGCTAGATGCCCTCATGAAGCACTAAAGAGGAAAGAAGGAAGAAGACAGTGAAAGAAGCAAAAGCAAACAAGGGAAAAGATGGAGGGGGGAAAGGGCAAGGAAATAGGGCAAACAGAAGAGGTAAAGAGTGACTAGGTGTGGGGATTATCCAAGGATCAGGTGGAAGTTCGGATGGAAAGAATGCTAAAGGCCTTTCCCACATGCAGATCCTAGGATCCTGTGTTCCCTCTAAAGGGGATCAGAATATGCAACCTTTAAAACATGCCACTTTGGCATAGGATTATTTTGAGCTAAAGGAAATTGAGAAAAAGCAGACCTGGAAGATCTCTCTGCCTTCCCCTATATCTGCCTAAAAGCAGGACATAAATTTCCCTTGTGAAGATGCCCTCCTTGTCCCATACCAGGAAGAGAAGACCAACCCTTATCACAGAGACAGAGATGGCACCGAAATGAGACTGCATAAGAAAATCTTACTAAGTAATCCTTTCTGTCATTAGTTTCCCCACACATTTCCTACTCACCTTCTCACAATTTATCACTCCTAAGACCCCAAATCCCCTTTCCTTTGTCTAATCACATGTCCTTTTGCTAAAATGCTCAATAAGTCCATTAGTCTAACCACTTCTTTGGGTTTTGCTTCCTTTCTGTGAAGCCCCCATGCACAAAAAATTTAAAATATTTACAACAATAAAAAACGTGTATCTCTTTTCTCCTGCTAATCTTTCTTTTGCCAATTTAATTGCAGACTCCAGTCTCAAGCCTAAAAGGGTAAAGTTTTTCCTGCCCTATATCTCACGGTCAAAAACTTCAACAGCCATAGGGATCTCATGAAGCCACTGATTTCATCTTGAGCATTCTCTGAAAGAATCCAGTGGCCCTCCAGAAAAATCTCTGCTGTCCACAGAGTAAACTCTGAAAATAAAATAAGTATCACTTGGGGGCTTTCCTGGTGGCGCAGTGGTTGAGAGTTGGCCTACCGATGCAGGGGACACGGGTTCGTGCCCGGTCCGGGAAGATCCCACATGCCGCGGAGCGGCTGGGCCCGTGAGCCATGGCCGCTGAGCCTGAGCGTCCGGAGCCTGTGCTCCGCAACGGTAGGGGTCACAACGGTGAGAGGCCCCAACGGTGAGAGGCTCGCGTACACAAAAAGTATCACTTGGTAACAGTAAACCAAGACAAGAGTTTAGACACTGTTGTTTATTTATGGTTCATTTTTATCAATCAGAGACACAGGACAAACTGTTAGAAGAGATATCAAAATCTAATTTGTGGTCACAGGTTTCTAAACTGTTAGCATCAGAAGGGACTTTGGCGATCACAAGAGCATATGGTAGATTCCACATATAAGTGGTATCATATGATATGTGTCTTTCTCTGGCTTATTTCACTTAGTATGATAATCTCTAGGCCCATCCATGATACAAATGAACTTGTATACAAAACAGAAATAGACCCACAGACATAGAAAACTAACTTATGGTTACCAAAGGGGAAAGGTGGGGATAGATAAATTAAGAGTGTGGGATTAACACACACACACACTACTATATATAAAATAGATAACTAACAAGGACCTACTATACAGCACAGGGAACTATACTCAATATTTTGTAATAACCTATAAGGGAAAAGAATCTGAAAAGAATAAATATATATGTATGTATCACTCAATCACTTTGTGGTACACCTGAAATTAAGACAACATTGTAAATCAACTATATTTTAAAAAATAAAATAAAATAAAATTAGAAAAAAAAAAGTATGGGAAAAAAATTTAAATAAATTTTACATAATTTCTTTATTAAAAAAAGAGCATATGGTAGTTAGGAGGGTGACCTGATAAGACAGATAAATTCATATTTGATTTCTACCATGCACTAACTGTGTGACAGTAGACTTTCTGGGCATCACTGTCCTCATCTATACAGCTTGCGGTTAATAATGACTAAAATAATGCAAGTCATGTTCTTAGCACAATGACTGCATATTTTAAATATCAACAAATATGAACAAGAATGTTAACAGTTATGAAGGAAGAAGAAGAGAAATCATCCATTTATCTTACCAATAAGACAGTTGTAAGACAGTATCTTACTGTATCAACTGTCTTATTGGTAAGACAGTATCTTACCAATAAGACAGTTGAGGGCCAAGGTGGTGAGATAGATTGTTAGAGACAATACAGCACACTAGTGCTGAAACTGAAGGTACAGCAAATAATCTTTTCCACTTTAAGTACAGCTGACTCTTGCACAATGAGGGGGTTAAGAGCACAATCCCCACACAATTAAAAATCCACAGATAAGTTTACTGTTGGCCCTCCACATGCATGGTTCCACATCTGTGGATTCAACCAACCACAGATCACGTAGTACTAAAGTACATATTTAGGGGGAAAAATCTGTATGTTAGTGGACACTCTCAGTTCAAACCCATGTTGTTCAAAATCAATGGTAATAGTATTGGAGGAGAGCAAAATTTACCACCTCAAGATTTTTTTTTTTTTTTTTTTTTTGCAGTACGTGGGCCTCTCACTGTTGTGGCCTCTCCTGCTGCGGAACACAGGCTCCGGACACGCAGGCTCAGCGGCCATGGCTCACGGGCCTAGCCGCTCCGTGGCATGTGGGATCTTCCCGGACCGGGGCACGAACCCGTGTCCCCTGCATCGGCAGGCGGACTCTCAACCACTGCGCCACCAGGGAAGCCCTAGGCTAGTTGTTTTTAAGAAACAAAGGCTCAGGAAGAGCTTTTACCTCCTTCCCCTTAAATGTCTAAAATAATTTAGATAGGGGGTCTATCCCAGGAAGAGGGCTCCCACCAGAGCTACCTACAAGACTACAAAAATTGGGTAGTAGACTGGGGCAAACTTAGCAAGGCTGGTTTGATCAAAGTCCTCTCTGTGTCCCATTGTCTCTTCATGGCCCACCAAACATTTGCTTTTACCATCCTCTTGCAAGTTGTTTTCCTTCCCTTTGAAGTCCCAAGCCCCTAACCGCCTTTCCTTCCCTCAAATGGCATATAAACCTCTGGTGCCTGACTTGTCCTTGGGTCACATTTTTCATAGTAGTTCCTGTGCCTACCTAAATGAAATTTGATTTTCTCCTGTTAAACTGTCTCAGGTCAGTTTAATTCTTAGACTAGTCAGAAGAACCTAGAAGGGCAGAAAAAATGTTTTTCCTTCCCCACAAGTATATAGCACTTATTATGCATCCACTCAAGCATCAGGTGCCTTGGGAATCAATACAGAAAGAAACATAAAACATCATCTTTAACATCAAGGAATAAAATTTATCTATTGAACACTGAGAGATTAATATAAAATTTATGCCATGAATTAGATTTATGTGATAAAAAATATTACAGAAATTAAATATGTCTCCAAAAAGGTTATGAGACTGTGAGGAAAATCTTGTAAAATGGCATAGTAGAAAATAAAATTATATGAAGATATATAAAGAGAAAAAGAAACAAGATCAGAATAAAATATGTCAAAATAATGACACAATTCAGACAAAATACACTTTAAAATAAAGACTGTTACAAGAGACAAGGAAGGAAACTACATAATGATCAAGGGATCAATCCAAGAAGAAGATATAACAACTGTAAATATATATGCACCCAACATAGGAGCATCTCAATATATAAGGCAAATGCTAACAGCCATAAAAGGGGAAATTAACAGTAACACAATAATAATGGGGGATTTAACACCTCACTTACACCAATGAACAGATCATCCAGACAGAAAATTAACAAGGAAACACAAACCTTAAATGACACATTAGACCAGATAGACTTAACTGATATCTATAGGACATTCCATCCAAAAGGAACAGAATACACTTTCTTCTCAAGTGCACATGGAACATCCTCCAGGATAGATCACATCTTGGGTCACAAATCAAGCCTCAGTAAATTTAAGAAAATTGAAATCATATCAAGCATCTTTTTTGACCACAACACTATGAGATTAGAAATCAATTATAAGAAAAAAAACTGTATAGAACACAAACACATGGAGGCTAAACAATATGCTACTAAACAACCAATGGGTCACTGAAGAAATCAAACAGGAAGTCAAAAAATACCTAGAGACAAATGAGAACAAAAACACTGTGATCCAAAACCTATGGGACACAGCAGAAGCAGTTCTAAGAGGAAAGTTTATAGTAATACAATCTTACCTCAAAAAATGAGAAAAATCTCAAATAAACAACCTAAAGTTACACCTAGAGCAACTAGAGAAAGAAGAACAAACAAAACCCAAAGTTAGCAGAAGGAAGAAATCATGAAGATCAGAGCAGAAATAAATGAGATAGAAACAAAGAAAACAGTAGCAAAGATCAATGAAACTAAAAGCTGGTTCTCTGAGAAGATAAACAAAATTGATAAACCTTTAGCCAGGCTCATCAAGAAAAAAAGGGAGAGGACTCAAATCAATAAAATTAAAAATGAAAAAGGAGAAGTTACAACAGACATCACAGAAATACAAAGGATCATAAGAGACTACTACAAGCAAATATATACCAATAAAATGGACAACCTGGAAGAAATGGACAAATTCTTAGAAAGGTATAACCTTCCAAGACTAAAGCAGGAAGAAATAGGAAATATGAAGAGACTAATCACAAGTACTGAAATTAAAACTGTGATTAAAAAGCTTCCAACAAAAGTCCAGAACCAGATGGCTTCACAGGCAAATTCTATCAAACATTTAGAGAAGAGCTAACACCCATCCTTCTTAAACTACTCCAAAAAATTGCAGAGAGAGGAACACTCCCAAGCTCCGTCTACAAGGCCACCATCACAGTGATACCAAAACCAGACAAAGATATCACAAAAAAAGATTACAGGCCAATATCACTGATGAACATATTCACAAAAATCCTCAACAAAATACTAGCAAACTGAATCCAACAACACATTAAAAGGATCATACAGCATGATTAAGTGGGATTTATCCCAGGGGTGCAAGGATTCTTCAGTATATGTAAATCAATCAATGTGATACACCATATTAACAAATTGAAGAATAAAAACCATATGATCATCTCAATAGATGCAGAAAAAGCCCTTGACAAAATTCAACACTCATTTATGATAAAAACTCTTCAGAAAGTGGGCACAGAGGGAACCTACCTCAGCATAATAAAGGCCATATATGACAAACCTACAGCAAACATCAATCTTAATGGTGAAAAACTGAAAGCATTTCCTCTAAGATCAGGAATGAGACAAGGATGTCTACTCTTACCACTTTCATTCAACACAGTTTTGGAAGTCCTAGCCACGGCAGTCAGGGAAGAAAAAGAAATAAAAGGAATCCAAATTGGAAAAGAAGAATTAAACTGTCACTGTTTGCAGATGACATGATACTATACATGTCATCTTATCTATCCTGGAGATACTATACAGAAAATCCCAAAGATACTACCAGAAAACTACTAGAGCTAATCAATGAATTTGGTAAAGTAGCAGGGTACAAAATTAATGCACAGAAATCTCTTGCATTCCTATACACTAATGATGAAAAATCTGAAAGAGAAATTAAGGAAACATTCCCATTTACCATTGCAACAAAAAGAATAAAATGCCTAGAAATAAACCTACCTAGGGAGACAAAAGACCTGTATGCAGAAAACTATAAGACACTGATGAAAGAAATTAAAGATGATGCAAACAGATGGAAAGATATACCATGTTCTTGGAATTGAAGAATCAACATTGTGAAAATGACTATACTACCCAAAGCAATCTACAGATACAGTGCAATCCCTATCAAATTACCAATAGCATTTTTCACAGAATTAGAACAAAAAATTTTACAATTTGTATGGAAACACAAAAGACCCCCAACAGCCAAAGCAATCTTGAAAAAGAAAAACGGAGCTGGAGGAATCAGGCTCCCTGACTTCAAACGATACTACAAAGCTACAGTAATCAAGACAGTATGGTACTGGCACAAAAACAGAAATATAGATCAATGGAACAGAAGAGAAAGCCCAGAGATAAACCCACACACCTACAGTCACCTAATCAATGACAAAAGAGGCAAGAATACACAATGGAGAAAAGACATCCTCTTCAATAAGTGGTGCTGGGAAAACTGGACAGTCACATGTAAAAGAATGAAATTAGAACATTCTCTAACATCATACATGAAAATAAACTCAAAATGGATTAATGACTTAAATGTAAGACTGGACACTATAAAACTCTTAGAGGAAAACATAGGCAGAACACTCTTTGACACATATCGTAGCAAGATCTTTTTTGATACATCTCCTAGAGTAATGAAAATTAAAACAAAAATAAACAAAGGGGACCTAATTAAATTAAAAGCTTTTGCACAGCAAAGGAAACCATAGACAAAATGAAGACAACCCACAGAATGGGAGATAATATTTGCAAATGAAGTGACCAACAAGGTATTAATCTCCAAAATATACAAACAGCTCATGCAGCTCAATACCAAAAAAAACAAACAACCCAATCAAAAAACGGGTAGAAGATCTGAATAGACATTTCTCTAAAGAAGATATGCAGATGGCCAAAAAGCACATGAAAACGTGCTTAACATCACTAATTATTAGAGAAATGCAAATCAAAACTACAATGAGGTATCACCTCACACCAGTCAGAATGGCCATCATCAAAAAATTTACAAACAATAAGTGCTGGAGAGGGTGTGGAGACAAGGGAACCCTCCTACACTGTTGGTGGGAATGTAAACTGCTACAGCCACTATGGAGAACAGTATGGAGGTTCCTTAAAAAACTAGAAAATAGCTACCATATGATCCAGCAATCCCACTCCTGGGCACATATCCAGAGAAAACCATAATTCGAAAAGATACATGCACCCCAACATTCATAGCAGCACTATTTACAATAGCCAAGACATAGAAACAAACTAAATGTCCAGCAACAAATGAGTGGATAAAGAAGATGTGGTACATATATATATAATGGAATACTACTCAGCCATAAAAAAGAAAAATTAGTGCCATCTGCAGCAACATGGATGGACCTAGAGATTGTCATACCGAATGAAGTAAGTCAGACAGAGAAAGACAAATATTATATGATATTGCTTATTTGTGGAATCTAAAAGTATGGTACAAATGAACTTGTTTGAAGAACAGAAATGAAGTTACAGATGTGGAGAACAAACTTGGGGTTACCGGGGGGAAATGGGGAGGGATAGATTGGGATATTGGGATTGATATATACACACAACTATATATAAAATAGATAAGAACCTACTGTATAGCATAGGGAGCTCTACTCAATACACTGTAATGACCTGTATGGGAAAAGTATTTAAAAAACAACGGATATATGTATATGTGTAGCTGATTCACTTTGCTGTACAGGAGAAACTAACACAACATTGTAAATCTACTATACTCCAATAAAACTTAATTAAAAAGAATAATGACAGAGGTTTTTCTCTAAGCAGTGAGATTATATGCAGTTTTCTTCTTCTTCATGCTTTTCCTATACTTTCCAAATTTTCTACGAAGGTACATATTAGTTTTTAGAATTATAAGAAAGATAAACTTTCTCTTGCCAAAGAAACATTACATATAGTGGGAAAAGCCTCTATTCACAATAGCAACTACACCATATGTAAAAATACCTAGAAATAAAAATTTAAAAGAGGTTACAAGATGTATATGAGGAAAACCAATTAACCCCTAGTATATTATTATATTGTATTAATCCCAACAGGATTTTTCTATAACTTGGCAAAGCTCTTTGAAATTTTATCTGGAAGAATACAAAAACTATAATAATCAGAAAAAAGTAACTTAAGATTTTAAAAAGAGAAGTAACTTCAATCTTCTGATTGACCAGGCTGAAATAGATTGACAATACCCAATGCTGGCATTTCTGGTGAACATGTAAATTAATGCTCCCTTTCTGGAAGATAGTTGGGCAATATGCATAAAAATTTCAAAGGGATATGCTCTATGACCTTGTGGTTCTCAGTGACAGTAATTTAAGGGGTTAGTCAGACAAGAGTACAAAGAGGTTCAGAGAAATGTTAGTTCGTTCTTATAGAGTGAATTGAAAACCTAGAAACAACCTAAAATATTCACAACACGATACTTGCTAAACAAATTATAGTTCATCTATACAAAGAAACTATATATAGGTGCTAAAAATGCTATAGTCTAAATTCATGGCATCTTGTTAAGTGAAAGGAGAGATTACAAAATAACACGTGTAATGTAACAACACATAAAATTACAAGCACATAGAGAAATATTTAGAGAAGGGGTCATTTGAGGATATTGAGGTTTGGATTTTTCTTTTTAGTTTCTTATTTATATTTTATTCTATTCATTTAAAAAATAAATTTATTTATTTTATTTATTTAGTTTTTGGCTGCATTGGGTCTTTGTTGCTGTGCGCTGGCTTTCTCTAGTTGTGGTGAGTGGGGGCTACTCTTCATAGAGGTGCACGGGCTTCTCACTGCGGTGGCTTCTCTTGTTGCGGAGAACGGGCTCTAGGTGCGTGGGCTTCAATAGTTGTGGCTCTCAGGCTCTAGAGCGCAGGCTCTGTAGTTGTGGCACACGGGCTTAGTTGCTCTGCGGCACATGGGATCTTCCCAGGCCAGGGATGGAACCCATGTCCCCTGCAATGGCAGGTGGATTCTTAACCACTGTGCCACCAGGGAAGTCCTATTCTATTCTTTTTTTTTTTTTTTTTTTTTTTTTGCGGTATGTGGGCCTCTCACTGTCGCGGCCTCTCCCGTTGCGGAGCCCAGGCTCCGGACGCGCAGGCTCGGCAGCCATGGCTCACGGGCCTAGCCGCTCCACGGCATGTGGGATCTTCCCAGACTGGGGCACGAACCTGTGTCCCCTGCATCATCAGGAGGACTCTCAACCACTGCACCACCAGGGAAGCCCTATTCTATTCATTTTTGACCCCAATAAGCTTGAATCATTTTTATAATCAGAAAAAACTGTGAAGCTCATTTCATGTTAGAAAAAATAAGTGGAGTGAAAGGAAGACAATAGAGTGTGTTAAGATAATCCAGGAAGAAAAGATGAATCTAAAATCTTCACTTAAGTGAACTGCTTTAATCTCCTCCCTTATCACAATTTATGTGAGAGTCCAAGGGGTTACAAAGCTGAGTAGTTTACAAATGTTTTTTCCCTCCCCTTGAAACTACAGCAATGATAATGATCAGGAAAATGACCAAAGAGGAGAACAAATAGGTTCTTCAACTCCGGGGAAGATGTGGGTAACCACTGTAGAATCCCAAGGAAAAGAAAAGGCGAGAATATGAATCCAAAGAGAGACATATTTGGGTTTGGTTTAAGAAAGAATACTCCAACAGTAATAGCAAGCTCAGAATTCCTAGACATCTTTAAGGAGATTGGGACCACTCTTTGTCAAACACCGTTTATACGAAAAGGGCTCATAAGAGTAGTCATTGGAATTATAATAAAGTTAAGAAACACACACACATGCACACACACACAAATGAGTAGTCATGGGCTTCCCTGGTGGCGCAGTGGTTGAGAGTCCGCCTGCCGATGCAGGGGACACGGGTTCGTGCCCCGGTCCGGGAAGATCCCACATGCCGCGGAGTGGCTGGGCCCGTGAGCCATGGCCGCTGAGCCTGCGCGTCCGGAGCCTGTGCTCCGCAACGGGAGAACCCACAACAGTGAGAGGCCCGCGTAAAAACAAAAAAAAAAAAAAAAAAAATGAGTAGTCATTGGACTAGATGACCTTTAAGTTGCATTCCAATCTAAAATTGACTCTATTTCCCTGTAGCACTTAAAAAGCGACAGTACTCTAGGTACTGACCCGGAATGATGCCCATAGGGGATTCTGAAAAGACAGTGACTTGAAAGCAATTCCTTTACTCTTCATCCCAATTCAAATCTTTCTCTTTTCAATCAAAGCCTAGGGCTTCTGGTAACTGGGTGAAAATTTATGGGAGTCCTGGGGAAGAGAACCAGTGGGGAGCTTTCTTTCTCATGGATTGGGAAGACATACGGAGACCACTGTCAGAAAGCCTGGAGCAAGGATCCCTCCCCCAAAATGTGTCTCATTTTGAAGAGACCAGTGGATCCAGGGGACAGATCAACAGAGGCCCCAATATGTACCAGACCTCCCAGGTCCCTGTCACGGAGGGGGCAATTCCACCCTTGTCCTTCTTGAGTTCTTTTGGCTGGTCTAATAATTAAACTGACACAAGAGAGATTAACAGGAGAAAAAAAAATTTAATTCATGCACACAGAGGTCTCATATAAATAGGACCTAAGAAGTGGCCAAAGCAGGCAGCTTTTATACTTTTGAGACAATAAATTTGTAAGGAATTGACAGGACAAAGAAAATTGGGCTTTGGATGATTAATTAGTAAAGAATCTCAAAAGCATTTGGGCTTGAAGTAATGAATTAAAGAAGTAGTAAAATTTGTTTATACATTTCTCACCTATCTTTGGTGATAAGGGTGTCCTTCTACCTCTAGGTGCAGGGAAGGCGCCTTTCACATAGGAGGTTTATTTCCTGAGTCCAGGTAGACAGAAAGGAGGGTCAAAGTGTCCTCTTGCATTGGCCATTTCTTAAGTAACTTTAATTCAAAACAATCAATATGGCACTTCAGCATATTTTGGGGGTGGCCCACCCTGAGCCCCCAAACTCCAAATGTCTAGAACAAGTTTTTAGAGGTAAATAAAGTAATCCTACCCTTCAGACTGGTAAAGTACAAGAGACAGGGGAGCAGGGATTTTTACTTCAAATAAATAACACCTCAAGGGGCAGAGCAGCCCAAGAGAGGAAGAACAATCAAAACAAAGGGAACACAGAACCAGGCTTTGAGAGATTCTGGAAGACACAGATAACAATTTGAAGAAAAAGAAAATTAGGACCATCTGTATACACTCTCCCCCACTTTGCACTCACCTTGGCCCAAAGATCTTTACAGAGATAAAAGATGTGGTTTCCAAATAAACTGATTAGTAGATGAATTTAGGGAGAGAATGTTCAAGGTCACTGTTTAAACTTGATTTAGTGGCATGAAAAAAAAATCTCAGAGTGTTAAGAAATACATAAACAGATAAAAATCATGAGGGAGAAAAGCTGATAATAAACCGGAAGATGTATATGAGAGATTTAACATACATATAAAAGGATCTCCAGAAAAAAGAACAGAGAGAAGAGAGACAAAAATAAAGCAAAAGACAGAAGATCTATAAATTCAATGCATTCCCAGTTGAAATTCCAACAGGCTTCTAGTAGAGATTTAAAAGCTGATGCTAAAATTTATGTAGAAATGCAAACACTTTAGAACAAGCAATGCAAATTTTAATAAGATCCAATTTGGAAGATCTACATTATGTGGATCTATTTTATGTGAAACTAAGTGGAGAACACCCAAATGAGAACAAGCAAAGCCTATTTATTGAGCTTGCAAAGGAGTCAGCCACTACAACTTGCATTTGGCAGAAACTCAAAAGCAGGCAAGAGTTATTTTACAGTAGAAAAAAGGGAAGGTTTTAGGTATGCTCTAGCTGGAGATTGTTGGCATGGGGAATCCGGAAGTGGGTATTTTTTGACAAAACTGCTTAAGGAATTCAATGGGGAAATGATAAACTTTTCAACAACTGATACTGGAACAACTCTATATCTATTTAGAAAAAAAAAAAATCAGCCATTATCTGACACCACACAAAATAATTAACTTGAAATGGATTGTAGAACTAAAGGTAAAGGCTAAAACTGTTCTAAAAATATACACTGAAGAAAACCTGTCCATTTCAGTTAGGTAAAGTTTTCCTAAATAAAACATAAAATGCACAGTCTATAAAAGGAAAAATTGATATAGTTGGGGCCCAGGACAGGCTGCCCCCAAATACGCCTCAGTGGCATATTGATTATTTTGAATTAAAGTTACTTAAGAAACAGCTGATGCAAGAGGGACATTTTGACCCTCCTCTTTGTCTCCCTGAAAGTATGAAATAAATCTCCCATGTGGAAGGTGCCCTTCCTATAAAGTAGAAAGACATCCTTATCACCAGAGATAGGGAATTCAGGGCTGAGTAGCCTGTATAAACCAAACTTGTTACTTCTTTACTAATTTACTACCCAAGCCCAAACCGTTCAAATTCCTAAGTTTCTCTGTCCTGTCAATTCCTCACAAATTTATTGTTCCTTTGTGTAAAAAAATATAAAACCTGCTTGCTTTTGGTCACACTCTGAGCATCATTTTATGATCTTCCATTAACATGAAATTAAACTGATTTTTTTCCTGTTAATCTTTTGTCATTTTTATTATTAGTCCTGCCACAAGAACTCAAGAGGGGTAGTGGGGGAAATTTCCCCTCCCCAGCAGGGTTTATTTTTAAATTAGAACCTTTTTCTCTTTGAAATTCACCATTAAGAAAACAAAAAGTCAACCTACAGACTAGAAGAATATATTTTCTACACAGATGTCAAGCAAAGGACTTGTAAGAAGAATACAGAAAGAGCTCTTAAATTTTGATAATACAACAAATAACCCAAAAATTTATGGACAAAGATTTGAATCAATTCTTCTAAAAGAATATATACTAAGGCTAAAACACATATGAAAAGAAGCTCAACATCACTGATCATGAAGGAAACGCAAATTAAACTCACAATGAGAAAGAGCCTGACCATACCAAGTGTTGACGAAGATGTGGGACAAACAACACTCTCATAACTGCCAGCAGGGATGGAAAAGGGTACAACCACTTGGGTTACCAGTTTGATAGCATCTTAAAAAGTTAAACATAAACCTACTACACGACCCAGCCAGTGAAACCTACTACACAACCCAGAGAAGTGAAAATATGTTCACATAAAACATTGTATATGAATGTTCATAGCCAATTTACTGTAAGGAGACAACCATGGTGTCTTTCAACAGATGAGAAGATAAATAAAACTTGACTTTTCCATCCAATGGAACATTCCTCAACAATAAAAAGTAACAAACAGGTGACACAAGTAACAACATGACTGAACCTCGAATTTATTATTCTACATGAAAGAATCCAGATTAAAAAAAGAGTACATACTCTATCAGTTCATTTATATGAAATTCCATTTATATACAATTCTAGCGACAGAAAACAGATCAGTGGCTGTCTGTGGATGGGAATGGAAAGAAACATGATTCCAAAGGAAGAAAATTTTTGAGAGTGATGGAATTTGCCAGTATCTTGATTGTGGTGGTGATGATTTATCTTTAAAAGCTCATGAAATTGTACATTTTAAATATGTACAGTTTTTGTGTAACATGTCTAAATAAAGTTTTAAAACATGAAAAACAATGATTTAAGAGATATACAGAGAACCTTACATCCCTTGAGTGGGGAATTAGTATACATCTTAAATGCTATACAATATTTCCAAAAACCAAATTTATGCTTTCCACAAAGAAAACATTTTAAATTCCAAAATAATCTGTGTAATTAAATAAAGCTTATAATTACATAGGCTATATGCTTTGATAAATAATTTCAAATATTTATAATATTTGATAAAAATTTCTGGTTAGCCCTTAGACCAGAAGGAAATTATAAACTAAAAAATAAACTTTACAGTAAAAGCTAGAGCATAAATTAAAAACTCTACTGGGAAAAAAAATACCTATCTTTAATATTTTTATCATTAAAGAAGAAAGATAAAAAATAGAGGAACTTAGAATTCATCTTTGATAAACTAAAAAAAACAAAACCACCACCAACAACAAAATAAAACAGGAAGCTGAAATTCATATGGATGAAAGGATTTGATAAAAATGAAAACAAAGAATTCATAGGAAAAATAAATAAGCTCATCTCAGGAAGAAATAAACACATGCACACATACATAAATGATTAGGAATTAAAAGGGAAACCCAACCAGAGGCAAAGAAGAGATAAAAAAAATTACAATAGAAGAAATATTACAGGCAAATATATGACAATATATTTGAAAACCTGGAGGGAATGGATAATATTTTCACCAATATAAAATACCATGGTTGACTTAAGAAATAATATACATGAGAATGTAATGTATGACAAATTGATATTTCATTTCAGAGGGGAAAGGATGGATTCTTTAAAATCATGTTGACGTAAGGGCCATCCATCAGGAGGAAAACAAAATTGAACCCTATCTTACATAATACTAAGTAAAGATAGTATGGAGTGGGTGGGGGAAAGAAAAAAAAATAGAAATCCTGCAAAAAAAATTAGGTGACTTCATATTATAATTCATAATTATAATTTCATGGTAAAGCAGATTCTCTTATTTATGACTAGAAAATAAGGTGTTTTAAAAACCATAGTTACCCCATAAAAGTTTAAATATTTATAGCAAAATACAACAGTCCAATGCTGTGGATGGAAATTTAGTACCTATAATATAAAAATGCTCTTTTGAATTAACAAGGAGTCTCCTCAAGAGAAAAATAGGTGAGGTTATGAATAGAAATTCACAGAGGACAAATCCGAATAGCCGACAGAATACGAAAAGAGCTTAAAATCACTAGTAGGAAGGAAAATGTGAACGAATTCAACAGTAAGTTATGATTTTATAAACAACAGACTAGCAAAAGTTGAATAACAATTATTGCCAGTGTGGGTGTGGGTGTGGGGAAAACAGGATCATTCCGGCTTGTTGCTGGTAAGATGTAAATTGTTACTGGCTTTGTTGGAATACATGCTGGCAATAATTATTAAATTTAAATATATATATATATACCTAGCAATTCCACTTTGGGAAATTTATTCCATAAAAATAAAAGTCTCAGTATATAAAGATATGTAGTTGTTGATGCAACATGGTTTGAAGTGACCAAAAAACACAACAAGACAAAAAAAAAGAACTACTGGATATAAATAATAATTATTATTTGGAGAAGGGTTGAATCAGTTACAATAGTTCACATCATGAAACAGTGTGCTGCCATGATAAATAATCAATTAGAATTTCAATGAGATTTCTTTGAGTGACAAAAACGAAATGCAGAGAAGTGTGTGTATCCGTTTAGCATGTGTTTAACTGTAAAGAAAAGAAAACCTGATGATCATGGATTAAACAGATAGTGGTTTATTTTAGAAATCCGGGGATCAGCCGTTGCTGGCACTAATTCAGCCACTCAAAATGTTATCGGGCACCCAGATTCTTAAGATGCCACCATTAAGATTCTGGCTCTCTCGTCCTCACACTTGTCGCATCATGGCCCAAAGATGGTATTGTCATATCAGATATCATTTCCACTTCCCAAGAAGGATGAAGGAAAAAAAAATTAAAGCTAGTAAAACCAAATGCATCCTATTTATCAGGAACTAAAACTCTCCTAGAAACGTTGCAACAAGCTTCTCCTTGGGTATAGCTGATGAGCACGGGCGCTCTTGCCTAACCCATCCCCAGCAACAAGGCCATCTGCTGTAATTCAAATTTTAAGCTTTCCAGACTTTATTAGTAGAGAAAGGCTCAGGAAAAGATGTTTTATAATTTGCAACTCTTATAAAAATATATTTGCATACTTTAATCTTACTTTTGTAAATCTATGACAAAATCTCCATATGAATATGCATATATGCTTTTGTCTATGATATATATGAGCATGAAGGAAAATATATGCATACACATTTAAGCTTTTATGTGGATTTCCTCAAGATGGGTTGTATGGATGGAGAAGGCATAAAAAGAATGAGGCAAATTGAAGAAAACATCATTAACTGTAACGGGATTGTACGCATGCATTTAAATAGAATAATATACAGCAATCATTTTTAATGTTTCTCACATATCATTATATTAAAAATAGTAATTTTTATCACAGTATACATGATGAGATGCCATTTTTATTTTTTAGAAAATACACGTGTTTGTATGTGCCTACAAAAATAATGCCCAATATTCACTGAGCTCTTACTTTGTGCCATACATATATACCAAAGATATATACCTTTAAGTCCTCTCAATAAGGCTGTGAGATGAGTAGTTTGTATTATTCCCACTTTACAGATGTGGGAACCAAGGCTTGGAGAGTTCAGTGGCCTTCCCAAGATCACCCAACAGGAAGTGAAAGAACACAGGTCACATTAATAGTCTAGTGATTATCCCTGGGAGTGCAATAAGGGTGGTGGGGGGAGAGAGGAACAGAGGGCTTACACGGTCCCCTTTATTTACCTCGGAACATTTTCACTATTTTATGCTAAGACAATACTTTAAACACAAGTTGAGATTTTCTTTTAATTTGACCTACGTTTTGCCAAAAAAGTGAAAAAATCTTGCTTTCCTTTTCTCTCCCCTTCCCATTATTTAAATTTATTTTCCCCATTTATTTCTCTATATCATGTTTCCTTAGTTTTATTTCTGCCTCCTCACACTGTTCAGTCTCCTCAATGTTTCTCTCTCATCTTCAAAGTAAGATAAATTATATCCCCTACCCCCTCACACACATACACACAAATCCCAGGGAAAACAGAAACCAAGCTCTCTAGTCAAGCTTACAGAGGATTACACATGTCACAGAAATGCATTTTGTTGTGAAACAGATCTGAATGCAAACTTCTAGAGAACTGGACCATCAATCATTATTTGAGGAGGGTGATCAGGCAATTTGCCTGGGGTACCATGAGGCAGAATTTACTGTCAAACACCATAAGAAAGAAAGAGAACCAAGACAGACAATGAGGTTACCTTCAAAGTCCCTGTATTAAACAGGGATTGGAATGCTGCACTCCAGTGTCAAATCTCACAGCAGTATGAGAAAAATTTTGACTCAGAGAGAAAATCTCTTTAGCCTCTTAAATCACTAGAGCCCTGCCTCCGCTTAGCTCCTGACTTTGAGATGTTCCAAGCTCCTGTTGGAAATGGTGATAGGGAGTGGATTAGACACAGTTGGGCTTTTACACTTAAACCTTGAGCATTAATGGTTCAGCAAAGCAAGGTTTTCCCATTAGAGCCACCATACTTTCAAGTCCAACTATTGATAAGCCCCCAAGTTTAACACATCTGTAAGAAATATGCACGCATGTTGGCCATAATCTAGAGTACACATCTTAAAGTAGAATCAGGAGTCTAGGAAAACAGCCAAGTTGAGACTGTCTTAGCTAGAAAAACAGTATTTCTCACATGTTGCTGGGCTTAAAAGAATAAAAGTTTTCTCAACACCGACATCAAATATACCAACAACAGGACATTTAAGGGAAGTGAGAGATATCCTTTAAATGAACCTATTTTTCAAAAAGACTCCGCACACACAAATGTTAATATCCTTTATTGCAGGAGAAAAAATTATTTCTACAAAGCATTCTCAACAAGTCTGATCACTGAACGTGAACTCATTTTTTGTTGTTGTAATAAACACACAGAGATGTTCTCCTCCACAGTGGGCTCAGTTTCAAAAATCTTGTTTGTACTTACAACTTGTTCCAAGATTCTGAGTGAGGTTTGACCCTAGGTTGCAACATCTAGTATCCACATTTTTCTTTATAGCTTTTATCTGGAAATTTACCTGAATTCTGAAAAGATCATGGGAAGTGAGACACTGAAAAAGGCAATACGCCGTGAAGAAATTACTAAAATAATCTAAAATTATGTTTCCCTAGTGTAAAGGGAAATTCACCAGGATTCTCCTAAGTGCTAACATTTCTCCATTGTTACTAAAATACTCCTAGGAATGAGATTCCATAATATTTCCCTCTGGGGACCATTACTACGGGGCAAGGGAAGGGGCTTGAACACAATGAGAAGACAGTTGAATGCAGTGAGGCAAAGGTAAGTGTAACAAGTACATGCTGAGAATGAGTGAGGAGGAATTTTCTTCTTTTATGGAAGGAAATAACAATAATAGTAATAGATAAAGCACCGACCATGGGCCAGTCACTATGTCAAGTTCTTTCCTTCTAACCCACATATGAAGACTTTTATTCTTTCCACTTTGACGATGAGAAAACTGGGCCTTGAAAAAGTACTTGTCCTTAGTCACACAGCTAGAAAGTGACAGAGGTGAAACGAAATCTTTCTGCTGTCTTATCCTAAAGTCCTTGCTTTTAACCACAGGAGAGAAAGATGCTGCTCCATATGAGATATAAACAGAATAGAAAACTTGAATAAGGTATGCACATGGGTAACAGAAGAGAGGGGAGAGGGGAGAGGGGAGGATGGGGAAGAAGGAGAAAGGGAGAGAGGCGAGAGAGAGAAAGAGAGAGAGAGAGAAAACAGGGCTTACCTGGTACAACCACAGGAAGTCACCCAGGTGTGATGGGGACTATGTTGTTTCCAAGCTATTGAAAGATTTCCGTGTTTGCATCCCTCAGCTGCCAAACTAATTCAGAATCCCCTTCCTATTGTATACTCTCCTGTACATTATAAATATATATATATTACTCTATTCCCACAGATAATGAAAAATCTTTGCTAATGAAACAAGGAAAAGGAGCCAAGCTGTGAGATTCAAGTTGCAGCACATTCAAAGTTGGATTGATTTTGAGTTGTTTTTAATTAAACTTTACCTGGGATATCTATTTCCAGAACTCAGACCAAACTTTGTAATACAACCATGAACATATATGACTCCATTTCCATTACAACCCTCTGTTAATTCTGCCTGAAATAAACAAGGCCCTGAGCCACTATACTTGCCCATTCAATTCTCAGCACCCCAGCGTGAGTGTAACAGAGAAACCATGTCCAGAGGATCATGCAAGATAAAATCTATGGAATCAAGAATTTCTATAATATAGTCTCTATATCAGCTGGGTCTTTGCTTGTGTTATTTTATTAACAAACAACAGAAGTGGCTCTGCCTACCTTGAGAAAAACAGTTTTATTGGGAGTATATAGGGTCACTTAAAGAATTAAAGAAACTACTAAATTGCCAATCTTAGAAGAAAACAAGGAAGCAGGGATCCAATCAGCAGGATCTGATCAACAGTCGGGGTGACAACACCACAAAGCCGCGGCTCTGAGCACCTCTTCTTGCTGGAATCACTGAACTCAATATTTAAAGTCCCCAAAATGAGAATCAATCCATTTGCCTTTGTTTGGGTCACTCGCTGACGCTTTGGCTGGGAAGAGGAAGGCAACTTATTGACAGTCCCACCCAGAAGTTATATGAATAAGGGAGAAGAGATAACTACCCAAAAGAAAGCTGGGGAGGGAGTTCCCCAAAGTGGGAGAAGTGTAAGATGAGTGATAAGTAGAGGAAAAAAACCACTACAGCATCCCCAGGCTTTGATTTCTCTCAGAGAACTTCCATTGTTGTTGGTTTGAGCTGTATTTTTTCATTCATATTCCCTTTCCCTTTCCTTCTCCCTCTCCCTCTCCCTCTCTCTCTCCCTCTAGAAAGGGAGGGAGGGAGAAGAGAAGAAGACAGGAACATTCAGAGAAAAGAATGGCTTTCAACAATACCCAGGGCAACCATTCTGCCTTAAAATAATGAGCTTATGACACAGGCAATTTTCTAAGACCTTTGAAACGTTATAATAACAATAAAAGTGCTGGTTTTGGTAAGTTAAAACAGCTATCTTCTAAGAGGATGGATTTTGATGAATGTGGCGCCGTTTGTTGGGCTGACACCTTGATATGCAAAAATCTGGGAGAAGAGACAGAGAGTAGGGCGTGTGTAATAGAAGAGAATTTGGAGTGCAGTGAGAGGAGAATATGGAATAGGAATTCAGAAAGTATATGCAGTTAACTGCAAATCCCACACTGCTCAGGACATGTAAACTGAGGCTGCTGCTTTGGGAAAGACATTTATGGTCTGTGCGCCATGACTGAGCTGACAGAGGTGATCAGCAAAGCAAGACTGAAAAGCAAAATGTAGAGTATACATGTAGAGGGCAGTGTATGTGGAACTGGAGAGGGAATAAGATTAACAGAATATCCGCCTTGGCATCTAGTGGCCTTCCAAGTCCAGTATGTCCCTCCTGAAGGATGGTCAAATCTTTAGGCCTTGGGTTCAAAGACGTACCCCTCACTCCTTATGATAAATTCCTCTCAAATTAAGCCAGATGGATTGGTTTCTGGTTTATTGCTATCAAAATAATTCCAGTATAAGACAAATGCCTTTAGTGAAGCTTTGGGATGAAAGTTCATGGCCTGGCCAGGAAGCGCATTGGACAATGCCAACAGAGTGCAGCCTGGATGCCAAGATGAAGCACTGGATGCAAGGAAGGAGAGGCCTGGGAGGGAGGAACCGTGCTATGGAAGCTTCAGCCTCAGAAACCCTGGAGATGGAGATGTGAACATGTTGGCAGACATCATCATGAAAATGTGACAGGGCTTCCCTGCTGATGCAGTGGTTAAGAATCTGCCTGCCAATGCAGGGGACCCCAGTTCGAGCCCTGGTTTGGGAAGATCCTACATGCCCCAGAGCAACTAAGCTCGTGCACCACAACTACTGAGCCTGCACTCTAGAGCCCGCAAGCCACAACTACTGAAGCCTGTGCGCCTAGAGCCCGTGCTCCGCAACAAGAGAAACCACCACAATGAGAAGCCCATGCACCGCAACGAAGCGTAGCCACTGCTCGCTGCAACTAGAGAAAGACCGCGCGCAGCAACAAAGACCCAACACAGCCAATAAATAAATAAATAAATAAATAAATTTAAAAAAAGAAGAAGAAAATGTGACTGCTGGCTTGACTCGCAAGCTGGACCTGGGCATCAGTGGCCCTTCACCCACTACACCCATTCTTGGAATGTGCGCTTCACTTGCCTTCTCCATGCTACAAGCTGCCAAGGACACAGCCTGGAGATAGCCATGTGGTGTTGAGAACATCTGGACTTTGTGTGTAACTGAACCCAGTTAAGTCCTCTACGTAAACTTTTAAGATTTGACTGATAGGTGCAGAAAACTACTCATCTTGCAGCCACCCATGACAAGCCGCGTAAATTCACTCCCTTGTTCATTAACCCTGCCACCTGCAAATCTGGAGTGGTCTGCCTCTTTCTTTGGTTTCTCCCTGCCCTCCATGTATGGGGGCTAGTTTCAGATTACACTCGGGGGAGCTCCCAGGGAAGTTGTGAACAAACAAGAGCCACGGAGTAGCAGTCCAAACCAATTTGCCAACTCAGGAAAATAGTAATCACAAGCAGAGATCCAAAGCTTGCAGTTCTGGTGGGTGTTCCACTGCTAGCCCCGCGGTCTCTGTCACGCCCAGCAACCTCCCTCAGATGGTGAGCAACCTGAGTCTCTATTTTTCACAGCTCCTGAGTGGTGAGCAATTACTGTGGTTAACAAGGACACCGGGTCCAGGTGCATGATGAACTTGCAGCTTTGGACAGTGAGGAATTATGTTGAATAGCTATTCAGAGTGAACAGAAGTTCACTGGGTGAGGCAAAACCTCGGCTGATACAGGAAAAGTGATGGAGAGGGGCATGCCCACTGCAAGGGGAGTGAAGGCTGATACAGAGCCACTAACATGAGGAGCAGGGGATGAACATCAACTGTCATTAACTTAGTTGCATCCACAATGACCCACAATAAACTGAGCTTCCCTGACAGAAAGAAAGGAGGAGAAAAAGCAATAATTAACAAGAGTATGGTCTTGTTTGTGGGGAGGAGGGACTGAAATCTTCTTTATCCTGATTAAATAGGATTAACTTTAAAATATCTCTATTAACACTTCTCCAGCCAGATTCAAAGATGGTTGAGTCTAAGAAATACAGAAATGGCATAGAAAAGACCTAGCATAGTGGTTAAAATCTTGGGCTCTGGGGTCACATACATTAAGGTTAATTATGTTCTTCTACTTACCAGCAGTGACCTGGTCAAGTTTACTCTAAGTAACGAAGTAACTCTTACCACTGAGTTGCTGAAGCTTTCAATGAGAAAATGCACAGAAAGTTTAGAAATGTGACCAGCACCCCATACTCAGGAAATATCAATAACAACAAAGTGATCTTAAAAGCATTCTGTCACTGCAATTTCAAGGGATTAACCTACATTTATGTGCCCCTGCGAAGTCTCTACCATTTGCGCATATTTAACAAATTTATAGTTGATATGATACTGGGGAAAATCAATGAAATCAATGACAGAGTTGAGATTCCAAATGTTCTCAAATAGCTGAGATGGTAATCCAACTCTGACATAACGAAATAGAATTCTATGACTTATTCTATGTCAGGTGCCATACTGACCACTGGGCATATAAACATGATTAAGAAGTGATCTCTGCTCTCAATAAGCTCAAAGTATAGTTGGAAAGAGGCACACACCAACAAATGTGATCTCCTGTATAAGCACAGATGCAGGGCCAACTATGGAAAGGGTGCATCCAAAGGAAGGGTGTGGAATCCTCCAAAGAATGGGAGGGAGGAGGAAATTGAGGGAGTCTCATCTTAGCTCAATTCCAGGAAGAGGAAACACAACATGCAAAGGAATGAAACAGTAAATGGCATGGCATATTTGAGAAACTATATTTAAAAAAAAGATTAGAGGCTTCCGGGAAGATGGCGGAAGAGTAAGACGCGGAGATCACCTTCCTCCCCACAGATACAGCAGAAATACAGCTACACGTGGAACAACTCATACAGAACACCTACTCAACGCTGGCGGAAGACCTCAGACCTCCCAAAAGGCAAGAAACCCCCCCCCCACGTACCTGGGTAGGCCAAAAGAAAAAAGAATAAACAGACACAAAAGGATAGGGACGGGACCTGCACCAGTGGGAGGGAGCTGTGAAGGAGGAAAGGGAGGAAGCCCCTTCGCGGGCGGAGACTGCGGGTGGCGGAGGGGTGGGGGGTAAGCTTCGAAGCCGCGGAGGAGAGCGCAGCAACAGGGGTGCGGAGGGCAAAGCGGAGGGATTCCCGCACAGAGGATCAGGGCCGACCAGCACTCACCAGCCCGAGAGGCTTGTCTGCTCACCCGCCGGGGCGGGCGGGGCTGGGAGCTGAGGCTCGGGCTTCAGTCTGAGGGCCGGGAGAGGACTGGGGTTGGCGGCTTGAAGACAGCCTGCAGGGGGTTACTGCGCCACGGCTAGCCGTGAGGGAGTCCAGGGAAAAGTCTGGACCTGCCGAAGAGGCAAGAGACTTTTTCTTACCTCTTCGTTTCCTGGTGCGCGAGGAGAGGGGATTAAGAGCGCTGCTTAAAGGAGCTCCAGAGACGGGCGTGAGCCGCGGCTAAAAGCGCGGACCGCAGAGACGGGCATGAGACGCTAAGGCTGCTGCTGCCGCCACCAAGAAGCCCGTGTGCGAGCACAGGTCACTATCCACACCTCCACTCCCAGGGAGCCTGTGCAGCCCGCCACTGCCAGGGTCCCAAGATCCAGGGTCAACTCCTCCGGGAGAACGCACGGCGCGCCTCACGCTGGTGCAACGTCATGTCGGGCGCTGCCGCCGCAGGCTCTCCCCGCACTCCGTGCCCCGCCCTCCCCCCGGCCTCAGTGAGCCAGAGCCCCCAAATCAGCAGTTCCTTTAACCCCGTCCTGTATGAGCGAAGAACAGACGCCCTCCAGCGACCCACACGCAGAGGCGGGGCCAAATCCAAAGCTGAGCCCCTGGGAGCTGTGAGAACAAAGAAGAGAAAGGGAAATCTCTCCCAGCAGCCTCAGAAGCAGCGGATTAAAGCTCCACAATCAACTTGATGTACCCTGCATCTGTGGAATACATGAATAGACAAACGAATCATCCCAAATTAAGGAGGTGGACTTTGAGAGCAAGATTTATTATTTTTTCCCCTTTTCCTCTTTTTGTGAGTGTGTATGTGTATGCTTCTGTGTGAGATTTTGTCTGTATAGCTTTGCTTCCACCATTTGTCCTAGGGTTCTATCCATCGGGTTTTTTTTCTTTTTAATTTTTTTTTCTTTCTCTTAATAATATTTTTATTTTAATAACTTTATTATATTTTATCTTACTTTATTTTATTTTACTTTATCTCCTTTCTTTTTTTCCTTCCTTCCCTCCTTCCGTCCTTCTTCCCTCCCTCCTTTCTTTCTTTCTTTCTTTCTCTCTTTCTACTTCTACTAATTCTTTCTTTCTACTTTTTCTCCCTTTTATTCTGAGCCGTGTGATGAAAGGCTCTTGGTGCAGCAGCCAGGAGTCAGTGCTGTGCCTCTGAGGAGGGAGAGCCAACTTCAGGACACTGGTCCACAAGAGACCTCCCAGCTCCACATAATATCAAACGGTGAATATCTCCCAGAGATCTCCATCTCAACACCAGCACCCAGCTTCACTCAATGACCAGCAAGCTACAGTGTTGGACATCCTATGCCAAACAACTAGCAAGACAGGAACAACCCCGCCCGTTAGCAGAGAGGCTGCCTAAAATCATAATAAGTCCATAGACACCCCAAAACACACCACCAGATGTGGACCTTCCCACGAGAAAGACAAGATCCAGCCTCATCCACCAGAACACAGGCACTAGTCCCCTCCACCAGGAAGCCTACACAACCCACTGAACCAGCCTTAGCCACTGCGGAGAGACACCAAAAACAATGGGAACTACGAACCTGCAGCCTGCAAAAAGGAGACCACAAACACAGTAAGATAAGCAAAATGAGAAGACAGAAAAACACACAGCAGATGAAGGAGCAAGATAAAAACCCACCAGACCTAACAAATGAAGAGGAAGTAGGCAGTCTACCTGAAAAAGAATTCAGAATAATGACAGTAAAGATGATCCAAAATCTTGGAAATAGAATAGAGAAAATGCAAGAAACATTTAACAAGGACCTAGAAGAACTAAAGATGAAACAGACAACAATGAACAACACAATAAATGAAATTAAAAATACTCTAGATGGGATCAATAGCAGAATAACTGAGGCAGAAGAACGGATAAGTGACCTGGAAGATAAAATAGTGGAAATAATTACTACAGAGCAGAATAAAGAAAAAAGAATGAAAAGAACTGAGGACAGTCTCAGAGACCTCTGGGACAACATTAAATGCACCAACATTCGAATTATAGGGGTTCCAGAAGAAGAAGAGAAAAAGAAAGGGACTGAGAAAATATTTGAAGAGATTATAGTTGAAAACTTCCCTAATATGGGAAAGGAAATAGTTAATCAAGTCCAGGAAGCACAGAGAGTCCCATACAGGATAAATCCAAGGAGAAATACGCCAAGACACATATTAATCAAACTGTCAAAAATTACATACAAAGAAAACATATTAAAAGCAGCAAGGGGAAAACAACAAATAACACACAAGGGAATCCCCATAAGGTTAACAGCTGATCTTTCAGCAGAAACTCTGCAAGCCAGAAGGGAGTGGCAGGACATATTTAAAGTGATGAAGGAGAAAAACCTACAACCTAGATTACTCTACCCAGCAAGGATCTCATTCAGATTTGATGGAGAAATTAAAACCTTTACAGACAAGCAACAGCTGAGAGAGTTCAGCACCACCAAACCAGCTTTACAACAACTGCCAAAGGAACTTCTCTAGGCAAGAAACACAAGAGAAGGAAAAGACCTACAATAACGAACCCAAAACAATTAAGAAAATGGGAATAGGAACATACATATCGATAATTACCTTAAAGGTAAATGGAATAAATGCTCCCACCAAAAGACACAGATTGGCTGAATGGATACAAAAACAAGACACATATATTTGCTGTCTACAAGAGACCCACTTCAAACCTAGAGACACATACAGACTGAAAGTGAGGGGATGGAAAAAGATATTTCATGCAAATGGAAACCAAAAGAAAGCTGGAGTAGCAATTCTCATACCAGACAAAATAGACTTTAAAATAAAAACTATCAGAAGAGACAAAGAAGGACACTACATAATGATCAAGGGATCGATCCAAGAAGAAGATATAACAATTGTAAATATTTCTGCACCCAATATAGGAGCACCTCAATACATAAGGCAAATACTAACAGCCATAAAAGGGGAAATTGACAATAACACATTCATATTAGGGGACGTTAACACCCCACTTTCACCAATGGACAGATCATCCAAAATGAAAATAAATAAGGAAACACAAGCTTTAAATGATACATTAAACAAAATGGACTTAATTGATATTTATAGGACATTCCATCCAAAAACAACAGAATACACATTTTTCTCAAGTGCTCATGGAACATTCTCCAGGATGGATCATATCTTGGATCACAAATCAAGCCTTGGTAAATTTAAGAAAACTGAAACTGTATCAAGTATCTTTTCCGACCACAACGCTATGAGACTAGATATCAATTACAGGAAAAGGTCTGTAAAAAATACAAACACATGGAGGCTAAACAATACACTACTTAATAACAAAGTGATCACTGAAGAAATCAAAGAGGAAATCAAACAATACCTAGAAACAAATGACAATGGAGGCACGATGACCCAAAATCTATGGGATGCAGCAAAAGCAGTTCTAAGAGGGAAGTTTATAGCAATACAATCCTACCTTACGAAACAGGAAACATCTCGAATAAACAACCTAACCTTGCACCTAAAGCAATTAGAGAAAGAAGAACAAAAAACCCCGAAGTTAGCAGAAGGAAAGAAATCATAAAAATCGGATCAGAAATAAATGAAAAAGAAATGAAGGAAATGATAGCAAAGATCAATAAAACTAAAAGCTGGTTCTTTGAGAAGATAAACAAAATTGATAAACCATTAACCAGACTCATCAAGAAAAAAAGGGAGAAGACTAAAATCAACAGAATTAGAAATGAAAAAGGAGAAGTAACAACTGACAGTGCAGAAATACAAAAGATCATGAGAGATTACTACAAGCAAGTCTATGCCAATAACATGGACAATCTGGAAGAAATGGACAAATTCTTAGAAGTGCACAACCTGCCAAGACTGAATCAGGAAGAAATAGAAAATATGAATAGACCCATCACAAGCACTGAAATTGAAACTGTGATTAAAAATCTTCCAACAAACAAAAGCCCAGGACCAGATGGCTTCACAGGCAAATTCTATCAAACATTTAGAGAAGAGGTAACACCTATCCTTCTCAAACTCTTCCAAAATATAGCAGAGGGAGGAACACTCCCAAACTCATTCTACGAGGCCACCATCACCCTGATACCAAAACCAGACAAGGATGTAACAAAGAAAGAAAACTACAGGCCAATATCACTGATGAACATAGATGCAAAAATCCTCAACAAAACACTAGCAAACAGAATCCAACAGCACATTAAACGGATCATACACCATGATCAAGTGGGGTTTATTCCAGGAATGCAAGGACTCTTCAATATATGCAAATCAATCAACGTGATACACCATATTAACAAATTGGAGGAGAAAATCCATATGATCATCTCAATAGATGCAGGGAAAGCTTTCGACAAAATTCAACACCCATTTATGATAAAAACCCTGCAGAAAGTAGGCATAGAGGGAACTTTCCTCAACATAATAAAGGCCATATATGACAAACCCACAGCCACATCATCCTCAATGGTGAAAAACTGAAAGCATTTCCACTAAGATCAGGAAGAAGACAAGGTTGCCCACTCTCACCACTCTTACTCAACATAGCTTTGGAAGTTTTAGCCACAGCAATCAGAGAAGAAAAGGAAATAAAGGGAATCCAAATGGGAAAAGAAGAAGTAAAGCTGTCAGTGTTTGCAGATGACATGATACTATACATAGAGAATCCTAAAGATGCTACCAGAAAACTACTAGAGCTAATCAATGAATTTGGTAAAGTAGCAGGATACAAAAATTAATGCACAGAAATCTCTGGCATTCCTATACACTAATGATGAAAAATCTGAAAGGGAAATCAAGAAAACACTCCCATTTACCACTGCAACAAAAACAATAAAATATCTAGGAATAAACCTACCTAAGGAGACAAAAGACCTGTATGCAGAAAATTATAAGACACTGATGAAAGAAATTAAAGATGATACAAATAGATGGAGAGATATACCATGTTCTTGGATTGGAAGGATCAACACTGTGAAAATGACTCTACTACCCAAAGCAATCTACAGATTCAATGCAATCCCTATCAAACTACCAATGGCATTTTTCACAGAACTAGAACAAAAACTTTCACAATTTGTATGGAAACACAAAAGACCCCGAATAGCCAAAGCAATCTCAAGAACGAAAAATGGAGCTGGAGGAATCAGGCTCCCTGACTTCAGACTATACTACAAAGCTACAGTAATCAAGACAGTATGGTACTGGCACAGAAAACAGAAAGATATATCAATGGAACAGGATAGAAAGCCCAGAGATAAACCCATGCACATATGGTCACTTTATCCTTGATAAAGGAGGCAGGAATGTACAGTGGAGAAAGGACAGCCTCTTCAATAAGTGGTGCTAGGGAAACTGGACAGGTACATGTAAAAGTATGAGATTAGATCACTCCCTAACACCATGCACAAAAATAAACTCAAAGTGGATTAAAGACCTAAATGTAAGGCCAGAAACTATCAAACTCTTAGAGGAAAACATAGGCAGAACACTCTATGATATAAATCACAGCAAGATCCTTTTTGACCTACCTCCTAGGAAAATGGAAATAAAAACAAAAATAAACAAATGGGACGTAATGAAACTTCAAAGCTTTTGCACAGCAAAGGAAACATAAACAAGACCAAAAGACGACGCTCCGAATGGGAGATAATATTTGCAAATGAAGCAACTGACAAAGGATTAATCTCCAAAATTTACAAGCAGCTCAATAACAAGAAACCAAACAACCCAATCCAAAAATGGGCAGAAGACCTAAACAGACATTTCTCCAAAGAAGATATACAGACTGCCAACAAACACATGAAAGAATGCTCAACATCATCAATCATTAGAGAAATGCAAATCAAAACTACAATGAGGTATCATCTCACACCAATCAGAATGGCCATCATCAAAAAATCTAGAAACAATAAATGCTGGAGAGGGTGTGGAGAAAAGGGAACACTCTTGCACTGCTGGTGGGAATGTAAATTGATACAGCCACTATGGAGAACAGTATGGAGGTTCCTTAAAAAACTACAAATAGAACTACCGTATGACCCAGCAGACCCACTACTGGGCATATACCCTGAGAAAACCATAATTCAAAAAGAGTCATGTACCAAAATGTTCATTGCACCTCTATTTACAATAGCCCGGAGATGGAAACAACCTAAGTGTCCATCATCAGATGAATGGATAAAGCAGATGTGGCACATATATACAATGGAATATTACTCAGCCATAAAAAGAAATGAAATTGAGTTATTTGTAATGAGGTGGATAGACCTAGAGTCTGTCATACAGAGTGAAGTAAGTCAGAAAGAGAAAGACAAATACCGTGTGCTAACACATATATATGGAATTTAAGAAAAAAAAATGTCATGAAGAACCTAGCGGTAAGACAGGAATAAAGACACAGACTTACTAGAGAATGGACTTGAGGATATGGGGAGGGAGAAGGGTAAGCTGTGACAAAGCGAGAGAGAGGCATGGACATATATACACTACCAAACGTAAGGTAGATAGCTAGTGGGAAGCAGCCCCATAGCACAGGGAAATCAGCTCGGTGCTTTGTGACCGCCTGGAGGGGTGGGATAGGGAGGGTGGGAGGGAGGGAGACACAAGAGGGAAGAGATATGGGAACATATGTATATGTATAACTGGTTCACTTTGTTATAAAGCAGAAAGTAACACACCATTGTAAAGCAATTTTACTCCAATAAAGATTTCAAAAAAAAAAAAAAGACTAGTGAGTGATAGGAGTAAAGAATGGAGAAATACAAGCTGAGCAAGATGTTGAGAGACCTCAAGTGTCACGTGAAAGAGCTTGGAGTTTGTCTTGAGGGGAGCAAGGGAAAAGTTACTAGCTTATTCAAGAAATAATATGTACCAGACATTTTCCTAGGCACTTAGAATATATCTGGTAGCAGACAAGAGTTCCTGCCTTCCTAGGGCTTATATTTTAATGGGAAAAGGAAATAGACTACGAGCACATAAATTAATAAAACGTTTTTCTTTTCAGGCAGTATTAAGTGCTATCAAACTACAAAGAAAATGTAACAGGGTAAAAGAATAGTGATGCAGATGGAGATACAACTGGAGCCAGTGTGCTCTGTGATTGTTTCTCTGAAAAAGTGACATTCAAGCTGACACCTCAATAACAAGGCAAATTTGGTAGCACAACTGTCCAAGATGTAGAAAATGTAAATTCAACTACTTATTTTAAGAGAGAGAAAGAACGCGATGAGTTTGGAGCATGTGAGCAGGGGAGGACTGGTAGGAGACACAACTAGAGAAGACAGGACCCAGATATCATTGGGCATGGGTTCTCTGAGGGAACCGTGGAGCTAGCCAACCCTTTGGGCATTTCTGGAACTCTGTTGGGGTGTTTTTTGTTAGTGACAATGACAGAAACTCCCTCCTGACATCAAGAAGCTGGAATCCAGGACTGCTGGGCTTTCTGTATCACACAAGCTGGTCCACACATCAAAGAGCTGCCATTTATCCTACATGACTTTCTAATGTCTCAGTAGACATTCATTTAGATAAAATGCTGCTTATAATTTTCTGAGCCTAGAACCTAAATCTATTTTTGCATCATAACACGATATTTTTAAATGAAGTTTTAATAACTCCTAAATTTCCCAGAAATACAAATACCTTATAAACTGAAGGAAGCATGTACTTTTTTATCCTGAACATTACCAACAACATTTCAGGATATAATGTCACCAGTAGGAATGCTGCTTGAGTATTTGAGTCTCTACTCAAAGCACAAATGTGTATAAATCTGCATTTGTCATTCACATATTCCTGGCAATTCCCCTTATAGATGCAAGCATTTACTTTCTTATGTCTTCTAGTATAATTATGCCTATGGATGTACATACTGAAATACATATTCCATTATTAAAAAATCACTTTCTGACTTCACTGGTGAATTTTACCAAATATTTACAAAGAATTATCACCAGTTCTCCTCAAACTCTTTCAAAAAAGTCAAAGAAGAGGAAACACTCAAAATTCTTTTATGAGGCCAGCATCATCCTAATACCAAAACCGGGTGGGGGGGGGGCGGTGGCGGGGCGAAGAAAAACACTACTAGAAACTAAAACTACAGGCCAATATCCCTGATGAATAAAGATGCCAAAATTCTCAATAAAACACTAGACAACCAAAGTCAGCAGCACATTAAAAGGATCATTCACCACAACTAAGTGGGATTTATCCCTGGGATGTAAGGACGATTCAACATATATAAATCAATCAACATGAAAAGATACATTAATAGAATGATAGAAAAGAATCATATGAGGCTTCCCTGGTGGCGCAGTGGCTGGGAGTCTGCCTGCCGATGCAGGGGACGCGGATTCGTGCCCTGGTCCGGGAGGATCCCGCGTGCCGCGGAGCGGCTGGGCCCGTGAGCCACGACCGCTGGGCCTGCGCGTCCCGAGCCTGTGCTCCACAGCGGGAGAGGCCACAACAGTGAGAGGCCCGCGTACCACAAAAAAAAAAAAAAAAAAAAAAAAAAAGAATCATATGATATTCTCAATAGATACAGAAAAGCATTTGACAAAATTCAACATTCATTCATGACAGAAACCCTTAACAAATTAGGCATAGAAGGAATACACCTCTACATAATAAAGGCAATATATAACAAGCTCACAGCTAACATCATACTCAGTATTGAAAGGTAGAAAGCTGTTCCTCTAAGATCAGGACAAAGATAAGCATGCCCATTTTCACCTCTCCTCTTCAACACAGTACTAAAAGTCCTAGATACAGCAATCAGGCAAGATAAAGAAGTAAAAGGTATCAGAATTGAAAAGAAAAAAGTAAAATTGTCTCTATTTGCAGATGACATGATTTTATATATAGAAAAGTGTAAAGACTCAACCAAAAAACCATTAGATCTAATAAACAATTTCAGTAAAGTTGCAGGATACAAAACCAACACACAAAACTCAGTAGCATTTCTATACAATGATAATAAATTTTCTGAGAAAGAAATAAAGAAATCAGTCTCATTTACAATAGCATGAAAAACAATAAAATGCATAGGAATAACTTTAGCCCAAGAGGTGAAAGATCTCCACTCTGCAAACTATAAGACACTGATGAAAAAAATCAAAAAAGACACAAATAAATGGAAAGGTATACCATCTTCATGGCATGGAGGAATTAATATGGTTAAAATGTCAATACTACTGAAAGCCATCTATAGAGTCAATGCAATCCCTTTCAAGATTCCAATGGCATTTTTTACAGAAGTAGGAAAAAACAGTGCTAAAATGTATATGGAACCACCAAAGATTCTGAATAGCCTAATAAATCCTGAGAGAGAAAAACAAGGCATCACACTTCCTCATTTCAAGCTATCCTATAAAGTTATAGTCATCAAAACATAAAAACAGACTGGCATAAAAGCAGATAAATAAACCAATGGAACAGAATCAAGGGCCCAGAAATAAACCTAAGCATATAAGGTCAACTAATATTTGACAAGGGAGCCAAGAATAGTCAATGAAGAAAAGACAGTCTCTTCAATAAATTGTACTAGCATAATGGGATATTTGCATATAAAATAATGAAAGTGGACACCTTACTTACACTACTCACAAATACTAATTCAAAATGGATTAAAGATTTAAATATAAGAACCAAAATCATGAAAATCCTAGAAGAAAAGATAGGAATAAAGCACCCTGAGATGGATCTTGGTTATGATTTTTTGGGTATGACACCTAAAGCACAAGCAAAAAAAAAAAAAAAAGTAAACAAGTTGGACTACATCATACTACAAATCTCCTATACAGCAAAAGAAACCATCAACAAAGTGAAAAGACAACCTACAGAATGGTAAAAAATATTTGCCAACCATATATCTGATAATAGGTTAACATTCAAAAATACATAAAGAACTTATACAACTCAATAGCAAAAAATCAAATAAGCCAATGAAAAAAATGGACAAAGGACCTGAATAGACATTTTTCCAAAGAAGATATACAAAAAGCCAACAGGTACATGAAAAGAAGCTCAACAGCACTAGTCATTAAGGAAACACAAATCAAAACCACAATGAGATATCACCTCATGCCTGTTAGAATTGCCATTATCAAAAAAAGATAAAAAATGCTGGCATGGATGTGGAGAAAAGGGAACCCTTGCACACTGTTACTGGGATTGTAAGTTTGTGTAGCCACTATGGAAAACAGTATGGAGGATCCTTAAAAAATTAAAAATAGAACTAACACATGATCTAGCAATTCCACTTCAGGAAAATATCCAAAGGAAATAAAAACACTAACTCAAAAAGATATCTGCACCTGCATATTCACAGCAGCGTTATTTCCAATAGCCAAGTCATGGAAACAACCTAAGTGTTCTCTGATGCATGAATGGATAAAGAAGTTGTGATACACGTACATACACACACTGAAATATTACTTAGCCATAAAAACTAGGAAATCCTCCCACTTGTAACAACATAGGTGGACCTTGAAGGTATTATGCTAAGTGAAATAAGTCAGACAAAGACAAATACTGTATGACCTCCCTTATATGTGGAATTAAACAAATAAATAAAACTCAGGGGCTTCCCTGGTGGCGCAGTGGTTGAGAGTCCACCTGCCGATGCAGGGGACACGGGTTCGTGCCCCGGTCCGGGAGGATCCCACGTGCCGCGGAGCGGCTGGGCCCGTGAGCCATGGCCGCTGAGCCTGCGCGTCCGGAGCCTGTGCTCTGCAACGGGAGAGGCCACAGCAGTGAGAGGCCCGCGTACCGCCAAAAAAAATAAAAAATAAAACTCAGACTCTGAAAAAAGAGATCAGACTGGTGATTACCAGAGACAGAGAGTGATGGGAGTTAGAGGAAGGTGGTCAAAAGGTAACAACTTCCAGTTACAAGTTAAATAAGCACTAGGAATGTAATATACGACAGGGTGATGATACCTAACACTGCTGTATGATAAATAGGAAAGCTGTTAAAAGAGTGAACCCTAAGAGCTCTCATCACAAGGAGATATTTCCTTTTTTCTTTTCTTCTTTCTCTTTTTATTGTATCTATATGAGATGACGGATGTTATCTGAACCTATCGTGGTAATCATTTCACGAAATATGCAAATCAAATCATAATGCTGTACACCTTAAACTTACACAGTGATGTATGTCAATTATATATATTTCTCAATAAAACTGAAAATAACTGCTTTTATGTTGTCATTACAGAAAATAATTCTATTTTTAAAAGTTAGGGATCAGGTAGATTATATTATCTGTAAAATTCATTACAAGAGAGTAAAGGGGGTGATTTCAAATATTTGTTTATAATATGGAATCTCTGGATCTCACAGAGGTGGGGACCACCATAGGATATGGGGGAAAATGTAGACTTTATTCTAAGTTCAATGAGAAGTTTGAAGTGTAGTAAACAAGGGATTGTGGTGATCTGACTTGCAGTTTTAATAGCTTACATCTGCATTTGTTGAAACCTGGTGGAAGGAGGCAGAAGGAAATCACAGAGACCAGTGAGACACCTGACACAGGGGTCAAGGCAAGCAACGATGGAGGCCCAGACTAAGATACTAAGAATAGAGTTGATAGAAATTCATCTCCTGACTATTTATAACAAACACCCTTGAAGTATGTGAAGGCTGTTATCATATCATCCCACATTATTGGGTGGACCAAAAGGTTCGTACGGTTTTTTCTGTAAGATGGCTCTAGTAGCACTTAGTTGTCTTTAACTTCATTTGAAACAATTTTGTTATATTGTATGTGACAGCCGTCATATCGGCATGCATTTTTTAAAAAGACATCAAAATTGGTGAGTTTTTGTGTAGCCATTTTAATATTGAAGATGGAAGAAGAATAGCAACATTTTTGGCCTATTATGCTTTATTATTTCAAGAAAGGTAAAAACACAACTGAAATGTACAAAAATGTTTGTGCAGTGTATGGAGAAGGGGATGTGACTGATCGAACGTGTCAAAAGCGGTTTGCGAAGTTTCGTGCTGGAGATATCTCTCTGGACGATGCTCCACAGTGGGGTAGACCAGTTGAAGTTGATAGTGATCAAATCGAAACAATAATTGCGAACAATCAATGTTATACCACGCGGGAGATAGCCGACATACTCAAAATATCCAAATTAAGCATTGAAAATCATTGCACCAGCTTGGTTATGTGAATCTCTTTGATGTTTGGGTTCCACACAAGTTAGGTGAAAAGAAACCTTTTTGACCGTATTTCTGCATGCGATTCTCTACTGAAATATAATGAAAACATTCAGTTTTTAAAACAAATTGTGACAGGTGATGAAAAGTGGATACTGTGCAACAATGTAGAATGGAAGAGATCGTGGGGCAAGTGAAATGAACCACCACCACACCAAAGGCCAGTCTTCATCCAAAGAAGGTGATGTTGTGTATATGGTGGGATTAGAAGGGAGCCCTCTATTATGAGCTCCTTCTGGAAAACCAAATGATTAATTCCAGCAAATACTGCTCCCAATTAGACCAACTGAAAGCAGCACTCTACAAAAAGTGTCCAGAATTAGTCAACAGAAAATGCATAATCTTCCATCAGGATAACGCAAGACTGCATGTTTCTTTTATGACCAGGCAAAAACTGTTACAGCTTGGCTGGAAAGTTCTGACTCATTCACCATGTTCACCAGACATTGCACCTTCAGATTTCCATTGATTTCAGTCTTTACAAAGTTCTCTCAACGAAAAAAATTTCAATTCCCTGGAAGACTAAAAAAGTTACCTGGAACAGTTCTTTGCTCAAAAAGATAAAATGTTTTGGGAAGATGGAATTATGAAGTTCTCTGAAAACTGGCAGAAGGTAGTGGAACAAAAGGGTGAATATGTTGTTCAATAAAGTTCTTGGTAAAAATGAAAAATGTGTCTTTTACTTTTACTTAAAAAACTGAAGGCACATTTTGGCCCACCCAATATTTTCCTCTTTTTGTTAAACATGTCCAGACTCTTCCATTATATTCTACATGACACAGTTTCTAGACTTCTCTCCACCTTGTGAACAAAGATATCTTTGTTGACATCTTCTGAAAAATTTCTAGGCCATCACTATCCCTCTTAAATAGAATTCCCAGAATTGAAGGCAATTCCTCAAATGGGATTTGATGTATCTTCGGAACAGTAAATCACCTGGCACTTGTGACCTCTCTACCCTATCTACTGCAGAATGAAGTAGCATTTTCTGCACCTGCATTGCACTGTTTATTTACATTCAGCTTGTGATGAAATATGACTTCTCTTCCTGCCTCAGACATTCTTTGAGCCTATACACCAGTCTTTACATTTGTAAGAACATTACCCTGATTCGTTTTGATTTCTTCCTATCCTTTACCACTGGAATGAAATATCACATCATGAATTACACATTACAAAAAGCCTTTGAAAAAAAGAAGGCAGCAGCATATGTGTGACAAATTCCAGCTGTGTAGTCCAAGCAGCAGGTGTCATAGTATTTGCTGTTTTTTTCATAAGCACCAACTTGTATAGGTGGAGTCTCTTCTTGAAGTCACTTTCTCTCAGGCATATGTGTTTGTTCTGTCACCAACCATCTCTATCTAGCAGGAGAAACACCTTTCTTTCAGTGCATCCAGTGTACTGCAAGAGAGGATGCTTCATGAAGTTATGAGTTCCTTATCATTGAAAGTAGGTAAGCAAAAATAAATGATCTCTGCTTGAAGATGTTAAACAGAAAATTCAGATTAATAGCAACTGCAAGGCCGTAAATTACTAGATGACAGGATCCTTATAATTCTTAAATTCTAATGATTCCTAGATTCTTGTCATCTTTCTTTCAACTGGGCTTGCAGTTACCCTGCTTCTCTTACTTGGCACTTGTGGGATAACTCCATGAAAACCACTGTTCCAGCTATCTATTGCTATATAACAAACGATCCAAAAATGTAGTGACAGAAAGCAACAACCATTTTATTATCCTCATGGATCCTGTAGGTTAGGATTTTGGACAGGGAACAATAGGGCTGGCTTGTCTCTCTTCCTCGATGTCTGAGCCTCTGTTTGGAAGACATGCGTGGCTGCGGTGACTCAGATGTCTGGATATGACTTAAACAACTGGGGACTGGAACCATCTGGGTTTTCTCACTCACAACACATTTGACACCTGGGCTGGGATGACACAGAAGCTAGTTTCAGCTGAAACTATTGACTGGAGCGTCGGGAGGCTGTTCCTTGGGGCTTAGGTTTCCTCACAGTGCGGAGGCTTAAGCGTAGTCAACGTTCTTACATAGAGGCTTAGGACTCCAAGGGCAAGTGTTCCAAGAGCTAACATTCCAAGAGCAAGGCGGAAACTTCATGGTATTTTATGACCTAGCCTCAGAAGTCATCTAGCACCACTTTTTATAGGTTCAATCTATCAAAGACCTTCCCAGATTTAAGGAGAGGTGACATAGACCCCATCTCTCCATGGGAGAGATGTCAAAGAATATGCAGCTGCATTTTAAAGTTGCCACATCCTTTATAGCGCGTACTTTTAAATTTCAGATAACAACAACCAAGGAGTCTTCTTTTCTTCTTCTTCTAAATTTCCAGACTTTAATTGAAGGTATGTACCCATGTAGCTTATACGCAGACTCGGGCTTCTAAGCACAGCAGGGGAGAAAAGAGTGAACCAAAGCTTCCAGTAGACAAAATGGAGATTTCTCTGGAGCCGAGAACATGTATGCATTTGGAGTGAAACGAAGACTGATATTCTGGACGCCTACTGCTTCCTTTATAGATCCTAGGAGATCCAAGATTAAGCTCTGCAGCACTCCAAACCCTGGGAGAAAAAGCCTTGCTCAGACTCAATTTATTGGACACTGCCCTTTAACCCGCTGAAATTTGTATGTGTTCCACAAGTCTCTCAATGTTCTGTTTTGGCTAATTTGTTACCCAGACATGTCTCATTCTCACCTGGAGACTATAAACATGCCTGGGCCTGGAAGAAGAGGTGCAGAGAAAGAGATGACTATGCTTCCCACAGAGCCCCATCAGGTTCAACTGAGCAACAATGGAAAGGAAGGAAAGCTATCTCAGCAAGGGAATTGAAATGCTAGAAGAACTCCCCTCCTGGCTGACTGTAGTGCCATTCTCTGTACCGGCCACCACCTAATTATTCTTCACTGCAGATAAGTAAAGGCTGATGTGATAAAAATCATTAATCAGCCCTGTGTTTCTGTGGAGCTGGGTGTGTTCATTAAGGGTGCAACATTATCAAAAATGAAAGCTTTGGTCAAGTCATGGAACTTCTCTATGTTTAGCTCAAGATACCAGCATTCTGGGTTTGGAGATGTTGACCTTTCAGTTCAAACTCCAGATCTTCGAAATTGAAGGCAGATTACAAGGCAGCATCCCTATCTTTCACAGGAGGCCCTGCAACCCCGGGCAAGTGGAAGAAATGAGATTGTTATATGGTGATTGATCAGTCTTTTATAATGGTAGTTAAAGAGAGTTAACTAATTTAACTAAGCACTTACCATGCAAGTGCCACACTGTTTAACACGTATCATCTGATTTCATTCTTGTAACAATCCCATTTTACACATACAGAAACTGAGACCCAGAGCAGGGACGTGAACTACCCCAAATTACATTGTTTGGAAGTGATGGAGCCAGAATTTGAGATAAGACAGTCTACCTGTATCCATACCCAGGACTTTAACCACTAGGAAGTACTGCCTCTGCTCAGGAGCATATGGGAGAACCCTTCTAGGCACTCCCTGGGCATTCAGGAAGGTCTGGAGAAAGTGATGCCTGACCTGAGTCTTCAGGGTAAGGAGAAACCAGCTAGGCTGAGAAAGGGTAAAGGGTGGTACAGGGAGACCACTGCTGGTACAAGTGTGGGTAAGGGCCTGAAGGCTGTTGAGAGCCGGGATAAAAGCTCCTCAAAGTCAGGAATCGCATTTTCTTGCTCACCATGGAAGCATTTGCTACCTGGCATGTGCCTAGCACATGATAGCCACATGAAAAGCCAAAGGAGTACAGGAGTCACAAGCATGGGCTCCGGGGTCAGACTGCCAGTGTTGAGCTATGAGACTTCAAATGACTGGCTTCACCTCTGTGAGCTTTGGGTTTTCTATCTGTAAAAACAAGAGGTGAGAATAGAATCTGCCTCCTAGAGTTGTTGTGAGGGAGGACCAAATGAGATCGTGTGGGTAAAATGCATACGTAGTCTAGTGCCAGCCACAGAGTCAGGGCTCAAAAAAAGGTAATGGTAGTTTTTTATTGTTAGTCCCCCAATAAGTCTTTGGCAAGGGAATGTATGATTGATGTGGGCATGATTATTAGAGGGCATGACTTATTAGAAGGATTTCAGTATGAATCGAGAGGGTGAGAGACAAGTGGTACGAGGGAAAGCTGAGGCCAAATTGGACATCCCCACTTTGCCTGCTGTCTTCTCCTAATATTTTGTGATCTTAATGGTGATAGTGATGAGGAGGAAAAGAGAGGTGCCACCTTGCATTTATACTGCAATTTGCACCTCACAACATACTTCCGTAGTCATTATTTTATCCAATCTTCCAAACAAATACATGACAAATATATGATGTGTGTGACTTGTTCCCATTCTGCATAAATCTAAGAAGCCCAGCGAGTATAAGTACCTAAAAAAGTCAACAGGCTGATAATAGGAAAACAAAGCCCAATTATTCTGACTCTTGGCTCTTTATCCCTCCACACAGATAACAGAGCCAGTGTAGACACTCTCAGGAAATTTCCTTAACACCAGAGAATCTGTTTGACACCCTTGCTGGCTATTCACCAAACCTCGCTTCTTCTCCTCCTGGAACATGTCTTTACTACATTCACTACATGTTTAAAAGTATCTTAGAGTGTTTGTTTTTGTCAGAATGGCTGACAATTTACTGTATTGTAGTTTATTATAATGATAATAATATTCCTCCCTTAAAAAAAAACCATTCCAACTGTCTCAATCCTTGAGGCAATTTTTTTAACTAAAAAATACCAGCCTGAACTTTTCAAAGAAGAAAATTATTAAAATTCCTTTAGCTTGATAAATAGAAATCATCTCTTCTTGTTCTGCATAAATGTACTTCGTATGTACATTTACTACATCACTATATCTTCCTTGCAGTTAAGTGTGACCATGTACCTTACCTCTGGTCAATGGATCATGGGCAGAAGCAATTTGTGGCACTTCCAGGTCTGATACATGAGATCTTTCTTTCCCCTTGAGCAGCAACGTTAGAATTTGAATACAGCACATCTACAAGACTAGAGGAGCCTAGATCCCTAAATCTTCGCTTTGGATGAAAGTGCCAACTGCTCCAGAACACCTATTTTGGGAATTACATGAGCAAGAAATACACTTCTATTATGCTAGGTCACTGAGGCTTATCTGTTTCAGCAACTAGCATCACCTTAACTAACAAAAGCATGGAAAAAGAAATATTACAAACCCAGACACTCACTAAGACCATCTTCAGAATTCCCAGAACCTATATTTCCATGAACCTTTGCTTCTTTATTAGAATTACATTATGTCCCCTTCTTGAAAGCAGCTGGTAATAGATAAAAGTTGCAAGACTGTAAATTCATTTTGGGCAAGAGTCCTAACTACCTTCATGTCCTCAGCACCTCACACAATACCAGGCAGAGTAGATGTTCAATAAAGGATGACAGAAATAACCATCCTAACAACCATCATCCGAGGAGACAACATTTGAATGGGATTTGAATAATCAGGTTTTCCAAATGGAAAAGGGTAATTTCCTTTAGGAGGTGATACCGAGCAGGACCCTGTGGGACTCCTGGGCACAAAAGCCTTTCTGTGTCCCCCATTTCTTGATTACAGGAAATAGGCTTCATTCAGCCTCCATGATCTTCCCTGAGTTCCAACGGGCAGGTTCAAACAGATGTTAATTAGGGAAGGGAGGGGATGTTGAGACAAGGGGGGCAATGTCAAAAGAAACAATAGTGCAGCCTTGGGTCAGGGTCCTGGTTCCCCCTCAAAGGATACACACAATGATATCTTTGAGCTGTTTTACAGATACTGAAACTCCCACCAGGTGGAAGAAGTTCTGTATGGTGCCCACAAGCACGTAGATCCCAGACCGGTTGGAACCAGAAGGTTGGTAATGCTGGCTTCCACTTACCTCACCACCAACCAATCAGAACAATGTCCATGAGCTGATCTCGCCCTCTTTGAACCATTACTAGAAAACTCCTCACTACCCCCTCCAGGTCGGGACACACAGTTTTGAGGGCATTAGCCATCTGTGGCCCCCTTTGCCTGGCAAAGCAATAAAGCTATTCTTTTTTACTTCACCTAAAACTCTGTCTCCAAGATTTAATTTGGTGTCAGGCAACAGAGGCCAGATTCAGCTTCAAAGGCACTGTACAAAGCAGGAGATCTGCCACAACTTGGTAACAGGGTAGTAAGAGACTCTTCACATATCCATTCTTCTCTTCAAAGCTATTTATTGCGTACCTGTTATATGTCTGTCACTATTCCAGGAGATAAGGGTGTAACAAAAATAAAACAAAGAAGATCTCTGTGTTCATGACTTTTACATCTGAAGGGGAGCAGAATATGCCACCCCAGAATGTGCCTCTTTAGCATGTTAAAGAGGCAACCACACGTCCAAAATGGTGTCACTTGCGCTAAAGCCCATGATACAAATCCTAGATTTAACACCTGACTTAATTACACTTTCAGCCCTCACTAGGAACGTAATCTTAATCTGCCAGTTTGGAATTTTCTGGTCAGCACCAATGAGGCAACCTGTCACATGGGTCCTCTTCATCCCTCCCCCACAACCCCCAGGACCAGTCAAAGAAAGAAGAGGTAATCTGCATGATAGACCTTGCCCTCCCACAAAAAAGATGATGAAAGGTGACCTGGCCTGAAACAATTCTTTCCTTTCTTTGGCTAAAAGCTTCCTCGCCCCACCCTCCTCCTGCCTATAAAACTCTCCCACTGTATAGAACCCCTCTGAGTGCTCTTCTGTTTACTAGATAGGTTGCTGCCTGATTCATGAATAAAGCCAATTAGGTCTTCAAATTTACTCGGTTGAATTTTGTTTTTAACAAGGATAAAGGTTATTTTGAGCTGATTATTTTTAAGAAACAGCCTACGTAGGAGAAGCTCTGCAGAGTAGAAGTTACTCTTCAGTAAGGAAAACTTACATTTATAAAAGAAATCTCCATTAGTAAGGGTATTTCTCTCTGTGTACCAGGATGAGAAGAATGAGCCTAAATCACAAGAAAATATTAATGGAGAAGGCACTAATTTAATCTGAATAACAAAGCTAACCCCTGTTAACTGTGTTTTCCTGGTAATCCCCCTTAACTGTCTTCCCAAGCCCCAACATCTGTTTTTCTTTTTTTTTTTTTGGTCTTCAGCTAAAGATGGTATTTAAGGTGGTGGCTTGGGCCATCTCTGGGAGTTACTCAGTTTTCTGGGGCAGTATACATTAATACACTTCCTTTTGTTTTTCTCTTATTAATCTTTTATTACATGGAACTCAGCCAAGAAGTCAGAAGGATAGAGGGACAATTATTCTTCCTCCCTTATGCATTTTACTGTGTTTCCACACATCTGCGAAACACTTGCACACAAACCTGGGTCAGTCTGAGCTAGGCACTCAATCGTCTGGGTACATATTATAGCAATGAGTGTGTGATGAGAGATAGATTATGATAATAGTCCATTCTCTTAAAGCATAAGAACTCTTTCTCCCAAATTGTGAAGACAGGAAATCTGAGAACAAATTAACCAGATACACACTTAAGAGGTTGAACCATGTAGGAATAAAAAAATCACTGCACTGTACCAAAAGTGGGCAGTAATGATAATGCTCTGTGGCTGGTCATTTAGTAGATGAAAGTATCAATCCATTCTGTTTCTAAGCTCTTGTTTTAAAAGAGTTAATCATATAATTCGGCTACGGGAACACCAGCGATGGCAGATGCGCTGTCCAACTGACCAGGTTAAGAAAAATAAAGGCAGACGGTTTTAGATTAAAGTCTGGATGGCAATGCTGCCATTAGAGAATTGATGTTCTGTTACCAGGCCAAGGTTCTTCCATTCTATTTACTTTACTCTCTAAATTACCTGCCCCTGGTGGTCCAGGGAATCATTTAGAAGTTTAATCATAGGCAGTTGATAAAACCTCTCTAATTTGAATTCAGTGATTCAGGCAAGAAATATTTATTGAGAGCCTACTGTGTGTAAAACAACACTCTAGGTGCTGGGGAATACAACTACCAAGTCAGTAAGCAAATTAAGTTCTGTTAAGTGCTATTAAGAGAATAAAATACAATAATGGGGGCATTACAGTGGTCAGGGAAGGCTTCTTGGAAGAAGTGACATGAGCTGAGACAGGAAAGATGATGTACTAATTTTCTACTGCCGCATAACTAATTGCCACAAGTTTACTGTCTCAGAGTTTCTGTGAGTCAGGAGTCCAAGTACAGATAAGCTGAGTACTTCGCTCAGGGTCCTACAAGCTGAAATCAAGGTGTTGGCAGGGCTTGTGATCTTATCTGAGGCTTGGGATTCTCTTCCAGGCTCAATCCTCAGCAGGATTTATTTTCTTGTGGCTGTATGACTGTAGTCCCCGCTTTCTGCTAGCTGTTGTCTGGGGACCACTCTCAGCACCTAGATACCACCCTCTGGTCCTTGCTGTGCAGCCCCTTCCTCTTACAACATGCTTTCTATTAGGCCAACAGGAAAGCATCTCTCTGACACTTCACCTTCTTTTAAAGGGCTCACTTGATTAAGTCAGGCCCACCTATGAATCTCTCTTTTGAGTAACTCAAAGTCAACTCATTAATAACATCATCACAGGAGTGATATAACACATTCATTGTTTCCACTCACAATCAAGAGGAGGGGATTACACAGAGCATGTACACTAGACGGTGGGAATCTTGGGGACCCTCTAAAAAGTCTACCTACCAAAGATGAGAACCAGCCATTCAAAATCAGGAGAAAGCCTTTTCTGGCAGGGTCACCAAAAAGTGCAAAGAACAAATTTGATATTTTCAGGAAAGGGAAAGAAGTTTGGTCCACTGAAGCTTAATGGATGAGGCAAAGGGCAGAAAGAGGAATCCCCAGGAATCATTTGAATTGAAACCTAGGCGTTGGTGGCCATGTTAAGTTTGGATTTCATTTTATCTGTAAATAGGAGCTGACTAATATTAACTGAGCCCTCCCCCCTTTCCTCCACCATGATATAAGACTCATCAATGGCATAAAGCATAATGGATCCAATGTCAAGAGAAATGGGAGGCTTTTATGAGTTGTAACTACCTCTCATTTTGAGAAATTAGGGCCTGTGCTAAAGGTTCTTTACAGGTCTGAAATGCAATTTTTTCTAGGTCCTATTAAAAAGACTATTCAGGTGAAAGTAAAAATAATATAAATGTAATCATTTTCTAGTGTTGGCTGACCTAATTATTATAGAAAGGAATCTGGTCTTCTGCGTGTTCCAGCCATCTTCCAATGCCCATGAATGTACCCTTGGGTCACCTTCATAAATTCTATAAGTAATAATAATAACATTAATAAAATCAAGGCATTTCCAGGAGCAGTATACAATTTATCCTTTGGTCAGGGGAGAATTCATAATTAGTGTTTTTAGAAATTTCTAGCAATGCAGTTTTCTTAGACAATAGTGAAGCAAGAGTTTATTGCTTAGAAATGCTAGCTCATCACAGTCATTATTTTTCTTCACCTTCCTAAGCTGAGGCTGAAAGGGAGATCCAACTCTGAATTAAACAACCTATAGAAATGTCACTATGTCCTAATCAACCCAGGAGTCAGAGGTGTAACTCCTTTCTTAGTTTCAATACTTGATTGAAGGATTTACTTGAGGCTTCCCTTTGAGATTCTGATTAGTAGAGGAAAAAAATTTTGAAGAAACGATAGAACTTAGATTCCTAAACTTGAAGACCCAAAGACTGTTGGATAATTCTCCTTTCTTTTTTTTAAGTGCCTACTCACTGGTATAACTTCCCAAACGTCAAATGGACCAGGATTTGGATTATCAATAAAATAAGGCAATATAAGATCCTTCTTTCTCAACATCCCTTCTTGTTTCCATCACTGAAGCCTAATATTGTTACATTATTTTCCTCCTAGGAAGTAAAAGAAATTTATTCAGTGAAGCAATCTAAAAATAACTCATTTGCGAGCCAGTGGCTTCCATGGTTACTGAAAGACCCTGTTGATTCTCTGCTCTAACAGGCAACCACAACTGGTGAATCATTTGCATTAAAAACAACACACACCAAAAATAGCAGGAAGGACCCTAGAACAAGACTGTGCAGGCTTCCATTCCATGAAGTGTAATCTTCTTCTTCTCAGCCCCATGAAAAGTACATCCCAGGAAGAAAGAAATATATTCCTGAAAAGTAAATGAAACCTGTCTCTGAATCAATTTCTTGGTTCTGGGAATCCCCTCCACACTGTTATGCTCTGACAAACCTCCAGTGGTTCACAATGTAAATTTCAAAAAAAAAAAAAAAAAAATACTGTCTTCACGAGTAACAACTGATCAGATATTTAATATCTACTAAAGGCATCAAAAGGAAATTAAATTATTTTTTCCTTAAGTAAGATTATATCACAGGACTTTACATCAAAGTTACATATATATTATGACTGTTAGGAAAGGAGTAATGTATGCATGTGTAAATATATGTTTGAAACATACATACTCATATATTTATGTATTCCTTCATACATATTAAATCTCCTAAGATTCCGATACCCCATTACAACTTGTTTCCAAATGTAGGGATCTAGAAGAATCTACTTTCGAAAAAAGAATTTCATATTTTCATCACAGATTCTCAGATCCAGTTTACCCAAAACATGTTTCTTAAATATAGGAAAAACATACACCAAAATATATTAAAATTGCCTACACATTAACTAAGCTGTATAGTCAGAGTGCCAAAGATATGTTTAACTAATTTAGTCACCAGTAATCTAGATTAGAGGTGTAGGCAGTCAGATTTGACAAAAATTGGTTCAAAAATTAATTGTTTAATACCAATTAAATTAGCTTATATATCTTTTTCATCAAAGGTTCTTTCTTACATTCAGCAATAACCATCAAGTAGCCGCCATGCGCCAACCAATATTCTAGGATAATGGTATGACTGTGAGCAGGATGGACAAAGATATCTGTCCTCATGAAGCTTACATTCTAATAGGAAAAGTAGACAAACCAAGATAATTCCAAACCATAAATGAGTTTGTAATAATTAAGGAAATTAAAGTGATTTGATGGAAAGTAAGGTAGAAGTAGAGGGAGGCTACTTTAGACAGTGTGGTCAGGAAGCCTTTTCTAAAGAGAATTTGAGCTCTGACTTAGAGTAAATAGGAAGAGCCAGGCGTGAAAAGTATCACATGAAGAGCATGTGGGGAGAGAGAACAACAAATGCAAAGACCTGGAGGTAAGAAAGAGCCCGGCTTGACAGAGAAACAGGAAGCAAGCCAGTATGCTTGGAGCAGAGGAGATAAGCAATACAAAATGAGTTGGAAAAGAAGCCTGAACGGGCCATGGTAAGGAGCTTAGATTTCACTCTAAGTGCCTTGGGAAGCCATTAGAAGAATTTAGACAACAGTAATAGGATCAGAAATAAGCTTTTAAAAGATGACTCTGGCTGATTGTATGGACACAGGACTGCAATAAACTAAGAGTATGAGCCAGGTGACTACTCAGAAGACCACTGCAAAAATCCAAGTGGGAGATGATGTTAGCTTGCTAAGGGTGGTGGCAGAGAGGTGGAGAAACGCAAATGGTGTTCCTACCTATTTATGTAGGAAAGGATGCAAAATTCAAAGGAAGCCTAAAGGCTTCATTTTCTGGATGCATGGGTATGAGAAAGTAAAGTTGCTTGCCATTTATGAATGGGCTGTGTTCCAAAGCCTTGTTTATCACTTATTTCAAACTCAGGGCACTTTTTCCCACAGATACCTGCTGTTAGTATCTGCTGGGGTTTCATATGAAATGAATCAGTCTAAAATTCATACCAGTAATGGGCAGAACACTCCCAAAGTTCTGCCCTTTTCTCATTATCTAACCTAATCTCAAAGCAGAATGGCTTCAAATGGTCACACATTTGCCTAATGACTTTTTTGATGTTCTTTTGATTTTTCTCTTGCTCCAACTGTTTGCTTTAGAACATCAATTTTATTTCCTATATCTCTCCAATAGAAAATAATCTTGGTAACATATAATATTAAGGTATTTAGGCTCTCCAAAGAGGAGTACTGAACTCCTCAGTGATATCATAAATATTGGTTTACCAAGGATCCATCCCCAGAGTAGAAGGTGTCAGAACCTTTTTTCAGAACAATGGTAGCATCTGAGAAAAAATTAAGAAAAAAAATCGTATTGGGAGTCATAAAATCTTAGGGGATGATTCCTTGGATAGGGTAAGGTGGACACAATGAGGCTGGTGAAGTCTTTTAAGACAATATTTCTCAAACTTGTATGTACAGGAACTTCCACTTTGGGTCATGGTGGCATAAAGGGACTGGATTTACTCTCCTGCCTTAAACAACTACAAATATGGACAAACTATATGAAACAACAATATTAAGACATTGGACAATAGGCAGCACAGTGATCCCTACAGGAAGAAAAACAAACCAGGTGAGTCGTGTGATCGTCCTGGCAATTACATCTGGCAAGAGTTTTGATGACACAGTGCAGGAAGCGGGAATTCAAACAGAGCCCCGCTGAGGCAACAGAGTTGAGAATGTGGGAGGCCAAGGTGGCTAGACTTTGCAGAGCAGAGTACTGGAGAGGAGGGAGCTGCACAGAGACAGAACTCCAGAGATGTGCAGAGGGTTTCTCTCAAGTCTTCATCTGAGTACTGATTGGTGCGTACAGTAGTCCCCCCTTATCCCGGGGGGATACGTTCCAAGATCCCCAGTGGATGCCTGAAACCACAGAGAGTACCAAATCCTATATATATATATATATATGTACTATGTTTTTTCCTATACATACAGACCTATGGTAACATTTAATTTATAAATTAGGCATAGTAAAAAAAATACCTGAATTTCCAGCACCACAGTAGACAGGAGATCTGGTAAATGAGACAGTAGATCCAAAAAGCTCAATGAACTCCAAGCTCAGGAAATAGGAATAGACCTACACCAGGGAATTCGTACTCAAATTGCTTAAAATCAGTGATTTTGAAAAAAAAAAAAAAATCCTAAAATAGCCATGAAAAAACTTCAGCATGAATACTAATTACTTGGTTATTTGTTACAATGCAGGTTCTGACTCAGTAGGTTTGGGAGAGGTCTGAGATTCCGCTTTTCTAACAAATTCTAACAAGGTGACCTGAATGCTACTAATTTGATAATCACAGTTTTGAGAAGCAAATTCTTAAGATTCCAACAGCCAAACCGTTTTGATTTTCTAAGTTAACCCAAGATACCAAGAGATTCATAATTTAAAGTGACAGGATAGACCCAGGGAGGCATCATTACGCCAAGCAGGGTAGACATTTTTTGGCTGTCTAGCAACCATTCCTTCTTATTTGGTGATTTTATTCTGATTTCCTTTTGAAATTATATCCCCTTATTTACACCTAGGTTTTGTGCTTTGAGAGGAGACTCCCTCCAAACCAAGGATGGAAGCTATAACCCAGCCCTAGCTAATCAAGTCATTATATCTCAAAAGAGAGATTGCTCTTCTGCTTGAACCTGGAAGAATGTAGGCTGAAACAGCAGCAGTCAACTTACCTCCTTTGGAGGAGGGAGTAAGAATAGAGTTGTAAGGGAGCAGAATTTGCCACCCCAAAATACATCTCTTTGGCATGTTAATTATTGTAAGCTGATTATTTTCTAAGAAACAGTAGACATGGGGAAAACTCTGAAAACCAAGTACTAGTTACAGCTGTGTAACAGACATTTACATTTGTAGGGAAAATATTCATTTGTAAGGATATCGCCCTCTCTGTACAGGAAGAGGATAATGACCAAATCTCTAGAAACTCTTGTCAATGGAGAAGACAATCACTTGAATCTGCTTAACAACCTTACCCAGGTTTACTGTGCTTTTCCTGGTAACCTCCCATAATGGACTCTCTCCACCCTCAACATCCTCCTTTGTCTTTAACTGAAGATGGTATTTAAGGTGAGGGCTTTGGCCATTTTGGTGAGTTACTCAGTTTTTCTGGGTCTCCCCCATGTATACATGTTATTAAAAGTTTGATTTTCTCTTGTTAATGTCTCATATCAATTTAATTCTGAGATCAGTCAGAAGAACCTAGAAGGGTAGAGGAATATTTCTTTCTCCCCAACAGAGTCTGCACAAAAGAAGCAAAGGCAAGGAGAGAGAAAAACTAGGTTCTGATGTTTCATGTTAACCCCTAGATCATGCCATTATTGAAGTGAGACCTATGCCTGGATTCTTCAGATACATAAGCTAAAAACTTTCTTTTCTAAAAAGCAAGTTTGACTTTTTTCATATATATATGGAAAGAACACTAACAGAAACCAAAAGCATAAGTTAAATAAGCTTTCATGACCTCGCCCAGGAATCTAATCACAATGTATAACACAATTTCTATTAATGATGATGGGTTTCAAATCAAATCTCGGTATTCTTAGAGAAATCTCTCCTTACTTGCTGTTACAGCCATTTGTGGATAGAGGGGAAATTCGACTCTGCCTGAGTCAGGGTAGTTTGCCAAACAGTCTCTAAAATTGTGAGCGTCAGTAGGTGTGGCTCTCGGGCTCTAGAGCACAGGCTCAGTAGTTGTGGCGCAAGGGCTTAGTTGCTCCGCCGCAGGTGGGATCTTCCCGGACCAGGGCTCAAACCCGTGTGCCCTGCATTGGCAGGCAGATTCTTAACCACTGCACCACCAGGGAAGCCCTCAGAATATTCTTAAAAGTAGATGTCAAAAGAGATCTGGCGAATAAACTGAAAGAGAAGCATAAACACCGTGTACATAATCATCTTGACTTTGAAAGAGGACACTCATTAACCAAAACAATGAGTAGTTGATTTGTGCTTGCTTGCTTTCTCTTGTTAAAAAAAAATTTACACTGAAATAAAATTAGAGTCCCAGATAATTCCCAGAAGATAGTGTAGGGGAACAAAATTTTCCACCCCAAAAGATGTCTCATTGGCATGAGGATTAATTTATGCTGATTATTTCTAAGAACCAGACACTCAGGAAGTTTTTCTTTTTACCTCTCTCTCAGCTGCCTAAAGAATTTAGATTAAGGGCCTGTTCCTGGAATAGAGCTGTCATCAGAGATATCTGCAAAGAACATGACTAGGTGTGCTGGGAGAAACTCAGCACAGACTAGAGATCAGAGTCCACTCTGTGTCCCACCGCTTCTGCACGGCCCAGCAAACATTTATTTACCAAACATTTGCTTTTCCATCTCCGTGCAGATTGCCTTCCTCCCTTTGAAGTCCCAAACCACTACCCAACAACATCCTCTTTTGTCTTTAGCTGAAGATGGTATTGAAGGTGAGGGGTCCAGCCATTTTGGTGAGTTATTCAGTTTTCCTGGGTCTCTCCCATGTGTACATGTTATTAAACTTTTGTTTGATTTTCTCCTGTTAATCTGTCTCATGTCAATTTCATTCATAAACCAGCCAGAAGAGCCTACAAGGAGAGAGGAAAATTTCTACCACCCCAATAATAGAAAATTTTCAATTAAACATCATGTATTTTCATGAACCAGACCATAGCATACATCTAATGGAGGAAGTATTTAGGGAAGTTATTTTCACACTCTCTGGGGCTCAAATTCCATATATTTAAGGGAGTGAGTCAGATGATCTTTTCTTTTACTTCAAAGCTGCTATGATTCTGTTGAGAAATAATAGTGAATTAAGGTTACAATTCTAGTGTCCCCTGAGAAAGAGCTTCAAAGAGAGGAAGATAAAAGTGGGACTCCTGGCCCATTGGTAACATCCCAAAACAAGGAAAGACAAGACGCCAAGTGGATAGCATCAGAAACCTCTCCACCTGCTTTGTTTATTATATGGGTTTCCATGGAGATAGGAGGAGTGGACTTGAAAGAGATTGGTGAAAATAATATAGAATCATGACTTAAAAAATAAATTTGTATTTAAGTGTCTCTCCCTGAGTCAGTTTTGTAACTGAATATTGCCCAGTTCCCTGGCATGGTGAACATCATTTTACTTAATAATAAAATAGCTCAAGTCTTTGCTGGTCTCTAACTTCTTTTAAGTAACCTTGGAACATTAAGGCCCAAACTGCCTGGAAAGTGGGTCTTGGTCATTGTAATAATATAGCTGTTTTCACTTAAAATCAACTTTGTGCCTTTTAAATACAATGAATTGTTCATTCTGATTCCCACATATCAATCCTGGAACCCAGTAGGATGCTACAGAACTCACAAGCGAAAAGAATTTATTTCCTTCTGTTATCTCTAAAGTAAATAATAGCCCTCCCTGAGAAACACGTTGTAAAGATTCTAAAGAGCCATTGCTGTTCACAGTAACCCTTGTTCATTTCAGACTCCTTTTCTCTGGGTTTCTGGAGTCAGACCCTGGCTTCTCGCTCTCCCTTCACACACCCAATAAGGAGGAAGATGCACTAAGGGCAGTGTGACCACTGTCCTGACAGTTTGACTGTGAAGAGGCAGTGATACCTTCCAGAACTTAAAAAAATTTTTTCTGCAGAAGGGCAGTAATTTCTCCTCCATGTCCCAAACTCAACTGATAGTAAACCATAGGAGACGGATTAGTAGATCAAACACCTGTCTATAGCGTTCAGCCTTTCTAGAACCATGGGAGGTCATCACAGTGTTACATATTTCTGAGGTAAATAAACCTAGCCCCCAGGAGTTTACAATGAGGGCTCTTCCAGAGGAGACCACAAAAATCCAATCTTGCCTCCTCTAACTGAAAGGTACCTAACAAATATCCTACCTTAAGCCTTGAAGGAATATAGATTTATTACTGCTTGAACTCTATGGCCAAATCTTTAATCCCTCATCAGATAATTCCAGTTTCACAAATGATGTGGGTCCATTTTGTATACACTCAGAGATTTTGTGGCAGTGGCTCCAACCTCTTCCTGTTAAGGAGGACAGGGTGGTATGTTGTTGAACACTAAAGATGCTGCTTCTTTTCGTGTGTGTGTGTGTGTGTGTGTGCGTGTGCGTGTGCGTGTGTGTGTGCGTGTGTGTAGTTGAGCTCATTTATTCATTCCACAGATGTTTGGAGACTTACTGTGTGCCAGGTATGTCTGGTACTTGGAAATGCACTGGTGACTATGTCAGTTACCTGCTAAAGTCCCTGTACTTGTGGAGCTTACAGATGAAGGTAGAAGAGGCAAGTAAATATTTCAACAGGCAACTCAATAATCAGTGAGGAAAGGAACAGGAAAAGTAAGCCCAAGGAGTCCTGAGGACAAAGGGAGGTACAGCTAACTCAGGTTTAGAAAGGTAAGAAAGGCTTCCCGAAGAAGGTGGCCTCTGAGCAAAAAACTGAAGGATGGGAACAGGAGATGATGGCAGAAAAGAGTTCTACAAAGCGAATAGCATATGCAAAGGCCCAGGGGATGGGAAACTACAAGTAGCTCAGTTTGGGTAGGGCAAGGAATGAGAGACTGGGGTATAGTGAGAAATGTGGCTTGAGAAGCAATAGGACTCAGATCACGATAAGCCTTTGGGGAACATTAAGGATGTGATTTTGTTTTTAGGAAAAACCCCTTCCCAATCTCCCTTAAGAATGAAGAAAATATATCTGGTTCAGTTAATACTGATCTTATCCATCCAGTCAGTAAACTAAGGGCACTGTGCTAAGGATCCGTACAATATCTTTTAGAAACAGAAGATACGAGGAGAGGACCGGATGGCAGAGTCTTCACATGCTTTTTCCCAAGGGTGAGATGAACCAAGAGTTGGAATCTACTCACTCAGCGCTGTGGTCTTGGCAGAGTGGACACTGCATGTGCCCCACCCTTGGTTCCTTAGTCATGAGCTCCCACCCTCAGCCCACCTCTGCCTCACACAATAAAGGCCATGTGCAAGCAAAATCAACAGGAATAAGGAACCAGGCAGAACGAGGCTCAACTTACTTCATCTCAAGTGAGGCTCTCTCTTTAAGAGTTTGGAAGGAGATGGATGGAGCAGCAGGAAAAGAATGAGATAATAAGTAGAATGGAGCTGAGAATGACCTTCTCACGTTCTGCAGACCTGTGGTCTTTTCTAGTGGTCTTGGCCGTGCCATAGTTCATAAACCAATGTTTCAGCCTCCACACTGCCTCGTCTGTCCTAATGCTTCACGGAAGGGAACCCCAGAGGAATCAGGTGAGTCAGTGTACAATAGGTAATCTGATGGTCTCAGTTTTACAGATGAGGAAACCTGGGCTCAGAGAGATGACTTAACTTGTCCAAGTTATGCAGCTAACAAACAAGTTCTAGAGTCAGGATTCCAACCCCAAGATGTTTGACTGCCAAGTACATGCTCTTAACTATTATGTGGTATCATGGAAAAATTTTTTCCCCGAAACTCAAAACAAAGTACACGTGATTTGTACCAGTGTCACCTCTTCGAGAGCATGCGTAAGCAAGCTGCAGTTGATTACCCTGGAAGCATAGCTTTTACTATGCTAATCGAGATACTGCATAGGCCACATCACATATGCCTCTCTCCTCTACGACCTAGAACAAACTCACTCCCTACCATAGCCTGCCATATGCGCTGTAGCAGCCGGCCCCACTTTCCTCTCCAGCCTCATCCATGAACCCAGCCACACTAGCCTCCTCCTGGAGCTTTTTAGGATTTCATATATTCAGGACAATCTGCCTGGAGAGAATTTTCTGCTCCTCAGCCGGCTCTCTCCTCTCCCCTCCTTCCAGGGCAATGCAAAAAGATCATCCCTCGGAACAGCTTTGGGTAAAAACCCATTCTAAATGGTTCCTGATGCCCATTCTGCATCTACCATTATTCTTGATCACGTCCCCACTAGCTTCATAACATTCACTACAACTATATATTGCTTTATTCTTGTATTATTTGTCTGAGTCCCATACCGAAATACAGGCTTCAGAAAGGTAGCGTCCATTGCTTTCTATCTATGCCTTGAACACTGTTTGGAACATATACCGGGCTGAATAAATATTTGTTAAATGGATAAATGAATTTTCAAGTGAAAGGGATTTCTATGATGTTTTTTTCTGAAATCCTCGCATCTTTACATATCTCTTATATAACTGCAAAATCCAGTATCCAAACTTTCCCAGGGTTCTCTTGTCCCCAAAATAGTAACTTCTCTGCACACAGCACAGACTAACCTCTGCTGGAATCACCTGACCTTACTGACCTCGAGCTCAGGGCTGAGTCAGCAAATGTTGCCTAGATTATGCATCTTTATCGTGGGGCTGCAGGAAGGCAGGAAACCCCAGCGCTCCCACACCTACTTGCCAATAAACACGATAAAGATGGACTCTCCCAGAGCTCTGGGAGATGATGTTCTAAACTCCTGCTATTTGTCTTGGCTACAGGTAACCCCATGAAAGAAACTGATGCTGGCATGGTCCCTGAGGTCGCTACAGTAAACATTATCCGTGTGCAATGAAGGGAATATTGACAGAAAGGGATGAGTCTTTTGTTGAGAGTGCAACTGAGTCTCTAAAAAATAAACAGTTATTGGCAGCGAGCCTACCGGTTTATTTGAAAAGAATTTTACAAAATTATTTTTAACAAAGAGTTCTACTTTCTTAGGGTGAATGTGACTGAATGTGGTGGAAAATGGTAGAAAACCTTAATATGGGTTTAAGCCAAAACCAAGACAGGTATTCTCAGTCGAGAAGTAGGTTTAACTTAAGCTTGGGGTTCTCTGTCTCTCTAGAGGTAGGTTAGTCTTTTCAAATATAAAGAGCTTCAAGCTGTAGGCCATAGGTGAGAGGGAACTTGTTGCCACCCCTGGATGCATTGATGGAATTGGGGCATGAAGGCTCAGTACACGAGGAATTCAGTGCAGCCTAAACCACGAGCCCCCAACTCAGGATCTGGAATTCACTTTGCCCCCAAAGTCTGGGACAGGACCTACAGGTATGAAAGCTAATTCTCTTGAGAACAAGGACTTCTCCTTAGTCATCCCTTGGGCTAGGCACATTTTCTCAGACATGGGAGATGCCAGAAAAGTGTGCAATGGGAAGGGTGAATAAATGTGTTGTGATGTATAACTCTAAATCCTGGGGATACAGAGACAGAAAGTCGGTGCTGTTTTTCTTCCTGTGCAAAGGGATTTCCTGGATTTGAAAAAAGTACCACCAGAACTATGTGCAAGGCACACTATAGAAGGAAAGATAAGGATATCACAGCCTACAGAGCACTTTTAAAGAGCCACTGGGAGGCTAGGACTGAATAGGCCTCTTGGGTTCCCTTTGAGTTGGATGAATGGGGCAGGTGACAGAGGACAAGGGAGGAGAGCTTTCATTCTCTCCCACTGAGAACCAGTTAGAAGGCTTTCATCTGGAGACGACCACTGGAGAGCCTTAAAAGACTCTTTTCAGTTGAAATTTATAAATAGAAGTAATACTACTTTGTATTCAAAGCACATTTACACATTTCATTTTCTTTTAAGTTCATAAAGCTATTCCGCATCTGTAAAATGAGATGGGAATTCACACCTTATAGGCCAGTGCTGAAGAGAAAGCAGGATAATGTTTGTACAAGACTTGGCATTTTGTGTGGTCTATAGTAAGCATGCAATACACGGTCACTGCTACTATCATGGCCGGTACTATTACTACTGCTCTTCCAGACTGGGTTTTCTGGGACAGAGATTAGCATGCAAGGCCTTTACTGAGGAGCCCTCTCATAATCAACACCTGTGCAAGGGAGGAAAAGGAAGCAGGATGGGTAGAGGTAGAAGTTGACTGACTAGTCCCCACAAAGGTCTCTCTCGGTCCCACAGAGAGCTCTGGACCACACTGGCTCTTGAGAACTGTCACTCACTGGGGTGAGAAGGCTCGGCCTTTACACCACCACAGTGATGAGTCATTACTGGAGGCTGCCCTAGAAGGAGGCAGGCTTTTGACAAGCCTGAAGTTTTCCTCAGCTGAGGCCATCTCCAAAGAGGGCTCCAAGCTGAGGGCATTTTCTAGGAACACTTCCAGAAGTTGACAGAGTAAATCATTGAGCCCTCAGGGGATATCCGGGTGTGTCACAGAGCTTAGCCCAATTAGTAAATAAGAAGAGGGCTTCCAACAACTTGTCCAAGGCCACAGTAAGTAAAGAGCTGTGCTAGGAACAAAAGTTAAGTCTTCTGACTCTAATCTGTCCTCTTCAGAGGCTCAGGACCCTTTGGCAACATTTGGCATTTCTCTCCTTTATTGTGCCAGCAGTTGATCTGCCTCCTCTGAGCCTACACAGATCAAGGAACATCTGTTTAATGTAGTTCCCATGTCTTTTCCTAAGGATCAGGTAGCTAAGCTTACTCAAAAACAAACAAACAAAAAAAGAAACAAGGAAAAAAGAATTATGGGAAAGGGAATTTTTTTCAAATTATGTTTACCCTTATAAGTGTCATATTCTCACCCTGCTCCCCCTCATTTGAAACACAAGCATGTGCACACACAAAAGAGACCCCCCCAAAGGGTCTGTTTAAGCAAAGATTTTGGCCATAGATCTACCAAATTAGAATCTCCAGAGATGGAACCCCAAATTCTTTTTCTCAAGCACCTCAGATGAGCTTCAAGCACACTAAAGTCTGCAAACTATCACTATAAATTCAGCATATCACCGGTCCAAAGTTATGCTCACATTTTTTGTTTGTTTGTTTGTTTTGTTTTTTGCGATACGCGGGCCTCTCACTGTTGTGGCCTCTCACGTTGCGGAGCACAGGCTCCGGACGTGCAGGCTCAGCGGCCATGGCTCACGGGCCCAGCCGCTCCGCGGCATGTGGGATCTTCCCGGACCGGGGCACGAAGCCGTGTCCCCTGCATCGGCAGGCGGACTCTCAACCACTGTGCCACCAGGGAAGCCCATGCTCACCTTTTTAAGTTTGTGCCTATAAACTGGTTCCAAAAGCAATTCACAGAATCAAAGCATTCTCAGGTCGAAAGGTATCTTGGAGATTATTAGGTCTCCATTTTTGAGAAGAAAAAACCAGGGCCTGAGAGGAAGGGTGACTTGCCTAGGGTAAAAAAAGAGGTTAATGAGCAGAGTCCGGCTCCCACTTTTGGGATCAGGCCTTCTTATAACTCTAACAAGCTTCAAAGAGGAGTTTCAATCCAGTTTCCAGCAATGAATGCAAAAATTAAAAGAAAAAAAGAGTTCCAGGACTATTGTCAACAATATTGTAATGGAAAACATCTCAATCATTCGGGGCTGTTATAAACTCCACCCTCCCCCACCATTTGCTATAACTACTCCCAACTTAAGTATCTTCTGACTAGAGACACGGTCTCTTATTTGAACTTGGTTTACGCAATGGGAAGAGAAGACCCCAAAGCCATCAATGCCAAAAGGAATAGTATTTCCTTCTACAGTTTTATAATTTATTCTTATTCAGAAGTGAGGTTGGGTTTCCAAATCTATTCCTTAGAGAAGGAGTAGGGGGAACGGGAAGGGCACTGCACTACAGAGTATGATTATATTTCAGATTTTTTTTACGTTTGAAATCTCTCAAGCTTTGATTAATAGCAATTATATTAACAAAAATGATGATGATGGTGACAGAAAATCAACCTACCGTTTCTTCTTTATTAGTCCCCACACTCAGTGACTCAAATAAGCATAAAATGTGAAAGATGTGGCTGCTTCTATTGGCATCTGTGGTTCTCCAGGTCCCCAAATGGCCTGTTGTTAATTTCATTTATAGCAAATTGGGGACATAAATAAACTTGTAATTTGGGTGCCTATGAAAATATGGCAGGCTGGCATGCCAGCACAGCCAAAAATCTGATTTAACTGGTGTTCCTTTCCATCAATTCCATTGAAAGTTGCTAAACTCAGAGCCCAGCTTAGAGTCAGATATAGAGAGAGAGGTCCTGAGCCTGTTTAGAGAGGCAATCTGGGACGGTGGGGAACCCCAGCCAAGAAGTCAGGAGGCAAAAGGCTCCACTACTGGCTTCTACCAACACATCATCTATATTTAGAAAACATTTTTTCTCTCCTAGTTCCTCAAACATTGTATCCTGCTGGGTGATTTTTGTAACTGAGCCTTGTTACCTGGAGTCATTCATAGCATCTAAGACTAGAGGAATTTCAGAACAGCACATGGACCATAACTCTGTCTCAAGTTTGCCTGACTTCTCATCATCCTGGGGGTGGGGGTGGGGGGAACCCATTTTCTTTTCAATTAAAAAATAAATAAACAAAAAGACCACAGATATAGTCTCAGCAGCGATGTAACTACACACATGACTTCAGAATACAGAGATCAAGAGATTGGTCATCTCTGACACTCACTAGTCAATTCTTGGTCACAAGTCCTAGTTGCTCCCAGGATCAGTCTAGACTAGAGTCAGCTGAATATTGTGACTCAACATGAAGTGCCTCAATAACAACGCTAATCAGAAACGTCTTCTCTCTTGGCCACCAAAATACTTCCATTTAGAAATATATTAGAATCAAAACAGAAGCTTCTGGAGAAGTAGGGGATGAGGAGCAGGCATCATACTTCAGCGTAGATTTCAGAGTACCAGTTGTATCAGTTAGAGTTCTTTGTGTGCTATATATAGGAATTAACCCTGACTAAACTTAAGGGAGGAAGTGGAATTTAATCAGAGGATCTGCGGTAACTCATAGATTTTTTTTTTGCGGTACGTGGGCCTCTCACTGTTGGGGCCTCTCCCGTTGCGGAGCACAGGCTCCGGACGCGCAGGCTCAGCGGCCATGCCTCACGGGCCCAGCCGCTCCGCGGCATGTGGGACCCTCCCGGACCGGGGCACGAACCCGTGTCCCCTGCATCGGCAGGCGGACTCTCAACCACTGCGCCACCAGGGAAGCCCGTAACTCATAGATTTGAAGGAAGAGCCAACTGAAGAACTCTTGCACAGGGGCTACTCAAAGTTTCCAATCCCCAGGAGAAAGAATCTGAGTGATCAGTGCTGGCCCATTGGCTGTCCACAACCCACTGCCCACACCTACCCTGGTCCAGGGGCAGGGACCATGTTCAGCAGCCTTGGTAGAGCTGCAAGGAGCTGTGAACATCATTACCCAAAGGAAAGAATGCTGGACAGGCAGACACAAAATGCCCCCACCCATGCAAGCATCAGCAAATATGTTTGTTTACTCATGGGGATTCTTCTGACTACAAAAGTCATGCATTTTTAGTATATAAAATTTGCTAGAGAGAGAGATTTCATTTCACTTTGTGGAAGGGAAAGTTAAAGAAGATGCAAGCAGCACATCCAGTAGCAAAGTCCCCTAGAAACAAACAGGAAATTTTCAGACTTTTAGGAAAAGGAGAGGAATGTCCATCCAAGCTACTTATAAATGTCTTTAGCTCTCACAATTACTTCATAACTTGCTTAGAAAATGAAATAGGTATTATTAACTGGACTGTTTCTTGCTAGATGATAAATGACATAATCTAATCAGACATTAGACTTACCAAAGCAAGAGCATCTCTCATATACCAAGGCAAAAAACCTTGAGAAAAGATATAATGCAGATGAAAGAGGTTTTAAAGCTATAAGCCAGGGACTTCTCTGGCAGTCCAGTGGTTAAGACTTCACCTGCCAATGCAGGGGGTGCGGGATCGATCCCTGATTGGGCAGGTAAGATCCCACATGCCTCATGACCAAAAACTAAAACATAAGCAGTATTGTAACAAATTCAATAGAGACTTTAAAAATGGTCCACATCAAGAAAAATCTTAAAAAAAAAAAAGCTGTAAGCCAGTATTACAACTATAAGATCATTTTCTTCTGTATATTGTTGGGAGTAACGCGAGGAAAGAGTACACAGTAGTTCTCAAAGCAGTAACTGAGAGAATCCACAAACCCTTGGCTATACACACTCTCCTGCTGGTGGGGTACTCATAGACAGTATAGAAGTTAGCGCTCTGAGAGCACTCTTCTGATAACTAATGTGACAAAGAGAGGAGCTATAGCCATCCCACATTTGTATATGAGCATCTAAAAGTATTAGTAGAATAAAACAGAATTGATAGAAAGACTGAAATAAAGACACAAATTACACAACAATTATTTAGTGAGTGCCTACTTTGTTTCAGTTAATAATAGCTTTCATTATATTGGGGGGCCTGAGGTTAACTATGAGATATTTTATATGGTCCTTGCCCTAAGGGAAATTTTAATAATATACTTGGAGATCAATCATGAATTCATTAGTCAGGGCAAGACACCACACATTCACTGGTAGATGAAAAAGCATGGTCCCGGTCCACTATACAGTTTACAGTCTGGTGGGGACGATGATGTCAGGCTATAGAAGAAACATTAAATAAAGGTGCTGCCATGACACACTGACATGAAACAGTCCAGTTAGGGGTATGCCACCACAAAACTGTAACTAATACAAAGAGACAAAAATTTGTTTAAGACAGCGCGTTCAAGGTTATCTCTGTAACTTTGCATCCCGATAGGTTTTCTTGAATACAAGAGAAAGATGCAGACTTATGCAAAGTCCCTGACCAGGAGTCTTTCAAAACTCTAGGTTTTATACACACATAAATAAATAACATTTCATTGTTATTGTATGTGTTTGCTATGTGTGTAAAGCACATTTTGCAAATTATGTCACTTAATCTTAACCTCATGGCAACACCCATAGTTAAGTGGGGTGTTTTTTGTTTGTTTTACCAGATAGAAAAACAGAGCTGGGAGACATTAAGCAATTTGTCTGGGGTTTTATAGCTACTAAGTGGGGCAGTCAAAAGTTGAACCCAGGTCTGCCCAACACCAGAGTGTGCCCTCTGAACCACTCTACCACGTTGCCATGTGAATTTCATCCATCACGTGTAACATGGTGGAAATCAGCAAGAACACCTGCTGTCAGAACTCAGTGACTCCTGAGAAGAAATGCAATGAACCCCATTCGGATATACCCTATTTGACTGTGGACCCCCTTACCTCTGGATCTTGACTAAAGAGTTTCAAGTATACCAGGGGCAGCTGACCTCCTGGGGCGTGCTGTCATGGCTGTGAAAAACCAGGGTCCAAAATCCAAGGGACTTCAGCGTCTTCTAGGGAGGGGTAGAGGACTTTCCTGCTGACATGAGTAGAGATCAGCCACAGTGACCATTGGTCCAAAAAGAGTGAATTTCAGGGTGTGTGTAGAATTCATGGAGAAAAGACTAGCTGAAAAGGTACAGGCCAGAGCTGCTACAGCCATCTCATCACCAGGGGAAAGCTGGTATGAGAACAGAGGCAAGAGAGAACATGGGCTAAGAGACCGGAAGGAGAAATCGTGTCCTAGTCAGTAGTTTACACTCCTGCGTCCAACTAGGCTGAAAGCACATTCTGCCATCAGTACTCAGTTATAGGAGCCAATTAAGACCCTTTTCACCTAAAGAAGAGTCAAAATTCTTCATCATTTCTAATCAAAAGAATACTAACTTTCTCAATGTATAAAAGTGATTCCCAAAGAGGCCAAGGGTCTTGCCCAAGGTCATGAAGACTTTCAGTGGATGAGGGGGTTCACGAACAGAGATTCTCCAATTCCCAGCTCAGAGTAGGAATGCATTCCATGCATCTTACCTGATGGCATCAATAAAAAATGTATTTCTCCCTTTCAAACAGGAGGGGTTTAAATACTTTCTGACCTGGAATCTCCTGTGCAGTGGCCCAGACCCTAATTCATGGTGTTCTCGTCTGATCAGGACAAGAGAGCCACTGGGCGTAATTTCAAAATGTGCAGATTCACAGTGTCTTTAATTATCTCTCTGTCATGCACGAACAGCCCTTGGAGCAAGAGCTACACACCCGACTGTCCTCCTCGGCATGGTTTCCATGGCATGGCCACAGATGGCTTCTAAATTTAAACTCGCACTGCCTTTTAATTGGGTGGTTCGGAGTCGTTTCCTGCCCACTCTTGCTACAAGTTAGCCTGAGGCTACTAATTACCAGCAGGAGCGGTCAGTTGTCATGTCTGCACCAACTCCATCATTTCTGACATCCTCACACAATGACAGGCTCACCCTTTTCCCTTTAGCAAATCTGGGTTAGCCAGGGTTTGGCTTCATTCTCACGAAAGCAGGACGCCAGTATTCCTAGCTGTGACTTCAATTATTTTAGTTGAAGTTTTCTGCAGCTAAAATGCATCTGTTCACTCAACAAATATTTATTTATTCAGGGTCTTCTCTGTGCCTGACCCTCTGCCAGGCCCTGAGTATACAGAAGAGAGATAAACAGACACGGTCTTTCCCTCCGAGAGCCTATTGTCCAGTAGGAGAGATGGACAATTGACCTAGTGAAGACTCAAATAAGGATAAGTTGTGTTCAGGGCCAAAAAAGAAGAAGAAGAAATGCTCTGAAGGAAAATAGGAGAACCTAATTTAGATGGAAGAGAGAAGGCAAGGAACACCCACCTCTCCAAGGAAATGATAATCAACCTGAGACTTGAAGGAAGAGAAGGTGCCTTTCAGGTAAGGGTGAAGAGTAGGGAATTCCAGACAGAAGGAACAGCAGCAGAGAAGCCCAGAGGCAGGAAGGCTGTTGATGGACTCAAAGGAATGAGAGAAGTCTGGACCATGGCAAGGAAGGGAGAGCAAGTTTAAGATGAAGGGTAGGAAGGGCCTTAAAAAGCCATCTTAAGGAAGGTGGATTTTACTCTACCTGTGACAGAAGCCATCAAAGAGTGTATTCATACGTTTATTCTGTCAATCAGTCAGTAGTTGATTGAACATCTACCCCTGGGTCAGGTACCATTGTAGGCACCGAGAATACATCAGCACAAAAACAGCCCCACCAAATCCCCATCTTCCTGGAGCTTACATTCTCTATGACGACTCTAACACAGAGAGGTTTGATTTGTTCCACATTTATAAAAAGAGCCCTTCGGTTCTCTATGAAGAATGGAAGAAGGGAGGTGAGGCAGCTCCAACGGTTTCTGCAGGAGAGAGAGAAGCATGAAAGCTTCCTGTGCTTCACACTGCAGGGCAGGACTCCTGATGTCCCATTAGAAAGGCGTCTTGTGCCACTTTCTGGCTAGAGTGGTAATGACTTTGCGTGGCTCCCTTATTTCATCTCCCCAGGGGTCAAAAGCAATATTTTTAAGAGGGCTGGGTAAAGTTGAATTGCAGTCTATGGCCCAGAAATGACCAGAGCTGGGCAGCACCTTTGAGACTCACTGAAGCAAGAAGCCATGCACACCTAGGCTGCATGGTGAATACAGCTCTTGGGCTAAAAGAAAAAATATATGGCTGATTCCTCAGTCTACGCCAGTAATACATTCCTTTCTCCTGATGACCTAATTATCTTTCCATGGTTTTCTTTCTTTTTCCATCCCTTCTCCTTAGGCACACACATACACACACAGTCTTTTAAGGCAAAATGAATGCAAATTTGGCCCAACAGAGAATGAATTCAGAACAATGACCACATAACCGGGACAAGCCAATCCAGCTTTCCTGAAGGCATAATCCAGTGATCACCTGTATCTGTATCAGGAGCATTAAAAAGTAAACACATGTCTACATTTCTCTGTATCTAACTCCTCCTCCTGCTCCAGGACCTTCAGAATCTAAATCTCCAGGGAGTGAAGCCCAGGAATCCTCATTTTTTCACATATTATCTAGGGATTTTTTTTTTTGCTTCAATTTTCTCACTATTAGAATCAACTTATTCAACTAAAGGCAAACCAGACAATTTAATTGTCTGTTCTTCTCTCCATGATTAGGGTAATGTTACAGGATCTCTAAAAGTCCTTCCTTCACTGAGATACAATGAGATGCAGGATGTCATAAAGGTTAAGAGGGGAGCCAGATCTAGGTTCAAACGCTAGCTCCAGTAACAACTACTTATGTAACCAAGACAAGTTATGTAAGCTCTTTAAACCTTAGTTTTCCTCACCTGGAAAATGGAGATGATATCACATCATATATTTATTGTGAGGATTCAATGAAGCAACAAGGTGAAATCCTCAGGTTAGATCTGGTACATACTACATCCTTCATATATAGCAATGATGACTGTTCTCTAATTTTCTTCTTTTTCACCTTTGCTATTAGGACCTGGAGAGGGTATGAGAGTAGTAAAAGATGGAAGGAGAATATAGAGAACAGATACTTGTTCTTTCTTCTCTAAAAGAGAATTTTTTATTCCCCTTAATCAGCATTCTAGGAACAATTCTTCAGCTGAGGACACACAGCATGGCAGCCTGAATCCCTTGTGTAAATATAGAAATAGTTATTCCCACAAGGAATAGAAGCAAAACTCCCACACCCTAGCTCTCCCAGGCTTGCTCAAGGCTGCAAAAGCTGGGCTTGTCAGAAAACACCTCCTTGATCCATCCCTAGAGATTTTTCTAACCTAAAGTTAATTCGATGGCATTGGGGAAGGGACAAAAGGGAGGGCTGGCATCTAATGTCAGCACCAAAATTTAGTTCTGTTTTTAACTTGAAACATAAAAAGGCAATGTCATCCAGAGACAAAATTCCCAAATGGCGGGAAGAAGCGAAACCTGAGGCTTAGAGAAGTTAAATATACTTTTCAGGATCAGTAGCGATGATAAACCAAAAGACGACTCTCTCACAACTTCTCCCTATTCTAATGGCTGCTTTCTTGCGTTAACCCATCTTTATCCTCTTTGGATATGATCCTCCTAACGAAATTTTAGTTATTCTGAGTTTGGAAACCAGAGGGGTTCAATAAAATGTGGACTGTCTGGATGAAGGAAGGGAAGAAAAGACATGGAAATGAAGATGTGCTTCCCAAACAGGCCCTCAATCCATGAAGGCAAAAACGATGCACATAGGAACATTAAAAACGTCAACATGAACATCTGTTAATGAATGACACCATTTCCAGTAGAGAATAATGACACATGATAGGGCTTTTCTTTTGAATTCTTGAGCATACTTAGATCTGGGGAGATTATGTTTCTGGTCGTGGTGGCTGCTGTCTTTGCCCAGGACTTCCATTCCAGTTCCCCTCACACCACCTTGTTCTAGCAAGGGACCCTAAAACTCTGATGGAATATAATCCTGATGATGCCTATCATTATACTGCAATGCCTTGGCCAGTCTTTGGTCCAGGGTTAGATATGTGACCCTAGCCAATATCAGGGCACTTTCCAGGAATCATCTAAAGGGGCTGGCCAAGAAAAATCTCTTTTCCTCTCTATTCGTGAGGCTGCCAGGATATGGCCCTGGAGCTGCAAAGTGCCATATCCCTCAACATAGAAGATCATGAAATGAAGCTTGGAGAGAGCTTGAGAAGACTTGGAGATGCCTTGGAGAAAATCTGAGAAGCTACGGGAGAGTGAATCTAAATGCCATCATGTCCAGGTTCTGATCTGCAGCTCTTCCTTTTGTTCAGTGAGGTATCATCTTTCTCTTAATCTGAAGGAACTTGGGTCACTATCACTTGGAATCCCATGAATCCTAATAGTTATACTGGGGCCTGAAATTACAAGACCCAGTAGAGCAGGTTATGTGCTAGTTAGCCTTCCAAGCTCATGGAAAATATAGATGTCTCTTCTTTAAAACTTTACTCATTAAGAAACAATACCATTTACAATAGTAGCAAAAGAATGCTAACTACTTAGGGATAAATTTGATAAAAGATATGCAAGACTTATACACTGTAAAGCTACAAAACCTTGCTAAAAGAAATTTAGAAGACCTAATGAATGGAGAGATATACAGTGTTTATGAATGGAAACACTCAATATTATTAAGGTACTATTAAGGTATCGATTTTTTCCATTTGCTACCTATAGATTTAACTCAATCTCAAACAAAACCTCAGCAGGACTTCTAGGGAAACTAATAAGCTGATTCCATAATTTACATGCAGATGCAAAGGACCTAAAGTAGCCCAAACAACTTGGGTTGAATAATTCTTTTGTTGTAGGGGGGCTATTCTGTGTATGTTGAGCAATATTCCTGACTTCTACCAATTATATACAAACAGTATCCCACCCCCGTTATGACAAGCAACAGTGTTTCCGGACATTGCCAAATGCCTCTGGGGAACAAAATCACCCCAAATTCAAAGCCACTGAGCTATAATAATCCAATGATGTATTTGCATAGGGATAGACAAACCAGTGGAACAGAGCAGAGAGTAAAGAAACAGACCCATGTATATATGGTCTACTGATTTTTGACAAAGGTCCAAAGACAATTCAACTGAACAAAAGTAATTTTTTCAACAAATGGCATTGGAACAATTAAATATCAATAAGCAAAAAGAAGAAATGAGAAGGAAACTCAATTTATACCTCACACCACATGTAAAAATTAATTCAAAATGAATTCATACTCAAATGTAACCTAAAAATTCAACTTCTAGGTTCTAGAAAACATCTGGAAGAAAATTTAGGCAAAAGTGTTTGTGACCTTGGTTTAGGCAAAGATTTTTAGTTAAGGCACTAAAGGCAGGACCTAAAAATGAACAAATTGGTAACTTTGATGTAATCAAAATCCTCTGTTCTTCAAATGCTATGAAAAGATAAGAAACAAAGAGAAAATATTTTGAAATCACATATCTGATAAAGGACTTGCATGCAGAAAATAAAAAGAGCTCTCAAAGGCAATGGTATGAAAACAGCCCAATTACAATTGGTAACGGATTTGAACAAATATTTTATCAAAGAAGATATATAGATAGCAATAAGCTCGTGAAAAAAATTCTCAACATCATTAGTTATTAGGGAAATGCAAATTAAAACCCCAATTAAATATCACCATATACCTATTAGAATGGCTAAACTTAGAAACTGACCATACCAAGTGTTGGTGAGCACATGGAAGAATTAGAACTCTTAAACACTGCTGCTGGGAATATAAAATGGTATAGTCACTTTGGAACACAACTGGGCAGTTCCTTAACAATTTAAACAAACATACTGTCTTAGATTGTTATGGCTGCCATAACAAAGTACCCCAAATTGGGTGTCTTAAAGAACAGAAATTTATTGTCTCATAATTTTTGATAGAAGTTCAAGATCAAGGTGGTGGCAGTGTTGGTTTCTTCTGAGGGCTGTGAGGGAGAATCTGTCCCATGCCTTTCTCCTAGCTTCTGGTGGTTTGCTGGCAGTCTTTGGCATTCCTTGGCTTGCAGAAGCATCACCCCTACCTTTGCCTTCATCTTTACATGGCATCCTTCCTTTGTGCATATCTCTATGCCCCAATTCTCCCATTTTTATAAGGACAACAGTTATATTAGATGAAGGCCCCCCCTAATGACCTCATTTTAACTCGATTACCTGTACAAAGACTCTATCTCCAAGTAAGGTCACATTCTGAGGTACAGGGGGTTAGAACATCAACATATCTTTTTCAAGGGACATAATTCAACCCCTAACACCTACCGTATGATCCAGAAATTCCAGTCCTAGGTGCTTATCCAAAATAAATGAAAGCATACATACGTATGTTCACAGCAGCTTTATTCATAATACCCCAAAACTAGAAACAAACCAAATCTCAATCAACAAATGAATGGCTAAACAAATTGTGGTATATCTATAAAATACAATACTACCCAGCAATAAAATGAATTAACTATGGACTTACACAATTATACAAATGAACCCCAAAATAATGATGCCGAGTGATGTAAGACAAAGGAATACATCTTTTGTGATTTCATTTATATAAACTCAAGAAAATGCATAATAATTATAGGCATGACAGGAAGCAGATCAGTCATTGCCTAGTGATGGGGAAAGGGGTAGGGAGAGATTATAAAGGGAGCAAGGAAATTTGGGGGGTGAGTGATTTATTCACTATCTTGATTGTGATGATAGTTTTATATGTATATACATGTCAAAACTTATTAAATTGTATGCTTTATTTATGTGCAGGTTACTGTATGTCAAGTATACCTCAACAAAACTGTTAAAACAGAGCTTGTGCATAAAGCAGGGCACCTGGTAATACTGAAGAAGGTGTCATGCTAAACTAGCGATGATTGTATGAGACAGTTGGGACATCTTTAAGAAATGGCACTCCATTTAAACTCTTAGAACACCATCTAAGACGCCATAATAAGAAATGTTACCATCTAAAAGAGGTATGGTGCTTTCGGCTGGAGGAAGACTACTTACAAACACTGACTATCCAACATAACTGAAACGGAAATGAGAAATGCTGTCGAAAGAGAAAGGGCTATCAGCCCGATTTGTCCTGCCAATGCCAAATCAACTGATTTATTCAACACAGATTTACTAAGCTCAAACAAGGGCACCAAGCTGTGCATGCCGTGATGAACTGGATGCGCCCCTTGTCCAGTCTGCTGGGACAAAGGCACAGGCTGCACATTATCAGCTCACCAGAACGCTGCTTGCTTAGGGCTCTGTGAATGTGCTTGCTAAGTTCTAGGGGAGCTGAAGGGGGCGGGGGATGGGTCCACCAAGTCTAACCGATTCTCTACAACTCGTCAGAGCATAAATCCATCACAAGTATATAAACTGCCAGTCTAGGTCAGACTTAGATCCCTCGGGGCTAGCATGAAAGTTTGGGGCTATTCCTAGGGTCCTTATATTCTATGTCTGAAATGTTACATTTTAGTTAAGTTACTTCAATTCTAGAATAGAGTGTGAGAAAGGATATAATCAGAGTCTACAGAATCAAATGCAGTCTGGATAAGATTAATGTGAACTTGATATATCAATTCAGTGAAATCTATCAGTCCAACCAGTGTTTGACAACTGGCAGGCAAAGCAACCAATTGATTTGCCGTCATTTTCTTTCTACAATTGGCTGCTGCTTGATGTAGTACAGGGGAAGAAGATCTGCATATTTAACCAAAATGCCTAAGAGGCAGCAAGGAGTAAATGAAAGGCAAGGTCAAACTGTGTGACCTTAAGTTAATGAACCTCTCTGAAACTTAAATCCTGCCTTGACAAAAAGGTGGATAGTAAGAATACCTACATTAAAGAGTTGATCTGAGGATTTAATAAACCAGGTGTGTGTGGTTCCTGGTTCATGGTATTTTAATAATAATAATAATAATAAGTAGTAGTAGTAGTAGTAGTATTGATAGTAATAGTAGTAGCAGTATTGCCACTGTCGTAATTTACGTTCTAAATCTGTTACTTGTTTTCTAGGTATGTCTCCATTGATAGGACCTTTCACTCTTTTTGACTTTTCATTCACTTAATCTGTAAGACAGAAGTTATGAGAGCTGCCTTACATAACCCACAAGTTAATTCAAGACGTAGTTCTACTTGATAGGTGTATGCCAGTCACTAAGGGTATAGCGATGAGCAAGACATGATTCTTGCCCTCAAGGAGTTTCAGTCTAGTGAGGAAGGTAGACAAGCAAACAGACAGTGGTAAAATAGGATGAAGGCTCCATAATAGGCAATATACAGGCTGAGTGTGGATGTCCACAGAAGGACCAGCAGGGTTCAGGTCAGGCCTCCTGAATGGGAGTTAGCCACAAAAGCGTTTTTGGCCGAGGGAATAGATATCCAAAGGCTGAAAAGGCAAGAAACAGGTGGTGATTTGGCAAATAATAGTTTAGTTTGGTGAGAAGACAGAATCCAAGGAAAAGAGAGATTAAATAAATTCTGGGAAGGTGCATAAGGGCCAGACCAGGAGAGCCTCTTAAACCATATGAAGGAGTCTGGCCACTACCTTGAAGTATCCTGAATACAAAGCTGGCATTAGAAACAAATGTTAAAATTTAAGTACTCTCTAATTCTAAAATTCTATTCAAATATTGTCACTATCACCAGGTACACATGGATTCAATGTCAGCTGTTGTGCACAAGGATACTGCTATGAACTGCAGGTTTGTGTGTCCCAAAATTCATGTGTTGAAATCTTAACCTCCAATGTGATGGTTTTTGGAGGAAGGGTCTTTGGGACGTGATTAAGTCATGAGGATGGAACCCTCATATGGGATTAGTGCCCTTATTAAAGAGACCCCAGAGAGCTCCCTTGCCCTTTCTACCATGTGAGGACACAGACAGAAGACGGCCACCTATAAACCAAGAAGCGAGCTCTCACCAGGTACCAAATCTGCCAATGCCTTGATCTTGGACTTCCCAGCCTCCAGAACTGTGAGAAATACATTTCTGTTGTTTATAAGCCAACAAGTCTATAGTATTCTGTCACAGCAGCCTGAACAGACTAAGACTGGAGTTCATCTCATTTTCTCCACCTCTCTAACACACACACACACCACAAAGAAAAAAATAATAAACTATCACACGACTGCTTGCAATTGTAAGTGTGAAGTCCTATGCCTGCTCACTGCCTGCAAGAAACTCAGGAGGTCAATGAAGTGAACTATCATTGCTTTGTGGCAACAGCTGCTGCCCATGGTTCTACTCTTACTAATTTTATGTCCTCAGAATGTAAGAGCTCCCAGAGAGGCTGGTCTCCTGTCTCCAGGTTTGCTTTCCCTTGCAGTGAAGCAGGGTTGCCCAGAGAACTGAATGTGAGGAGATGGAACCACTGAAGCTCCTAGACGAAAATTAATGGTGCCATTTTTTTTCAATGTAAGCCTAACCTTAGAGCTTTTGTTGTCAACCATTCATAAATGCTGCTGTAAAATGGGCATGCAGCCTCAAAGCCCTAGTGAGGCACCAACTAATGGTTTATATTGCCACTAATATATTACAAAAGGCTTGAACATTTAGTTAAAAGTAAAAATGGAGAATTTGGGGGAGGTGCCAGAGAGGTAAATTGGGAAGAAGTCCATGGCAGAAGAAAGGAGTCTTTGATGCATTCTGGGGTACAATATATGTGTACCACTTTTAATTGTTCTTTGGGTTGAAAATGGCAGTTTCTGCATCTGAGCCCTTTCAGAAGGATTAATCAGAGGAAATTTGTAAAGTTTTCCCATACGTAATAAAACATGCCTCCACAAAGCTTCACAGAGGAAATTATTATAAGATGGTCAGCCCATATGTGAGATCACACCTGTGCTTTCCGTTCTGGAGAAAGAGCTGGAGAACTTGCCTAGTTAATCTTGGAAAAGAGACTGATTTTGTCTTCTGAAACCTTTTCTCTTGTAAGTTAGTTCTCTAGACTTTGATAATCACAGTTACTTGGCTGATTTATTTGAAAATGCCGATATTCCTGGTGTTCCTAAGGCTATATAATAGTATAAATTAATGACAATTTTTACAAATTTATTGAAACTAATCTTTAGTTTTTAGACTCATTGGAATAATTTAGTGAAATTATACCAGGTACTATAAATAAGACAAGGAAATAACGAATCTGAGACTATAAAAATCAAACTGAAATATGCTACATCATATTCTGGAGACATACCACACATTCACAGGAACACAAGTCTAAGAAAACTAGATGTAAATACATGAATTCTTATAGAAAAGTGCTTCCAGTTAAAAAGGGTAGTCTTAAGAGAATGGCAGGGTAGTGGTAAGGGGTTTTTAGAGAAATCTCCCTGCCAAAAATTCCTACCAAATGCCTTGGCATTATTTCAAATTATTGAGTTTCTGCCTTAGAAACCTTAACGTCTGATTTATAAATCCTTTCTATAGAATCTTTTCAGGAGTATGAAAACATTCACTGGTTGATACAAAGCTAGGTTTAAAGACCTATTCAGTGCATCATTTTGCTCACATTGGTCACATATGTACAAGCTAAACAGATTTGTAAGAGGAGAGATAAAATGAATAAACTTAATCCAATAAGTTAGGGAAAAGGACCTGCAAGTATTCAGCCAAATGCAATATTGGAATAGCTGCTTCAGAGTGAATCCTGGAAGATGGAATATATAATCAAAGGTGTTATACCAAATTCCAACTGTCAAAGTAAAGCTGACTGCACTATACTGACATGACACACATAGTAGTTCAAGTGGTCAAATTAGAGCAACACAACAAGTTTCTATTCATTACCAGGCAGATGACAAGTCCTGAACTAAATGTTGTGAAAAATAAAAACTTACAAGACATGGTGTTGTCCTTAAGATTTCTATCTCCCTGGTGAAATAAGATTTAAATACAAAACCTAAGTCAAATTAACATAATCTAGCACATAATGAAGGAAAAAATTTTCATCAATCATTAATTTATTCTACATTTGTTGAATGCTTATGGCACAAGCATTATACGAGCCACTGAGTATAAACAATGAATCACACTTAATCTCTGCCCTCAAGAAACTCACAGTAAGGAGTATTATTTTCCAAATTGTTTTCCACGGACAGTGAAATTTCTCAAACCACTTTGACAATGGAAGACTTTTTTTCCAGAGTCTGAAGAGTATTCTTCACGGCTATGTAGGAAATGTTGGTTTCAATCCAGGAATGGTATAAAAATTTAAGTAAGGAAAAATTTCTAGGTTATACTTTGAGAAATCTTTATGGATTTTAATCAAAGCACTGGATGATGGATAGACCTTGGACTGGTAGGTAGATTTAAGGCAAGGAGAGCTCATAATATGCGCAAGGTACACGGTAGACGATACTTAAAATGACTGAACCACCTAAAAATGGTAGACGATACTTAAAATGACTGGACCACTCTTCCTTTTCTGGTAAGCGGCCTGAGGTGACCTCTAAAAATGGTTCGCTATTCACATGACCCAGAAAACCCCACAAAATCATGCAAGTCAAGAGGTTCAAATCTTCGCATTCACTTTAAGAACACTCGTGAAACTGCCCAGGCCATTAAGGGTATGCATATCTGAAAAGCCACCAAGCATCTGAGGATGTCACTTTAAAGAAGCAATGTGTGCCATTCCATGGTTACAATGGTGGAGCTGGTAGGTGTGCCCAAGCCAAACAGTGGGGCTGGACACAGGGTCGGTGGCCCAAAAAGAGTGCTGAAATTTTACTGCACATGCTCAAAAATGCAGAGAGTAATGCTGAACTTGAGGGCTTAGATGTAGATTCTCTGGTCATTGAGCATATCCTGGCAAACAAAGCCCCCAAGATGTGGCACAGGACTTACAGAGCTCATGGTCAGATCAACCCATACATGAGCTCTCCCTGCCACATTGAGATGATCCTTACTGAAAGAGAACAGATTGTTCCTAAACCAGAAGAGGAGGTTGCCCAGAAGAAAAAGATATCCCAGAAGAAACTGAAGAAACAAAGATTTATGGCCTGGGAATAAATGCTTCAAAAAATAAATGCAAATAAAAGTAAAAAAAAAAAAAAAAAAGACTGGATCATCACAGGTCCTCAGGCCGAGTAGTGAGAAATAAAATCTGATAGGTGAATTGAGACCAAGAGTGGAGGATCTAAAAACCCGAACTGAAAACTTCATTCTTTATTAAGAAAGTGACATGGAAAAAGTCCTATTTTTAAGAAGCAACCTAGCCATGATAGTTCAGTGTAACCTGCACGTAAAGCAAAAAGTCCGGAATAAACTCAGAAGATAACAGGACCCAAACTCTCCCTGAAGAATGGATCAACATGACTGTAATGACAAAAAATGATACTTTACGTAAGAAAACATGCTAAAATTAGATAGAAATAAGGCAAAAGATGTAGAAAATTTTAATTTGCTTTTCAACAGCAGAATCAGTCTGGGGCACTGGAAAGCAGACCATCAATCATAAGGGCCAGAAAGCACTGGACTTTAACCTTTGAGGTCCATTGAAGGCAACATGATATAGCTACAAAACTTCTTGAGCTGTACACTTGTGCTGACTGGGTTCAACCGCATTGCTGTCACTTACTACTGTTTTATTCCTATCTAAAATATTTCTTTTGCTTATATACAATCACTCATATTCAAGAAGGCTCTACAATGCATGAGCTTTAAGAAATTTTATATCTTCATTTTTTACACTGTATTTAGTCTTTCAACAGATATTTTCTAAGTATCGATTATACATCAAGGACTGAGCTAGGCACTGGAGGTTCAGCAGTGAACAAGACAGACATGACTGCTGCCCCAGTGGAGCTCACGTTAACTACACAAAAACTTTTTTTATTAATGTACAGAAAACTAAGAATACATCCCTTGCACCATTTTCATAGAACAGCTCACCATGGCAGATCTAATGTCTTCCATGGTGTGATGCACAGATGTCAGAAACGAGAAGGCTGCATTAATTCACTGTAGATAATAACTAGACTTTTAAAAGAAAGTATGAAATCATTGATCTATAGTAAAACCAGCAACTGACTTTTCTTGCTATTCAGAGGACGTGATAATCATCACTAGCACTTAGAAACAGAATGCCAGAGTTGGAAAGGTTCAGAAAGATCAAATCATTCTACTTTGCATTTTTACCGACACAGGAACTAAATCCAAAAGAGCACAAATGATTTGTCTAAGGCTCCATAGCTATTCAGAAACAGAGAAGGAACCAGAATCAAGATGCCCCTTACATCAGCCCAATGCTCTTTCCAATACACTAGAAAGGACACCATTTGTTAAAACAGTGAGAAAGTTGCAGATTTTAGAGCAGACCTGTGATATTTATCTGCATCATCCTTCCATTTGGAGAATTACACCTCCCTTTTCATTGTCTTCTAACTCAGCTCACATGATTTGGCTGAGGCTCATCCAGACTCTCCAGCCTTCCAAGTCACAGGGAGGTCACATTACACAGGCCTTGCCAATAAGAATGCTTCATCTTCTCTAGACACACTAATGGGTTCAAGGATGGGTATATGCCCCAAGCTAGGTCAGGTGATGTCCTCCTTAGGATTTTTGCCCCATTATCAGGAAAGCTATTTCCCTTCCTCTAGAACCATAAACCATATGGATTCCGAAAGTCTGGAACTCTTGGAGCAACGTTCTCTGCCACAGGGATAGAGCCTGCTAGGAAAAAAAGCAAGTAAAGCAGAACCAAGAGATGAAAGGATCAAGCAAGAAATGTCACAAGTAAGTCACCTGGATCCAGCCTGGCCTGAAATAAGACCTCCCCCAGACTTTTCTGTGAAACGAGCCACTCAATTCCATTTCTTAATCTAGTTTAAATTTTTTCACTTATAACTTTTTTAAAAAGGCCCCCAAAATACATGTACTAAACATCTACTTTCAGAATACACCCAGTGCTATGATCTCCAACTTGAAATGTCTTTGTAGCACTATCAAAAAGGCCCATAAATTTGGTGGCCAAACCAAGAGTTTCTAAGATGCCTAACAGGAAGTGTTAAGGATGATTTATTAGTAGTTACTTTTTGCTCATTAATAATTTTTATATTTATTATATGTTGAAAAGATCAGTTTGGATATATTGGTTTAAACAAAATACCTTATTAAAATTATTTTATTATTTCCTTTTTACTTATTTTAATGTGGCTTCCAAAAAGGTTAAATTATATATGTGGTTTAATTAGATTTACATTGGACACCGGTAATGCATAGGTACATACACTATGCCACAACTAGGGTGAACTTCCCCTCACCCAAAGGCTCCCAGATTTCTCCCTTCCAGTGTTCTGAGTCTGCAATCCTCTTGTAAAATGGACAGGTCCTGTCTCCCCAGTCTGACCCCATTTCCTATTTCTCCGTTTTTTTTTTAAATGGGTATACCATAATTCTTTTACTTTCAAGTTTAAGTTTTCATCAAAATTAGATTTGGACGTAATTTACAGAATCACACAATCCTTTGAGACTTATTACGAAAAAACAGCATTCTCCTGTACTCCTCTCATCTCTTTCTCAAAAGCAACCATTCTCAATCATTGTAGCTGTTTCTTTTGTCGCTCACTTCCATATATCTAAATAACATGCTTCTATTTCCTACTTCTTGAATTTTCAGGTTTAGGTATTTATTATCTATAGAAGATGAGAAATTTTGGAGGAAGGTAGCATGCCATGGTGGGTAAGATCATAGCTTTGGAAACATACAGACTTGGGTTACATGTCAAATACTGGTTCTGCCAGTTATGGTCTGTGTGACCTTAGGCATGTTGCTCAATCTCTCTGTTTCTCCTCTCGTGAGGCCTAAATAAGGTCACGTATATGGAGTGCCTTGCACAGTGCTCACCACATGTGTAAGCACTAAATACATAGCAACTATTACTGCTGATATTACAATTATTTATTGTTGCTAGGGGTAACGGTGGTAGGTACTAACTGCAATTACTGTGCTAAGCACTCAGGATGCAAAATGGAATAAGGTACAAATCTTGCCCTTCAAGTTGCTATAACAACCGTTCAGAATACTGATGGGTGTCAAATAAAGGATACCAGCCCCAAACACTCTGGGTTCCAAGGATGAGAGAGAGAACCATGAACTTAAATGGATGGGGAAGATTCTACTGCCTGAAAATTATAGTAAGTAAAATGTATTACTGCTCCTGTTTCTGCCAGCAGACATTCACGGTAGCAGATCTAAAAACAGGTAAGAAGTAGAAGAAACCTAAATGATGAGCCAGCCAAATTCCCCATTTTACAGATGGAGAAACTGCAGCCCCTTTAGAGAAGAAACTTACCCAGATCACACAACTAGCCACTCAAAAAGTGAGGGTGAGACAGCTGTTTGAAGCTTTTGAAGTTTGAGGCTTCTCTGTGTCAATTCTGAACAGAGTAGCTAACCCATTTCTGCACATAATTTACTACAGAGTAACCTCCATCTCACCTCCTGTCGGTTTCAGGATTGTATCATTTCCTGGGATCTCTGTTGCTGTCATTAGTCAATTCCTTAAACTGACCTGAATTCAACATCTTCACTGTAGTCATTTATTTTAAAAGTTTCAATTGGCAGTTTGTTGAAAGACATATCATTTTTCTCATGACAGTATCACTCTTGATCTAAATTGTTCTCCTCATAAGCAGGATCAGAAACAGGAAGTGGAATTATTCTCTTCTTTTAACATTGATCTTGCTTCCTTCTGTGGGGATCTGCTCCAGGCATACAAGTCCAGCCCCCTTGGACCTAATATTCCAATTCCTGCTGCCTAGACAGCTCCATGGACTTGAATCAGAATTCCTAGTATTAGATTAGCATCTCTGCCTAGGGGACAGCCATGTTCTCATTTAACTCAACTTTTTCCTGATGTTTTAAAACCCTTTAGTTCTAACATTTTAAATGCTTATGCCACTTATTTCCATAGTTTCCACAGAAGAATAAACATGCGATCTATTACTTTTCTGGCCTCTCAGCCAGTGGTACAGTCAAAAACATCAAGGTCTGAATGTTTTGCAAGACATCCCAGGGACTTCCCCAGTAGTCCAGTGGGTAAGACTCTACACTCCCAATGCAGTGGGCCTGGGTTTGATCCTGGTCAGGGAAATAGATCCCACATGCATGCCACAACTAAGAGTTTGCATGCCACAACTGAGAGTTTGCATGCCACAACTGAGAGTTTGCATGCCACAACGAAGGAGCCTGAGTGCCGCAACTAAGAAGTCTGCGTGCCTCAGTGAAGATCCCATGTGCCGCAACTAAGAGCTGGAGCAGCCTAAATTAAAAAAAAAAAAAAAAAGATATTCCATATCCCCAAGCCAATCCCACTGCGCATTTATAAAAATTTGTTCTCAAAAGTCGCACTATCCAGCCATGGATTTAAATTTATTCTCTGAGATGTCTGAGATTCTCCATTCTCACTGACAAATCACAGGGAATTTTACATTTCCCCACTCTGATAGCCTCATGGTTCTCTGTTGTTCCATCACCAGCTGGATTATCATCCACGAACCGTGGTGGGTTCCAAAGAGACAGAAGACTGTTTTCAATCCATTTGTTATTTTAATGACAAAGAATCACCCCATAAGCCTTGTTAAAACCTCATGTAATCTAGAAAAAATAGAGGCACCAAGCTTCTTAAGCAGGAACAAGGTAATATCACCATCCATCAAACCTGAAATAATGGAGTGGAAGGAGGCCTAGAAAGGCTGTCCTGGGAGGCATGTGGTCATCCCAGAATGAGTCAGCAAGAACTTTTAGCATCAGCTACCACATCGTTTCACCCTCATTTTATCAGGAAGGAAAACCTTGCATACTTATTCTCAAACTTTAGTTAGAAAAATCTTGTGTGCAGTCAAAACACCAGGAAAAATAAAGTAATAGAACAATAACTCATGCATGGATCTTGAAGATCATATGCTGCACTTTAAAAGTGTGTAAACTAAAACCTGGAGTGGAGAAGGGACCAAGCCTCTCCCCAACTCTTTTTAAATGGCCTTAATGTCATCTGAAGCGTGATTTGCCAATACTCATTATTCTAGTCTTGGCTCTGTCACTTATTAGCTGCATAATACTGGACAATTGGCTGAGCCTCTCCAAGCCTCAGTTCCCTCACCTGTAAAGTAGCTATAACAACAGTGCCTACCTTATGATGTTGTTATAAGGATTAATTAATATATGTTCATGAAGTGATAATCACATAGTAAATGTTTGATAAGTGATAGACATCAATACTATTATCTATGATGTGAAATTTTAGTGTGATGCACCTATGGAGAAATGTTGATCTAAATTCCACCCCTTAATCCTCTGTGTCCCAATCTCTTGCTCACTCTCTCTCTTTCACAGATGTGTTCTATAAGCACAGAATGTGGAGTCAGGAAATCTGGACTTCAGCGTCAGCTTCGCCATACTATATGTTGGGTGACCTTGGGAAATCAGTTTACTAATCTAGGCACCAGTCTCCTCACTTTTAAGATGGGGAAGTGAGATGAGGTGATATCTATGGCCCTAAACATCTCCACTATTAATAAATAAATTCTAGAATCTATACCATTGACTGGCTGCCCAGGTCATTTTCCTAGATTTCCAGTCAAAGGGAAAAGCGTCTAGCAATACTCAGCCCCACAGATAATCTCTCTCAAGGACTGGAAGAAGGTGGAGCTCTAAGCTCAACTCCGCATCCTAAAATCACAATCCAGGATTTACTCTGAAAACCACCAAACAACTCCCCATGGGTGATAAAACCTGGACCTGCTGAAACACCCCACCTGTGTCAAGAAAGTCCCCATCACTCTCCTCTACCAGCCTGTCATGGACCTTTGCAATTTCCATCACTCTCCCCAACACTGTGGCAGCTTCTGTCTTACTTTCAGAGAAGCTTAGTTATTGAGGAAGGGGGCAATGTTGCTGAAGAGGCCCAATGCTGTCCAATCAGAACATTTTCACTTTTAAGGGCCTTGTTTTTCAATAAATGAATGTCACCAAAAGAGACAGAAGTCTAGGAATAAAGTTCAGAGCAGCCGTCTCTGTAAGATGGTCTCTGAAGCCCTACTTAATTTTATTTTTTGAAAGTATTTGGAGTGTTTCTTATAAGCTAGGTGTTGTTCTAAGAGCTTCACCTATATCATCTCATTGAATCTTCACCACAATCTTGGGAGGTAGGTACTTTGTTATCACTATGCTATAAACAAGGAAACTGAAGCACAACCCTACCATGATCAAGTATGTAAATTTCCAACATATATTACCTACCTGTCCACTGAAACGAAGATTTATTCTGCTAGTCATATTTATCTTGTGGTTTTTTTTAGATGTTGGGGGTAGGAGTTTATTAATTAATTTATTTATTTTTGCTGTGTTGGGTCTCCGTTTCTGTGCGAGGGCTTTCTCTAGTTGTGGCAAGCGGGGGCCGCTCTTCATCGCGGTGCGCGGGCCTCTCACTATCGCGGCCTCTCTTGTTGCGGAGCACAGGCTCCAGACGCGCAGGCTCGGTAGTTGTGGCTCACGGGGCTAGTTGCTCCGCGGCATGTGGGATCCTCCCAGACCAGGGCTCAAACCCGTGTCCCCTGCATTAGCAGGCAGATTCTCAACTACTGCGCCACCAGGGAAGCCCTATCTTGTGGTTTTGATATAGATTTTTTTTTTTTCCCTTTTTAGGCAGTGCTTGCTTACTCTGTGATGGGTTTTAATTGAGCCTCCTTCATGTCTGTGTGGCAGATGTATAAAATCATTAAGTACTATTGAAAACTCTCAACAGTAATATTGATTTTTTCCTACAGTTCTTCCCTGAGATGATTATTACTGAAAATTTAGACTTATGCATGTTAAAATAAATTGACCTGGCATGCGCCACTAAATACAATCCAAGTGATCTTTGGTTGCCCAATTTTAAATCCTCAGATGAAATGATACAGTTTGGGGGGTGAGAAACAGGGAAATATCTGTCATTTTAGCCAACAACTTGAAACTGTATGAATACAAAGGTTTTTTTCTCTCTCTTTTTTCTTGAATGCCTTTTAAAAAATAAATTAACCTTTAAATTTAAGCGCTTTGGTTCCAGTATCAGTCAGGTTTTCCATAGGAACAAAACTAATAGGAGAGATATATATACACACACACACACATATATAATTTTATTATATATAAAATATTATACATAATATACAATATTATATTATAATAATTATATAATATATATAATTTTATATACATAATTTTGTTCCAGTCTGAGTCCAAAGGCCTGAGAACCAGAAATGCTGATGGTGTAATTTCCAGTTCAAGGGTAAGAGAAGACCAACGTCCCAGCTTATGTAGTCAGGAAGAGAGAGCAAATTCTCCCTTCCTCCCCTTTTTTGTTCTTTTCAGCCCTCAACGAACTAGGCAAGGTCCACCTGTAATGGGGAAGGCAATCTGCTTTACACAGTCTGTTGACTGAAAAGCTAATCTCATCCAGAAATACCCTCAGACACACCAGAAATAATGTTTAATCAACTATCTGGGCATCCTATGACTCAGTCAAGTTGACACGGAAAATTAACCATCACAGTTTCACTGTTCCTCCAAGTTAAATGTCACTGTATAGAAGTCAAATTGTACATTAGGAAATGGTTAAAAAAAAAAAAAAAACTGGAATTTTTTTCTTTTATATCATTCAGGAAAGATGGACTACCTTTCAGATCACGGGAAGTTCTATACATTTGTCTTTCTTCTAGTCATCAGTAAAACTCCTTAATGCCAGAAACCACATTATGTAAACTAGTGTTCCCCTCAAAACTTAAACGGTTCTTAGAACATAGGAGGCACAGTAAAATGAATGCAGGAAAATATGCAGTCATTGAACACGTGAAAGGAATTATGAGATTGGCTCATTTACACTGACATGTAACTCATAAGCAAAAGCACTTTTGAGTAGAGGACCCACTATGTGCAAGATTGGTATTTAATAGCTAAATGATCAACTGGAATGAGTATCACCTTCCCAAAGTTATTCACATGGATCTTCAGCTCTGACCAAATTTATAGAAACTGTGGCCAACATCTTAATTTTTCCCTTGCTAAATTACTATGGAGATGAATTTTAGCAACTTAATCCACCCTGCTTAAACTAATTCTTCATTAAAGCGTAACTTTCTCCCATAGGGAAACTTCTAAAGCCACCAGATATAAGCGTGAACACCTCTGGTTTGTTTTAATTCTTTTTCTTAAGTGAGAAGCTGAGCACATTTTGCCAAGGATTAAATCTCCTCAGGTCTCACAAATTTGGTATTTTCAAACTAAATTCATGGTCTCACACTGCAATTCATCTGCAGCTGGAGGAAAACCACTTCATGCTGCTATGGGAAAAGTATTTAAATGACCCAGAAAGATGCCAAAGGGCTTAGGTAAGTCCATACCTCCTAATATTTCTGCTAAATTCAATATTAATATCCTAAAAAGCTGTGGATTACATTTCTCCTTATACTGCTTAATAGGCTTTCAAATGAGCAAGAACTTATTTTTTTTAAGTTAAAACACTCAAAAGGATGTGAAGACAAGTCAGACTGGGAGGAAATATTTGCAAAAGCCATTTCTGATAAAAGGTTATTAACCAAAGTATACAAAGAACTCTTAAAACTCAACAATAAAGAAATGAACAACCTGATTTTAAAATGGGTCAAAGATCTGAACAGACACCTCATCAAAGAAGATATACAGATGGTAAATAGGCATATAGAAAGATGGAGAGCATCACATATCATTAAAGAATTGAAAATTAAAACATGAGATACCACTATACATCTATTAGAATGGCCAAAATCCAAAACACTGACAACACCAAATGCTGGCTAGGAAGTGGAGCAATAAGAACTCTCATTGCTGGTGGGAACACAGAATGGTACAGCCATTTTGAAAGACAGTTCAACAGTTTCTGGCAAAACTAAACACACTCTTACCATATGGTCCAGCAATTATGTTTCTTGGTATTTACCAAAACGAGTTGAAAACTTATGCCTACACAAAAACCTGCACGTGATGTTTACAGCAGCTTTATTTAGAATTGCTAAAACTTGGAAGCAACCAACATATTCTTCAGTAGGTGTCTGGATAAATAAGCTGTGGTACATCCAGACAATTGAACATTCAGTGCTAAAAAGAAATGAGCTACCAAGCCACAAAAAGACATGGAGGAATGTTAATGCACATTACGAAGTGAAAGAAGACAATCTGAAAAGGCTACATACTGTATGATCACAACTACATGACATTCTGAAAAGGCAAATCTATGGAAATAGTAAAAAGATCAAGCATTGCCAGGAGTTAGGGAGGAAGAAGGGATGAATACATAGGTGGGGGACATCTTAGGCACACCCAAAGAGCCAATCCAACAGGAAGGATCTTGTGAATGGTGGCAAGAGAAATAGAGTCTTCATACGTCTGAGACTCAACATATGCATCCAATCTAAAACAGCAATCCTTTTCTTCAAAGCTCAGAAACAAGGTTTGGACTGCATTTCCCATTAAATTTCTGAAAAGCCACATCAACCACGTTAGAATGCAGACACTCTTGTCTTTTTTTTTTTTTAACAGTGTGAAAGATTTCAGCATGATTTGATGAGCACCTGCTTTGAGATTTCAGCTAATGCTATTAGAATCCTTATAGGCAGATGACACTGGGGTAAGGGCAGTTTCTTGGAACCATGCTGTTCCATTGTCATCTGGTCACCAATCTATATTAAATGGTAAAGACAGAATTAGAACAAACTTTGAATATAACTGGAGTCCATCCTAGGCTTATCTTTTCAGAATCTTACATGAGAGCATGCACAAGAATACCATTTATACAAATTCAATTTCTATCAACTCAGAGTAGGTACCTAAAAATCAAGTGTATCTAGAGCATGAGCTTTGAAGGAGCCAATCAAATAATGTTGCACTCATTTGATGCCCTTTTACCCTTCAGAAAAAAAAAGTCTGATGTACTTGGACAAAATCAAACTCAGGGGATTCTTTATTTTCTATACAAAACAGTGGTTCTCATTTAGGGGCATTTTGTCACTCATCCCTAGGGAACATTTAACAATGGCTACAGACTTTTTAGTTGTCACAACTGAGGGAAGAGACTGCAACTGGCATCTAGTGGACAGAGACCAGAGATACGGCTAAACATTCCATAATACACAAGATAGTCCCCCACGACAAAGAATTACCTGATCCAAAATGTCAACAACGCCAAGCTTCAGAAATATTATTAGTATTCCAAGGTAACATTTTTGTAATTGTTCCTTCCACTGTACAAGTAAACTTCTTAGAAGCATTGCGCATAGTCTTTACTTTTGCCTCTTCACCTCGCGCTAACACCACATCCAACCCCAATCTGGACCCAGCTCCCTTCATTCCAACAAAACAGTTGTCACTGTAGTCATCCATGAGCTCCTACCACCAAATCCAGCGTACACTTCTCATCCTGCTTGACCTCTTTATGAAAGATTCTCTCCTCTTGCTTCCAGAACCCTAAATTCTCCTGGTTTTCTTCTTCTCTTTCTTCCCTGTCTCATTAGTTTCTCTTCTTTATATCACCATTATGTAATAGAGTTCCATGATTCAGTGTTAGGCCCTCTCTCTCTTTAACTTTTCTCAAGGTAACTGGGTTAGTTTCCTATCGCTGCTGTAATTACCCCAAACTTGGTGGCTTAAAACAGCACAGTTTTATCATCTTACAGTTCTGGAGATCAGAATTCCAAAATGGGTCTCACTGTACTAAAATCCAAGTCTAATCAGAGCTATGTTCCTTTCTGAAGACACTAGGGGAAAATCTATTTCTGGTCTTTTCCAGCTTCTAGGGCTGCCCCTATTCCTTGACTAGAGGCTCCTTCCATTATAAGCTGATTCACTTTGTTATAAAGCAGAAACTAACACACCATCGTAAAGCAATTATACTTCAATAAAGATGTTAAAATAAATAAATAAAATGCCAAAAATAAATAAATAAATAAAGTAGTTTGGCAAACTAGTAAATATAACAAATGATAATTTAAAAATAAAATGTTATTAACAAACCACAAAACAAAACACAAAAAAAGCCAGCAATGACAGGACAAGGCTTTCTCACGTCACATCCCTCTGAAACTGACTCTTCTACTGCTGTCTCCCACATTTAAGGACCCTTGTGATTACACTGGGTCCACCTAGATAATCCAGGATAATCTCTGTTGCACAGTCAGCTGAATAACAACCTTAATTCCACATGCTATCTTAATTTCCCTTTGCCATGTAAGATAACGTATTCACGGGCTCTGGAAATTATGACATGGACATCTTGGAGAGGCCGTTATTCTGTCTACCACAGTAATTTACTTTACATTACCACCCATTTGTGCACAGATGACTCCCAATTTCATATTTTGTATCTGTAACCTAGACTTCTCTTCTCAATGCTAGATCCAAATATTCAAGTGTTCAAGAGAAAACTCCAGACCCAAAACAAACTCATGACCTTCCTCCCTGAATATGGTCCTTTGCCAGTGTTCTCAGGTTCGGTGAATGGCATCATCAGCCATTCAGTTACTAGAAACTTGGGTGTTGGTCATCCTTAACATTTCCTTTTTCTTTACCTCCATTTTCAATCTAGTACCAAGTCCTTTCACTTCCTAATTATCACATGAATTCATCTACGTCTTACCATCTCCATCCCTCTCCCCAACTACTGTCATTCAAGAGACCTTTAGCTCATCTGAACTACTGGAAGACCATACTAACTAGTCTATCCTTACTAGTTAGCTAGCTTTGACCCCTTCCAGCCCCCATTCCTCATATGGCAGAATTATCTTTTTGGAACTCAAATCTGACCAAGTCATTCTTCTGCCCAAATTCTGTAATGGCTTCCTGTTTTTCTAGGTGTAAAAACAAATCAATGGAATATGGCACAGAAGGCTCTTCCAAGCCTAGCCCTGTATCTCTCTCCAGCTTCACAGGGTAACAGAACACACTGCTTTTCTCCCAGAATGAGATGTACCCACCTCTCACACCTCACAGGACCTTGGCACACACTGCTCTCTTCCAGGAATATTTCTTCCATTTCTCTCTTGCTGTATTTGACTCAAAACTTAACTATCACACCTCCTCAGGACAGCCTTCCCTGACGTCCCTTGCTCAATCCTTAAAGCACCATGCCTCTCTCTTTTGTAACACTCAACATAATTGCAGTTTGGGGGACTTCCCTGGTGATCCAGTGGTTAAGACTGTGCCTTCCAATGAAGCAGGTGCGGGTTCGATCCCTGATCAGGGAGCTAAGATCCCACATGCCTCGCAGCCAAAACAAAACAAAACAAAAAAACCCCACAAAACAGAAGCAGGATGGTAACAAATTCAATAAAGACTTTAAAATTAGTCCACATCAAAAAAAAAAATCTTAAAAAAAATGATAAAAAAATAGTTGCAGTTTTAAATTTCTCTGTGAGATTATTTAATCAATAGTTCTCTTCCGGGCTTCCCTGGTGGCACAGTGGTTGAGAGTCCGCCTGCCGATGCATGGGACAGGGGTTCGTGCCCCGGTCTGGGAAGATCCCACATGCCGCGGAGCGGCTGGTCCCGTGAGCCATGGCCGCTGAGCCTGCGCGTCCGGAGCCTGTGCTCCGCAACGGGAGAGGCCACAACAGTGAGAGGCCTGCGTACCGCAAGAAACAAAAACAAAATAAAACAAAACAAAAAAAAATAGTTCTCTTCCCCATTTGATTGTCTAATAAAAGCAGGACAGTATCTGTGCTCATCACTGAATCCCTAGTGCCTAGCTCAGGATTAGGCACAATGTCGGCACTCAGTAACTATTTGCTAAATGGGTAAATAAATGACAATTGTATGCGGAATTTTTTTTTAAATGATGCAAATGAACTTACTTACAAAACAGAAACAGACTCACAGACTTAGAAAAAAAACTTATGGTTACCAAAGAGGAAAGGTGCAGGGGAGAGACAGATTGGGAGTTTGGGATTGACATGTACACACTACATGTTTAAAATAGATAAACAACAAGGACCTACTGTATAGCACAGGGAATTCTGCTCAATATTCTTTTTTTTAACATCTTTATTGGAGTATAATTGCTTTACAATGTTGTATTAGATTCTGCTGTATAACAAGGTGAATCAGCTATATGTATACATAGATCCCCATATCCCCTCCCTCTTGCCTCTCCATCCCACCCTCCCTATCCCAGCCCTCTAGGTGGTAGCAAAGCACGGAGCTGATCTCCCTGTGCTATGCAGCTGCTTCCCACTAGCTATCTATTTTACATTTGGAACTGTATATATGTCAATGTTACTCTCTCACTTGGTCCCAGCTTACCCTTCCCCCTCCCCGTGTCCTCAAGTCCATTCTCTACGTCTGTGTCTTTATTCCAGTCCTGCCCCTAGGTTCATCAGAACCAGTTTATTTTTAGATTCCATATTTCCATATATATGTGTCAGCATATGGTATTTGTTTTTTGCTTTCTGACTTACTTCACTCTGCATGACAGACTCTAGGTCCATCCACCTCACTACACATAACTCAATTTCCGGTTTTTTTTATGGCTGAGTAATATTCCATTGTATATATATGCCACATCTTCTTTATCCATTCATCTGTCGAGGGACACTTAGGTTGCTTCCATGTCCTGGCTATTGTAAATAGTGCTGCAGTGAACATTGTGGTACATCACTCTTTTTGAATTATGTTTTTCTCAGGGTATATGCCCAGTAGTGGGATTGGTGGGTCATATGGCAGTTCTATTTTTAGTTTTTTAAGGAACCTCCATACTGTTCTCCATAGGGGCTGTAACAATTTACACTCCCACCAACAGTGCAAGAATGTTCCCTTTTCTCCATACCCTCTCCAGCATTTATTGTTTGTAGACTTTTTGATGATGGCCATTCTGACTGGTGTGAGGTAATACCTCATTGTAGTTTTGATTTGTATTTCTCTAATGATTAGTGATGTTGAGCATCCTTTCATGTGTTTGTTGGCAATCTGTATATCTTCTTTGGAGAAATGTCTATTTAGGTCTTCTGCCCATTTTTGGATTGGGTTGTTTGGTTTTTTTGGTATTGAGCTGCCTGAGCTGCTTGTATGTTTTGGAGATTAATCCTTTGCCAGTTGCTTCATTTGCAAATATTTTGTCCCATTCTGAGGGTTGTCTTTTCGTCTTGTTTATGGTTTCTTTTGCTGTGCAAAAGCTTTGAAGTTTCATTAGGTCCCATTTGTTTATTTTTGCTTTGATTTCCATTTCTCTAGGAGGTGGGTCAAAAAGGATCTTGCTGCGATTTATGTCATAGAGCATCTGCCTATGTTTTCCTCTAAGGGTTTTGTAGTGTCTGGCCTTACATTTAGGTCTTTAATCCATTTTGAGTGTATTTTTGTGTTTGGTGATACGGAGTGTTCTAATTTCATTCTTTTACATGTAGCTGTCCAGTTTTCCCAGCACCACTTATTGAAGAGGCTGTGTTTTCTCCACTGTATATTCTTGACTCCTTTATCAAAGATAAGGTGACCATATGTGCGTGGGTTTATCTCTGGGCATTCTATCCTGTTCCATTGATCTATATTTCTGTTTTTGTGCCAGTAAAATACTGTCTTGATAACTGTAGCTTTGTAGTATAGCCTGATTCCTCCAGCTCTGTTTTTCTTTCTCAAGATTACTTTGGCTATTCGGGGTCTTTGTGTTCCCATAAAAATTGTGCAATTATTTGTTCTAGTTCTCTGAAAAATGCCACTGGTAGTTTGATAGGGATTGCATTGATCTGTAGATTGCTTTGGGTAGTATAGTCATTTTCACAATGTTGATTCTTCCAATCCAAGAACAAGGTATATCTCTCCATGTGTTTGTATCATCTTTAATTTCTTTCATCAGTGTCTTACAATTTTCTGCATATAGGTCTTTTGTCTCCTCAGGTAGGTTTATTCCTAGATATTTTTGTTGTTGCAGTGGTAAATGGGAGTGTTTCCTTAATTTCTCTTTCAGATTTTTCATCATTAGTGTATAGAAATGCAAGAGATTTCTGTGCATTAATTTTGTATCCTGCTACTTTACCAAATTCATTGGTTAGCTCTACCAGGTTTCTGGTAGCAACTTGAGGATTCTCTATGTATAGTATCATGTTATCTGCAAACAGTGACAGTTTTACTTCTTCTTTTCTGATTTGGATTCATTTTATTTCTTTTCCTTCTGATTGCTGTGGCTAAACTTCCCAAACTGTATTGAATAATAGTGGTGAGAGTGGGCAAACTTGTCTTGTTCCTGATCTTAGTGGAAATGGTTTCAGTTTTTCACGACTGAGAATGATATATGGCCTTTATTATGTTGAGGTAGGTTCCCTCTGTGCCCACTTTCTGGAGAGTTTTTATCATAAATGGGTGTTGAATTTTGTCAAAAGCTTTTCCTGCATCTGTTGAGATTACCACATAGTTTTTATCCTTCAATTTGTTAATATGGCATATCACATTAGTTGATTTGCGTATATTGAAGAATCCTTGCATGCCTGGGATAAACCCCACTTGATCATGGTGTATGATCCTTTTAATGTGCTGTTGGATTCTGTTTGCTAGTATTTTGTTGGGGATTTTTGCATCTATGATCATCAGAGATATTGGCCTGTAGTTTTCTTTTTTGTGACATCTTTGTCTGGTTTTGGAACCAGGGTGATGGTGGCCTCGTAGAATGAGTTTGTGAGTGTTCCTCCCTCTGCTATATTTTGGAAGAGTTTGAGAAGGATAGGTGTTAGCTCTTCTCTAAATGTTTGATAGAATTCCCCTGTGAAGCCGTCTGGTCCTGGGCTTTTGTTTGTTGGAAGATTTTTAATCACAGTTTCAATTTCAGTGTTTTGGTTTGTATGTTTATGTTTTCTATTTCTTCCTGGTTCAATCTTGGAAGGTAGTGCTTTTCTAAGAATTTGTCCATTTCTTCCAGGATGTCCATTTTATTGGTATATAGTTGCTTGCAGTAATCACTCATGATCCTTTGTATTTCTGCAGTGTCAGTTGTTACTTCTCCTTTTTCATTTCTAATTCTGTTGATTTGAGTCTTCTCCCTTTTTTTCTTGATGAGTCTGGCTAATGGTTTATCTATTTTGCTTTTCATCTCAGAGAACAAGTTTTTAGTTTTACTGATCTTTTCTATAGTTTCCTTCATTTCTTTTTCATTTATTTCTGATCTGATCTTTATGATTTCTTTCCTTCTGCTATCTTTGGGTTTATTTTGTTCTTCTTTCTCTGATTGCTTTAGATGTAAGGTTAGGTTGTTCATTTGAGATGTTTCTTGTTTCTTGAGGTAGGATTGTATTGCTATAAACTTCCCTCTTAGAACTGCTTTTGCTGCACCCCATAGTTTTCGGGTCGTGTTTTCATTGTCATTTGTTTCTCGGTAGTTTTTGATTTCCTCTTTGATTTCTTCAGTGATCTCTTGGTTATGTAGTAACGTATTGTTTAGCCTCCATGTGTTTGTATTTTTTACAGTTTTTTCCTGTAATTGATATCTAGTCTCACAGTGTTGTGGTCAGAAAAGATACTTGATACTATTTCAATTACCTTAAATTTACCAAGGCTTGATTTGGGACCCAAGATATGGTCTATCCTGGAGAATGTTCCATGAGCATTTGAGAAGAAAATGTTTTCTGTTGTTTTTGGATGGAATGTCCTATAAATATCAATTAAGTCCATCTTGTTTAATGTATCATTTGAAGCTTATGTTTCCTTATTTATTTTCATTTTGGTTAATCTGTCCATTGGTGAAATTGGGGTGTTAAAGTCCCCTACTATGATTGTGTTACTGTCGATTTCCCCTTTTATGGCTGTTAGCATTTGCCATATGTATTTGAGGTGCTCCTATTTTGGGTGCATAAATATTTACAATTGTTATATTTTCTTCTTGGATTGATCCCTTGATCATTATGCAGTGTCCTTCTTTGTCTCTTGTAATAGTGTTTATTTTAAAGTCTATTTTTTCTGATATGAGAATTGCTACTCCAGCTTTCTTCTGATTTCCATTTGCATGGAATAACTTTTACCATCCCCTCACTTTCAGTCTGTATGTGTCCCTAGGTCTGAAGTGGGTCTCTTGTAGACAGACTATGTACAGGTCTTGTTTTTGTAACCATTCAGCCAGTCTATGTCTTTTGGTGGGAGCATTTAATCCATTTAAATTTAAGGTAATTATTGAGATGTATGTTCCTATTACCATTTTCTTAATTGCTTTGGGTTTGTTTTTGTAGGTCTTTTCCTTCTTTTGTGTTTCCTGCCTAGACAAGTTCCTTTAGCATTTATTGTAAAGCTGGTTTGGTGGTGCTGAATTCTCTTAACTTCTGCTTATCTGTAAAGGTTTTAATTTCTCCTTCAAATCTGAATGAGATCCTTGCTGGGAAGAGTAATCTTGGTTGTAGGTTTTTCCTTTTCATCACCTTAAATATGTTCTGGCTTGCAGAGTTTCTCTGAAAAATCAGGTCTTAACCTTTTGGGGATTTTCTTGTATGTTATGTGCTGTTTTTCCCTTGCTGCTTTTAATATTTTTTCTTTGTATTTAATTTTTGACAGTTTGATTAATATGTGTCTCGGCATGTTTCTCTTTGGGGTTATCCTGTATGGTACTCTCTGTGCTTCCTGGGCTTGACTATTTCCTTTCCCACGTTAGGGAAGTTTTCGACTATAATCTCTTCAAATATTTTCTCAGACCCTTTCTTTTTCTCTTCTTCTTCTAGGACCCCTATAATTCGAATGTTGGTGTGTTTAATGTTGTCCCAGAGGTCTCTGAGACTGTCCTCAATTCTTTTCATTCTTTTTTCTGTATTCTGCTTCCTGGCAGTTATTTCCACCATTTTATCTTCCAGCTCACTTATCCATTCTTCTGCCTCAGTTTTTCTCCTATTGATTCCTTTGAGAGTATTTTTAATTTCAGTAATTGTGTTGTTCATCAGTGTTTATTTGCTCTTTAGTTCTTCTAGATCCTTGTTAAATGTTTCTTGTATTTTCTCCATTCTTTTTCTGAGCTTTTGGGTCATCTTTACTATCACTATTCTGAATTCCTTTTCGGGTAGGTTGCCTGTTTCATCTCCATTTATTTGGTCTTGTAGGTTTTTACCTTGCTCCTTTGTCTGTAACATATTTTTTTTCGTTTTTTTTTTTTTTTTTTTGATGGGTGGGGCTGTATTCCTGTCTTACTGGTTGTTTGGCCTGAGACGTGCAGCACTGGAGTTTGCAGGCAGTTGGATACAGCTGGGTCTTGGTGCTGAGATGAAGACCTCCGGGAGGCCTTGCTCTGATTGATATTCCCTGGAGTCTGAGGTTCTCTGTTAGTCCAGTGGTTTGGATTTGGAGCTCCCACCACAGGAGCTGGGCCTGACCTCTGGCCTGGTAACCAAGATCCCGCAAGCTTCGTGGTGTGGTAAAAAAAATAAATAAATAAAAATAGAAGAAAGAAAGAAAAAAAGGGGCAGTACAATATCAAATAATAAAAAACAAAATAAAATTAGGAAGATTAAAAAATATATTAGGAAAAATAAAAGTATAATTGAAACAACTGCAACAAGATAAAATAAAACTACAACAGAAAAAAAAAAAAGTGGGGTTGGGGGGGGACAAGCCAAAAGGAGAGAACAATAACAAAGTATAAAGAATAAAATAAAATTAGAAAAATAAAAGATTTATTAGGAAAAATAAAAATATAAAAGAATGAACAACAATGAATCAACAAGGTAAATCAGAGCCCCAATCTAAAAGAGGAAAAAAGAAAAGAAAAAAAGCCTTGGTTATGGGGGCGGAGTTTAGGCAGGGATGGAACTTAGGCAGGGGCAGGGTTTAGGGTGGGGCAGGTCTTAGGCAGGTGGGGGCCTAGGCTCAGGACCTACATAGGTGGAAAAGACCCTGGGGGCGGGGCCTAGGCAGGGCGACGTTCAAGCGTGGGGCAGGGCCTCTGCTTAGGACCTGCATGGAAGGGGATAGGCAGCATGTCAGAAGGAGGGCCTCTGGAGTGTGGAGTTCCGGAGTTTGGAGGTAGGGCCCTGAATGAGGGTGTGTGGGTGGGGTTTAGGCCCAGCACATTGGAGGGGGTCTCCGAGTGTAGAGGTAGGGCCCTGGGTGGGGGGGGTAGGGGCGGGGCTTGGGTTCTGCACTGCAGGAGGGAGGCTCGGAGGGCAGAGGATTAGGCCCGGGAGCCCAACAGGCTCCCCGGTGCCTAAGTGGACAGTGAAAGTACTGGCCGCATTCCCTTCCGTTCCTTTGCGCCCCTCCCCCACCATCTCCCCCAGAGTCTCCCCTGTGGCGCTGGACCCCTAACCATGGCTGAGTCCCACTGGGTGTAGGAACTCCTCCCCTCCCCCAGCCACCCCTCAGGGGTGTAGGTCCCGTCCCAACTCCACTTCTCCTCCCCCTTCACTCCCCCCACACCCCACGTCCTTCCCGGTTGCTGGGGGTTCTTCCCCTCTCCTTATGTATCCATGGTCCCCCACCGGTGGCTGATAGGTGCCCTAGTTGTGAGGAGACGCGAATTCCACGTCCTCCTAGTACGCCATCTTGATTCCGCCCTCCCATTATTCTGTAATAACCCAAATGGGAAAAGAATTTGAAGGAGAATAGATATAGGTATATGTACACCTGAATCACTGTGCTGTACACCTGAAACTAACACATTGCTAATCAACTAAAGTCCAATATAACATAAAAATTTAAATGAATAAATGATAATCAATAAGTAAGATGTCTATTACTGTACATAGTCATACCAATGATTTGCTAGTCATCTTGCTGTTTGTTCACTCAATAATGTTTTACTGAATGTACTTTTTTTCAAATACCAGTAAGCTATCCTATTTTATTTTATTTGCTAGTTAGAATCGCCAAGTGTATGAACACAAGTTTAACAATTGTACCGTAAGATCAAGAGGAAAGAAAAATGCTCTTTTGGCATCCCTTCATTTCTCCTCTTAGGTATCATTGTCTTCCCCTGAGACACATTTGGGCCACTCTATAGCAAAGTGGCTTGACCCTCTCTCCTCAGTATCACTGGCAACAATTCACGAAGCTGCTAACGGCAGTTGTGGACACTCATTGGAAATGACAGCAGACTTCAACATGGCATTGACTTGCATGAAGTTTCTCTAATGCTTCAGGAGTTTGGTCACGTGTCAGAGCTGCTCACATTAAATGATCTATTAGGTGCCATGATCTCCAGAAACTTCATCTGTCACACAGTAGGTCAGAAGTGTCACCTCTGTTTAATGTGATATGAAGGCAAACTCCCAAACTAACTAGAGAGAAACTGGCCTATGTCACTGCTGACGATGAGAAAACTGAGGCTCTCGGTTCACACCCACGATTGTGCAAATGAAAGTTCCCCACTTTAACCAGTACATAAGCTAAATGTTTAACAGTTTAAGAGTCTATGACTTAATGGCCGTTGAATTTTAATACAGTATTATTAGCTTAAAATAATATTATAATGAATATAAAGTAATGCCTATAATGAGTATAGTTATGACTAAGGTGAGTGAAAGCCTTTTTTTTTTTTTGCGGGGGTGGCTACAAAATGAAACTTTTGTGAGTAGTAAGTGAAAATATTAAACTGAATTTACCGAACAAGAAAGATTTTTAACTGTGAAAGAAGTCCAAGATTTTCAGGTATTTGTAATATTTGTGAGGATCTGGGGTGATTCCTAAGTTGGTCAAAGACAACATCATGCATGGCAAGATCTAGCTAAAAAGAAAATTCACAGTATCGATTAAATGGAAATCAAGTTTAGTGGAGTGTCCCTGAAGATAGGGTATATAGACTCTTCAGAAGCACCCCCAAGTGGTTATCACTAGGTTAACATGGACTGGTGATTGTAAGAATTAATTATAAGGGAAAAAAAATACAATTTAAATATTTGTGCTAAAAAGTATGTACGTGCATTATATCTGACATATTTCTGATATCACAAAAGGTATCAATTGGGTTCACTCTGAGCCTTTGTCTCAAGATACATGAAAGTAAAAGAGAAAGTGTGCACTTTAGGCTGACATTTCATCATTCATTTGTATAATCTGTATATGTTTCCCATTTTGTGTGTTTCCCTTTGTTACAGTCCAGGTAATTTTACCAATAGTCTAGAAGACTGTTAAGATGATTCCTACAGCTGAGATGTAAGTAGCATCTCTTAGAGAACTCACAAGTGTGTAAAATTTTTAAATAGACTAGGGTCATGCCGAGACTCAAATCTCCTTCCCCTTTAGACAAGTGCTTGGAAAGATAAAGCAGATGAGTTATTTCTCCAAAACACAGTTTTGGAGTTGCGGCTAGGGCATGCTGGGACTGCAGTCTGCACACTGTTCTGTGTCTTTACAACATGTGATGACACCTCCCACAGTACTAAATTCTTTCGGATATGATTAGTCTTTACAGTCTTCCTCAAGCAGCATGACTGCCTCCTTACACTTCAAATAGACATTAAGAGACCCTAAGAGTGCAAACCAGAAAAAAGAATTGATAAATTGATAATGCTATAATTTAGAAGTTTGTCCCAAAAAAAGATACTATAAACAAAAGATAATGTACAAATGAGACACCATTAGCATTGGACATAACTGAAAAAGGACTAGTCTCCTGAATATATAAAGAGCTCCTTTAACTCAAAAAGAAAATGATGACAGAAAAAAAAAATGGACAAAGTATGAAGAAGCAATTCATTGACCAAGAAACCCAAATGAAAAATAGATGAATAAAAAGATGCTCAGCCACACTGGAAATTAGGAAGATGTAAATTAAAACAACAATGAGATAGCATGAAATTGACAGAAAAAAAAGTCTGACACTACCAAGTACAAGTAATGTTGCAGAGCTATGGGAACTGTCATATACTGCTGCTAAGAGTTTAAATTGGTGCAATGACTTTGGACAACTATTGACAATATCTAGTAAAGTTTTTAAAAGCTCATATCCTATAAGTCAGCAACTTCTCCCTAAATCTGTGTTTCTCAACAAGGAGAGGAGTAGTTCACTTATCCAGGGGGTATTTGGCAATGTCTGGAGACATTTTTAGTTGTCACATCTGGGGTTGCAAAGGCAAGGGAGGAGGGAGGGGCTACTACTGCAATCTAGTCCATAGAGGCTAGAGATACTGTTAAACTTCCTACAAAGCACAGATTATCCCTATGCCCAAAGAATTATCTGGTTCAAAATTTCAGCAGTGCTGAGGTTGGGAATGATGGCCCCCAAAAGACTTGTCTACCCGGAATCTGTGAATGTGACTTTATTTGGGAAAAGGGTCTTTGCATGTGCAGTTAAGGATCTCAAAATGAGATCTTGGATTATCTAGATGGATCCAAAATCCAATGACAAGTGTCCTTATAAGAAGACAAGGCACAGGTCTCTCAGGCCCTATGTGGGGAGTGGGAGGTAATCCGTGGTAATCCACGGCCGGGTGATATCTGGGGACCCCGGGCCTGGATGGAAAGTTCCAGCCGCGCTCTCCACACCTTGTCACCATGCCTTGCAAAATTGAGGAAATCAAGGACTTTCTGCTCACAGCCAGGCGAAAGGACGCCAAGTCAGTCAAGATAAAGAAAAATAAGGATAATATGATGTTTAAAGTTTGATGCAGCAGATACCTTTACACCTTGGTCATCACAGACAAAGAGAAGGCAGAGAAGCTGAAGCAATCCCTGCCCCCAGGTTTGGCAGTGAAGGAGCTGAAATGAATCACGCACACTGACTTGAACAGTATTAAAATTTTTAAAATTCTCAAAAAAAAAAAAAAGAAGAGGAGGCACAAACAGAAGAGGAGAGACACAGAGGAGATGGCCACGTAAAGACAGAGGCAGAGATTGGAGTAAGCATCCCCAGGCCGAGTGCCAACAGTCAACAGAAGATGGGACAGGCAAGAAACGAAATCTCCCCTAGAGCTTCTGGAGGAAGTGACTGACACCTTGATATGGGGCTTCTGCCCTGCAAAAATGTAAGAGGAAAAAATCTGTTGTTCTAAGCCACCCAGTTTTTAGTAATTTGCTGTGGTAGCCTGGAGACTAGATATACACTCAAGGGAAACACTTGCATATGTTTGGGAGGAGAAAGGTACAAGGTTGTAATTGAAGTTCATTATAGCAAAAAAAAAAAAAAAAGAATTGAAACAACCTAAATTTTTCTCAAGAGGAAAACTGAAAAATGTTTTGAAGTATATTCACTTAATGTTCTACAGCAGTTAAAGAAAAAAAAGAACAAATTGGAACTGCATTTATCAGAATGTGTTAATTTCACAATATAATACTGAGAGAGTAAAAGCCAGTTCAGAAGGATATATAAGGTATGATACCATTTATATAAAGTTTTTAAATCTACAAAGCAATATTCTATAATATTTATGGCTATCTAAATCTGTGGCAAAAGTATAATAATGTGGGTGATAAACACTGGTCCCCCAGTAGTGAGTACTCCTGCTATGGATATGGAGGAAAAAGAGAGACAAGGGGTGTACAGGAAGCTCCTCTTTGCATCTGAAATATTTAACATCTGTACTTAAAAGAAATAGTCTGATGAAGATCTGGCATGATATTAAGATCTGATAAAGCTGGGTTTTGCCATCTTGTACTAGTGTCCATTCTTCTGTATTTTAAATCATTTATGAGAAAATTAACTAGTCAAGGTTTATAAGACATGGAAATGTATGCCATGTAAAATAAATCAGAATGATGTTTACAGGTGTCAGCCTAGTAATGAAGAGACAGTGAAGTGATGAGGAAACAGGATACAGGTGGGGCGTTGGATTCAACACAGAGATGGAGCCCTAATGAGCTGGACAATCAGAGCACAGATGCATCCCTTTTGAAAGCTTTCTTCAGGGAGTCTCCTCTTTTCCTCCCCACCTGTCTCTCTTCTAGTTCTTTTATTATTTGATTTCAGTTGAGACCATCCTCCCTAGTTTTTCTTTGGTTCAAAATTACATCTAGGATAGTGGTAAATGAGAGGGGGAAATGAGGATGGAGAGACCTCCGTCCTTGTTGTTTTGATCATCAAGAGCCAACCAGGAGATTTGCATCAGTGAGTTATACTGTCCTAACCATACATTTCAGACTTGGAGGAATTGCAGCTGTGATGTCTTCCAAGGGACTTCTGAGCACAACAGCAGAACTGTCTTATTAGTGCTTCTGGGTCCTGGCTCTGGGGTTCCTCGAGGAAGGCAGGGCCAGCTGAGCAACACAGATGAAATTTGTGAGCCTAGTTGAGCTTTTGAATATGTACAAAGTCCAACTCCAGTTTGTGATTATGAACTTAGTCAAAGTACACCAAATCAAGAGTTAGGGGAGGTATCTGAGAGGAAAAAACTAATAATAAAACACTATGGTGCTGGCATGTGGGGACCACTAGTAGTTTGGAGATGTTTTGGGAAAAAGAAAATATCCTGATTGTTTAACAGTCTAAAATGCCTAGGCTCCTTCCTTTCATGTTGTCCCTCATGACAAAGACTGGATTTTGATAACAATGACTGGCTTGAAATAATTAGGAAGAAAGCACTATTTCTCTGTACCAAAAAAAAAAAAAAATTATAAACTGAACCGCTTCACTCATGAATTTTTATATTAGATGAGGCACTTCCAAATGTAGGATGGACATACAGTGCTATTCTAAGAAAAAAAAAAAACACCCTGTATTTCCAATTTTGCAGCTCATTATCTTTCTTTGTTCACTACATATATATAATCTGCTCCAAAACTTCAAATTAGGAACTTATTTATAGCATAATTCTTGCTAACCTTGATATTAACCCCAAAGCTTCTGGACAAGCGCTACTTTTGGGCTTTGCATATCATCTGTCCTTTCCCCAAGATGTACTCACTAGGATACAAATATTTATTTATGCAATTATCTGTTTACTGTGTTCCCACCTAGCTAGACTGGAAGCTCTATGAGGGGAGAGAGAGTGACTGTCTCGTTCAGCACTTCATGTTAGTGCCTATCATAGAGTTTGCCCCATAGTAAGTGCTTATAATGGACTGAATTATGTTCCCCCAAACTCATATGTTGAAACTAACTTCCAATGTGACCCTATTTGGTGATAGGGCATTTAAGGAGGTAATTAAGGTTAAATGAAGTCCTGATCTGATAGGACTGGTGTCCTTGTAAGAAGAGGAATAGATATCAGAACTCACCCTCTGTGTGTTCACAGAATAGAGGCCATGTGAGGACACAGCAAGAAGCCAGATGCCTATAACTCAGCTCACCAGAAACCAACCCTGATGGCACCTTGATCTTGGGCTTCTAGCCTCCAAAACCGTGAGTAAATAAATTTGTTGTTTAAGACACGCAGCCTGTGGTATTCTGACCTAATACATTGTTCAATAAATTCTTATGAAATAAATGGTGTTGTGTTGATGGTGATGATTCTAAGAAATTACAGGCTGATAGAACATAAATGCTAAGTATGTAAAGGTATAAGCTATTAAACCAATTTTAAATACAGATTTAGTGCTTCCTAAATACACAAAAATAATTCTATCCACAGATCAAAGATGTTTAAATTACATTCCCAAGAATAGATGCAGAAAACCATATTTCATTATGGATTGGGTTATTTTTTTTTTTAGTAAGTGGAAGTATTCATTTCAATTTTTAAAACTTACTTGACCTTCTTAATCCATTTTGGTAATTTCCATGATTATTAAATAAGAATTCAAAATGCTCATACAATCCTACAAATGTTAAGTAACTATGTCCAAAGTACCTTGATTGACTGAGGCCTTTTTTCACTTGAACGTGGAATTGAAGAGGGATTAATTAATGTTTCTTTAGGACATGAGAAATTTATTCTTTTCCAAATATACATGTTTTTCCCACCCCACCTTCATCAATATTATGTTTCTCTTATCTTCTCCCCAGTGCCCAAATCATTTGTTTCACTGAACTATCACAATTAGAAATTACAGATTTATTTGTGTAATTCTTAATCTGACTCTCACCAAACAGTAAGCTCCATGAGGAAAGAAATTATGTCCAATTTTATCTTAGCACAGTATTCTCTGCACCAAGCACCATGACCACCATATAGTAGGCCCTTAATAAATATTTGTTGAATAAATTAATGCATTTTAGAGGAATAATTAAATTTTTACCCTTTTCACTGAACTCCAAGGCAAGGTAACTCTTGCCTTCATTTTAACATCTAAAAACAACCCAATTAAGTCAGCTACTTTCAAAGGACCATTTGGAATTATTTGCACACCTCACTACAACCACAGGCAACACAGAAACATTTTCTCTTGCCAGAGCTGAATGAATCCATCAAAGGAAGTAAATGTTGCCAGTGACTTCTAAACACTCTTCTGGGTGATTGGCAAGAGAGAGCATAAAACCGGCTTTGCCAAGTGGACCAGTCATTCTCTCTGAATCAGCACTCATCATGATTGACTTAGCACCCAGGAACTGTCCTCCAAAAGTCCAGAAAACAAATACACTTGCTAGATGAATGTGAATGTGAATGTGTTTGCTTTTGCAATTTCCTCTGACTCACAGTGACTGATGCGTGGTGCTATGGGTCATAATGAAAAAGCACAAAAATCTAATCATTGGTACCTATAATGAGCTTTCCTTAGCTAAGCCCCCTGAAATTGTATCTGAGCAGAGATCTTTCCAACATGCTCTGGTGACCTAGGTCATTATCCAATCATTTATATTTTTGGAAAGGCCTTTGAGCAATAAGCTGAGAGTGTTTCATAGTCTTTAAAATCAAGTCTGTCAGAGAACACATGGTGGAAAAGCAAAAGTTCATGACATAAATCTTAATGTTGGTTTAAAGTTTAATAACTCTTTCTACATTCTCATCTTCTAGTCATTTACTGTGTGTATATAAGGAAGTGCATTATACTCAGGGGGCCTGCTAATCAGTGGGGAAGAAATTGGGGAGGTGCATTAAGCCTTTTAGGCCATTAGGATATCATTTAGTTCACTGGAGAAGGTCATTTACTTACAGCAGGAGCCAAGGTCCTTCCCAAAGATGAGCCATTTAATCCCAGCTCACCCACGTGATCCTGCCCAATGTGCATTTTCCTAGTTTCATTTCCTCTGTAGGTTTTCTTTGATTTGTGCTATTTTATTTCCCATTTTATAGTCACATTGTCCAATTTAAACTTAATTAAAACTTGCAATTAGAAAAAAAAGGAGTTCTAGATACCTCCCAAGAAACACTTCATTAATGGGGACTACTTAATAAGCAAAATATCTCACTGTGTAGACTAGAGCCAAAGCTAGGGCTTCAAAGATCCGACATGTTTTTTCCAAAGTCTGGGTCGCGATGGCCAGGGATGACTAAATGCCTCAGGGCTAGAGAGTTTGGAGCCTAACCAAGATCAGCATCTGTGGCTTGAGGTATTGTGTTCACCTGATGACTGTGATTGACTCAGGAGTGAAGCATGATCTAAATGGAAGCAAGCAAAGCCAAACCAATGAAGGTACTTTTTCTGGAACTATTGGGGAAGATGCTCTATCTTCTCTGTGCTTTTCAAGCTGATAAATTGTACCTCTGGAACTTCTAGAAGCATGGGATGCCAAAAAAGAGGTAAGGAGAACCTAAAACTCTAAGTGACAAATTATTGGAAATGTAGTTTAAACACTTGATCCAGCTGTGCTTGAAGCAATATTTACTACTGCACTTTCCAAGTACACAGGCATCCCTTCCCCAGAAAAGCCCCTCTCCACATTTTTTTCCCTTAGACCTCAGACCTATTGAATCAGAATCTCCATTTCAACAAGACCTCTAGGTGATGTGTATGCCCATTAAAGTGTTAGAAGCACTAGCTTTAGCCCTCTTGAGTTGCGCTTTTTTTACTTGCAGCTGAAATATTCTTGATAAATATTGGTAGGCTCTATTATTATTTCTGTTTTTATGAAATAGGATACTAAGAAAAGTTCAGTTGTTCAGGATCATGCACGTAGTAAATGGCGGAACTGGGCTCAAAACTCGGCCTGCCTGTCTCCAAAGCACATGTCCTTACCACATGGGCCAAACCACAAGGACTCTGCTTGACCCTGACTGACTCTGTTTTCAAGTGAATCCACAATGTGATAGGCGAGGTCAGCAGACTGGAGATTCAAGGAAGAGTTGCAGTTTGAGTCCAAAGGTGGTCTGCTGACAGAAATCCTTCTTGCTTGGAAAAGATCAGTCTTCTTAAATTATTAATTTTTATTAGAGTATAGTTGCTTTACAATGTTGTGTTAGTGTCTGCTGTACAGCAAAGTGAATCAGCTACACATATACACATATCCCCTCTTTTTTGGATTTCCTTCCCATTTAGGTCACCACAGAGTACTGAGTAGAGTTCCCTGTGCTATAGAGTAGGTTCTCATTAATTATCTATTTTATACATAGCAGTGTATATATGTCAATCCCAATCTCCCAATTCATCCCAGCACCCCCCTCCCGAGAAGGTCAGTCTTTGCTCCATTAAGGCCTTCAACTGATTGGATAAAGCCCACCCACATTATGAAGAGTTATCTGTTTTACTCAAAGCCCACCAATTTAAATGTTAAACTCATCCAAAGAAACCCAAACAACAAGAACAAAAACAACCACCTTCCCAGAAACATCCAGAACACTGTTTGACCAAATATGTGGACGCTGGCCCAGCCAAGTTGACACATAAAATTAATTATCACCATTTTATGGATTGATGGAGGCAATACCTTTGCCTCCTTGTGTGGAACCTGGCAGATTCAACCATCTAAGAAAAGCGCGACAGTGACTACTAATCTCTAGGATGAACGTAAGTCTCTTGCCCTGGCACAAGGTCATTCTCCAAGGAGTTTTATATGCCACTATGGTGAGGCCTGGAAACTCAGCAGAGGCTAGTCTGGCCACAGCTGCCCCTGCTTAGGGGCTTCCCAGGTGGTGGCAGAAGGTTCTTGTCAGTACAGGTAAAGGCTAAAAAGGTCACTGGTCATCAGAAACATGAACGGCAGCCTAAGAGGACATGGCTGGCCAGGTGGGATTTCTGTCCTGGTTTTCTGTCCTAAAGGAATGTAGCCAACCAACCTAAGAAGAAAAGACTCCTATCTCTTCCTGATTTGCCTTCCTTTTTTAATTGCATTGCTTGTTTTGTGGTTTGGATGTCACATATTTCAAAGAAATATTTGGGTTTCTCTGGATTAGACTTTAGCTTGTTACCTTGGTTTAATGCAAGTGAATATGTCTCCATGCTGTTAGGATAAAAATCCACCACATTCTTATTTATACTCTCACCTTTAAGCTTTTTGTTTTTCTTTCTACAATATTTTTTTCTGTATTTGCCCTAATAGTTTTTCTGTTTCCCAATTAGACACACCTTGGGATACCCATAGGTTACCATATCCATAAGATATAATTCCCTGTGTAGAAGGCACCCCTGACTTACCGGGATGATGGTCACTCCCGACTTATCACATCCATCTGCTGTTACGTCAGCAGTCATGGGGTTTTAGACCCACTGTCTCTGATATAGAACAGAGCTCAGGCAGCAACATGCCAGAGGGCACAGTGTTATATATAATTGTGTCTTCTAGGCCTTGGATACCATTTAGTCATATCCAATAGGAGCTGCAGGTGTGACCTCTGTAAGGAACCAGAGGGAGCTGCTAAGCCGCCTGAAGGACACTCGGAGGGCACAGTATACAGGCCATGGTCAATTTCAAGTGACACCAAGTGGACAGTAAGTTCACTTATTTACAAGTTGGCCTAAGTCCTTTCTTCCACATATTCAAAGGGAAATCCACTTGTGAAGAAGGATCAAGTAGAAACTCTCTAGATCAGGAGCTATCCTAGGGGAAAAAAAGGGGTGGAGGGAAAGGGGGTACTTTACTACAAGGTCAATGTCAGGATCCATGTTAGGCTCCCTGGACTTGGAATGTTAGCACCACGGAGAAGGAGTGATGTACCTCACCTCAAGACCCAGCTAGAATACTCTTGGAAAGCAGAGAAGCAACTGAGTTTCTCCACCTCTCAGCACATCACCAGCGTACAGTCCTCAAGAAGTGACTTTAAACAACCTAAAATGAAAATCTCATCAAGTCATTCCCCTACCTTAAACCCTCAAAGATTTCTAACTGCCCTTACAATTAACAATAAAAATAATAATACCAAAGGTTGGCATTGTTTCCTATTATTTCCACTGTGCCAGGCACTGGCATAAATGCTTTATGTTCACCTACCCTCTTCTCCCACCTCATACTCTGCCTGGCACCCATGCTGAACTTGTCCAATTCCTCAAAATGCCTGTGTCCCCTCCCTCTCCAGGTGTTCCAATATATTGTTTCTTTTGCAAACACTCTTCCGCAGCTATGGTCTTGGCAGATTCCTTTCCTATTCAGATCAGCTTAGATAGCATGTCCACAGGGAAGCATCTCTGTTACCCCCTTCAAAGTTACTTCCTCTTTTTTTTTTTTTTTGGCCATGCTACGCTGCCTGTGGGATCTCAGTTCCCCAACCAGGGGTAGAACCTGCACCCCTTGCAGTGGAAGCTCAGAATCTTAACCACTGGACAGCCAGGGAACTCCCAACTTCCTCTTCTTATATGCTTCCAACGAATACTCACTTCCTGTTTTGTAACACTTATCACACATAAAATTTCCTGTTCAACGTCTGTCTCCCCCACCTGATCACAAGCCCTACAAGGGCAGAATGACATTTGTTTTTTTCACCAATGTACCCCCAGTACATCACCCATAGCTTTGTACACAGTGTGTTCTCAGGAATATTTGATGAATGAATATAAGAAAACACGCCCCTAATGCCATAGGACATAACATTGTTTCTGACATTTTCCCAGTTTGTGCTACAAAATTTGGGGGACCTTTTGTAGGCCTCCCCCAAGAGGAAGTTTCTTTGCCTGTGATACCAACTGTTAATCACCAAGTGAACAAACTGAATGTACTTCCCACTCGACCTCAGGCAGTGACACCTTCCCGTACTCCTGACCGAGGGCCTTAACTCATGCGCCCAGCACTACTCTCCCCAGTGACACTCCTCAACAAGCCTCCTCATGTGTCTACAAGCTCATCAAACCCAATTTGTCAAAAGCCCTGCTGGTGCTAAATAATATATGAGATGCATCTTAGTGCAACACTACCAGCGTGACATCACTGGGACCTACTGTGTGCCAATGTCATTAATGGTATAATGATTATGACAATACTGATAACAGTGACATCACAATTATTTCTTGAGCACCAGCTCATACTAACCCTAGGAGGACATTGCTCTCCTTTTACAGATAAGGAAAATGAGACTCGGAACTTGCCGAAGTTCACTCAGTAAGAGCGGGCAGAGGCAGGATTTTAGTCCAATCATCCGTGTGGTTCTAAATGTGGCCAGAGAACCACAAATGTCACAATTACCTGTGTTTATTTAAAACGCAGGCTTCTGATACATAGAAGACCGAAATTAGAATCTCTCACAGCATGGTCCACTGTTTCCCCTTAATGCACCTTAATATTTGGGAAGGGTCACACCAAACTGCAGTTTCTCCATAAACTGTTTCAAATTCACTGTCTCAACTTATCAAGTTAAGCTCTCTCCACTTACCATAACCTTAAAAATGGACCCAAGACCACTCTGAAAGGGATCATCTCCCCTCATTTTAGCTCCTAGAACCCATCTGTATCCCCAGTTGGTCTGATAACGATAATGAACTGGGAAGAATAAAACAAACTGGTGGGTTTTCACATACATGTGTGTGAATACTTATATATTCATAACTAAATATCTTCTTCAACTTTTTACTTTGAAATAATTATAGATTCACAGGAAGTTGGAAAGAAATGTACAGGGAGGATCAGTGGACATTTTACCCAGTCTGCCCCAGTGTTAACATCTTGCATAACTATAGTACTATATCAAAATCAGGTAATTTGGGCTTCCCTCGTGGCGCAGTGGTTGAGAGTCCGCCTGCCGATGCAGGGGACACGGGTTCGTGCCCCGGTCCGGGAAGATCCCACATACCGCGAAGCGGCTGGGCCCGTGAGCCATGGTCGCTGAGCCTGCGCGTCCGGAGCCTGTGCTCCGCAACGGGAGAGGCCACACCAGTGAGAGGCCCACGTACCGCAAAAAAAAAAAAAAAAAAAAAAAAAAAATCAGGTAATTGACCTTAATCAGATATAGGAACTCATTTGTGTGTGTGTGTGGCGGGGGGGCTGTTGTATGTGTAGTACTATGCAGTTTTGTCACGTGTGTAACTTCCTGTAACTACCACTACAATCAAGATATAATCACCCCAAAGCTCCCTTGTACTACCTCTTTGTAGCCATATCCCCTCACATCCTTCACTCCTGGAAAGCACTAATTTTTTCTCTATAATTTTGTTATTTTAAGAGTATTATATAAATGGAATCATACAGTATGTAGCCTCTTGTAATTGCCTTTTTTCACTCAGCATAATTCCCTTGAGGTTCATCCAAGGCATGCTGAGTTGTTGTATCTATATATCAGTAGTTCATTTCTGTTTATTTTTGAGTAGTATTTTGTGGTGTAGATAAAACGTAGTTTGTTTAACCATTCATTCATGCATTGAAAGACATTTGGGTAGTTTTCAGTTTTTGGCTGAATAAAACTGCTATGAACATTCATGTACAATTTCCTTGTAAACATAGTTTTAACTTCTTGGGGATAAGTGTTCACAAGTATAATTGCTGAATCATATGGTAAGTCCATTTTTAGTTTTAAAGGATACTGCCAAACTATTTTCTAGAGCGATGGTACCACTTTACATTCCCATCAGCAATGTATGAGTAATCCAGCTTCTCTGCCTCCCTGCCAGGATTCAGTGTTATCACAATTGTGTCATCTCCAAAAAGAGACAGTTTTATTTCTTCCTTTCCAATCTATATGCCTTTTCTTTCTTTTTCTTGCTTTATTTCACTGGGTAGAACTTCCAGTATTACGTTCAAGTAATCCATAGGAAAGTAAGAAAAGAGAAAAAGAGGAATAAGAAAGAGAAAACAAACAGAAAACAAAGTGGCAGACTTAAGCCCTAACATATCAATAATCATTTTATCTATAAATGGTTTGAATACACTAATTGAAAGACAGAGGTTTCTAGAATGAATAAAAAATTAGGACCCATTTAGGCTATCCACAAGAAACTCACTTCATACATAACACCATAGGTAGGTTAAAAGCAAAAGGACAAGAAAAAGATATATTATGCAAATATTAATTTTTTAAAAAAGCAGGAATGGGTACACTGATATACGACAAAGTAGACCTCAGGGCTCAGAAAATTACGAGAGATAGAGAGGACATTACATAATGATTAAAAGGTTGATCCCGTAAGAATACATAGCAATGCTAGGTGTGGATGTATCAAACAACAGAGTTGCAAAAAATGTGAAGCAAAAACTGATAGAACTAAAAGGAGAAATAGGTAAAATTTTAATTATTGTTGGAGACTTCTATACCCTACCTTCAGCAATTAATAGAAGTATCAGACAGAAAATCAGCCAGGATATAAAATTTAGCAACACCATTACTAAAAGAATCTTATTGACATATACAGAATATTCCTCTTAACAACAGAATATCCACTCTTTTCAAGTGATCATGGAATATTCTCCAAGACAGACCATATCCTAGGTCATAAAACAAATCTTAAATTTGAAAGAATTTAAATCACACAGTGTATGTTCTTTGACCAAAATGGAACCAAACAAGAAATCAATAACAGAAAGACAACAGAAAAATCTTCAAACACGTGAAAATTAAGGATCCTTTAACTCCTCCCCTAAAACTGTCTTTTCCCACATCACCTCAATAGGTTGTTGATAATAAAAAATTGTCCTGTCCATTATCTATCCATGTATTTTTCTTTCAAGATCTGAGGAAAAGAAGTAAAATAAATAAAAGTACAGAAAAGTGAAATTACATCTCCAACCTGAAAAACTTCTTACAATCTCATTTTATGGAAGGTGGAGGCCACTGATGAACCCCCAGATCTCTAGCCTCTGCCTGAGCTATGCCTGCAATTCATAAGCAATGTAGGATTTTCTACTTATTCAGCTGAGATTTTAGGCATCAAAGGTAAACGTGCCCTTCTCCTTGGCTGCCTACTTCTTCCTGATGACACACAACCTTAAGACGTATAAGCGAGGGAGGAATAGGTCCACTGGGCAGTAGTGTGATGATCTGCAATCAGGTGTGATTTCAGCAGAAAATTGCATTCTGCCCTTTTTCAGAGTCAAGAAGTAATGCATGAATCCAGCAGAAATGGTTGACTCTTACCCCCTGAAGGACTGGGCCTGGTTAGTCAAGACTTCGATCTGTTCTGTTCAAAGAATAGGGCCTCTGAGTGACTTTAATCAAAACACTGATGGACAGAAAAAGAGCCCAGACAGCAATGCCCTTTTCATTCGGGTCTCAGAGCTGAAGGAGAGGAGTCACAGAAAACAAGACTGCGATGTTTACAGAGGTGACACCGACAACTGCAGAGCAGGTGGGGCTTCATTGTTTGTTCCTGTACTGAGAGGGTCTAGAGGCAGTCAAAGAAAACACAGTGTACCTGGAAAGGGGAGAGCTCCCACTTTGTTTACAAGCACAGATGGTGCCTCTAACCTTGGCTTCTTTAATCAGGCCTCATGTCCCGTTGGCTCCTGTGTGTAAAACAGTTACCTGGTTCTAGCTAATGGTTATGTTTTGACGGAAAAATAAGTGCTCTTCTGTTGTTTAAACCCCTTCGGTGACTCCCTGATGCCCTTGGAATAAATTTGAAATTATGTACTGTGGCCTGCAGGCAGTCCCTCATGAACTGCCCCTCTGTACTGTGTACCTTCAGCTTCAACTCTCACCAACCTTCCCCTCTGTTCTACACTCAGAATGAGCCTCTGTCACTTCCTCTACTGCATCATGTTCTCTCTCATTCCTGGGCCTTTGCATTTTCTGTTCTCTCTACATAACGCACACTTCAGCCTCTCCGCCTGGCTGACTCTTATTCATACTTTGAGTCTCATTTAAACGTCACTTCTTTCCTGATTCCAACCTATGCCAAGTAGACACATATGTAGCACCCTGTACTGCCCTTCTTTGAGCCCCTACTCACTTTGTGGTTACTGCTAGCTTAATCGTGTCTCCTCCTGGTACACTGGGAGCTCCACGTACACAGGAACCACGTTTAGCTTGTTCATCATTTATTCTCTCATACAGCGCCTGGTATGTGATCGGCACTTAATTATTATTTGTCAGATAAACAAGGAAATTAATAATCAAAAGAAGAAAAGCAAGAAAGTGTTATTTTGGGTGGTCAAGTTGCCTCAAAGGTACTATCACTGGGCATTAACAATCAGGGCTTGGCCTCTGGTTCCCAACTATGAATTCACATTCGAACCATCTGTAGAACTTTTTCAAGATATCAGTTTTTCCACACGCCGGCTAGGTGCCCTTCAATAAACATCTGATGAATTCATATATAAAAAAGCATCAGAGAAGGATACTTTTCTCTTCCAAAAATCACTGCAGCCTCCTCTCTGCTTATTACTTCATCACCCGACAATGACTCTTCCCTGCCTTTCCATTTATTTTGATAAGAAACAGAAAAGTAGCTGAAACATGAGACAAAGGTTCTGGATTTTAAAAACAACTCCATGATAATAGGCAACAACTCCATGATAATAGGCAATAACGTGCTTGAACCTCAGTTTCTTTATCATATGAAGACCATCCTCTGTACACCTCAAGATAAAGGAGCGTATGTAAAAATGCTTTTGTAAACCTTAAAGCACAAGAGAAGGTAAATTCATTGTATTATGCCAAAACTCAAACACAAGATCACAAATTCATATTCTTCATTTTCTCTGTATCAACCCAGCAGAGAGTTAGAGAAAAGTTCGGACATGAATATGACTAGAAAGGAACAGATCAAAGACTATTTCATTAAACAGATGCTTAAAATTCCATCCAGAATGCATAATGTTCTGAGAGGTTCCTGTCCTGGATTTCTCTATCATCTAATATCTGTGTTTCTTCCAATATTCAATAGCAGCGATTGGCAAACTTTCTCTGTAAAAGGTCAGGGAAAAAATATTTTAGATTTTGAGGGCCATGCAGGCTCCGTAGCAACTACCCAACTGTGCCGCTGTAGCAAGAAGGAAGCATAGACAACATGTAAACACATAACTGTGACTGTGTTCTAATAAAACTTTATAAAAACAGGCAGTGAACCACATTATTTCTGTGGGCCAGAATTTTCTGATCCCTGTTCTAGAGAGATCCTGAAGAGCAATCTCCCTGTTATAGGTTGAGTTTCCTAGGAAGTAGACTCAGAGACAGAAATTAGCATGTAAGAGGTTTAGTAAGATGGGTTCTTGTGGTCAGCACCTTTGGAAGGGTAGGAAGCAAGACTGGACAAAGCAGAAAGCAGAGCATGATGCAGTCTCAGTCAATGACTCTTCAGAGTTGTACCAGGTTGTGTGTAGGGGGCCAAACCTGGTCATTATCCATATCCCATAGCAACTGGTCATTGGGTAGGGCCTGTCCCAAAAAGGGTACATGACCTTAGGCAAGGAGGGGCTCTTCAACTGGGACAATTCCTGTAAGAACTGGCAGCCTGCAGAGCTCCCAATAGCTGGAGGAGGAAGCTCTTCATTCCTGAAGGAGAATCAGGGCCGTGCATCCGATCACCCACCATACTCTCCCTTGACATTTAGCTCTCTGTTCATAAAACTACAATTTGTTTCAGGTCAATGTTTCATCTACATACAATACTTACCTTAAGATAAGTAAGTATCTAACATCACTGCAGCCAGATTTAGAAAAGCTTAGCACCTTAGCATATTCCCCAACTTTCTCTCTGAAAGAACATGGGAAAAAGTCACATCATTCTGGTTCATTGCTTTCTTACATTCCATCCCAAACTCCAATCTCTGGTGGACAAGAATGGCAATATGGCTAGGGGTCATAAAGGGGTTATACAGTCTTATCTAGAGTTAAATAAATGAACTAAGTAAAGTTTGTGGTCTGTAAAAATTCTATGCTAGCATGCAGATAAAGATGGAATCAAAACTACTTACAGATAAATTATTAAGCCAGAAAATCTGCAATGGTCAAAAAGAAACCATGCTTTGAAGTTACTTACGCCCAGCACCATACTGGCTAAAAGGTTACTAGCCAATATCTAGAAACTCAATACCTCCTGCTTTAAATAATGTAGTTAGATCTCTTCATGTCAGTCTGAGGTTTCTAACTGAGCATCAATCAATTTGCGTTTCTACAACTGAGACACTGAGATGTCTGTAGGTGTATCAGAGGAAAGAAGCCTGGATAGATTGTATAGATTAGCTCCACTTCTCCACGTAAGGTTCCATGAGGGAATCATCGATGATTGGTAACGGTGCTGCCTGGGATCACCTTAATCATCTCTTGACAAGCAAAAATAAAAATCACCTGAGAAATTAGCTATGTTGAGAAAGAAAAAGAGAAAAGATGAGGGGGGAAAGTATCAGGATACAGCCAGGATGCACATTACAGTCTTCCCTTTATTTTAATTGAATGGTTTGTGTCTTCAGGAAATCTCATTATTCTCCCCAGAGCAGAAGTGCAGAATGAAGGCACAAACCTCATTAACTTTTGAATGTGGAAATCAATAATCTGCAATAAATCTAAGCTGATTTGTTGTCAATAAATCTCCCAAAATACTGTGTTTTGTAGCTGGGGACATTGGAGGGTATGGTAAGAACTTCCATGTCAACATCAAGATGGCATCTGGGGTTTACCTTGTCGGTTTTTATGACCTTTTAACATGAAACGATTTATTGGCATTTACATAGAACACGGTTTTCTGTGGGGTTAACTGTCTGTTTTTTCAGTTGAGAACATATTGGGACCTTTTCTCTTTCCATGACTCTTTTAATAAATGATATGAATAAAAAGAAACAGGCAGGCATCCACTTGGCAGTTCTTTCTCATGTACCTGCCCTGAAAAGGAAGAACAGAGCCCATACTGAGGAACTGGGAAAAGGTTCCTTGAGCCTAAAACTGGCTTTACTCATGACTAGCAACATAGTAGGCACCTAAAAAAATTTGCTGAAAGAGTAAATGATGGCCATGACCTTTGAAAATCAACCTTTGCTACATAAGTATATATATTTACTATGTATGTATTGTTACACATGTGTTATACCTATGTATGTATATGTGTATACATGTGTATGTGTATACATACATAGATACGTACACTTCTATTACATACACACATACATATATATAAAATGTCTGAGCAAGGGTGGGATACTTGCCTATTTATCTTGCAAAAGAACAAAAAAAGAAGGGGACAATAAAATATTAACCAGTTATGGAGAAATGATTGGGAAACAAGATGACAGGAAACCCAAAGGACCATGAGGCTGTGTTACAATGAAAACTCCATGAGAGCAGCTTCTCTGTGGTGTTCACCACTAAGCCCTAGTGCCTGAAACAGTGCCTAGCATAAGGCAGGTACTTGGCAAGTGTTTCATGGTTGACTGGATGGATGCATGCATGGGTGGGTAAGTGGGTGAGGAAACATTTATTAGTAGTAGAAGTAGGACAGTCATTTGAGATTTCTGTGAATGGTCTACATGGAGAGCAGAGAATATCTGTAGACTAAAGCAACAGGATCACCCCTTGGTATACATAACAAGGGACCAGCACTCAAATTGCTCTGTCCTGTGCTTTTGGATAGGAGAAGATGTTTGTGTTCCAGTGCGGTGCATCAAAACTACAAAATGTGAAAGAGCAGGTCCCTATCATGATGTCTTATCTCACTGATATCTTCTCTGGTAAGTCTAATGGAACCACTCTACATGTAATAGGGAAGAACAAATCTGACTCCATATTGGATCTGTTTTTCTTACCTTTGTATTCTATTGCTTTTTCTATAAGTTAATCACTAAAAGAATGTTGCCTATAGCCTGAAATATACAGGATAGCCCATTCTCAAGGCTCTCACCTTTAAAGGTGTAACACTTTTCTATTCATGTAGAGATAAAAAGTTGCAGAACAAAGAATAATATTTGTCTTGTTGGAGGTTTATAGGAACACTATGGCCACACCTACATGGACAGCTGCAAGAACAAAGGATTCTAGCACCAAGAAGTTCACACCAACCAACCACACCCCCTCCCCTTTTAGCATAAAAGAAGCCTGAATTCTAACTCAGGGAAGAGCTCTAGTGTTCTTTGGGACACTAGTCTACCATATTCTTGGTCTGCTGGCTCTCCAAATAAAGACACTGTTCCTTGTCCCAACAACTCATCTCTCGATTTATTGGCCTGTTGTGCAGCAAGTAGTACAAGCTTGGACTCAGTAACATATAGATCTCAGAACACCATTGAGCCTTCTGACAATCAGACTCAGGATTGAAGTGCTCCCAAGAGGAAAAGCCACCGCATTGCTTTAGCATCAAAGGGAGGGCTAATTTCACCCTCGCATGCAGTGGCTCCAGTTCAGGTTTAGTCGCAATCATTCAACCAGATGCTGCTGACACTGCTGGTTTCCCCCCCACCCACTAGAGGTCCTGTGCACTAGGCTTTGTTACTTAATGAGTTGAAATTCTTTCCCTAAATAAGGGAAGAAGAAAAGGTAAAAGTTATTGTACAAGCTTCACACTTCCACCAAGTGACATGCCATTGCTCAGCTTGATCTATTTAATGAAGACCTTTTAAAAGGATATTTCTCAAAAGTGTCATCCCCAGGCCAGCTGCATCGACGTCATCTGGATGGCAGTTAACAGTTCAGATTCCCAGGCCCTGCTACCAGTGATACAGGTCATAGGTCAGAGATAGGGCCAAGGAGTCTGCATTAACAAGCACCCTAGACAACTTACAAGCTCCCTGAAGTTAGACACCTGTGATTCAAAAATAAATGTCCGTCCCTCCTCCTCTGTAAGAGTCTCACAAACACCTGGTCCTCACTGATACCGAAGTAGCTGGTAGCATAGTCAAGAAAAAGTTCTGAGTCAGTACGCAAGTGCTGTGCATCTGCTGTGTGACAGGCGGTAGAGGCTGGTGGGTAAGCTGTGTCCCCTGGTGTGAGGCTACCTGAGTCTGAACTCCAGCTCTGCCACTTACTTGCGGTAAGCAAGTTAATTAGCCTCCTCACAACTTAGTTTCCTATTTGCCAAATAAGGGTGATAACCATAGCTCCTCTCATTTGAGTGTTAAGACAGAACCAGGCCCAAGGTAAGTGCCCACTAAGATTTACTGTTATTCTTCCTATGTCATAGGAACTGGGGATAATCTGTGAAAAAAGAGACAGATGCCTGCCTTCTTGATGCTTGAAAATAACAGGAAATGCGGGCATTAAACACAATCTCTTAACAATGTATTAACTAAATACAAGTGTGAGAGTGCGTAGAGGGAGAATCGCTGGGGGTTATTGGTATGTACAAGACCACGAGCCTAACAGTGATCCATTAGGATTGAGCTACCTGAGTTAGGAATTGTTTGGCAAAAGCCATGGGTAGTAAAAACCAGGTTCCGAGAGTCTCAATATTTTACACTCTGATCTTTAAAGATTTGGTAAAATTGCCCTCAGAAAAAATTATGTCTTGCGCATTTTACTGGGAAGTTCTTTTAAATTGTTTTCTATTAAAAAAAAATTCATTTACACTCAAAAAACAAAAAAGAATCCAGTCCCATTCTTGCCTCTAAATGAAAGTACAGGAGTCCAAGGCAAGTTCATCCTCTTTCCGAACCTAATTGTCCAACCTATAAAATAGGGGGCTTGGCTAAGATGACTTCAAAGGCCCTTCCAGCTGTGGCAGAGCAGCAGGACAGACAAGAGGCAAGCTTTGCAGAGACTGGGGCACCAGAGCCAGGCAATGAGAGCCAGAGGCTCCCTCCAGGAAGGGAGGTGAAAAGAAAGGATGGGGGGGGCGGGGATGGGGGGGTGGGGAGTGGGGACCAGGGGTCAAAACCAATCTTCCTCTTGCCAAAGTTCTCCTCAGCTCGTCCCTGCAGACATAATGCTTTGGTCGAAGGCATTCTTTTCAGAAATCGTACTTCTGAAGAAGAGTGACAGTAGAAAATACGGCCATGTGATATGTGGGGGAAACAGTATCCGGCTTATTGTTTGGGTCTGTGGAACAGTGAAATGCATATTTTCACTCGCCGTAAGTTAATGGAAAAGCAGTTTAGAAACAAAGGGAGGGAGAGGAGAGAGGAAGGGGGAAGGAGGTCCAAAGACGGAGGGGAGGAGGGGGACAAGCAAGAAGGAGGGAAATACAAGGAAATGAATCAGCTCAAAGTTGGGGCAACGCCTTTAAAAGGCAGAGTTTGCAATTCCATAGCTCACACACAGCTGCTTCTCTCTGCCCCCCTCAACTTAGACTTGGTTCTAACTACATTACAGAACCTTTCAGTGGCTTCATCTCTCCTCATGTATTTCCTAAGTAGCGATAATAGATGAATGACAAGAACTACCAACCTACTCCCAAGGTCAAGATTGGAAACTGCCTTTATGTAAGTGAGAAAAATTTTTAGATTAACCTGTCTGCCTACATGAACTCTTTTTTCTGTTACAAACATTATCTCGAGCTGGAAAGAGAAGACACAGAGTAGAAAGATGGAATGTTAAAAGCCCGCCTCATTTTGCAAATGGAGAGAAAGGGGCCCCGAAAGAGCTGTGACCTGCCCAGGGTCGCTGAGCAAGGAGGTGGCAGGGCTGAGAGTTCCATACAAGTCACCTGTCAACTAGGCCTAGTGAGACACAGTCACAAGGATACGAGGGAACATTTTGTATTTTCACAGTTACATACATACTGCAATAGGTATTAGGACATGGCATAGGTATTACCACATGGCATCCATGATTTGGGGGACATCCATGATTTGGGGGACATCATGGCTTAGGGCAAAGCTAAATTATCTATATATAAAATGTAAATCAATTTAAGGGACAATATTGGGTCCAATGGAATTGTTGATACATGGGTAGCCAATAGCTCCTGACCAGGTCTCATATTATTGAGAGAGACCGTGTTTCTAGTCCTTCAGTGAGAGAAAAAAAAAAAAGACTCAAAAATGCATCTAGCCTGCGAACCTCCAGAGCATCCTCTGAAAAGTTTTAACAGCTCACCTTGCAGCATCTCCTCCCCTTCCTTGAGTAAGCCTGGGAAATGAGATTTGGGTGTTCAAAGGAGTCAGACAAGCATAATATTATATATACACTCTACATCCATCTCCTGTATGAAACCTCACTGTTCTTGCATAACAAAAAGTAAATATTTACCGTGAGCCAGGAGAGGTAGGGAATGATCAGCACTTGGGCCATCAATCACAGTGAGCCATGCTCCCTTTTTTTGTTGTTTGCGGTACGCGGGCCTCTCACTGTTGTGGCCTCTCACGTTGCGGAGCACAGGCTCCGGACGCGCAGGCTCAGCGGCCATGGCTCACGGGCCCAGCCGCTCCGCGGCATGTGGGATCTTCCCGGACCGGGGCACGAACCCACGTCCCCTGCATCGACAGGCGTACTCTCAATCACTGCGCCACCAGGGAAGCCGCATGCTCCCATTTTAACAACCCTTGTAAGAGAGGGCAGGCAAGGATGGCGAAGACTGGCCGGGAGATAAGAGTTTTGTCAGAGGAGTCAAATGGCTCCAAGCGGAGGAATATAAGGTGAGTTGTTCACGCGTGCCGCCTGTAAAGGGCCCTGAAGATGGGTTTATAAAGTTGAGGCAGAAAGGTGCAGTGGTGAGGAACACGGCCTCTGCAGCTGGACCACCAGCTCCTCCACCTACCAGCTGTGGGAACTTGGCAAGACAATTCCAGCTACCTCTGTGACGTGGGGATAATAGCACGATCCACTTCATAGGGTTGCTATGAGGATTAGATGAGGCAATACAGGCAAAGTGTTTCTAACAGTAGTGGGGGCAAAGAAAGTGCTCAATAAGTATCTCTAGGAGAGCAGAAGACAATAGCCTCTCTTGGCTGAAAGAAGATGGCTTGAGGGTGGTACTCAATCTGTTAGCTGTCATGCACTCGGCTACCCAAGAACTCAATCAGCTGATTTAGAACTTGTGTAACTATCTAAGCTCACACCGCCAGGAAGAAGCAGAGCTACGATTTAAGCCTAAGCAGTTTGGCTCCAGAGCCCATGGCCTTAATCTTTATCCCTCTTAAGAGATCACATACACTTATTTTTCTTTTATTCTTTCCCTGCTAGTCAGCTTTCTCTCCAGGTATAGGAATTGACTGATTCTCCATGGCAAAGGTAAAGTGCTCAAGTGAAAATAAAAGCAGGAAACAAGGGTCGCAAAGCTTATATCGTAGGCCCAAATGGAATGGCTGGAGGAATGGAAATGTTTACGCCTGGAGCGGGGAATATTTCAGCAGAGGATAAATCTCTGTGTGTTGAGGAGACCTAAGATGAAGAAGGAAGACCAGCCCATTCCTCAGGGCTCAAAACAGAGACTTAATTCCACCAAGCAAGAGGTTATGAGGAGAGAGATTCCAGTCCAATGTCAGAAGGAACATTCCAGGGGCTATCCCATAGTAGCTGAGAACTTAAATTCAATCAGACAAATCCCAGCTCCACCTCTGACTATTTCTGTGACCCTGGACAAGTTATATGACCTCTCTAACTAAGCCTCCATTTCTTTGTCTATTACTGAGGAGGGCTTAGCAGTACCCATCTTGTAAGACCAATGCAAGGTTTAAATGTGATAAAGCATGTAAAAAGGTTAACATAGCTTATCATAAGTCCTCAGGGCATGTTGGCTGTAAACTGGCCTAGATTATGAATGAACGTAAATATTGTTCTGAGTAGATATTTCTTTATATTTTCTTCTTCTCTAGAGACTTTTAATTTAATTTTTGTCCCTTTTTTAAAAATGTATGCATTTTTATTAACCATTTTTATTACATGTATATTTATATATATATTTATTATAAGTATAGTTAATTTACAGTGTTGTGTTAGTTTCAGGTATACAGCAAGGTGATTCAGTTATATATGCGTGTATATATATATACATATATATATAGTTTTTCAGGTTCTTTTCCATTATAGGTTACTACAAGACATTGAATATAGATCCCTGTGCTATACAGTCATTTACCTATTTTATACATAGTTTTGTGTGTGTGTTAATCCCAAATTCCTGATTTATCTCTCCTCCCCCACTCCCCACTATCCCCTTTGATAACCATAAGTTTGTTTACTATGTCTATGAGTCTATTTCTGTTTCGTAAATAAGTTCATTTGTATCATTTTTTAAGATTCTACATATAAGTAATATTATATATTTGTCATTCTCTGACTTACTTCACTTAGTATGATCATCTCTAGGTCCATCCTTGTTGCTGCAAATGGCATTATTTCATTCTTTTTTGTGGCTGAATAATACTCCATTGTGTATATGTACCACACCTTCTTTATCCATTCATCTGTCAATGGACACTTAGGTTGTTTCCATGTCTTGGCTATTGCAAATAGTGCTGCTATGAACATTGGGGTGCGTGTATCTTTTTGAGTTAGAGCTTTCTCCAGATATATGTCCAGGAGTGGGATTACAAGATCATATGTTAACTTCTAGAGATTTTATATTTAAAGTGTCTTTGGAAGATCCTTCGTTCATCCTTTCATTTATTTAGCAGATGTTTCCTGAGCACTGACTGGTGTGAAGCTGTGAGGACAGAGCATGAACAGGAGGGAAGTAGTCCACTTAGATTCCAGTGAAGGAGGCAAGTATGGAAGAATGGTCACCCGACAAACTATTAAATTGTAGTTATAGTATGTGCCATGTAGGGTAAGTCTAGAGCTGCCACCAGAACATTCAACAAAGGGGCTTATCTAGACTTAGACAAGGAGGCCATGGGGACCTCCAAAGAAGTGAGTTTTGGGCTAAGTCACCTCAAGGTGATTCTGTGATTTGTGGCCAAAGGCCTGTGTGAGCCCTTAGAAGGGAGTTATCAATCTCGTAAGACCCAGGAAAGCTTCACAAACGAGGGCATCTGAAGGAGCATTTCCCCAGGAAGAGAAAGGAAAGAAGAATTTTTGTGGTACAGGACTCTGTAAACACTTGGAGAAAATCTCACAACAGGAGTTCAGATAATACTACTTTTGTTACAAGTAAAAAGCGATTAGTAAAAATTAAAGGTAAATCTATTCTTTAAAGATTTTCACTGCAGTGTTATTTCTCAAGGGAAACTGGAAATACTCATAACAAATAATTGTCCAATTGTCCAGCTGAGGAATTTTAAGCAAAATTAAGTCCAACAGAACTTTCTACATGATACTACAAGTATAAATATTGCAGCTTTTTGTACATCAATCATACCTCAGTAAAGTTGCTTTTAAAATTCAACTAAAATATACAAAATTGTAGTGAGAAACAGAAATAAAAATAAATATTAAAAAAATTCATATCAGGTTTTTTCGGGATATAGAAAATTTGGTGGTTTTTTCCCCAACTTGCACATGCTAAGTTTTCTATAAGAAGAATGTGTTACTAATTTTTGTTGATGATAGGAATAAATAGCTTCTCCTTTCTTTCCTTTTAGTTGATCTTCTGATCAACTTTACCCTGCCAATGTCATTTCCTCAGCTGAGGTGAAGCCTGGAAGACACCCATTATTCACTCTTTAAACCTGAAGGATTTCTTTAGAAGGAAAAAATTTACCTTTGAGGGATGACCAGTTAAACCACTCAATCTTGAAATGCTTTGTGATATCAGCTCTACAACAATGGCCCAACACTGAACGACCAGAACAGAGGGCAGGCAGGTTCTGATAGCGAAGAGGAGGAAAGCTCATTTTGGAGAATAGGGGAAAGAAGAAATATGTAAAATGATCCAGGATAATAAACCTCTAGGAAAGAAAGATGACATCAATTAAGAATAAAAAGAGGGCTTCCCTGGTGGCGCAGTGGTTGCGAGTCTGCCTGCTGATGCAGGGGACACGGGTTCGTGCCCCGGTCCGGGAAGATCCCACGTGCCGCGGAGCAGCTGGGCCCGTGAGCCATGGCCGCTGAGCCTGCGCGTCCAGAGCCTGTGCTCCGCAACGGGAGAGGGCACACGGTGAGAGGCCCGCGTACCACAAAAGAAAAAAAGAATGAAAAGAAACAGAATATAAAATCCATTAGTTTGACTATCTTGGGTCAGATTCCACAACACTGCATAAATTCTTCAGCTCTTCTAATAGGTCTTCCTATCCATATGTTGGTTTGCCTGTCTCAGTGTCTGTCTCTCTCTGTTTGTGTGTCTGTGTGTGCCCCCTCTTTGTTTTCTCATATATCAAAGGCAAATAGTGATTAAATTTTCTTAGTAAGGAACTGACTTACAAGCAGTAGTGTTTGGAAGCCTTTGCAATCGCAAACGGCTCTGCTAGTCCGGGGTAAGACCAAGGAGGCTATCATGGAAGGCAACTGGGAGGCAAGGTGGGAGGTCGAACAGTCACCAGCACAGATGTGTTGCTCATCACTGACCCTCTGGCCATCTTCTAAGCCAGGGCTCCAAGTTAAGCTCTGACCACAGTGAGGTTGACGGGATATGCTCACAAGCAAGGTCAATGAAATCCACTGGGAGTAAGACACCCCTACTAGGAGAAAGTCAACCCTTGAAAGACATGGACCTTGCCAGACTGATGGCTGGATCACAGGAGTCAATCTGACTCTTTGATATTGTTAAAGGATGGCAACCATGCCTTCTGTAATCCACATGTGTATGAGCTTGACAAAGTCAACCTCAGTAGTACACACACAACCACCTGCGGGCCGCTCTAGCACCACGTATCTCTATGGCCCCCCCACCCTCTATTTCAGAATACCTATATGGTCTGCATCAATGCCTGCTTACCCCTTTAAAGATACATGTGTATGCGAGGCTGCATGGTTGTGTATTTCATTTCAACAAATTAAGTCAGCCAGCACTGCACTAGACATTGTACAGGGTAAAAAAAAAAAAAAGAAAGAAAAAAGAAGGTCTCTAGTCTCAGGGAACACACCATCTATTAGGGATGACAAATGTATACACCAAAAAAAAAAAAAAAAAGGAAAAAATCTTTTATAAAAGGTAGCATATGATAATCATTATAAAGAGGTAAGAAGAAGTAATGCATGCTATTTTAAAGGTAGAAGAGCAATGTTTGAGGACCTGGTCCCTTAGAGAAGTACCCCGCTGCAGTGCAAATATACTCAGGGTAGGTATGTAGGCAGGGGGTGGGGGGGGGAGCAAGAGAAGTAACACATGTAACACTTTCAAGCATAACAGCTTTAATAAACAGGGGACATCTTGTTCAACAGAGCATATGCCACTGAAAGAATTAAATTGAACCCATCGATTACCTACCACGCACAGGACAGGTAAGTTTTGATGAGAAGGCTATAACAGGTGATCCTGTCAAGAGAGGAAGGGCAGATGAGGGCTCTACTAGTGGCAATATGAATGCCATGAGCCCTTAGGGCAAGAGAGAGAAGCATAATGAGAAAGAGTTTCTAGGAAGGTTGCACCAACCCTACTTCAGAGTTAGGAGGTGGTGGCTTAATATTATATCCCAAATATTGGATCAGATATTTCTTCAGTTCCAGAGCCTATACATCTAAGTGCTTTCTGGACATTTCCCTTTAGATTTCCCAAAAGACCCTCAGAGTCAACATGTCAAAAGTGGAACGTATCTTCCAACCAAGTCTCCACCTCCATCCTTTACAACTCTGGGTCCTCTTTTGCGAAAGGCATCACGATTCATCCAGTCACCCAGCCCAGAAACATGGCTATCTTCCACTGCTCCCTCTCTCTCATGCCCCACATCCCCAAAATTCAAAGTTCTGCCTATTCATATTTAATCCCTTTCTCTTCACCTCTACCGCTACTCCCAAAGCTCAGGACATCTTAGGTCAGATCTCATCAGTGGTCACCTGATAAGACTCCCAAGGTCCCATCAGTTTTCCACACAGAAGCCAAAATAATATTTCTACAACGCAAATTTCATTGTATCACTCTTTGCTCCTGTTCAAAGCACTGTACTGGGTACCCATTGGGCTCAGGATAACGGGCTAAGCCTACGGTTCACGAGGATTTCGTGAATCCTTTCTGCATCTTCTGCGTCATCTCAAAGTCTCCCATCCTCTTACTTTTCCAGCCACCCTGGGCATCTTTCAGATTTTAAATGCACAAAGCTCTCTCACACCTCAGGGTCTCTGCATATGCTGTTTCCTCTGCCTAGAAACTCCTTGCCTATACCTAGATAGGCAAGAATCCCCCTAAAGGAAACCTTTCTCTGACCCCGGAGACCAGGTTAGACTTCCTTAATATGTACTCCCATAGCATCACTCCTGACTGCAAGTGCATGTTTGTTTCCTTAATAGGCTAAAATTGAGTGCTTTATTTACTGCTGTATCTTTAACGCATTAAAAAAAAAAAAAGAAAAAAAAAAAGGGCTTCCCTGGTGGCGCAATGGTTGAGAGTCCGCCTGCCGATGCAGGGGACACGGGTTCGTGCCCCGGTCCAGAAAGATCCCACATGCCGCGGAGCGGCTGGGCCCGTGAGCCATGGCTGCTGAGCCTGCGCGTCCGGAGCCTGTGCTCCGCAATGGGAGAGACCACAACAGTGAGAGGCCCGCGTACAAAAAAAAAAAAAAAAAAGCTAGGACAGCACTAAGGAAATATTTGTTGAGTGAATGAATAAAAAGCTGCTTGATGCCACAGGATATAGGAGAAAGACCACCTACCCACCATCCTACTAAATCCTTCATGAGACTGATGCTGACATTCCCTTATTGTTCCTAGTACCGATAGCCGCATCTGGCTTCTCTTTAATGGCTCTCCCATCATTTCACTAATTTCTTATCACCTCCACTTTCCAGTTTAGAGACTAAGTAATCAAGTTCAAAGCTTTCTGGGATAGCTCATCCTTCAGAAAATTATCACGGTCTAATCCAACTCCGAGTCCTCATCTTCATCCTCTATCCCCTGCTTATATAGGGACTTAACTGGATGAATTGTACTACATTAATGGATTGAAATCTTTTATTTCATTCTCAGGTAATTAAACTTCCAAGCCTGAGCACAAAAACTTTATCAGAAAAACAGCATCACAGGAGAACTTTTCTCCAGCTAGTCGGAATAGCAAAGCATATTCTACTCAAAAAATATACTTCCAACTAAGCTTGGCTTCTGGGTTTGGGGAGCACTCTGATGACAGACCAGCCACACCTTGGCCATGGAAAGGCTGGCTTGGAAGGACTCTGGATAGACAAGAACCTCTCCAGGTGTGATCCATGGACCCATCTACAGTGACATCAAAATAGAAACTCAGGATAAGCCCTTAGAAATATTTATAGCAAGTTAACATTGCTGAAATATTTTTATTGTATTTTATAAAAGCATCAGTCCATAACAACTGGAAATTAACTTTTAAAAATCTGGTCCTTCACTACAGGCAGTTTGGAAACACTGGGATAGACAACTCTGAGAATGAATTCAGCACGAATGTCTTCCATTAGTTCTCCTCCCATCCTCTTGATTAATCTGTGTTCCACAGTTAGCTGAGCTCCTCAGTAACAGCAGCTCTATAAGAACCCAATTTGGCCAATTCAAGATAGTTCAAAGCATAAAAATACTGATGGCAAAAGAAGAACCAGTCTCTTTCATAATTGTAATTATCCAAGGCTGCTCTATCTAATGATCTAATGTCATGTAGTAATATCCATGATGGTTAATAGCCATGAAGCACCACTATGTGCCAAGCCATTGAAGTTATTCATGTGTATTATTTAATCCTCAGAATTCCTTGGAGTAGGTATTACTGTAATCATTTTAAGGATGAGAAACTCAGAACTAGATAGTTTAATTAAATTGCCCAAGGTCACACATCTAGCAATTGGTGACATCTAGGCTGGAGATTTAATCCCAAATCTTTAATAACAGCCCAGACCCTGAGTCCTTAACCCTAAATCTACACTGCCCCTCTCCCATTTGTATTCCTTATTTTAGTTCCTTTGATTGCGATCTATATAATTGCCCTTTATCTTTCAAAAGAAACACCAAAGCAACTGAAGTATAGTACAACAGAAAGAACAGTGAATTGGGATCAGCATACTTGGACACCTATACCCTTTACTAAATGACTGTATGATATTAAATAAATGTTATCAAGTATAACGTGGAGATAACCATGATGGTACCATTTACCTACTTCACAGAGTTTTTAAGAGGCTAAAACGAGATGATGAATGGGAAAATTCATTGCAAACTCTCAAGAGCCATTATCTTGTAGATATCACCATTGTTATTAATCTGGAAAACTGAGATTTGACTATGTTTATCCCACAGAAGATTCAGAATTATTGCATTATTACAGTCTTCTTGTGAAACAGACAGTAAACTGAATTATTTAAATTAACAATTCCAACCAATTACCTTTATCAGCCTGGATTTATGCAGTGATGTTTTCAGAGGCATAAAAAATATATTCCCTGCCCTCAAAGAGTTTATTGCCTTGTCCAAACAACACTACTTACATACACTGAAAGTGTAGAAAGCAACACAAGATCATGCAGGTGACCAAGGACTGGATGACACCACATAGACTCAGAAAGAGAAAAAATCAGCGAGAGCTGGAATGATTAGGAAGGGCTTCAAGAAGGAGCAAGCCTTGAGCCTGGATAGAATCCTATTGTAACTGAATGCTGAAAGACAGCTTAGAAATCACTCCCACCTTATGCACATAGGGGAAGGGAAGCCCAGGTACAGGAAATGACCTGCCCGAGATCTCACAGCATGTAGGTGGAGGTCGGGACCGTGTGATTGCAGTGCTTCCTCTTCATCACCCCCGCAGTTCTGTTTTTCAAGTGAGATGTGTTTACCCACAGCAGTGAGGTCCCAACATGGGGACTTTTGGACAGGTTGGCAGATCTGTAGCAGATATATTTCTGGATAAAGAAAGGAAGGCTGGCTTACTTAGCAAGTACCTTCTCCTCCTATGCCCAAAGGCAGCCCTGCCTAAAGAATTGAATAGGTAGTAATAAGAGTAAGAATAAGAAGTCCACAAATACCACAAAATACCACAAATACCACACACACAAAAAAAGAATTGAATAGGTAGTAATAAGAGTAAGAATAAGAAGTCCACCAGGACTTCCCTAGTGGTGCAGTGGCTAGGACTCCGAGCTCCCAATGCAGGGAGCCCGGGTTCAATCCCTGGTCGGGGAACTAGATCCCACACGCATGCTGCAGTTGTGAGTTGGCACGCCACAACTAAGGAGCCCGCCTGCCGCAACTAAGACCTGGGGCAACCAAATAAATTTAAATAAATAAATAAATATAAGAATCCAAACTTGAAATGCCCTACCTGCTGAAACACTATCTTTCTGACAAACTGTGTCCCTTGGCAGTCTGTGGAGGCACAAAATGTCTCCAGGGGATCCTGACAAAGAACACATGATAGGTACAATTTGCCTCCGCTCCAAACAGCATTCCACCCTTGCCCACCCACCTCCAAGATCCAAATAGCAACTCACTGCAAAAACCAGGCTTTCAGGACAATTCTCTGAACTCTCTGAATCTGGATGTGAGGCCACACTTGCATAAAGAAGCTGGAGAAGTGTGGTCAAGACAAGGGCAGATGGTACCTAGAGATACCATCACAGGTCACAGGTCTGTATGCTGCTTCTCAAGGTGAAGTTGAGGCTACTTCAAGGCAGACCTGAGACTGCAGAGAGGCAGAAATAGGGTATGTTCTGAACCCCAACGCATACACTTTCCACATTGGTTTTCCAAAAACTGAGCAGTTTAGGAATGGGGAAATAAATGGCTATAGGATGCCCTCCAGCCAGACTGTGGATCCTTGCCCATGGAATGCCCCTTGTTCCTCTGCCCAGGCCATTGGCAGGCAGGAAAGAGTCCAGAGAGGATGCACTCACCTCTACAGGGTGGTCTGGCCAAATGGGCAAAGGGCCATTGACAAGTCAGAACCCTGGCTCTATAGGGCCTTCACCATGTCAGGCACCTGCGGGTTATAAATATGTTCCCTCCAGATACAGCCAAGAGTGACTGTCATGTGGTGACCCTGCTGGTCCTAAAGTGCGGTGTTACTGTATCTAAACGCGACACGCAGGGAGAGAAATAAAAGAGTATAATCATTTTTCAGGGCTTCTGGCCACTGCAGCAAATCTGTGCCTAGTGATGACTGAAAATTTCTCTTTATTCATTTCTCAGTGAAAATGCAAACAAACAAGAAAACTCAAGATGAAGATACAGTTAATTTTGACTAAACACATGAGTGTCTTGGTGGCTTATCTCTGGATGGTTGAGAGCCCTGTCAACTAAGTTCAGAGGGTCCAAGATGACATTTTTGACATCAGTTTCATTTCCTTTGGTTGCACAGTGCAGTACTAGGCTGCCCACTTTGCTGGATCTCCACTGCTACTTCCTTGGATCTAGACCTTATTTATGACTCGGGTCCTAGATGATTAGGTCAGGGAAGCCAATTATATTCCCTTTCTCCTGCAACTTCCAACCAGTGGATATAACTTCCTTGAGTACACTCTGAAATAACCGGTTTCAAGAGGAAAGAGTGCTGTGATGGATTAGTGATGGTGTAGGGTACAGGGATGAAGGTATGCATGTGTGGGGAAGGGAAAAGCCTTTCTCCTCTACCCGTCTTAGGTTCTCTGGCTGGGGTCCTGCACATTATACTGACAAACAAGAGACAGATAAACGAAAGGAAAACAAACAGAAGGTTATTAACATGCACATCACGCTTGCACTAAGGAGCACTCAGTGGTGAATAATTCAAAGGGGTAGGTAGAACTTGGGCTTATATAACATCTTAAGGAAAGAACAATACATTTTTTAAAGATGTGACAAGACAAAGGAAAATAACTTTGAACTTCTAAGGGTGGCAAATCGCGGGAAGGCAAATAAATGGGGAAACTAATGATAGTTTAGGGCTAGTTTTAGCAAGGTTGGTTCTATACATCCCTCTGGTGCTGAAACTAGACTGATATGGGTCTGGAATTGTCTCCAGTGATTAACTTCTCTCCTTCCTGGTATAGAGGGAAGGGAGGACACCCTTACAAATTTATGTTCTGCTTTTAGGGAAATGCAGGGGGAGAGCAAAGAGCTTTTCTGATACCTGCTTCTTCCCAACTGCCTTCAGCTCAAAATAATCCTTACTCCAAAGTGGCATGTTTTGGGGTGACATATTCTGCTACCCTTCACATGGTATACATCCACCAACCTATGATTAGACCTTCTCTTACCTTTTAGGCTTACTCTCAGAGCAAGGGCACTGTAATGACAAGATTCTAGAACAATTGTTTTCAGTACAATAGGGCTATAGTACATAGGTCTAAGGGTGACTAATACGACAGTATACATATTCACTGGCTGCCATACAGTAAATTCTTAATAAACATTTGAATGAATGAATACGAGAAAACAATGTACACAGACCATATATGGGTCACCAGTCATGGGCAAAGAGAAATAATAGCACTTCAGCATTTCTGTCCAGTTACTGGGTCCTGCCCCTCCCTTCCCAGATGCTTTTCTCTCTCACTGCCTGTGAATATTAGCAGAGGTGACAAGAGCAGATTTCTTTCCCCTGCATTTCCTTGTAAACTGTGCCCTTCTCACTTTATCAGTTAGAATGCTTTGACTCCAAAGTAACAGCAAATTTCAAGTAGCCCAAATTAAACAATAAGGATTTTCTTATCCTTATTAATATCCATATTAATATTAATTTAAATAAGAAGTCTGGAGTTAGTTCTAGAGTTGATTAACCGAGCAGCTCGTCAGCATCATTAAGGACCCAGATTCTTTCCATCTTAAATAAGGAAACATTATCCAGAACCCTTCAGCAGATGTCCTTTTGTGTCTCATTGATTGACACAAGCAAGGGGACTGGGGCCATGACTGGCTTGGATGTGGCTTAGGCTCTGAGTTGCTGTAGGGCAAGAGGCTGGGGCTCTTCTAGTAAGAATGAATGGGAAATGGCTGCTGGGTAGGTAATGCTCCTCCCCCCCCCCCAACATCAAGGGCATTCATTGCTACGGAGAAGGGATAACAGAACAGAAAAATGCTCATATCTTTTGGTCCTTAAGTCTTAAAAGCCTAGGCTGGTTATAAACAAAATATTTAGAAGAATGAGATACGTAAGAGCAAAAGCTTCCCTACATCCTGAGACTAGATAATGATTACCCAAGTGAAGGGGGAAATGATAAAAGACCCCAAGGGAATTTAGATATGAGATATCCCAGCCTCCCCACTTTACCTCTGCTTCCTCCCACCCTCTACCTCAGCCCAGGCAGAACCTCAGCAGGAAGGACCACAGGATACAGAAGACAACTGGGGGTTCAGGAACATGGAAGCAGAGCGTTCCACAGCCCCCAGTGGTGTGGAAGGAGATCCCTCCCATCCCAATAAGCACCGAAAAGCCATAAGAACATGGGCCATTGAGTGTATGGCCCTGAAGAAGCTTTGTGACTGGAACAACGGAGGAACTCAAGATCAAAAGGTGCACAAGGCATCTCAGCAGTGGATAAATGATAATGATGTAGCCCCAATGCCTTACGAATGCCCCGGTGCTCTATGAAGGCCTCCTAGCTTAGTATTAACACTATGAAAAGAGGAGAGACCCCAAATCCACTGAGATTAAACTTCACACCTTTTGTCCCCAGTAACACAAAGTAAATTCATTTACCAAAAACTAGAGAATGTTATGTCTCTTGAACACATGAGTTGGTTGCCTGAGATGTGTGCCTACTTCAGGTACATTTTCTGAGTTTCACAGCCATTCTCCAACTAATTTTTAAAATAAGTGTTTACTAGCCTAAGGTTCATAGACTTAGGAAGAGGTAAAGCCAGCCTACCTCTCTAACTCTGCCTGACGACCCAGTCTAAAGTAGAATCCTCTTCCCAGTACTCTCTCATCAAACCTTGTTTGTTTCTATATAGCCCTCACACATTTTAGAATGATACGTTTGCCTGCTTGTTTGAGTGTTTATTTTCTGTCTCCTCCACTATGTTGTAAATGCTACAAGGGGCTCTTTTAATCACCAACCAGCAGAGTGCATAACACACAGTAGCTGTCAATAAATATTTATTAACTAACTAAATAAATAAGGACTTGACTATAAGATCTGTGTTTGTAGTCACTATGTTGTATCATATTATAGAGTATATAATATAGACTGTAAATTTGATCTTCCAAACAGTTCTTTGAGGTTAGAATCATTAAAAACTCCAGTTCACAGGTGAAAAAGCTGAGGCCCAGACGGGTCAAGCCTCTTACCCATCTGCATCAGTCATACCAGTAACGACAGTGTCAAGACCTTGACTCAGACCTCTGGACTCCTGATAGTATGTTTTGCCCATCGCACTGGAGTTGAGCACCTCCTACCTCTGACATCACCTAAGACCCAAGAAGTGCAGTTTCACCTGAGACAACCCAGCCAGGGAAGAAGTGAGTGGATTTCTGTTCATAATATCCCAGTTGGTTACACTGCCATGAATTTCCAAACAAGCTGTAGTGCCTTTCTCTAGCATTTCTAGAATGTTCACGTAGCTTGTGATGTTAAGATACACATTCTACAACCAGAACCACAGGTGCACAACAGCCCAGGAGGCACACTGACATTCTATCCCGTACACATTCTATCCTGTACCTCCTGCTGGGGAAAACTGTTAGTTCCAGGCTAGGTGACTACACTTTGGACTCTGTGGAAAAGACAACAAACTTCTCAAGCTGATAAAAATCAAAGCTGCAGAGAAAGAAGATAATGTCAACTCCTGCTACTCTTGGATTAGAAATGTGTTTTCCTTTCTTAAAAAAAAAAAAAAGAACATCTTGTTCTTTGCAGTTGCTAAAAAGTTCTCCTGTTCAGTTAAAAGGTTAAGTAAAGCCACTTACATGCTCTTACGTTACTTTTTTTTTTGAAAGAGTGCACTGTTCCTTCAAACCTGGAGAGACATCATTTCATATGTTTCCAGACTGGCCCAAGGTTCTGTATCTTCTTTGTATTATTATTCTTAATAATTCTTCATGTTATTATCATTGCCCGGAAAGCCATATTCCAAGTTTGGTACCTGGGGTTTTAGTTTAGTTTAGTTTCTTCAGTTTTTGATCTGGCTTCTTAGCAAAAGGACTTGAGGTTTAACACTTTTCTCTTATAGTCTTCATTTAGGGAGCAACTATCTTGCCACTGGGATCTATAAAGTGAAATTGCATGTTACATACAGTGCTTCCAATAACTACCCTAACCCCAATTCTAATAGCATCAGAACTACAAATTTTAATTTTTAAAGAAGAAATTGTTAATAATTCCAAATTTTAAAAATAAAGCTATAGCAACCGAAGTTTTAAAAAATCTTAAACGGCTACATTTTTAAGAAATATTCCGTGGTCTGAAATTGATTTTCTTAAAGCCATCAAGCACATGATTGATTATGTGTTGTTGTGACAAAAAAAAAAAAAGTGATTAATGGGTTTTACCTTGTTAAAAAACAGAACGGAAAACAAACAAAAAACACTTCTCCCTCCTCCTTTCCTAGAGAACCCTGTGTTTTAAAAGGAAGAAGAAAAAACTGTGAGAGTTATGTAAAGGCACAGAGTACTGTGGGGTCATGAAGAACATTCTGCAAAGCTGGTCTATATGGCCATTCATCAGGAGGAGAGTGGTCTACAGAATTCTCAGAAAAATAACAATTACAGTTCTAGAGAGTTAAGTTCACAGTTAGGGAGATGATCCTGAACTTGGAAAAATATTCAAAGAAGGTAAAGGTAACAGTGTGGGAGCTGGTAGCAAGACAAAGGAAAGTAAAATTATAGAGACAAAGAGCAAAGAGGTAGGGACGGCAACAGAAAATATCAGAAATAGTGGTTCAAAGATAAGCAAGTCAAAGAATGTTCCCGCGGAATGTAGGAGCAGATTCTAAAAGCCAACTAGCATTGCTCTAGCAGGCAGAAGACAAAATGAAGAACCGGATGCTCTAAACACATTTTGAAGAAAGCAGAGCCATCAGAGTCATGGAATTATGCCTTCTCATGGTGAAGGAGATGGCTTTAATGACGAATCAGGTTGGACCAAAAACCAGGAGGTAGACTCTGAGAACTGCACTCATTTCCTCTACCTGGATAATCCATCCCATATTTTCAACCTGGGAAAGTTCTATCCATCCACCAAAGCCTATCTCAGTTTCCACCCATTCTAAAAGTCTCCCCAGATTCCACTGGTCAAACTGATCTCACCATTTTTCACACCATGTGTTCCCTAGGACTACAGTCTGCCCTATGTTACAGCGGCAGTGGAAACCCTTGGGGAAGTTTCAAGGGAAAGTTCACACAAATTGGTTTATTTATGCTGGTTGCAGTCCTACCAGTGGGAGAGAGGACAAGTAGGGTCCAAATCCAATATTCTGTTGAAAATGAGACTTTCTCTTACATCCAAAACTCAATTTCTGACCTAACATCAGTTACCGTACTTTCAGACTCAGTAAGAACATGTGTATGGAAAATAATAATAATAATAATAATACCACCTATATGTTTTTCCTCATCCTTCATCAGAACACCACTAAAGGGCATTCAGCTACTGATACCAGAGAGCAGTTACCAGCACCTTGCCCTACAATCTCAAGTGGAAGTCCCTGGCATACACTTAATAAACAATGATCCTGTAGGCTTAAATGTCCTTCCCAATTCATGGTTTCAGGAACACTTGGTGCTGACATTTCTCTGGGTGATACAAAAAATAAACAAGTCAACCTTGCTGCTTCCACCAACTTAAAAATTTGCATAGAATTAGCATAATACATTATGAGTTTGTTTTAAAAATGATTACTGCTGACAGGCTCCCCCATCTAAACTGAGTATCTGTGGCCTTTACCTTCAAGAAGAGCTTTGCTCATACCATGCCTTTTAAAACATAAATCGATGGTCACATTTTAACCTCAAACAAGATGAGAAAAATCAGTTTTCATTTCTAAGAGATATGCAAGGAATCATATGCATCTCTCATGGGGAATTTAAGGTGGATATTATACACTTCCTTGATATAATTAACCTATACTACGGTCCTCTAGTTTTAGCCTCTGGTATCTAGGCTCTGTAATGCCATCAGTATAACTTATAAAACTAATAACATTTTTCTTATCACATTAAATGTGTCATACTATTGTTGACATTTTAGAAAAGCCTCCCGAAGAAAAAAGAAAATAAAAATCACCTATACTCTTACCACACTGAGATCTTCATCCTAATATTTAGATCGTGTTAATGTTTATTTTTCCAAAATTTTTACAAACAGGAAACTTTGGTAATCCTCTTCAAATTACATTTTTAAGCTGGTGGAACAAGTTTGGTCGACTTGGCTTGCTAGTATCGCTCTGTGAAGGTTCAACTTCATGATTATTCTCATATGCTTTTTAATAAAGGCTCTTCACACAATGTTTCAGTTCATTATTATTTCATGTTTATGGGGTAGTCATCAATCAAATCAACAGTGTGTTCACAATACATATATCCTGATGAATTCACTGACAGCACCAGATGCAGAGCTTAGCAGACCAGAATCCTTATTCCAACGCTTTGACTATTTGGCTGTGTGACTGGACCAAGTCACTTCTTATACCACCACCATTCCCATCATGTTGCATCTCACCTCCTTTATCTAGAAATTAAAGTGGTCAAATTAAATGGTCTAAGTAACGTTTAGTTCTCTTGGTCTAAAATTCAATTGCTCACTGGGCCAATTAACAGCTGACTGAGAGACGGAACTGTTAAGAATGACTCTGGGCAAGCCCATGGCCACAACAGGGAAAAATGGAGGGGTCAGACTTATCACTAAGATTCATTCCCTTAAGAATCAGAGAAGGAGAAAGACAAGTTCTCTGTTCAATACGGTTCTGGCCAAAAGCATCAATAAATAAATAAGCAGGCATACAATGTAAAGTGTGAAATGAACAATAAAACATCATCAAATATAATTTTAGAGAAAAGTATATAAATACCATAAAGCAGGATTTAGGGATAGAAAATAATAATTTGCTAATCATTTAATTGTCCACCTATAACACCTGGGAGAACCACCTATCAGATTTAAGTTTAGCAGTGTATGGATACTCAATATTTCAAATTAATAGCTCTAACAGAAATTTTAATAGAATTTTTAAAGTATCCCACTCATAACAGTGATAATATAAACTATAGGCTACTTATGAATAATCACAATGAGAAAAATAGGGCATACTGAAAGTAGGTAGTGAAGAAAATATGATAAAAAAGTGAATGAAGAGATGGATCATTCAATGGTCAGTAGCTTTGAAATCTATTAGGACATCAGTTCAGGGAAGATGCCAAATTAAATTTCAGATATATTAAAATGACACAAAATATTTCTAATCTAGAAAAAATACAGTTATTTATCAAATATATAAAAGGAAAATGACTTTCTAAACAAATTCAATTTATGGAATCACAAAAGAAAATATCTATAGACTTAACAACTATAAAACTTAAACTTGTAGGGCTTCCCTGGTGGCACAGTGGTTGAGAGTCCACCTGCCGATGCAGGGGACGTGGGTTCGTGCCCCGGTCCGGGAGGATCCCACATGCCGCGGAGTGGCTGGGCCCGTGAGCCGTGGCCGCTAAGCCTGCCCGTCCGGAGCCTGTGCTCCGCGGCGGGAGAGGCCACAGCAGTGAGAGGCCCACGTACCGCAAAAACAAAAAAAAAAACAACCTTAAACTTGTAGATTATGTACATCAAAATTAAAAGGCTGAAAATTCTACTTTAGCCAAAATGAGGGAACAGGGACCAGATTTCCCCTTCCACCCTAAACAACTAGAAAATTGGACCCAACATATGAAACAACAGTTTTTAGACACTGAACAACAGGCAATGGAGGACTGTGATTTCTGAGATATAAAACAAGGTGAGCCCTACAATCATAAGCTTACTGCCTGGAAGCAATTTCCAAGCTACAGTACAGGGAAGAGGAAGAAGATCTAACAGGTTTCATTCAGTTGAGAAGATGGAGATCAGACTTAAATTTCAGTGATCAGTAACATAAAATTCATGTTTACTATCCAATTCAAAATCACCAAGCATGCAAAGAAGCATATAATCCATAACCAGGAGAAAAATCAATCGAAAGAAACAGACCCAGAAATGACAGAGGCAATGGAATAGCTAACAAGGAGAATAAAACAGGTATAATAAATGTTGTCCATATGTTCAAGAAGGAAGATGAACGCTTGAACATACGGAAGAAGAGGAACCAGCATTAACAGTGGATTAAACACAGTAGAAAATCAGTTGAACTTTCAGATGTGGCCATATGAAAGCTACCCAAAATGCAGCACAGATTGACATCATTAAGGCACTAGGAAAAAAATTTTGTCAACTTCAAATTCTTTACCAAATGAAGGTATCTTTTTTAAAATCAAGATTAAACACTTAGACAAAAGACTGCTGAGAGAATTCATAACCAGTAAACTTGCACTACAAGAAATAAAAGATTTTTTTGGCATTTGAAATTAAATCAATACCATTCACCATATTAATGATCTTAAGAAGAAAAATGATATGATGCAGAAAAGACAAAATTTAACACCCGTTCATAATATTTTTTTTCAAGCTTTCATAAAACTAGGGATTCCCCCAACCTTTCTCAAACAATCAGATATCTCAAAGAACTAGTACTAGTTACTGATTTCACTGATTTTCTCTGTTTTTCTATTTCACTCTTTTTTTTTTTTTGGCCACACCACATGGCTTGCCGTATCCTAGTTCCCCCACCAGGAATCAAACCCATGCCCCCTGCAGGGGAAGCATGGAGTCCTAACCACTGGACCTCTAGGAAATTCCCGTCACTCATTTTTTCTCTGCTCTTTATATTTTCTTTCTTCTCCTTATTTGGGACTTCACTTGGTCTTCTTTATCTAGTTAGGTGGGAGCTGAGTGATTTAAGACCTCTTTTCATTTCTAATAAAATCATTTAGTGCTATGAATTTCTAAGTATGCTTCAGCAGCATCCTACACATTCTGATACACAGTGCTTTCATTTTTTTTCAGTACAAAATACATTTTCATCACCCTTTAGATTTCCTTTTTGACCCATGTGTTGTTTAGAAGTATGTTATATTGTTTCCAAATATTTTGGAATTTTTCAGATTTCTATTATTGGTTTCTAATTTAATTATCCGGTGGTTAAACGTACTTCTACAATTTTAATCCCATTAAATGTATTAAGACTTGTTTAATATCACAGAATAAGGGATACTAACTTGGTAAGTGTTCTGTATGTCCCAGGGAAAAAAACATGGATCTTGCTGTTGTTGGGTGAAGCACTCTGTAATTATCAATTAGGTCAAGTAGTTGAGAGTGTTAAGCCCTATAGTCTTATTGATTTCTATTTACTTGTTCTACAAAGCATTTAAGTCTCAAATTATAATTGTGTAGTTTTCTGTTGCTCTTTGCAGTCCTAATAGTTTTTGTTTCATGTATTTTTTAGCTCTGTTATTAGGTGTATAAACATTTAGAATGTTATGTCCTCTTGATGAATTAACCCCCTTATCATTAAGAAATTACCTTTCTTTTTTTATCCCTGGTAATATTCTTTGCTCTGAGTTCTACTTTGTCTGATATTAACTTAACCACTCCAGCTTTCTTTCCATTGGCATAGACTAGCATATACTTTTCTATCTTTTTCACATTTAACCTCCTCTTGACTTTATATTTAAAGTAGGTTTCTTGTCAGCAACGTATCCGATCTTTTAATTGGGATATTTAGACCATTTACATTTGATGGTGTATTTTTAGACAATAGATTGTTTTCTATTTATACCATCTGCTCTTTGTTCTCCTTTTCCATCACTCTGGGATCAGCATCTTTCATTATCCCATGTCCAATATCCGGAAAAGCCCTGTTTTATACATTTGTCTATTTTTTGTTTGCTTATTTCAGGGGGGAGGATGAATCCAGTTTCTGTCACTCTATGTTGCCCAGAAGTGGAAGTCCCTGGCATACACTTAATAAACAAAAATTCTTATTATACAAAAGCTGGGGGAAAAAAGCCAATGCCTATTAACTGTTCAACAGATAAACAAATTGTGGTATGGCCATATAATCAGCAATAAAAAGAACAAACTTCTGATATATACTAAAATATAGATGAAAGCACCATGCTAACTGAAAGAAACTAGACACAAAAACTACTTAATGTAGGGTTCCATTTACACAAAATTCTAGAAAAGGCAAAATAAAATGACAAAACAGAGACATGGTTGTCAGGTATCAGGGGTAAAGGGAATGGACTAACTGCAAAGGGACACAAGAAAACTTGGAATGAGGAAAATGTTCTATATCTTGATTGCATGGTGGTTACAGGACTCAATACCTTTGTCAAAACTCAGTAAATGGTACACTTAAAATTACTGAATATTATTTTAGGTAAATTATACTTCAAAAAGCTACATTTTTAATGTTTTAGAGGCCAACAAAAATGGTGGCAAAGAAGATTTTTCCATAAATGTGACAATAAAAACATTTTATTATATAAAGGATCACATCAATCTGTAAGAAAAACACTAACATTCCATAGAAAAGAGGGCTAAATAAATGAACAGACAGCTCATGGGAGAGGAAGGATGTAAAACACTCAATGCTAGTGAGGGAGGGATGAACCTAACGTTATCAAACGCTTCTCATGGAAATATGATGTGGCACAACTTCTTGGAAAGCAATTTGGGTGTCTGCAGAAGTCTTAAAGTATTCTTACTCTTTGACCTAATACATGCATACATAGGACTCTCTTGGAAGGAAATATTCAGAGGTATAAACAGATACTTGGAAAAATTAATGTTCACAGCACAATTAATTATTAGAGCCCAAACTAGAAAACTAGGAAAAACTTGATATTTAACATGAGGAAGTATATACTACTTTAATACTTTGTAATTTATCTTTTTAATGGTATTTTTATGATCATCAAAAATTATATTTTCAAAGAATGGCAATGAAGTGAAAATGGTCTTGATAGAATATTAAATGAATAATAACTAGGACACAAAGGTATTTCTTTTCATTTTTATTACTTGTAATGAAATAAACATTGTGTGTGTGTTTGAAAATCTATAAGGAAATAGACCACAAGGTTTCCAGGTTGCAGAATTATAGGTCATGTTTTTTCTTCTTATATCATTTTCTGAATTTTTACATCTTCTACATTGATACTGTATTTCTTATGAAAGCAAAATAAGATAAAAGTATATATAAACATTTAAGTATTGTTAATCTCAAGTAAGAAAGAGAAAATTAGTCTGAGTTTGATTGTTTTAAGGAAACAAGTGAGAACATGTTCCCACCACCCCCCATAGGAATAGCACTCTTTTTAAAGTATATCAATTTCTTGCAAACCACTATCACTACAGAACAGATTGCAAGTTCCATGTTCTTTTAAAAAAATTTTGTTTACATCTTTCACTAACATTTGCTGATTCACAAGTATATGAATATACAACGTTAGACATTGAGGATCTAGTATCTACAAGACAAAGTTCCTTCCCTCAAGGGATCCACAGTCTTCTGAGGAAGGCTAGTCTACAGAGTTCCAAATGGAAAGTTGAGTAGGATATTAGCAGACCACAGCTGCCCTGAGACTAAATAGTAAGAAAGAAAAGAATGTACCCACTTACTTGTTCACTGATTCATTCAAGAAATATTTATTGAATACCTACTAGTTTCAAGGTCTCTTTAATTTCCTGGTTTTACAGTAGCTAACAAAAGAGATGTAATTCCTGCCCTGATAGTGATTAGGCAGTTAAAAAATAGAGAAGGAAATATGTGATACAACTTGTACTGTGGAAGAAACAAGCTGAATTCAATGAAAGAGAGTAATGGAAAGAAGAGTGTGAGATCAGTAACAAAATAGAGGAAGGAATCAGGGAAGGCTTCTCTGGGGAGGTGGCATTTGAGCTGAGACTGAAGGATGAAAATGAACCAGCCACGCAAAGTCAGGACAAGACCATCAAGCAAGCCTGAGCTTGTGCTGTCCATGGTACTGAAAGACCAGGGTGGCTGTAGACAGTAGGCATATAGGAGATTAAAACACAAGTAGTTAGAGAAGAGGTAGGGACCAGATCATGCAGGGCTTTATATTTCTCAAAACTCAGAATAAACTGAAATCTGAGCCTCATATTTATATTTTTGTCATCTTTAAAAAGCATTTTAGCAAACATGAATTTAAAGGGCATTCGTGGAAATATCTGGGCAACTACGTGCACAAGATGATACAAGGACTTGAGCCAGTTTAGACACCCCAGTTTTGCTCTATATAGAACAGGAGCAATATAGAATAACAGGACTGTTGTGAAGGAAACTGAAGGTGAAACATGCCATGTGCACAGAAAGTAGTACTGTTCTGCAAAAAAGCAACAATCAGCTGAGACAGAGGAGAGAGTTCTTTCGTATTAGAAATTTGTGTAACAAATTTATTAGCATTCCATAACATCCAACTAGAACTACCAAAAAGAGCACTTCAGCATTGATTCAGAACTGTAGGGTGCATTATCAGCATAATTAAAATGAAAGAATCTAAGCCATTTCCCCATCTTGTTTCCTTATTATTGTCTAATTGTTCAGAATGTCTGTCTGTTATGGAGACAAAGCAATTAAGCCCAGCAAGTCGCAGCAATGGGGATCATAAAGCAGGAGCTTGCTTCATTAGCAACTTGGATATCAGCATAGAAAACATTAAAGAAAGAAATGCAATTGTAATTGGAAATAATTGGATGGCACAGTTCGTTTAGCTGGGGAAGATATGCTATCTGCATTTGCAGGCTTTTTTTTTTTTTTTTTTTCATTTTGTGGGTCTTTTTTCACCTGGGCTCTTTAAACTGAGTTTCATAAACATCACAATATCACAGTTGAGGTACCATGGGGCTCAGTGAGCACCAAATTCTTTTCCAGATAATGGCACCTGTCCCCTGGAAATCCAAAAGAATTGTACTTCATGTTAACTGTCCACTGGCCCAGGAAGAAGAGAGGCAAGGTGTCAATGCTTCTGTTAAATACAAATAATCAGAATATAACAACTCATGTCTTTCCTGCCCCACTTCTCACAAATACAGGGGTATCTTCCAAAAACCCAAGGTCTAATCTTGGAACACATATTTTTTTTTAAAATAGTAATAATCCATAGTACATTTATAATGCAAAAGACTACGTTACAAGTAGAATGAATCACAGACATTTTTAGATCTGGGATTGACCATAATTTCCAAAGCCCTGTCATTTAAAAGCTGAGGCTCTGAAAGACTGACATGTCCCAGGTAAAAGCAGGTAGGAGAATCTGAAGTGGAAAACACAGGTCCTTTAATAACAACAACATAATGATAATCATAGCTACTACGTATTGTATTAATACTGTGTTAGACACTATGTCACATGTTTCACATATATTGTATCATTGTAATATCATGAGGTACAAGAATTATGAATTTTATGGATATGGAGACTGTATAACCTCTCTGAGCACCAATTTGCTCTACTGTGAAGTAAGACTAAGATTTGAATGTAGTTGTGCCTGATTACAAAGCCCATGCGTGTAACTGCTAAGTGATCTCTCCTCTCTATACCAAGAGAAAAAACATTAAGTAGTGTGTCCTGTTGTCCCTGTCACCAAACCAGAAGGAAAAAAGAGTGGCATAGGTAGGAAAACTAGTCAATTCCTTAGAGCAAGGATCAGCCAACCACAGCCCACCATCTGTTTTTTCTGTATGGGTCACAAGCCAAGAATGGTTTTATATTTTTTAATGGTTGAAAAGATCAAAGGAATATTTTGTGACACATAAAAATTACATAAACTCAAATTTAGCGCCCACAAATAAAGTTTGTTGGAGCCCAGCCCCGATCATTCACTTATGTATTGTCTATGGTCAATTCTACACTTGAACAGCAGAGCTGAGGAGTTGACAGAGACTGCATGGCGCACAAAACCAAAAATATTTACTATCTGTCCCTGTACAGAAAAACTTTGCCAACACCTGCCTTAGAGTACACTTAGTTCAATTCAGAAATAAGAATGTGAAGGAATATTTATATGATCAAAGTTCCAAAGTTCCAGGGAGAGGAGAGAAGAGAGGGTTATGTGATAAGAGGAGGAGAGAGAGAGGAAAATGGCATGGCATGCCTCATCTTAGCTGAGTATCATTTTGTCTACACGGGTGGTGTGTATCCCTCAAAAAAGGGTAGAGCCATGTTGTGTGCTCAATCCTCCATCCTGTCAAAGGAAACACTCTAAAAGAAAATACTATCCAAAATCTTAGTGGTAGCTATCAGGCGGTGGCTCTTAGCCTGTAATTTTCTCCTCCTTAGATCACAGACTTGGCCAATAAAGTGAGTTAGGTAATATAGCAAAGGCCCTCCTCTCTTTATACAAAGGAAACACGAGGGGAAAACTGTAATAATGTTGAGCACTGAACCGTATTATGCTCTCCCTGGAAACCACATAAATTCAGCTCCCTGTGAACACGCGGGAGAAAGGTGAATTCAGCTGGATGTGAAAGTGATTTGTCCACCATTTTAAGGAATGGACTCTGGGCTGCATTAATTTCACCGAAAGCCACCTGTGACTCCTTTGAATCCAGGCATCTGGTCTTCCCCTGGCAAAAACCTTCTCTGAAATTGTCTGCACAGAGACACTGCAGCATATGCAAATTTAACGTATGTAAATTCAATAATATGTGCTGAGAGTGAGAAAGAGAGACCTATTTCCATAGTATGGATAACCCCATGGGCATTCCACTAAACATGCTCACCCGCCGCATCTCAGGGTAGGAGACATGAATGTGCTGTTCCCTCAGTCAGTCTCCATTCTCACACTCATCTTAAAATGTAAGCATCTCATCATGTTGAGTGTGATTCTAGTGTTTAAAGGTACATGCTCTTCAAACTAGATGACATCCAGATACTTGATCTGGTACTCACCTGAAGAAATAGTGACAAGTGCCAATACTGGAGGTAACACAAGCTATACTGGACTACTTGAGTGATAGCAGGTCTATCTGTACATCTGGTAGTATCTCCAAGTTGTTTTCAAAGAAAATGTTGACTAAAATGCAATTTTGCCTTATGTGCTAATCCCGGATTCTGAGCCTCATGTAAAAGGTAACTTCGTTGTAGGTATCTTAACCCTTGAAAAATCTACAAATTCATAGTGCAGGCAATTAAACAAACTCAATCTCATTTGGGGGTGGGGATGTGGAACTTTATTCTACCTGTTTCAAAAAGAACAATGATTCCCCTTAGATTGGCACTTCCCGTGGCTTGTGAGATCTTACTTCCCTGACCAGGGATTGAACCCACCCCTTGACAGTGAAAGCACCAAGTCCTAACCACTGGCCTGCCAGGGAATTCCCTAAACATTCACTGTTAATAGGGCTCCTTCAAAACAGGGGTCTGCAATTTTTAAAGTTTGGGAAATGTTGCATAGTATATTCTCTTAAAAGTCACAATGCACACTAGCATTGCTATGGACTGAATTGTGTCCCCCACAAATTCATATGTCAATGACCTAACCCCAAACATGACGGTATTTGGAGACAGGGCCTTAGGTGATTAGGTTTAGATGAGGTCATCAGAATGGAGCCTTAATGATGGGATTAGTGTCCTTATATGAAGAGACCTCAGGGAGCTTGCCCTCTATCCCTCTGTCCAACATGTGAGGACACAGCAAGAAGGTGGTGATCTGCAACCCAGGAAGAGAGCTCTCACCAGAAACCAACCCTGCTGGCCCCCTGATTTTGCACTTGTAGCCTCCAGAACTGTGATAAAATAAATGTCTGTTATTTAAGCCACTCAGTCTACAGTATTTTGTTATGGCGGCCTAAGCAAACTAAGACAAACTTGCTGAGAAAGTCCTGCAGTAAAGAAATCAATTAACTTTCATTAGAACTAGCATTTTCCACATGCAGTTGGGAGATCTCAGCTATTTTTGTCCTACCCTCACTCCTTAATGCTCCCCAGTAGTAAAGAGTACTAATATGATTATTCAGGTTTTGGGTAGAGATTGGTCCCTGATTAGTAGAAGGCAGGGTCACTGTTTACTAAAGTTACAGATTAACCACGAATGAGTGAGCTGGGCACAAGACTTGTCTCTTAGGACAGGGCTTCTCAAGTATGAACATGCATACAAATCACATGGAGATCTGATTGAGTAGGTCTTGTATGGGGCCCCAGATTCTGCACTTCTAACAAACTTCCAGGTGATGCTGATGCTGCTGGTCTATAGACGACACGTTGAAGAATATGATGTTAGAAACGATCTCAACCACCTTGTTCCCTGTATTCTCGCCTCTTTCTCACCTGATATGCCAGGTATTTCTGCCTCCAGCAGCCAGCTGGTGATAAGATTGGGAGGAGGGAGAGAGGCCTTGTGTAGGCTTGGCCTTGAGGCTGAGCTAACAACTTCAACTGAGCTGTACAAGACACCTCCCATGGGAGTACCACGCATTAGCTCAAGTGGGAGTAGTTTTTGTTTGTTTGTTTGTTTTTGAGGTATGCGGGCCTCTCACTGTCGCCTCTCCCATCGCGCAGGCCCAGCGGCCATGGCTCACGGGCCCAGCTGCTCCGCACGGCACGTGGGATCTTCCCAGACCGGGGCACGAACCCGCGTCCCCTGCATCGGCAGGCGGACTCTCAACCACTGCGCCACCAGGGAAGCCCAAGTGGGAGTAGTTTTGATCCCCATTTTCTTTGCCTCTGTTATGGGATATCCCTTCTATAGCCCCACAGTGAAAGTGGTGATCAACAACACAGGATTCATGCATTCTTGGGTCCCTTAGCCATAATACCATCTTAACATGAGCAAAATTCCACCTGTGTCTTTTATGCGATGCTTGCTTGAAGATGGATCACTATTTACATGGGACATCTTTTAGCAGAGGGCTATGGTGCCAGAAACAGAGCTTCTGATGTTTGGAACTCTTTCTTTACTAGTTTAGGTCATATGTAAGTTGGTCTTTCAGCTGACTGAGGATCAGACTGAAGAACTTTCCTCTCAGAGTTCGCCAGGCTCTGTCTCTCTTTACATATGGCAACTCAGATCCCCCAGCATCAAGGAGTGTAGTTTGGAGTTTGTAGCTCCATTTTTTTCTCACTAGGAAACAGGAGGGCATATGCCAGGTCTACCCATAAGCAACAAGTAGCCAAGATCTTCAATCTACTAGGTTAACATTTGCAGAAAGAACAATCCACGGGGACCCCGCTCTGTCACCACTCAAAGTAAGAAACTGACCTCCGGGGGTATATTAACTCAGCTGGAAAAATGGGTCTTTATTCAATGCCTTAACGCTGAAGGAGAACTGTGCATATTTGGAAAATTAAATTACCAAAACAAGCAGAAGGATCTTCTCAACTCACACCTGGCAGTTAGAAAGTAATTCCTCTTAGCACTTTTTTTTCATCCATGAGTAAATTACTTTGCTAGATGATAATGATCTCCATGGACGAAGAGAGGAAGGGTACGTTAGATGGCCTCCCAAACTGCCTTGTAATACTAGAAACATGCATCTAAAAAAAAAATCTTGATTATTTATGATTTTTCGTCCAAGAAGTCAAACTCTACCCTAGCTTGTTAGCTGTAAAGGACCAGCATTCCAAAGAAGAATCTGATAAATTCTGTATTCTGATTTCCAGAACAAAAAGAAAAAATATTTTTGAAAAGTTTTAATATGCATTATACTGTTTGGGCTGCATTAATTCTTTGATTCAATAACCAAAAAAAATTAGGACAAACTGGAGGGAATGGCAGAAATTCTTAATTTTGTGGTCTCCCACAGATTCTCTTTAACATAAAGATTTCTTCTTGGCCACTGAGTCATCTTCCCTACTTGGACTGTCATCACGTGTAGATTTCAGGAGGGGAAACTGAAGCGTGTCAAGGTGAAGGTCTTACTCAGCTTGAGTTACAGAGCCAAACATAGAAGCTAAGAGTTATGGCTCCTGCCTGGGACACTCTTACCAACAGCGTGGTTAAAAACGGATTTATCGTACTAATAGGCTCCTCGGTCAAAAAGGTGAGGTATGTGCTCACAGAGATTAAAGGTAGTAAGAAGAACTATTTCACTATCAATTTGATAACTTAGAAAAGTGGGCATACTATGTTCCATTTTGTTTTTAGAAGTGGCTTGAAGGAAAATCATGGAAGCAAAGAGCGAAAAGGAAGCTCTTAGTAGCAACCCCATACCTGTGGTAGCTCTTCAATTTACACAAAAATAATCCTTGGTATTTTTCTTGAGATTTATACTTTTCGAGCATTTAACACCTAGGACTTATTTACCTATATAATAATTTATAAGGTTGGCAGAGTATGTAATAGGATGCCCAGTTTTAGAAACCATGTAAGACAATTTATTAAATAGGAAACTATTTTGATATATTATTTTTTCCAATTATAAAAATAATAATTGGCTACTTTGAGGAGTTCAGAAGCTAACTCACTATCAAGAAAAGAAAGGAACATACATTTTGGTGTATTTCCCTTTTCTGTGGCTGTTTCATGCTGCTACATGTACATGTGTGTTTGCATAAACTTTTTAACCAAATCGAGGTCTTACTCTATATTGAGGTGTTTCTTTCTTGCTTTTATTCCACATTAAAATTTGAACAGACTCCTAGGAAGATAAACAAACATATCTCTATTCCTCTCCTTAAGTGCAACTAAAATGCCAGTGCTTTATACAGAAAACATATGTAAAAAGGCTCTAAAATGTGGAGAGAAAATGGACCAGCTAGGACACTGGGACCCAAGGAACAACATAGTGGTGAGTTCCCCAGGTTGTTTGTTTGTTTGCCTCATATATTCCAGACTTGGAACTGAAAAAGCCACCAACTTCGAAATGCCAACAGGCACAAACAAACAAACAAAATGCACCCCCCAAACCCTACTCTCTCTAACCAAAGACCAGGAAAGGGGCAGCTTAACAAGAAAGAAAACTTTTAGACAATAACCATTCTACTTCAGCCAAACACCATGGAAAAAAACAGGGCCCCACATCCACCCATGTGAGCAAGTAGCCTATAACTCCACTCTTATGAGGATCCCCAATCAACACCCCTTACTGGGGTGATATCAGAGAAGATGAGGTAGGCAGCTGGAACTTCCTCAATGGCCAGTAACAACTGCTCCCTCATTGTGTCAGTGGAGACTATGTGGGGAGCCTAGACACCCACCCCCACTCAGCATAAACAAGATTCCCTACCTCCCCACTGGGGTAGTGTCAAAGGAATCCTAATGAAAAATCAGGACCTTTACCACTGCCCAACAGTAACAAGACTACTGTCCCATAGTGTCAGTGGAGGCCATGTAAGGAGTAGTAACAAGGCATTCTTCCCCTTCCCCAGGCAAGGAGTTATTAGTAGAGCCTAGTGGGCAGCCAGATATCATCCCTCTGCCCAGAACTAATGAGCAACACCCTTTTAGATGTCAACAGAGGTCAAGTGGGGAACCCAAACTCCTATCCCCACCTGACAGTACAAGACAGTGCTCCCCCTTCCTCTACCAGAGTGGTGTCAGGAAAAAGCCAGCTAAAATAGAAGTTTTAAACAAGACTTAGAGTCTCATAACTTAGTATCCAAAATGTCCAGGTTTGGGGACTTCCCTGGCGGTCCAGTGCTTAAGACCCTGTGCTTCCATTGCAGGGGATACATGTTCGATTCCTGGCTGGAGAACTAAGATCCCACATGCCATGCAGTGCAACCAAAATGTCCAGCTTTCTATCAAAAATTATTCATCATACCAAGAACCAGTAAGATCTCAAAATGAAAAAAATACAATAAAGGCTATCACCAAGATGACAGATATTTTTAAATTATCTGACAAAGATTTTTAATTTGACATTTTAAAAAGCTTCAACAAGCTATTATGGACAAACTTGAAACAAAGAAAAAAAATAGAAGCTTTCAGTAAATACATAGCAAGTCTCAGTAAAGAAAGAGAAGGTATCAAGAACCAAATGGAAATTCTATAACTGAAAAGTTCAACCAAAATTTTTAAAACTCAGTGGATGAGCTCAACAGCAGAATGGAGGGAACAGAGGAAAGAATCACAGAATAACAGAATAACAGAAATGATATAATCTAAATAACAGAGAAAAGAGTGCTCCCCCCAAAAATGAGCACCACCTCAGGGACCTGTGGGACTATAAGAAAAAAATGTAACATTTGTGAAATAGGAGTCTGGGAAGGAGAAGAAAAGAGGGCAAAGCTGAAAAAGTATTCCAAGAAATAATGACTAAAAACTCTAAGTATGACAAAAGACATAGACCTAAAATTCAATAACCTAATACTGAACCCCAATATTGAACCTAAACAAACCCCAACCAAGATAAACTCAAAGAAATCCACACCCAACTCAAAGAAATCCACATCCAACTTCTGAAAATAAGACAAAGTCTTTAAAGCATCAAGAGAGAAATGACACTTTACCAGAGGAGAAAAATAATTCTAACAATGGCAGAAATCACAGAGGCCAGGGACTTGCCTGGTGGTGCAGTGGTTAAGAATCTGCCTGCCAATGCAGGGGACACGGGTTTGATCCCTGCTCCCTGGAAGATCCCACATGGTGCAGAGCAACTAAGCTCATGTGCCACAACTCCTGAGCCTGTGCTCTACAGCCCGTGAGCCACAACTACTGAGCCCACATGCCACAACTACTGAAGCCTGCGCACCTAGAGTCCATGCTCTGCAACAACAGAAGCCGCCACAATGAGAAACCCGTGCACCACAATGAAGAGAAGCCCCTGCTAACCACAACTAGAGAAAAGCCTGCATGCAGCAACGAAGACCCAATGCAGCCAAAAATAAATAAATTAATTAATTTTTAAAAGAGCATGGAGGCCAGAGGGAAGTAGCACATTTTTAAAGTACTAAAAGAAATTATCTGTCAACCCAGAATCCTATGTCCAGGAAAAATATTCTCCAGTAATGAAAGGGAAATCAAGAGTATTTGTTGCCAGAAGACCTGCCCCAAAATTAATTAATTAAAATTAAATTAAAATTTTAAAAATTAAGTTAAAAAAATTTTTTATTCTAAAGGAACTTCTCTAAATAGAAAGGAAACAATAAGAGAAGAAAACTTGGGACATCAGGAAGGAAAAAAGAACACAATGAGCAAAAATAGGGATAAATACAATAGTCCTCCTTTATTCTCTTGAGTTTTCTAAATTATGTTTAACAGTTGAAGCAAAACTTGAAACACACTGATGTGTTCTTAAAAGTCTGTACAGAAAGTATTTGAGAAAATATTATAAATAGGAGACAATGAAAGGACATTTAAGGAGGTAAGTTTTCTATACTTTCCTCAAACTGATAAGATGACAACACCACTGGATAGTGATGTTGTGTATATATAATGTAATACCTAGAGCAACCACCAAAAAAGTTATACAAAGAGATAATACTCAAAAATGCTATAGAGAATCAAAATGAAATTCTAAGACATGTTTAAGTAAACCGCAGGAAGGCAGGAAAAAGACAGATATACACAAAAAACAGAAGAGAAAACAAAAAATAAAATGATAGACTTAAGGCCTAACATATCAATGATTACATTAAAAGTAAATGGTCAAAATACAGCAATTAAAAGAGATTAGCAGGGTGAATGTAAAAAACATGACCCAGGGCTTCCCTGATGGCGCAGTGGTTGAGAATCCGCCTGCTGATGCAGGGGACACGGGTTCGTGCCCCGGTCCGGGAAGATCCCACATGCCACGGAGTGGCTAGGCCCGTGAGCCATGGCCGTTGAGCCTGCATGTCCGGAGCCTGTGCTCCACAACAGGAGAGGCCACAACAGTGAGAGGCCCGCGTACCGCAAAAAAAAACAAAACAAAAACATGACCCAACTATACGCTATCCATAAGAAATTCACTTCAAGTATAACAGTATAGGCAGGTTGAGAGTAAAAAAATGAAAAAAGTTATATCATGCAAATATTAATTAAAATAAAATGGAATAGCTATATTAATATCATGTAAATTTACTTCAAAGCAAAGAAAATTACCAGAAGCAGGGAGAGACATTAGGATAAAAAGGTCCACCAAAAAGACAGAGTAATCATAAATATGTATACACCGAAAAGCAGAACTGCAATATACATGAAGCAAAAACTGATAGAACTGAAAAGAAAAATAAATAAATCCACAATTATAATTGGAGAGCTCAACAATCCTCACTCAATTTATGGAACACTTAGATAGAAAATCAGCAAAGATATAGAAGAACTCAAATACATCATCATTCAACAGAAGCTATGCAAATGTTTGTAAAACATTCCATCCGACAAAAGCAGAATAAACATTTTTTTCAAATGACCATACCACATACATGTGTTCTCTATTTGGTTGTGTCTAATCTGTTATTTACCCTTTTGTTCTGATCTGCTATAAACTTTTTCTTCATGTATTGATATAATGTATGTTCAGAAAATGAACAAATGTTAAATGTGCAGATTGATAACCCATGTAACCACCACCTGAGTCAATTATATTAACAACATTCCAGAAGCCTCTCTTACACTCCCTTTCTATTGTTATTCCTTCACTTCCCCCTTTGAGAATGACTATCCTGACTTCTGAAACTACAGATGAATTTTGTCTGTTTTAAAATTTTATGTAACTGGAATAAGGTAGTATATATTCTTTTGGTTCTGGCTTTTTTCACCCATAATCAGGTTTATAAGATACATTAATATTGTTGAAAGTAGCAATATTTATTTGTTAATATCTATTGCTGTAGAGTTCTACGTTGTATGGCCATAGCACAATGTATTTATCTGCTCTACTGTTGATGAACATTTAGGCTCTTTGCAGTTTGCAACTATTACAAATAGCTATGGACATTAGTGTGAACATGTCTTCTAACGCATATATGTATTTACTTATGTTTGTTATTTACCTAGAAGTGGAGTTGCTGATTTATACATGAAGCATATGTTGAACTTTCACAACAGCAAAAATCTTTTCCATAGAGGTTGCACCCATTTAAACACTCACTAACAATGCATAAGCATTCCTGTGTTGCATATCTTTGGCAACACTTGGTAATGTCCATCTTTTTTCTAAGTCTTTCTGTTGTATCTCATCATGGTTTTATTTTGTATTTCCCTATATACAAAGAAGGTTAAGCACCTTTTCAAAATTTTCAGCCTTTTGAATTTTCCCATTTGTGAAATGTTTGTTAATTATCCTGCCCGTTTTCCTAAATTTGATTGTCTTTTTCTTAGTGATTACTAAGTTTTTAAAAAATATATATATTCTGAACTCCAGCCCTTTTCTGTTATAATTATTGGAAATATCTTTTGCCATTCTCTCTTTTCACTCTAACAGGGTCTTTTGATAAACAAAAATTTCTCATTTTAAGTAAGTCCATTATCTTAATTATAAGTTCTGATATAAAGTAAAGCCTACAATTTTGTTCATCTTTGAGACTGTTTTCACTATTCTTATTCTGTTGTGCTTTCATATGTCTTCTAGAATTAGTTTGACAAGCCCCCTGTCCCAAAAGAGAAAACCCTGCTCTGCTCACTTCTCTTTCTACTTCCTTTCAAGCTAGGCATCCACAGTGGATGAGGCAAGCAAGCTTGAAAGAATATCAGAGCCTAAGCAGGGTAAGTAGGGACTACATACTTTATTATTAAAGACTATTTTTTAGGCCAGTTTTAGGTTTACAAAAAAATTCAGAGGAAGGTACAGAGATTTCCCATATACTCCCTGCACACACAGGCATAGCCACCCTCATTATGAACTTCATTCAGAAGAGGTACTTTTTTTTTAACCAAGGATGAGCCTACATTTATGCTTCATAATCACCCAAAGTCCATAGTTTACCTAAGGGTTCACTCATGGTGCTGTACATTAAGTGGGTTTGGACAAATGTCTAATGGCATGTATCCATTATTACAATATCATAGAGAATAGTTTCACTGCCCTAAGAATCCTCTGTGCTTTGCCTATTCATCTTTTCCTCTCATTCCATCCCCCACACCTGGCAACCAATGATCATTCTACTGTCTCCATAGTTATACCTTTTCCATAACGTCATCATAGAGTTGGAATCATACAGTATGCAGCCTTCTCAGACTGGCTTATTTCGCTTAGCAATATGCATTTAAGATTCCTCCATGTCTTTTCATGAGCTTGATGGCTCATTTCTTTTTAATACTGAATAATATTCCATTGTCTAGACTTACCACAGTTTATTCGCCTACTAAAGGACATCATAGTTGCTTCCAAGTTTTGGCAATTACAAATAAAACTGCTATAAACACCCACGTGCCGGTTTTTGGGCCGACATAAGTTTTCAGCTCCTTTGGGTAAATACCACAAAACACACTTGCTAGATCCTCTGTTAAGAGTATGTTTACTTTTGTAAGACTTGTGGGTTTTTCATCTTATGAACAATGTGCATTGTGTACCTGACTGCATTTCCCTTCTTTTTGATTTGTCCACTTGGCAACTCAAAGCCGACTTTGAAGGCCAACTTTGGTCACTGGGTACGGATGTGTGTGTTTTTTGCTTATGGCCTTCTATAATTCTTTCTTTTCTCATCATTTTGCTTCTTTATTTTCTGGATCATATGGCAATGCATGTTTAGTTTTGTAAGAAACTGCCAAACTGACTTCCAAAGTGGCTGTAACATTTTGCATTCCCAGCAGCAAAGTATGAGAGTTCCTACTGCTCCACATCCTCACCAGCATCTGATGCTGTCAGTGTTCCAGATTTGGGTCATTCTAATAGATGTGTAGTGGTATCTCACTGTTTTAACTTTCATTTCCCTGATGACATAAGATGTGGAGCATCTCTTCATATGCTTATTTGTCATCTGTATATCTTCATTGATGAGGTGTCTGTTAAGGATTTTGGCCCATTTTTTAATCTGGTTGTTTTCTTATTGTTGAGTTTTAAGAGTTCTTTGTATATTTTGGCTAAAAATCCTTTGTCAGATATGTCTTGCAAATATTTTCTCCCAGTATGCGGCTCATCTTCTAATTCTCTTTACGTGATTTTATTGTTTTTTGCAGAGCAGAAGTTTTAATTTTACTGAAGTTCTGTTTACCAATTATTACTTTCATGGATCATCTCTTTTGGTGTTGCCATGCTTATTTTATAGTCTCCATTTGATAATCTTTTTAAAGTACTTCAAGATCTGATTCTCCCATTTGTATGTCTGCTCTTTCTTTCTCATGACAAATTTTTATTCTCTTCATGCATTTCGTAGTTTTCATTACATATATATACTTTTGCATATATTTTGTATATATTTTTGTACTATATATAAATACGTATTTGTATAATACTCTAGATGATAAACTTTGTCTATAGAAATGTTGTATAACCTAGATTTTAGTATGTCCCTTCAAAGAAGTTTTACAATTGTTTCTGCCAGGTGTCTCCGAAGTATTAACAGCTCAGAATGCCTTTAAGCTTATGAATTCCTGAATCTTCCAGTTTTACCTTCAAACCCTCATTCCAAATTGAGCAGACTGGAGCTTCCCTGGTGGCACAGTGATTAAGAATCTGCCTGCCAATGCAAGGAACACGGCTTTGAGCCTTCGTCCAGGAAGATCCCACATGCCGCGGAGCAACTAAGCCCATGTGCCACAACTCCTGAGCCTGCACTCTCGAGCCTGCGAGCCACAGCTACTGAGCCCATGTGCCACAACTACTGAAGCCCGCATGCCTAGGGCCCATGATCCACAATAAGAGAAGCCACCACAATGAGAAGTCCACATACTGCAACAAAGAGTAGCCTCCACTTGCCGCAACTAGAGAAAGCCTGCGCACAGCAACAAAGACCCAATGCAGCCAAAAATAAATATAAATTAAATAAATAAATTTTAAAAAATTGAGCCGACCAGTAATTATGGTGTCTCACTGGTAAGGTATCAATAAAACTATAATCACTGGTACCTCATTAGAAACATTTTATTTTGTAGCCAATACTTAGAGTGAGGCAAACTACCCTTTGACAACGTAAGAACTTTTTTCCTAGTCCACCCATTCACTGGAATCCAATTTTATTCAAAGTGTAAGACCCTACATCCTACCTAGGATATATTTTATTCTTCTACCACATATAGATACTAAAACCTAAGCCCCGGGCTTCCCTGGTGGCGCAGTGGTTGAGAGTCAGCCTGCCGATGCAGGGGACACGGGTTTGGGAAGATCCCACATGCTGTGAAGCAGCTGGGCCCGTGAGCCATGGCTGCTGAGCCTGTGCGTCCGGAGCCTGTGCTCCGCAACGGGAGAGGCCACAACAGCGAGAGGCCCGCGTACCGCAAAAAAAAAAAAGAGAAAACCTAAGCCCCATGGTTATAGAGACCAGAAATCTCCACCTCCAGCCCCATCCTAAGGCAGTCAATGCTTCTGCTTGACATTCTCTGTTTCAATAACTTCATTTCTGGCCTATAGATTTCTCTTACATTCTTACAAGGGCAGCTATGCATTTAAATATTTTGTTTAAGCACTGTTACATTTTCTCCAGCAGTTCTAGCTGTTTTGCAACAGGAGATTTCCAGATTAACTAATGCACACATATTAGTAGGACTGGAAATCCTTTGGCCTTTCTCAGCCTGAGTTTCCTCATCTGACATAAGAATTAATAAGCTAAAATATATAAAATTTCTGGCACATAGATGATCGGTGAGAGGAAGTTACTACTTTATTATTATGCTATAATTATGTAACCTATTGCTGACCATATTTGTTTACCACTTCTATTATAGATAAGCACTTTAATATACAGCCTGAATGTAAATCTCTGCTCACTCATGATTATCTCCTTGGTTAAATGCCAAGAGAAATCGTTCCTAAGACTAAAGATATTTTCACATTTTTTAACACTCTTAAATATATACTTTCAAGCTGCCCTCCAAAAAAGATTTACCAAGCTGTATTCCCACTAGCAATGTATTTCTGTGCCCATTTTATCATATGTTGTCACTAACATTGGCTAATATAATTTCCAAAATGGTTTTTAAATTGATGCGTGAAAATGGTACTCTGGTTTAAGATTGACAATCCTTTGATTGTTACTCTATGGACTAAGCATGAAAAACCCTAATAAGGGGTACAGGTTATAGAATTCCCAATACGGGAAGATATTCTCTGTGACCCCAAATTATACCTAATTGTATAGAAAGGCAACAGATGAAACTTGGAGGTAAGGTTTAAAAAAAGTGCAAAGAGCTCTTATGGTTGCACAAGGGAGAGAAAGTTTAGAAAGTAAAATCAAGGTGATGCAAATTCGTGGCATGTGTGCCTTGACTACCATTTGTCACACTCACTAGACAGGCCTAACTGATCACAGAACTCCTCACTGAGCTTCAGAACAACCTCAGCACCCTTCTCAGTACAGTACTTCAAGCGGCAGTTGACTACGGTTGACCCATAAGATAAAGTTTCTGTACCTTCCCTGATTTAGTCGATTATAACTTTCAGGTCATGACAGGAAGAAGAGCTATATAAAATTTAATGTTGCTTTGTATTTAAACCAATCCAGTTTGCAGCTGGATACAAATGCTATTCTTTGACAGGTTTTGTTCACCTAGCACAGAGCCAGCCTCATTAGCACTGCTGGAAAATTCTCTCAGGGCAGGACAAAGGGAAAGAAATAATATCTGGAGTCCAGGAGATAATCTGAACAACAGTACCTGAGTTTCCCAGCTAGAGAGTGGGCTCCCAGAGGGAGGAAGAACGCAATCAGATGATCTCCAAACACAACCTGACCTTTAGCAAAGGCTATTTCCTCTGTGAAACCAAGAGGAAGGAGAGAGGGAGTGAACATCTGCTTCTGTTTTCTTCGTCTTTGACCTGAAAAGTTTCAGGTCACAGTCACCAGAACTCGACAACCTCAAATACTCTCAGGAAAAAAAAAAACAAGGGAGGGCTTCCCTGGTGGTGCAGTGGTTGAGAGTCTGCCTGCCGATGCAGGGGACACGGGTTCGTGCCCCGGTCCGGGAGGATCCCACATGCCGTGGAGAGGCTGGGCCCGTGAGCCATGGCCGCTGAGCCTGCGCGTCCGGAGCCTGTGCTCCGCAACGGGAGAGACCACAACAGCGAGAGGCCCGCGTACCGCAAAAAAAAAAAAAAAAAAAAAAAAGTGGAAAAAACCCAAGGGAGTTCCCAAATGGCTCCCAGACACTGAAGATTCTCAATACATGGAGAGTTTACTTTTCACCTCAGCATCAGCTCTCCATGGAGAGGAGCTCCCCAGGGGGTCCCTGAAACAGAGGTGTCAATCCAAGAGCCCTGGGAGAGGGTTTCTTTTTGGTCTGGGGCTCAGGTTTTCTGACAGAGAGGCTGATTTATAAGCTCGTTAACTGCTACACAAGGAGCCCACCTAGATCACAGTCATTAACAAGCCAATCTGACAGCACTGGAGTCCCCCTCTCCATCATTCGTTCTTCCACTTTTAGCATCTCATGCTCCAGGGCTACTACACAGGTTGACTGCTAATGTAATATTAAGACAGTCAATAAAATGACCTATATATTATAAAATTTAACCACTACCAAGGGAACTTTCCCAATACAAAGAAATAGATGTATAATTCTCCTTCATCCAACCTAAACATTTATACAGTTAGCCCAGCCTATACTTTCTGGATCTTTGAGCCAATCAGATCACTTCTCACAACCTGTTTTCCCCCAACATTGGCAATATTCCTTTCTATTATGAGCAAAGTCCTTTATCCTAGCATGTACATCTCTATCATGCAAGATACACTCTCTCATTACGCTTTGATATGTATGAGTATACACGTGTACACACACACACACATGCACGTGTACACACACACACACATGCACATGCGCACACACACACACACACCCTTCTCTACCTTGTCCAGGTCCTGCTGCTTCTTATGTCCCACTTGTAGCCAAGACAGGGCCATCATTCCACTGGGATGGGAAGAGCTTTTACATGGTGAGGGCAGACAAAGAAAGGGCCCAGGGAACCTCAAGATGAGGAGGGGTCTGTCCTCTGGGTGCATTATTTTAAAGACAATCAAAAGTTTACACTGCAAAGATTAACACCGCGTAGTGTAACTCCTCTACTTAAAGAATGTCTTCTATACTAAAGAATCACTTTCTCCTCCTTCACCCTCAAGTTTAATTTTTAAAGGCCCCTTTCCATTCTTAGCATCCATTGTCTTTCATATGCTAGTCTCTGGGAAAAGGAAGTAAAAACACATCAAGGCACATACACATGCTCTTATCCATCCCTACTGCTCTGCATGAAAATCTCCTTAGCCTTCTCTCTCTGGTTAAGTGCTCCATGAAAATGTGGACCATGCCTTAGGCATTTCTCTGTATGTTTCTTCTATCATCTACTACAAGCCACATGTCTGCCTTCCTGCTGTACTGTGAGCTTATTGAGGGCAGGGAACCTTGCTTCCAATCTTCTTTTCTCCAGCATTTAGCCCACGGTTAGGCACTTGGATGGTATGGATTAAATTTTGCTGGATTGTTAGATGAATGAATCCTCACGATGGTATCTTTCCCTAATATCCATTAAGAATTTTAGAATATGGGAGAGTGGCCAAGATGGTGGAGTAGAAGGACCCTGAGCTCAACTCTTCTCACAAGCGCACCAAAATCACAACTAACTGCAGAACAACCATCAGTGAAAAGGACTGAAACTAACCAGAAAAGACCTTCTACAATTAAAGACATAAAGAGGGAGCCACAATGAGATGGGTAGGAAGGGAAGACGCGTGATATAATCAAATTCCATACTCCCCCCGGTGGGTGACCCACAAACTGGAGAATAATTATATTGCAGAGGTTCTCCCACAGGAGTGAGAGTTCTGAGCCCCACATCAGCTCCCCAGCCCAGCATCAGGAAGATGAGCCCCCAGAGCATTTGGCTCTGAAGGCCAGCAGGTCTTAACTGCAGTTCGCCACAGGACTGGGGGAAATAGAGACGTCATTCTTAAAGGATGCACACAAAATCTCATATACACCGGAACCAAGGACAAAAGCAATAGTTTCATAGGAGCCTGGACCTGACCTACCTGCTGGTCTTGGAGTGTCTCCTGGGGAGGCAGCGGGGGGAGCAGAAGCTCACCTTGGGGACAAAGACACTTGCAGCAGAGGTAACAGGGAGTATTCACTGGCATGAACTCTCCTGGCAGCTAATATTTTGGGTCATCGGCACCAAGACCTGGCCCCACCCAACAGCCTGTAGGCTCCAGTTCTGGAATGCCTCAGGCCAAACAAGTAACTGGGTGGGGACACAGCCTTACCCATCAGCAGACAGGCTGCCTAAGGTCTTCCTGAGACCACAGCCACCTCTAGACATGCCCCTAAACATGGCCTTGCCGGTCGAGGGCCAAGACGCAGTTCCACCCACCAGTGGGCAGGCACCAGCCCCTCCTGCCAGAAAGCCTGCACAAGCCTCTAGACAAGCCTCACCCACCAGGGGGCAGACACCAGGAGCAAGAAAACTATGATCCCACAGCGTGCAGTGCTCATAAACTCAGGCTAGACCCTACCCTGGAATGAGCTGGCCCCTGGCCTTGGGTAACATGAGGGGAGTGCACTGCTGGGATGCACAGGACGTCTCCTACAGAGGGCCACTTCTCAAATGTTGAGAACAATAACTAACCTACCACATACATAAAAATACAAACAGCAATTTAGACAAAATGAGGCGGCAGAGGAATATGTACCAGACAAAAGAACAAGATAAAATCACAGAAGAAGAAATAAGTGACGTGGTGATATGCAACAGACTCAAGAAAGAGTTCAGAGTAATAATTGTAAAGATGGTCAAAGAACTCAAGAGGAGAACGGATGCACAGAGCGAGAAGTTAGAAGTTTTTAACAAAGAGTTAGAAAATATAAAAAATAACCAGAGTTGAAGTATGCAATAACTGAAATGAAAAATACACTAGAAGGAATCAATACTAGACTAAATGATGCAGAAGAACGAATCAGTAAGCTGAAAGACAGAGTCATAGAAATCACTACTACAGAACAGAAAAAAAAGAAAAAACTATGAAAAGAAATGAGGACAGTATACGAGACCTCTGGGACAACATCAAGCACATTAATATTCACATTATAGGGGTCCCAGGGGAAGAGAGAGAGCAAGGGCCTGAGAAATATCTGAAGAGATAACAGCTGAAAACTTCCCTAGCCTGGGGAAAAAAACAGTCACCCAAGTCCAGGAAGTGCAGAGAGTCCCATACAGGATGAAACCAAAGAGGAACACACCAAGACACACTGTTACCAAAATGACAAAAAAGCAAAGATAAAGAGAGAGTATTGAAAACAAAAAGGGGAAAGCCACAAATAACATACAAGGGGACTCCCATAAGATGATCAGCTGATCTTTCAGCAGAAACTCTGCAGGCCAGAAGGGAGTGGCACAATACATTTAAAGTGATAAAAGGGAAAAACCTACAACCAAGAATGCTCTATCCAACAAGGCTCTGGTTCACATTTCATGGAGATATCAAAAGCTTTACAGACAAGCGAAAGCTAAAAGAATTCAGCATGACCAAACCAGTTTTACAACAAATGCTAAAGGAACTTCTCTAGGCAGAAAAAAAAAAAAAAGGCTACAATTAGAAACAAGAAAATTACGAAATGGAAAAGCTCACCAATACAGGCAAACATATAGTAAACGTAGGAAATCATCCACACACAAACTAGTAGGGAGGTTAAAAGACAAAAGTAATAAAATCATCTGTATACACAATAAGTAGTTAAGGGATATGCAAAACAATTACATGTAAAATATGATGTCAAAAACAGTACTCATAAGGAGAGGAGAGTACAAATGCAAGGTATTTAAAATGCATTTGAAATTAAGAGATCAGCAACTTAGGGCAATCATATATATATACAGATTGCTATACCAAAACCTCATGGTAACCACAAACCAAAAATCTATAACAGATATACACACAAAAAAGAAAAAGGAATCGAAACAGAACACTACGGGTATTCAAATCACAAGTGAAGAGAACAAAAGAAGGGGGAAAAAGACCTAAAAACAAAATTCAAAACAATTAACCAAATGGCTATAAGAACACACATATCAATAATCCTTTAAACGTAAACAGACTAAATGCTCTAAAAGACACAGACTGGCTGAATGGATACAAAAACAACACTCATAAATACGCTGCCTGAAAAAGATGCACTTTATATCTAGAGAAACATACAGGCCAAAGGTGAGGGGATGGAAAAAGGTATTCCAGGCAAACGGAAATCAAAAGAAAGCTGGAGTAGCAATACTTATATCAGACAAAATAGACTTTAAAATAAAGAGACAAAGAAGGATACTACTACATAATGATCAAAGGATCGATCCAAAAAGAAGCTATAACAATTGTAAATATATATGTACCCAACATAGAAGCACCTCAATATATAAGGCAAATGTTAACAGACTTAAAAGGAGAAATTGAGAATAAAGCAATAACAGTGGGGGACTTTAACACCCCACTTACATCAATGGACAGATCATCCAGATGGAAAATCAATAAGGAAACACAGGCCTTAAATGACACAATAGACCAGATGGACTTAATTGATATTCATAAGGAATTCCATGCAAAAGCAGCAGAATACACATTCTTTTCAAGTGCACATGGAACATTCTCCAGGACAGATCACATCTTGGGTCACAAAACAAACATTGGTAAATTTAAGAAAATTGAAATCATATCAAGCATCTTTTCCGACCACAATGCTATGAGATTTGACAAGAGAAAAAAAAAACCTGCAAAAACACGAACACGTGGAGGTTAAACAATGTGCTACTAAACAGCCAATGGATCACTGAAGAAAACAAAGAGGAAATCAAAAAATACCTAGAAACAAATGAAAATGAAAACAGAAAAATCCAAAACCAATGGGACATAGCAAAAGCAGTCCTAAGAGGGAAGTTTATAGCAATACAAGCTTACCTCAGGAAATATGAAAATTCTCAAATAATCCAACAATACATTAAAAGGATCATGCACCATGATCAAGTGGGATTTATCCCAGGGGTGCAAGGATTTTTCAATATCCACAAATCAATCAGTGTGATACACCACATTAACAAATTGAAGAATGAAAACCATATGATCATCTCAACAGAGGCAGAAAAATCTTTTGACAAAATTCAACATCCATTTATGATTAAAAAAAACTCTCCAGGAAGTGGGCATAGAGGGAACATACCTTAATATAATAAGGGCCATATATGACAAACCCACAGTTAACATCATACACAATGGTGAAAAGCTGAAAGCATTTCCTCTAAGATCAGGAACAAAACAAAGATGTCCACTCTTGCCACTTTTATTCAACACAGTTTTGGGAGTCCTAGCCACAACAATCAGAGAAGAAATAAAAGGAATCCAGAACAGAAAAGAAGTGAAACTGTCATTGTTTGCAGATGACATGATACTATACATAGAAAATCTGAAAGACGCTACCAGAAAACTGCTAGAGTTTACCAATGAGTTCAGTAAAATCACAGGATACAAAATTAATATACAGAAATCTGTTGCATTTCTATACAGTAACAATACAATTTCAGAAAGAGAAATTAAGGAAACAATCATATTTATCATTGCATCAAAAATAATAAGATATCTAGGGATAAACCTACCTAAGGAGGCAAAAGACCTGTACTCTGAAAACTTTAAGACACTAATGAAAGAAATTGAAGACATCACAAACAGATGGAAAGATATACTGTGTTCTTGGATTGGAAGAGTCAATATTGTTAAAATGACCATACTACCCAAGGCAGTCTACAGATTCAATGTAATCCCTATCCATTTACCAATGGCATTTTTCAGAGCACTAGAACAGATTTTTTTAAAATTCATATGGAAACATAAAACCCTGCATATCCAAAACACTCTAGAGAAAGAATAACGGAGCTGAAAGAATCACACTCCCTGACTTCAGACTATGCTACAAAGCTACAGTCATCAAAATAGTATGGTACTGGTACAAAAACAGATGCATAATCAATGGAACAGGATAGAGAGCCCAGAAATAAACCCATGCACTTATGGTCAATTAATCTACCACAAAAAAGGCAAGAATATACAATGGAGAAAAGACAGTCTCTTCAGTAAGTGATGCTGGGATAACTGAACCGCTACATGTAAAAGAAAGAAATTAGAACATTATCTTACACCATACACAAAAATAAACTCAAAATGGATTAAAGACCTAAATGTAAGACTGCATACTATAAACCTCCTAGAGGAAAACAGGCAAAACACTCTTTGACATAAATGGCATCAATATTTTTTTGGATCTGTCTCCTAGAGTAATGGAAACAAAAGCAAAAATAAACAAATAGGACTTAATTAAATTTAAAGCTTTTGCACAGCAAAGGAAACCATAAACAAAAAGACAGCCTACTGAATGGGAGAAAACATTTGCAAATGATGCCGACAAGGGGTTAATTTCCAAAATATACAAATAGCTCATACAGCTTAATATCAAAAAAAACCCCAAACAACTCAAGCAAAAAATAGGCAGAAGACCTAAACAGACATTTCTCCAAAGACAACATACAGATAGCCAATAGGCACATGAAAAGATACTCAATATTGCTAAGTATTAGAGAAATGTAAATCAAAACTGCAATGAGGTATCACTTCACACAGGTCAAAATGGCCATCATAAAAAAGTCTACAAATAACAAATGATAGAGAGAGTGTGGAGAAAAAGGAACCCTCCTACACTGTTGGTGGGAATGTAAACTGGTGCAGCCACTATGGAGAACGGTATGGAGGTTCCTTAAAAAACTAAAAATAGAGTTATCATATGATCCACTAATGCCACTCCTAGGCATGTATCAGAGAAAACTCTAATCTGAAAAGATACATGCACCCCAATGTTCATAGCAGCACTATGTACAATAGCCAAGACATGGAAGCAATCTAACTGTCCTTTAACAGGTGAATGGATAAAAGTGTGGTATATAAAAATACAATGGAATATTATTCGATCATAAAAAGGAATGAAATAATGCCATTTGCAGCAACATGGATGGACCTAGGAATTATCATATTAAGTGAAGTAAGTCAGAAAAAGACAAATATGACATGATATCACTTATATGTGGAATCTTTTAAAAATTATACAAATGAACTTGCCTACAAAGCAGAAATAGACTCACAGAAATAGAAAACAAATTTATGGTTACCAAAGCAGAAAGGGGGGATGAAGGATAAATCAGGAGTTTGGGATTAACATATACACTACTATATATAACACAGATAAACAACAAGGACCTAGTGTATAGAACAGGGAACTATATTCAATATCATGTAATAACCTATAATGGAAAAGAATCTGAAAAAGAATAGAGATAACTGAATCACTTTGCTGTATACCTGAAACTAACACAACATTGTAAATCAACTATACTTCAATTCAAATTTTTTTTAATTAAAAAAAAAATCTTAGAATATGAATGCTGGAGGCAACCACAAAACTCATATTGTTCCATCTCCTCCTTTTAAAGAGGAGGCCTACAGAGAAGTGACTTAGTTAAGGCCACACAGTGAGTAGACTAGAATAGCCTACCTATGTCTAGACTCACAGCCCAGTTCTCCTTCCACTGAAGGATATTTTTTTTATTCATTCATGGAAGAAATATGTACTGAGCATCCATTGCTCCATGCCCTACAGACACTATGGTGAAAAAGAAAGAGTTTCTTCCTCATGGGCTCACAGTCTAGGGGGAATACAGCTAAGTATTCAGATAAGTAAACAGCCCAGGATCATGGGAAGGCAATGGGGATGACTCATGAAAATTGGGGTCAAATCCTGACTTTATTTATAATGTCAACATTGTTCATCAAGGATTTTGGGTCCCAGTTTTCTTTTTTAATGTTGCATCAAAACATTATTTATCTTGATTCCTGAGTTTCTTGGCAGCTCCTCATATTTTGTCTCTGAGGCAAGTACCTCCCTCACCTCACCCTAGTCTTGGCCTTGTAAGGAAAAAAAATTTTAATGAGGAACAAAACAAACGACCAAGCTTCTGTGACATGCATCTTCAGAGAACCTTTATGATTTTCTACAGTTGCCCATCTATTTCTGAATGGGAGGAGATTTTATACTTTGGAGCATGGACTTGTTAATTAATTGTCTCATTGCTGAGACTACATATCGTTCCCCGATTAAAAAGTCATTTCTTAAAATGTGCCAATTTATTAGATAATTTTTGTAGGCCTCAACTAATCATGCAAAATCATTTCATTTTAAGTAAATTCTCATAACTGCTGGCAGCTTAGATGACCAACATCCACCCCGAGATGCGGGTCACAAGGGGGACACCATGGAGCTGATTAAAGACACTATTACCAAGTAAAATAGAACTTATGTTCATATATTAATATCAATGCTATTCCTCTGAAGTTGTTCAATACTGTGTTATTACCAATGATGACAATGGCATAAACATGAAGATAAATAAAAAGAATACAAGTAAGAAAATAAAACTAAGCAAAAATGCCAAGTTACCATGATGGATAGGCAATTACCAAAGGCCACTGACAACACAGCAAGTCTGCAGATCATACTGTTAGTGGCTTAAATCCCAATATCATACAATGCACTCCCCACGCTGAAGCTGCTTACAGATGCCCCCTGATTCTAAGGTGACTCTTTGATCCAGTAGTTAGAACTAAGGGCAAAGAGCCAGATTTACAGCTCATGTGCTGGCATCACCACTAGCCTGCAGAATTATCTTGGGCAAGCAGTTTGACCTCTCCATGTGTCAATCACACAGCTATGTGGCTCTTACATGGCTTCCCTCCCTGGAACTTGCTGGAAAAAGGATTCTATAATCAAAAAATAATAAGACTTTCTTCTAAAGAACTGAAAAGTATCAGGTTACAGTGCTCAAAGAGGACCCATCCAGACCCATTTTGCAGGGTGGATATAATGAATGACCAGTGAAGGTTACAATTTCATGATGAGCCCTCAGCACGACAGAGAATTCAGTGGCAATTTAAAACAATTAACCTACATCAGTGTTAAAACAAAAAGAAGGCAAGTAAGAAAATAAAACTTGTTTATGTTAATGGTGTTAATGGCTGATCTCAATTCATATGTTAAGCCTCATGGGATACCGGCATTGATTCTTTTGTCAAAACAAACCATCTGCCCACCTTCAAATACCAGCAAGCCACTTATTAGCTGTAAAACCTTACACAAGTAATTTAAGATCTGTGTCAGTCTCATCTCATAGCTCCACCGATCTTCATGGGGTTTTCCTGAGGATTAAAGAAGATCATGTGCATACAAAGCACTTAGTACAGCGCCAGGTACCTAGGAAACCTGTGGCAAATGTGAGTGAGGAGGAAAAGGAGAGAAAAAGAAAATGATGCTTTATGTTTCACTTTAGTCTTCCTCACAGTACGGAGAACGATACCCAGCAGAGGAGACATGAATAGATGTTTGGATGAATAATGAGTGCTAATATGTTCCAAGTCCTATACTAAAGAGAAGAAAAAGAGAGCAAGGAAGAAAGGAGGGATCAAGAAAAATACATAACCCCTATCTTTGGGGGTCAGGCTATTGGTTACTATCCCCAAGTCCATATACACTTTAATTTCTGACCACTTCTTATACACAAAATAGCCCATCAGGTACACTGCCCAGAGCTTTGTCCCTTCAGAAAATTATTCCTTGTCACTGTCTTTCAAGCCCAATCTCAAGACTGCAATGCAGCTGTCATCATTTTCAACTTGGCCTCATACACCATGTCAACCCACCCATGAACCAAGTGTGGCTTTTTCCCTACTTTATCAGTTGGTCATAAAGGATACCCCATAAGGAATTCCCTGGTGGTGCAGTGGCTAGGGCTCTGTGCTTCCACTGCAGGGGATACGGGTTCAATCCCTGGTCGGGGAACTAATACCTCACATGCCGCATGATGCAGCCAAAAAAACAAAAGGATGACCCATATAGCCAGAAGTATAAGCTGAGGAAGGGGCCCTAGTGCAACACCGGTGGAGAACATAGATTTCTGGGCTACCTGCTTATGAAATTTGCTTGTGCTCAGTCCCAGGTATACCACTTCTATCTTATACGGTACTGCTGGGCCCTCTCACCCTCATTACTTGGTAAGCATGACAGCTAATGATGGGCAGTTTGGGACTCATGGTATCCTGGTGTAACCCATGGTCGACCACTACCAGGGTCCAGTAATATGGCAGGAATTGTCTTCCAAAAGGGGTATAAAGGCATATCATGCTTGCTCCAGACCCCCACAGAGACTGCTGTGCTTCTCCCACTGGGGCTTGGCATAAGCTCCATGGCATCTTTTCCTGTTGTTGACACCACTCACACCCTAAGGTCCTCCAGGTTGTATGGACCGAATAGCAGGTTGCTTGCACTATAGCCTGGTCCTGCTACAGAGCACTTTCCCGCACTGGGCCCCACGCAGAGCTAGCAGCCTTTTGCGTCATTTGATATATGGGCTGGAACAATATTCTCCGCTATGGGGTATGTTGCCTTCAGAACTCAAAGAGGACTGCCAGACATTTAGTTTCCTTTGTAGTGATAGGAAGTGCAAGGTGATAGGAAGGCCAAGTCAAGCCCTGTGTCCAGTGGTTCTCAAAGTTTGTCATTCCCCTTTCCCCAGTGCATTAGTTACCAGGATAAGTGGCCAGAAGTCTCTGTGGGAAAAGACTAGGGAAATCATTCTTATGTATACTTACTATGGTTTTACAGGGTCCTTCTTCCCAGAGACTCAACCTCCTCTTCTGGCAACGGAAAACTGGACCAAGTTTGAAAACTGGTCAAACGATCAAGACTTTTTATTGGGGCACCTGTCCCCAACCTCCTGAGACTTCTGTCGATGACACCCTTGCTGAATGAGTAGCACACATGCTGGCACCCATCTAGTTTATCTCCAGGGACCCTATGCTCCACTAAGCATATTACTATTCTCTTTGGGTCAGATCCTTTTCACCACCATTGACCCTGCCACTCATTATGATCACTGCATTCCTCTGGCTTCTGACAATTACACTACATCACCGGGTTTCTATTTGTTTCAAGGGCTCTATCATTCCCATTGCTATCAGTGAGCCTAGCTCTGCAATGGTATCGCCTACCGTCAGATCTGGCTTTAGAAGAGAGCCATTTTATCCATATGTTAACCCACACTTATGCTGTGGCTAAGAATTCAGCAGGAAACGTAGGAGACTGGAGAAAGTATTTTTTGTGAACAAGTCAGAGTTCTATGACATTTTTTATCCCCTCTGTTCCCCCTTATCATTTAGCTGCCCCAACAGAGATTGATATGAGTCATTCAGAGTTCTGCAAAAACCTTGGACCATTGTCAGACTCACAATTAAGGAGTCTAGAGGCTTTGGCTATAAGCTTGAGGCAGCGGGGCAGAGAGAAATCTAATTGCATTGGACTCTAATTGCCCATCCACAAAAGGCAGCAGACAAGTACACATTTTAAAAGGTCTCCGGGGTGCCACACATGAACCACAGGGGAGAAGAAGAGAACTGACCCTCGGTTTTCTCTAAATCCTGACCTAAATCACTGTCTGGAAGAGTAAGAAGATATTAGGGAGCAGGGTCAACCATGTATTCCCTGGAAATGATGGAGAAGATATAAAAGATGAAAGAGCATCACCAGCTTCACAGGAAGCACAAATTATCCCAGGATGTGGGGTGTCCAAAAAACCCACCACTGGCTCCCAAGAAAAGGAGTCAGCTGTGATTGTTTGCTAAGCCCAAGAGAAAGTCAACTCCAAACATGCATCAAGGGCAGAAGAAAGAAGAAACCAATGCCAATCTCCTAAACTCTTTCTTGCCTTTTACTAGTCCCCCTACCCAGCTCCCTTAGACTAGCTAGCTAGGGATCCAGTTGGAAGTAAGAGACTAAGAAAGAGGTAGAGAAATTGAGAAGCCAACCAGGCCCCCACCTCCAAAATTCACCCTTCCTGCTGGAACGGTCAGCCTGAAACAGGAGGGAAGGGGGCAGGGCACAACCTTTAAAAGAATGACATAGCCCGAGGACACAACATAAACTGATTAGAACCAAATAGGTCCAAGATGGCAGATAAGTCAACTTCCACTAGATCTTGAGCCTCAGTGTACACTCATTGTAACACATCAGCAAGCTAAATGACACACCTACAGGCTCCATGACAGTTCCAAGGCCGTCCACAAAGGTCAAAAAGGGGGCAGTGGCCCAATTCCTGGAAATCCCCACCCCATTCCCAAAATAGCTAGAATACTCCTCCCACTTATTAGCCTATGAAATTACCCACCCCTATAAAAACTGAGAATCCCATACCCTGGGGCCTCTCTCACCTTCCGAGATGGTCCATGTGGAGTGTGTTTCTCCCACGGCCTCTCACCTTCTGAGAAGGCCCACACTCTGTGGAGTGTGTTTCTCTCTAAATAAATCCACTTCTTACCTATCACTTGGTCTCTCAATGAATTTTTTCTATGATGAGACATCAAGAACCTGAGCTTCGGGCTTCCTTGGTGGCGCAGTGGTTGAGAGTCTGCCTGCCGATGCAGGGGACACAGGTTTGTGCCCCGGTCCGGGAAGATCCCACATACCACGGAGCGGCTGGGCCCGTGAGCCATGGCCGCTGAGCCTGCGCGTCCGTAGCCTGTGCTCCGCAACGGGAGAGGCCACAACAGTGAGAGGCCCGCGTACCACACACACACACAAAAAAGAACCTAACCTTCATTAAGTCCTGAGACCAGGTGTGTGATCTCAATTAAAAGACCATGGGTTCAAGTCCCAACCTAAGTTGCACAGTTTCAAGCCCAGGCCAGAGTGGAGGAGGGGGAAAAAGTTAACCTTGAGGTTCCAAGTCTTTCCTATTTTATGGGACAAGACATATTAATTGCTGAACTGAGACTTCTTGGGGAACTAAAAGGTCTAGTGAGGTTTTTATAATCTAAGAGCACAAAGATATGCTACAGGACCTGCCTGATCACACCCAGAGGCCTAGGAAGATCTACTGACACTGAGAGTGTACTTGTGTTTGTGTACACTGGTGTAAAGGAGGGTGAGGATAGGAGACAGTGCACAAAATAAAGTTGTTTTTTGATTGTGCTCTCTGAGTCCCACCCATTTAACCTGTCAATTAATTTACACATGATTTAACTTTTCTTAAAATTAATTTTTGATCAAATATATTTTGTAGCTACCATCTTGAGCTCACAACAGTGGTCTCTTCCTATCCTCTGGAAGGGGAGACCTTCAATTCTTGGAAAATTTATATTGATTTCCTCCTCTACAATAAGAAGTGGATCTTCAGCTCTGAGACCACTGTTGTCTGGTGTCATTTTTTTCTTGCAGCTACTTCTGAAAAAACAAATTCTATTGAATTGTATACTTTATATATCTCAGGGCTCTGGGTTTATTATCCATCAAACACTATGTAACTTGTTTTGAGATATTTCTCATAGCTTTTCTGTGGGTTTTCCAGTCCTGGGAGGGAAAACAGAATGAAGTTCTGGAGTTCTCAAATTCCCTCTTCTAACATGTAGGTAACAGAGGCAGGACGACTTTGATAAAACATGATGACTCTTTTATGTCATAATAAAACTGTTAAGTCTTTCCAGAAATCCTCACACTAGGGACTTTTCTCTTCCCTAATAATAGGAGAACAGATAAATAAAGCCATTAAATAAGTTTCCTGTCTGTGCACCAAAAACTGAAAATCTTTGGGGACGGGGATGGGGAGAGGGATATTGGATGACCCAGACTTCTCCAAGACAGCTAGATTTTATTACCTCCATTTTACCCATGAGTCATTTAATAGAGAGGTGAGCAAACCTAATCGCTTTTTTTAATCCCAGTACACGATGCAATGGCCAGCACCCAATAAACGCTCATATTTGTTACATGAATGGCAGCTGCAATTACAGATTCAGTACCAGGATACCAGCTAGAGTACCAGAGTGCTAGGGAGGACACGCTAAGCAGAACCAGAAGGTTAAAGCAATTATGCTAAATCATCACATCACATCCTCCTAAAACATCACATTATGATTTTTAATAATATATCATTATATGAAATGATCTTGTTTATTTTTAATAAATATACTGATTTTATCTTACAAATACATATATTATGTATTTATATATATGTATACACCTAGTTCAAAGGTTAGCACCTCCAGCAAGTATTAAACACACACACTCTTCCTCCCCCTTACATCTGTGTTTAACCTCTAGGAACAAACAATCTACCTTGCTAACCAATTTCATCCCCTAGTCTTAGGCCAAAACAAACAAACAAAAGTGATTCAGGTGTATCTGATTTATTCAGGGCCTGCTGGGGAGTGGGGTGGGATGGATGTGAGGGAGGGAAGTTGGATAGAGCAGGGAAGTTGCTAAGCAGGAATGTGGTACCTGGTAAAGTCTAACCTTGGACTGAGAGAGAGAGGTGGGGGAGTGGCGGTGGGGGGGGGGGCGTGCTCTGAAGCATAAATCACACCAGAGAGTGTTTTCCCCTTGAGGCCCTATCAGTCACTGGCTGCTCCTGGCCGTGAGGCAGGATGGGGACTGTAAACTCTTGGGATGGACTCAGGCAAGTTCAAGGCTCCAGAGGAGACTCCTGTTAGCCACAACACTTGCAGCTACCAGGGGAGGGGTGCTTTGGAAGGTAAAGAGGATCTGGGCAGAGTCAAAACAGCCAATGACCATCTTCTTTATCTACTGTGAAGTCTATAGGATCATCAAGTCCTTGAGATCAGGCACTGGTCTTGTTGATTTTTTTTTTTTTAACTTCCTACATCCCTCAGCACAGGACCTAGAGGGCTGGGACCCACTCTTCCTCCTCTTCTCAGGCTGTTTGGGAAGAATCTTTGAGATGGGAGTGGAGATCTTCCTGCAGAAGCACACAACCTCTCGCAGTTTTAGCTGTCTACTGGAAATTCAGGAAACTAAATCTCTCCATGTGCTGCACTGAGGCATGTCTGTGGTCCCCAGGCTGACTTCTATCACCACCCATCACTCTAAGGAGCAGTGAGTCAGGCTCCAGCAGTTTTAATGGGAAATCTCAGCCCCTCTTGGTGAGCAGCCAACACAGTAGCAGCCATCTTCACTGGACACCTGGGGAGATATTTGTTCACAGTAAAACCCCAGACTTCCCGGAAAGCTTCTGTGCTCAGAAGCTGCCTGACTGGGTCTCTCCGACACTGCTCATGGAAGTGTAAATGGGTAGGACCACTGTGAAAAGCAGTTCATCAACAATAAACATAGCCAACATTGACTAAACACTTACTCTGTGCCAGAAACCATACTAAGTGCTTTACACACTGACATTACATCCTCATGACAACCTTATGAACTAGGGTTATTATTACCATCCTTGTTTTCTGTGTTGTTTTTTTTTTACGCAGGCCTCTCACTGTTGTGGCCTCTCCCATTGCGGAGCACAGGCTCCGGACGCGCAGGCTCAGCGGCCATGGCTCACGGGCCCAGCCACTCCGTGGCATGTGGGATCTTCCCGGACCGGGGCACGAACCTGCGTCCCCCGCATCGGCAGGCGGACTCTCAACCACTGCGCCACCAGGGAAGCCCTATCCTTGTTTTCATATGAAGAGTTTTTTTAATTGTTCATACAATTTGAATTACTGGGTCAAAGAGTAAGAATTTCTCTTTAGGAAACAATGCTTAATACAAAAGACCTTTACCCACAAAGAAGTTTACCAATGTAATATTTATCATAGAAAAAAACCAAAACAAAACAGGGAGTAACATGCAAACATCCAATGAAAGGGAAAAGTTTACTTCACAGTACCTCTAAACAAGAGAATTTTATGTAGCCATTAAGGTCATGTTTATGAGGATCTGCAATAAAAGTGAAAAAAATTAATGACATAAAAAGATACAAGATTTTCTGTTCAGAATGATCACAATGATGCAAACTTAAAACCACGCACAGAGGGTTTTCTGGCTCAAGGTGGCAGAGTGAATATGCAACATTATTTTCACTGTAACAGGAAGTACTGGTGGTCTTTGAAATCTCAGATTATAAAAAATTTTAAAAAGTAAAACCACATATATTAAGTTGGGAAAATTCAATGTGAGCCTAGAAGCTTGTAAACAAGTATCTTTTTAAGCCCTTTCACTGACATGACTCAAGAGGTAGTGTTTTGCTCACCCCCACTACTCAGGCAAACTCATAAAGTCCAGATCTCCAAACCCTTCTTTCATTGAAAGGGCTCCTTACACTACTCCTTAAACAGCATTCTCATACATATTGGGATAGGAATAAAATCAGAATCAGGCAGGATCACCATGTTACTGCTTAGGAAGTGGACGTGGTAAAAAGCAAAGGAGTCAGCTTAAAGGTGTCCCACTGCCCAGTGTGAGTGTCAAAAAGGGAATAATAATGATAGTTGATTGAAAAATTGTGAACCTCCATAAGACCATGACTGCATAATGGCACACAAAAGAGATTGTAAAGCATACGAAAAGGGAGTTGTAATACGAAACACAAATCAATAGGGCATACTTTTTTTTTATCATTTTAATACATAACAGTGTATTAACACACATTTGAGTCTTTACTTTTTTTAAGTGCGTTTTCACTTAAAAAGCATACACACAAATTTGTTAAGTCTAAACTCCAAAACAGAGGAATATGGTCCCCAGTAAGACAGAGACAATTTCAGGAAGGATGATCAGTGCCAACAGTCATTCACAACAACCAAGTGGAAGGAGACGTCTGCTCTTCATTAGCATCAACGATCAGACACAATTACTAATTAAAAAGACAGTCCAGCCGAGCACCCCAAGATGATAAATAAGCTGCATTTCAAAGACTAAGAGGAACTAAGCGGGCTTGACTCCTTATCTCCTAGAAGATTAAACTTCAAGCTGACCCTATTAATTATAATGAGGTTCTGGTAAGGTATATATAAATTTCCAATAACTTTAGCTTACCAGAAAAATATATCCTGGGCTTCCCTAGTGGCGCAGTGGTTGAGAATCTGCCTGCCAAGGCAGGGGACACGGGTTCGAGCCCTGGTCTGGGAAGATCCCACATGCCGCAGAGCAACTGGATCCGTGAGCCACAACTACTGAGCCTGCGCGTCTGGAGCCCGTGCTCCACAACAGGAGAGGCCGCGATAGTGAGAGGCACGCGCACCGCAATGAAGAGTGGCCCCCGCTCGCTGCAACTAGAGAAAGCCCTCGCACAGAAACGAAGACCCAACACAGCCAAAAATAAATAATAAATTAATTAATTAAAAAAAAAAAAAGAACTATATCCTGATGGCAGGACAATGGGATAGAGAATGGTGGCCAGGTAAAACATAAAGGGCACACCATTTGGGGTTAAGAAACCAGATTCAAAAAAAGCTTAAAATCCATATGAAAGGCAGAAATCACAGCATAATAAATAAATCCTGATCGTGAAGCGGGATTTGGCCTAATGATGGGTGACTTGGGTTTGAATCAACTTGGACCTCATAACCAATGCCCACATGCTAACCAACTGGACACCAATCCAGATTCTAAAACTTCTATTGATCTAAAATACTATTTTTTTTTTGAGGCTGGTAAATACCACTGTAATACTAGGAAGATGTCAAGCATTATCTAGCAAAACTACTGCAACCTTAAGAAGGTAAACTTTGGAAGAAATAGAAAGACAAAGCCTAGAGATAATGGAAAAACAAATTTTCATCCATGATATTCACACTTTACATTGGATTTTCAATCACTATATAGTAACCAGTTTAGTAATCATTAAAAAGTATTTGTGTATATTATCTTCTACATCTTAGGTTCTTACAGCATTTAAAACATAGACATATCAAACTTGTAATAAACAGTAAAAAGTTTATTAAATAAGTTTGCAATCAATGTTTAAATATTTGGGGAAACAATTTCTTGAATTCATAAGTACTGTTTTATCAATTGTGAAGTAGTATACAAGTATTTAGAGGAATGTTTATTTTTAAGTTAATAAGATTTAAAAATCAATCTTTACACCTAATACAAATTGTAGTGAATCTTTTCCTCCCAGGAGTCTTTTGGGCATTAACTAATCTATTAATAGCTTTCCCATTCTGAGACCCCATTAAAATGGTAGAAAGGGAATGATAGGGGACATCCCTGGTGGCACAGTGGTTAAGACTCTGCACTCCCATTGCAGGGGGCCCAGGTTCGATCCCTGGTCAGGGAACTAAATCCCACATGCACGCCACAACTAAGAGTTCACATGCCGCAACTAAGTGTTCACATGCCACAACTAAGAAGCCTGCCTGCTGCAACTAAGACCCGGCGCAACCAAATAAAAAATACATATAGGGCTTCCCTGGTGGCGCAGTGGTTGAGAGTCTGCCTGCCGATGCAGGGGACACAGGTTTGTGTCCTGGTCCAGGAAGATCCCACACACCGCGGAGCGGCTAGGCCCATGAGCCATGGCCACTGAGCCTGTGCGTCTGGAGCCTGTGCTCCGCAACGGGAGAGGCCACAACAGTGAGAGGCCCGCGTACCGCAAAAAAAAAAAATATATATATATAAAATAAATAATAAAAAAGATTTTTAAGCTTAAAAAAAAAAAAAAAAGAAAGGGAATGATATGTTCACAGACTTCCTGAACACAGACAGATGGGCAAGTGGTGGGTGATGAGCAGAGAGAAAGAATCTGAAGCCCAGAAAAGTCCAGAGGTGGCTGAAGCTAAGGGGAACTAGACATATATAGCAGAGGATGGGGGGTGGGGTGTAGAACAAAAACATGCTGATTGACAGCCAGTGCCCCACCCACCAAAAGAGGGTAGAGAAGCCACTGTGGAAATCAGTATGGACGTTCCTTAAAAACCTAAAAATAGAACTACTATGACCCAGCAATCCCACTACTGGGCATATACCCAGAGAAAACCATGATTCAAAAAAATACATGCACCCCAATATTCATAGCAACACTATTTACAATAGCCAGGACATGGAAGCAACCTAAATGCCCATCAACAGACGAATGGATAAAGAAGATGTGGTGCATATATATAATGGAATATTATTCAACCATAAAAAGGAATGAAATTGGGTCATTTGTAGACACATGGATGGACCTAGAAAGTGTCATACGGAGTGAAGCCAGAAAGAGAAAAACAAATATCATATAATAACGCATACATGTGGAATCTAGAAAAATGATATAGATGATCTTATATGCAATGAAGAAATGGAGACACAGATGTAGAGAACAAATATATGGATACCAAGGGGGAAAGGGCTGGTGTGGGAGTAATTGGGAGACTGGGATTGACACATATATATTATTGATACTATGTATAAAATAGACAACTGATGGGAACATACTGTATAGCACAGGGAACTCTGCGTAATGCACTGTGATAACCTAAATAGGAGGGAAGTCCAAAAGGGAGGGGATATCTGTGTGTATGGCTGATTCATTTTGTTGTGCAGTGGAGGCTAAAACAACATTGTAAACCAACCATACTCCAATAAAAATTTAAAAAAAAAAGAAATATAGGAGAATGTATTTATGGCCTTGTGGTAGGAATGGTCTCATTAATTACAGCATAAAGAATGAACAAAAATCTATAAACTATTACATATTTTAAAAAATAGGGTGGAGAAAAAAAATTTTTCCCCTTCCTTGAGATGCAATAAAAGAGACATGACATGATTCAAAGAAATAAAGTATTAGGAGTTGGATTTTCAAGCATAAGGAGAAAAGCTGCCTCAGAAAAGGAACATTCCCACCACCTCTGAAAGGTCTTCCAAATAGGCAATTGATCACCCCACCTTAGGGCCTATTAATCGGCTTCCTCTCTTCTTATCCATTATCTTCAAGAAGTATCAGTCAACATTAACAAATTTAGAATGAGAAGAGTTCTCAGACCTACTCCCTCCCTGAGACTAAGAAGATGATGTGATGTGGAAAAGCCACACCACTGGACAGTGGCAGTGGAACAGCCACACCATCGGACAGTGGCAGCAGAAAAGCCACACCATCGGACAGTGGAAGTGGAAAAGCCACATCACTGGACAGTGGCAGTGGAAGAGCCACACCATTGGACAGTGGCAGCAGAAAAGCCACACCATCGGACGGTGGAAGCGGAAAAGCCACATCACTGGACAGTGGCAGCGGAAAACCCACACCATTGGACAGTGGCAGCGGAAAAGCCACATCATTGGACAGTGGTAGCGGAAAAACCACATCATTGGACAGCGGCAGTGGAATAGCCACATCATTGGACAGTAGCAGCGGAAAAGCCACACCATTGGACAGTGGCAGTGGAATAGCCACATCACTGGACAGTGGGAAAAGCCACACCATCAGACAGTGGCAGCGGAAAAGCCACACCATCGGACAGTGGAAGCAGAAAAGCCACACCATTGGACGGTGGCAGCGGAAAAGCCACAAGAGTGGACGGTGGCAATGGAACAGCCACATCATCGGACGGTGGCAGCGGAAAAGCCACACCATTGGACTGTGGCAGTGCAATAGCCACACCACTGGACAGTGGCAACGGAAAATCCACACCATTGGACAGTGGCAGCGGAAAAGCCACATCATTGGACAGTGGTAGCGGAAAAACCACATCATTGGACAGCGGCAGTGGAATAGCCACATCATTGGACAGTAGCAGCGGAAAAGCCACACCATTGGACAGTGGCAGTGGAATAGCCACATCACTGGACAGTGGGAAAAGCCACACCATCAGACAGTGGCAGCGGAAAAGCCACACCATCGGACAGTGGAAGCAGAAAAGCCACACCATTGGACGGTGGCAGCGGAAAAGCCACAAGAGTGGACGGTGGCAATGGAACAGCCACATCATCGGACGGTGGCAGCGGAAAAGCCACACCATTGGACTGTGGCAGTGCAATAGCCACACCACTGGACAGTGGCAACGGAAAATCCACACCATTGGACAGTGGCAGCGGAAAAGCCACACCATTGGACAGTGGCAGCGGAAAAACCACATCATTGGACAGTAGCAGCAGAACAGCCACATCATTGCACAGTGGTAGAGCTGGGTTCTTGACTCCCAGTTCATTACTAGCGTAAGCACAGCAGTGAGGTAAGGGCTTCATATGGAATCCAGAAGCAGTAAAATCTTCCCCCCACCACCAAAAAAGATTCCTCCTATACATAAAATTCCAAACACACACAAGATCTGATGTTGAATTTATAGTCCCTTCAACAAAATTCCACCAAATCCACTGAACCAAAGAAATGTTTCCTTCGCTTGAAAAATAAAAATATAAGAGCTCTTAGCATATTGTTCATGGCCATGAAGCCACCGTTGTTTGAATAGATGAGATTCACAGACTTTCATATACTTGAGTAGAGAGAAACATAATTTGTCATTTTAAAAAAAAGTATACAGAAAAGAGAAAGGTTAGAAGTACTCTTTTTCCTTTTTCTTTTCTTTTTTTTTGACTTGCAATGAATCAAAGACTCGAATAACAATGATTCTCAATCACAATCCACAAAGCATCAAGTCTGGTGTGTCAGAGGAACCTTGATTACTAAAACTGGCCTAGAATGAACTGCAGCTCTTCCATAGACCTCAGAGAACTCCATTCTCTTCTGGTCCTTGTTTTTCACATCTGAAAATTGAGGGAACTGAATAATCCAGATAATCCTAAAAGTTTCTTTCTTAATTCTTCCCATTTCTAATATTCTATATCATTATATCATTAGTCCTCATTTTTTAAGTTTATCCACTTATTCCTGTAAGCATGACCACTAACTTGCAAAAATGCACTTGTATCTGAAGTGTAGAACGGCTAGAACTGAGATCTCTTTTCCAGTAAAACACAAACTATGAGTATTTGGTCTTCCTAATGGAATAAGGAACCAGGTTGGGCTAGCCAAAAGCTGTGAAAATATCATAATCCAAAACAATGTGAAAGTTAGTACGAAGAAGAGACATTTAGAAGCTTATGAAAAATCTGAGAGTAAGTCCCCAAACAACATTTCTGGACACATAGTCGAGTTTATGAATGGAGAACTATGCCCCAAATTTGGAATAGGATCCAGGCTGGAAATCAACTTGATTCAACAAATTTTATTAAGTTTCTAGACTGTGCAAATCTCTGTGCTCAAAGCTAAGGAGGATACTAAAAGGGTTCAACTTGGTCCCCATCCCTGTGTTCATAGTACGATAGAGTTTAGTCACTGAGAGCATGGGTTTTGCATTCCTTCCTGACTTCACCTCCTACGAGTCTTGTGAGTTTAGCCAAGTAACTTAATCTTTCTAAGCCTCCATTTCCTCACCTGTAAAATGGAGGTGATAATAACAGAGGGTAATGCACCTCAAGCACTTGGCAGTGTCTCAGGCACCGTGAATTATCAATAAATATGAATTTATGTTATATAGATTATAAATGTTATAAATAGTGGGCAAGGCAAAAATCAGGTAATATAATCAAAGGCAAGATGGAGTAAGCATTACAGTAAAGGTACAAGCAAACTGCCAGGAGAGCACAGAGGCAGGAGAAACAAAGCCAACAGTTTACAGTAAGGATGCTCAAAACAACATGCAAAAGGGAAAGAAAGTAGAGAAGGATAAAGTTCAGACTTGTTTCTTTTCCTGAGACCCAAGATCAAACCTCAAGTGATTTCAACATTTGCAAAATAAAACCTCTCTAGCATCATAAAAGTCTTAAAATTCATAACTGGCAAAGGAGTTCGGGTGATGTGATGACCACAGAACACTGAGGCAGACTCTGGTGCTTTTCAGGGTCAGGAGGCTAACTTGCCAAGCAATTAATGAATATAATGAATAAGATGTATCAGGTTAAAATCAGAGAATACGGTAGTCCATGGAAGCCCAGGAGAATGAAAAATATCCTTCACTCCCATCTTCTGCTTGGTGTGTTTGTTCCTATATGTAACTCAATTCAGCCAGCCTGATATAAGATCTGTTCTGATCCAACTTTCCAAGCAATAAATAACTACTAAAATAGCTAACACCTTATGAAGCAGCTATAATGAATAGTCCCATTTTACAGATATGGTAAGTAAAGCACAGAGAGGGCATGCAACAAAGGTCATATAACCAGTCTTATAACCAAGAGGACCTTGTCCAATAGTTCACCATCCTAGTGCCTAGAGGAGTGATGAGCATATAGTGGATACTGTACAGATGTGTTGATTGAATGAGCTGAGAAACCTGGGATTTGCACTCAGCACTGTGGGGCTCACCCACTACACTCATTGCCTTTCTTGTTAATAATGGGTAGTCATGTGTCTCAGCGATTGCTTCCACGCATCACTTGGGAATCTATAGACCCTAAGGTTTTGTCAGAGGTCAATGTTCATTATTAATTTTCTCAAAAGCTAACACTTAGTGAGCACTTACCAAGTCCCAGGAACCTAGCTAAGTACTTTGCATAGTAATTCCTTCAATCTTCATATTGAAACCAAGCAGGACCCTGTGGGGCTCCTGGGCACAAAAGCCTTTCTGTGTCCCCATTTCTTGTGTGTAGGAAATAGGTTTCATTCAGCCTCCATGACCTTCCCTGAGTTCCAAAGGGCAGGTTCAAACAGTTGCTAATCATGGAAGGGAAGGGATGCAGAGACAAGGGAGGAGTTGCCAAGAAACAATAGTGCGGCTTTGGGGCAGAGTCCTGGTTCTTCCTCAAGGGATACACATAGCAATATCTTGGAGTTCTTCTGCAGAACTAAAACCCCCACTAAATGGAAGATGCTAACTATTTGATGAAGCATTCTTCATTCCAGAGAGAAAGTCACAGTTCGATACCATCTGACCCAGATGATCTCTGGATTGAAGGAATGAGGGCCCTGCACACACCCTGATCCTTATCAGAAGCCCCACCCCTTGACTATAAGACTCCTCACAAACCACCCTCCCCACCACACACCGGGTTGGGACACACAGTTTTCAGAGCATTAGCCGGCTGTGGCCCACTTTGCCTGGCAAAGAAATAAAGCTATTCTTTTCTTTTCTAAATTTATTTATTTATTTTTGGCTGCGTTGGGTCTTCATTGCTGCACACGGGCTTTCTCTAGTTGCAGAGAGTGGGGGCTACTCTTCGTTGCGGTGCGCGGGCTTCTCATTGCAGTGGCTGCTCTTGTTGCGGAGCACAGCCTCTAGGCGCGCGGGCTTCAGTAGTTGTGGCATGCGGCTCTAGAGCGCAGGTTCAGTAGTTGTGATGCACAAGCTTAGTTGCTCCGTGTAATGTGGGATCTTCCCGGACCAGGGCTCAAACCCGTGTCCCCTGCGTTGGCAGGCGGATTCTTAACCACTGTGCCACCTAGGAAGTCCAAGCTATTTCTTTTCTACTTCACCCAAAACACTGTCTCCAAGATTTAATTTGGTGCCAGTGCACAGAGGCCAGGTTTTGGCATCAATATCCACCCCTTGATTACTATCATTATTTCCAATTTCAAGATGGAAAACTGAGACACAGAAGGATTAAGAAAAGTGGCAGAGCCAGTATTCAAACCCAGGTGGTGTGATACTGAAACAGGAGGGGAGGGGGCAGGGCACAACCTTTAAAAGAATGAGATAGCCATAGGACATGACATAAACTGATTAGAACCAAATAGGTCCAAGATGGCAGAAGATATGACTTCCAGTGGACCTTGAGCCTCATTATACACTCATTGTAATACATTAGCATCTAAATGACACACCCACCAGCGCCTTGACAGTTCTGAGGCTAACCATAAAAGGCCAAAAAATGGGCAGTGGCCTAATTCCTGGAAATTCCTGCAACTTCCCCAAAATGGTTGGAATAATCCTCCCACTCATTAGCCTATGAAATTACCCAGCCCATAAAAACTAACCACGCCATATTTCGGGGCCTCTCACCTTCTGAGATGGCCCACACTGTATTTGTGGCGTGTGTTTCTCTCTAAATAAATCCACTTCTTACCAACACTCTGTCTCTCACTGAATTCTTTCTGTGAGGACACATCAACAACCTGAGCTTCAGGGCTTCCACGGTAGCACGCAGTGGTTAAGAACCCGCCTGCCAATGCAGGGGATACGGGTTCGAGCCCTGCTCTGGGAAGATCCCACATGCCGCGGAGCAACTAAGCCCATGTGCCACAACTACTGAGCCTGTGCTCTAGAGCCCGAGAGCCACAACTACTGAAGCCCATGTGCCTAGAGCCTGTGCTCCTTAACAAGAGAAGCCACCACAATGAGAAGCCCGCGCACCTCAACGAAGAGTAGCCCCCACTCACCACAACTAGAGAAAGCCCACGCGCAGCAACGAAGACCCAACGCAGCCAAAAATAAATAAATTAAATTAAAAAATTAAATAAAAAAGGACCTGAGCTTCATTAAGTCCTGAGACCAGGTGTGTGGTCTCAATTAAAAGACTATGGGTTCAAGTCCCAATCTGAGTTGCCCGGTTTTAATACCAGAGTCCACTCTGATAAGCACCTCAGTACATGTTACACTTCCTTCACAGTTTCACCACAGGCATCAATCAAGTTGACTTTCCACCCCCAACTGGAGAATTAACGGTGTGTCTTCTCTGCTCTTAGAATAAATCTTGTTGTTGAGTTCCTAAGCAGTGACTTTGGGGGGGAAGCTATGCAGACCCCAACCGTAAAACTAGATTCCAGTAGGAGGAAGAAAATGAAGCCAATGGTGAGTGATGAATGGTGGGGGGGGGGAGGCTGGATGTGAAAGGAACAGCGTACGAGAGACTGCAGCTGCCTTCTCATCTTTTACCTGCCTCCTCTCCTTGTACTCACCCTGCTACATTTTAATGAAAGGCTGATTTGGGCCATGATTTAGTGGGTTTCTTAAACATGTGTCTTGCAGATATGTGCCTGTAAGACTTCACTTCTCCTGACCTTGTAAGTTCAAAGGCAGAGTCAGGCTCCTCCCTGCAGCACTGTAGGCAGTTGCCTAGGAGATGGGATTTCAGTGGGTGGGAAAGGCCCTTTCCTGGGAAAAAGGGGAGGGGGGGACACCAATCCTTCCTGCTCTGTGAAGCCAGAAACTCTTTGAAGAGGGGAAAAATAACTTTTATTCCACAATGACAGATGGGGCTTATATGCAGAAAATGCATGAGAGATGAAATACAGCGATTTCAATTCACATTAAAGAAGAAAGAGCTATTATCGAAGCATTTCCTGAGAGGCCTTGTGAATAGAAGACATGAGACAGGGAGGAATGGGGTTCCTACGGAAGAGGAAAAGGGGAGGAAGCCACGCCCTTTCACAAATGAGGCCCCAAGCACCCTCCCTGCCTCACTTTCAAGACTCCACACCTTGCCTCTGTGTATTCCCGGGAGGGCTCCCTGCGGGGACTTTCCCGTCTTATTATGCAAATACCTCCTGCTCAACCTCCAAGACCCTATGTGAATGTGTCTTTGCATATTCTCCCTCACCTTTCCACATGGCTCCTGCATTCCTACCCCCACTGCACTTTGTACATCCTTTGATCATCTTGTTGATGTTGAATTTAAAAAGGAAAAGGAGAAAAAGAGGGGAAGGAAAGAGAGGAGGAGAAAGGCACCATTTACTTCATTTCACGTGGGAAGTACTGTGAAGAGGTAGGTAACATTATTTCCAAATTACCTATGAATAAACAGCCTTAGAGATGCTGAGTAACTTGCCAAGGTCACATATATAGAGCAGAGCCAAGACTCCACCCTGGTGGCCATCTATACAATCTGGCTTTAAGCTCTATTCCTTATCAGATTTTATCATCCACTGCTTTCACGGTCATCTTCCCTGGTAGACCATGAAACTCCTTCCTTGAAGCAGGAATTCTGTTAAATTTGTTGCTTCATTTCCCACTGGGTCCAGAACAGTGCATGGCTCACACTAGGTAAAAGTTTGCTAAAAGGAGAGAGAATAAAAAGAGGAAGAGAGGAAAGAAGCAAGGAATAAAAGTGATTTGATGAACAAAGAGATGGCAAGTGGTTATCTTAGTGCTTCCACCCAATGAATCCACACATAGGTCCTGGAGCTGTGTTACAAGCTCTGCAAAGACTAACACAGTCAGGCACAGGCTCTAAACTGCAAACACAGTGGCAGGATCACATTAACATTAAACAGTGTCGGTACAGATTATACCTTCTATCTGCTACAAACACAACACTTTGAAGGATATTATCTAGTAGTCCGGGCAATCTTGTTCTAAAGGGAATGCTATTTTTTAACACTGAGCCAGACCCATTCAATGTGCTTAGGGCAATGATTTCCAATTGCTTTGCAATTCTGAGAGCAGACCCCCATCTTTAACAGCAGTGTACGGCAAGCACCTGATCGTTACTGCTTTTGCCAATGACCAACATAAAGTCAGCTCGTTGCAAGATTTCAGATGATGCTGAAATGTATAACGTATACAGTATAAGTTCCACTGCCTCTCTCCCAGCTTCCATTCCATCCTTCCCTTGGAGAAAACCACAAAGAACCACTGACACACACTAATAAATATATATTCTTTTACACAGAGGGGATACTACACTATGTACTGTCCTACAGCCAGCTTTTCTCAATTAAACAATTCTGGACACATTCCCATGTCTGTTCAAAATCTTTTTCATTCTTGTTAGTATCTGCGTCATACTTCACTGTGGAGATGTACCTTTATTTAACCATTCTCCTACTGATAAGTATTACAACTGGTTCCATTATTTTCTATTAAAAACAAGGCTGCAATGAAGATCTCTCTAGAAATGTACATGGGGATGTAGAGGACACAGATACGATTATATATACCTGCATATACATATAGATGGTATAGATATATACCTTTGAGTCGTATGCAAATAATCTGCAGTATATATTTCTGGGGTGAGACTTCTGGGTCAACAGGCATGCATAACTAATTTCAATAGATATGACAAATTATCCTTGAAAAAACTGTATTAATATATACTCGCATCATGTACTACACATGATGAAAAGAACACCTTGGGGGCTGTGATCCAGGCAAAAAACTTCTTTCCTAGGAGCTTTGGTTTCTAATTTGGTCTAAGATTTCAAATCTTTGTGGAGAGGGTGGCAAGTGTTAGCAAACCAATTTAGAAATCCTTCCTTTGAGATCATAACCCTAGGATTCTAGAAGAATTCAGGTGAATCCCAAAGGTGCCTCACCTGCCACCCCCCTCCATGTTTAGAAGGGTTAGAAAATATTCTCCATTCCCACTTCACCCATTCCTCAATCCCACACACAGCCTTGCTAACATGGGCGCATCAAACCCTAGGGCTCCAACCTCAGATGCCTGCAGTGGCCAGGAAACGACGGCAGGAACAGAGGAGGCCAGGGTAACCTGAGCTGAGCGGATCCAAAATCCCTACTGTTAAGTTGCATCACAGACTTTAGCATTTGGCTATCACATTTTTATGCCAAGTGGCCAAGGAGAAACTAACTTACTAGACAGAACATGGTAAGAGTTCCGCATTATTTCAGCCACAGGTAAAACCTATCAGTCAGGTTTCACTTGCTTGGCATTAGCATAAATTGTCTAGCTCCTCTGCCCCTGGCACTGGAAACCTGAAACCATTTCACTTGTCGCATCTCTTAGTCCTCCCCAGCATCTCCTTCATTTTCCCAAGCTCATTTTTTCCTCTGATGCTGAAGAGAAAAAAGCTTCATTCATGTGGGTAATAAATGAACACCTGACTTTGAAAGAGGGGTAATTAGTGCACATTATCACTTGAGCTAATGAGATCAGAGTGATGCTGTCCTCGCACAACACGCCTAATCAGGAATTTAAATTAAGAAGTCCCACTCTCTGTGATTAAGAAGATACTCACTGAAACACTGCACTCCTAATTCCTTTGTATTTCCGTTCACCAGCTCAGTATCAAATTGTTTTATGACGCTGAAAATATGCTCAGTTTAAAAGGAACAGATGCCCAAATCTCCTTGTGCTCATTTAGACAGACATCTCTGATTTTTCTTTATCTGGGGTGTTATCAGTCAGGATTACACACAGACACAGAGACACACAAGTGATTCTAACTGGATTTGGTTGAAATTGTTTGTAAGCTATACAAACAGAGCTTTAACAAAAATCCCACCACCATGGGGAAAACAAAGGGGTTCGACTTCCGAGGGAGTGGAAAAGGACACGTCTAAATTCTACTACCATAAGAACTCCTTATTTTATTTGGACAATCATTCTGGCAGGGAATAAGTTACCCTTGAATAATCTAACAAAACTTTCATGAACTCCTACTCTATGTCTGACCCTCTTCCAGGCACTGTTGCTTGGAGGCAGTGCAATCTGACAGAGATCAGCTTCTGTAGAGACGTTTAACTCTGTCTCAGCCAGAGAGAGAGTACAAAAAGACCTTCCACAATTCTGATGCCTGTGGAAGGAAAACCACATTCAAAGAAAGATAGACAAGATGAAAAGGCAGAGGACTTTGTACCAGATGAAGGAACAATATAAAACCCCAGAAAAACAACTAAATGAAGTGGAGATAGGCAACCTTCCAGAAAAAGAATTCAGAATAATGATAATGAAGATGATCCAGGACCTCGGAAAAAGGTGGAGGCAAAGATCGAGAAGATACAAGAAATGTTAACACCAAAGAATTAAAGAAGAAACAAAGATGAACAATACAATAACTGAAATGAAAAGTACACTAGAAGGAATCAATAGCAGAATAACTGAGGCAGAGAATGGATAGGTGACCTGGAAGACAGAATGGTGGAATTCACTGCTGCGGAACAGAATAAAGAAAAACAAATGAAAAGAAATGAAGACAGCCTAAGAGAACTCTGGGACAAAATTAAACACAACAACATTCGCATTACAGGGGTCCCAGAAGGAGAAGAGAGAGAAAGGACCCGAGAAAATATCTGAAGAGATTATAGTCAAAAACTTCCCTAAGGGGGCTTCCCTGGTGGCACAGTGGTTGAGAGTCCGCCTGCCGATGCAGGGGACACGGGTTCATGGCCCGGTCCGGGAAGATCCCACATGCCATGGAGCGGCTAGGCCCATGAGCCATGGCCACTGAGCCTGCGTGTCCGGAGCCTGTGCTCCGCAAAGGGAGAGGCCACAACAGTGAGAGGCCCGCGTACTGCAAAAAAAAAACCAAAAACCAAAAACCAAAACTTCCCTAACATGGGAAAGGAAATAGCCACCCGAGTCCAGGAGGCACAGAGTCCCAGGCAGGATAAACCCAAGGAGAAACATGCCGAGACACATAGTAATCAAACTAACGAAAATTAAAGACAAAGAAAAATTATTGAAAGCAACAAGGGAAAAACGACGAATAACATATAAGGGAACTCCCATAAGATTAACAGCTGATTTCTCAGCAGAAACTCTACAAGCCAGAAGGTAGTGACATGATATATTTAAAGTGATGAAAGGGAAGACCCTACAACCAAGGTTACTCTACCCAGCAAGGATCTCATTCAGATTCAATGGAGAAATCAAAAGCTTTACAGACAAGCAAAAGCTGAGAGAATTCAGCACCACCAAACCAGCTCTACAACAAATGCTAAAGGAACTTCTCTAAGTGGGAAACACAAGAGAAGAAAAGGACCTACAAAGAAAAACCCGTAACAGTTAAGGAATGGTAATAAGAACATACATATTGATAATTACCTTAAACGTGAATGAATTAAATGTTCCAACCAGAAGACACAGGCTCACTGAATGGATACAAAAACAAGACCCATACATATGCTGTCTACAAGAGACCAACTTCAGACATAGGGACACGTACAGACTGAAAATGAGGGGATGGAAAAAGATATTCCATGCAAATGGAAATCAAAAGAAAGCTGGAGTAGCAATTCTCATATCAGATAAAATAGACACTAAAATAAGGAATGTTACAAGAGACAAGGAAAGATACTACATAATGATCAAGGGATCAATCCAAGAAGAAGATATAATAATTATAATATATATGCACCCAACATAAAAGCACCTCAATACATAAGGAAACTGCTAACAGCTCTAAAAGAGGAAGTCGACAGTAACACGATAACAGTGGGGGACTTTAACACCTCACTTACACCAATGGACAGATCATCCAAACAGAAAATTAATAAGGAAACACAAGCTTTAAATGACACAAGAGACCAGATAGATTAAATTTATATTTATAGGACATGCCGTCCAAAAACAACACATTACACTTTCTCCTCAAGAGCGCACGGAACATTCTCCAGGATAGATCACATCTTGGGTCACAAATCAAGCCTCAGTAAAGTTAAGAAAACTGAAATCGTATCAAGCATCTTTTCCCACCACAACGCTATGAGACTAGAAATCAATTAAAGGGAAAAAAACGTAAAAAACACAAACACATGGAGGCTAGACAATACATTACTAAATAACCAAGATATCACTGAAGAAATCAAAGAGGAAATCAAAAAATACATAGAGACAAATGACAATGAAAACACAATGATCCAAAACCTATGGGATGCAGCAAAAGCAGTTCTAAGAGGGAAGTTTATAGCAATACAAGCCTACCTCAAGAAACAAGAAAAACCTCAAATAAACAATCTAACCTTACACCTAAAGGAACTAGAGAAAGAAGAACAAACAAAATCCAAAGTTAGTAGAAGGAAAGAAATCATAAAGATCAGAGCAGAAATAAATGAAATAGAAACAAAGAAAACAATAGCAAAGATCAATAAAACTAAAAGCTGGTTTTTTGAGAAGATAAACAAAATTGATAAACCTTTAGCCAGACTCATCAAGGAAAAAGGGAGAAGACTCAAATCAATAAAATTAGAAATGAAAAAGGAGAAGTTACAATGGACACCACAGAAATACAAAGCAACATAAGGGACTGCTACAAGCAACTCTATGCCATTAAAATGGACAGCCTGGAAGAAATGGACAAATTCTGAGAAAGGTAAAACCTTCTAAGACTGAACCAGGAAGAAATAGAAAATATGAACAGACCAATCACAAATAATGAAATTGAAACTGTGATTAAAAATCTTGCAACAAACAAAAGCCCAGGACCAGATGGCTTCACAGGAGAATTCTACCAATCATTTGGAGAGAGTTAACACCTATCCTTCTCAAACTCTTCCAAAAAATTGCAGAGGAAGGAACACTCCCAAACTCACTCTATAAGGCCACCATCACCCTGATACCAAAACCAGACAAAGATACTACAAAAAAAGAAAAGAACAGACCAATATCACTGATGAATATAGATGCAAAAATCCTCAACAGAATACTAGCAAACAGAATCCAACAACACATTAAAAGGATCATGCACCAAGATCAAGTGGGATTTATCCCAAGGATGCAAGTATTCTTCAATATACGTAAATCAATCAATGTGATACACCATAGTAACACATTGAAGAATAAAAACCATATGATCGGGACTTCCCTGGTGGAAAAGTGGTTAAGAATCCGCCTGCTAGTGCAGGGGACACGGGTTTGAGCCCCGGTTTGGGAAGATCCCACATGCCACAGAGCAACTAAGCCCATGCACCACAACTACTGAGCCTGCGCTGTAGAGCACATGAGCCACAACTACTGAGCCCACATGCCACAACTACTGAAGCCCACATGCCTAGAGCCTGTGCTCCACAACAAGAGAAGCCAATAAGAAGCCCATGCACCACAATGAGTAGCCCTCACTTGCCACAACTAGAGAAAACCTGCACAGCAACAAAGATGCAACACAGCCAAATATAAATAAATTCATTAAAAATAACAAACATGGGCTTCCCTGGTGGCACAGTGGTTGAGAGTCCGCCTGCCGATGCAGGCGACACGGGTTCGTGCCCCGGTCCGGGAAGATCCCACATGCCGCGGAGCGGCTGGGCCCGTGAGCCATGGCCGCTGAGCCTGTGCGTCCGGAGCCTGTGCTCCGCAACGGGAGAGGCCACAACAGTGAGAGGCCCGTGTACCACAAAAAAAAACCAAAAAAAAAAACCACAAACAAACATATGATCATCTCAATAGATGCAGAAAAAGCTTTCGACAAAATTCAACATCGATTTATGATAAAAACTCTCCAGAAAGTGGGCATGGAGGGAAGCTACCTCAACATAATAAAGGCCATAAATGACAAACCCACAGCCAACATCATTCTCAATGGTGAAAAACTGAAAGCATTTCCTCTAAGATCAGGAACAAGACAAGGATGTGCACTCTCACCACTATTATTCAACATAGTTTTGGAAGTCCTAGTCACGGCAATCAAAGAAAAAGAAATAAAAGGACTACAAATTGGAAAAGAAGACGTAAAACTGTCACTGTTTGCAGATGACATGATGCTATACATAGAGAATCCTAAAGATGCTACCAGAAAACTACTAGAGCTAATCAATGAATTTGGTAAAGTAGCAGGATACAAAAATTAAGGCACAGAAATCTCTTGCATTTCTATACACTAATGAAGAAAAATTTGAAAGAGAAATTAAGGAAACCCTCCCATTTACCATGGCAACAAAAAGAATAAAATACCTAGGAATAAACCTACCTAAGGAGACAAAAGACCTATATGCTGAAAACTATAAGACACTGATGAAAGAAATCAAAGATGACACAAACAGATGGAGAGATATACCATGTTCTTGGACTGGAAGAATCAATATCGTGAAAATGATTATACTACCCAAAGCAATCTACAGACTCAATGCAATCCCTATCAAATTACCAATGGCATTTCTACAGAAGTAGAACAAAAAAATCTTAAAATTTGTATGGAGACACAAAAGACTCCAAATAGCCAAAGCAGTCTTGAGGGGAAAAAACGGAGCTGGAGGAATCAGACTCCCTGACTTCAGACTATACTACAAAGCTACAGTCATCAAGACAGTATGGTACTGGCACAGAAACAGAAATATAGATCAATGGAACAGGATGAAAGCCCAGAGATAAACCCACACATTTATGGTCAACTAATCTATGACAAAGGAGGCAAGAATATACAATGGAGAAAAGACAGTCTCTTCAACAAGTGGTGATGGGAAAACTGGACAGCTACATGTAAAAGAATGAAATTAGAACACTCCCTACACCATACACAAAAAGAAACTCAAAATGGATTAGAGACCTAAATGTAAGATCAGACACTATAAAACTCTTAAAGGAAAACATAAGAAGAACACCCTCTAACATAAATCACAGCAAGATCTTTTTTCATCCACCTCCTAGAGTAATGGTAATAAAAACAAAAATAAACAAATGGGACCTAATGAAACTTAAAAGCTTTTGCAAAGCAAAGGACACTACAATCAAGACAAAAAGACAACCCTCAGAATGGGAGAAGATATTTGCAAATGAATCAATGGACAAAGGATTAATCTCCAAAATATATAAACAGCTCATGCAGCTCAATACTAAAAAAACAAACCACCCAATCAAAAAATGGGCAGAACACCTAAATAGACATTTCTCCAAAGAAGACATACAGGTGGCCAAGAAGCATATGAAAAGCTGCTCAACATCACTAATTATTAGAGAAATGCAAATCAAAATACAATGAGGTATCACCTCACACCAGTCAGAATGAACATCATCAGAAAATCTACAAACAACAAATGCTAGAGAGGGTGTGGAGAAAAGGGAACCCTCTTGCTCTGTTGGTGGGAATGTAACTTGATACAGTCACTGTGGAGAACAGTATGGAGGTTCCTTAAAAAACTAAAAACAGAATTATCATATGACCCAGAAATCCCACTACTGGGCATATACCCAGAGAAAACCATGATCCAAAAAGACAGATGCACCTCAATGTTCATTGCAGCACTATTTACAATAGCCAGGTCATGGAAGCAACCTAAATGCCCATCAACAGACGAATGGATAAAGAAGTTGTGGTACATATATACAATGGAATATTACTCAGCCATAAAAAGGAACGAAATTGGGTCATTTGTAGAGACGTGGATGAACCTAGAGACTGTCATACAGAGTGAAGTAAGTCAGAAAGACAAAAACAAATATCGTATATTAACGCATATATGTGCAACCTAGGAAAATGGTACAGATGAACCAGTTTGCAGGGCAGAAAGAGAGACACAGATGTAGAGAACAAACGTATGGACATCAAGGGGGGGAAAGTAGTGGTGGGGTTGGTGGTTGTGGGATGAATTGGGAGATTGGGATTGTCACGTATGCACTAATATGTATAAAATGGATAACTAATAGGAACCTGCTGTATAAAAAATAATTTTTTTTAAAAAAAGACCTTCCACAAGACTTAAAGACTCTTAAAGACACTTAAAGACTCTAAGCCTAAATTTCAGCTCTTGTAGATTGTGTTAAAATCAACAACCTCTCTTCATTAACAGGCACCATCAAGAGAGTGAAAAGACAAGCCATAAATGTGGAGAAGCTATTTGCAATCAGCATAACAACAACAACAAAAATCAAGTATACAAAATATATAAAGATATCCTGAAAATAACAGGAAAACATAAAAAAAAATTTAAAAATGGCCAAAAGTCTTGAACAGGCACTTTACAAAAAGAAAATCCAAATGGCAAATAAATACACAAAAAGATGCTCATTCTCGTTAGAAATTGGAGAAATGCAAACCAAATGAAATCCTGAGATACTAATTCACAATTCAGAATGGGAGGGGGAAAAAAGTCTAGTAATACCAAATGGTCACAAGAATGTAGAACAATGGAATATTTATGCACTGCTAATGGAAGTGGATTGTTATAATCACTTTAAGAAATTATTTGGCGTTAGAGGGAGGAGACATGGGGATATATGTATATGTATAGCTGATTCACTTTCTTATAAAGCAGAAACTAACACACCATTGTAAAGCAATTATACTCCAATAAAGACGTTAAAAAAAGAAAAGAAATTATTGCCATTAAACTTGAACTGTTGAACTATTTGGTAACAAGCTTGAAAATGGGCATACTCCATGACCCAGCAATTTCCAAGTTTCTACTTCAGGCACTTGCTCTTAAAAAAGTCTTGCAAATGTACGCCAGCATTCAATATATATTTACAGCAGCACTGGTTATAGTAATAAAAAAATCAGGAAACAACCTAAATGTCTATCAACTACAGAGTTGATCATTTGTGATCTACTCACAATGTGAAGACCTATAGACTGGGGAAAAGGAGTTAAAGTTACAACACGAATGAACCTCAGGAGCACAGCGTGAAACAACGAAAGCAAACTGTACAACAATTGATATAGTATGATTCCATTCACATAAAATCTTAAAACATGCCAAATTGAATCCTGTGTCAAGCCCAACAGTTTGACTTCAGAGCTTATCACTCAAACACAAGCCTGTAATCTTCAGTGGAGAGCGGGGCCAGTGGGAGTAGAACAAAGGGATATAGAAGCGGCTACAGGTAAAGGATCCATCCATGAATCACCTTGACCTCACGAAAGGACACTGCAGAGGTGACTATGGAGGGAATTCAAGTGCGTAAGGAGGCTAAGGGAAGAGACACCAGCCGCCCACATCTCTACAAATCATGCCTGGTAGGTCGGCTTCAAGGAGTTTTTGCTGCTGCTATGAAAAGATATCTTAATACCTGGAGCCCATTAACCAGAGCTGAAGTCAGCAGGCTCTTGCAGGCCAGCCTAAATTGTGCCTTCAGAGGACAGGCAGCTAAAAGGTGTTAGCTGGTGCTCATTTCTTAAGTCCCATGTTAACAATGGGCTGCAGTCAGGGTTCCCCTTTGCATCTGGGCATGAGAGTCCCCCTTTCTCTTTTCTAAGGAGGAAAAATGGAGAAGAAATAAGCAGACATGCAGCACCAGCAATGATGTAGACAGAAACTCACACAGGATCACACCTAATCCACACTGCAGCCCAGTGCAGCAGTTAAGATCATCCCCATTTACCAATGAAGACATCAATCCTCAGAGAAGTTAAATAGCTTGCTTACGGGGCTTCCCTGGTGGCGCAGTGGTTGAGAGTCCGCCTGCCGATGCGGGGGATATGGGTTCGTGCCCCGGTCCGGGAAGATCCCACATGCCGCGGAGCGGCTGGGCCCGTGAGCCACGGCCACTGAGCCTGCGCGTTCGGAGCCTGTGCTCCGCAACAGGAGAGGCCACAACAGGGAGAGGCCCACGTACCGCAAAAAAAAAAAATAGCTTGCTTATGGCTACCCAGCTAGAAAGTGCCTGGACTTCCCTGGTGGTGCAGTGGTTAAGAATCTGCCTGCCAATGCAGGGGACATGGTTTCGAGCCCTGGTCCAGGAAGATCCCACATGCTGCGGAGCAACTAAGCCCGTGAGCCACAACTACTGAACCTGTGTTCTAGAGCCCACGAGCCACAACTACTGAGCCCGTGCGCCACAACTACTGAAGCCCACACTCCTAGAGCCCGTGCTCCACAGCAAGAGAAGCCACTGCAATGAGAAGCCCGTGCACAGCAACAAAGAGTAGCCTCCATTCACAGCAACTAGAGAAAGCCCAGGCGCAGCAACGAAGACCCAACGCAGCCAAAACAAATAATTAATTTTTGAAAAAAGAAAGCAAGTGCCTAGTCTGGCATTCAAACCTAAGTGTACCAGCGTTAAAGCCTCATAATCATTATTTTAGGTATCAAAGCTACCTCCTGGGGCTTCCCTGGTGGCACAGTGGTTGAGAGTCTGCCTGCCGATGCAGGGGACACGGGTTCGTGCCCCGGTCCGGGAAGATCCCACATGCCGCGGAGCGGCTGGGCCCGTGAGCCATGGCCCCTGAGCCTGCGCGTCTGGAGCCTGTGCTCCGCAACGGGAGAGGCCACAACAGTGACAGGCCCGCGTACCGCAAAAAAAAAGAAAACAAAAAACAAAACAAAAAAAAAAAACTACCTCCTGGCAGCCCAAAGCTGGAGGCCATGTTAAACAACAAGGATGGATGGTAGAGTGGGTATGAAGACACTGTAGAGAAGTATAAAGTGTCAGAAGTTACATCTACTATTGGAAAAAATGGCTCCTGGCTACTGGAAAACCAAAACACCCCAGTTGGAAGGGAAGAAACACACACTTAAGAGATTTTTATTATGGAAAAGATTTCTGAGAGGAGGCGAGAGAAAACCCAGAACTGAAAAAAGAAGAAAAATGTAATAAAAATTATGGCTCTCAGAAAATTCTCATCCTAAACCTTGTTGAGACCAGAAGTCATTAATCTCTCTTTTTAGATCAGGGTCATGGTACAAGCACTGGGCTTTCTGCCCCAAATCCCTCAAAGTAAATTCAAGCTCCTCAGCTCACTCCCAGCCCTTCACCCTGGAGAAGTTAATAAATTAGCAATCAGAGGCTGTCTCTGTCTCCCTGCTCACCCAGTTAATGATAATCTACTGGGGATGAACAATGTTCAGGCTGATGCCAGTGGAATGCTAAGGGAATTGCCATTAATTCCTCAGAAACCAACTCTCCTTTGATGGGTTCCACTGTAGAAAGCCCCTGCGCCTATCTCAGCCAAACAAGGCTGTAATGGGATCCAAAGCCTTTAGAAAGGGCTGTCTTTGCCTCATATTGGGCACTGTGGGTATGACCAGTCACAGCAACGAAGGGTCTGCCTGGAGTAGGAAAACAGTGGGCATTGGGGGGTGCTCCCTGCCTACCTCATGCCCCAGTACCAAAGCTCACCCAACATCTCACTCATTTTCATGACCAGCTAGCCTCTCCACAGCCTTCACCCCAAACGCCACTCATTGTATCATTTATGGAGTTTGCGCTCTGGGCCAGATGCTATGGGGCACTGGGTAGTGATTAGGGGTACTACTTTTGGGGTGAGACTGCCCTGATTAGAAAGTGGGTTCTGCCTTTTACCACCTGTGTGGTCTCGAACAAGTTGTGTAACTCCTTTGATTCTCAGTTTCCTTATCTATAAGATAGTTACAATAATAATAACCCTATGCAAAGAAGGATTACAGGACTAAAGCCCCTACAGCAACATATGGTACAAAGAATGGACATTAATAGTTTTGATTATATCATTCTAGTTACCTTACTTGAGCTGGTAAGTGGGTATTATTAATCCCAATTTACACCTGAAGAAACCAAGACTCAGAGGGAAGGCCATTTATTTTACCCAAGGACATAGCTCATTATTGGAAGAGGCAGGATTCACACGTACTTCAAGATGGCATCAAGACTAGGATGTCCCTTCTCCGAACTCGTCTCTGGTGTTTCCCTCAGATTTACTTGCCAGTCATTTTTCTAAGGAAGGAGGCTTTTCAGAGGAAAGAGCCATCATTTCAAGACTGTTCTGATACCTCACACAGGGAAGGAAGCCTCTCTCCAAGAGGTTCAGCCCTGAATCAGAACAGCGTAGGAGTTCTCCCACAAGCCCGGAGGAGCAAAGCCGTGGGGCTGCACATCACCAAACAGCTGGATCACTGCCTGGCAATAGGCAGCTCTCCTGCACCCCAGCCACTGCCACCCACCCCTAGCGCTGGCTCAGACCATCGCATGCACCACGCCGGAACAGCTCGAGGAAGCAGACTCTCTCAGCATAGCTTGGACCCCAATATCAGAAAGGTGTGGTAAAACCCTGAGATTATGAAAATCTAGTTTGGAGGATACAGAAACTTTGAGGAAAAAAATTAAAAGTCTGAAAGATAGCTGTTATCCTTCAGATGATTTCCATATAAGCCCAGTTCCTCCATTGGGATATTTACCCTTAGGAATGTTTGGGTTAATAGGTAGGCAACCCGGTACTTCATAAATGGTCAACTATCAGTTCACCTATCAGTTGTCATTCCTGTAGGAAGTAGCTCTGGCATCCCTGATTCCACAAGTTTGGAAGGAAATCATTATCTTGTTAATATCAACTTCAAAGGCCAGAAATGGCCCCCAAAAGATACCAGTTTCCTTTAATAATCTTTATGTTTGGAGATCATACATTTATGGTAAGTGTTCCAAATACCCCTCTAGTCTCCAACGTTTGTAAGCTCCTTTCTCTTGCAGAAGAGGCTAAGCTTTTTCACATCTCCCCAGGGACCTTTGTCAAGAGTAAGAGGCAGTAGCATCCTAACACAAAGCTTAACTAAGAGGAAGCTAAGCAAATCACAACCAGGACAAGGGAAGAATTCTACCCTCTGCACATAATCTCTTCAGACCCACTTTAAGGAATTCCCTTGGCAGTCCAGTGGTTAGGACTCCGTGCTTTCACTGCCAAGGGCCTGGGTTCAATCCCTGGTCGGGGAACTAAGATCCCACAAGCTGCTAAGATCCCTACAAGCGGCACAGGCTGCCAAAAAAAGAAAGAGAACAACAACAAAAAAAAGACCCACTTTAAGTTCCACCTTTTCCAGAAAGCCTTCCTAATGACCACAGGCATAACTCCAGCCAAAGAAGGCCATAAAAACTCTTAGAAACATTTTCAGTTGGCCCCTTATTCTTTATCGTTCTATTCTATGATGATAATAATTCAGTCCATGGTTTTATCGTCACTGAACGCTCACAAATACATTTATCATGTTCTTGAGTTCATTGTTGGACTTTTATGTGTATCTTTTCTCTTTAAATTGATTGTAAGCTCACTGAGGAAAAGGGACCAATTCTCTTGCTTATTTGTACTCCCTATTACCTACTATGACTCATGGTACAAAACTGCAGTCTAGGGAGTATGGGTCACTTGAAGGTGACACCATTTGTGTTGGTGTCTTCCCAAACTTGTGTTAGTTTCATCAGCTTTTATCTGTCCTGAGTCAAGAAAAAGTAATGGAGCCACAGTTATCTAGGCTGGAACTTCTGAGGGGAAGGATGAAAAGGTCTCAGTCTTCTTCCCCTGATAAGCCAGGAGGCCCCTCTTCCTAGGAAGTCACTTTTATCTGTGTGTGACCAAAGAAAGAGGAAACAGGGAGGGCTGTGTCTGGCAGGCACTGGTTTAGGTCAACCAGAAGAGAGTTTAAAGGGCTCTTGAGCTTTCTACGTTGACTAGTTCAGCTAGGTCATAAACTTCTATTGCTTTTAATCACTCAATACGTTTTTCTCTCCAGCTGCTGTATCTTGCACAGACCCAGCTGCTCCTGCCACCCATCACCTCCCACCCCAAGCAATAGGCCTGGCCAATCATGGCTTGCTTTGATTGGTTCAGGGATGAGCACATGGTCTGAGCAGAGCCAATCAGAGTCCCTTTCTAAGGTTAATAGATATCCATTAAAAAAGATAAGTTCTCTTTCTGTGTGGGGTTCCTGTGTGTGGGCCCATGCCCGCCTGGGTCTGTTAGCAACCATCTTCAAGGGCTATATGGAAGAATCCAGTCTGGTATGACAGAATGAACTCACAATCATAGGGAAGTAAAGACCAGAGGACAAAGGAAAAAGACAGCTTCCCTAACATCATTTGAGCCAAAGAACCCAGCCATGCCTGAATCCACCTTCTACCCCCGGCCTTCGCAGTTTCTAGAGCAAATTCATTCTCTTTTCACTTATGCCAGTATAACGTGGGTTTCTGTCACTTGCACAGACAGAATCCTGATAAATACAAGAGCGACCTAGCAGGAACAGGAAGTGTACTCTATAAGGGAATGGGCCACATCTGTCTTGTTACGGCCATACCCCTAGGGTCCAGCTTGATAATTATTTGGTAAAGGAACGAATACATCTCTGGAAACATAAACACCTCAGCAGGAAATGGTCCAGCAGCAGAGGCAAGAGGCAAGAGCCCCAGCAAGCATTTGAGTAATCCCCATTGGCCCTTGGAAGAAGAGTACCATCCCTTGTCTTTATTCTAGTCTACTGTATGAGATTTTCAAGAGGACACCTGATAATTTATTGGTTAAATACTTCCTAACTCGACTCTTTTCCTTGGTGATATACTCCAGTTTTCACCTATGTACTGTAATTAGAATGCTTTTTATGTTTCAGTGGAGTTTGACTCCGAGACTTTTTGGGTTCTTTCTTCATATATCTATCTTCTTCAGCCCACTGCAGACCCTCACTAAAGTGCAAAGAAGGTCGCTGGTAGGATGTTCGTTAGATGTTTTAAAATAACTTCCATTCCCCAAAGTAGAATCCTTCAGCAGTGGTAACTTAGCAACATGACAAAACACCTCCACAAGCAAAAAGAAGCAGGAAAAATTTGGTCTTTTATCATACTTATTTACTTGCAACAAGCGTGTCACTTACTGATAAGCAAAACAAACAGAATTGCCACCATATGTGTGTTTTCTCTGTCGGCGTTGAAAGAGATGTTTGTGTGCAAACAGGGAGCCAACACAAATGGAGTCTATAGCAAATCTGCAATATTTCTAAACCTCTCAGTTAATTGTTCAACCCCACTACGTCCATATGACATACTGGAGACTTAAAGAGAAAATATTTGGAATAAATTTTAAAGTATGGTCTTTTTCCTGTGCATTGGCAGGGAGGTATGGAATACTAAAGCAAAATGTTCATGTGTATTCTGGGCACCAGTGTATCTGTAGATACCAATCAAGTACTTGGAAACAGGAAAAAAAAAACATGCTGAGGATATTACCCTTGTTCCCTGTTTTTATAGGTCTGCATCCAAGGTTAGTAAATGGTCTCCCTTAATGAGACACTGGGTCATTAGTGGTACCATGGGGAAGCATGGCAGAAAGTCAGAGCTAACATTGTGAAGAGGTCCCCATGCTAAGGAGAGTCTGTGCAGCAACAGTATTTGTGCCTTCTGAGTTTCACAGGCCCCCCCACTTTTTTTTTAAGCATAGTTGATTTACAATGTTGTATTAGTTTCAGGTGTGTAGCAAAGTGATTCAGTTATACATATTTTTTCAGATTATTTTCTATTATAGTTTATTACGAGATACTGAATAGAGTTCCCTGCACCACACAGTAGGTCCCTGTTGTTTATCTATTTTATATATAGTAGTGTGTGTCTGTTAATCCCAAATTCCCAATTTATCCCTATCCCTCTTCCCCTTGGTAACTATAAGTTTGTTTTCTATGTCTCACAGGTCTTTTTTTTTTTTTGGGCCCACCTCATGTCATGCAGGATCCTAGTTCCCAGACCAGGGACCAAACTTGTGCCCCCTGCAACAGAAGCACAGAGTCCTAACCACTGGACCACCAGGGAATTCCTCATAGGCCTTTTTGATATTGCTCCATGGTGACCATGATTATCAGCCAAAGAGATGACAAATGCCATCCCAACATCTGTTCAACATTAGGTCACGTTAATAAGACAACTCCAAAATATCCCAGAGCAATCTTATTTATGAGAAGGTTAGTCCGTACCACTCCATAGCTTTAAAATTTTCAAGGAACCCCAACCTCCTACAAGAAAAAGGCCACATTTCCCAACATGGAACACAGGGTCGTTGGTGACCTGGGACCTCTACACTCAGCCTCATCTCATACCCATAGAGACTCACGCTTTTCTCACCAAAAGCACAGACTTCTCAGCATTTCCACTCATTTCCCAATGATTCTTGCTCCAGTGCCTTTGCTCATTCTCTTCCCCTCTGTTTGGCTTCCACAGACCACTTCAATAGTCCGAATCATACCCATTCCAACCAAGAATCCTTCCCTAACCCCTCTTTTCCACCCCTCATGTCCACAGGCTAGCTAAAGCCTCCTTCTGGTGTTTCCAAACGCCCTGTACCTGCTGCCCTCATTGCATTCACCACAGGTCATTATCATTTTCTGTTTATTAGTCAGCTTCCTCCACTAGACGAAGACCTCCTTCTGGACCAGACTGTGTTCTCAGGCAATTCTGGAACACCAATGCCTAGCAGAGAAACTGGCGTCTAGGAGGCACCCAAAGAACATTTCTTGAATAATGAATAAATCAGCTTCTATTTTTTCCCAAAGTAAATCATAATTCCTCTTAAAGCACACCCACGAGCACACACATAACCTTGCACATGCATATATACACACATACGGCCACACACGTACACACACCCATTATGACAACTTTTGAAAAGAGAGGAAAGGAATTATAAAACAATAAAATGTCAGCATTCAAAAGTACCTTCTTAAAGTCTAACCTTTTTCTGTACGTGAATACTTTATCAACCCAGTCGTGTTCAACTTTCACGTCTCCAGTGACCGACAGGGAACACGCCACACCCAGAAGCAACCTTTTCTATTCTTGGGCTATTCTGAGTGTTGGCGAGTTCCTGCTTATGGTGAGCTGCAACTTGCTTGACTATAACTTCCACCAACTCGCTGGTCCTAGCTCTGATTCCCTAGAGCTACAGAGAGTAAGTCTAATCTTTCCCATGCGGCAACCCTTCAAATATTTAAAGAAGCGAAGGCTTCCCTTCTCCAGGGTCCACTCCATACATTCCTTAAACAGATGCCCAAACACTTGGGGCCTGAGTCCCTCTCACAGCCTTGGTCCTTCTTTCTGGACATGGTTCAGAATCAACCCTTGGGATCCTCTGTTAAAAACTTTGAACATGCATATTGGTATGAAATGTAAAATTACATTCTTAAACTTTATTGAACATTAAAATCACCTGGGGAGTTTGTTTAAAATGCTCTGTCGGCGGGTCCCCACCCACAGAGATTCCGATTCTCCATGGGTATGCATTGGGACCCAGGGATCTTTATTTTCACAAGCTGTTCAATCCATTCAGCTTTGCAAGGTCCACAGACCACTCTTCAAGAAACAAAGACATCACTAATCTCAGTTTTCTCTCTTGCAAACAGGGGTTCAGTCTGTCTTCTTCTCAGATCACACGGTGGGTTGAGACCTAACTCCTAAACCGGTGACAAAATACTGTCTAAATATTGAACGCACATTAATAATGATGGAAAGGGTATCAAGCACTCACTAAGCTTTCAGTCTGAGCAAAAGAGCTAGCAGATGGTGTCCCTTCATCAGAGGCTGAGTTAGAAAGGGTGGGGAAGGGAGGTGAGAGAGCAGATTTCAAGCACTTCATCCTTCCCAATGGCAGTCTTTCAAGCAGCATAATGATAAGTGATCTGCTCTCCGTATTTTATGAATGTGTCATGGGAAGCCTTTTCCATTCCATAAATACTTGTATTAGTAAATCAAATAAGCTGGAGAAGCACTTAGGCAGGGTGCCAGGAGAAAATTCATGCCGGCATTCCTTCACTTCATTAATGTTATTAGTAAATCATTAATAGACACTACTGATGAATTTTACTTAAAGAGAGTCTTTCTATCAAAGCAATGGAGAATGAGCTACAGAGAGTAAGGCCTCATAGAGAAACTTCCAGGGAGAGAAGGGAGTCTCAAAAGATGCTAAAAACCCAGGCTCCAGAATCAGACAAGTACTGAGTTTGAATCCTTAGCCCTTCCAATTACTAATATATTACCTTGAGCAAGTTACTTAAGTAACGTTCAGAGCTACATTTTCTCTTCTGTAAAGCGGAACTTCTAATGGTTCCAGTATCATGGGGTTGTTAAAACAATTAAATGAAAATACAATGCAAGGTCTCAACTAGGGACCTTGGTATTATTTAATTCCATATTTGTACATGTATGTGCTTATTTCTTCATTTCTTATTTCTTCTATATTCATAAAACACTGCACGAAATCCGTAGTCAAACTACCTCCTCCATTTCACCGATGAAGACACTAAGGCAAAGATTTGGTCAACTGCCATGGAAACAAAATTCAGGTCATTCAGCCATGGGTCCAAAGCTCTGTTTCCCATCAGCCTCCCTCTCACAATGTTGCCCTGGCATCAAGAGAGAAAGAGGGGCTTCTGAAAGCAAACTGGCCTGATGCCCACCCTGGTGAAGCTAATACAACACAAGGAGAAAAGCTACAGGTCTAGATTCCATTCTTCCCCATGCGCTCAGTTATTCCTTCATTTGTTCAGTTCACAAGTATTTATGGAGCCCCTTTTCTGTGCCAGGTACTGGGCCAGGACCTGGGAAGAGTGGTGAGTAAAGCACATTGGATGGCCTTTGTTCTCACTTTATTTAGGTCTCTGCTCAAATGTCACCCTATCCAAGAAGCTCCCCCGACCTATCACCCTACCCAACAGAGCGGCCTATACCCCTGTCACAGCCTCGACCTTACCTATTTTCCTCCATTCCCTCACATACTATGTTTCCTTTATTTTCTTCCCCATCCCCTGCTATAATGTAAGCTCAGTGAAGGTAGGACTTTCTCTAGCTTGTTCAGTTTTATATCCCCAGTCCCAAGAGTGGTGCCTGGCCCACAGTACACACTCAATGAAGAGTCTGCTGGCTAAATAAACAGAGGGGGAAATCTTGGTGGGGGTAGGTGGGGAGAGGAAGTAAACCAATAAATGGTTGTAAATTGTGAAGTGCTAGGAAGGAAGTCCACTGGGGTTGACTAGGGAATGATGGGCAGGGAGCCTCTTGGTTGCTGGACAGATGGTGATGGAGATCCTCCCTGAGGGGGTGATAATCCAAGGGTCGATGAGCAGCCCATGTACAGACAAGGAGGGAACTCTACCCTTAGCCCTCAGGTGACCTTAGGCCTGTCACTGCCCTTTCCACGCAGCAGCCAAATCAGTATTCAACCATCAGAAGCAATTCTCCCCTGTCAGACCCCTCCCAGAACTTGTCATGCTGAAGACGCTGAGGGCCGGAACAGCATTAGGGGCCCAGCTGGGACGTGATACTTAAACAAAAGGCCTTCATAAAATCCACTGCACGCACCACTGAAATTATAACGGAAAGAGGATTTAAGCCTGGGCTTTCCACCCGGGGAGCCGCAGAGTTCTGCAATATTTTGGTTATGCTCTAATTAGTTGTTAGCATACGGTGCAGGTGTCAGGTAATCTGTGCTTATTAGAAAGAAATCTGCAAGTACCAACCAGCATAACGGGATGCGAGGAGGCCCCAGGCACACACCCCCCTTGGAAGAAATCCAGCATCCCCTGTGCCACATGCAGGTGGGACGTGGAGGTAGAACTCAAAGGACTGTGGCATGTTCGGGACTCAGGTGGGAGATACGGATGTGACCACCAGCTGCACAAGTGAAATTAGTTTCCAAACCAGTAGGGGCAGTGGAGCATCTATGGGAAGGGCTGCATTTACACTCTCCATAGGGTGTACTGCGGGGGGAAATACTTCCTATGTCTCCCATTGAATATACGTCTCTGTATAACTGAATCACTTTGCTGTACAACTGAAACTAAACACAACATTGTAAATTAACTATACTCGATTTTTTAAAAAGGATTTCAAAGAAAAAAAAAAGAAAAAGAAAAACAATGTGGCATAAAGGCATCACCTCACCCTCATACTAGAAAAAGAAAGCAGGCAGAGGAGGAAAAGAAGCTCACATGGGTCAGAGGTAACCACACAGATGGTCTGACACCTTCTACCACCAGCCGTCCTCTGCACCTTACCTGAAATGAAAACAGCATTCCTGCAGTCTGAACCACAGCAGCCCAGGTTCTGACAGTACTCACACCCATAGATTAAAATCACTGTGCTCTAAATTGAAGAACAAGGATTATTTCCCCATTCTGGTACGTGGTGGCCAAGTGGCTCAAGCCTGTCATTTCAACTCTGGACTTTAACAGCCAAAGTACAGAACATTCTGGAGAGATAATAATTTTACACAAGAGAATCCACCTTAAGCCATCAGCATTCTACCTGGAATTCATTTATTAGGTTAGCTTTCAAAGAGACAGGATGCTGAATGAATGGAACCAAGAGTGGGTAAGTTTTAATGAAAATAAAAGTTAGAAAAAGGACTACTATATCGCCCACTGCTGGGGAGAGCTAGCCTAAGATATGGGGGTTCTTCTGAGAGTGCCCTGAGTTGTCATGGCAGAAAAACACTGGAAACCCAGAGATGATGGTCTCAGAGAGGGAGGCACAAATCAGAAAAATAACACCTTCTTCAGAGTTTTGCCAAGAGCACTTCCTGCTCTCCAACCTCACTTTGACTCTCAGTCTTTCCACCTGCAAAATGGGCATAATACCATCTTCCTCTTGAAGCTGAATAAAGATTAAGTGAAGTAGCACTTGTCAAGAACCTAGCAGAGGGGGGACCTTCAAGATGGCAGAGGAGCAAGACATGGAAATCACCTTCCTCCCCACAAATACATCAAAAATACATCTACTTGTGGAACAGCTCCTACAGAACACCTACTGAACGCTGGCAGAAGACCTCAGACCTCCCAAAAGGCAAGAAACTCCCCATGAACCTGGGTAGGTTAAAAGAAAAAAGAAAAAACAGAGACAAAAGAATAGGGACGGGACCTGCACCTCTGGGAGGGAGCTGTGAAGGAGGAAGTTTCCACACACTAGGAAGCCCCTTCACTAGCGGAGACTGCGGGGGGCGGAGGGGGAAAGCTTCGGGGCCGCGGAGGAGAGCACAGCAACAGGGGTGCGGAGGGCAAAGCAGAGAGATTCCCACACAGAGGATCGGTGCCGACCAGCACTCACCAGCCGGAGAGGCTTGTCTGCTCACCCGCTGGGGCAGGTCTGGGATGGGAGCTGAGGCTCCGCCTTCGGAGGTCAGATCCCAGGGAGAGGACTTGGGTTGGCTGCGTAAACACAGCCTGAAGGGGGCTAGTGAGCCACAGCTAGCCAAGAGGGAGTCCAGGAAAAGCTCTGAAACTGCCTAAGAGGCCAGAGACAATTGTTTTGGGGTGCGCGAGGAGAAGGGATTCAGAGCACCGCCTAAACAAGCTCCAGAGACTGGCACGAGCCGTGGCTATCAGCGCGGACCCCAGAGACGGGTGTGAGACGCTAAGGCTGCTGCTGCCGCCACCAAGAAGCCTGTGTGCGAGCACAGGTCACTATCCACACCTCCCCTCCCAGGAGCCTGTGCAGCCCACCACTGCCAGGGTCCCGTGATCCAGGGACAACTTCCCTGGGAGAACAAATGGTGTGCCTCAGGCTGTTGCAACGTCATGCTGGCCTCTGCCACCACAGGCTCGCCCCCTGCCGCCTCAGGCTCACCCCGCATTCCATACCCCTCCCTCCCCCCGGCCTGAGTGAGCCACAGCCCCCGAATCAGCTGCTCCTCTAACCCCGTCCTATCTGGTCGGGGAACAGACGCCCTCAGGGGACCTACACGCAGAGGCGGGGCCAAATCCAAAGGTGAACCCCAGGAGCTGTGCGAACAAAGAAGAGAAAGGGAAATTTCTCCCAGCAGCCTCAGGAGCAGTGGATTAAATCTCCACAATCAACTTGCTGTACCCTGCATCTCTGGAATACCTGAATAGACAATGAATCATCCCAAAATTGAGGCAGTGGGCTTTGGGAGCAACTGTACCCTTGGGGTTTGCTTTCTGCGTCTAATTTGTTTCTGCTTTTATGTTTATCTTAGTTTAGTATTTAGAGCTTATTACCACTGGTAGATTTGTTTATTGGCTTGGTTGCTCTCTTCACTTTTTTTTTAAACACACATATATATATTTTTTTCTCCTTGTTCTCTGTTTGCGAGTGTGTATGTGTACTCTTCTTTGTGTGATTTTGTCTGTATGGCTTTGCTTTTACCACTTGTCCTAGGGTTCTGTCTGTCCGTTGTTTTGTTTTGTTTGTTTGTATAGTTTTTAGTACTTGTTATCATGGGTGTATTTGTTTTTTGGTTTGGTTGCTCTTTCTTTATTTTATTACTTTTTTAGTTTTTAATAATATTATTTATATTTTATTTTAATAACTTTATTTATTTTGATTCTTCTGTCTTTCTTATTTTTTTCTCCCTTTTCTTCTGAGCTGTGTGGCCAACAGGGTCTTGGTGCTCCAGCCAGGTGTCAGGCCTGAACCTCTGAGGTGGGAGAGCCGAGTTCAGGACATTGGTCCACCAGAGACCTCCCAGCCCCACATAATATCAAACAGCGAAAGCTCTCCAGAGATCTCCATCTCAACACTAAGACCCAGCTCCTCCCAACGACCAGCAAGCTACAGTCCTGGACACCCTATGCCAAACAACTACCAAGACAGGAACACAACCCCACCCATTAGTAGAGAGGCTGCCTAAAATCATAATAAGTTCACAGACACCCCAAAACACACCACTGGATGCAGTATTGCCCAACAGAAAGACAAGACCAGCCTCAGCCACCAGAACACAGGGACCAGTCTCCACCACCAGGAATCCTACACAAACCACTGAACCAACCTTAGCCACTGGGGGCAGACACCAAAAACAATGGAAACTACGAACCAGCAGCCTGCAAAAAAGAGACCCCAAACACAGTAAGTTAAGCAAAATGAGAAGACAGAGAAATATGCAGCAGATGAAGGAGCAAGGCAAAAACCCACCAGACTAAACAAATGAAGAGGAAATAGGCAGTCTACCTGAAAAAGAATTCAGAGTAATGATAGTAAAGATGACCCAAAATCTTGGAAATAGAATGGAGAAAATACAAGAAACGTTTAACAAGAACCTAGAGGAACTGAAGAGCAAACAAACTATGATGAACAACACAATAAATGAAATTAAAAACCCTCTAGGGCTTCCCTGGTGGCGCAGTGGTTGAGAGTCCGCCTGCCGATGCAGGGGACACGGGTTCGTGCCCCAGTCTGGGAAGATCCCACATGCTGCGGAGCAGCTGGGCCCGTGGGCCATGGCTGCTGAGCCTACGCGTCCGGGGCCTGTGCTCCGCAACGGGAGAGGCCACAACAGCGAGGCCCGTGTACCGCAAAAAAAAAAAAAAAAAAAAAAATTTCTAGAAGGATTCAATAGCAGAATAACTGAGGCAGAAGAACAGATAAGTGACCTGGAAGATAAAATAGTGGAAATAACTACGGTAGAGAAGAATAAAGAAAAAAGAAAGATAAGAATTGAGGACAGTCTCAGAGACTTCTGGGACAACATTAAATGCACCAACATTCAAATTATAGGGGTCCCAGAAGAAGAAGAGAAAAAAAGAGTGACTGAGAAAATATTTGAAGAGATTATAGTTGAAAACTTCCCTAATATGGGAAAGGAAATAGTCACTCAAGCCCAGGAAGCACAGAGAGTCCCATACAGGATAAATCCAAGAAGAAACATGCCAAGACACATACTAAGCAAACTATCAAAAACTAAATACAAAGAAAAAAATATTAAAAGCAACAAGGGAAAAACAACAAATAACATACAAGGGAATCCCCATAAGGTTAACAGCTGATCTTTCAGCAGAAACTCTGTAAGCCCAAAGGGAATGGCAGGACATATTTAAAGTGATGAAAGGGAAAAACGTATAACCAAGATTACTCTACCCAGCAAAGGATCTCATTCAGATTCGACAGAGAAATTAAAACCTTTACAGACAAGCAAAAGCTAAGAGAATTCAGCACCACCAAACCAACTCTACAACAAATGCTAACGGAACTTCTCTAGGCAGGAAACACAAGAGAAGGAAAAGACCTACAAAAACGAACCCAAAACAATTAACAAAACGCTAATAGGAACATACATATCGATAATTACCTTAAATACAAATGGATTAAATGCTCCAAGGAAAAGACATAGACTGGCTGAATGGATACAAAAACAAGACCACTACATATGCTGTCTACAAGAGACCCACTTCAGACCTAGGGACACATACAGACTGAAAGTGAGGGAATGGAAAAAGATATTCCATGCAAATGGAAATCAAAAGAAAGCTGGAGTAGCAATTCTCATATCAGATAAAACAGACTTTAAAATAAAGACTGTTACAAGAGACAAGGAAAGACACTACATAATGATCAAGGGATCAATCCAAGAAGAAGATATAACAACTGTTAATATTTATGCACCCAAAATAGGAGCACCTCAATACATAAGGCCAGTGCTAACAGCCATAAAAGGGGAAATCGACAGTAACACAATCATAGTAGGGGACTTTAACACCCCACTTTCACCAATGGACAGATCATCCAAAATGAAAATAAATAAGGAAACACAAGCTTTAAGTGATACATTAAACAAGATGGATTTAATTGATATTTAAAGGATATTCCATCCAAAAACAACAGAATGCACTTTCTTCTCAAGTGCTCATAGAACATTCTCCAGGAGAGATCATATCTTGGGTCACAAATCAAGCCTTGGTAAACTTAAGAAAATTGAAATTGTATCAAGTATCTTTTCTGACCACAACACTATTAGAGTAGATATCAATTACAGGAAAAAAACTGTAAGGAATACAAACACAAGGAGGCTAAACAATACACTACCAAATAACCAAGAGATCACTGAAGAAATCAAAGAGGAAATCAAAGATACATAGAAACAAATGACAATGAAAACACGATGACCAAAAACCTATGTCATGCAGCAAAAGTAGTTCAAAGAGGGAAGTTTATAGCAATACAATCTTACCTCAAGAAACAAGAAAAATCTCAAATAAACAACCTAATCTTACACCTAAAGCAATTAGAGAAAGAAGAACCCAAAAAACCCCAAAGTTAGCAGAAGAAATCATAAAGATTAGATCAGAAATAAATGAAAAAAAATGAAGAAAACGATAGCCACGAGCAATAAAACTAAAAGCTGGTTCTTTGGGAAGATAAACAAAATTGATAAACCATTAGCCAGACTCATCAAGAAAAAAGAGAGAAGACTCAAATCAATAGAATTAGAAATGAAAAAGGAGATGTAACAATTGACACTGCAGAAATACAAAGGATCATGAGAGATAACTATAAGCAACTATATACCAATAAAATGGACAACCTGGAAGAAATGGACAAATTCTTAGAAAAGCACAACCTTCTGAGACTGAACCAGGAAGAAATAGAAAATATAAACAGACCAATCACAAACCCTGAAATTGAAGCTGTGATTAAAAATCTTCCAACAAACAAAAGTCCAGGACCAGATGGCTTCATAGGTGAATTCTATCAAACACTTACAGAAAAGCTAGTACCTATCCTTCTCAAACTCTTCCAAAATATAGCAGAGGGAGGAACACTCCCAAACTCATTCTATGATGCCACCATCATGCTGATACCAAAACTAGACAAAGCTGTCACAAAAAAATAAAACTACAGGCCAATATCACTGATGAACATAGATGCAAATATCCTCAACAAAATACTAGCAAACAAAATCCAGCAGCACATTAAAAGGATCATACACCATGATCAAGCGGGGTTTATCCCAGAGATGCAAGGATTCTTCAATATGTGAGAATCAGTCAATGTGATACACCATATTAACAAATTGAAGGAGAAAAACTGTATGATCATCTCAATAGATGCAGAAAAAGCTTTCGACAATATTCAATACCCATTTATAATAAAAACCCTCCAGAAAGTAGGCACAGAGGGACCTGACCTCAACATAATAAAGGCCATATATGACAAACCCACAGCCAACATCATCCTCAATGGTGAAAAACTGAAACCATTTCCTCTAAGATCAGGAACAAGACAAGGTTGCCCACTCTCACCATTATTATTCAACATAGTTTTGGGAATTTTAGCCACAGCAATCAGAGAAGAAAAACAAATAAAAGGAATCCAAAATGGAAAACAAGAAGTAAAACTGTCACTGTTTGCATATGACATGATACTATACATAGAGAATCCTAAAGATGCTACCAGAAAACTACTAGAGCTAATCAATGAATTTGGTAAAGTAGCAGGATACAAAATTAATGCACAGAAATCTCTTGCATTTCTATACACTAGTGAGGAAAAATCTGAAAGAGAAATTAAGGAAACACTCTCATTTACTACTGCAACAAAAAGAATAAAAAAACTAGGAATAAACCTACCTAAGGAGACAAAAGACCTGTATTCAGAAAACTATAAGACACTTATGAAAGAAATTAAAGATGATACAAACACATGAAGAGATATACCATATTCTTGGATTGGAAGAATCAACATTGTGAAAATGACTCTACTACCCAAAGCAATCTACAGATTCAATGCAATCCTGATTAAACTACCAATGGCATTTTTCACAGAACTAGAACAAAAACTTTCACAATTTGTATGGGAAAACAAAAGACCCCGAATAGCCAAAGCAATGTTGAGAAAGAAAAACAGAGCTGGAGGAATCAAGCTCCTGGACATCAGAGTATACTACAAAACTACAGTAATCAAGACAGTATGGTACTGGCACAAAAACAGAAATATAGATCAATGGAAGAGGACAGAAAGCCCAGAGATAAACCCACGCACATATGGTCACCTTATTTTTAATAAAGGAGGCAAGAATATACAATGGAGAAAAGACAGCCTCTTCAATAAGTGGTGCTGGTAAAACTGCACAGCTAAAACAATGAAACTAGAACACTGCAGATACCATACACAAAATAAGCCCCAAATGGATTAAAGACCTAAATGTAAGGCCAGACACTATAACACTCTTAGAAGAAAACATAGTCAGACCCTCAATGACATAAATCACAGCAAGATTCTTTTTGACCCACCTCCTAGAGAAATGGAAATATAAATAAACAAATGGGCCCTAATGAAACTTAAAAGCTTTTGCACATCAAAGGAAACCATAAAGAAGACGAAAAGATAACCCTCAGAATGGAAGCAATATTTGCAAACGAAGCAACTGACAAAGGACTAATCGCCAGAATATGCAAACAGCTCATGCAGCTCAATATAAAAAAAGTAAACAACCCAATCAAAAAATGGTCAGAAGACCTAAATAGACATTTCTTCAAAGAAGATATCAGATTGCCAACAAATCACACAAAAGGATGCTCAACATCACTAATCATTAGAGAAATACAAATCAACACTATAATGAGGTATCACCTCACACCGGTCAGAATGGCCCTCATCAAAAAATCTACAAACAATAAATGCTGGAGAGGGTGTGGAGAAAAGGGAACCCTCTTGCAATATTGCTGGGAATGTAAACTGGTACAGCCACTATGGAGAACAGTATGGAGGTTCCTTAAAAAACTACAAATAGAACTACCATATGACCCAGCAATCCCACTCCTGGGCACATACCCTGAGAAAACCATAATTCAAAAAGAGTCATGTACCACAATGTCCATTGCAACTCTATTTACAATAGCCAGGACATGGAAGCAACCTAAGAGTCCACTGACAGATGAATGGATTAAGAAGATGTGGCACATATATACAATGGAATACTACTCAGCCCTAAAAAGAAACGAAATTGAGTTATTTGTAGTGAGGTGGATGGACCTAGAGACTGTCATACCGAGTGAAGTCAGAAAGAGAAAAACAAATACCGTATGCTAACACATATATATGGAATCTAAAAAATAAATAAATAAATGAAAAATGGTTGTGAAGAACCTAGGGGCAGGACAGGAATAAAGATGCAGATGTAGAGAATGGAGGACATGGGGAGGGGGAAGTGTAAGCTGGGACCAAGTGAGAGAGTGGCAGGGACATATATACACTACCAAATGTAAAATAGCTAGGGGGAAGCAGCCGCACAGCACAGGGAGGTTAGCTCGTGCTTTGTGTCCACCTAGAGGGGTGGGATAGGGAGGGTGGGAGGGAGACGCAAGAGGGAAGAGATATGGGGATATATGTATACGTGTAGCTGATTCACTTTGTTATACAGCAGAAACTAACACACCATCGTAAAGCAATTATACTTCAATAAAGGTGTTAAAAAAAAATAAAAGGAAAGAAGAACCTAGCAGAGAGCTTGGTACATAGTAGGCATTCAATAAGGAGTGACTGATTTTTTTTTTAAATGGTACATAGAAAACAAATTTATGCTTATCAAAGGGGAAAGTGGATGGGGGAGAGATAAATCAGGAGTTTGGGATTAGCAGATACAAACTACTATATATAAAATAGATAAACAACAAGGTCCTACTATAGCACAGGGAACTACATTAAATATCTTATAATAAACCATAATGGAAAAGAATATGTGTGTGTGTGTGTGTGTGTATAAACTGAATCACTTTGCTGTACACCAGAAGTTGACACAATATTGCAAATCAACTATTCTCCAATTTAAAAAAATAAAATTTTAAAAAATGGTAATAAGACTGTGACAGAGTATGTGTGCAGAAAGAAACATAAACACTTGAATAATGAAGACTAACTTCATATATTCTGCCTAAGAGTTGCAGGACAACTACTCTAAAATCATTACTCTGGGGAAGAGAGGCAGCTTCAAGATTGGTAGATGAGGGCTGCCCCACACTGAGTCAAAGTATCTGTGGGCCTGAAGTAGACAAATGTTCCCACCTTATCAGTGGATTTCTTTTCTAATTAAAATGCATGAACTCTTGTAAGCTCCAGGTGCCCAGAGGAAGGGGGGTGGGATGAGAGGAGGTGAGCAGTGCGTCACAAAGAATCTTCTCCCTTGTTTAAAATCCAACAACAACAACAAAAAGGTTATTGCCTAACAATATAAGTAAAGATCCTGAATGACCAAGCAGGGTAGATCTCTATGGAAACACAGAGACACCAAATTAGGAGGGAAGAAGACAGACAAGAATGGATGTCCCAGAGGTCTTCCCCAAGGTGGCACTGCACTGTCTGGGGCTGGTGGTACCCAATTTCTGCCTGTCTCAGAGGGCACTTTCCAGGTGATAGCCTGGTAGGGAGCCAAGGAGAAATGTCCATGAAAGGACCATAACAGTGATAGTTGACCTTTACTGTGTGCTTCCTTTGTGCCAGCACTTTGCATTCATCATCTCATTTATCTCTTACAAAATCTTGTAATTTGACACTATTATTATCCCCATTTCAGGGATGAGGAACCTGGGGCACCAGGAAGGTTACTTTGCCAGGCTTCATAACTAATAGATGGTGAAGATGGGATTCAAATCCTAGAAGCTCAATAATCATCATTAATATTCACTGGGCACTTATCAAACGCCACACACTGTGCTAAATCCTTAACCACATCTTTTATTTTATTCCTTATGACAACCCTAGGTGGTGGCTACTGTCATGAGGCCCCCCTTACAGATGAATAAACGGAGGTTCAGAAAAGTTAGGCGACTCACTCAAGGTTATCCAGCTAGTAAGTAGTGGAAACAGGATCCAAACCCAAAATCCAAATCCACCTTGTCAAAGACTGTGCTCTATACACCACACTGGCCAAACTACTGTGCATAAAGAGAATACAGGGGTATCGTGTGCTCTGGAATGGGGCCCTAGAACTTGCATTTCTGACAAGTTCCCAGGAGATACAGATGCTGCTGGTCAGGGATCAGACCTTTGAGAACAAATGACCCAGGGAGTGTGGCCTGAAGGATGAATTCCTTCCCCAACTCCTCCTGAACGTTGAGTTAGATGTACTCTGAAAGGTATGCATCCCCTACTGAACCAGCATTACTCTACACTGGAAAGGCACATTTCAAGTGTCTCTCTTCCCCCATGAGATGTAAGGCCTAAAATTAAAGTCTAATATAATGTGCTGTCTTGAACCTGAAATAGGGAGGGCTCCAGATGGCTTAATCACCAGTCTCCCTCCCAATTCTGCTTCTACAGATAATGTCCCCCTTGATAAGACACAGATCCTGCTTATCCCTGAGAAGCAGGTTTTGGTTCTTTGCCAGTGCATGGAATTAACAAGCGAATCACATCCTTCTGTGGGAACCAGGGGTCACCCCACCCCCTTGATACTATAGAGCTTGCCTCCTGGTTGTTCACTCTGTTCCCAGTTGCGCCCCCCCACGTGGCCTTGTGCAGTGTCCTCCTCCCCTCTGCTGTGAGTATACACGACTAATGAACCGCTGGCTGTCTCATCTGTCCAGTGTCAGGTGTCATGTATTCCGCTGTCCCCATGACCCTCAGATGAGGATCTTTCCCTCACCAACAAAGTGAAGAGAAGGGGACTTAGACACACTGGGTGATAAGCTCCATGAGAGGAGACACTCTTCCCATCTTATCATTGTCCCCTCCACAGCCTGGCATGGGTCCAAGGCAATGAAAGACACATGGGATTGAATGCTTGAAAACCTCCTAACCCTCTGAAGCCCCCTTTCTTTTAGACAAATAGAGAAACTCAGTCTTGAGCATTAACATGACGTGCCAGGCCTGCTTCCCGCCAGCCCCCAGCAGAGGACACGGACCTGCCCTTGCTGGTGAGCAGATCCATGGGGAGAGATTCATCCATTCTGTGGGTCACCTGCCAGACCAAACATTCCTCAGCTCAGGGGCTCAGAGGCTGCAGGGAGCTGCCCTGGGCAATTTCAGGTCTCTTCCCTGTTCTGCCTGAGCAAATATGAGAAATTGGGCCCGATACACTAGGAAGAGCCACTCTTAGAAGCCCTGTTCAGGGCGCACAGACCTCGTGTGCATTCCAGTTGACCAGAAGCAGTACAGAGTTTGTTCTAAGAGGGCCAGCTGATATACAAAAGCATCAGAATGGGAGTGCTTTGAATCAGAGGCACCTGACTATGTACCAGGGGTGATGTGGGGGAATTAGAGGTCCACTTGGCTCTTACAAAGCTCATGTCATAAAAGTAACACAACCATGACCTCCACGTCCTGTGTCCAGCTCTGCAGCAGGTTCGTCGTGTACCATACCTGCCATTTAATCCTCATGGGAGAGCTGAGAGCAGGGCACTTTTACTCCCATGTCATAGATGAGGACACTAAGGCCAGGAAGCCATGGAGCACAGTGGGTGGCAGAGCCAAGGTCTGAGCCCCAGATTTCGTGGCTCCAAAGTCTCTGCTACTAATGTCCCCTCCACGTCCTGGGTGTGATGGAGAAGGAACAAAAATGACAGATGGCACAGTACCTGTCCTCTGAGAATTTACAGCCTGCTTGGGGAAGAAAATACACACAGGGGAAAAAGTACTTAAGAGCTCTTATAAAGCAACATACGAAGAGGTCTGGCCTGATAGCATCAAAGGTGGGCTGGAAGTCCCCTTTCCCACTCTGGAAATGCCACATAGCCTTATGCCAGATGACTTCTCTTGGGGAAAAAATAGGATGAAACTTAAAGGCTCATTTAAAATTGCATCAATAATAAGAGCAGCTAACATGTAAGTCGAGTTTTTCCTACATATCCAACACTGCTAAGTGTTTACACAGAAAATTGAAGATCCATTTGGAATAATAATATTTTCTTTCATTTATCAACCACTCTGTTATATACCAGGCATTGTCCTAAAGGCTTTACCTATAAGATTTTATGTATGTTTTCAAAGTGCCTTTGAGATTATGGTAGTATTTGTTCCATTTTACAGATGAGAGAGCTGAGGCAGAGAGGCTAAGCCTGGATTTTCAATCTGAGGTTTGTGATCCCTAGTGTGTTGTGAAATTAATTTAGTAGGTAATGACAAGCATTGTTTTAAATTAACAGAAAGGGGAGGGGAGGGGGAAGGAAAAGAAATGGAACAGAAGATATCAGAATGCAAACCATGTGGTATTATTTCATCGTTTTTCTTTCAGTATGTGTGTTCGTGTGTGTACAATGAAAAGTATTGTAAAAGACGATTTTACATGAGGATTTTACAGTGACATGATTGAAATGGGTCTCTGTGGAAGGTTTGAAAGCCACTGGGTTAAGTGACTTGCCTGAGGTCACACAGCTAGTGATTTGTGGAGCCAGGGTTCAACTCCACATACTCTGTGTCACCGGAGCCCAAATTCTTGACCTCTAAACCATGCTGTCCCATAGAAATATGAAGTAAACCACATATGTAATTTAAATTTTTCTAATAGCCACATTTAAAAAGTAAAAAAGCCAAATTGAAAAATTAAAATTAATACATTTTAGGTACCCCAATATATCAAAAAAATAACATTTCAACGTGTAAGAAGTTGGTTTCAAAGTTAAATCAATCATTGAGGTTTGTTTCGGTTTTGTTTTTAATTTTTTTGGTACTGACTCCAGGAACTCTGGCATCTATCTTACACTTCCAGCACATCTCGGTTCAGACTAGCCTCACTTCAAGTGCTCAGTAACCACACATGACTAGTGGCTACCCCTAGGAGACAGCACAGCGCTAAACTACGCTACCTCCAATACCCCTTTGGACACTGGGCCTACATTCTCAAATTTCACTGCAAAGGAGAATTTCCCGTCATATTCTCTTACCCCTTTTACCTTTCCGTGGCCTCCTTCGTGCAGTTTCCAGAACATCTAAACCCAAACCCCGCATCTGTGGCTATTTGTGTCTGCTCAGCACGGCTCCTTTTAGATTTCACATCCTTGCTAGGTCTTAGGGGAGAAGAACTGGTGGGAAAGGGACCCTGCAGCCAAGACAAGCTGGAGCAGGGTGAGGACAAAGGTCCTGAACAAGAGGAACTTGTGCGGAGCAATGACCCGCGCAGACTGTGTGCAAAGCTGCAGGTTCGTTCAGTTTTGCAGAGACACACTGGATCGTTCACTCTCAGCCCTGACAGAAGTCAGCTGACCCCATTTCCGTCTTTGCCAAACTAAGAAGACTGTGGAACTGCAGAAAGACGGGCGTCTGGAGAGTCGTTAAAAGGCGAGGCACCAGCGATCCAGTGACTTCGGAGCCACCCATTAAATAATCTGATAAATACCGCACATAAATATGCCATAACCACGGCTGGTAGGCTGGGAGCCCCAGGTAGCCATGACCTAGGGGTGCTCAGTGCTCCTGTGAGCTGAGGTCTCCGCACAGACACAAGAGAAGGTGAGGCTCACTGCCCGGCAGCAGCCAGGCCCGGGAAGCTAGAGCAGACAGTCTCCTGCTTCCAGCTCCTGGCACCATCTCCAGGACCCCACCTGCCCGGCCACTGAGGAAGAGTGCTTTTCAGTCCATCGATTTGGTTTCCAAAGCACTGAGAGTGCTTAATGCGGGGGAAGACTTGCTGTGGGGGAAAAGGAAAACAAAGAGAAAACCATCAGGTACTTTTCTCTGGATGACGTGGCAGCACTCCTCAGCCTGGGGAACAAAACTGTAAGTCCATGGGGTGTTTGTTCACGGCAGCGGAAGGGACCAAGACCCCTTCCATCATCTACTGGCTTCTTATTAATTGAGGAACTACCATGTGCCAGGCACCCCAGCTGGGTCCTGGGTAGTCAGAAATGCACTGCCTGCCCACCTTACATCTGGGAGCTTGCACGCCAGCCAAAAGAAGAGAGTACAGAGAACACAGCATTGCAGGGGCTGTAGCAGAGGTATAAGCAAATTATGGTGGGGACCTGGAGAAACGGCTCATTTCTGTGCCTGCTCTGGCCTCTTGCTCCTTGTTAGAGAAGCAGCCCTGCCCCCCACATCAGAGTCTGTCTCAGAGTCTCAGCCCAGGAGGACAGCGGCCCGATGACCAAACCTATCCAAGTCCCTTCTCTCGGAACCTGGAACTAATACCAGATATTCTTGTAACTCTCTGGGGGCTACCTGGACGGAGAGGCTATGCAGGGCCACCAAAGAGTTATTCTCCCCCACATTCATGGAGAAGCAAAATTCAAGGGTCTATTCATAAGAGCTAGCAACCCAAATGGGGTGGAAACAACCCAAGTGTCCATCAGCTGACGAGTAAACAAAACGTGGTATCTAATGGAATATCAGTCAGTCACGAAAAAGGAATGAAGTACATGACACCTGGTACAACAGGAATGAGCCTTGAAAACATTATGCCAAGTGAAATAAGCCAGACACAAAAGCCATATACTGTATGAGTCCATGTATATGAAATTCCCAGAAAAGGTAAATCCAATAGAGACAGAAAGTAGATTAGTGGTTGCCTGGGGCTAGGGAGAGGGAGGAATAGGAAATGACTGCTTAGGGAGCATGGAATTTTTTTTGAGGGGTTGGGGGATGATGAAAAAAATCGATATTGATGATGGTTGCACAACTCTGCAAATGTACTGGAAGCCACTGAATTATATACTTTAAAATCATTGAAATGGTGAATTTTATGTTTTTGAGAATTTTACCTCAGGAAAAAGAAACGTAACAGTCTATGTTACCCTTTGGAAAGGAACTTGTTCCAGTATGTTTGTATCCTTCACAACTAAAAATCACTGACTCAAACCGAGGTGACCATGCTGAACGCACACAACTCTTAGATGCCAGGGTCCGGGCTCAACCTGTGTTCTGCTCGACTGCCAAACGAGCCCCTCCTCCCCATGCCCGCACTTAACATGCAGGAGGAAAGGCTTTTGCATCTCTTCAACCGACAGCTGGCCGCTTCCCAGAACCTGCCGATAGGTGGTGAGCGTCCATCCAAGTATGTTTATTTGGGTCCTGTCAGCAGAAACAGGACTTTATTAAGAGGATGTTAGTGAGCCTCTTTGCTTCCCTGCTTTTGTGAGAATTCTTAATGACTCCAATGCGCAGGTGTCATTTTTCAGCAAAATCTAATATTTATGTTATTTCCAGGCAAAGAACATTTGAGGCTCTCGTAATATACCACTCTTCGTTTTGCTCCATGTCACAGGCTGGACAATCACTCAGCCATTTGTCACAGCATCCCCTGTCACCCACATCCCAGGTGCGGGGTTAGGTACACCATGAGCAGAGGCAGGAGAAGGAGTGAGGTGCAGGACAAAAACCTGAGCCAACGCAGCAGAAACTTCCTGACTTAGTGTCTCCTAGAATATTGGATCTAGAAGAGACCTTGACATACTAAAAAGTCACAGGACTTTCGTGTTAAAAAGAAAACACATGGCTTCCCTGGTGGCGCAGTGGTTGAGAGTCCGCCTGCTGATGCAGGGGACACGGGTTCGTGCCCCGGTCCGGGAAGATCCCACATGCCGCGGAGCGGCTGGGCCCGTAAGCCATGGCCGCTGAGCCTGCGCGTCCGGAGCCTGTGCTCCGCAGCGGGAGAGGCCACAACAGTGAGAGGCCCGCGTACTGCAAAAAAAAAAAAAAAAAAAGAAAACACAAAGCTTTGATTTCACTATAAAGTTGGAATATTCTATTTCTTTATAAGCCAGTCATTGTCGTGGTTACATTTTAAAGAATAATATAAATAAACTTTAGGGAAGCAAAGATGGCGCAGTGGGTATGCATTCCCTTCTTCCAAGTTGCTTACTTGAAAGGAGAAAAAGTGCGTGTGCCAGTGTGTGACACGTACTAGGTTCATATTTCACAAGCATGACCTCGAGTAGTGGGCACTTGTCCTCCCTTACAGATGAAGAAACTGAGGCTCAGAAGGTTCTATCTCTGCATCAGGTCCACAAGTGAATATTAAATTAGTGAAAAAGGGAGGTTTGATCTCAATCCCCATATTCTAAACCACCATGTCTTAACAGAATGGTTACATAATCCTGAATATTTTAGAGCCACATATTGAGTGCAAGACAGTGCTTTACAGCACTTTATACTTTTCAAAGATGTTTCACACTTAGAATGCCTTACAGGACAGGGGGTGAGAGTTGCAGCGCTTCTGAGATCAGGGAGATGTTAAGGGTGGAGATTCCACAGACGGGGTAGGTTTTGAAGGTTAGGTTGTATTTTAATAAGTAACAAGAAAATGAGGAGGACAACATGAGATGAGGATAACAGCAAAGGAAAAAGCATGGGAGGGTGACAAACAGCTGGCTGGGGTGAGGTCGGAATCTCTTAATTCCCAGTATGGAATGTAGTCACTGATTAAGCATCACGAAGATACTTGCTTTGGGGTCCCTTCCTGATGGACAACCAGTAACAGCAACAACAATGATGGCACCTGCTAGCATCTGCTAGGCAATTCATAGAACAGCCGCTCACAATGCTAAGACTACCGCCTTTGGTGACCAACCACAATCCCCCTCTGGGTAATTACATGCACACATTTTCAGGCCACATGGTTCTCTCCAAGCTGAAACAAACTTTAGCTCTCAGGTGAGCTATGCAACCCAGGCCTACAGCAACGGGAGCATAGTATGTGAATCGAGACTAGCCTCAGTACTGGTTCAGAGATGAATATGATGACCAGTCAGAACCAATGATATGACTTTCTCCCTGAAAGGATATAAGGGTTGGAGCTACTCTTGCCATTTTGCTGAACAGATGCAACTTTCTGATAGTACTGTTGGAGTCCTGAATCTAGCCGTACTCCTGGACCTCCGTTTTGGTGAGCAATAAATTGCCTTTTCGCTTTGGCTTTGGGTTAAGTTTTTGGTCACTTTCAACAGGAGAAGCCCTAATTAACATAAGCACATAAATGCAACTCATCGAACCTTCACAACACTACCACGAGGTGAGCATTATTACTGGAGATTGTTCCTCCCTTTTTGAGATAAGGAATGGAGGCACTGAGAGGCCAAGTCCCCTGGCAGGTGGTAGAGGCAGGATTTGAACCCAGACAGTGTGGCCTGAGAGTCGGCACCCCCCGCCACTGTACCAGCTGGCTGGCATCTAGCTCTGCTCTTATGGAACAGGACTCTCCACAAGCCGAAAATAAGTCTTTTCACTCAAAACAGTTCCTAAGTCTTAAAATACCTTAGAGAGTGCAAATTTTCTCAGGCTCCTTTAGGTTTGCAGTGATCCCTTTTTGGCTTCAGTTGTCTCCCTGAAAAGAATCATTTAAGCAATAAAAATGTCACTCCCCAAGTCATCCTTCAACTGCTGATACTTCACTTTCCAAAAAATTACAGATATAAATAACAACGCACAGATGCGAAGACTACATGGCTGCTAAAATGGACAGGACAGAAGGAAACAGGAGGTCCTAACCAAATATTTTGTGTGTTGGCATGCAAGAAGTTTTGATCTTCACTTGGTAATTTTAGAAGTTTATTTCTTAATTAAAGGTGCTTCTGTCCACCACACAAAGTCTTGGACTGGTGGCATAGCGAGCTACAGCCACTGCTTCCTACATGCTTTGGAAATTTAAGAATAAAATTAAATACATACCAGCTAAGAGGACAGTTCTGATGTACATACCTCATCTGGACAATATTCTCTCGTTGTTCAGTTTCCTAGCAATGTGCCAGAGGCTTGGGAACTCCTTGATAAAGGAAGAAGTAGTGATCTTGAAGTGAAAGCCAGGAGGCTGCAGCACGCTGTAACCGTGGTCTCAAAAAACTGAAAGACCTACTGGTATTCCCAGGGAGTATCCAAGGCAACTCCAGCCGTGAGTACTGCTGGAGGTAATCAGTGTAATATGGAGGTAAAGGGCTGGGAGCCGGGAGCAGGAGACTGGAGTCTAGCTCAGACTCCCAATAACCTTGAGCCTCATGTAATTAATTATAAAATGACACATTAAGACTGCATTTTGGGGGCTTTGGGCTTCCCTGGTGGTGCAGTGGTTGAGAGTCCGCCTGCCGATGCAGGGGACACGGGTTCGTGCCCCGGTCCGGGAAGATCCCACATGCCGCGGAGTGGCTGTGCCCGTGAGCCATGGCCGCTGAGCCTGCGCGTCCGGAGCCTGTGCTCCGCAATGGGAGAGGCCACAACAGTGAGAGGCCCGCGTACAGCAAAAAAAAAAAAAAAAAAAAAAGACTGCATTTTTGTTGTTGTTGGATTCCATTAAACAGTAAAGTGGCTGTATACCTTAGGGAATGAATGCCTGGGCTTTGGAATGAGTTGGATCCCCACCTCAAGTCTCACAAGCCTCAGTTCTTGATCTGTAAAATGAAGGAAATACTAGCCTACTTCTTGGGGCTATTGCAAGGGTTAAATGATCAAATGCTCTTAGCACAGTTCCTCACTCAGCATGAAGAAGAAACAAACAAACCAACAAAATATTAACCATCACTCTCTTACTAGCGCTGTTAGTAAAGTTTATGATTCTACAGAACTGCAAGAGTAACGATGCCCTTTCTACCAAAAACCATACCTGAATGCTTCTGGGCAAATGTTGGCAATATAAAGGTTTGGTCTTGAACAGCAGTAGGTTTTTGGTTTTGGTTTATTTTATATTATCACTATTCTTACCAAAATGCAGAGATGAGAATATATCTGAATAGTTCCAAGCAGATGTCGACAGTACAAAGACTTGGCCTCGATCTGACTAATGTGAAACTCTGAGTGCCAGTAGGAGGGCAGGTTAGACTGAAACTCCAACATGGCATCCAAGCCTGGCCACTCTCCAGCATAACCCTGCGTCACTGCCTTTAAGGTGATCTTTTGAGAAACTTACATTTTAGTCACACACATTAAGTCATGGCTGTTCTCTCTCAAGGATCATCTACTGTCATTTGGATTCTGTCCAGATGATTAGGAGAAAACATGTTTTATCATCCATAGGTCTGCAACTTAAGAGTAATTCCAGCAAACCTCAGGACTTAAGAGCATCTGCTTGGCCAGAAATCTTTGTTTTGGACCAGACGGCATTGAAACTCCCAAGGTAGGGAGCCTGGCATGGGATGTAACACTGTCAGAGAAGTCAGGCAAATTCAATAATTGTAGCTGTAGGTACTGTGGCTCTTTTTTCCCTTGGTTTGTCTGCTGCAAGGCAGCATCCTCAAAAGTAATCTGTACTTGGTTGCAATAATCCACATAGATCACTCAAATCTCTGAATCTCAGCCGCTCTCAGTGTCTACACCATGCAATTAAATGCATAAGTATACCCCATCTCGTGGTAGTCAGAATTGTGAGTTTCCAGGTAGAGAGGAAAGAACACAAGACCAGGAATCAGGACATCAGGTTCCAGCCCCAGTTCTGTCGCTGATGCTCACGTGGCCATGGGCATGTACAGCAGCCGTGAAGGTGACACATGGATCCCTCTTCAAGAAAGGACTTGCCACTCAGCTGCAAGGAGCTGTCTGACAGTCTGGAGCTGTAGCGCCCTCAGGATCTGCCTCAAACTTGTGACGCTTTTCCTGGGCAGTCCCTGACCAAAGACTAAGCATGGAGAGGGTATGAGGGCCCAGCCATTTCTACTCAACATGGAACTCCTCTAATGGGCAATCTGTACCCTGGGGCTCCCCACCTCTATCGGATATGCACTGTGGACTGAGGCTTTCACTCCCCCAAGTCCCCCTTCCTCCCCTCTTCCTTTCATAGGTGTCAGATGCAAATATACACTACCAAATGTAAAATAGATAGCTAGTGGGAAGCAGCTGCATAGCACAGGGAGATCAGCTCCGTGCTTTGTGACCACCTAGAGGGATGGGATAGGGAGGGTGGGCGGGAGACGCAAGGGGGGGGGGAGACGCAAGAGGGAGGGGATATGGGGATATATGTGTACGTACAGCTGATTCACTTTGTTATACAGCAGAAACTAACACATTATAAAGCAATTATATTCCAATAAAGACATATAAAATTTTTTTTTTAAATAGGTGTCAGATGGACACCACCATCTGAAGCTTTCCCTGATCCACCTGCTTTCTCCCCTTGTATCTTCTATGAGTGTTACCAACTGCTTGTGCTCTGAACTCTGTCTCAAAAACTCTGTCCTGGGACACCCAACTGATGCAGGATTAACTTCTCTAAACCTGTGCTGACTTTTCTTTTAAAGCAGGTCTAATCATAACAATGGAGGAGAAGACAGTTTTTCAGGATAGTGTCCCAAGGTACAGACAGAGAGTCCTTTCCCCCCACTATCTCCACACCCTCTGAGCATGCCACCACCACCACCATTCACTCCAAGAAATTCTTTGCATCAGGGGATGGCTGATAGGGCAGAAAAACAGAAACTGTTGGAGTTTCTAAGGCACGGCTTTAAGTCATAAGAGCCGTGCTTTTGGATGTTAGCACATCTAAGCCCTGAAGCACCAGGCACAAACCTTGTGTCCTAAACAAAAAAAATCTGAAAGAGAAATTACTATACCAATATACCCATTGATCCTCTAAATAAGGACTGAGTAGATGAGGAAAGAAGAAAGGGGAGGAGGGTATGGGGGGCAGGGAGGTCAGTAGAGTTTGGCATTGAAGGAAGTGAACCTGGAAGGGCCACGTGACAGTGATCAGCGTCATCGCAGGCATTGTGATGGACCTGGAGCTTCCCTTCAAGAAGGCATCCACCTCCTCCCGTCCCTTGGGGCCCTAATCCACTGACTGCCCAGTCTTCATGCGGGTGAGCCCCTACATGGCCAATGCCATGGGAATTCCATAAGTTGTCTTTGCTCTGGGGTACCTCCCACTGATCCCAGCCACTAGGAGTGTCACCTCTCTGGGCCCTGAGACTTTACTCCATCTCCACCCAACTTCTCCCACACGGTCAACCTTCTTCTCATCAGCTTGGGGTGCTCATCATCAGCCTATGGCTGAGAGAAAGGACAAACCCCAAATACCTCAAGGAATGCTACACAGTTGTTGGGAAGAAAAGCAACCCCTATCCCAACTTAAGACAGCGGTTAGACGGAAATAGTAATAATGATTTTATATAGCTCAATATTGACTAACCTGAATATAGCGAATAGATACCTGGCTCTGTGAGCTATTCTTTCCAGACATAAACCCCATGAGCCCCCACAACAACTCCATGAGGCAGGTAACAATGCTATGCCTATTCTACAGACAAGGACACTTGAGGCTCAGCAACTTGCCCAAACTCACTTAGCGATAAAGTGAATTAGCAGGGCTGCACGTAAGATAATTCCCTTCAAATCTGCATTATACTCCTTGAGGACAAGACGTGTCTTAGACTCTACTGTCCCCTCCCTCTCTTACGTAACACTTAGCCTAGTGGTAGGCAGCTAGAAGATTCTCCAATATTTTGTGCTTTGACCAACCGATTTAGATATTTTCCCTTCAGAGTAGGAAAAAAACAAAAAACAAAAAACCCTGCTTGAAATGTGTATGTCCATTTTCTCCATACCAGTAGAACTCCTGGGCACCTGCCAGGAAGGAGGTGTGAGGCAGTGAATGTGCATCCACGGGAAGAGATCATATTTCAGTCTTTTCATTTCACTTGACAGGAGAAATACTGATTAAAATCAGCCGCAGACGTCATGAAAGGGTAACTGGGTTCTTCGCTTTCTTCTCCACAGAAGCAGCCCCACCTGTACTCCAGGAGACAACTCTTCGTGCATAAAATTACTAACAGACACCATCTATCTGATGACTGTCTTCTCCTGAATAATTTATATCACTTGATCTATTTTCAAAGGTTAGTCTTACATTAAAATTACAATTCTGAATAGGTCAGCCTGTTATTTAAGGATAAATTATTTCTCCCCTTCATGTTAGTGTTGTGTTTAGTTAATGATGAGGTCTTTACTTCTAGCCCCCAATAGACCATGAAAGAAATTGCTTGTTTGACCTAGCCTCTCTCACCCTGAATCTTCTTCCTTGATTCATGCTGACTCACTGTCAGCAACCAGCCTGCATGTTTTAAGACACTAGGTTCCCATTCTTGGTCTCTTGTTATTTTTCTACATTTCTCTCCTCTCTTTATCTGGCACCTCTTCCCCACTTCCCCTTCTAACCCCATCACCCCACCTTTCCAACCAAAGAACAACCCATTCTCAGGTCCTCTCACTGGAGACACAGCCCTACGTTGTCCCATCACTAGTCCATTCCATTCCAAAGAGGTAATACCTATAAAGATGGTCCACATAGCTTTTCCCAGGCTCTCATGCATCACCCATTTAGCAAATAAGGATGGAGAGAGACTGTAGTCAGTGGAAAGAAGACCAGAGAAAAGCTGGTTTGAGTCCAGTAAGATCCAGTCCAGTTGGTGAACTGCTCCCCGTCCCCATTTTCTCAGTGATGGAAAGAACACAGCTTTGAAGTCCGATAAGCCCGGGTTCGAATCCAACATTTCTTATTACTTAGCAATTTGCGGCAGTAAAATCTGAGAGTCAGTTTCTTCTTTTATGAAATGAGGATGGCCATACCTTACTGAGGATTATTTTAAGAGTTGACAAGTTAAAACAGGAAAAATATTCCATATAATGCAAACACAGTGGGAGGCAGTTAATAAATGTCTGTTAAAAGAATCATGGGTGGGCTTCCCTGGTGGCGCAGTGGTTGAGAGTCTGCCTGCCGATGCAGGGGACACGGGTTCGTGCCCCGGTCCGGGAAGATCCCACATGCCGCGGAGCGGCTGGGCCCGTGAGCCATGGCCGCTGAGCCTGCGCGTCCTCCGCAACGGGAGAGGCCACAGCAGTGAGAGACCCGTGTACCGCAAAAAAAAAAAAAAAAAAAGAATCATGGGTGAGTGGATGATCAGTAAATGACTATTATCAAACATATCATTTTTAATGAAAAATTTGTTTAGTCAAGATGAGTGGAAATGGCAGGTTGAAGAAAGGTAAGTTGCTTGTGTTGAACAGTGGTTAAGAGCACGGTTCCTTCAGATCTGGCTTCAAACCCTGGCCCCACCACTTACCAGCTACACTACCTTTGACAAGTTGCTTAATCCCCAGTTTTCTAATCTGTAAACATGACAAATACTCACCTCCTTGGGCTTATGGAGGCTTAGATGGCAAAATGCCTGGGAAAGACTTGGCAGAGCCGACATAGAAGGCATCACTGCTGAGATGAATAAAAGTAAAACAAAATGAAAGGTCTCAGTTGCATCTACCTCATGGCACAATTGTAAAGGGAGAAAATGCTTTGCAACCAGAAGTATGGAAACACATAAGGGGTTTTTTACTACCATTATTATTAGAAGGAATGATGAACTGAATAGATGACTGTTATTGGAACAAGCACAAACTTCACGAGGCCTTTCTACAATGGGCATGTGTATATGCGCACAAATGTTCAAGAAAGGTATAGGGTTGGTTTAATAAAAGGATAATTTCTGTTGTTGCTCTGAGTGTACAAAGTCATAAAGGGCGGATGTTTGAGAGGCTGAAGTAATGTGTAGAGAACTTAACTGGTACTCTAAAACCACTGATTGTAAATATGCTCAGGAGGTATATAAATTCACACTGTTTTACGGCAGGAAGGTTTTTTTATTGGTAATTTAACGTAATTGTGAATTTAGAAGGGTCACTGGGCCAGAAGTTTTCTACGTATTCAGCTGGGAGGGCTGCCTGGTGCCCAACCTTGAGGAGGCCTCCTGGGAGCCACAGGCCGTAACCTTCCATTTTGTGGGTGAAGAGTTTTCTCTAAGGGGGCCAAACAAATTCTACAGGGCCCGTGGATTGTTTTCCCAAGCTTGTCCCCACATTCCCAGGGTTGCCATTACCATAAGCCTATGTTTCTCAGGGTTCTTTCAGCTACCGGCATCAGGCATCCGCTGGGCAGCCATGCTGGGGGAAAAGGTGATCTTACTGTGCTCAGTCCTCATGAACTAACAGGACCCGAGACAAAGCACCTTCAAGACCCAAGGTGTTGGCCTCCTTCTTCTTACACATAGGCTTGATTCACCCTTGTGCTCCTTCACCCTCTCCCGTTCGTTTTCCAGCCTCTCCTCCATTCATCTCCTTGTACAGCTGCTAAGGAGACTGGTTCTCTTAGGAGACTGGTTCTCTTAGGAGACTGGTTCCCCTGCTCCTTCACAAAGGTAGCAGGGGATAACTGCACCCAGCTCTGAAGCTTAACTTCAAAGAATCCATAGTAACAACAAGGCTGCCAGAGCCTTCTGAGGCAGTTTTCAGAGAAGGGTCACAGTCTGAGCACATATCTTAGTAGGTATCTACTGCACTGAGATATGGAAGACACGACATTTTTTTGTTTGTTTGTTTGTTTTGTGTTTTGTGGTACGCGGGCCTCTCACTGTTGTGGCCTCTCCCGTTGCGGAGCCCAGGCTCCGGACGCGCAGGCTCAGTGGCCACGGCTCACGGGCACAGCCGCTCCGCGGCACGTGGGATCCTCCCGGACCGGGGGCACGAACCCATGTCCCCTGCACCGGCAGGCGGACTCCCAACCACTGCGCCACCAGGGAAGCCCAAGACACGACATTTTTGATTTCTAGAGATGAGAACCAACTATTGGCTAAATATGTTAACAAATGTAGAGAACACTTACCCATGGCTTCCTCCCTTCTCAGCCTTAATGGTGCTAAGAGACATGTGCTGCTTCCAATCCAAAGACCATTTCCATGTGTGTCAGAGCAGACAAGGTGGCACAGGTGGAAATGACCCTTAAATGTGCCTCTACTAATGGCTCAGCGTGACATCCCTCCTTTTCATGTTGAGAAGGAAGAGTACCTTGCAGAGCGCATATTAGTGTGGAGGTGGAAACACTCATTTGATGTCAACGTGGGTGGCTTTGTTCCAAAACCGAGACAGAATCTGAGGATCTTACCATGACTCAGTTATAGCCACACAATACAAAATAAATTGAATTAAATGCCAACTGCATTACTGGTGGATTTTTATAAAACCTCTCCCTTCAAAGAGCATTGTTGGTTTTTTTTCCTGTAACTCTATTTTTTTTATTCTTTATACAATCTTTTTTTTTAACATCTTTATTGGAGTATAACTGCTTTACAATGGTGTGTTAGTTTCTGCTTTATAACAAAGTGAATCAGTTATACATATACATATGTTCCCGTATCTCTTCCCTCTTGAGTCTCCCTCCCAGCCTCCCTATCCTACCCCTCTAGGTGGTCACAAAGCACCGAGCTGATCTCCCTGTGCTGTGCGGCTGCTTCCCACTAGCTATCTATTTTACATTTGGTAGTGTATATATGTCCATGCCACTCTCTCACTTTGTCACAGCTTACCCTTCCCCCTCCCCATATCCTCAAGTCCATGTTCTAGTAGGTCTGTGTCTTTATTCCTGTCTTACCCCTAGGTACTTCATGACCTTTTTTTTTTTTCTCTCTTAGATTCCATATATATGTTAGCATACGGTATTTGTTTTTCTCTTTCTGACTTACTTCACTCTGCATGACAGACTCTAGGTCCATCCACCTCACTACAAATAACTCAATTTCATTTCTTTTTATGGCTGAGTAATATTCCATTGTATATATGTGCCACATCTTCTTTATCCATTCATCTGTCGATGGACACTTAGGTTGCTTCCATGTCCTGGCTATTGTAAATAGAGAAAGAGCATTGTTTTTAAAGTATCATCTCATAACTCATTTGGCCTCCCAAGCCAAAGTCTATCTCCTCCCATGCTACAGCTGGCAAAACTACGGCTCAGAAGGATGCTGTGGTTTCCCAAAGTCAAGTGACTAGTAAATGGCAGAGCTGATAAGAAAATTCGCATCTTCTCATTTATAATCCCACTGCCTTTTTGCTATATTCCTTTGCTTCCCTATAGGCAAGCTATTTGTTATTTTTCCCTTTGCCCCTCCAGAGATACCCTCCACCCTTCTCCATCCTGCTTTGTACCCTGGGAGGATGGCATTATTGATTGGGTTAACTCACTAGAAGCTAGAGGCCAAGGTATTCTGTTAAGTCAATGAGAGATGCCAGCAAGAAAGCAAAGCGTGAGGTCACAGTGTATTTTCTGGATTCCTTACTGCAGAATCTCCCTATCAAAGGCCACAGAACCTTCTGAACAACCCCTACTTCCTCCAAGTCCCAGTAGCTCCTTCCACCCCTTGACTAAGGGTGGTACCATCTCCTGAACATGAAGCACTGCACCATCCTTGTTGGCTTCCCTTAGCTCTTCCCTCTATTGGACTCCCCTGAATTACCCCATCCATTTGTCCTATCCCATCCTTTTCCTGCCAGAACTATGATTGATCAGCACATTAATAGTGTGCCTTAGTGCCCCGATGACTGTGTCATTGAGGCTTATGTAGATATTGTTTCATTGTCTAAATAACAGCCTTTGAGGGGGACAGACTTTACTGTCTTCTACTCGCAACTCACCACCCACAAATACTCTTCGGATCTTAGTCAAAGAAAACAAGTGTCTTTCCATACTGTGTTCTGGCTTCTCTCCATCCTACCAAAGGCAATGTTCTTTGCTGGTCTGAGTCCCAAGTAGGCAGTCTTGGGGGCTGGAATCCACTGGTGGTTCCCATCTTTCCCATGTGAGATCATCCCTCTTCCTTCACACAGGCAGCTCAAAAGAAGAGTCGATATTCAAAGGACTTGCCTATCTAGGGGACATATGGGGAAAAAGACTGGGAATGAGAGAAACATAATGAAGAAACAGAAAGGAAGAGACCTTAATAAACTGTAGATAGTACTACAGAACTGCTCAATCACAAGACAGCCTGTTCATACTGCCCATGGATAGGCAGGAATTGTACCTGAGCTTCAGCCAGCTGTTTATTTCCCCATCTAGTTTACTCTGCAGAAGGCTAAATAAAGAGAGTGGTTTATTTAAAAGTTGAGTATTTTAAAACACCAATGTAAAGAACTTTTAAATGGGTCACCATATTCCTCTCTCTTCACCCAGATATACATACGTAATAAGTCAACATTCCCCATGCCAATGATTCTATATTGCTCTTTTGGTGTTTACTTATCCCTGTCAGCCAACTGCGCTCAAAACACTAGCAACACTCATTCCCCAAATGACAAATTTACTCCATCAGAGCAGGTTTTCTATGTCTCCTGACTGCCCCAGGATCTAGCACAGGGCCCGGCACACAGCAGGCATTCAGGGAAAGGTTTTGAGATAAAATTGAAGGACTGCAGGATTTTGGAAAGTGCTAGAACAGTAGAACTGTGTCAGAGAGAGAAGAGGAAAAAGAGAGAGGCAGCTCTGAGAGAATGACAATGCAGGCTCCTGCCATCAGATCGTTTCTTCGACCTTGTCTTCCTTTCCGGCTGTTTACACACTCTGGGAAGAGCTGCTTTCTCAGAAGCTGCTACGTTCTCCCAGAACAGGCCAAACATGGCTGCTTTCCTAAATCCAGCTGTAAATGAGCATTATTAGCACAGGCAGTTCCACTCAAGTTTTGTCTGCTCCTACCAAGAAATGCTTCACAATGAAAGAAAATAAGATTCAAATTTTCCTCAGAGGAAGGCACAGCATGGAACAGGCCAGACAGTGGCTCCCGCTGGAATCCATTCCTTCACACCGACGCGTCACACACCTGAAGGGCTGTAATAAAAGACACCTCCGGCCCTTCTTGCCAGTCAGCACCTTACTTCTTCCTGGGTGACTGAGAGACTCAAAAATAGTTTCCAGTCGCTGTTTCGAGTCTCCACAAGGAACCGAGAATGTCGCTGAAGGTAAAATATTCAGTTCTCCAGAAAGCAGGGCGGCAAAGTGAATTCTTTTCTGCTGCAGTGCCGTGTCTTATTTTATTCTCTCTGGTACAGCCAAGGGAAAGTGCCACCCCTGTCACACCCTGCCAGCACCCCGACCATGCCCACCCCCGCTAGAAATTTTAGGCACAGTCACGCCACAGAATCTTCCCTTATGCCTGACACTTCTTAATTCTCCACATCTAGAGATTTTACCTCAGGTGAATTTAAAATACATTTTCTGAGTTCAAGAGCTAAGACCTACAGAAAATGCTAAGATAAAGTTCGTCGCATTGGGGCTCAGAGGAGGCTGCCCCCAAATATGCCTCAATGGCATATTGGTTATTTTGAATTAAAGTCACTTAAGAAGAGCCAATGCGAGAGGACACGCTGACCCTCCTTTTTGCCTCCCTGAAAGGGACAAATGAATCTCTCCTGTGAAAGGTGCCCTCCCAGCATCTGGGGGTGAAAGGAAACCCTTATCACCAGAGATAAGGAATTCTGGCCTACCAGGCTGTATAAGCAAGCCCTGTTACTTCTTTAATTCACTACCCCAAGCCCATATTCTGCTTGGATTCTTCACAAAGTGAGCACTGAAAACCTAAATCTCTTTGTCCTGTCAAACCCTCACAAAATTTGTGGTGTTTTTTTGTCTAAAAAGCATGAAGCCTGCCTGCTTTGGCCACTTCTTAGGTCCCATTTCTATGAGACCTACCTGTACATGCATTAAGATGTGCTTCTTTTTCTCCTGTCAATCTGTCTTGTGTCAATTTTATTATTGGTCCAACAACAAGAATTCAAGAGGGGTAGGGGGACAAATTTTCCCTTCCCGACAGTCCTTACCCTTAAGGAACGGACCATCTAGCATTTGACCTTCATTTATTTATTTTCCCACCTAAAAAGGACTGAGGTGGCTTACAATAATGCAAACGCTACAATGAGGGAAAATAAAACTTAGAATAAGTTGGTGAAGCAGTCAGGAAAGAAATGAGGACAAGAAGCATAGGTGAAGCTGGAAATGCAGTTAGCACCCACAGAGCAGGCTGTCATATCCTACACACTTGCTAGGTGTGATCCCCAATTTGACTCTAAGATTTCTAGCAGACAGGATATTTAGTCTATAGCCAAAGAGACAAGCCAGGTCTCCAAGTAACTATGAAGATAAAAGGTGTGAGCTCTGGGGCCAGACCACCTGGATTCTAAATCCCAGCTCCCAGTTACATGATCTAAGGGAAATCGCTCAGTTTTTCTACGTTGCCGTTTATGTATAAACTGGGAATAATAGTACCTACCCCTCAGGGTTACGTGAGGAAGAATTTACGTCTGTAGGAATGTAAAGCACAGTAAGGGCTCCACCAGCATTGGCTAGTCCAAGACAGAATGTGACAGATGTTTCCACAGAAGTTCAAGTTCATTACTATAATCACACAGAAGGAAAAGACTGATTTGGGCTGAGGACAGGAGAGGGACATGGATTGGGGATGACTTTGTCGTGGGGGCAGTAACCAAATGAAGTGGAAGAAAGGTTTTGGCTAGTTGATGGAAGGAAATGGGAAGAATTTAAGCACAAGGACAAGTGAAAAGGACAGCAGGTGCTCGTAAGTATTAGAGAATCCAGAAATCAAATCGTTTTCTATCAACACTGTATTAATCAGGAAATTTGTGATAGCAAGTGATGGAAACCCAGCGCAAACCCGCTCAGGAAAACCAAAAGGCGGGCTGTATTATTTCCTAACACTTGGCAGCTCAGGGGCAGCTTCAGAAACAACTGGACCTCTAGTAATATACTATCAGCATTCAGTTTCTCTCCTCTCAGCTTTACTCTCCTCCATGTTGAATTCCTTCTCAGGAAGAAAGACGACCCAGCAGTCCCAGGTTTTCATCTACGCAATCTCAGGCCAGTGGAAATACCCACAGAACCGTCTCTTAAGAGGTAAGTGAGGGGTTAGGGAGTATTTTAGACAATGCTTCTGTTCTCCTTCTGGGCACCAGGTAGGATTCTACTTCCCCAGCCCACTTTGAAGTGAAAGGCGGCCATGAGACTGGCAATAGCCAAAGAAATAGGAGTGGATGTGGCCTTTTCCACATTCAGGTGGGAGCTTTAAGAGGCAGCCATAATGCCTCCCCTCACCCTGATGATTAAGGTCGTCTCAGTCAGAAGATGGCTCTCTCAACGTGGGTCACTAAGGAGCAGAACTCCTGAGCTGACCTTCCGTGAACATGCAGCCAAAGCGAGAAACATATTTTTGCTATATTAAGTCACTCAGTTTTGAAACTTGTTGGTTACCACAGAATAACTTAGCCTGTCCTGAAACAGAAAGAAGCTCTAGTGGGATCTGTGCTGGGGTTCTCCAGAGAAACAGAACCAATGCTGTGTGTGTGTGTGTGTGTGTGTGTGTGTGTGTGTGCGCGCGCGTGCGTGTGTGTGTGTGCGCGCACGCACGCACGCGTGCAGAGAGAGAGACAGTGAGAGAGATTTTAAGGAATTAGTTCACACGATTAAGAAGACTGGCGAGTCCAAAATCTTCAGGGTGAGCCAGAGCCTGGAAACCCAGGAAAGCAATGGTGTCAAGTCCAAAGGCCATCTGCCCGCAGAGCTCCTTCTTGCTGAACGGAGATCAATTTTGTTTCATTAAGGCCTTCAACTGACTGGATGAAGTCCACCCACATTATGGAGGACTTTACTCAGAGTCCACTGATTTCAGTGTCAACCATGTCCAAAACACACCCTCACAGAAATATCCAAAATGACATTTGACCAAATATCTGGGTACCATGGCCCAGCCAAGTTAACACATAAATTAACCATCACAGGATCCCGTCCACCAAGTTGGAGTGAGTAAGGGCTGTCAAGGCCTTTGCAGGTACCTGGTCAGAATTTCCCTTCTGAGGAAAATTCTAACTGAACTCATGATATGAACCTTAAATAAGAGCTTCATCTCTCCTCTCTCTGAGCATCCCCATGATTCTCTCTAGGTTAGAGAAAAAGCTTGTTAATCCACTTCCAGCGTTGGTTCCCTTCGCAACTGAGGCGTCAGATTCTGTTTGTCCCATCCTGGTTCAAGTCTCTGTGCCGCCCTCAAGCCATGTCTCCTAAAAAATCCCTGGTCTCCTTCAATACTCTCTTTTCTTCCACAGATCCAGGTATCAGTACCACATGGCTTACCACAAAATGCAGGGCAAGAAAGAGTGACTTGAACCCTGGGGCCAGAGAGATTTGCGCAAATCCCCAGGATCTGGTTGCCCTGATCCTATGTGACCAAGTTTCCTTTAAACTCTGAGTCGCTGGCAGGTTTTGGTTCTTCAGAGCTGCTCATAAGCCCATGAATCACCTTTTTATCCCTTTTCATTATCTAACAGAGGCAAATTATCTAACATCGGCACCTCTGTGGCTTTATCCAGGAAATAGCCCCAAGCTGTGTGTAAAAATGAACTGGTATTAGGCGTGGGTCAGGTGCATAAGATACAGATAGGCTGGTAGCAAGAGAGTTGTCAGTACTTCCTGCCCATGGTATTAGGCATGGGTCAGGTGCATAAGATACAGATAGGCTGGTAGCAAGAGAGTTGTCAGTACCTCCTGCCCAGCAGGGAAAAGCCTAACCAAAATTATAAGGTAAGGCAACATTGTCTTTGCTTGCCCAAAGCCTCAGCTTCCTGAGCATCTCCCTTCTCTGCAGGCACTATCTCCCTCACCTCTGCTGCTCTCTGTTTTGACAAGTCAGAAACCCCACCTAGGAAACCCTCTTGTTGTCTTTCAATGCACCCACTCATCACCTCAGTGCCCTTTTTCCACAGGGCTAGCAAAGAAGGGCGTGCTTTGACCAATTCATTCACACCACAGTATTAATTACTGATAAGAACTTGACTGTACAGACAGAAAGACAAACACTGTATGATATCCCTTGTATGTGGAATCTAAATAATACAACAAACTAGTGAATATAACAAAAAAAAGAAGCAGACTCACAGAGATAGAGAACAAACCAGTGGTCACCAGTTGGGAGAGGGAAGGAGGGAGGGGCAATACAGGGGTAGGGGTTTAAGAGGTACAACATTTTCAGGTGTAAAATAAGCTACAGGCATATATAGTACAACACTGGAATATAGCCAATATTTTTCTTAACTATGAATGGAGTATAACCTTTAAAAATTATGAATCAGGACTTCGCTGGTGGTCCAGTGGGTAAGACTCCATGCTCCCAATGCAGAGGGCCTGGGTTCGATCCATGGTTGGGGAACTAGATCCCGCAGGCATGCTGCAACTAGGAGTCCGCATGCCGCAACTAAGAAGCCCACATGCCACAAATAAAAGATCCTGTATGCCGCAACAAAGATCCGAGTGCCACAACTAAGACCCAGTGCAGTTTAAATAAATAAATATTTAATAAATAAATAAAAATAAAAATAGTGAATCACTATATTGTACACCTATAACGTATAATATTGTACAGCAACTATACTTCAATTGAAAGATTAAAATAAGAATACTGCTCAAGAAAAGTTTAAAGAGCTTGACTATAAGCTTGCTCAAAGGCATCTGAAAGTTAACAGAGGGTTCTTTCAGGTATCAATCCCTGTTAAACTAAGCTCAAAACTGTGATTCACTTTTCACTCCCCTCTGAGTAGTTCCCCTGTCACTATGAACAAAGCCCCGGATACTCCATGATTTTCTAGGCCAAAACTTAACCATCCAACACAGATGCATGAATACAGCTTTGTGCTTTTAGACAATTACCACTTGAGAGAACCTGACCTTTCCCCCCACTCTTCCACACAGCCTGTGTCTTCATGCGAAAAAACAATGGGACGTCCTCCTACACCATCATCTACTCCTCCCTACCCTTGAGGGGTGGAGTGCGCCTGGAAACAGAGAAATTGCAATACCTTATGGTGACGACAATAAAAGTGATGGGAGTGAAGCACTGGTAACAGAGACAGGATCACTAACTCGGCCCAAATGGCAATGTCCCCTCAAAACTCTTACATTTACATTATTATTATTATTATTACTATTATTATAATGATGATTTTTGTTAGCTGTGCTGCGTGGCTTGTGGGATCTTAGTTCCCCAACCAGGGATTGGACCCACACATCCTCCTCAGTGAAAGCGCAGGGTCCTAACCACTGGACCACCAGAGAAATCCCTTGCATTTATTTTAAATGCACAATGTCCAAATTATTACCGTTCAAAGAAGAAGCAGTTCAACAAGAATCCCGGCTGCCATATTGCACAAATCCAAGGGACATCATCCAGAATTATCCAAGTGAATGGTACCCTCTGGAGTTGTGCAAAAGAGCAATGCTGCCAGGAGGATACAGCACAGTTAACAGTAGCCTCTTTCATAAGCACACAACCAGTTCTACCCATCCTACTGGACAAGTAAACCTGTTCTGGCAAGTTAATGGAGATCATTCTGGACTTCAAAAGCTTTGAGAGATTTCTATGAGTGAAAAACTAACCAAGAGTAGACATGAAGCTTCCATACAGGCCCTAGTCAAGGAGGAGGGAAGTACTCCCTGACATGTCTCAACTTTGGATACCCTTAGTAGCTACTGTGAATCATATCCAGCTCAATAAAGGAAATGTTTGGCTCTATGACATCTGTCCCTTAAGGTTAACCAATATCCTGTGGCAAAGGTTTTGGTTGCAAAACTTAAAACTATTTCCACGTGATTCACCACCTATTTCCCAGAAGTTTCTACAATTCTTTTTTACATTCCCAATTTCTCAGCAATCGTTTTCAATTCACCGTTTTCCCTAGCAAAAAGAGTTTTACCACCCAGCTTTCCAGTTTGTGTTCATGGCACCATCTTCATAATGTATCCAGCCATACTAGCCAAGCCTTCGACTCCACCTTTCCCCCATCAACTTGTCAAGTCTGTCGATTCTATCTCTGCAAGTTCACTGTCACCCGTCTCCACTTCCACACCTCTAGGCATCACCTCTCTCTTACCTAGACTGCAAACTCTCCCTTCTCCAGTCCTTTCAATACAGTTTCTTTCTTAGAGTGAAACCTCAACTCTGCGCTGTTCAAATACCCTCAATGACAATTAAGTACAACTCCTCGTTCTGGCACAAAGAATCTCTACAACATGGCATCATCCCTTTCAGCCACTGTCTCTCCAAATATGGTCCATGGCCTATTGATGAGTCCCAAAGATCTCCCAGTGGACTATGAACTGATCCAAAAATCTCAAGAGCTAATTTTGATTAATTCCATAGATGACTGTTTTACCTATGACTTAACATTTTTACAGGAATCCACCAAGTAGGTAAGAGGACCAAAATAAGCTATAATTAACACCACTGGAGAGTTGCTCAAGGACTCTAATTCAGTATTCCATAATTTCCTCGGCTGCCATACAACACTGAAAAGCAACTACACGTGCATACATGTGGATAAATGGAATCCCCACAAATACATCGGGGTGGGATGAGTGCACTATGAGGTGAGGTGCTAAATGGGTCCCAATTTTTTTTTTAAAGTGTAAGAAACACTGTTCTAGGCATAGGCTAAATTCTAATCAAACTAATATACTATTCTCTAAACAAGTCTGTTTGCTTTCCTGGCTCTCCGCCTTTGCTAACTCACTTCTCTCGGCTTAGGATGCCCTTCCCATATCTGACTGTGTACATACACCTCCTTCTGTATATTTCATTTCAGAACTCCTATTTCCCAAACTCCCAACCCCATCAGATTGAAGCTAAAGTCTCTCTTAAACCCCAGGTGGTGCTTGCAAAGCTCCTATTAAACAACTCACCCTATCACGCATTACCATTAGGCATCTCTTTATTATAACTCTTCTACTAGAATGCAGTCTCTGGTGCTTAATATATTTGCATCAACAAGCATCTAGCACAATGCCTCACACACACAGACACACACACACACACAGCACTAGTCACAAAGATAAAATCTACAATGAGTTTTCCTCAGGGTAATAAAATAGTTTTATATAGTTGAAGAATTTTGCATTATAAATGGAACTGTGGAACTGTTCAACCCCCAAAGGTAGTTATCACATATATAATTCCATTATAAAATTAGCAGTGGACAGGATGAAACATTTCAGGAAGGAAATGGCAAAGATGACCAAGCCCGGGGCCTACGGAGAATTACAGTACCAAAAAACTTCTACTTCATTTTCCTGAATCTGAAAACTTCTCTCCACAGTTGATCCTCTACACCTACCCAGAAGCAACCCCTCTGCCATCCTTCTCTCCCTCCCTCCCTCCCTCCCTCCCTCCCTCCCTCTCTCTCTCTCTCTCTCTCTCTCTCTCTCACACACACACACACACACACACACACACACACACACACACACACAGCTGCATGGCCAGTTTACGGAGTTCCCTAAATGTTTTTCTCGTTATTTGCCTGTGCCTTTAAAATGTCTTACAGAATTAAACCACAAAAATTACACTTTCCTAATGGGCCACCACCTAAAACTGTATTCCAAGTTCTAGAAGCCAGCTGGGGCGTAATAAAAAGATAACTGGCCATGGAATCTCGTTACCAGGGTTTCAAGTTCCAGCCCTGCCCCTTTCTAGCTGCCTACCTTGGAAAGGTCATCCTCTGCTGAATCTCAGTGTCCTCATCCTTAAAGTGGGGATAAAAAGAAATCACTATATGCTTCCGAGGGTTTTTCTAGGAATCCAACACAATAATAGATATGGGATATCTATCTCAGTGATCAGGTGTGCAGGAATTATTTCTCCTCTATTACTTAAGAGAAGTTAACCATTTCATCTGATTTTCATACAAGTGCAAAATAGGTCCAGTTTGTTTGTAATGTGACTTCAGACCTTCTGCAAGGCAGCATGGCTGAGAGCCTGGACTACAAACTTGATCAGTGAGCAGAAGAAAAACAGGCAGGGAAGGGGAAAAAAGAAAAAAACCACACAATTTCTCGATGTTTTTCAAACACCTTCAAGTGTACGAGGACACATTTCCAGTCCTGAGAGTCCAGGCATAGCTGCCCCAGTTACTCGTTCGTCTGTCACATGCACGGGGGTGACGAGGTTCCAGCTGACAGCAGAGTCCCCCCTGCATTCGCAGCCACCTTACATAAGCTTCTGCTCTCAGGGAACTCAGCCCCCGTCTCCTGGAAAGCAGTCAAAGAGCTCCCAAGGCATTTCTGCCAGCATCGCTGCTCTTCCCCACCAAGGAGCAGATGAGCAGTGAAATGGCCAACATTTCGCAGCTCAAGAGTCAGTGCAGCTATAGCAACTACTAAACAGGCCTGGCCAGTTCCCCAGGCTGTAAGTACTTCAGGCTTGGTGGCCTGGCTCTGTGCTACAGAATGCGATGCCAATGTAGATGCAGTCCTGAATGAGCTGATTATTTTCTCCCCAAGAGGAAGAGATTGGTCTAAGGGGATGGATGCTGCATGCCTAACATCCTCCAGTCATCTAGCAAACAAAATTTGGGTGGGGAGGTAGGAGCCATTCATTCATTTTATCCATTTGTTCGTTCACTCATTCACTCAACAAATATTTATTAAGCCCTGACTCTGTGCTGTGTATTATTTCAGGGAGTGGAAACAAAATGGACAAGAACTCTGCAGTGTTCTCTTTCTAGTGTGTGGTGTAAGATGGGAGTGTGCTGGGAGAGAGAAGGGAGACGAATCAATGAAGGAATAAAATGAGGTAATTCCAGACAACGAGAAGGGTCATTAAAAATGACAGAGTAATAGGTTAGAGACTGCAGAGTGGATGGCGGAACGGTTTTAGTTTGAGGGTAAAGGAAAGCCTCTCTGAAGAGGGGACATCTGAGCTAAGCAGCAGCAGGATTCAACTGTTCTAATTTCTTTTTTTTTTTTCGGCCACACCACGCACGTAGCTTGTGGGATCTTAGCTCCCCAACCAGGGATCAAACCTGGGCTCCAGCAGTGAAAGCACCAAGCCCTAACCACTGGACCACCAGGGAATTCCCTCAACTGTGCTAATTTCGAGGGGAAGAGCATTCCAGACAGAATGGGGGATATGCCCCTGTGAGAAACCCCACCCCTTCCATTTGAAGGGCACGTTTCACTCAGAGTGCTTCCATGATGGAGTTTCCATACGCAGCCCATCAATACATGAGGAATCATCGTGCCAAAGGAGGGGACTCCTCTAAGCCTCTGGAGCCCAGAAGCACTTCTGCAATAGATCAACTGATCTGGAGCTTCATTTTCCTCTTCAACATGGGATGTTCCTTCATCTTTCATTCTCTTTTCACAGAAAAAGCATCTTAGAGAGAGAAAATATGGTATGTGTGTATATGTGTTTTATACATACATGTGTATATGTATATATACAAATACCCAAACATTTAGACCCAGCTTCTAGGCATGTCTGTAAAAGAGTTTGGGATGGCCCACAGAAATTGTATGTGAGGGAACCCAGAGGAAAACACTTGGGCAAATGGAGTATGGTGTCTGTTGATGATCTTGATACCCTTGACCCCATCCACTACCTCATACCCATCCCAGGCTTGGACAAAGATTTGTGTCTGAGCAGCCTGGAGCAAGCAGAAGCTGGAGGAGGGATTTTAAGAAGTACATGGAGCCGATTTAGGGAACAGGCCGTATGCAGCTTAGCAAGGGAACAGGACGTCGCTGGCAGAGAACACGATCCTGCTCACGTACCGTGAGGATTTGCACCTTTCAGGAGCTCAGTAGAAAGCTGTTCTTCAGGGGTGTCTGTTTCATGCGAGCCCCCCGCCCCCAATCCCCTGCTGGAATGTCCCTAAGGCTAGGGCCTCTGGGTGTTAGCATATTGCCTGGAATATAATAGATTCACTTTTGTTGAATTTGCTCCAAGACGGACATCAGTGAGGAGTGTGAAGACAAGAGCACACGTGAGGGGATTATTTACAAGCACATCAGGTACTTCTTTGTACACCCAGAAATACACAGGGGCAAGTGATGCGAGTTAGGAGGGACAAGGGGCAACACAAGGTAGGCAGTTACCATTAACTGGCTCCCCTTGAACCACAGCTGAAGCAGCCTATAGATGCGAACAGTCCAAGTTAAGGTGGCATTTTTGGTGCTTGGGAAGGCCATCTCGATCTCTACGGTCAAATTATTAGATCATTTGAAATTGTAAGGAAATCATTCTGCTTGAGTATATACTCACAATGCCACCAACTAGACACTGTATTCAAAACCAAAACCAGGCTAAGAACCTGGCTCTGTCTACCCTAGTTTCCTCGGCAGTTGCTGCTAGGCTCACCACCCTACTGGGAAGTTCAGGTGATATTAACATCCATGCTTTACTCAACAGTTCTGATGCCTTGAGCTGTAGCTCTTGTGGTCCCTGCTGAGAAGACAAAGTTTTTTCTTCTTTTGGACAAAGCAAATTCACTACTGCTTATGGCTTTGCATAGGCAGTCTGGTAGGATGTACTTAGGTGATCTTCTGGAGGAATTTTGACCTTGGTCACTGTGAGGAACCAACAGTTTTCCTTCCATCTAGAGTATGATTTTCTTCTCAATTTACTGTCAACCCTCTAAGTGCTTAACCAGACAAAGATGAACCCTCCTGAGGTCCATGTACAAACACATTTGCTGAAAGACCAAACGTATGGCAACTTCAACTGGGAGTGCTCATCCACGACTTCAAAGTCATTAACTTTTAGAAGACATTGTTATATTAATACTATAAGCTTTAGGCATGGAGCAGGGCATACAGGCCCTCACTGAGAAAGGAAGATGCCAACATTCAGTACTTCCGTTGATGATGAGATCCCTTGATCAACCAATGAAGACAGTGCCCACTTGTGCTGTCTCTCCGTCTCACGTACACTTACACAATTCATTTTAATAAAATGGTGCTAACAGTATGATCTTCTCTCCGTGTTCAAATTCTGGCTCCACCACTGGTTGTCTATTTGGCCAAGTTTCTTGACTTCACCCAGCCTCAGTTTCTTCACCAGAAAATGAGCCTAACAATGCCTGCCTACCAGAGTGGGTGAATGGATCATTAAATGAGACAATGTAAAACCCTGAGCAGTGTCTGGCATTCAGTAAGGACTCCATAAATGTCAGCAAGTTAAGAGGGACCTAACAGAACCTCATAAAATTCCTTCCCATAACCTGAGTAAAGATGAATTGGGCAGCTGGTGATATGCCAAGTATAAACAGCTGGTAATTCCAAGAAACAGTTAAATGGGGTTTGTGGATGAGAGTCGGAGACAGTGATGCACTGGTTTTCACTATGGAGATGACCTCACAAGAGCCATAGGCTGAGGAGTCTGAGGATATAAGCCCACCCAGCAGGTACCAGTTAATCTGAGCCCAGTGATAGCACACACAAGTACTCATGCTAGTCATATGGCAGTTTTCTCCTGTGACCCTGCCCAGTTACAAAAAAAGGAGTAAGAACCTGCCCTGTCCTCAAGACCTCCTCCAGGAAGATTTCTGATGCCCCTCTCCTCAAAGACATAGCCACCTCCCCCCCTGTCATCCCCGTTCCTGGTATCTCTAGCTCACTGTCAACACAGAGTGGAGGGTAGTGGTTACAGCCACCAGCTCTGGAGACGGGACACCCAGCTCCAGTCCCAGATGTGCTGCCTTCTAGCTGAGGGACCTAACTTTCCTGTACCTTGACTCCTCGTCTATCTGTAACAAAGAGAGAATGCCTAGTATTTACTTCCTACGGTGCTGTAAGGATTAAACAAGATCAAGGCTAGAAAGCCCTTAACTTTCTACTGAAATGAGCAACAATCACCCTGGTTACCGCTTGCTGAATGTGGCCAGGGCCAGAGTGCAGGGGAAGGGGCCAGGGTTCACCCACCCTTAGCAGCCAAAGTGGTCAGTATGAAGAGACAAAGCCCAGCCTTCAAGGGCACTCTTCTGGCAGGCTTCAGCAAGACAAACAGGGAAAGGCCCCTGTGCCTGCCAAAACTTTGCCTGGTAAATAATTGATGTCCCGCTGTGTGTTCTTTTATAAAGACATGCCTTTGAAGTTTGCCCTTGCCCTTGCCACAGGGATTCTGGGGGAGGCAGGCCAGGAGGATGTAAGGAAGGAGCCACACAGAAGAGGAATGGGCAGTGTGTGATCCAGAAGATGGAAAAACTGAAGCCATTTTTGGTATTTGTTCAGGTTCGGAATCATTAACTGTAACTTTTAATCAAGCAAGGATTCCTGGCAGCCAAGCACCAAAAAGGGAAGATGGGGAAAAATACAAAAGCAATTCTTAGTAACAGCTGTGAGTACTAGACCAACAGCTCCCTTCTGGGGAGGTGACAGCTGGTGAAGACATTCAGCAACAGACAGGAGTTTACCTGGGCAAGTCAGCCAGCCCAGGGACTAATTATGAAAATACAATTACAATGGATTAGTAATCTTGTCAATCAGAGCCACATGCCAGGGACCACCTGGCAGTGGATGAAAATGCCACAGGACAGAGAATTTCACGTTGTGGGTATTTTCTGGGGGGTGCCGGGGTATAAAACATTGCTCCCCAGGAGGGAGGGCCTTAGGGTCCAGGGGATGAGAAAGGGCAGAGGAGGCCTCTAGCGAGGAGCAGGCAGGATACATGACCAGACAGCCCCAGCGTGTCTGAAATGGAAATTCTGGATGGCGTCCTCTTACTGCCACCCATCAGGACGGGCCCAAAGCTTGCTCCCTGTTTTGCATAAGCCTGAAAGGCAAGTAGAACTGTCTTCCTGCAGCACTCAAGGAAAGGTAAATAGAGATTAAGAAACGATATGGGTAGAAATACTAACCACTGCTGAACACATAGAAATGTCTCTTGCCAGGTGCCCAGCAGTTTCTTCTTCACCTCATTTAATACTTACAAAACCCTATGAGGTAAGTACTATTTGTCTACGAAATAACTAGAAGCTCACAGATGTTTGACTTGGCCCATGTCATATCACAAGAAAAACAGAGCATCTGAACTCCAGGGCTTATTCTCATGATTGCCACCTTCTACTGCCTCTTGTAAAAGGGAACCCAAAGCCAAAGCTCTTCAGTCTCCCTTTCCTGCATCCTCCATGTCACAATGACAACCAAGAAAAAAGGGAGGCAGCAGAGTCTAGATGCCAAGATACTGAACTGGGCATCAGAAGACCTATGTTTCTCAACACAACTACAAGCTACCTTTGATGGAGTATGTGCCATGCCTGTCAGTGTATTAAATGTTTTGGTTACTTTTGGTATTTAATCTTCAAAGTAAAGATACAAAGGAAGTATCATTCCATTTTATAGATGAGAAAATGGAATCTTAGAAAAGTTGAGCAACTGTACATATGCTATAGAGGTGGTAAGAGTGAGAAAGAAGTTCCAAACCAGGTTGTTCTGTTCCCCAGGCTTGGCTTCTTATGACTACTCTCTGTGTGAGAGGCATGTGTGTATTTTAAATCTTCATCAACCTTCACCATGACCCTGTCTGCAGAGCACTGGGCTACAGACTGATCCATCTGTACTTTGCTTTCCCCTTCCGGAAACAAGGACAGCATTTGTCACGTCATTGTACTGAGTCATCACCAGCAAAAGTGACCTGGGGTGGGAGGAGATAAAATTCTGTCCAGATTTGCAGAATTATTATTAGCAAGGAAAATTCTAGAGTGACCTAAATTTCATTCATATTGCTCAATGCTCAGAGAACAGAGTAAAGAAAACAGATCTGTTTTCCAGCTTAGGAAATGAAGAAATGAAGGCATGCTCAGCTAAATTTACAAAAAAAAAAAAAAAAAAAAGAATGTTTTACAATGTACACTGTACGCTGTCATCATTGTGAATAAAAAGGAAAAAATGAAAGATGTTTTTGTAACACTGTGATGGCAAAGAAAAGAAAAATAAATGAACACATCAATGGCATGGGGACTAGGCTGCCACCTCCACTATACTCCACTGCAGTGAAGCACCTGCTCTCCACTACTGTTTTTATTTAGATGGTTTACAGTTTTCCACCTCTCATCTGTGAGTGAGGGCTCTATTTCTACCTCACATCTTGTTCCCTTCCACATCCCCAGCTTCGAGCAGATACTCAACCCAGCATTGTTTTATGGGTTCCCTCTAGCTAATCCTAGTGGTGTCAGAGATAAACTGAAGGATTTCTTCACTTCCTTTTAAGGCTTACCATTCCACAGTCCTGGGAGACATGGATATAAGTGATGGATAGGAGGCATTTACTCCTCCGACTTGTATTTTCTCTCACTGACCTGAAAGAAACAAACCTCTAAAAATTTTTTTTTAATTAAAACAAAATGCTGTGTGCACACCAGCCTTTTGCAGGGATGGATGACAATGTCAGAGACCCAATGAGTAGCATAAGCCACCGTAGGAAAGGATTCATACATAAAGTACACAAAAGAATAGGAGCACATTCCTGCAACGTTGACAGATTCCCCCATTTCAAAGATACCACCCCCCAGGGCACTGCAAACAGCCAAGACTGAAGGAAAATTCCTGTAAAGGGGGCTGAGGAACCAGGGCTGTGAGTGATAAGCAAGTGAATCCCGGGAACTAGAGGTGGAGTCTCTTGACAAACTCTGGGGAAGCAGGAATAAGTCCATCTCTCAAATACAGCCTTGAGCATTAGTGTCTTCACAGCGAATACCGGCTGGTTGGCCTTGAATATATGATTCACATTATAAGCCTATTTCTGTACCTCCTCCTAAGCCTGCAGAGTAAAACCACAGTGTTTCAGGGGTGGGAAGGGGAAAAAGAAAATCCTGAAGAGAGCTGAATCATCCTTTTGAAACATGCTGGTCACTCCTTATTCAGACAGTACATTAAAAAATAAGGGCATTTTAAGAGAAAACCCTCTTCCAGGTTTGAGGAGATGAACACCACATTGTACTCTTAGGTCAAAGGAAACTACTTCTGAGTTTTCCCAGTGGTTGCTTATGTTATCAAGCCCAAGTTCACTCTGCTTACTGCATGACAGGCCAATGAATCAGGAGACGAGGTGTTGAGGCAAAGGAATATGACTCTATTCGGAAGCCGGCAGACCGAGAAGTGGCAGACTAATGTCTCCGAAAAACCATCTTATGGGGTTTGGATGCCAGTTTCTTTTATAGAACAGAGAGAGGGAGGAGATGAGGCAGTAAAGTAAAAAGGCCACACGATTTGCAAATGTCCCCTGGAATGGCCAGGCCTCAGGGAGGGGATGTGTTAATTTCTTCTTTCTTGCAGCCATCCACAGGTGGACAGGGTCAGGATGTTTCCCTGAACAAAGGCACTTTGGTTGAACATTCAGGCAGAGGGGCAGGGTGTATAGACAGTATCCTTTTAGTGAGCAAAAGCAATGGGAAGCAAAGGTTAAAGTAAGAAAACAGATGCAACACGGAGTCTGATTTGGCTCTTCCCTGGTACACTTACAGTACTTGATAGTTCCCTACAGGAGGTCTCAGGCCTCCCTCCACACAATGCCTTTAAGGCTCTGCCTAACAGCGTCCCCACCCACTAGCCTAGGAGGTTCCCCTCATTGTTCTCACAATGGGCAAGCCATCCCCTTCTTCATGCCAGGTTCAGCCGGGCCATCACGCCTCTATTCAGGCCATTAGCATCCCCTGGACTCCTCTTTCCAATCCAGGCAAATCTCAGGTCTCCCTCAAAACCGTATCAAGCACTCCCTCCCCCAAGAAGCCTTTCCCAAATATCTCAATCTACACACTCTCTTTGCTCTCAAGTTATTCTTTAGGCCCTGAATCTAATGGTGGGCTCCCCTCTGATAATGGTTCCCTATGTCCATGTATTTGATCAATCCAAAGAAATAAGAAAATCAGTAATTACTGAACACTTAATACATTTTGAAGCATTCAGCTAAACCCTTTATAAACACTTATCATATTTAATCCTTGAAACCGAGCCCTGTGGTAGCACCTACTATTATCCCCATGTTACATATGAGGGAAACTGAGGCACATTAAAGTTCAATGTCTTGCTGAGTATCACACACCACCAGGCATGAGGCCAGGTCTATCTGACTCCAGATCCTGCAACCTTAACCCCCAAAGGAACCAGAGCCTAAGAATCTCCCAGATCTCACAGAACCTTTGCTGATGTGCATTTTATTCATTTTTATTGAGAGAAATTGTAGTATGACCAAAATTTGACTCACAACTTCTCAATGTTATTCACTTACCGAACATTTTGAACATTTTTCATGTGCCAAGCACTGTGCTAGGGGCTATGGATTAGATTATGAACAGACGCAGCCCCTGTCCTTAAGGAGCTCAGAATCACAGAGCAGGGGCTCTGTAACTATTGGAATTGAATTACCACAAACACAAGCCAACGACTGGTAGCCTCAACCAAGTACGTATGCAGTGGTCACTGAGCTCAAAGACACATTAAGTTGTGGCAAGAACACTGGACTGATACATAAGAGGCCTGGGGTTTCCCCAGACTGCCAATAATTTGCTATGTGACATCTAGCAAGCAATATTTCATCCATCTGCTCATATATAAAATTGAGAACCCAGGCCACATCTGGGAATTCACAACTTGGCCCATCATCAGAATTACCTGTTCAGTGATTTTCATGCTACTGCCAAACAAGTACCTGGGTGAATGTGAAATGGAGCAGGACCCTGCGGGGCTCTCCCGTGTACAAATCCTTTCTGTGTCCCCCATTTCTTGTTTGTAGGAAATAGGATTCATTCAGCCTCCTTGACCTTCCAGGAGTTCCAAAGTACAGATTCAGTACAAATTCAAACAGTTGCTTATCAGGGAAAGAAGGGAATGCAGAAACAAAGGAGGAACAGTCAAGGAACAATAGTGCAGCTGTGAGGCAGAGTCCTGGTTCCTCCTCAGGAATATGCATAATAATACCTTTGAGTTTTCTGTAGGAACTAAGGGCCCTACCCAGGTGGAAGATGGCAACTTCAGGCTGAGCACAAGATTCCTGGAGCACTGCCCTGTGATCTCACCACCAACCAATCGGAACAAGTCTGCACACAGTGGAAGATATGGAAGGCTCTGTCCCGCTCCCCAAATGATTCTCCCTTTAAAAACTTACACGGTCAAGCAGAATTTTTTTTTTTTTAGAGATTTTATTTATTTTTAAAATTTATTTTATTTATTTAATTTTGGCTGTGTTGGGTCTTCGTTGCTGCACACGGGCTTTCTCTAATTGCGGCGAGCAGGGCTACTTTTCGTTGCAGTACGCGGGCTTCTCATTGCGGTGGCTTCTCTTGTTGCAGAGCACCGGCTCCAGGCACATGGGCTTTGGTAGTTGCAGCACACGGGCTCAGTAGTTGTGGTGCATGGGCTTAGTTGCTCCACAGCATGTGGGATCTTCCCGGACCAGAGCTTGAACCCGTTTCCCCTGCATTGGCAGGCGGATTCAAAACCACTGCGCCACCAGGGAAGTCCCGGTCAAGCAGAATTTTGGAGATGGTTTTTGGACACGAGTCCACCATCTACCCAGGTGCTGGCCTCCTGAATAAAGCAAGCTTTCCCTTCCTACCAGCACTTGTATCTCAAGTATTGGCTTTCAAGCAGTGAGCAGCCTAATCTGAGTTTGGTAACAAATGCATTAGGGAATGAATGATTGACTTGCCTGATCTGTTATGAGATTTGGAACAACCAAGACCGAAGAGGGCTGTTCTCAACTACTACCATTAAAGATGTACAGTTGATCCTCATTATTTGTGAATTCCGTACTTGGTGAATTTGCCTACTCACTAAAATCTTGTAACCCCCAAAATCAATATTCATGGTGCTTTTGCAGTCATTCACAGACATGCTCAGAGTGGCCAGAAAAATTCAGTTGCCCAAGATACATGTCCAACATGAGGTTAAACAAGGAGACACTCCGCTTTCTTGGTTCAGCTCTCATACTGCAGGTAAGTGTCCTTCTTGCAGTCTACTTAGTGCCACATTGTTTGTATTTTTGTGCTTTTTGTTGGTGATTCCACTGTTTAAAATAGCCCCCAGGTCTAGTACTGAAGTGCTGTTTAGTGTTCCTAAGCACAAGGCTGATGTTCCCTACAGAGAAAATGTGTGTTAGATAAGTTTCATTAACGTATGAATTGCAGTGCTGTTGGCCATGAGCTCAATGCTAATGAATCAACATGAAAAAAGGCATCTTGAAACAAGGACACATAGGAAACAAGGTTAATGTTGATGAGTTGACAAAAATGTTGTGACTCCAAGCTCACAGGAACCCAAGCCCCTTATCTCCCCTAGGAGCAATGGCTCAGTATTCACCAATTCGGTGTCCACAGCAACTTCACAGAACATTAACTATTCCAGTAATGAGAATGAACAGTATTTCCTGTGACCATGCAATGAAAGAAGTCTTCATAGAGGTCTCCAAACCAGTTCTCAAGGAGTTAGCTGTGATATTATAGGTGTAATCATGAAAATAATCTGAGATAATGGAGAGAGAGAGCGTACTGATAATGCACTGAATGTCTCTGAACTATGACAGGGGGACAAAGTCATCTCTAAAGACTGAGGCTAAGGATGGAATGGAAGATTATTGCTTTTCAATATAAACCATTATGCAGTACTGGATTTTTTTAAACCATAGTTTGGTTAAACCATCACTATTAATTTACAGTGCTAAAAATAGGGGGGAAAATTCATTCATTAATTAAATCTCTATTCAGCCTTGCTCTTCCAGTTCCAAGAAACACATATTATTTTCTTCCTGATAAACAGACACTGTTCACTTCCCCCCAGTTTCTTGATCTATAAAATGGGAAAGATAATAGTACTTCTCTTATGGTTCTTAGATGGACTCAATGAAGTAATGTATATGAAGGACTTAGCACCATGCTACTAGAATATAAGCCATAGCTCTGAAGGCACAATGTAAGCTGGAACAGGATGGGGTAGGAGAACCATTGTCTCTGGAGGTTTAATCCTGGGCGGAACCTCTCAGGTCATGCAAGTATATTTCCAGCTGACCCCATCTGCCTCCTCCCCATTGCAGCCCTTTGGTTTTCTGAGGCTCATATCGGGATCAATAAATTGTTATCAGAAGGCAACGTTTAAGAGCATGAGATTTGGAGTCACACAGATTTTGGTTTGTGTTCTGACTCAAACATTTACTAGCTGTATGATCTGCTGCAACTTAGTCAACGTCTCTGAGCCTCAGTGTCCTCATCTGGAATATAATAAAGATAGTACCTGCCTTGAAAATCCCATTTACTCTTCAAAGGAGTTTATTAGTCAAGCTCCTCTGAGAAGCAGATGACAACTCATAATTGAATGAATAAGGAATTTATTCAGATGGAGAATATTGCTCAATGGGCAAAGAGTTTCTGTTTTGGGTGATAGAAAAAAATTGAAAATAGCCAGTGGTGGTGGTTGTACAACACTGTGAATATAACTAATGCCACTGAATTGTGCACTTTTAAAACATTTAAATGGCAAAAATTATGTTATACTATGTATTTTATCACAATTTGCAAGAAATGAGCTTATTAGAGTAAACACCTGTAAGATAAAATAGAGAGGGATTTCGGAGAGGCTGGGAGAACCATCAAACTGGGATGCAGGTATGACCCCAAGTGAAGAAAAGGAAGGAAGGAATGTTGGGTGGAAGGGTTGTAGACCACGGTGTACTTCGAAGAAAAGTTCAGCAAAGTTATCTGGGGTCCACTGTCTCCCAGCTTGCAGGGAGCTGTACCCCAGTTGTACCCCAGTTGCAGGGGTACCTAGGGCCTCCTAAGTACCCCTGCAACTCCTAAGCTGGTTGGGAGCAGCCCATGGGAAGCATGTAGTTAGCAGGAAGTCATTGATGGATTTCAGAGCATGGCAGCTGGGACCATTAGTCAATTATGTCCTCGGTAGCTAGACATCTGAGAGGCACATTCTCATGGCTGGGTTCCCACAGGGATCCTACAGGTTAAGGCACTTATCATGCAAAGATAGTAGAGGGTAAAAGTAGTTGTAATTTCTATACAGAATATCAATATCATTATCAATTGTCATCACCATGACCTTTATCTCAGTAAAAGTGTGTTCAAAGTAACATACAACCAATTCAAATTAAACCATTTCCAATACTTTGTGCTAGTTGTAATAATTCTTATTGATTGTGATACTCATGCGGGCATCTTAAATTGAACTGTAAACATTAGAATTGCTAAATTTATTTCTTAGAGGTGCAGGAGGAAAATAAGGTGTGACTAAAAAATAACACAAGTCAAAAATTGTGAATGAAATTTAGGCAGAGACTTCAAATCCTGCAGTCTTCAATCACTTTATAAGAATAGTAGTATTGGCCTCCACTTGCTTGGGGACTGTCACATTACTCACTTATTATCTGTCCAAACCACTTCATCACCTACAAGCCAAGTAACCAGCCAAGAGAGAGGTCATTGTGAACTTTCTGACATCAAAAATGAACCAGGAAATGGACTTGAGGACAAGGGGAGGGGCAAGTGTAAGCTGGGACAAAGTGAGAGAGTGGCATGGACATATACACACTACCAAATGTAAAATAGATAGCTAGTGGGAAGCAGCTGCGTAGCACAGGGAGATCAGCTTGGTGCTCTGTGTCCACCTAGACGGGTGGGATAGGGAGCGTGGGAGGGAGACGCAAGAGGGAGGGGATATGGGGATATATGTATATGTATAGCTGATTCACTTTGTTATAAAGCAGAAACTAACACACCATTGTAAAGCAATTATACTCCAATAAAGATGTTAATAAATAAATAAAGTGAACCAGGAAGCAGTTTCAGAGTAAGTAATCCCATCCCGTTATTCATGGCAGCAAGATTTAACCCCACAACTTCCCATTTAGACACCTGGGGTGATTCCTTTGCTCTGAAAACAATGCATGTTTCATTACAGTATTCCCTTAAGAAGAATGTTACACTCAATCAAATTTAATGGGAAAAAAATCACTTCCCTGTCTTCCCATAAGGAGAAGTTAGTCAATTTTGTTGAAAAGTTAGAGTGGATGACAGAAGAGAAAAGTATTCAGATAAAAATAGGTTTAGACAGCAATTCCACTTTTGCAACTATTATCTTTCCCAAGTCATTTAATTAGGCAGAATCCGTATCTTTTACCTATTCCTTTAGCAGAGAAATGAGTCTGTAAGGGAACTGTAAAATTTCCTTTCTATTGTCATGTTTTCCACCAAGTAAAGGCTTCTGCTTGTCTTCCCGTTATGATTCCTCTGACTCCTTTCCTTTGTGAAACACCTCTCTGTCTGACCAAAGAGATTAGGCACATGATCCTTGATTGGCCCCAGCCAGAATCATGCGACCCAGGCCAAGCCAGTGAGAAGTCTTCCCTGATATGTGGACCCAAGGGCTTCTTTCTTTCCTCTATGGTGAATAACCTTGGATAATTTAAGTCTGAACTTTCCTTTATCACATGAAGAAAAACCATAGGAGGAGAGACTCAAATGAACAACGAGAAGCAAAAAGAAAATAAAATTAAAAAGAGAGATCAGTCCTGATGATACTTCAAACTCTTGGTCCAGTTCATTCTGAAGCCACCTCTATTGCCCTCCCCTTTTCTAACACTAGTAGATGGTCTGTACCACGTAAGCTGTCAAGAACCCACAAGAAAAAGAGCAGCTACCAGATAAGAGCCCTGAAGACAAATGCCCCTGAATTAGGTAAAAGAGTTACGTTAACAGAACACGTTTTTTAATCTCTCCTAATAATTGCTCCTCTAGTTACAATAACATTTGTGTTGATACAGTAAAGGGGACTGAGGCACTCCCGACTGTGAAAGACACAGCCCCCTGGAGGATGACAAACTATCTAAAATTCAGTCAATACTTACTCGTTTGAGATGAACTAGGAGATAGGACATCACCCAGTCCCTTGGACCAAGGGAGAATAACGAAAACAATAAAGTTTCTTAAAGGTCCTGCAAACCATATGGCCCTGAGGGAGGTCACAGTTATTAAGAGAGCCCATGATCAACACGACAAGGGTAAGCACAGGGTGTTATGGGATCCACATATGTGATCACATTAAGCCCTGGTGGGGGTCAAGATTTCCTGGAGGAAATGACATACATACATCTAAGCTGAGTCCTTTAGGAGAGGTGAGAGTTATCCAAATGAAGGAGAGAAATAGAGAAACAGATTCTAGCACAGAGACTGGTGTGCTCAGGGAACTGCATGTGGTTCAATAGAGCTGGAGCAGAGGACTCAAAGAGGTGCTGGAGCAATGAGAGAAAAGGCTAGAAAGCGAAACAGATCAGCTCATAAAGAGGCTTGTGGACCATATGCAAACACCAGGACTTGATTCTAGGACACTGGGGAGCCACTGAAGAACTGCAGAGCTATACATGATGCTATTTGCAAATGGCAAAACCTTTCTGCAAAGGGTGTGAATTAATTAATAAGTCAAGCTGTTGTAATAATGTAGATGAAAAATAAAGGTGGCCCCCACTGACACAGTTCCATGGTGATACCAAGAGTAGACTCATTCAAGAGCTATCAAAGGAGACAGAATCAACATGATTAGCCACTGATTAGGTGAAGGTGGGGAATGAGACTCCAGGATGATGGTCGGGCTTCTGGCTTGGACAACTATTTGGATGGGAGTACCACTTACTGAAATGGGGGAAACAGGTAGAGGCAGTTTGGAATGAGGTGAATATGAAGTGCCTGTGTGGTTTTCAAGGCATGATATCCAATTGCCAAGTTAGGTAAACAGGCCTGGAGTTGAAGAAAATGAACTGGGCCTAAGTTTTCAATTTGGGTATCATCATCCATTGGTAAATGGTAATCGAGACACTGTAAAGAGATTAAATCAACCCAGAAAAAATTGTATAGCATGAGGTAGAGGAGGCCCATGATGAATACAAATACTTAAAGAATACACAGGGGGAAGTTTCAGAAAGAAGACAGGAAAGAGAAAGCCTAAGATATAGAAGGAACACTCAATTTCCAGGAGAGACTGATAAGTCAAGTCCGACAAGGGCAGGCAATCATCCTTTGGATTTAAGCACAAAGAGGGAACCAATGGCCATGGAGAAGGTGTTTTCCACAGATTGGATATAATGATGCCTATCGTATACATCTTGACGTCAGTCTGTGTGCCTCCTAGCATTTCTTCAAGACCCTCAACTCTGACCTAGAAGCTATAGGATTGCCACCTGTGCACCTTACACAGCACCTCATATACAATGAGGCATGCAATAAATACTTGTAAATGATAAATGCATATTGGTATTCCCACTTTTAAAAACTTCATTTGGAAGCATAGTAAAAGTGACTTGAGAAAGAAGAGAGGAAAAGATGCTCACAGCTGCTCACTGACCTTGGGTGGCTTTGGTCTATCTCCATCTCATCTCCAAGCGTTAAATTAATCATGCCCTTTTCTTCCACTTCTGCTCCTGGGTCAATGAGCAAGGTATTTCTGGTCTAATTAGACTCCCAAATGAGCTGTAGAGGCTTAAGGACCTAGGAATTCACTGTGCCCTCCCCTCTTTTATCTAGTTGTATTTAGTTGATTTTGCTTCCAATTATTTTGACCTGGGCTCTTTTGTGACCTCTGTCAGAGGGTGACCACTCATCACTCAGACAGCTACATCAGGAAGAGGCCAAATAGCCACCATTTATTAAGCACTTTCTATGAACCAGGTATGGGGCTGACCTCCCGACAGAACTTTTTCAACCACATCACAGTTTCACTCAAAATCCTCACAGGCTCCACGTTGCCCAAAGAGTAAATTTAATTTGCTTTCACTTCTTATTTAATGCCTTTAATTTATTCAAAACAATGAAAAGCAGAAATAAACACAAAAGGATGCATTAGGTTAAAACACCATCATCAGATTACAAAAGTACTTGTGAGCTCAAGTATCCTATTGTTTGTACCTCTAACAAAGACCATCCTAAAAGAATGTTCTAATTACATAAGACAACTAAAACATTCTCTTTTTCTGGCTTAATACATTTATTAGTGCAGCACTACCCATATTTTGTTCCTATTGGGGCTCATTCTAGTGAGGGATTACACAGTCTTCAATACCTATTACCTCACAAAGAATAATTATAAGCTTAAACACAAAAGGGAAGAGCAAGTATTTAGTAGGGAATGCTCAGCATTAGTTACTATTGTGGATTACTCAAAGAAACCTCATGCCAGGGTCTTTTTATTGCATTTCAGCTCGAAAATCACTCTCCATTACCCCTCCTGTGAAAATTAAGTTGGATCCTTTCAGTTATTTTCATTTCCCAGCTGGCGTGCTGTTACACTTTGTCAGTAGAGGGCGCTAAAGAGGCACTCGAGCGGGAAGGGGGTTTTCTTCTTGGGGCCAGTGTGCTCAATGGGCAGGCTTCTGCAGCTCAGGTGGCTCCCCCATGTGGCGCTCCTGCCCCAGCCTCTGACTTCCGCGGCATACACAGATTCTCCCAGGTCCAGCTCCCGCCGTGCAGGCAGCTTCCTGAACACTAGCCTTCTGTAGTCCACAGTGGTCAGTAGCACTTGGGCGGGGAGGGGAGGTTACAGCAGAATGTCTCCAGGGAGCCACCTCTCTGTGACAGCTTTCTCCAGCACCAGAAAGGGGACACTACCTACCCGTTCCAGAGGGTGGATTTCTAGCAAGTGTTGCCAGCACAGCACCACAGCAGTGTCTCTTTCCTTCACTGAGTCACAGCCATGTCCGCACCAGCAAGGTCTGGGTCTCAGCCGGGAGGTGCAGGGGGGCTCTTCCTCAGACACCAGCTCAGCCCTTGGGGTAGTGGCTGTTCCTTCTAATAGTCCAGTCTTCTTCAGAGCTCTCTTTACTCCTACTAAGCAATCTCTCCTTGCCCTAACCTCTTGTACTAGTTAATAATTCCTTACGTTAAACTTACTTTGTTCAAATTACTGTGGGAATGCTGTCTCCTGATCAGTATCTGACTGATACAGCATTGCATAACCATGCCCGTGCACACAACGGTTCCTAAGTTATAAAAATGCGTTTTAAGGCTCTCCGGGGGGGGGAAAACACAAAAAACGTTATCAACAACAAGACTTTTGCTAGGCTAGGGATGATTACATTTTTATCCTCATAATAGTCCTGTAAGACAAGTATTTTATCCTCATTTTACATATGAGAAACTGACCAGTAGAATGGTAAAATTATTTACCCAAGGTCCCAAAGCCATACAGGATGCTACAGGTAGTAGCATCAAGAATGACAGCTATGACAAAACTGGATAAGTTATTTGCTTATTTGCCTAAGATTAAGGATTGGTCTGACTTCTTTTTCTCTTAGATTCTCTCATAAAAGGCAGGATTCAAACCCAGGCTACTTAATTCAGAAACCTCCGCATTTAATTGCTGTACTATACACACAACTTCCAAGCCCCGACATTTTATCCACTATTTGGTGGAGTGCATGGGGATACTTCCAACAGAGACTTCAGACCTGTCTTGGACGTCTGGAAAATAAGCGCTTCATAAAAGTCTTCCTTGTACTTGCATTTCCAGAGCGCTGCAGTGAAGGGGACACAGCCAGAGACTGGTAACTGAAGGAGAACTGATGCTAGTCAAGCAATTTCTGTGTTTAGGTTAACACCCAATGTCCCAATGAGAAGCCAGCATTTTTAATACAGGGGACGATCAGTAGCCTAAAGAATAACCGTGTCTCTCCAAAACTGGGAAGATATGTACCTAAGATTAAGGATCATTCTTTTTGTTCCTAGCCTCATCTTTCAAAAAAAAAGACACCTGCAAAGCATTTGTTGGGGAATTTTTAATAACTTGTTCAATCCCAAGTCATCATCAAGAAAAGACTTGCATCTGCAAAGGCTTAAAAATGGTGATCCATTCTTCTCATTCTCCTCTCTCTAGAACTCACATTAACCTCCCACAGAGTGATGCAACAGATAAATGAGGAAACACCAAACAAACAAGAACGTTTTGAAGCAAAATGCTTCCTTGGAAGATTAGCTACATTTTTTTGTATTTCAGTTAAATCCTGGCTTAGAACTCTGTTTTGCTTGAATCCAAGACCGAGGTGGGCTGCCAACAAAGACTCCCTGGTGCCCACTGGAGGGAGTCTGGCCCCACCGGCTTAAATTCAAGGCTTTTACAGAATGGCCTTGCCTTACTGGCATAGCAGCATCTCCTCCAGGCCCAGGGCTAAGGTTCAGCCAGGACTCAAATAGCTCCTTCAGCTCTTAAAACTGCAACACTTCTGTGCTAGGTAAACAGCCCCTTTCCCAAAATCTCATCCCCTACCCTCCCACAATCTACCCATCAGAAAGTTAAATGCCTGGCACAACCAGGAGACCTCCAGGACCTATTTCAGACCTCCCCCTGCATAAATTCTCATTTATCAGTGCTCCTGCCAATCATCCCCACGAAACTCGTGGATTTTGTGTGGACTTTGTCAGGGCAATTCAGAACATCGACAGAAGAAAGGGTATCTGTGACAGTGGTACCTGTTACTGACATCCTGGTAGATCAACAGTTATGACCATCCACCACTAGCCTATTCTCCCTAGGGGTTGATAGTATGTAGCTACTGGTGGTTAACTGTGGCCTCTGGGGGACTTCAGCTATAAGAGATTCCAGGTTCAACAGGGATCAGGGAGGCTGGCAGCAATAGGGTCGACTGCATATATACTAGCCAAGCACTGTGGGTTCTATCAGTAGAGTGGGTTCTATTCGGCACTCCAGCAACAGGAGGGAGGCCACAGATGACAGAAACAACCCAACGGAGGAGGTTTAGGTCAGGTAGCATGCTGGATGTAGGCCCCCTTTACACTGTCCCCATTGAATGTCACCTCCATTTAATGGGAGACTTGTTAAAACCTTCTGAATCCTCACCCATTGTGAACATTAACATTTTATCCATAAAAGTGAGAACCATCACATACAGAGCATGAACCATGCTAACTGCCTATTAACTTACTTAAATGCTGTAAACATCACTATCATATCCCCATTTTCCAGAGAAATAAACTCAGGCACAGAAAGGTTACTTAAGATTTAAACCAGGCATTTCATCAACAGAGCTGTGTTTCCCCTCTTCTGGCCTGAAGGATTAAGTTTCACCTAATCAAATATGGCATTACAATAAACATTTTGTGACATGTTCGATAGAGATATTGAATATCTTCAAACTTCAGACGGTATCGTAAGAGCAGAGAACTCCTGAATGTAACTGGTGTTAAGTGCAGCAAAAGCCAAAATGATCTAATATCGTGAACACTAATGGTAAAGCCATTGGAAGGATTTGATGCAGTTTCCTATGTCAAATCATGACTCAGGGCCATTGTTTCGCTAGTGCTAGATCAAACGAAAGATCCCAACAATTTCTATTACTAAAAGGTGGTATGTAAATTATCAGAATATCATGAGTGATTTTTACTATAAGCTATCGGCTGGCAAGCAGTTTTTTTTTTTTTTTTTTTTTTGCAGTACGCAGGCCTCTCACTGTTGTGTCCTCTCCCGTTGCGGAGCACGGGCTCCGGACGCGCAGGCTCAGCGGCCATGGCTCACGGGCCCAGCCACCCCGCAGCATGTGGGATCTTCCCAGACCGGGGCACGAACCCGTGTCCCCTGCATCAGCAGGCAGACTCTCAACCACTGCGCCACCAGGGAAGCCCTGGCAAGCAGTTTTAAACAAATAGTTTTATTACAGAATAAAGGGGATAGATATTACTAATTTTATGTTACTGTATTACACCAAGACCCATATTTTAACATTTTTTTATTGAATGATTCTTTAAATTCTACAGTCCCTTACAATTCTCAAAAGTTTCACCACATGATTTCATATAATCCCATAATAAACTTTTTCTTTTCCCCCACCGTTAGAATGCCCCTCCCCACTTCCCTCTCCCTGCAGGTAACCACTAGTATGTTCTCTGTGTCTGTGAGTCTGCTTCTTCTCTGTTTCATTCACTAGTTTGTTGCATGTTTTAGATCTGACATATAAGCGATACCATATAGTATTTGTCTTTTTTCACTTAGGTTAATGCCCTCCAACTCCATCCATGTAGCTGCAAATAGCAAAAGTCTGTTCTTTTTATGGCTGAGTAGTATCCCATTTTGTGTGTGTGTGTGTGTGTGTGTGTGTGTATGCCACATCTCCTTTATCCATTCATCTGTTAATGGACACTGAGGTTGCTTCCATATCTTGGCAACTGTAAATAATGCTGCTATGAACACTGGGGTGCATGTATCTTTTTGAATTAGTGCTTTTGTTGTTTTCAGATATATACCCAGGAGTGGAATTGCTGGGTCATGTGGCATTTCTATTTTTAGTTTTTTGAGAAACTTCCATACCGTTTTCCACAGTGGCTGCACCAACTTACATTCCCACCAAACACTGTACGAGGGTTCCCTTTTCTCTACATCCTCTCCCGCAGTTATTATTTGTAGACTTTTTAATGATGACCATTCTGACTGATGTGAGGTGATATCTCATTGTGGTTTTGATTTGCATTTCCCTGATGACTAGTGATGTTAAGCATCTTTTCATGTGCCTATTGGCCATCTGCATTTCCCCTTCGGAAAAATGTCTGTTCAGTTCTATTCAGTTCTTCTGCCCATTTTTTAATCAGGTTGTTTGGCTTTTTTGTTGTTGTGTTGTATGAGCTGTTTATATATGTTGGTCAAATCCATGTTTTCATTTCGACCAAGTCCATGCCCCGACATCATGATCCCCTCCCGTCAAACTTGCTTGTTCACTAGGCTTCACTCCTACAATGACCGCAGCATCCCATTTTTTCACTCATTTCAACCACTCAGATCATTCCTAAAGCTTTTCCCTCAAGTTCCACTTAAACTGACTCTCTTCATCTTAACTGCCTGTAGCAGCTTGAACAGTGTTCCCTCAAATTCATGTCAACCTGGAACCTCAGAATGGAATCTTATTCGTAAATAGGATCTGTGCGATGTAATTAGTTAAGATAAGGTCATACTGGAGTAGAATGGGCCCTATATCTAGTAACTGGTGTCCTTATAAGAAAAGGAAAGGGCATACAAAGAGACACAAAAACAGCCACATGGTGAAAGAGGCAGAGACTGGAGTGATGCAGCTACAAGTCAAGGAATGCCAAGGATCGCTGGGAGCCACCAGAAGCTAAGAAACAGGGATCAGACCAGTTTCTCCCTCAGAAACTCCAGAGGGAACCAACTGTACCAACACCTTGATTTCAGACTTCTGGCCTCCAGAACTGTGAGATAATCAGTTTGTTGTTTCAATCCACCCAGTTTGTCGCAATTTTTATGGCAGCCCTAGGAAACTAATATACTGCCCTTAACACCTATGGTTGACCAGTAGTTCCCCCATAGGAGTGTATTAGAATCACCTGGGGAGCTTGTTAAAACAGTAGTGGGCCCCAGCCTGAGATTATGACTTAGTAGGTCTGAAGCGAGGTCTGAGACTTTGCACATCTACCAAGTTCCCAGGTTGTTGGTCTGGGGACCACACTGAGAACCACTGGGTCTGTACCAGGCATTTTAGCACTTAATTTCATTCAGTTTAGAACTTCATTACATTATATCTTATTACATCATGTTTATAACCAGTTCATAAATACAAGGTCTGCCCTCCCAGTGATCCCGTGAGTGCCACAAAAATCCATGCTTTAACCTACTTTTGTTTATCCCCAGGATATAACGGTGGCTGGCATAGTGCTAAGCTGAATAATTCAAGCACAATAGTTGAAAGCACAACTCATGTTTTTAAATCTCATTTCCTCTTTGTAAAATGGGGTTAGTGATATTAAAAAGGAATTCTTACAAAGAATGAATAGATAAATCATGTCAAATGCCTATGATATTGCCTGGCTTCTAGAATGTGTGCGATAGAGGTTACGTACTATTATTTTTTTAACAGATCTTTTTTTAATTTTAAATTTTATTTATTAATTTATTTATTTTTGGCTGTGTTGGGTCTTCGTTTCTGTGCGAGGGCTTTCTCTAGTTGCGGCGAGCGGGGGCCACTCTTCATCACGGTGCGCGGGCCTCTCACTGTCGCGGCCTCTCTTGTTGCGGAGCACAGGCTCCAGATGCGCAGGCTCAGTAGGTGTGGCTCACGGACCTAGTTGCTCCACGGCATGTGGGATCTTCCCAGACCAGGGCTCGAACCCGTGTCCACTGCATTGGCAGACGGATTCTCAACCACTGAGCCACCAGGGAAGCCCCTTTAATAGATCTTTATTGGAGTACAATTGCTTCACAATACTGTGCTAGTTTCTGTTGTACAACAAACTGAATCACCCATATGCATACATATCCCCGTATCTCCTCCCTCTTGCGTCTCCCTCCCACCCTCCCTATCCCACCCCTCTAGGTGAACACAAAGCACCGAGCTGATATCCCTGTGCTACGCGGCTGCTTCCCACTAACCATCTATTTTACATTTGGTAGTGTACATATGTCGATACTACTCTCACGTCGCCCCACCTTCCCCCTCCACCCACCAGTGTCCTCAAGTCCGTTCTCTAGGTCTAGAGTTCTAGACATTCTAAAGTTGTCTCCATCTAGACAGAATCATCTGAAACAACAGATATGCCAAAGCTGAAACCTGGAACTTGTCAGATGTCTAAACCAAGAAGTTATGTACTTTGTAAACATGATATAGCCAGAGGGATTGCTACTCGTGGGTTATGTTACCTGCACACCTCCACTCTGACTCTGGAATGGCAAGGCATTGTTGCTTTGAGAAGGCTGTGTACAGCTATAGTATACTCATTATACCTTATAATGTTAAGAAGGATTCTGAGTTTGAGAAAAATACGGTTAAGGCAGAATATGCTCGATACCAAGACAGCAAATGGTGAACCTCTCCTCCGAAGAGGTCAGCTACTTTGATTAATAGGTGGAAGGTAATCTTAAAAATCAAGAACAGAACATATAGCACAAAGTTTAGAGGTCACAAAGAGATTGGTGGCACAAACAGCACTGCAGTTAAACAGAAATGTCCCAGGCCATGTGCTAAATTTGGGCGAGGCAGAGGCGAAAAATAACATTAAGGTTCCTACCCAGGTGAGTCTTAAAGTGAAGCAGGGTTTGAGTGAACATCAGAGTCACTGACCAAGCCAGAGATAGGAAAGAGAATTCAAATAATTAAATTGCTTGGCTGGCTACTCCTTAGCCCCCTGAGTTGACAGCAATGCCAGCCTCGAGAAGGAAAGTCCACTGGTATATAGGTGGATGGTGGGAATTCTCAGACATTCTCCCCATTTAAGCATCAAGGCAGCTGTTGGTCACATGTTCTTCTTCGGTCCAGTTCTAAAGCTGTTTGCCTGTTTCTTCATGACAAAACCTTTCTTTATATCCCAGTTTCAGAATCTCTGCTCCTGATTATTCTCCCTTCCCTTGCTTTATCTGAGTCTCTGCTTTGATGTCTTCCCCCCAAATCCGGTTCTTTCCAGGTCTACATTCCCACTATTTTGTCCCATTCCCTGGAGCTGAGTCATCACTACCTCCCAGAAACCAAACGTCCAACTCACCCACTCTCTGCCTCCTAGTGATCAGGAACTTCCCTGATGCCAACTACAGCACAGACCTCTCCCAATTCCATGACCTCCGTGGTTCCCAAGTCCCAGTCTTGCCCTAGTTCATCCCATCTGGCCAACTACCTTCTCTAAGACTTGTTATGAAGAGGCCAATGTTCAGGGTCTCAGTCCAACTGGAAAAGAAATAAGACATAGAATCCAAAAGAGACCAGCGACAGGGTCCCAGAGCCCACCATGAACAAAGAGTATGCTGGCAGAAAGAAGAAACAAAGGGCAAAAGGAGAATACGACTAGAAAGGGAGAAGGTCCCCACCCATAACCATGACATCTGAGTAGAGCAAAGCTCACCTCAGAGTCACCAAATGTCCAAACTTCCAGTGTCAATGAGTAGGAAAGTCGTTCTCAACCATACAACTGCATCGTATTCTTCCCCTATCCTCAAAGACAGTGATCTACTGGCTGGGAAGTAGCTCAGAGAAATGGAGACCTTTCTGTTGCTTTTTCATCAGGTGCAAGATTCATGTTGCAAGGTACTGTGTCACACTGGCATCGCAGTGGAGGTAGATAATGAAAAAATCAAGTACTGACAAATCTCAAAGGCAACACGTAGCACAAAATGAGGATATGGGTGATTCTCTGAACCGAACCGCATATTCAGTTCCAGAGCCAACTGCTGCCCTTGAACTAGGAAGATGATACAGTGGACACTCTGTATTCATGGATGCAGAATTCTCAAACATAGAACCTACAGATACGGAGGGCCAACGGTACCATGGCTATCTTGAGCATCCTCAGATTTTGTTATCTATCCTGGAACCAATTCCCCTACACATACCAAGGGACCACTATCCCAAAAGGCACAGAGGAGAATTCCACAGCAGGTGTGAAGGAGATGAGACCAGGGGTCTGCTTTGTTCAGCTTTTCCTTTAAACCCAGCAATAAGAAGGGAAATCATGTTTTCACAAACTTCAACATGTGTCCTAGTGCCTTTCCTGTATCATCCTGACCCAGCTATCTTGTTCCTTCCTCCACGCTCACTAAATAGAACAGCAGACAGTGAGTGAGCTTCCATTCTGTACCAGCAGCCACAGAGACAACTGCTGGACACTTAGCAGGGATAGGACATACGTGGCCCCTGCTTTCAGGATGGTGGGTTGATAAGATGAACAAAATTTTAAACTAATTAATGACCTTGATTACATGCCAAGGAGGACAGGAAGAAGAATGCCAAGGTATGTTTGACACAGCCTGACTCTTCTTAGCCAGAGAGAAAACTGCTGAAACCTCTCCCCAAGACCTGAGTCAACTGCTGATATATACCAGTGTATCGACATGGGGTGTAATTTATGTCTCCATGAATTTAATTAACCAGTGATTTCCACTGGTTCACTTCCTTTGTTTTCCAGTCGGGCAACTTTACAGACCATTAGGATCTTCCACAGCTTGCAAGGTTAAGGGGACTAGCCTGTCCTTTCAACAGAGCCTGGGGGTTTCTTCAGGACTTATTGTTTTAGGAAATGTCTAAAGCATGAAACTTAAAAACAAAAGCGAGAAGGCTGCAAGAAATAGATGGAGTCCTAGTTTCAACTATAACGTACTTAATCTGAAGGAAAACATTGTTCAGTTCAAAAAATTGGAAGAACAAGCCTTAGATTTAATATAGATTATAATGTCACCATGTGATACAGTTTTCACTTGCCTTGGTTTTCCAAGCAGTAACTTTGGTTTATTAATGTCATTCATGTCTGGGGTGAAACTGACTCTACAATAAAAACAATCTTTTGTAGAAATGTCTCTTTTTACCTTAGAGATCCCATCTAACTCCTGTGCAATATTTAAAACCACTTTGCAGACAGGACCATGGACATGTACTAGTCACCATCATTCACAAAAACACCTACAAAACAGCCAGTGCACCAGAGATGCTAATTCCTGCCCACAAGGTATTTAACCCAATATATCCCACCTTTATTCCTATATCATCCAGTCAGTCATCTGAGTCCATGAAATGTATTGGGTACCCACCAAACTCACTGTGAAAATGTTCAAAACGAATAGAGATGTGGTTCCTTCATTCATTCATGGTCTCTAGATCCTCAGATACAATTCAAAGGTCCTTAACATGTAGAAGCAAAAACACTGCAAATGAGTTGAATAGATTCAAGTGGGATTGTACACATGGCACAAAAAGGCACTCAAAAAAGCTTATTGAGTGAAAAATATGAATCAGTCCAATCAAGTCATTTATTTCCAGCCCCATAGCTTAGCATTCTCTTTCCAGATCAAAGTGGAAAATAGCCAGGGCAAAACACAGTGAATTAAGGTGGAATCTACAATGTTAATTGCTTCTGGCACACAATGGGCAGTAAAATTTAGGGAAAGGCTAGGCAAAGTGCCAGTCTCCAAGATGTCAGTTACCCATCTGCAGGGAGATGTGTTTAGGTCAGGATGTTCAGCAATGCACTGCTTCCTTCATAGAGAGAGTTTTGCCCCGACCCAAAGAAATTGTCGTCTGACCTAATATAGTTGACTTGCATGGTAGCACAGCTCCTTATGTCATCAAGGATGGGTAACAGTTTAGAGACCTCAGCCTGTCCTAACACCACACTTTGAGTAGTGCTATTTTAAAAAGTAAGAGCTCAGACTCTGGAGTCCGGAGAACACGGACTTCAATCACATCATTACTTCTGAATATGCGACTCTGGGCAAGTAATTCTCCCTGCCTCGGTCTACTCATTTGTTAAATGAGTATAATACCACCCACTTTATTGGGTCATTGTGAGGATGACGTGAGAAATTGTCTGAAACGTTTGATGTGAAATGTGGCATATGATCAATAATAGGGAACTGTTACTCAACCTTCTGATTTGGGTCCTTAATATTCCTCTTCTCGGTATAGGAGAAAGTTAGAAAGAAACTCAGAGGTAACAATATCACACCCAGCTCAAAATGAATTCTCTCTCCTAATGACTTTTACTCCTTGCTGCATAGAACAAATAGACAACGAGGTATAGAGAAATGATGGCTAAACTAAAGGCGAGAACTCCTAGGTTCCAGATCTGACTTACTACAGAGACCCCTGGGGCAATTCCTTTAACCGCCTGAGCCACAATTTCCTCATCTTTCAAAATAAGGAAGTAAAACAGAGGGATAATGCTTCAATAAAGAATATTACCTTGGCCGTATACATCATAGTCATTGCATCAAATAAAACCGTGTCTGTGAAAGCACTTGTTATTAGCCGCGGAACACGAATACAAATGTAGCTGGTCAAGGAGGATCCCCCTCGTGAGCACTTCAGATAGCTCACAGGGCATCCACAGCCCCTCTGGTCCAGGGTCACCCATTCTCAAGTTCCTTCAGCTACTTGCCACACAGTATTCTTCTGGATGACTTCTTCTGCACCTTCTCTCTATATTCCTGAGCCAAACAGGGAAAGAGCTGTGAAAGCAATTCCCAGGCTGTGTCATTGTCGATCAGCTCTCCCAGCTGCCTCCGGGAACCTACTCTGTGGGTTAACTACCCATTGTGAAAAAGCCATTTATCCTCAAATCCCTGTGCACAGAGCCCTTGCAGGGTGATGCCCTCTTGTTTTTTGAACCTTGTTGCTTCTAATTGGTTGTGACGTCCACCTTCTCTGTATGCCACGGAAGATTCTCCCTTGCTCTTTTCTTCCTGGGTTTGCAAACTTCTTTAAAAAATTAATTCTGGGGTTTGGAGAATCCTTGTGGACTTCAGACACTAAGAGAGATCTTAAAATGTCAGCTGGTAAGACAGAAAGAGACACACAGACAGACGGATGGATTCATCCGCAAAGACATTGACCTAAAATTGTAAACACTCACTGGGCAGGTAGGGCACAGAGAATATTCAGACAAGCAGCAGGGGTAGTTATGAGAATCCAGTTCTATCCTATAGGTAGAATTTGCTATCAGGAGACATTAGAAGTGGCCTAGGTCAAACCTGTATATGTATAAAAATGGCCTGGGTAATCTTTCTCCTTATGCCCTTTACTCCTTGTTGCATAGAACAGAGGACAAATGTATTATGATCTATAAAGGAACAATAACTAGACCAGTGTCTCTCTATGATGCAAAGTCTAATTCAACAGGTCTAGGATTCTTAATTTTTAAACAAACACCTGAGATGTGCTGGTGCTGCCAGTTCTGACCAAGCTATAGACACAAGTGGCTAATAAAATGGATAAACTGTGAACAAGCCACGTGAGACGCAGCTGACAGTCTTCCTCGAATCAGGCTGAAAAACAACCATGAGGAAGCATCTCCTTAAGCAAGTAATAGACACTTGAAGATTCTTACTTTGTGGGAGGCATAGAGGCTGTAAGCTGTGTTCGCTAAACAAAGCAATGAACAAGACAGAATGGCTTCTGCCCCATGAAGTTGGAAGTCCAATACCAGACTATAATTGCAATCCACTCGTAGACAAGAGTGAGAGAGGCAGGTTTACCATGACAGGAGCTCGAGCGCTCCGTTAGAACACCCATATCACCAAGTTCCCTCAGCAAAGTCTGCAGAGCCAAACTCAAACGCCTCTGCTCCCTTCCACCTCCTCCGCCCTTACTGCCACCCGTGTCACGTCACTATCAACGCCTTCACCGGGACGACCACAGACAACTCCCTAACTGGTCTCCAAGCTTCCTTTCTGCCTTGCTTCCGGTTCACTTTCCCTCAAAAGCCAGGAGCAGTCTTTTCTTTTCTTTTTTTTCAATTTTATTTATTTATTTATTGGCTGTGCCACAGCATGCAGGAATCTTAGTTCCCCAACCAGGGATCCAACCCGGGCCCCCTGCAGTGGAAGTGCAGAGTCCTAACCACTGGACCACCAGGCAATTCCTTTTTTTTTTTTTTTCTAAATGTAAATCAGAATTCTGCTTCTGCCCAAGACGGAGAAACAGAATGGATTTACCCTCCTACTTGAAACAAATAAAAGATAAAATATACGAAACAATGGTTTTGAAGATATTGAGCATCCGGCAATGAAAGAGTGATCCCTGCGAGATGGGAAGGCAGGCCTGGGATTTCCTCAGCAAACTGTCTGGAGATGGTTTCCAGGCAGCAGCTCAAGGAGGGGGACATAGGCAGAACCCAGTGGACTCCCTGGGTTGAGACGGAACTGTGAGTCTGGGGGGACTGAGCAGCTAGAGGACAGAGGCGAGAGCTGCACAGACGGAAAGTTTGGGCTGATGCCCAAGATCTGCTTTGAGCTCTCAGCAGGGTACTGAACAGGGACCACTCAGGAGAAAACTTCCTGTGGCCGGGGTTGCGGTGGAGAGGGAATCCATCCCAAAGGATGACATCACAGTTCCCTGTGATCATCACCTGGGAACTCACACTCACACCAGGCATGGGAAATCTGAAACTCTAGGGGTAGGGGCCATAGATCTGTGTTTTAACCAGCTCTCCAGGAAATATTCCGATGCACACTCAATTTTGAGAACCACTGTCCTGAGACAGTGATACTCAACCTTGGCTGAATTTTATTTTATTTTATTCTTATTTTTTTATTTGGTTGCACCGGGTCTTCACTGCGGCATGTGGGATCTTTAGTTGTGGCATGCGAGATTTAGTTCCCTGACCAGGGATCGAACCGGGCCCCCTGCATTGAGAGCACAGAGTCTTAGCCACTGGACCACCAGGGAAGTCCTTTGGCTGAATTTTAGAATCATCTGGGAAATGTAAAAAATTCTGATGCTTAGGCTCCACTGAGAGAACAATTAAATCAATCTTTGACTCAGTAGGGCTGAGTGTGGCCTGAGAACCTGCATTTCCAGCAAGCTTCTGGGTGGTCTGGGAACCACTCTTTGAGAACCAATGGGAAAGGGTCTGAGGAGGCGTAAAGCCTGCCATTGGGAGCCATGTAGTTCTAACTGGGGGGAGAAGATAGCACAGCTAGGAAATTAGGCAGAATCTACAGGTATCTTCAAACCCTCTAATGCTGAGGAAATCACTACGCTCCAAAATATCCTATTTCAGGACAAAACTAAGTATTAAGAATTTCTTACATCATGAGCCAAAATCTAGCCCTCCATAACCTTCCAGTTATTCATCTTTATTAAGGACTTTACCTTTTTCCAACTTCATTTTTCTCCCCACTGAAGGGATTAAACCATAACTGTTACCAAGCTGCAGTTAAGTTTTCCCAGTAAAATGATGTTATTTGAGTGTTTTGTCAGTTTCTTAATAGCTTAGACCCATTAGGACTGTGGTGCTCAAACTTCAATGTACACGGGAACCTGCTAAGAAAGGCAGACACTTGCCCCCGCCACCCCGCAGAGCTTCTGATTGTAGCTTGGTATGGTATGATATTTCATAAATACCAGGAATACTTCTGATGCTTTAGGCCACATACTGAGACCTACAACCCTAGGATCTTGCTCTCAAGTTCAGTATCCAGTGAAGCATTTTCAGAATAATTTTTTTACACCAAGATTGCAGCATCCCAAGGCCTTCCTGCCTGAACACTGAATATTCTGCTAAAATCACTGTTGTGTCCAGCAAAGGTCCCTGCTGCATCAGGATGACAGCTGAGGTTTATACACACAGGAGGTCTCCCACAACCAGGGAAGGTCGAGCCCCCTCCTGCTGCACTGCTGGCTAAGAGCCAGCAGAACCACTGGCCTTGCTGACGGATGTAAATCGTATTTATTTTCTCTCACCTTTTTCTTAATGTTTTCACCCTTTTCTCTCCTCCTCAGTTCCTATCCCTCTTCTTTTTGTCCTCTAATAACAACAACAGCTACTGTTTTTGGAGCCTCTATTTCCATAGCTGGCACCATGCTAAAGAATGTTACAGACTCCACTGCATTTAGTCTCCACAATCACCTAGGAGTTCAGCCTTATTTTACACAGAAGGGGAAATGTCAACCTGCACAAGGTCACACGGCTAGTGGCTGGCAGCACTCACCTCGATCCTAAAGTTCCTGACCCCATAGCTTATGCTTTTGTTCCCTCTCTTCTTCTTTCCTTTCAAGCCCTCCTCTGTCCTCGTTTTTGCATCACTTTGTTTTGCTTTCTCCAGCCCCTCTCCACCAGTCTTGGAATGGAATTCATGGCTATGAATTCTGACAGCAAGAGCCCAGAGCTCAGACTTACAGAGTATTTCAAACTCGCATGCGTGAGACACAGAGGGTACACCCTGCCCCAAGTTGTATGTGAGTGCCTACGTCATGGACCAAGGTGGGGGTCTCTGTCCTTCGGACATTTGGGCCCCCAAATCAGAGACAAGTGAAACGCCAGTAGTCGTAGAACTTGAGGCTTTGACTGGATCTTGTCTGACACTCTCATCCTTCCGAAATCACAGTCCCATCCCTCGCAGCCTGGCCCAGAAGCCTGTTTCCTGCTTGCAAACCTGCAGAATCCTTGGCCTTCCAGCAGGGGCCCATCTGCAGGTGGTACACTCATTTGGCACCAGAGAGGGCGGCCTGGATAACAAGAGTCAGCAACAGGAGTTCAGAGGCTAAATCCTCCCAGACAGCTCACCTGGCCCATTTGAGGGGTGGGTACAGAGACATTCGGCCGAAGAGCCTTCCATCGGCTTCTGTGCCAAGAAGCCAAGGCCATGCGGAGCAGAGCATCCCTCCGCTTTCATCTACAGCTTTTAAGCATGGATTCATGGTTAACGACTCATCCAGCTTTCTCAGCGTGGTTAGAGGCCAGGCTCAGATGCATTTAGCTACAATTCTAGCAATCACTGCCCCTGGAGGAGTTGAAGTCTTCTTGGCTACAAGTGGAGCTCTCAGACCTTCCAAGAATTCCTTTTTTCTGAGAAGCCCTAGGAGCTATGGATCAGAGACATGTTACACAGAAAGCATTCAGAATGTGTGAAAACACATAATTTTTTCTTCCGAGGAGCAAATGTTACTTTTTCATATGGGAGGGAAAATGTCCACTAAATGCAAAAATTTCTCTGTGAACTCAAAGCATACTTCCAATAGCTACAGAGCAGCATAGCTAGGAACAGGGTGAAGTCATGGGTATTTTAAGACTTTAATCTGGAAAGTTACTTTATAGAGTCTCAGCTTAGCTAAGGGTAGAACTTCCCGATCACAGTGAAGAAACAGTGTTAGCATACTGCAAGGATGACTTCATACTCAAGACCTACCTATATACTGGGACAAGGCATTAATTTCCCTAATCCATGTTTTCAGGTTTCTATAGAAGGGATGATAACCCCGTCCCATAAACCTCAAAGATTCTTACAACCATCTGAGTATAAACAGTGAATGCCACTTCGATTTTGACAATACGTTTTTTTTGTTTTTTTTTTTTTCGGTACGAGGGCCTCTCACTGCTGTGGCCTCTCCCGCTGCGGAGCACAGGCTCCAGACGCGCAGGCTCAGCGGCCATGGCTCACGGGCCCAGCCGCTCCGCGGAATGCGGGATCCTCCCGGACCAGGGCACGAACCCGTGTCCCCTGCACCGGCAGGCGGACTCCCAACCACTGCGCCACCAGGGAAGTCCGACAATACGTATTTCTTAATTAACCCATAAGGGGGTGTAGTCAAGTCCTCCAGAGAAACAGAACCAACAGAATATATAGAGATATATGAGAGGAGATTTATTATAGGAATTGGTTTAGGTAGTTATGGAGGCTGAGAAGCCCCACAGTCTGCCACGTGCAAGCTGGAGAACCAGGAAAGCAGGTGGTGTAATTCAGTCTGAGTCCGAAGGCCTGAGAATCATAGGCCGACGGTGTTAAGTCCCAGTGTGAGTCTGAAAGCCGAAGAACCAGGAGCGTCAACATCCAGAGCTGGATGCCTCAGTTCAAGCAGAGAGCGAGCTAATTTGGCCTTCCTCCTCCTTTTTGCTCTGTTCAGGCCCTCAGTGGATTAGATGATGCCCAGCTACAGGGATGAGGGCAATGTGCTTTACTCAGTCTACTGATTCAAATGCTAATCTCGTCCAGAACACCCTTACAGACACACACAGAAATAATGTTTGCTAGCTATCGGGGCATCCCTGAGCTATCTGTGCTCATGCAATTTGACACTGAAATTCACTATCACAGGAGACTTTCCTTATTGGTCATGGTATTATTTATGCCTACAACCCCATCTAAAGAAAACGTCCCTGTTGCTGCAAATAGCATTATTTCATTCTTTTTTATGGCTGACTACATGACCTATATGGGAAAAGAATGTAAAAAACAGTGGATATATGTAACTGATTCACTTTGCTGTACAGCAGAAACCAACACAACATTGTACATCAACCATACTCCAGTAAAAATTTTTAAAAAAAGGAAGAAAAAGAAAACATCTCTACCCATAGCCTTTCATGATGAGGCAGTCACATTCCCTATCTACTACCCACATTGCTTTCTTCCAATGACTCTAGCTGGACCAGGGTGACACATATGTCCCAAAGCAGCCAACTCATGAGCTACTTGATGGCCCTGAATTCTCACAAGAATAAAACCTTCTGGCCAGAGAGGATGATCAAGCCATTAGGGAAAAAATGTATAAAGAAGCAGAGACTGAACAGAATAACTGAGGTGGAGAAAAAAAATGTGTCAGGTTTGGAACACAAATAGTAATGGCGGGAGATGCTGTCAAGGAAGCAGCGGTGGAGAGACAATCTAATTTGGGTTAGTAATGAACCACAAGAGTGTAGATCCAACAATGCCTACTGCTGACATCTTGACAAATCTCCTTACTCTGCTTCCTGCCTCCAAGGAGCCCGATTATCCCATGGTTCTTTCCTTGCGCTCCTGTGAAATCCCTCTTTCCTTTATTGCCATAATTCCTTTGTTGTCTCCTTTCCTGGGCCAGGATTCTCTAGGTCTGTGCCTCTTGCAGCCAGGACTCTGCCTCTTGCAGCCAGGAGAATTTAACTCACATAACATTAAACATATGATTATGTGAGATTCTGCTCAGATATCAATGTGCCAGGTATTAAGAGGGGTCTGTCCCCAGTAATAACTGCAAGGACCCCTTCAAATCCTAGCCATTTTGCTAGGAAGCCTCACAACTTCGAGCAAGAGAAAGCATTAGCTTTCCGTACCCTTCAACTTCCTCCAGCCTGCATGGTAGACTTGCCTGAGAAGGTTGGACATGAACACTTCCAAGAGGGAAGGTACCAATGTGCATAGCAGTTCTGCCAGAGTTTAAACTTATTCCCTTTTCTCCAGAATGCATCATGCCCTTTAAAAAAAATAATCAAGAGAAGGGGACTTTAATGATCTTTATTTTCTCCTCTTAGTTTAATGCAGGCAGCAAGGGAGATGAGAATTCGTCGGCTAAGCAATCTGCTGCAGTGGCTGTTAAAGTGATGTGTGGAAGGGGCAGCAGCAAAACCTGCTTAATGCTCAGAAACACCTGCTGGGAAATATTTTTTCTACCTGGGTTGCAAACAGTATTAAAACAATTTTCTTGCCTTTAACAAAAGAGGGGGGTGGAAGGGGGCAGCTATGCTTCTGTAGGCTCGCACTGTGGAACAGAACTGGAGAGAATTAAAAGATAAGCAAGAGGCTGGGCGAGCACACAGGTATCTGTAGCTAACTTTGGACAGAGAGCTCTGCTGAGTTGATCCTTGTTCTGTAGCTCTGGAGCGAATTGCTGGCTCAGGCCACAATTCCTACTTGGGTACCCTCAATTCAGAGTCTTGAGGGACTTCAGGGTGCCCTCTCAGCCTCAATCCCCTATGGCTGGTATGGCAAAGGCATTCTTTTTTATTGAGTGCGGAGGGCAAGGAAAATATATATCCAGCCCCTCCTCTCTCTGGGGAGGTCAAGAGCTGGCATTTCCTTTCTGTCCACTCCCTCTGCCCTAGTTCAGATTCTGAGCGCCCAGCTGGTGGCCACCTAGCTGGTCTCTGGGCCTCCAGTTTCTCCCTCTTCCTACAGTCCTCCACACTGGTGCCAGAAACATCTAAAATGAAACTAATCCTATCTGGCCAACGTCCAATAACTTCATGCTTCCTTTTGGCCATAGAATGAAGTCCTAACCTCTCACCTGCTCACCACCATCTGACTTCAAGCCACCGATCCATCTTCCCATCTTCTACACCATCCATCTATGCTCAAAAGCTCATGATTCCCTAGGTCCTCCTTGGGAACCATCCTCTCTGCCCTTGTTCTTGATGTTTATTTTCCCAGGAGGGCCTTTTCCTGCCTAGAGGACTTTAAATTTCAAGCCCTAGAAGAAAGAACAATGGCATCATGACATAAATAGGACACGTGGAAAGGAAGGTAACAAGTTCAGAATCACAAACGGTCAAGTTTAAAGGTGGTATTGGGACTTCAAAAAAAAAAAAAAAAAAAAAGGTCAAAAGACTGGGGAAATATTTAACAGATCCAAGAAGGAGAATCAAAGCCAGTGGTAAAGACTTAAGAGTCATTGTCTAAAAAGAATAAAATATCTAGGAATAAACCTACCTAAGGAGACAAAAGACCTGTATGCAGAAAATTATAAGACACTGATGAAAGAAATTAAAGATGATACAAATAGATGGAGAGATATACCATGTTCTTGGATGGGAAGAATCAACATTGTGAAAATGACTCTACTACCCAAAGCAATCTATAGATTCAATGCAATCCCTATCAAACTACCACTGGCATTTTTCACAGAACTAGAACAAAAAATTTCACAATTTGTATGGAAACACAAAAGACCCCGAATAGCCAAAGCAATCTTGAGAACGAAAAAAGGAGCTGGAGGAATCAGGCTCCCGGACTTCAGACTATACTACAAAGCTACAGTAATCAAGACAGTATGGTACTGGCACAAAAACAGAAAGATAGATCAATGGAACAGGATAGAAAGCCCAGAGATAAACCCACGCACATATGGACACCTTATCTTTGATAAAGGTGGCAGGAATGTACAGTGGAGAAAGGACAGCCTCTTCAATAAGTGATGCTGGGAAAACTGGACAGGTATATGTAAAAGTATGAGATTAGATCACTCCCTAACACCATACACAAAAATAAGCTCAAAATGGATTGAAGACCTAAATGTAAGGCCAGACACTATCAAACTCTTAAGAGGAAAACATAGGCAGGACACTCTATGACATAAATCACAGCAAGATCCTTTCTGACCCACCCCCTAGAGTAATGGAAATAAAAACAAAAATAAACAAATGGGACCTAATGAAACTTCACAGCTTTTGCACAGCAAAGGAAACCATAAACAAGACCAAAAGACAACCCTCAGAATGGGAGAAAATATTTGCAAATGAAGCAACTGACAAAGGATTAATCTCCAAAATTTACAAGCAGCTCCTGCAGCTCAATAACAAAAAAACAAACAACCCAATCCAAAAATGGGCAGAAGACCTAAATAGACATTTCTCCAAAGAAGATATACAGACTGCCAACAAACACATGAAAGAATGCTCAACATCATTAATCATTAGAGAAATGCAAATCAAAACTACAATGAGATATCATCTCACACCAGTCAGAATGGCCATCATCAAAAAATCTAGAAACAATAAATGCTGGAGAGGGTGTGGAGAAAAGGGAACACTCTTGCACTGCTGGTGGGAATGTGAATTGGTTCAGCCACTATGGAGAACAGTATGGAGGTTCCTTAAAAAACTACAAATAGAACTACCATATGACCCAGCAATCCCACTCCTGGGCATATACCCTGAGAAAACCATAATTCAAAAAGAGTCATGTACCAAAATGTTCATTGCAGCTCTATTTACAATAGCCAGGACATGGAAGCAACCTAAGTGCCCATCATCGGATGAATGGATATAGAAGATGTGGCACATATATACAATGGAATATTACTCAGCCATAAAAAGAAATGAAATTGAGCTATTTGTAATGAGGTGGATAGACCTAGAGTCTGTCATACAGAGTGAAGTAAGTCAGAATGAAAAAGACAAATACCGTATGCTAACACATATATATGGAATTTAAGAAAAAAAAATGTCATGAAGAACCTAGGGGTAAGACAGGAATAAAGACGCAGACCTACTGGAGAACGGACTTGAGGATATGGGGAGGGGGAAGGGTGAGCTGTGACAGGGCGAGAGAGAGTCATGGACATATACACACTAACAAACGTAAGGTAGATAGCTAGTGGGAAGCAGCCGCATGGCACAGGGATATTGCCTCGGTGCTTTGTGACAGCCTGGAGGGGTGGGATAGGGAGGGTGGGAGGGAGAGAGACGCAAGAGGGAAGACATATGGGAACATATGTATATGTATAACTGATTCACTTTGTTACAAAGCAGAAACTAACACACCATTGTAAGCAATTATACCCCAATAAAGATGTTAAAAAAAAGTCATTGTCTAGAAGATATTCAGTAGTTAAACCATAAATTATTACATTCACTAAGAGAATAGGTGCTTTTGAGATGGTTCACCTCTCCCAACTCTGAGAAATTTTTTGTAAGTAAAGCTCTTGCTTCTCAGGTTTTTCTTCTGAGTTTCATTAGGATCATTTGGACCTCAAAGAACGTGAGTAATTTATCAAGTATTGAAGAAAGAGTGAGAGGAGAAGGCACAGTGATGAAACATTTCATGAATTATGCCGACATTTATATTCCAAGGTGGACTCCTCCTTTGGGGGCACTCATTAGAGCATCATACAGAGCCACGCTTGCAGCAGTAAGTTGCTTTATGTCTGTTCCCCACAATACATTCAACCTTCTCCCTCATTGCGTCCTCCCTGCAAATAATCATACCAACATTGTAAACTAGTACTCAACTCTGAACTTTTCTTCCTCCTCAAATTGCTATCCTTTCAATGGAAATAAGCAAAGAGCTAGATGGCTTTCATGAACAGTTATCCAAGCTAGGAAAGGTCCCTTAAGTGTTTCAGCTGTAAAACACATAAAGGGGTAACATCAATCGTAATAGGCAAGATTATGCTGAAGTGACAGATTACTCCCAAAATCTCAGTGACTCACAACAACTATTTCTCACTCATGTTACATGTCTATCAACGACTGGCATCAGCTTTGTTTCATATTTTATTTGGAGACTCAAAGAAACCCCTATCTGAGACATTGCTGGTTTCGTGACACAGGAGGGAAAGTGTGAACCATGCAAGGGTTCTTAAAACTTCTATGCAGAAGTAACACATGTCACTTGTGGTAACAGACGACACAGGTCACTTCTGTTCACTAACCAAAAGCAAATCACATATCAATGTGAGAGGGATCTCTAATCCTTCCATAGGAGGGACAGTAAATATTACGATCTACCTGCAAGGCCAAGTATCACACTCTTATTTCTGCATAGTTTACGTGTATCCATTTAAGTCAGTAGCCACAAACTTAAATGCCTGTAGGAGTCAGGCAGGGCACATAAATATGAAGTGGGAGTGACAATAGGGAATAGAGGGGCCTGAGGCAAACAAGAGCATTCCCTGGCCTACGAGCATTCAAACACATGTACTAAATAGCCCAACAAACAATACTGGCAGGGAAGTTTATGACTCCTGATTTAAATCCAACCTGATTCTGAGGGAAGGGTATATGTAATTGGATGTCAGATAAAAATACATGTAATTTGATGAAAAATAATTTGTCGCATGTGTCATATTTTAGACACTAGGCTAACCGCTTCACAAGAAGTAACTCACACCTCCATATAATGTGGTTGCCCGCCCTTTGACATATGAGCAAAACTGATGAAAGACCTCTATTCCATACCCTCTAAGAAAGCCAACGACCTCCTTAAGAGTTCTGTGAATCCTTACAGTTTACTTTCTCATTCTCACTTCTGCCTCTTGAGTTGTTTGTACTGAACTCTCAATCTCATTAGCATCTCATTCCCAGGGGTCCGTCTCTCTGACCAGGATGTCACAGACAGGAAATTCAGCCCCCTTCTCTTGACTTGCCCCGACTGCTCACGTTACATTTGACAGAAGTTAAAGAGTGATGAAGGGGAGGATTTTACCACAGCCAACAGACATCAGACTCTCTCCTCCCTAAATGCCATCTGAATACACATTCACAGATCTCCAACCTCCAGCCCCCAACCATGCTGCCCAGTTCCATTTCCCCCATCTCCCACTCCTCTCCTTTTTCCACCACCCCTAAATCTATGTGTTTCTTACACAGAATGGTTTAACGATCCATTTGTGTTGCTATTTCATTCAGGGGTTGCTCTATCGGCTTCTGTCTTCAAATAAAATGACATAGAAAAAGCTGATGCCAACCATTGACAGACAAGTAGCAAACTAAGAAATCAGAGTCCACACTCCCGTAGTTGCCATCTGATCTTTTTCTAAACAAAGTTCCAACCCCAAGAGGAACTCTAAGACCAGTTGTTAAAATAAAAATCCTCACTCCATTATACTTACAATAACATTTGGCGGTAGATTTTCATTCTAATTTTATAAGTGAGAACTTAAAATTAATATTATAGGATAGAATTTATTTTCTTGATATTAACCACATCCCCCAGCCCTACCCTGGTCAGTCATGAGCCTGTGCAACATCAGAGACGGGGCGGGGGGGGTGGGGGGTGGGAGGGGTTCATTTTTCTCGTGAGCACAATAGCAGGAAAGTAGGGAGCCACTCTTGTAGACACACTGGGGAGTTCCATAAGAGCTTTTTTCTTTAATTTGTCTCGAAGAAGACATTTCCCTCTTTTTCTAAGGGTACATCATACCTCTGAACCAATCTGAAAGAGATTCTCTAACCTCAGTAAAGCCCATTGCTTTGGAGTCACATAAGCTTTTCTTCTGATACCGCCACAGGAAAGCCAGCATCACTGCATCATCACCTCATGCCTTGAAAGTGCAAGAAATGAGATACAGCGGTGCCACGGCCATTCGTGGCAGGATGATGACAGGCTGGACTGAGGCTCAGCCCTTCTAGCTTCAGAAGCCACAGAGAGACACTGAGCAGCACGACCAGGTCTCTGGTCCAGCCCACCAGGCAGAAGCCCTCGCAGAAATCTAGCCTGACCACCGTCTCATCCTATAATCCAAGTCTATGGCCACTTATCCCTATATTGGGAGATCTCCAAGTTGTTCCCACGCACTTCATGTTGTATTCATTCATTTATTCAACAAATATGTTTCGTGCACCTACCATGCATAGGTTCTCTTCTAAGCATTTGGAAAACATGAGTGAAAACACAAAGATCTCTGCCCTTGAAACGTTATATTCTGGTGAATGAAGACATAATAAAAAAAACATAGTAAAACAATTGTATGGAATATTAGAGGATGACAAGTGCTACAGAGAAAACGAATAGGTCAGGAAAAGGCTATCCTTCCATCTTCTCTGTAGGAAAACGCTAGGAGTACACGTGTTAGCTCAGGGTTTCTTAATCTGGGCACTATTGTCATTTGGGGAACGGATGAGTCTTCATTGTGGGGGGCTGGCCTTGCACTGTAGGATGTCCGGCAGCATATCTGACCTCTACCCACTGGAGGCCGCTAACACACCCATTCTCCCAGTTGTGACAACCAAAGATGCTCTCCAGACATTGCCTAATGTCCCCTGGAGGGCACAATCGCCTCCAGTTGGCAATCCCTAGGTTAGAGACATGCAAGGGGTCTAGTCTTGAAGCACAGATTCGAAGGTAAGTGCAGACCCTCACATCCATTCCCTGACTCACTAAGGTTTGTAACCTGGTTTTACCATTTACCAGCTATGTACCATTAGTCCAGTTCCTTAACCTCTCTGAATATCTCTTTCTCTACCTGTAAAAGAGGGGTAACAGTGCTTCTCTCAAAGATTGGTTTTAAGAATTAAGTAACATGATACAGTTTTATCACCTAGTATACATTTCCAGTAAACAATAAGCCTTTTCAGCTCAAAATTATCAACTAGTAGCTCACTTTTTTCACCTGGTAATATTCTAATGACGATAAGCAGGCATTACTGGTCTATTTTATAAAAGGATATACCTAGACCCTAATAGATTAAGCAGTGCATCCACAAATCATACAATCAGTAAGTGGCAGAGTTAAGACAAACCAAGCCTGAATCCTCAAAGTCCCAATTCTATATGCCTTCTCACTGACTGTACCACCTCCCTAATTTTAACTTGCTTGCAACCATTTAAGAGCGTGCCTGCTGTGCACAGCACAAAGCATACTAGCAAAGGAAAACACCTGGGTTACACAACAGTTCCTGGAAATGGACTGAACTCACACTTGACAATGATTGATATACTTTGCTGTGCCTCCCCCAGGAACATCCAGGAGGAAAAGCTTCCAAGGGGCCCCAGCCTGACCCCCTCCAGCGCTGCTAACAGCATGGGAGCCCAGTTCAAAGAGCACCTTGGGTGTAGCCTCTTTGTCCCACTGAAAGTCGCTAAGACAGAACTGGTGGCACACTACATACCCAAGCTTCCCTTTTCAAACCCTAGAATCTCAGAAGCTCAGTTGCAAACAGGATTCAAATAACCAAAAGGGATGAGGAGGGGAAGAAAGGAGAAAGACTGGATTAGACCTTGGCCAGTGCCTTTGGGCAAGTACATGCATCCTCCCGTTGCCATTTTAACAAGACTAGAGTCTTCTCTGAACACAAATTCCTCCCTGGATCACTGCTTCCCAGAGCAATAATATAAATCCATCTAACATTTAAGCAAAAGGATATTGAGCTTGGCAGATCAGGACAGTGTGCGTTTGCCTCCTGGAGTGATAAGGTCACCCATTCAAGACCCACTAGGAAGGGTGAGTGGAAGCACAGAGAGACATGATGTGACATGGCCAGGCCTGGGACAGAGAGTGGAGATAACCTTTGCAGAAACAAACAACGATTGGGGAGAATCAAGTCAGAGCTTTCTAGGAAACACAGGCTTGAGGTGTCCAGCTGTCATTAAGAAATGCAAAAAGTTAAAAACAGGTCGAAATGCATCCTGGTATCGCAGGGATATAAAAAGGGGCATTCTTATATCTGGAACCCCCAAATAGGCTGCCTTAAAATGTGCAACTTCAACTGCTCAGACCTGATCAGGTGATTTTTACAAGTCAGCCCACAGCCTCCTGAATCTAACATGCACCCAACTTATGAGACAAAACGCCCATGTTTCATCATTGCAACATGTCCTGGAAGCTGACCAAAACTATGCAGAGAATATATGAGGTAACAACATCTTCCCACATTGTTGATAGGAGAATAAATTACTACCACAAGTAGTAGACAAGTTTACAGGTAGTATGATGGAAGAGAGGATCTCCAAAATGTATTGTTAAATAAAAAAAAAAAGAAAAAAAAATAAGATCCAAGACAGTATTAAAGCACGCTATTATTTGTGTAAAACAACCCAAAACGGGCTACATGTGTTCATACATACATATACGCACATATAACACACACACAAACTCTCATATCTGTGTACAAGCATACAATATCTATAGGAGGATACACAGAGGTATACAAGGATAAACAGGGTAACAACAGCTGCCTTCCAAGAATAGAAGGAGAAATTTCTTTTACATTGTTTGAATATTTTAGTTTTTTTTTTTTTTTGGCCGTGCCGTGTGCCTTGCAGGATCTTAGGTCCCCGACGAGGGATCGAACCCACACCCTCAGCAGTGAAAGTACAGAGTCCTAACCACTGGACTGCCAGGGAATTCCCTGAATATTTTACTCTTTGCAGATATTATAATAGATGAGAGTAAGAATTTTTAATGTAGATTATTTTGTAGGTTTCATAAGCATGGTAGCCTGTAGAGGCCCTTCAAATCTACATACGCATGCAAACAAGCTCCAACCAAGCTGGAGGGTATAACAGGGCTCAAGGAGAAACCCTGCAAATAAATTTTATTACGTTGTAATCATCTATGTACACAGGATACAATTTTGCACAATATACACTATAATTTTTTTCCATTCTAAGGCCTATTAACCCTGACACCCCAATACCCTTTGAGCCACTTCAGCATACCATTGGTTTGCAGTAGAAACTAATTTTCAAATTAGCCTAAGAAACTATGATTCAGAAAGGTAGACCAACTCACAAAGAGACAACATGTTCAAGCCAAATGCAAGTGGTTTATTGAAGCTGATGGTGTGCTCCGAAAATCAGAGAGAAGGCAAACTGAGAACACACTTTGTAGCTGATGGGTCAATGAGACTTGTATGTCGTTTGGGAGGCAGCTTTAGGTAGGGACCCTTCCCTGGAACCCCTAGCCCACCTGATTAAGGCTCCACTTCTGTGCTCCCATAGTACCCTCCAGCACACCACGTACCATGCTGTGTTACAGCTGCCTGTTTACACATCTGTCCCTCACCCTAGACCACGAGCTGCTCAAGTTCAGGGGCCATGTCATTACTTTCCCAGCCGCGCACTCGGTATGCGGCAAACAAAAGATGCTTAATAAACATCTACTAAATTGACTGCAGCAGGTTCCCAGCAACACATGCAGTGCTCATCAAGCTCACTCTGGGTGCTTATAACCCTTGTGCAATATTGAACGTTGCTACCTTTTACTGTTATGTATCCCTCCGTGTCTGATACAGGGGGCTACGAATGATAGGATGCACAGGCAGAAGTCTGAATCATTATAGCTGTGGGACCTGAAGCAAGTTACTTCATCTCCTGGAACCTGTTCTGTTGCCCATGAAACGGAGATGCTATCATCTATCCTGCGAGACTGAGGCGAGGAGTAAACGAGATTATGTTATGCAGCATGCCTTGCATGTTAAATAAGTGGTGACTGTTACTCTCTTTTCCTTTATTCCTCCACATCTAAAAGGTGAGCTCCTCTGGAGCAGGTATTTTCTTACCTTGCATCCTTCACATGCTCACCTCACCTTGGTATCTTGTACTTAATGAATGTTCAAGAAATGAGAGCAAATGTAGAGTTTGAATACTATCAGACATGGGTTGGAATTCAAGCAGGCTGGACTGTTTAACTGAGTCTTCCTGGGCAAGTTACCTCACCTCCAATTCTCAGTTTCTTATCTGTAGAATGGGTATGTTAATATTTATCTCATGGAGTTGAGGTAAAGATGAAGTGAGATGACACATTTAAAGTATACACACCCTGGACTTCCTTGGTGGTCCAATGGTTAAGAGTCCGTGTTTCCAATGTAGGGGGTGCAGGTTCGATCCCTGGTTGGGGAACTAAGACCCCACATGCCACGCGGTGCGGCCAATAAATAAATAAAGTACACACACCCTCACACAAAGTCTCACTAACTTGTAGCACTTGTTATCACTAATAATAAAACGGAAAATCCTTTGTACACTGGAGTTTTGAGGCCCGAACACAGCTCATGTTGTTATTACTATTTCCCTTGGAAGTAGAGAGAGGCAGCGTGGAGAATGATGAGATGCATTCTGCTGAGAACTACAAGTTGTAGGAAAGGTAACCTGGAGGCAGCCCAGCTTTAAGGGGCTGTGATCAGCCCCAGACGTGAAGAATGAATTGTCTGCGTAACAAATGATACATCTTTTTGCTAAAAAGCAGTCTAGGGGACAGCCCCTAGCAGGCTACCTTGGAAGATTACACAACTGCCAAGTAACCTGGGTATGGTTTTTACCCATTTTACAGGTCCAAGAGCTGAGGTTCAACAACTTGACCAGGGAAACTAAAAAGTGATAGAGCTGGAGTTTAGATCGAGGTCTTCTGGACAGTTAACCCAATGTTCTTTCCACTGTATCATCTGCCTTTGAAAAAAAAATGAGAAGAGTGATCGTAACCTACACATATAATAATAGATGATATTCCTCAAGGTGTAATTTCTAAGGGTTAAAAATATGACCCCCCTATAAATACAGAATGAACATATGCCAAGGATTTATTTAACTCACTAATGAGGAAACCAGCAGGACAGTAACACTGGTTCAAAGAGCATCTGAGGAAAAGAGATTCATGTGGACAGGAAAGATATGCCAAAATCAGTTTGCTATGTGTGTTAGGTTTCAGTCCTAAGGGTAATAAAATTGTGATCTTTGAGGTAATCTCCTGCAATAGACAGAAATTATTTTAAATCTCTAGGACAAAGATCCACCAGTTAACATGTAACTTCACAGGGTGTGGCTCCTAACAAAACAATAAAGACAAACAAAGGTACAAGCCCTAGGATTAAATTATCCTTGGGTGGTCCAGTTAGACCATGCTCCAATACGCTCCAATACTGAAGAGACATGCAGTCATCCTTTTCCAAGTTATAATAATTTTTTAAACATTTATTAAGTTCATTTACATTTTGGTAGGCATTGTGTTAGTTAGCACTTTACATATATTCCTGTGATCTTAACCACAGCCCTATAAGGTGGTTGCTATAATTATCCCATTTTTACATATTAAAAAGTGAGTCACAGATGGGTTAAGTGACTTGCCGAAGGTCAAAGGGCTAGTAAGTGGCATAACCTGAGATTTAAACTCGGGCTGATGACAGAGCCGACATCCTTAACTAATAAGCCATTCTGCCTTATCAAAATAATATGACAGTCTGCCGTGACAGCTAGGATTGTATTTCATCATCGTTGAATCCCCAGCACCTAGCTCAGTGTCAGACAATTAAGTATTTGTCGGTTTTGTTTTTTTTGAACCTAGAGCTAGGACTGCAGAAAGCTATCACTGAGATCATGTATCATTAAGTGCCACTATTTCCAGACACTGAGCCTGGAAATGAACTAGCAACTCAAGAATTAAGTTGAGCTATCCAGAAGCATATGAATAGTAATTAAACATAAGGGACATGGCCCTTCCCTCAAAGAGCTTACAGACCAAAGGGAAAACAAAAGTGAACAAGGACTGACAACAAAACATGATGTTGTGACTGAGTGAGTACAGGGCGCTGTGGAGGACTGCAACAGGCGGGGTTCATATGGGCCGGTGATAAGGGTCCATGGAGAATGACATGTGGTCATCTGTGACTGTTTGGCCTGAAATGGAGACATATGGTTCCCAAGGACCAGAAATCAGTGTGCTACAGACCTTATACATGTATTCACCAACATAGCACAGCAATTAGGATGACTGGGGAGAGGATGAGGGGTAGGCTCATCACTCCAATGGACTTGTACCTCTTTATCAAGACACTCAACAGCGATGTGCCATGGTGGATGTTCAGATGCTGCTGGACAAATTCATCCATCTGAATGCCATGGTGGATGTTCAGATGCTGCTGGACAAATTCATCCATCTGAATGCCATGGTGGATGTTCAGATGCTGCTGGACAAATTCATCCATCTGAATGCCATGGTGGATGTTCAGATGCTGCTGGACAAATTCATCCATCTGAATGCCATGGTGGATGTTCAGATGCTGCTGGACAAATTCATCCATCTGAATGCCATGGTGGATGTTCAGATGCTGCTGGACAAATTCATCCATCTGAATGGGTGAATTAATTATGACTTTTTTTAATAGCCCAAAGATTACATTAGATGCAACCAATAAAATATTTTTTAAAAAGACATTTGTAAACAACTTAAAGCAGAAGGAAGTGCAAGATGGCAAGAGAGACGCCCCATCGCTGCTCCTGACTTTTTTAAGACTAGAGAAAAAGAATCTCTGATCAAGGGAAGAAAGGTATTTCTCTAAGAAAGATAGGAGAACCATGCTTCTATGAGTTCTGACTCACATCACCTCCTGAGAGGGGAACATCTTGCCAGCTATCAAGAAGAGGAGGGGAACCCAAACATGGAAGTCACTGAGACAGTGGGCCTGGCGGGGAAGAAGCCAATGACGTTTTATTCAATCAAACCTGCTCTCGGTTGGTACAAGTCTTTATGGACTTTAGCTAATGTAGCACAGGCCAACAGACAAGGAGCTACTGATGCTCAGGACTTAGCCCACTGTGCCCCTGCTTCCTACAACCAGCTGACACCAAGCCCAGAGGCACCTCCCACTCTCTCAGAATTTATAGCGTGTAATTCTGTGCACACCTCAAGGCCAGAGGATTCCAGATGTGTCTTACCTACCTGGGCATCCCAAGAGCCCTACACAGGAGGAGCACAGGAGAGGCACCATAAATGCCTGTCCTCTCCAGGTGTGTACCCTCTGTGCCAGATTTGGGCTCTCTTGACCTGGAAGTTCCCACTATAGCACCTGGGCAGGAAGGAGCTGTGTGTCATGCCTCTCAGCTTAAAGAAGAGGTCTGGTTACCTTGCCCTGACAGAAAGTCAGTGGGAAGCCATGTGATTTATGGAGCCCGGCCTTCTCAAGCAGAGATGGATGGCCAAGGCCAGGCCAGGGACTGGGGTAAGTAAGGTGGCACTGGACCAGTGAGCTCTTCTGGGAGGGTGACGCACAGGGAGAACAGCAATTTTTAATGCAGCTGTAAGCCCTTTCTGAAGGGAATTTACTTCCAAAGCTTTGATCTTGGGTCCCTGTAGCTGAGGTCTGTATCTTTCCATAGCGAAAACTCAAAGTTGGCTTCTGACAGGAGGTAGGATAGGATTTTGACAGTTTCTGTTTTCTTCCAATTCTTGAGGTTTAAGCTAGATACATCTAATTCTCGAGGTGTGCTCATGCAACACTGACTGAAGCAGCAAAAGTGTGCTGAGATTTGTAAAGCCCAACTGGTTTTTGCTATTTCTAAATCGAGCTGCGGCTTCCAAAATAGTTTTTTTATCGCTTTGAAATGGTCTATCTACTGTGTGGATGTGTGCTTCCAGGTTCCAGAAGTTCATGTAAATTAAATACCAAAACACCATGTAGGCCAGAGGTTAACACCTGTTTCTGTTTATCGGAACTCAGCCATGCTCCTTCCCATACATGTTATCTATGGCTGCTTTTACGCGACAACAGCACAACTCAGTAGTGTGAAAAAGACAGTGTGATCCACTATATATGAATTATTCACTACCTGGGCCTGACAGAAGCATGTTACCAACCCCTGATCTGGGCTTTCAACGTATTTTGCATTCTTTCCAGGTGTACAACAAAGCAAATTTCCTTGGCACACAACTGTAGCAACTTGAACAGAACTTCTCTGCCTATGATAATGTGGGAAAGTATCATCAAAAGTGTAACAGTGATAATTTTGTAGCTACTTGGCCAATACATTTTGCATTTTAATTTTCCCCTCACTGTCTACTGCAGCCTCTGAGCTTTCTGCCCCAAGGCAGGAGAAATTTTTGCCAGTCTTCACCAAGACAATAGGCTTGGAAACCAGCTATGGACAGAAAGGGGATCTTCTAAACTCTTTAGCTCCTCTTTAATACAACCAGAGTCAGGCTGCTGCTTCTACAGACTAAGGGACATCCACACCCTACTCGCAATGGTCAGTTATACCCCGAAATAAAGAAACCCCATTTTTTTTTCTACACTGGTAGGACTTTACACCCTGGCTAAAAGGGACAGATACTGAAACCACGTGGTCACTTTTCAGGCCCTAACTTCCAGTTAGTGCTGCCACCCTGTGCTGTCACTGAATCAGTTTCTGTAAGTCCAGGCTAAATGCTGATCTTCTCGTCTCTGTTCAGTGACCCCACTGCCAGGAGTCACGTGCGAATGCAGTACACAAAGGGTAACAGGGAAGAGGTGTTTAAAAAAAAATCAAAATTTATCAACACAAGAAAATGGAAAAACCTACTTACCGCTCAATAAGCTCGTGGTGAGTTCTTAGCATCATTTGTTCATTTATTCATTCAATGGATATTTAATAAGCACATAAAACATGTCAGGCACTTCCGATACAGAAGTTAACCGAACAGGCAACAACTCTACCTCCTAGGGCTTATGTTCTAATATGAGGACAAACAAACAAGTAAATGAGCAGAAATTGCAAATCGTAATCACCGCTATGAAGGAAACCACCAGGGTGAAATTATAGAGAGTACCAGGGAACCCACTTAGAATTCTCATTGCCTAGCACAGTACCTGGTACATAGAATGTGTACCTTTTTCTAATGGTTGAATGCAAAACTGGATATTTAAAATGCTTCATTTGCTGTCACATCTATGTGGCCAGCTCAAGGCAACTCTGATGTGCAGAACGGGACTAAAAGGAAGGGAAGACAGACAGACCTAAGGCATTCCTTGCCTCCAAGGAAATTACGATGGACAAAACAAACTATCTTTCCAAAGAATTTGCAATGAAAATGCATGTACTTTGTGAAGCTCTGTTTCAACAAACTAACCTGGAAATCAGAACTGATCTCAGTGGCTAAGAGAACAAGACCTCAAGTCAGACATCATGGGTTCAAGATCAGATTGTGACGCTTACCATAACTTCGAGCAAGTTCTTAACTTGTCCAAGCCTCAGTGCCTCTTCTTTAAACTGGGTCTAAAAACATGACCTACCTCCTAGTGTTATTAGGGGCATTCAGTAAATTAACATTATGAACTCTGCTTAGCAACGAGCCCTGGTGTGCCTTCAGTCAACACTATAGTCCCTTCGCCTCTGTGTGCCCATTTCCCTGTGTAAGGAAGATAAGGACACCTACCTCACAGGGGTGTTGAGAGGATTAAGTGAATTAATCCACATAAAGCACCTACAACAGTAAGTGCTCAGCGAGTGTTGGCTAGTATTACTATTAATCTGATTTACTTGCTTATGACAGTGCAAATAAACCCATCCCATTTTAAAAAAGGAAATAATGAATGGGAGTCCTGGGTGTCTGAGAAAATTCTGCAAAGGAATCTCATTAGCTGAGTCAGACCCACCTAGACCACTGATTCCCTTGAAATAATTTATTCATCACTTATGTTTGTTAGGGGTGGTGGCAGAAGGGGGTGAATCTAGTATTACTCCAAGTATCTCAAGGTTTGTACGCCTTCGTGCATAATCACCTCCTCTGAGATTTCTAATTTATTCCAATTACTTTCCTTTCCAGATCCCATTCTTCTTTGTATTACTATACTGTTTCCTCACCTCCTACTTTTGGAGGAGGACTGAGATTAGAGCAATAATATGGGTCTTTCACCTCTTCATGCTGAAAGTCTATCTCTGCACTAGACCATAAGCCCCATGCGGGCAGGTCCCACGCCTATCTGGATCTCGCTGTGTCCCAGTGCTGATGAGGTGCATTTGGGGTTTGGGCTGTGTGTATATCATAGGTGCATAATTACAAGGATAGAGAGAAGCAGAAGAAATAGGTGATATGGCTAAGGGTCTTTGCCCAGCATGAGTCCCCACCTTCTGATAAGGGAGTGTACACTGGACCCAGGCACAACCAATCATGGTACAGGGATGGGCATATGACTTCAGCTGAACCAATCAGTCATTTCTCCAATTTTTCTGGCTAGACTGGTTGGAGAGTTTCTTTTCCTCTCTGGCTACAGGCTCCGAGAACGAAAGCCTGGAGCTATCTGAGGGCACATTTTCCCCTGCATGGGAAAAACCTTACCTGGAACAGAAGCAAGATGACAACACACAGAAGATGCTAAGAGAAATGAGAGGTTCAGACAGCACTCAAGTTCCCATATCTTGTCACCAAGGCCACCTCTACACCTGTCATTTCCACAATTTATTTATGTCAAAGAAATGTAGCTGGAGAGTATTTAAATCGGTAAAAACCGATTTTATTCAGGACTATTTCAACAGGGGAAAAGAAAGCTCAGTATAGAGCCAGGATCATTTCCGAAAACAACATGGACAAGTGGGAATGCACAGCCAAGGAACAGGGTGGGGGTCACTGGATGGAAAATTACTAAGAGAAAACATATGGGGGATCTAACTAAATTGACCTAACAGGATCTTTTCTGAAAACAGGCCAGGGTAATCAAACATCACCTGGGGGATGATGGAGGCTGAGGAACCCAATTAACTTAATTAACCCAATTAACTTAATTAACCCAATAAAGGGTGATCAGATATGGAGGATGGGGGCCTCTTGCTAAACTGACTTAGCAGGGTTCCTGCTAAAACTGGATTTTTACAAGGAACTGCACAGATGGGCCTAGGAGAAGACACAGGGAGCCTAACTAAAGTTTGGTCAAGTAGAGAATCTTCGTCATTCACACAGACCAAGTTCAAGTTCCTTATATTCAAAATCTAAAATGCTCAAAGAAGCGGTTGTCCAGACCATAAAAATGACAATATAACTATCACTTGTTGGGGGCTTCCCCTGTGTCACACACTGTATTAAATGTTTTTCTGCATCATTGCATTAAATACAGTCCTATGAGGTAAATACTAATATTATCCCCATTTTCACACAGGAGAAACAGCCAGTTATCAAGAAATTTGCCCAAGTTCAGAAGGTGGTTCATCTGAGATTCAAACCCTGTCAATCTGACATCAGGGCCCACCACAGACATACACCAACGCCAGTCTGTCTTCAAGTATGGTTCCTAGACTACCTGCATTAGGATTACTCGGAGCGCGTATTTAAAGTGCAGATTACCAGAGTTCACCCTCATTTAGTGAATCAGAAATTTAGTGTGGGGATTAAACTACAGTTTAATAAAGTGGAGGAGGATATTTCAGGAGAGACCAGAACATACAATTTTCTTGGGAATACGCCCTCACCATTATGTTCACTATTCACCAAAACAGACGCATCCCATCAGTGCTAATATTATTTCAATCCTTCAAAGTAAAAGGAGAGACAATATGAGGAATAAAGAGAAGGAAGGACAACAGGAAAAATGGACAAGACTCAGGACACCATTCGCCCAGTCTTCCCTCTCCTCCATACCCAGTTGGAGCCACTAACTTCATAAAAGCACATCAACGGTAAACAAGTTTTGCAAAATTGGCTCACAGAATATTATAAGTAATTCTCCCCCTTGTCCACCTTCGGCATGTGGCTTAGAACTCCAAGGAGATAAGTCCTCCATATGTAAGTTCTTTAACAATTTCAGACACATCCTGTGAAAGCACTTTGAGCTCTAAGAAGAACCTAGAGAATAACAAGAAGTTACTAAGTGGAGGCTCCGTTTCACCTTTTCTCTGCATTGCTTTGCTTTCTCTCATTCTGGAGAGACTTTTTCATTTTATTCTCACATTTGAGTTTGTTTGGATTTTTCCCCCAAAAGAAATGCTTTCTTGCAGCTCCTTCACTGACTTGTGTTTTATTTATTATACTTCACCCCCCATTAGGTTTCTCCCTAGAAAGGTTTCATCTGTATGTTGCAGATTCACCTCTCTCCTGACCCACCACTAGGAGATGATGGGGCAGCTGTCTTCATTATTTGTCAGTTACACTCCACCCGCAAGAACCACATTTCCACAGAAAGGGAGAGGCGGAATAATAACCATGAACGCTTAAGTTCAGAACCTGGCTTTTATGAGCAAGACGAGATAATGCCCAGCTTTACAATTCTATCCTAAATCTGCTCAGTTTCGTTGTTGTTTTTGTTAACAGTTCCAGAAATCCATTTTCTGCAATAGCTGTGGTTCCTAAAGCCAACAGAGAGGGGACAGAAATCTCTGAACTCAAGAAATCCTAAGACTTAACTGGGCACACGGTAGACCAAGCCCATTAGAAAAACAATTTCACAAAAATTTTTAAGTCCCAATATTATAATATCTCTCCCGACTTCCTCTAAATCTCATTACTTCCAGCTCCACGAACTGTGACCACAGCAACCCACCCAGGGATGGGGAAGACATTATCTCACATGGAATATGTTGGGGGTCTTACTCATCATTTGTTATTTCATAATTTACATCACCACCAAATAAGCCTCAGCCAGACCTGTGATTTATACCAACGCCAAACAGGTACCTAACCACATATTTTAAACCCTAAATAACCATATTTAATATATCTTATCAAGTATGCTACCCCAAGCCAGACTGCAGCACAGACATCTTAAGACAGTAGGAAACAAGAGGAAAGCCATTTTGCAAATATATGGCCATTCAAGGTGATTCTGCCTTGAGGAAATAATGTCAAATACAAAGTAGAGACTGTTGGGTAGGAGGAATTGGAAAACTGTCTCCCTTCTGTTTCTTCCAATTCTGTTTGAATATTAAGTCCAAAATTTTGACTTATTATTCTGCAACTCATTTTCCTAACTTGGACTCCTAATGCAACAAGTGGAGCAATGAACAATGTTTTGTTGTTACTGTTTTCACTAGAGATAATAAATGAATGAGAATCACCTCCCTCAACCAACCAGTACCATTTGGCCGTTTTGCTAAAATGGGTGGTTAAATTACAATAATTTTGATAAGAAAGGAATTTTTCACATTGATATTATGTAATAGGAAAACTCTGCCTATCCCTGGAATAGGCACGTATTGTGTTGACCCTTAATGACCCACAGCTTACTAATCCTCCTGGACCCAGGTGAGGATTGTTCTCAGCACCCATGACACAAAACTGAGTAACAGCCTATCTCAATAGGGAATCTGCAGTCCACTTTTGATACAGAGATTGACATGCAAACTTTTTACCTTAGACAAAACTCTTTCTCAGGCTCGATCTAGCTCTCTTGTTTTCTATTTGGGGAACCTAAGGTTTCTTTCCAGAGGGATGTTTGGACTGTTTAAATGGCCCTTGGGTCTGTTCTGTGACAGACCCCACCTACTCCTTTGATTCTATTACACTGTTCAGTAGATAAGCATAACTTCTCATGGGTTGAGACATCCATCTATCTATCCATCTACAAAGATATTCTTCCATCCATCCAACAAATACTTCAATACTTCCCAACCTTTTTAACATCGTAGCACACCTAGTCAATTATTTTTTCATACTGCAGTAAACAGATGAAGCTGCTACAGGTGGGAAGAGACTGGCCCTGGAAACCTGACAATTTCTATCCCTGCCTGGACTCCCCCAAGGGCTGAGCAATCAGTAACTCAGCACACCTGTAACCCATCAGGACACAGTATGTGCCAAGGCACTGGGGGGAGGGAGGAGAAGCTCTGAGCTACTGCATTTGAACCAAGAACCAGGCCAAACCATGAGGACATAAAATGAACAAGCATGGTTCTGACCCTCATGGAACTTACAGCCAAGTAAAGACAAACCATGAACTAATTACTTCAAGAGTAACAAGTGTTACAAAAGGGAAATCTTGGGGGTAGCTTGAGCACATAACAGGAGACCCACCTAATCTGGGAAGCCTATTAGAGCTCAGTGAACCCTAGAAATGACCCAGAACAACTGGGTCATGACTGAGCACTGTGAGAAGGTGAGAGGTGTATTTAGAGAGGTGACCCTCCACAAAGGACAGCTGTGCTAATCTCTTCACCCTCTCTTTTTGAAATTGTCATGATATCTGACTCCTTACTCCAAGATCATTAGCCATTGCATCACTGCTGCAATATAAGATACTTCCCAAGCATAAGGTAATTTTCCAAATACTTTTTACTTCACATTTACATATCATTTACATGTTATCTATTACAAGCAAACATCACCACCCTCATTCAAAAGCTGCAGAATACTGAAAAGTGGACTAATGATGCTGAACGTGGAGTACTTAATGGATGCAATCCAGTATGCTAAGCGTATTTACATGAACCTTTTGAATCCTCACAAAACTCTGTAAAATAGGTACTGTGTGGTTCCCTATTTACAGATGAGGAAACCAAGATTGAGGCAGAAAATAACTTAGCAAAGGTTGCAAGTGGCAGAGCTCAACTTGAACGCAGGCAAAAGGAAGCCAGAGCCCTGGCAAATACCATCAGGATGTACTGCCCCCATTTCGGTGAGACCAGAAAAACCCAAGACTACACGGAAGAATTGATAGCCAACACGAGCATTGATTCTCCAGCAAAGGCACTCACTCACTGAACAGTCATGACTGCAAACACTTGGTTTTCTGGATCTAAAACTACAGCTCCATGTTGATAATACTGGAAGGCTTTTAACATGACACCCTTGCATTCAGAAAGGTAAACAGACGCTTGATTTCTACGGGCAGAAAGTACAAGAAATTGATACAGAAACGGAAGCAGCAATGTACAAAGCCAAGTGAAACACTGGAATCACAGACTCACCATTTGGAAGTGGCCTCTCGGGAACAAGAAGAGAGCTGTTTTGACTCTTCCGCAGCATTAGCTCTGGCAGCTGAGAGTCAAGCTCTTAGAGTGGGATTATTCATGGCTGTTCTCAAGCTTGAGTGTGATCAAGTTTGAATCACACTTGAGGAATCACCTCTGAGAATCACCTGGAGGGCTTGTTAAAACACAAATTGCTGGGTCCCACCCCCTAGAGCTTGTGATTGGTAGGTCTGAAAATCTGCACTTCTAACGAGCTCCTCGGTGATGATAATAATGCTGGTCCAGGGCCACACTTCCAGGTCTAGACCAAGCTCCTCGTTTAAAGATGGAGAAACTGAGGCCTAGCAAGAGGATGTGACTTGCCCAGCATCACACTGCCAGTTCCTGACACAGCCAGAAGTCAGGCTTATGGTCACTATTATTTCTCCTCTCCCTCCTTTCCCCATTTAATTTTTTCCATACACTGTTTTTCCTTTATAACAACTGAAAGCTTGTCCATCATGAGAATAAATGTGTGGAGTTAGGGAGTGATTACCCTGAAAAATAGAGTAGGCCCACGCTTCTACAATAAACTATCCTGAAGTCATACTTAAATGCTCCTTAGCGTTTTCACTCTTACCTATAACAAGCACTCTCATGCATTCTATTTTGCCTAAGTTCAATACTAAGGAAGTTAATGGAAATCCTCATGTTTGGAGTCAGACATCCTAATTTTCCATGCAAACCTTAAGGCTCGTGTTGCTTCTCCGTGTGATTCTCACAGGCTGCGTGTCAGAGAAAACAAGAGCCCGTGTTCAGCTTCAGCTTTGCCTTGGACTTTCAGTCCTCTCTTCTGGCCTCAGGTTATTTTTTTCACTCCAAAATGAGTTAAGCATAACCTCTAAGGTCCCCTTTACAGCTCCAACTTTCTAAAGTGCTGAGCAGAAGTGGAAGCAATGTGCCCGAAACCAAAGGAAGCCTGAATGACAACGAATTTTGTTTAAATTGCACTCTCATTACACACAACCACTGGGAAAGAAACACACAGTTCCAGGAGAATAATGTCACGGCGATGGTGGTGAACAGAAGGCAGGAAGAGAGGTAGGGAGCCACTTGGGGCTGGGTCTGAAAAGATGAGGGCAAATGAATCAGCACATTCACAGCAAGTCATTCTGTTTACCCCACTTGCCCTTCCTTCCAATGTATAAATAGATCCATGACACAAGTGAGGACTTTTTAATACCCCTTTCATTTATAATGATTTCTCATTTACACCTGGGCAAAAAGACCAGCGAGGCAAAGCATGCTTGAGCATTTTTACAACAAGAAAAGACACTGTGAAGGGACAGAGGTTATTGCTCATTAAAGGAAAATCCTCTCCCTGTGTCGCAGCAAAACATATGCCAACCAGGAATATTATGAAGCCAAATTCGTCCCCATTTAGGTAAAAGGATGAAACTGTCAACGACTACAGCGCTAATATTTTGGAATTAAGACCTGTCAAGGAAGAAAGGAAACTATCTTAGGTGCAGAATCTGAGAGTCAAGGTCAGAAGCAAGCGGGTCCTTATTTTATTCATTTTTCCACAGGTACAAAAAGATTACATCTAGCAGATGGAGGCTTTTAGGATAAAATAAGCTCCTGTGGCTTCATTTACTTGTAACAACAAGAAATATATGGCTACAGATGGCCATCTGTTTCTTAATTTTAAGGTAGAGGGCAAAGAAAGTTTTTCAACTTTAGTTTTGGGATTTTACTAAATAATTATTATTTTTAAGCACAGACATCATTAATAGCTCTCATACTGCACTGTCATCTAAGGCCTCACATATTGTAGGAGGGGTCTGGTCAAAATGATTAAACCAGGTGTCAACATGTATAACTCAATAGCCCTTTAAAAAAAACAAAAGAGTGAGCATGTTTGCAAATTAGCAGCTGAGCACCCATTCCTGTTAAGAGCTCAATTTGCGTTAGCGCGTTTGCCGTCTTTGCTTTGAGTGATATATTCACAACAAACTGGAAGTTTCAGGGATTATGGGAGATGAAAAGCTGATGAGATTCACTGTCTCTACCTGAGACTTCCAAATCACTTCCAAGGTAATTGAGAATAGAGAGGTAGGACCTGACTCCAGAAAGAGATGTGCCCTTTGTGATTAACTGAGGACTTTTAAGTTGAAGCCCTGCAGAAATTGAGACCCAGATCTTCCCACCTGGCTCCTGAGATGTAGACTATGCTGCTGTGGGACAATGCTTGGCACCTGTTTGGATGGGAGGAGCAGCACAGGTAAGATGCAGAGCTGGAGAGAATGGTTAAAGTGCCAAGGCGCTAACCAGAGATACGGTGCGACTGTACTGAGAACAGAAGAACTCAAGCCAAGCCTCACTCAGGTGGTGCCGCTCCTGATTTCTTCTCCAAATTCATCATGGCACACCAAGAAGCTCAAAGTTCCTCCAGCCTATCATGTCCTCAGTGAGACACTTACAATTGGAAGATCTGGTACAGCAAAACAGGACAAACAAAAATGCTGTCAACATATCCATGCCACGAACCTTAGGGGCACTGACCAAAATTCAAAGGAATGCGATTTAGCTAGTTAGATGCTGTCTGGGGTTTTCCAAATGCCAATTTTAGAAGTCAGGCTACACAACAATCTTGGAAAATCCTCCTGAAGGCTGAGAGCAGGGGATCCCAAGATAGACTCCCAGTTTTCTCTTCCCCCCAGCAGAGAATGGCAAGAAGGACACAATATCCCAACACCCTTTGCAGTCATCCATCTCTTCTTACTGTTGTCACTGAAAGGGAATGGATTGAGGACATGGGCGATAACTAAAACAGCTTTGGTTCATTTCTCTGATGGAGGTCTGCAAATCAGTAAACTAACATGACGAAACTAAACTATCTAGAGCAGCATTCTTCCTCCTGAAGCAAATTAACAGATGCAAAAGACAAAATTCCCTACTTCACAGTGGTATAGTTCATCCCAAGTTGCTGTAAGATGGACACATCCTAAAATACGCTCATCTCTTTAGACACATATTAGGATGAAGCATTTAAATGAACTGTGTCCTGGAAACTAAAGATCTAAACTTATTACTGACTCAGAGGAAAGACATGATAGGCTTTTGTAACTAAAGTAGTACCACCAGTCCTACAGCAGAACTAATGGGAGGCTTACTACTTCGCCCTGCTGACCCATGCCACTGCATGCCCGCTCTGCTTTCTTCTTATGTTGGGACAAAGATCTGTCCTCCTGTAACTTCAGAAAAGCAAGCCTGACTTGCTCTAAAGTAACCTTGGAGCTCCATGAATCAGTATTTTTCATAGGCCTATCCTTTGCACCAATATTTATAACATGACTATGTCTACACTAAACTTGTGGTGGCCGTTAACACCACTTCATGCAAAGCAATGGTGACCCATTACTTCTTAAAAACAAATCGATCTTTCTGAGGGGTGGAATTTTGTTGATTCTTAGCATTTATGGGTGTTCTGAGAACCAATATTTTGAGATTCTGCAACTGTGAAGTTCTCTACAGTAGCAACTAGCTACAGGTGGCTGTTTTCATTTAAATTCATTGAAGTTAAATAAGATTTTAAATTCAGTTCCTTATTTGCTATTATATTGCTATATTTCAGGTCCTCAATGGCTGTGGCTAGTGGCTACTATACTAGACAGAATAGCACAGAACATTTCTATCATTTCAAAAGTTCTGTTAGATACAGCTGCTTTAGAAGCTTAATTTGGAAGGAATCTTTCAGGACTCTCTAGTGCTACTTGCCATTTAGGACTTCCTGTATAAAACCCCTAACAGTCTGAAAATAAAAATTTTAAAAGCATAAGCTAAGATGTTTAAGGCCTTTCTGAGAGCAGTTTATCAAAGTGGTTAAGACCCCAGCTTTGAGGGTTCGAGCATCATTCAAAACCTAGTTCTTCTACCTGCTGGTTGTGTAATAGTAGCTTGTCACCTCTTCTCTAAGCCTTGGTTTCTTCACTGTCCACGGGCCATTCACAGCCTCTCCCCACTTCCTTCTTCTATAGTAACAGAGCCCAACATATTTCAGTAGTTAGAAGGGTGGACCCCACTCCAGATCCTGGAAATGCAGTTCTGTAATGGGATGTTAGAGGAACTCTGCTGGGGAGGATATCCCTGCCCAGTAAAAAGACAACACCTTGTGAAGAGCAGAACTTTGACACTTCCATCCCCTTCTTGCCTGCTATGTGGACAGAATGCCTAAAGCTAGTTTATGTGAGAAAAATAAACCCCTATATTTAAGCTTCCGTTAAGTATTGTTTACTGTTACCTACATCCAAAAGCACTCCAAACTGATATTTCATCTTCTATCAGTATTAACTTTAGCTGTTTTAATTCCACTCCTGGGTGTACAGCCAAAGAAAACACTAATCCAAAAAAATACATGCACCCCAATGTTCATAGCAGAATTATTTACAATAGCCAAGATACTGAAGGAATCTAAATGTCCATCAACAGATGAATGGATAAACAAGTGGTGTATATATATATATATATATATATATATATATATATAAAATGAAATATTACTTATCCATAAAAAAATGAAATTCTGTAATTTGCAACAACATGGATGGACCTGGAGGGTATTACACTTAGTGAAATAAGTCAGACAGAGAAAGACAAAAACTGTATGTTATCACTTATATGTGGAATCTAAAAAATAAAACAAATGAATGTAACAAAACAGAAACAGACTCACAGTTACAGAGAACAAATTACTGGTTACCAGTGGAGACAGTGGGAAGTGGGGAGGGACAAGATAGGGGTAGGGGATTAACAGGTACAAACTACAATGTATAAAATAGATAAGCTACAAGGATATATTGTATAGCACAGGGAATATATCTAATATTTTGTAAAAACTTGAAATGGAGTTCAATCTATAAAAATATTGAATCACTGTGTTGTATACCTGTAACTAATATACTATTATAAATCAACTACATTTTAATTTAAAAAAAAAGTTTGGCTGTTTTAACCAATGACCTCAAATAATGAAAGTTATAAAGGTAGAAGTTTATTTCTACCTCAGGTAAAAGAGATCTGAAGTAGACAGTCAAAAGAAGGTACAGGGGCTTCCCTGGTGGCGCAGTGGTTGAGAGTCCGCCTGCCGATTCAGGGGACACAGGTTTGTGCCCTGGTCCGGGAAGATCCCACATGCCGTGGAGTGGCTAGGCCTGTGAGCCATGGCCGCTGAGCCTGCGCATCCAGAGCCTGTGCTCCGCAATGGGAGAGGCCACAACAGTGAGAGGCCCGCGTACTGCAAAAAAAAAAAAGGTACAGCTCCATGGTCATCAGGGCCTCTGCCTCTACTCTCTTTCTGCTCCATCATTCCAGCATTTGGCTTCCATCCTCAAACTTATCTCATGTTCCTAGGTGGCTACTGGAGTGCCAGCCATCACAAAGGCATTCCAGGGAGCAGTAAGGATCAGCACTCCAGGGAAGGACAAATGGGCACTTGTTCCATATGAATTAGCTCCATTTAAGTAGCCAGGCTTCAAAGCTCCTCACAATTCTCTCACTTACAGCTCATCTATCGGAACAGCCACGTGGCATAACTGGTTGCAAAGCAACCTGGGAACGTAGTCTTTCAGCCGGAAGTCATCGACACCCTAGTGAAAATCAGAGTTCTGCTATTTAGGAATAATAAGAGAATGATGTTGGAGTGACAACTACTGTAAGATAAAATCAGCTAATACAAGTAAAGTGTTTGGCACAGTGCATGATATACAGTAAGCCCTGAAAAAAAGTTCAGAGTAGGCTAGGAAGGGAGAAAAATATCTTGTTATATTCACTTTTGAGTTGTTATATAACCAGTTAGTCTTTGTTCCATTAATACTGTGTTTCCCAAACTTTAGTCATTTGTGATTTTCCCACATTCATATACCATCTGTGCTATTATTTAATATTTTCTCTAAATCCATTTGACTTTTCTTTGAAGTATAGTTGGTGTATGATATTATATAAGCTTCAGGTGGACAACATAGTGAAATCACCTGACTTTTAAACTTAAATTTAAGTAAACCATTTCCATAAACAGGAAACCAATATTGTCCTCATAAAAAATTATAACTGTTATAAAAATGTTCATTTGGGATATTCCCTAAAACCATCTCATGTGCCATATTTTAGAAAACATTTCTCTATTGAATGCTCTGGAATAAATGACTTTTGTGACTGATTGCCTCAAGTTTGCTATGGTCATTAATCTCTGCTGCTACTTATTTGCTTCATCTAACACTGTAAGAAGGACATTATTCCTTAAATATCTTTAGTAATTAGCAAAACTGGCGTTTTCTTTAGGTTCAACCGATCTTTAATAAGAATTGATAGCAAGAGGAATATGGTTACGGGACTTAACAGAAGGCTGATGCATTCAGCAGATTTTTATTTTCTCTTTTTTTAAGATCTAGACAGAATTCTATTGAGGAGTAGTTATTAAACACACCGTCAACTTCAAGTACACTCCATATCTTCTCTTTCCTGCCTCTAATTGATCTGTATTTAACTTTCCCGGAAAACTCCTTGACATGACATTCTCGCATTGCTCCACATGCCCTATGTTCTCGTCAGAGCAGGCCTGGTATTTTCAAGGCCCCATGCCATTCCTTATCTGCTACTGCCATCTTGATTCCCTCATATGTACACTGGTAATTTTGCCTCTTGCCCCATTTAACCACTGTCTGTCACCAGGATAAAATAAGACCATATTGTGAAAGTTCTCGGAAAGGTGTGAAATGGTATACAACGTAACATGATATTGTCATCTAAGTCAACTGCCTTCGTGATGAAGTGGTTCCGAGTGCAGGCTCCATACCCAGCGTACCTGGCTCACCACCTTTCATGTGCTGTGTGACCTTGGGAAGTTAATGTACCTCTCTGTGTCTCAACTTCTTCCTTTGTAACATGAGGATAGCACTTAATACCACACGGGTATTGTGAAGATCCAATGGATTAATACACATAAAGCACCTAGAACAGTGCCTGGCACACAATGAGCTCTCAGAACCTGTTAGCTATTATTGTTATTATTACTGTCTGCAAAAGTGGGCTCTGGAGTCAGGCAAAATTTGGTTTCAGATCCTAGCCCCAGGATTCTGCAGTGATACGTAAATAGGTCACGAATCCATATGCCAAGGAAGTGGTACTTCTTTATCCATCTCCCTGACAGACCAGCTCTTTCCTCCCAGCCCTCGCGCCCTAGGGAGCGGGAAGCAAGCAAACAACAGAACCTGGGGAGAGTCTACCTCAGCACACCTGGACTCACACAATAACTTAAAATTCCTAAGGTAAGGCTCACTTGCTTTAAATATCAATGTTCTGTCATACATTTCCACTCCTCCCCTGCTCCTCTCCAAGATGCTGGCAGGGAACATGGGAGGCGGCAGGATGTAAATCTCAAGTGGAGAAGTAAGTGTCTGCTTAGGTTTTACGACCTAGGCACCTTCCTGGGCTCAGTCTAGTCCCTGCCCTGGGACAAGAGTACCCCTGGTTTCAAGTTGGCTTTTGAGTAGAGCCAGCCGGTTGGGAACCTCATAGTTGCTCTGTCCCTGAGTGTTCTGCTACTGCTGAAATCAGTGCCTGATACACACCACAGGAAGGTCTCTCTTCTGATGACGGCCTAGAGAGGTTCTCTAGTCGACTTGATTCTCACCCCAGCTCTTGCTAAAGCTGCTGTGTCATGGCTTCCATCAAAGCCCGGAAGTAGGCAGTCTACGCACAGTCTCTGTAGCGCAGAGCTGATGTTCCCTCAAACCATCAGGGTCCACCCTAAGGAGCATGCAGGCATGCCGAGAGTCCCTCCACACCACAAGGACACTGAAGCCACCTTAGGAAAGCCAAACATTCGCCTTCTCTCCGCTAACCATGCTGGGCTACCAAGTTTCCTTTTATGCAGCTGTTACCAGTTTGGAGCGGGGAAGACTGGAGGCAAGCTCTGCCCAGAGCCCCAAATGTGCCTCAAGTCCAAAGCCCATGAACTTGTCACTCCTCAACTAACCCTACCACCCCTGCTCGCTCCAACCCAAAGTCCACAAGGGGAGATGGGGGCCCACATGCTCAGCCCTGTTGCGTTTGCACTTCTCCCCACTCAAGCCCTGGCCAGAGAGCAGGTTCCTACATTTCTTATCAAACTTGGCCATATCCTCCCGGGGTGGGATGCCAAAGAGCCTTGCCAACAGGTGGAAGAGGTATCTTCTTCAACTATGGAAGAAACGAAGATCTAAATCTTCCAAGCTTTCCTCTTGATATGCTAAAAATAATAAAAAATAAATAAATGTACTACCCTCTTCCATTTTCCTCTCCCTACACTCCTTCTTCTAAAACCTGGCTTTTAATCTTACTACCTTGTCCCTAGATCTTACATTGAATGTCAGGAGCTGATTAGCTCATTAGCTTTGCATTTCTGCTATAATGTTCCTGATACCTCCCCCTCCCACCATACAAAGTTATTCCAATACTATTGACTATATTCCCTATGCTGTACGTTACATCCCCATAACTTATTCATTTCATAACTGAAAGTTTGTACCTCTTAATCCCCTTCACGTATGCTGCCCACACCCGACCCCCTCCCCTCAGGCGACCACCAGTTTATTCTCTGTATCTATGAGTTTGTTTCTGTTTTGTTTAGTTTGTTCATGTCTTGTTTTTTTGCATTTCACATTTAAGTGAAATCATATGGTATTTGTCTTTCTCTGTCTGACTTATTTCACTAGACCTTCTAGCTCTGCCCATGTTGTTGCAAACGGCAAGATTTCATTCTTTTCATGGCTGAGTAATATTCCATTGTACATATATACCACATCTCTATCCATTCATCTCGCGATGGACACTTAGGTTGTTTCCATATCTTGGCTACTGTAAATAATGCCGCAATGAACACTGGGGTACATGCATCTTTTTGAATTAGTGTTTCGTTTTCTTCAGGTAAATACACAGAAGGGAAATTGCTGAATCATATGGTAGTTCTAGTTTTAGTTTTTTGAGGAATCTCCATACTGTTTTCCATACTGGCTGCACCAATTTACATTCCCACTAACAGTGCACCAGGGTTCCCTTTTCTCCACATCCTCACCAATGCCTAATATTTATTGTCTTTTTGATGACAGCCATTCTGGCAGGTGTGCGGTGATACCTCATTGTAGTTTTGATTTGCATTTCCCTGATGATGAGTGATGCTGAGCATATTTTCATGTGCCTGTTGGCCATCTCTATATCTTCCTCAGGAAAATATCTATTCAAGTCCTCTGCCCATTTTTTAATTTTTTTTTTACTGTGGTATAGTTAATTTACAGTGTTGTGTTAGTTTCCGGCATACAGCAAAGTGATTCAGAGAGATGACAGATAGATAGATAGATAGATAAAGATATTCTGTTTCACATTCTTTTCCATTATAGTTTATTATATCTGTCCATTTTTTATCAGATTGGTTTTTTTGCCATTGACTTGTATGAGTTCTTTATATATTTTGGATATTAAGCCCTTATTGGATGTATCATTTGCAAATATCTTCTCCCATTCAGTAGGTTGCCTTTTCATTTTGTTGATGGCTTCCTTCACTGTGCAAAATCTTTTTAGTTTGACATAGTCCCATTTATTTATTTTTGCTTTTGTTTCCCTTGCCTGAGGAGACAGATCTAAAAAAATATTGCTAAGACCAAGGTCAAAGAGCATACTGCTTACATTTTCTTCCAGGAATTTTATGGTTTCAGGTATTAAGGTTCATAATTTTTTGAGCCTCAGTTTCATTATCTGGAGGAAAAGAAATTACAATGATTCTAAATCACAGAGTAATTGGAACGATTAAAATTTTGTGTATATACAAAGACTTGTAAGCAAATAGTCACAGCAGCATTATTCATAATAATCCAGAACTGGAAAGAATCCAAATGCCCTTCAGTTGGGGTAAAGGACAAACAAAATGTTGCATATCCTCACAGTGGAATATTATTTGGCAATAAAAATGGCTAAATTACTGATACATGGTACAACGTTGATGAATCGCAAAAACATGCTAAGTGAAAGAAGCCAGATTCAGAAGACCACATATTGTATGAATCCATTGATATGCAGTGTCCAGAAAAAGGGAAATCCATAGAGACAGAGAGTAAGGCAGTCTAGGGCTGCAAGCGGTAGTGAAATTGACTATTAATGGGCATAAGAAAACATCTTGGGGTAATGGAAATGTTCTAAAGCTGGTTTGAGATGATGGCTGCACAACTCTATAAATTTACTGAAATCACTGAATTGTACGTTTGTGATAAGTAAACATTATGATATGTAATTACACCTGAATAAAGTTATTTTAAAGTGTTTTTGGGTGTGTGAGTGTTTTTACATGCACAGAGAGAAATTTATGGCATTCACACACACACACACACACACACACACACACACAGTGCCTAGCACAGAGTAAGCACTTAAAAGATGCTGATCACATCTGTCATCATTACTGAAATGTTTAATGATTGTTATTAAATCTCTCATTTTCACATCCTTTACATAGTTATTGCCCTAAAATATTTGAGAGGCTATTTATGTTTAGAGGATTATCTGCTTGGTTAAAATGCCTATTATCAAATTCTTAGTATCTTCAAATATTCTAGGAGCTACAAAGAAGTTTAACAAATGTCCTCATTATTTTAATGTACTTTATAATAATAGATGAATAGATATTGGTAGACTATTATTAGAATTCTCAAGCACTCTATTGCCTGTTGTGAAAGTCAATTTTCCAAATCACAATACTTGAGACTAAAAATAAATAAAAAATTAAAGCGTTTGGCACACCTGCTTCAGTCAGGTGCTGTTGCCTTTTTATAGGATGTTAATATTTTTACCCTTCCCTTTAGCTCTTAATAAAAGATGCTTCTTCCTTAATGTTTAAAAGCATCACTACATCACCTACTTAGAGTTTACAGCCATTTTGTTCCTATTCATAAGATAATGTCTGTTTTAGCAGAAAAAGAAATGTGAGGCACACATGCACCTCTCATTAACCAAGTACTCAGGCACATCCTCACACTCTTTCCTGAAGGAAGCTTTTTTATTTCACGTTAGGTATGATTGACCTTCGATCTACATTCGTCAGGGTCCAAGGCCTTGTTATTCTTCCTCTTCATTCAGCCAGTGTCCAAAACTCATTCCTTTTGTCTCCCCAAACTGGTCTTTTCCCTCTAGCCAGCCAGGTTCCTAACTCCCCGGTCCCCTGAGCCACACACATTCCCTCCTGCTCATCTCCCACCATTGAGGTCTTACTCCTGCCCTCGACCCTACCACGAGTGCCTTCACTCCTCCTAGGGTAACAAAGCACTTGGTGGCCTGCTTCAGCCCCCTCTCTGTGTCCTTCCAGCTCCATCCTTTTACTTAACACTCCAGACAATTCATCCCCTGTCATCTGGCATGCATTTATTTCAGAATAAGCAGCATTTTTTTCCCTCCAACATTAATTAGGTTACAAGATTCTCAAAGACAGCAACCAGGGCGTCTAGTCCTTTCAGAGTTCACTGGCTCTAGTCTGAAGAATTCATCTCCCACTGCACACTCGCTCACGGGTGCATGCTTACTAAGGAAACGGCATGCTGAATTGCCCACACCATTTAATCAATCTCTCTCTCCCTCACACACACGCACACACACACACACGCACACACGCACGCACACACTCGCTCTTGCTCTCTTAGGTGAATTCTCCTAGCTCAGTGTTTCTCAAAACCTCCTCCCCAGCAACAGCATCACCTCGAAACTTGTTAAAAATGCAAACTCTTAGGCCCCACCCCAGACCGACTGAATCTGAAAAGGCACAGCCCAGCAATTCATGGTTTAAGCAGCCCTCCAGGTGACCCTGCGTGCACTTAAATTGGAGAACCACCTTCCGACACGTCTATTCCATTCAACACCACTGTAACTGAGATCAGTGTAGCGACACCCCTCAAAATCCTCACTCTATTACCCATACTTCCAAATTGTCAGCTGCCCCGTTAAAAAGACCTCCGTCACCCTGCAGACACTTTGCCTTTGCGGTAGCCAGACAACCACAAAATAAGAGAGAAAGCATATCAACTGGTTAACTTCCCCAAGTGCTTCCAGAGCTGAGCTGACATTATTAATGATCATCATGAGAGATGCTGATGCTGCAACAGTACCTTTGGTCAAAACCATCTTAGCCTGTGCTCCTTTGGAAACAGAGGTGGGAAAGGGTCAGCATCTGCCAGACGGCGAAGGACTGGTCTAACAAGAAAGATAATTTGCTGCAAAGCTTTGAGCAGGACTTAGAAAGTATAAAGCAGTGATTTTCAAACTTTTTATTTAAAAAAAAAAAGTGGAGAAGAGGGCATAGAAGATCTCTTTCAAACAGCAGACACGATGGATATACTAGCAGAATATAATATTTTTAATTAAAAAAATCTTTTTAGGGTATTGCTCTTATTTGAATATTTGGAGCCTCTAAGAAGACACCCCCTCACCTTTCTGTGGTCTGCAAATATATATATACTTTAAAATTCTTCTAAAAAGAAAAAGAGTGGAAGTAAACACATTTGCCTGACCAAGGCAAATTTTTACAGATATTTGGAGGGAGGGATATTGGGATGCAGGTAAATGAAAGCTATAAACACTTATTGAGCCCCTCTTGCATGTAAGCTCTCTGCTAAGAGCGGATCAACACCTCCACACCCAGCCACCACTGTTTCTCACCAGAACTATTGCAAGAGCTTCCTAACGGCTTTCCCTGTTTCCATTCCTGCCCTGCACACGACAGCCAGAGATACTGATGAAACATACATCAACACACCTCATCCCCCACCCAAAACACTGCCATCACACTCAGAATAAAGTCCACAGTCCTAACCTTGACCTACTCCACCCTTGGTGATCTGTCCCCTTCCCTCCTACCTCTAACCTCCTGCCCTACGACTCCACCCTTTCCTCACTCCACTCAGCACACGCCAAGCACATTCCTACCTCAGGGCTTTCCATCAGCTGTTCTCTCTGCCAGGAACACTCTTCCAGATCACCACATGGCTGCTTTCCCCATTTCCTTCAGTCTCTGTTCATATGTCACCATGGCAGAGAAGCCTCCTACAGAAAACAGCACATGTGCACACAGCCCTCCCTTCACTCTCTCCCCCTTTATTCTCCCTTGTTTTTCTTCATGCCTGATGTATCATAATCTTATTTTTTAGCCTTATCCTCCTTCAACAATATTAGCTCTATACGAGCAGAGATTTTCTGTTTTGCTCACTGCTATATCATCAGGACCTAGAATAGTGCCTAGCACATAGGCGGTGCTCAGTAAATATTTGCTGGATGAAACAGTTGTTAAGGGGATGAGAGAATGTAAGGTGTTAAGGATACAAAAAGACAAGCTACAGATCCCTGCCCTCAATGAGCTTGCAATTGGGTTCATATGTATGTCCTTCCTCCGCTTAAAGAAATTAAAATTGCAGATGTCAATTATGCAAGATATCTGCTTCTCATATTCACATTCAGAAAAAGCATAAACATGTTAGTGCTTGAATTATTTCTGTAAACTGTCTGTTAAGTCAAATTCATCTAGTAGGACCCATGGGGACAACTACTTTAAAATTCAGTGTCTCCTTAAAAACGAATCTGTCACCGTTCACCAGAAGTAGCCACATTATTTCTCTCTGTCTGATGGTGGAGCCAGGTGTCTAGAAGTTACTTAATAACTGATAGGTGACTTTTCTCATATGTTAGTCCCAGGAAAATGGGAGTGATGCACATTTAAGTGCTTCTAACTGCAAGAAGGTCAACAAGGTCAACAAGATTTATGGTTTACCTAATCGGTAAAATACTTCACTTTATATGTGATTCCCCAGAGAGCTAGAGAACACCCAATAATCTCCCGCAAAGGCAAGCAAAGTAATTGTTACTATTAGAAATGCAGTTTGCTCATTACGTCAGAGTAGCATGTCATGAAATTGACATCAGCAATATTTTTCCTCTCTCATGGTTTGTTTTAATGAAGGTAACATTATGAAGACATTCTCTCTCACTTTAACCAGCTGTGGGATAAAATGATTTTTAAAACACCCTCCAGATAAACCTCAGTCTTTGCATTTTTTGTTTCCTTGGTTGGTGTCCTTTTATACATCGGACTCACATGATAACTTAGCTTTTAGCACAAACCAGGACTTGTTGGTGAAATACTGATATTAACCAAACATTGCTTAGCAATGCCCCTGCACAACCTAAATCAGGCCATAGTTTTCAAAGGTCACCTATGAAAATATACCCAAGGATTTTAAGTCAGATCAAGTGAATGTCTAATAGGAGGATTTCTTAGGCAAACAAAGATTTTAAATATCACAAAGTTTCAAATCTAAGCCTTCGTGAATTGACTCTTCATGAATTGTGGGTTGGTGTCCCGTCTCTGCACATACCCAGAGTAAGAGCTGACCTCTCTGAATGGGTTCCCATATTTCTGGGAGGAGGGCATCCACGGGAAAAATCCTGCCATGCCAAGCCAGGCAAGTGGGGCTTTTCCAATGAGAATCAGCCCTCTAGTCCTCCAAAACACTCCTGCTGTGGAGACTGGTCAAAGTATCCTCTGGACCAAGAACAACAACCACCCTGCCACTAGCCTGGCCTCAAAGATTAATCCAACAAGAACATTCCATCATGACTAATGTTCATGGCTCAGAAAGAGTCAGATGTCTGAATAGCTGTTAGGTGAGATGTCTGCTTTCTACACATGGCTCTTAGAGAGAGCTCTACTGTGCTTCCGGTCCTGCTGGCTGTAACTCTAAAGAGGAGTCTCTGCTAAAAGCCTGGATGTTAAAGCCCTGTCCAAGCTAGATGGGAAATCAGAAACTCCAGCAAGTACGGAGGGATCTAAGTTTTCCTCAGCCTTTGGATCCTAGCCTATGGTCATTCTGGCTGCAGGACTCTGCTCTGAGTGGTTCTGTTGTGTGGCCCCCTAAGCTAATAGTAGGGAGCAGACCCAAGGACACGTCCGGAGTGACCAAGCATGTCCACTGGCAACCTCTTCAAAAAAGGGGGCTGTGGGAGTTTCCTGGTGGCCTACTGGTTAAGTTTCCGGGCTTTCACTACCATGGCCCAGGCTCAATCCCTGGTTGGGGAACATCCCACAAGCCGCATGACGTGGCCAAAAGAAAAGGGGGGGGGGTGTCTGTGAAGTTTTATTAGCCAGAACTTCCAAAGATAGGGACTACTGATATTGAAATAGAGGAATGGAGAGGGAAGGGAGGGAGATGTCTGTGGGTAAGAAAGAATGAAAGGCTTTTGCTGACATGTCAATTAAAAGGTTCAAGCAGCTTAGGAATGTAAGATCTCTGATATTCTCTTGAGTGTAAAAGAAAGAAAACAAACAAGATGCAAAGAGACCCTAAGAAGAGGGTCTATGAAAGGTCATCTTTCTATGAAGAAAGACAGAGGTTACAGATTCCTGGGAAGACTATGTTAGGTGCCTGGGGAACCTCTTCTCTCAGTAATAGTCTGATGCTCAAGTTGGTTTTTATGCTTAATGATTTATTGGTAATATGTCTGAATATATGAAGTGTATGTTTTTATAGTATTTGGGACCAACAGACCTTATAAATAACAGCAAATAACATTAGGGAAAAGACTTTTAAAACATTAGAGAAAACATTAGGGAAGACTTTACAGTACCCAAAGAGTTTTTATGGAAAAAACATACCCCAGGAGGAGCTGGCCCCAGCAAACTGCCATTATAGGAGTACCAGGCCCTCGCCCCGCAGCAGTTCCCCAACAGACTATTACAGCAGCATGAAATCAATCCAATTGAGACTGGCCTTTGTTTTATGGGTTTACCCTATATAAAATGTTTAATATATTCATTCTGAGCCATTTGCCTTATCAGCCTAGGACCCTCAGTGTAAGTGAAGGGAGTACTCAGCCACAGTTAGCATGTGGGTTCTAGACTCAGACAAATCTCAGTGTAGCCCTCAGCTCTACCACTCACGAGCTGAGGGGTCCCAGACAAGTTCATACACCTCCAAACCTTGGTTTCCTCACAGAGTCTGATTATATCTTTTAGACTCATTGTAAGAATTAATGAAATAATGAGAGTAAAGCATATGGCACAATGCCTGAAGGGGATGCAACCTAAGATGTCACTGAGAGGGGGCTGTAGGAAGTGCTTGATGGAGCTGAACCACGGACAAGAAGTCAAGTGAGGAACACCATCCCCAAATGGAAAGAGGAATTTGGAATCATTTACAGACAGATTGACTAAAAACATTCACCTGAGAGGTAAACTCTGAATCTATGTCTTAACCATCTTTGGCAGATGGATTACCAAAATTTAGCCAGGAGAAGGGCTAAGCATATCTTTCTCAAACTGAATCGAATATTTGAAGCAGGCCAGACTTCAGACTTGTATCTAGCAGTATTTTCTCCCACTCAAATACCTACATCTGTTGTTTTTCATTTTCAACACTAGATTGAATATTTAAGGGCTAATTTATTCCCCTATTTATTTCACATAACTAAGAATGGTGTGTGGAAATGACTAAATATTTTTTAAACTTACTGTTAAGTGGTTCCCATGTGTCTACAAAACACCTGCGTCCCACACTGCAGAGGAAAGAAAGAGAAGGAGCAGACCCCCGTTTTAAAGAAGGAAAAGGAGATCTAAATGGGTAGACCAAGTATCCAAAAAATCTGGAAGGAGCGATGTGGCCTTTTACAAAGAAAAGCAACAATAATGTACTGTTTTAAAACAGAGAAAATATCTCTTTAAAATCTAGCTTTTAAAAAAGGTCAGAGAAGTTTACGTTTACTCGAGTGTAAATGTCAATTGGAGTAAGTGATACCTGTGAGAAAATGGGGAGACCACTGACCTTTTATCCAAAAGAAGGCTAGAGATGATGTCCAAGAAGAGTGAAGGGAGGAAAAAAAAAAAATGTGTAAGGATTTCGAACAAGGGAAAGAAGCCAGAATTAAGGAAGATCTAATTAACTGAAATTTTTAGTTCCACACACAGGGTGCTTTCAGTTGCAAAGCGATGCCCAATCTGGTTAAATTTTAAAAGGGGGTGTATTCGGTTATTAACCGATCAACCTGCAGGAGAGTTTCAACACAAGTCTCAATGTGATCCCAGACTACTGCTCACCATTTCTCAATATTTTTAACCTCAGAACTGGCATTGATTTTTCAAACATATTTTTCCCTAGTAGTGCCAGAAAATTTCATGTTTACATGAAAAGAATCTGCTCACTGGGTAACTTAAAATCCCAGAATTTTGTCTTCCCTTAATTGGTCTGACCTGGATTAAGCGCACATCCCAGAGCCACATCACTATGACCATGGGGGTAGGATATGCTGATTGGCCTGTGCCCTTCAGAAGCTGTCCCTGAAGCTCAGAGTTATATCCATCCTACCCAAATCACTTGGCTTGGAATATTGTGACACATAACAAGAGGGAGGAATCAGAGGAATATACACGAGGTAAGCAACAGATACCCCTACATACAATGACTGGCTTTCTGTTTGAAAACAAGCATCATACCTATGATTAAGCCACCCTTCCTTCAAAAGTGTGAAATGAATTAACTTGCCTTCTTAAGAGAATGACATTCAGGCATCTTTGTGAACCTCACAAACCTATCACAAGCCACATTTATCATTAAAGAAATTGTGTCTATGAAGAAGCACCACAATATCAACTTAGGTGAAAAATCCTTATTTTATTAAAGTTGATGAAAAAAACCTTATTTTATTAAATAGTCAATATCACTAATCTAGACTACTTTATAAAGCTGTTCATAATCAAACTCTTAAATGCCTTGTTTTCAACCTTTTCTCTTAACACTCTGTGCTCACCCCATATTTTCCATACAGTCAACATCTTTACCAGATGTCCCACCATTTCCCCCAAATAACCTTAATTTTTACATATCTATGTTTTCTTTAATTCTATTTTACCCCTCCTGTTGGCTTATTACTTATACCTCTTTCTAATATTTTTAGTTACTGCCTTTAGGATTTATCAGTCTACCTTTAAATATTATATTACTTCATATAGAATGTAATAATCTTGCAACTTCCAATTTCTCCTTCCCATCCTTTGTGATGTTGTTATACATTTTACCTTTATATACATTACACTCCAAAATACATTATTACCATATTTGCTTTAGACAGTTATCTTTCAGGATGAAGAAGAATATAATTTACATATATTTACCTTCATTTTTACCATTTTCAGAGATCTTTATCTTTTTTTCAAGTTTCTGTCTGGTAGCATGTTACTTATGCCTGAATTTTTTTTCTTTTAACATTTCTTGTAGCACAGGTCCACTAGCAATAAATTCTTTCAGGTTTTGAGTATCTGAAAAAAAAATTTATTTTACCTTCAATCTTGAAAGATATTTTCACTGGGTATAAAATTCTGGGCGGCTAGAATTTTTTCTTCCTTTCAGTAATTTAAAGATGTCACTCTATTGCCCACAGTCTTGAAAATCTTCTGAAAGAAATCAGCTGTCATTCATACCTATTTCCATGTATATTATGTGTCTTTTTTCTGTGGGTGTTTCCAATATTTTCTTGTTACTACTCATCTTCAGCAGTTTGAATGTGTGCTTAGTTGTGTTTGTATTTGTTGTTATTTTTATTGTTGTTGTTTTCTTTCCTTCTTGGGATTTTCTGAGCTTCCTAGATCTTTAGTTTGGTATCTTTAATTATTTTTAGAATATTCTCAGTCATTATCTTTTCAAGTATTTCTTCTACCCCATTCTCTCTCTGTATTTTCCAATTATACAACTGTCAAAACACTTGATGTTCTGTCATAACTTTTGGATATTCTGTTCCTTTTTTCTCACTGTGTTGCAGTTTGGGTAATTCTTATTGACCTATCTTCGAGTTCACTGATTCTTTCCTCAGCTGTGTCAAGTCTACTGATGAGCCCATCAAAAGAATTCTTTATCTCTGACTTATGTGCTGTGTGTGTTTGTGGCATTTCCATGAGACTCTTTCTTATAGTTTTCATCTCTCCACTGAAATTTCTCATCTCTTCATATGTATAGTCCACCTTTCCCAGTAGATCCTTCAACACATTAACTATAATTGTTTTAAAGTCCCTGACTGATTGTTCTAACATCTTAGTCATCTTTGAGTCTGGTTCTCTTGATTTGTCCCTTGATAATGCTTTTTTTAATTGCTATCATGAGTGATTAATTGTTAAAATTAATCAGAATTATTTATCAAATGTGAGATATTGTGCATAGAGCAATGAGGTTAATAGCACTTATGCTTGGAAATGTGCATGCCTCTTCTTTGGTCAGGCCATTGGTGCCAGGGATTGAGTCAATCTAGCAAATGTAGTTCAGCAGAGGCTAGAAATGTGCTCATGCACTTAGACCTCATCTTTTGAGCCTCTGTCTTTTCCTCTAGCAACAATGGCTCCTCAGCTATTCCTGAGGGTTACAGAGTGCTGCCCTTTCCCAGCAGTTTAAGTCTTTTGCTCTGTAGGACATATGGTTCTGGGAAGGAGAGTGGGATTTTGTACCTTTCTAACAGGGGCTAATCCCCTCCTCCATACCTGCATTAGTGAGGATGGCTCTCTCTGGTCTCTTTCCCTGACCCCAAACTTTATTGTGAACACCTGGTGAAGATTTATAGACTAGAGCTTGAGAATGGGTGCAAACTCCTCTTGTATGAGGGAGTCCACAACTTCTCTTATTTCATTCTAGACCATATTCAGCCTACAGAAATACATTAAAATGTTAATTGATTTCTTCTTACTCATTTGTATAGTAGCATCCTCTCTTCTTGTCTTCTGTCACAGAAAATGTCACAGTCCACATGTCCAGTTTCTCCTCAGAGAAACCTCTTCCATTTCAGAATTTGCTTGCTCTGTGACCTCAGCTCTCTAATAGGTCCAAAACCAAGTTATGATTTTGTAGTTAACTGAATTTTTCTCAGTCTTAGAATGGGGGTGATGCTCTTTCCAGCTTTCTATCCTAAGTGGAAGTGAAACTTCTCTATATTTTTGTACACTCATAATAATAACAGCTAATATTACATACTTATTATGTGCCTGGCATAGTGCTATAGGACACATGGAATAGCTCATTTAATCTTCACCATTATTACATCCATTTCCTAAGCTAGGAAATCAAGAGCCAGAGGAGTTAACTTATTTGCCCAAGGTCTCACAGCTGCTGAGTGGTAGAAATTTAATACAAACCCAGGCAGTGTGACTCAAGAGCAGTGCTATGATTCTATACTGTTGCCTCTGCCCTATGAGCTCCTTGAAAACAGGGACAAGCCCTTATTCTTGTGTTTATCTTTCCAGCACGTATCACAATGCCTCATTCAAAGGAGGCATTCAGTCAGTGTTTGTTGAAGGAAGGAATTAATTGCCTTTCTACTGCCCCTGAAAGTCCAAGTGAGGTTTAGAAGCAGTAAGCTGGGGATGGGCTCACCCGGTCTTGCCGTTTCTCCCCACCTTCCAGTCTCACACGCAGGAACTATATGTCGTAATACATGATGAGAAAAAGTCTCCAGTACCTTGAACAATCTCCTCCCCATGCTGAACAAGTCAATTCATGACAAGAAAGCAATGATTAATGGCTTCTCTGCCAAGTGATGCTTGCTTAAGGGGAAATATGGTCTGTATTTCATGTTTCCCTAAACTTCAAATACAGACTGAAAATTTAGACTCTGCTCTATCAAGCTATGGCTTCACACTGTGTGTCCTTACCCTCCTCTCACCCCAGTTAAGCAATAAAAACTTAAAGGTCAAAATCTATAAATTATACTTCTCTGTATCCCACGCAGTGCCTAACACAAAGCTCTACAAGCACCTGTTGAATGAAGTAATGAAAAAGATTAATTTCAACGGCTCCAGTGTTGCAGTCCAAACAAACCATGGCAGAGCAACATTCTTCCATTGAATGCTGGAAATTTTTAGGATACATATCATTCAAAGGCTTAGCACCAAACTGTTTCAGGGGTAAATCGGTTTTATCCAAGATGGGTGAATGTCAGTTCTAAATCTTTGTACTTGATATTCTCCTTCTGATTCCTCAGTCTGAAAGCCCACTGGACTTGAGAAATATAAAATCTAGGTTCTTGCCCAAATCTTGCCATTTATTAATATTAAAAAAACTAGGGATAATGATATCTTATATGCTGAAAATTGAATGAGTTGACACATGCAAAAGCACTAGAAATTATAAAGTACTATACAAATGTCTGTATTTTTACTACAGTCATTCCCACTTAGGTCAATGCATTTAAATCCTATGCTTAATAATTTGAATAATAATAATAACTGACTTTTATTTAAGGCTTATAGAGTTCTATGCTATAAACTATATTAACTCTTAAAAGTCCCTATATGAAAAAAAAGTTCCTATGTGTTAAGTACTACCATTAGCCCCATTATATAAAGAAACTCAGAGACTCATTGAGGTTAAAAGGCTGGGTTAAGATCACATAGCAAGTTATAGAGTTTGGATTCAAACCCAGACAGCATGATTTCAGTGTCCCTGCTCTTAAGCATAGCACTCTGCTGTCTCCTAAAGTGAAAGCAGAGATTTTGTTAAATCTAGTTATGAGAAAGCTAGTGAGATCCCAGGACATCTGAAGAGTTCTGTCCTTAACCTTCATCTATACACTATCCCCTGATTTATCTGCTCTGGCCTTATTGCTTATCATCTATATGCTAATAGTATTCAAACCTCTGTCACCCTGGCCTCTAGAACCTTCTATCTACTCAACCACTCAGTCATTCATTCAGCAAATACCCACTGAGCATCTATGTGTCAGGCCTGAGCTAGATGTTGGATGGAGCATAAGATAAATAAAACACCTGAGATCATGCAGTTTACTTTTTACTGGGTGGAGAAAAACAATGAATAAATACATTCATTCATTCATTCATTAAAAATAAATACAATAACTTCATATACTATTACACTGTGTAAATGTTTCAAGGGTGAGTGTCCCAAAAGAGAGAGAGCCTGCTGGAAGCTGAATTGCCCTTCTAACACAGACTCAGAAATCAACAAAGTCATTCACCTCACTCTTTTCATTAAAATCAAGTCAGTAAAGCCAACCCATGCATGTTCAAAGGGAGGGGAATTAGCTCCCATCTTTTGATAGGAAACATGTCAGAGATTTTGCTTTAAAACCATCACACTGGCCATTTTCCCCAACCTTTGGAGGGATATAAGCATCTCAGCTCCCAAAGTCAAATCTGGCAGGTTTAAGAAAGGCTGCTCTGACACAAATTATAAATTCAACTGCATATGTTGAGGAACAACTCTGGAATTCCAAGAAGCTGGCTCTGTCCACTCTGCCCAGTGTAATCCATTTCGTTCCCTCTTCTGAGCTCACAGCACCTACTCTCTCATCATGACACTGCCTCGATGGTTATCTTATATTTCAACCCATATAAATATACAACTTTGTCTTTCTGGTTTCTTCATTTGGATCACAGGTTCCTAGGGGTATTAAATATGTAACATACATATTATTTGAGTATCTTTCAGTATTTTAAAAGAAGCTATACTCACAGATCATGGAAAAGAGAAAAAAAGAAATGAATATTTCTCTTCTTTTCTTCCTGAGAATCCCTGTTTCTCTAAAACCCACTTTAGCATATATGAACTATAAGATACACATATACACAGGCTGTGTGTATCACTATGCAAATTACCTGAAAACAGCAGATTCTCCGATGCCTGGAAAGTCATTAAAGATCACCTAGGGTACAACCATCCTATTTTATCCTCAAGTTTTATAAACATTGCTTTTATTTAATTCACACAATAAATCCATGAGGAAGGTACTATTATTATCTCCACTTCTCACATGAAAAAAATAAGGCTAAGAGCATGATATTCCCAAGTTTACACCAGTCAGTAAGTGGGAGTTCAAATCTGGTTCCTCCTGAGTCCAAATCCTAGGACCCCATCAATGAGGAATCTCGGGTCCAGAGAGAGAAAAGGACTTGCCCAAGATTAAGATTTGAGCTTCCTGATTCCCAATGCAATGCTCTACTCAGATAAATATGAGCAAATTCTTTCCTCCCTAAATTCAAACCTAGAATCGGTTCACCCCCAACCTGAAATTTCAGACCACATCTTTTGTCTTAATTTTTTCCCTCTTGGAGCTAAATTCAAATAAGTGGGAATGGGTGAAAGGGCAAAAAAAATCATAGAAAGAGGGAGTTCTGTTAATACAACAACTTGTCACATGAAAAGGTCAGATGGTGCTCTGTTTCAGTCTGTAATAGGCTGCAATTTGAGCAACCCCAGTCATGAAATACGGGACAATTTTCTGACCTTTTTAGATGTGACTGCAAGTGCTTTGATTCTTAGGACATTCTGTATCTATATTTGAAGCTAACTAAAAAGAGAAGAAGAATGTATTTCTATAGAGATACTCTGCTATCATGATATAAAATAAAACTTACAGGCATGTATTGTGGACACTGGTTATTGGTTCTTCAGTTTGTTTGCTATGCTTTTCTTGGCTGCCAAGTATCTGAATGTCCTTTCTGTAATTATATGAATGTCCCTTCTTAGGAATCTTGGTGGGAGGTAGGGTCCACCTCCCACCATAGAGGCTGAAAAGCAAGACCCTTATACCTTTCAGCTAGGGCATAAGACGTGGGCTTGCCCAACTAGATGCCTCTACCTTGGACTCTGAGTAAGGAGCTAGTAATACAAAGAAGCAGGAACAGAGGAGACTCTATTCTGGATGTGGGAGCAACGACGGCAGCAGAAGCTTCAAATTTCCAAAGACATCAGAGTCAGGGAATAGCATTCTCTCTCCATTGCCAGTGACAGCACAAGCCATAGCATCCAGTCTTCTACAGAGGAGCAGCAGTGTCTTCACAGACTGGTTCTTACCATGATGCTGGCCATGGATGGGGCTGCCGCTCATTATCCCTTGTTTCTGAACATATTCTGAGCCTGGATCTCCAATCTTTCTAGAGATTCTGTGAGCAAATTAATATTACTTTAATAAACTCCTTTCCTGTTTAAGTCAACCAGAGGTAGTTTCTTTTGCTTGCAACTAAGAATCTTGATACATCAAAGAATAAAATTGAAGTGTAATAAAAATTACGAGGGATGGGTAGGGGTAGCATTGCTTAAAGAAATTATATTTAAATGTACATGAAATTTTTCATTCAACTGATTCATGTATAAAGGAGTGAATACATCTGCCTCTTATCACATTTTTCACAATTTGTAAAACAGGATCAAGATCCAGACTGATTCCCCACCCATATCCAGGTCTCCCTCTGGATAATCTCTATTTCTGTCAAGCTGTCAAGCCTCATCACTCAAGCTTAAAATCCCACAACTATCTTGGGCTTCCCTGGTGGCGCAGTGGTTGAGAGTCCGCCTGCCGATGCAGGGCACGCGGGTTCGTGCCCCGGTCTGGGAAGATCCCACATGCGGCTGGGCCCGTGGGCCATGGCCGCTGAGCCTGCACGTCCGGAGCCTGCACGTCCGGAGCCTGTGCTCCGCAACGGGAGAGGCCACAACGGTGAGAGGCCCGCGTACAGCAAAAAAAAAAAAAAAATCCCACAATTATCTTCATTTCTTTCTTCTCCCTCATATCCATTAACCAAATACTTTCTATTTTCCTTAATAGTGACCTCTCAGGTCTCTTCCTGCCTTCATACTCCCAGTGGACAAACCTAATACAGGAAATTATCACATCCTATGTGAGCTATAATGTTTAAATTTCCCTACCTGCCTCCATTGTGTCTTGTGCCAAATTAGTTTTCCCAAGACACTGTTTGTGCCTCATCCTCACCAGATCAAAATCCCTGATGGCTGACCATTGCCTACAGGATAAAATCCAAAATGTTCAGTATGACGTATGGGATTCTTCATGATCTGATGCCTTCTTACCTTTCCAAATTTGACCACTGTGTGTTTCTATCTCTTCACTTTAATAGTATTGACCAAGGAACATATTTTTAAACATAAAGTACTGAGTTTTAAAATTAAATCAAGAGATATAATGCATGCTTGACTTAAAAGGTACAGCAATTAAAAATCCAAAAAAAAAAAGTTGCAAGATTTTTATAACTACAATGTTAAAATAACCAATTCTAAATATAAATGTCATGTAGAAAACATTTATTATGTACCAGACAACTGTCCTATTAGAACTGTCCATATAAATATTACAGAAACTTTACAAGGTAGGTGTTACAGTTCCATTTACACATGGGAAAACTGAAGTCCTGAAGGAATGAGAAATATATTCAAAAACATTCAGCCAATAAATGCACAGTGAATATTCACATGCCAGTAAGTCAATTCTTAAATAAGGAGCATATTTTCTTAAAGGCAGATTATCACAGGAGTATAGCAACTACATAACAAACATATAAGTTTTTATGTGATATATGCTTTAAATCCATTGTAAAAGGAACAATATTGCTAGCATCAGTTTCCCACCGGAACCTTAGTACGTCTGATAGACTATCAGTGTTCTACACACAATCCATACCCTCAGGCCCCACTCTCCAGGAATTATATCCCAGTGGGTCTGGCATGGAATTCAGTATCATGCATTTTTATTCAGCACCTGGGTATTGCTGATGCAACTGATCCATGATTCTAGCTTTGAGAAATCTTGAAACAGGTAATAAATGAGGAGTACTGATCATGAGACCTGGGTCCTGTTTCTTTTGCTTCTGCCACCCTCTTGTTGCATGACTTTGAATAATTGTTTTATTGACACTCAGCTGTAACATCTCTAAGTGAAGGAGGATAAAGTAAATGATCTGAATTTTCAGCACATACCCCACTCACCAATGTGCTGGTCCAGGAAAACCAAAAAGGCTTATCTCACACACTCAGAATGTTCAACTGGTAGCAGCTGAAGTAGTACTACTTCAGATAGTAGCCTGAAGTTCTATGGTGGGAAAGATTCTGTGGTATTTAACCTTACTGAAATTATCCCTCTAGTTCCAACTCAAAATCTCCATAAATACTTCCTCATCACCCCCTTCCACATCCCAAATTTTATACTTCTAACAAGTAATTACTTCATTCTGCCTTTTAACATGGTAGTAGTTCATCTGCTTGTCTCTTCCTCAGAAGAAAGGTCACTGAATCGTTGCGGGGATTTAGTGAAATAACACATCTAAAATGTCTAGAACTCAGTAGAAATACAATTATTATTTATTGCTATCTTATTAGGCTTTCAAATTCTAGACATCTAGGGTGAAAGTTATTAAACATTGGTGATGGGTACAACAGACAAAGATGCATGAGATGAAGCTGGGGCTCAGCACCATGGACAGCTCAGAAGGCTTTACAGAATTCCTGCGGCAGTTCTGACACAACCTACAATATTTTTCCAGCCCCACCTCTCTGTAAGGATCAGCTAAGGGCTCTCTGCCTTACAATTATGGGATCTCTCAGTCTCCAAGGGAGACATCCTTGTCTATTCAACACCTTTAACGTACGTCATTGTCTAACCATCTCTCTCATCGCAGAATAACAATGAAGAGTCCAGGCACTGGACTACTTGATTTTGAATCCTGGCTCCCCCACTTACTAGCTGTGTGACAAAAGACCGTTTGGGGGTATCTTAGTATCTCAGTTACCTCCTCTGTTAGATAAGAGTAATTATTGTGCCTAATTCATAGAATTCTAGTGAAGACAAAAGGATATAATCTATACATAGTAGAGCTTAGAATAGCCTAGCGCATAGCAAATTCTCAGTAAACATTAGCTTTAGCTGCCACCGTGAGGCCACCAAACTGTTTCTATCCTAGCCCTGCCATAGACTCATGTGACCTCAAGAAAGGCCTTTATTTCCTCAACTGGAAACAAAAGAGTTGAACCAGAGCAGATATTCCCAAAGTGGAATCCACAAAACCTGAAATTTTCTTTCTTGTGTCCCAATACTCTTTTTTCCTATTTAACTTCTTTCCTTTATTCAGTCACCCTTGGGTGTGGTCAACAGTCAGACTTGGGAGGGTCTGGGGATTCTGGGCACCGTAACACCAGACTTTCAGTTCAGGCCTCCTGACTTCAGCAGCATGAATTTTGGATGACTCAAAAAAAAAAAAAAGCATGACATTCTCAGCCTTCCTCTGGCCAGGTCTTATGAGATTTCCTCAGGCCTAACTGCAACCTTGACACTAACTGTTGAGGAAGAGGCCCTCAGAAAAGGGGAAGAGGCATGAGACACCAGTATTTCCAGGCCATTGCTCTGCTCTCTGCAATCCATCAAGATCTTCCTTGATCCCTCTAGTCATTCATTTCAATAACCCTAGACTGTCGCTTCACGTGCTTGGATGGCCTGCATATTTCACTTTTTATCGCACCTTTCTTACTGAGAGTTCCTAAAACAAAGCCATGTAGCTCTGAGTCCCTGTGTACAGACCTGCTTATGTTTTCCCTTTAATCTCCAGCATCCTTGCCCAAGTGCTTTAAAAGTGTTATAAACCCAAACAGCTTCCTGGCTCACTGTAACTTCTAATATGAGATCATGGCTTTAAATCTCAAAATCACAGTACACCTGGCTATTAACAGCAGTGGATTTCAGCTCAACACAATGCTCTGGTAGACTGCCAGCAATCCGAGTTTAACATCCTCCAGGGTGTGAAATTAAAAGGAAAAAAATCCTAAAAGCCTAAGAGTTTCTATTCATTTGAACTAGAGCTTTAACTCCTCCTCTATACCTTCCATTAGCTGCAAGATCACTGTTTATGGTTCAGGATCAAATTTTTGAGTGCTCCTAGAGCAAACAACTATGTCTCATTCTTCTTTGTAGCCTTAGTGATTAGTATCTAATAATTTCCTGCAGGAGATTTTATTATTGTTCAATAATACCCACTTCCTCCTCTTTACTCTCATAGAAGGAACATGTTTCATTGATGTTGGGCTTGGCCATGTGTCTTGCTTTGGTCAACAGGAGTCTAACAGATGTAATGCAGCCAAGGCAGGAAATGTGCTCGTGCAGTTGGATCTGCTCTCTTGGACCTCTGCCATAACCAGGAGAACAAAATTTCTGGGCTAGCTCACTGGTCCCAGAAGGAGTATATGAAATATGGTAAGCAGAACTCAATGGTTCCTACTGAGGCCAGCCTATATCAGCCAACCCCCAGCCAACCCAACTCATGAGCTAAATAAATACATGTTTTTGTATGCCACTGAGATTTTAAAGGTATTTGTTACATAGCACATTGTAAAACAGAAAACCTTTATTGAGGTCTCAATTAGTGAATAAATGAACAAGCATTAAGACTGCAAAACTGTCATACACCCTGCAGAGAAACAAGAGAGAAACTAGGTCGTCCATCACTAGAGAATTGTTCCAAAACTTGTTTCTCCTCCAGCTGGGGAGGGTGACATAAGAGTATCACGGCCACATCTGAAAAGTTAGTAAACATAACCCATAACTTGTTATTACTTAACACAAGGTTAAATAAAGGGACAAAGTTTTCCAACTGTGTTATATATTCTCTTTCCTTTACCAATCTTGTCTCCATTCCATGAAAAAAGAAAACTACCCCTTTTGAGAAGGGCAGAACTGTCCTGAAGTTATGCTGTGCTAGGGGAAGAACTTAATCTGTGCTGTAATAAAACTCTTCAGAATATATAAGAATAGAGAATTCCCAATAAGCATATAATTGAACCTGTTTTTACTACTGTGGAAAAACTAGACTGAAAATTAAAAATTCATTACCTAGTGTACTTTACAGAAGCTATGTTTCAGCTCCTTGGAAAAGGTTCCCAATCCACAAAGTGTAGCACACAGAATAACTCAAAAATTACCAAACCAGGTCAGATCCCTAGTACCCTTCAGCACAGAGTTCTCTGACATTTGAAAAAACAAAGTTGTCCTTGATGAAAAGTTAGGTTGCAAGCAAAAGATCCCTGGTTGCCCTTAATAAATCATCCTGGATCTGTCATTCAAGTAAGCTTCCTACAGAAGTATCTGGTACCAGACTTTTCCTATGCCACAAATAACTATTTAAAAAAAAAATGAGGAAGCCACTTTTCTCAAACATTGGACAATAGGCAGCATAAGAACTGCAACCCCTAAGAGACAGGAAACACATGAGCTGAGCTGCAAAATCACCCCAGCAATATGCCTAGGGACAATTTCCTAATGAAGAGGCAATAAGCTGAAGTCCAAGCAGAGCATGGTCGTCCTGCTGAGAGGAAGTGGCCAAGATCAAAGTTTAGGGCGGCTGAAACAGCTGGAAACTGGGAGGCAGAGCACTGGAGAGGGAAATACTATAACAGAGAGGCACCACAGAAGTTCATGTTGGGGTTCCCCAAAAGACCTAGTTCAAAGGCTGAGCTCACATGCACAGGATGAGACTGTGCTTGCCAGAGACTGGCTGCTATGAGCTTGAGAATGAAAAGGAGATACTAGAGATCAAGTAGTGCTAGAGGACATTGGAAGTCCAGCCCAGTCTGGGTAGAAAAACCTATTAACACCCCATTAACTCTCTAGGTAGCAAGCTGACATACCAAAAAGTTTTCCTCTTATGAGTAAGGAATATGTCCACCCTAGATCCACCCAACAAAGCCTTCAACCAGGCCCTGACTATATCATCCACAGAGGAAAAGTTTAGAACCGGAGTCCCACCAAATTAGAGGGGTTTGTGAACTACCTCAGGCTTTTCACAAATATGGCAAAACAAAATATAAAACCAAATCTCCACAATTACTAGGTAATCATCCAGTAATTGAACTGCCTACCAAATAAAAATAAACCATCTTCAGGGGAAGATTACAGATTCCAGAATCTATAAAGTATCATCCATAAACAGTACACAATAAAATATGTTTTTTAAAAAACAGGAAAATGTAGCCATAGTGAAAAAAATCAGTCATGATAAACTGACACCCAGGTGTTTACACAATAGAAATGGACACTTATTTTCACACAAAAACCTATACACAAATGCTTAATGCAGCTCTATTTATAATCACCAAAAACTGGAAATAACTCAAATGTCCTTCAGTGGGGGAAAGGACAGACAAATTTTTGCACATCCATCCAATGGAATGCCATTCAGCAATAAAAAGAAATGCATTATTGGATATTTACAACAATAAGGATGACTCTCAAAGGCATTATGCTGAGAGAAAGAAACCAGTCTCAAAAAGTTTTATACTGCATGGCTCCATTTACATTACTTTTGGGAAAAGGCAAAATTATAGCTACAGGGACAGGAGTTGCCAAAGTTTAGGGATGGGGGAAGTTTTGACTACAAAGGGGCAGCACAAGGAAATTTTCTGGATTTTCTATATCCTATATATAGGTTTGTGAGGGTGGTCACACAAATCTATATATGTGTTAAAACTCATAGTACTGTACTCCAAAAGTGAAAATGTTACTGTACATTATTTCTTAAATAAAGCTTAAAGTCTGAAAGGCAAACAGATATAAAGGGAATATTATAAACATCTTTATTCTAATAAATTCAATAAAGCATTATATATCTGAACTGACAAAAAAAATGGGCAAAGGTTATAAATAGAGAATTCACAGAGGAGGAAACACAAATTATTCTTAAACATATGAAGATATGCTCAACCCCAGTTTTTTACTCACTGGATTGGCAAAGATCAAAGAGTTTGAGTATGTATCATGTTGGTAAGGATTTGAGGTCAGCATTGCTTGTGGAAGGTAAATTGGTATAACCTTAATGGAGGGAAAATTGGCAAGATCTATCAAAATGTTTTAAAAGTGTTTATGGCATTTCACCCAGCAATTCCACATCCAGAAATTTATCTTACAGATATACCTGCACATGTGTCAAATGACTTATGAAGCAAATTATCTACTGAAGCCTTGCTTTGATTAGCAAAAGTAGAGGAAAACCTAAATGTCCATAAACACCAGATTGGTTAAATAAAGTATGATTAACTACATATAATGGAAAACTATGCAGTCGTTGCAATGAAAGAAAGCCCTCAACTTCAAAAACGAAATATTATTAGGTGAACATTAAGTGAAAAATACAAGGTAAAAAACGCTCTGAGGTAAACTACGTCTATGTAGAAAAAAGACCCAGAAATGGTATAAAATGTGTTTACAAAGATACATAAGAAACTGGCTAAATTCTTTACCTCTGGAGAGGGGACCTGAATGGCTAGAGAATTGGGGGGTGGAGTGGAGGAAAAGGAAAATGTCTTACTCTACATTTTTTTGTTCCTTTTAAATTCTGACCCATATGATTGAATGACCTATCCTAAATAAATGAAATTTTTAATCCATCAGAAACTTTTGGGAAATTATGCAGATTTTTAAATTAATTTTTATTGGAGTATAGTTGCTTTACCATGTTGTATTACTTTCTGCTGTACAACAAAGTCAGTCAGTTATATATACATATATATATGCACTCTTTTTTGGATTTCCTTCCCATTTAGGTCACCACAGAGCACTGAGTAGAGCTCCCTGTGCTACACAGTAGGTTCTCATTAGCTACCTATTTTATACATAGTAGTGTGTATATGTCAATCCCTATCTCACAATTTGTCCCCCCCTCCGCCCCTTTCCCCCTTGGGAACCATACGTTTGTTCTCTACATCTGTGATTCTATTTCTGCTTTGCAAATAAGTTCATCGGTACCATTTTATACAGATTATTTGAAATCGACCTTCTAAATAAAAAGTGTTCGTTGTGACACCACGATCAGCCCCACAGGACAGGGACCAAGGTCAGCTTAATCCTATCAACAACGCCTTTCCTCAGAAAGTTGGCTAGATCACCACGACTCAAAGCCAAGTAAAAACATAACCAAGTACAAAAGAATCTATTTATGTCAAAGATACACAGGCACTGGACTTTTTTTTATCCACAGAATTTGGTATTCCACAAAGGCTTATTTTCCCATTTTTTTAAATTAACCTGTGGAATGTTAATCGTACTTTCTGATAGACATAACAGCTATTTGCAGGGTCTAAGATAAGAGATTTTATAAATTTTGCCCCCAAACGTCTACCTTTGGCATTTGCTGATCTTAAAATTCTTAGGATCATGATAGCAGCAATAGTAATAATAATGGCTAAAATTTACTGAGCACTTATCACGTGCTTAGTATAGGTGTTAGGTGCTTTGCTATGCCCTTTCCATTAATCATTTCAATTTCAGCTTCAGTTATAATTCTTTGAAGTCATGAAGCATTGCAAGTGGGTTTCAGATCAGAAGGAAGATAAACACACATACACACATGGGCGCACACACAAACACAACCCCTTTTAATATGAGGAAACTGAGACTAAAAGAAGTCAACTTGCATAAGATAGTCTCATTGGTGGTACAGGTCCAAGATCTCCAGCTTCAGACACGGGCAGCCAGACTCCAAAGCTCATGCTCCACCTGTTGCCCAGCAGCACCTGTAACTGCAGCATTTTTGCAGAGGAGACTCTTGAGGCCTTCTAGCTAAATCTCCCGATCACTACAGGACCCACTCTACAACACGCCTGACAAGAAGCCTCAGCTGGGTGACAGGGAGCTCACGGTCTCCTGAGACATCCCACTCTACCATAAGACATACCTAATGCTTAAAAAAGCACTTCTTTCCACAGAGCTCAAATCATCAGCTTCCCTGGCCCTCCCTTTGTCTCTGGTCTGGAGTGACACACCATGGGTGTTTCTTCCCTTCATCACAGGACAGCCCTTCCAGTCTGGGGAGTCAGCTCTCCTGCCTTCCCTCATCTCTCTCCTCCTCTGGCTGGGTCCTTAGACTCATTCTGTGTGAAGGCTCTAAAGACTCCTCAACAGCCAAAAGGCACCCCCTTTCAATACTTCTTTGGTTTTTTATTTTATAAATCAATCTTACGAGGTGGAACTTACATACAATAGAAAGCACAGACTTGAAGTATTACAATTTGGTGGATTTGGACAAAATGTACACACCTATGAAAGCCACACCCCTATTAAAATATAAACTGTCTCCTCAGAAAGTTCTCTGGTCTCCTCTCCCAGGGAATTCTGATCCCCCCCTCACCCTAGGGAAACACTGATCTGATTCCTATCACCATAAATTCGTTTTACCTATAACCACAGTAAGTATTCTTTTGGACCTGGCTTCTTTAACTCAGCTTGATGTTTTGGGGATTCATCATGTTGTAAATTACAGTAATACGTAATATTTTTATTCCTGGGTGGTATTCCATAGCAAGAATATACTGTAGTTTGTTTATCCATTCTCCTATTGAGAAACATTTGATTATTTCCAGCTTGGGGTAATTTTGAACGAATAAAGTTTCCATGAACATTCTTACACAAGTTTTCGCTTGGATGTTATGTTTTTATTCCTCTTGAGTAAATACCCAGGAGTGGAATAACTGGGTTCATGAGGTAGGCATATATTTAATTTTCAGGGAAATGCAATTAAAATGACAGAGAGATTATCATTTCATACCCAGTAAAATAGGTATAATTGAAAAGATTGATGACCCTGAGTATTGGCGAGCACGTGAAACAAAACTCCTCTTAAAGGGAGACTCTACAAATTTCATATACAACTCTTGGTGTTGGTTGAGCAGCTCCAGGCACAATTATCTCCTCTGTTCTGGGCCCTCAGCAGCCATTCATTAATCCATCTGGACTTTGTCCTGGCTCCTACTGACCTAGCCATCTGCTGACATTCTGAAGACCTTTCCACATTTACTATTGTTAACCTTATTCCCTCAAACCTCTTGTGTGCAAATAATTTTTCTAATCCAGATGCTGAATGTGACTTTCCAATCTTAATAAATTTTGTAATAAATCACACTTGTCCCCGTTATAAAGGGGAAATCACTGTTTACCTCCAAAGCAATTAAAGAAAGCACATTAGAGAAACTTAAATTAAAATGTTTATAAAATATCTATAAAACAAGGTCTGTAAAGCAAAACCAAACCACAAAAACTGAAAAATTAGAAAAGAAGAATGCAAGAGACTGGGATTAAAAAATACATTAACTATATTTTAGTTTAGAAGACATTCCCTAGACAGGATCTCATTTAATACCACAACCACTCTGTCAGTTTGTACCGCTCCTATTTTGTAAACGAGAAGACAAGTTCAAAGAGGATCACACGACTAATAAGATAGCAAGTCATGACCTAAAACCAAGTTCATGACTGCAAATTGTGTAATTTTTCTGCTATATCGGCACATCTCACCCTGATTGCTTTAAATATCCCGTGAGTAACCTGAACCCATTTGCCCAATCTGCAATAGACTTACTGAGGATGACCTTTGGCCCCCATTTTAGAAGACCTGATGGTTAGAGTTATAATATGACACATCTTTTGAAGCACTTTGATTAGCATTTCCTTTATCCTTTTGTCTGAGTTCTCTAGTAGCCTGCCAAGGAGCCAAGAACACTGAAAGAAGAGCCTAGAGACTTGCTTTCTGATCCTGCCTCGGGCAGTGACAAGCTCTAGGAACCTATGTAGAGATAATATGGTGAGGGAAAAGAACTTGGGCTTTGGAGGCAAAAGAGACCTGGCTTCAAGCCAGCTACTAAGTGTGTGGTCTTGATGACATTATTCCACCTCTCTGAGCCTTAGTTTCCCCATTTGTAAAATAGGATAGCAATACCTATCTTGCAAAGTTATTGTGAAGATTAAATGAGATGACATGTGTAAAGGGTCTACAATAATAGGTGCTCAAAGAATGGCATTTACATCATCATTATCATTTACGCCTGTCTCAAAGTGCGACTAAATGAACTTTAAGCTCATGACCAGCTTTATTTTATATTCTTTTAGCCTATTTATAACCACATGTTTGTATGTATAACAGAAAATTAGTTGTTTGGAAATTCCTTTGACTCAGGTTCCAGATAACTGAACGGTTACCATCTCACTCTCTGGAATGTTCACATAGAAGTGTTTTCTCGACTCATCCATGTATTTATCCATTGTTGCCAACCTACTATATGCCCAACACCATATTAGGCAAGGAAGGAGCACCTAATGAACCTGACAATTATCTGTTTACAGAAATATGTGTATTTTTCCCTGCAGGGGGCACTAAGAAGCCAGTGCAGATCCTTCCTAAATGCAGTACTACTCTTCTAAGGTCTGTAAATGTTTATCCCCTTCTGACAATCACCATTCAGCTAGAAGGATTCATCAGAGAAGCTCCTTATCGTTCCAGACATCGCATGTTTTGTGAAAAGGAATTTTTAAAAACAGGCATTAATTTGACAAAACTGCATATTTGTTCAGACTAGAGGCTGCTCATAATAGGACCCATAAATGCAGAATGAATGAAATTGAAGTTGGATGCCAAGGGCAATACCAGTCCTAAACACAAAACAACACAAAATTCAGAAGCACGTCATTTCTCTTCCAGGGGACCACAGGCGTGCCTTGCTCTCTGCACAAAGAGGACACCCTGAACAACTGTGTACAAATTCATTGCTTCTTAAATGAAAGTCCACTTCAGACATAACTAAGGAGGCTAGCTCTTTAAAAGAAAACTATAACAAATGCTTTTGCAAAGCTAAAAATCATCTTGAAAAGTAAATAATGATTTCTGAAATGTATTTTATAAATCTAGGCTTTCATGTATCAAGGTCACTTAATAAAACAAGGTATTATGTGCATTTTTCTATGAAAATTCCATTTAAACCTTCCATGCACATGATTATTTATCATTGAGGTCTGCAGCCACGAACGAAGTCCAAAAATAATTCATTTCTACTTCATTTCATTAAACAGGTACATTATGAATATGAGGCAATAAATGGTGATTTTCATAACATTTAGCTCTTTCACAGAATGAATTGGCAGGAACTGAGAGTATCTGAAGGTTTAAGTCAATGAACGACTCTTTTCCTAATTACGAAAGATTTGCAAGAAGGGAGCAGCACGAGGACGGCACGGTGACAGGACTGGGAGGAACAGCTCAGCTTCCAGAACAGGAAATCTATTTGACTATCAATCTGCAAACTGTATTTTATTAAAAATGTAATTACCCACAGGACTCGTATTTGCAGAACCCATTGAAGGAATATTGACATTTGGAGCTGTGTTAGGGTCTCTGAAGTCATCACAGAGCACTGCAACCTTCCTTATCTGGTTTCCTGTTTGTGGAAGTTTTCTTCTCCTCAAAGGGCAAGAAGACCAGGAGGAAATTGCTGTGTGACAACAGCTCCTCATGTAGGTTATCAGAAAAGGGAAAAAAAGGCACAGGGTCTTGGGATCCCTTGTTTGCCTCTTTCTCAGCCCCTTTCCATTCTATGCCAAGACCTGGGGCCGGCTTCATGGGTAGGTGTGCAACTTGGGCACACAGCCCTGGGCTCTGAGGGGTCCCATGTTTGCTTAAAAATTCTGTTAGCCTTTAAATTCTTCAAAATTTTTGAACAAGGGACCCCATGTTTTCATTTTTCACGGGGCCCCACAAATTATAATTATGTAACCAATCCTGCCAAGCCTCACCACCTACAAGCGCTTGTCATAACCACTTGTTCTCATCCCTATTAGGTCAAAATGGTGGAATGCTGGTTGGGAATCAGAGGTCAGGATGAGCTGCCGCGGTTCAAACCCTCCTTCTTCTTATGAACTCTGTGACCCTGATTTCCTCATCTGTATAATGAAGATAACATTCATCCCACCTCACAGGGTTGTTATGAGAATTCAATAAGGTGAGTCATGCAAAGCGATGAGAGGTGAGCACTCCTTATCGATAAGTGCTCTTTCCATGGTAATTATGACATGATGAATGGGAAGAGAAGAGGGAGAAAGACCACTGCCTTGTCTCTGCCCTCCCAGGCTGAGTTCACTGGCCTCCCCTCATTTAAAGAACCACACTGAGGGACTTCCCTGGTGGTCCAGTGGGTAAGGCTCCCTGCTCCCAATGCAGGGGGCCCCGGTTCAATCCCTGGTCAGGGAACTAGATCCTGCATGCATGTCGCAACTAAGAGTCTGCGTGCCACCACTAAGAGTCCACATGCCTCAACTAAAGATCCCTCATGCCGCAACTAAGAGTCCACATGCAGCAACTAAAGATCCTGCATGCCACAACTAAGACCCGATGCAGCCAAAATAAATAAATAAACAAAAAAATAAGTATTTTAAAAAATAAAATAAAATAAGGAACCACATTGAGTACAGCATGACTGTCCTATCCAAAATACATCATTTCTTAAACTTCAGACATTCATGTACCACTTTCAGGACTTTCACTCTGTCTACCACTTCTACCACTGACTTAATAGATTTGTTTATATAAACCTGCTCTTTTAAGTGAAATCGTTTTGACTTAATAGATTTGTTTATATAAACCTGCTCTTTTAAGTGAAATCGTTTTGCCTTACAAATAAACTTTCTATCACTACCATAAGTGGAAAACAGTATCCCATATCAAAAAGAGAAGGTCATATACAACAGTTAACATTTTTAAATGTTTATTCACATATCACACAAAATCCTCTTAGGTATCACCAATGGCACCCATATTGACCTTGTTTCCACTTCCCCTGGGGTCTCTAAGTGTAGCAACTGTGGTCTCACTTCTATTTCACCAGCTAGAGAGCAGTGCACTATGAACAGCAGGTTCTCCAGAGCTGTTTGTTGAATGAATACTTGTTAACAAACTGATAAGAGTGATAGCCCCTTACAAAGATGCCCACACTTTGCCTGGGGGCTTCCTAAGGCCCTAAAACCTTTACATCCTAAAGACAATGGATTTCTTCAATGCAGCATTTCTCAAAATGTGACCTGAAAACCACCTGCATCAGAATCACCCAGCGAGCTTGCTAAAAAGGCAGATTCCCGAGCGCCAGTCTGCACCTACTGAATCAGAACCTCTGCACATAAAGTATAGCCTAGTGAAAGAACCCTAGGCATTGATGTATAGTAGTAGTAAAAGCTGTACTAAAAACAAGTAACACTTAATTGTGTTCTTCATATGTACCAGGAATTACACTAAGCATTTTACATACATTATCTTACTTAATGGGGACTTAACAAGTCTATGCGGTAGGGACTTGCCAAAGTCACAGAACTATTAAGCGGCAAAGATGGGATTTAACCCAAGTATCCCAACTCGAGAACCGAACTCTTAATGACCATACTGTAATCCTGGGGAGAAGGAAAGCCTCTAGAGAGAGGTCTTACCCATGGACCCATCTATGGATCTTTGGGTCTCATCATGTACTTTTCAGTTTATACAATAAGACCTGCTTGCAGTACAGTCATTATCCAAGCAGAAAGCATCACCAAAAAATGCTACTGAGGCTCACTGTGTGCATTCAAACCACATACTTGTCAAAGTTGCCTGGATACATTTTGAATAAGAAAGGGTCCTTAATTATAAAGGGCATGGGGAGAGCAAAGCCACTCCTTTCAGATTCAGAAAACCCTGCTGAGAAACCCAGGGTCACTTACCTCTAAGAACTGGGAGAAGATTCTCATAAGTGAGCTGTCCCAACCTGAGGTAGTGAGTTCCCTGACCCTGCAGATGAACAAGGAAGGGCTAAACAACCACTGTCTAGATACTCTAGAGGAGATTTCTGCTTCAGCTGGGGAACTAAAATGGATCAACTCCTGAGATCTCTTCCAAATCTAACTATCCAGGATTCTGTGATTTTGCAACTAGTAAAAAGAAAATCGATTTAAGACATTGTTCAAAATAGATGCATTTGTGTTGTGCTCTAAAAAGGAAACGGAAGAGAAGGAGAGGGAAAAGGAGGAGGAAAGGGAGAGGAAAGGGGAGGGGAGGGGAGGGGAAGGAGGAAGAAGAAAAAGAGAAAAGGAAAACCACTGGCTGGTGTTAGGAATCATTCGAGTCTCATGAACACAAGAGCAGTGCAGACCAGGTACAGGCATTGCTGAGCAGGCACATTATTAATCATGAGTGAAAAGGAAAACAAAAAACGGAGTCGGGCGACATCCATCGTGGAAATGTTTAGTGTAGTATGGTTCCTGCTGAACTCCTGACGTGGGAATTTATAGTTCAATGCCCAGTGGAAACATTTACCTTAGCAAAAGCTGAAGACCATGTGCATCTCTTATTCCACACAATTATCACTCTTGACGGTGGCAAGACAGATTTTTAAATAAATAAATAAGAATGTAACACTGCCTGTTCTTGAGTCTTCTGATTTAATTCTGCCAAAGGGGTGGAAGCCATCTTCATGTAAACTAGATTAGTACATCCATGATGGACAGGTGTTGCAGATATGAATGTGTGGAGCAGAAAAGAGTCAATTCTGAAATAATCACCAAGAGGAGAAAGTCCTCGAATGAGTCCCTTTAGTGTTTTTCTGTCATTGTGAACTCGGTTTGGATGCTTTGTTTAGAATCTCAGATGAAAAACTACATATAAGCCATGTTCCCAGGGCGGCTGCTAGGCTGGACATTTCAAGACGATTCAAAGTCACTTTATGAACAAATTGTTGTGAATACACAAGTCATCCCTCTGTGCCAAAGGCTTTTATGTGACTCAAATAGCTTTTATAGGTGATAATAATGAGCTTGGCCATTCTTTTTCTCCTTGTTAGTATTTTTGCTCACTTAGCTAATTCTTTAGCTAGTTGCCCTGCTGCTGCCAGGTTTTCTCTTTCTGCAATTTTCTCATTTGTTAATTTCTCATTTAACTATTTAAGGTATGAAACATTTAGAGTTACTTTGCAGAAATGGAGTTACTTGAGAGGTATATTTTCTGAGATCTTCGCATATCCTCTGGATCCCTTGGTCAAAGAATATCGTCTTCTCTGGATATAAAATTCTTGGGTCTTAGCTGAATTCTCGTGGAACTCTGTAGGTCTTATTCATGTGCTTCTGATGTTAGTTATTTATAGGGAGAAAAATGAAATAACTTGATTTATGTCCTTTTAAAGTAACTTCTTTTGTTTTCTCTAATTTCCTGTTTGAAGGCTTGTAGAACTCTCTATTCATCCTGAAACATAAATTTCTTACCAGGATTTGTCTTGGCATAGATTCTATATTTAAGATTTGCCTGAAAAACCCATGAAACACTCACTTCCCATCCAAGTATTTTTTAGTTTGGGGAAGTTTTATTCTATTATGCCATCAATCATTGCATATAATCTGTTGGCTCTATAACTTCCTTCAAAAATTTCTATTATTTGTAGGTTAACTTGTGAGCTCTGGGTTTAGATCTCTCCTCCCTTTTCCTCCTTATCACCTTCCCCTGCATTCTGGAGGACTTTCTAAAATGTATCCCCCATTCCTGATTAAATTTTCTACTGTGTAGATTCTACTTTTCCTGCTTCCAATCAATAATCCTGGTTATGATTTTTGTTTCTTTGTACTTTCTTTTTACCCCAGACATTTAAAGAAATGATACCCTCTTTTTTTCTCTTATTCAGAATAAATTATCTCCTAAATTTTGTTTCTCTTCATTGGAAGGTTTATTCTTTCCTCTGAGTCTCTGCCACTTCACTCTCTTTCCCTCTGGCTACATGTTTTCTCCCTACTAAGATCTTTATTGGGGGGGATGCTTTCATGGGTATCTGTGCCATCTCTATGACTTGATCTTTCTTGGTTCTGGTTTAGACAAGACACAGTTTTATATGTGTGTGTGTGTGTGTGTGTGTGTGTGTGTAGAGAGAGAGAGTCTCTCTTTTAAATCCTATGCTCATGGAGAACATGGAAATCTTAACGAGATGAAGCAGTTCAGCTTGAAGGATGGCAGAATATGCCACTCCAAAATATGACACTTTGGCATGAGGATTATTTTGAGCTTAAGGTATTTTAAAAAGCTGGTGCAAAGAGGGCATTCTAATCTCTCCTTTTCTTCCTGAAAACAGGAGATTAAAAACTCACATGCTGGGCTTCCCTGGTGGCGCAGTGGTTGAGAGTCCGCCTGCCGATGCAGGGGACACAGGTTCGTGCCCCGGTCCAGGAAGATCCCACATGCCGTGGAGCAGCTGGGCCCGTGAGCCGTGGCCACTGAGCCTGCGCGTCCAGAGCCTGTGCTCCACAACGGGAGACGCCACAACACTGACATGCCCACGTACCGCAAAAAAAAAAAAAAACTCACATGCGAAAGATACCCTCACTCTACCAGGAGAAAAGTAATATTTTTCAATGGGGAATCACAGCTGAGAGAATTCTGTACAGACTTTGTTAAAATTCTTATCTACCATCAGCGGGGAATCAGAGCTGAGAGAATTCTGTACAGACTTTGTTAAAATAATTCTTATCTACCTTCAGCCTCTCCACATAGTTTATTTTTCTACAATTGCCACTCTTTGTTCAAATTAACACAAAACCATTCCAGTTTTGCCGCTTCTTTGTGTCTTTGTTTTCTTATGAGGGCTCCCTTGTCACATAAAACTTCTATTAAATACATTTGTATGTTTTCTCCTGTTAATCTGTCTTATGCCATTTTAATGCTCAGATCCAGACAAAACAGAGAGAATGGAGGTAAAATTTTGTTTCTCCTTCAAGTTAAAGGTTCTAAACTTGAATGCCCGCAAGGTCAAGAGAGAAGTTGAAAGCAAGGAAGCAGAGGGACATATGTCCTGACCAAAAAGGTTAATACTCAGTACTACTCAAAAATCTAGATATTTCAGGACTTCCCTGGTGATCCAGTGTTTAAGAATCTGCCTTCCAATGCAGGCGACGCGGGTTCAAGCCCTGGTCGGGGAACTAAGATCTCACATGCCGTGGGGCAACTACTGAGCCTGCGTGCTCCGGAGCCCTCACGCCACAACTAGAGAGAAGCCTGTGTGCCGCAATGAAGAGCCCATGCACCACAATGAAGAGCCCATGTGCTGCAACAAAAATCCCGCGAGCCGTAACTAAAGACCCGATGCAGCCAAATAAATTAACTATTTTTTAAAAATAAAAAAAAGACAATCTAGATATTTCAGCAATAAATCCAAATGTTTACATATTAACAACTAATTGGGAAATTTTTAAAAACATGGTACAAGCCACGCAACACACGTATGTGTACTAGATTCAGCCTGGGGGCTGCCCGCTGATATCCTCTGAATTAACAAACGCTGCTAAGCTGAGTTTCTGTTAAGCAGACCCACACAGGCTCTCCCCTTACACCTCAGGGACAAACATCCTCACCTAGTAGGAATTCTGAGAAAGGGCTTCCAGTATCAACTGTGGGAGGTGGGGGTTAGATTTCAAAATATTTGCGGTCTCTTCCAACCTTAGATCTAAGTTTCCTTGACCCTCTCACTCCACTTGAGAGTCTCTCACTGGCATCCTGGACCACTGACTAAAGTCCTGTCCCTGCCCCATGGTTAGTCTCAGGGGCAAATATTATTAATCTTATTTTATGTCTTTCCTTCTGCAAAGCACTTCTCTACCTTGCGTTTTAACTCTCTTAATATTTTTCACTCTAGGTGCTATCATATCACCATGTAATCAATATAAAATGTATCAATGAGATGTGTTACATTCTTTTTCTCTATCAAGCCTTTGAAAATATCTCCTTGCAGATTTTCTTTGTTTTTCCTGGCCAGATCTGAAACTGGCTTTTGATAAATATTTACTAAAAGTACAAAAGTATTTATGAAAGGTATGTTTCTGCTTATCTTAGACAATAAGAATGAACTTTCCAGTTACCCATGTTCCATATATAAAGGATGAAGTGCATTTCCACATCCAGTCTCCCATAAAATCAGCATCTGAGCCCCAAATGCCGATCTGCAGCCAGTGGTCCCAGCCACAGAAGCCTTGGACAGTTAGCGCCTTCCACAGTTACCAACTGTGTCTGGCACCACCTGCTGGCCATTCACTGCATCCCTAAAGGTGTCCCTAAAGATGAACCAGAATCCATTCGCCTGCAAGAGCAGAAATATCCTTCAGACAAACATTCAAAGGCTCAGATGAACACAACTGGAAGTTCTTTCCAAGAAAATCTCCTCTCTGCTCTGCTCATGCTTCCTCTGCTTTCTGGGGTCAAAACTTTCTCTTTTTGGGACTTCCCTGGCACTCCAGTGGTTAAGATTCCATGCTCCCAGTGCAGGGGGTGCGGGTTTGATCCCTGGTTGAGGAACTAAGATATCACATGCCACAAGGCAAAACAAACAAACAAACAAACAAGAACTTCCTCTTTTTTAATAAATGTAGCCACTGTGTTGTGCATGGTAATACACAACCACGACACCGCCTTCACCACCTAAGCAGAGTTTAAGTGGCCTGCACTTCATGACCTCACAGTAATCCAGAAGTAGAAGAAGCTGTACTGGGAGCTGTACTGGATGAACCTGTGTCCAGTTCCTCACCACACCATTCTCTAGCCACATGGCCTTGATAAAGGAACTCCTCCCTTCTGTGCCTTTAGTGAGTGCTAGCTCACTACACACCACACTCCTCTCCAGCTCTCAAATCCTATAAAGCTGTGATTCTTAGTGCCAGGCCTTCTGGTCACCATCCAGACTCATGCTGTCCAATACGGAAGCCACCGGCCACACCTGACTAGAGAACTTGAAATATACTAGCCCAGACTGAGATACACTGTAAATGCAACACACACACTGAATTTCAAAGGCATAGTATAAAAAAAGAATATAAAACAGCACATTCATAATCTTTATAGTTGATTACTTGTTATATGATGGTACTTTAAATATATTGGGTTAAATAAAATGTTATTCAAATTAATTCCACCAGTTCTTTTTAATTTTTTTATTGAAGCCCTAGAAAATTTCAAATTGCATCCATGGTTCGTGTTGTATCTCCACTGGACAGCATCAACTAAACAGTTAAATGTTTAAAGCCCATGGTTATCTTATATATCAGCAGAAAGAAGAGTATTTCTATCACTAGGATCTTTTTAACTTACCTATTTTTCTCTTTTTTGTATGAGTCTCTGTGATAAATAAAAAATGCTATTTGTAATGAGGTGGATAGACCTAGAGTCTGTCATACAGAGTGAACTAAGTCAGAAAGAGAAAGACAAATACCGTATGCTAACACATATATATGGAATCTAAAAAAAAAAAAAATGTCATGAAGAACCTAGGGGTAAGACAGGAATAAAAACACAGACCTACTAGAGAACAGACTTAAGGATATAGGGAGGGGGAAGGGTAAGCTGTGACAAAGCAAGAGAGTGGCATGGACATAAATACACTACCCAACGTAAAATAGATAGCTAGTGGGAAGCAGCCGCACAGCACAGGGAGATCAGCTCGGTGCTTTGTGACCACCTAGAGGGGTAGGATAGGGAGGGTGGGAGAGACGCAAGAGGGAAGAGATATGGGAACATATGTATATGTATAACTGATTCACTTTGTTATAAAGCAGAAACTAACACACCATTGTAAAGCAATTATACTCCAATAAAGATGTAAAAAAAAAAAAAAAAAAAAAAGCCTGGGACTCCTGCTCACCAGATGGTCACTTTTGTCTGTCAGCACCTTTGAATCTTGAAGATGGTCTTCCCGGAGCTAGAGTCGGCCTGCCCGGGAAACCTTGTGAAATTTCTACAATACATCTTAAAGAGGTGTGAGATATCCTGGAAGGAGCTCTGATCCAGAGATAAATATATGGGATTAGGAGAAATTCCAGGAGAACTATACATGACCCTTATGCATATGAAAAATGTTCTCTCATGCTGGTAGTCAAAGAAATAGAAAGTAAAACATGAGATCTTGTTTTTAGCCTATCAAGACACAGACTTTTTAAAAAATTATAGTCAGAGTTGGCAAGGGTGTATGGAAATCAGTACATTTATTCCCTGCCTGGGGGAGCTGAAATTTACACAGCCTTTCCAGAGGGTAACTTAGCAATATGGAAAAATGGCCTTAAAATTGTGCATGCCCTCTGAGCCAGCAATTCTACCTCTAGGGATTTCATCTAAGGCAGTCATCACTGCTGTGCACAATAACTTGTCTGTAGGGACATTCATTAGGTTGAAAATTATAACCAAAACAACACCAAACCAATGAAATTTTTTAAATAAGGCATACTGAATATGTCAATAGTATGTTGCTTTTAAAAATTGTTACAGAATATTTAATGATAAACTCCTCCTCCCCTCTCCCCGGTCCATACTCCAACTAATCCATACTCATTAGTTCAGCCTATGTGATCTTTTTATGGTGAAGCAGATAACATCGCTCCCCCATAAAGCCCTTCCCAGCCTTCACTGGTTATGAGGATGAAGTCTCTTGTCTGTATAACGGCCCTGGGGATCCAGGCCTGCCTCCCTCTCCAGCTTCAGCTCCTGCCAGCCTCCCCCACCTTGCTCTCCCTGCACTGGCCACAGGGGGCCTCTTTCAGCCTCACAGCCCTGGAAAGCTCTTGCTGGCTCTGGGTCTTCACTCACATCACTCTGATTGGAAGCTGCCTGCACCCTGCCCCGCTCTTTTCCTGGCAAAGACATGGTCACCTTAGAAGACTGTTTTAAACACTTCCCCAGAAAGCTATTCCCTAACCTCTCAGTCTAATCAGGTCCCCTTGTTTCCTGCCTCCCTGCATATTCTTTTTTCTTCCTCTCACTTCTCACAGTTTCTGACTCTGCACTTATTCCAATGATTATTTTTTGAATGCCAGTCTCCCCACCTGACTACAGGACTTAGCTCACACCTGGCATGTAGGAGAAGCTCCATAAATGTATGTTGAATAAACGAATGATATTATAATCAGTAAAAGTCAGGCTACAGTAAAATAAGTCAGAGAAAGACAAATACCATCTCACAGGTAGTATCTAAAAAATAAAAAAATAAACAATAAATAAATAAATGTGAATTTAGATACAGAGAACATATTGGTGGTTGCCAGAGGCATGGTGAGGGATGAGCAAAATGGGTGAAGGTAGTCAAAATAAAATAAGTAGGTCCTGGAGATGTAGGTAGACCACAGTGACTCTTGTTAATAACACTGTACTGAATATTTGAAAATTTCTATGAGAGTAGATCTTAAAAGATCTCATCACATGGAAAAAAATTTTGTAACCATGTATGGTGATGGATGTTAACTAGACTTACTGTGGTGATCATTTTGAAATATATTCATATGTTGAATCATTATGTTGTACACCTGAAACTAATATAATGTTATATGTCAATTATATCTCAATAAAAAAGACAAGTTATTAAATGGCAGCTGTAATAGGATTTCATATCAATAAAAATATGTATATGTATATAATCATAACTTACTGGGGCCTAGAAAAAGAAAAGACCAGAAGAAAATCCAAGCTGTTAACAGCAACTATCTCTGTGTCATGATTTTACTTTTCTTCGTTTATCCAGACTTTCTACAGGGAACATATCAAACTTTCAAAATCAAGAGAACATTTATTTTTTTAAAAAGAGTAAAAAGCCAAAGCAACCTTGAGGGAAAAAAACAGAGCTGGAGGAATCAGACTCCCTGACTTCAGACTATACTACAAAGCTACAGTAATCAAGACAATATAGTACTGGCACAAAAACAGAAATATAGATCAATGGAACAAGATAGAAAGCCCAGAGATAAACCCACGCACCTATGGTCAACTAATCTATGACAAAGGAGGCAAGGATATACAATGGAGAAAAGACAGTCTCTTCAATAAGTGGTGCTGGGAAAACTGGACAGCTACATGTAAAAGAATGAAATTAGAACACTCCCTAACACCATACACAAAAAGAAACTCAAAATGGATTAAAGACCTAACTGTAAGGCAGACACTATAAAACTCTTAAAGGAAGACACAGGAAGAACACTCTTTGACATAAATCACAGCAAGATCTTTTTTGAGCCACCTCCTAGAGTAATGGAAATAAAAACAAAAATAAACAAATGGGACCTAATGAAACTTAAAAGCTTTTGCACAGCAAAGGAAACTATAAACAAGACGAAAAGACAACCCTCAGAATGGAAGAAAATATTTGCAAACGAATCAACAGACAAAAGATTAATCACCGAAATATATAAATAGCTCATGCAGCTCAATACTAAAAAAACAAACCACCCAATCAAAAAATGGGCAGAAGACCTAAATAGACATTTCTCCAAAGAAGACATACAGGTGGCCAAGAAGCATATGAAAAGCTGCTCAACATCACTAATTATTAGAGAAATGCAAATCAAAATACAATGAGGTATCACCTCACACCAGTCAGAATGAACATCATCAGAAAATCTACAAACAACAAATGCTAGAGAGGGTGTGGAGAAAAGGGAACCCTCTTGCACTGTTGGTGGGAATGTAACTTGATACAGTCACTGTGGAGAACAGTATGGAGGTTCCTTAAAAAACTAAAAATAGAATTACCATATGACCCAGAAATGCCACTACTGGGCATATACCCAGAGAAAACCATAATTCAGAAAGACACATACACCCCAATGTTCATTGCAGCACTATTTACAATAGCCAGGTCATGGAAGCAACCTAAATGCCCATCGACAGACAAATGGATAAAGAAGATGTGCTACGTATATATAGTGGAATATTACTCAGCCATAAAAAGGAACGAAACTGGATCATTTGTAGAGATGTGTATGGACCTAGAGACTGTCATACAGAATGAAATAAGTTAGAAAGAGAAAAATAAATATCATATATTAACGCATATATATAGAACCTAGAAAAATGGTACAGATGAACTGGTTTGCAAGGAAGAAATAGAGACACAGATGTAGAGAACAAACGTATGGACACCAAGGGGAGAAGCGGGGTTTGGGGGGTGGTGGTGGGATGAATTGTGAGATTGGGATTGACATATATACCCTAATATGTATAAAATAGATAACTAATAAGAACCTGCTGTATAAAAAAATTTAACTTAATTTAATTTAAAAAATAGTAAAAACTAAAGCCCTCGGTCTGAGTTTCCATTCTTTTTTTTTTTTTTTTGAGTTTACTTTCTTAACAACAGTTTGACCTTGGGAACACTCAGCTCTTCACAGACTCTTCCTTATAAATAGGGGTAAGGATACCTCCCCTAATTATCTCAAAGAAGAATTAATAGAATAATGTATATTTAAAGTTTTGAACACATTTCAGTAATTACTCTGGGTAATTACTTTTGAAGCATGCGAGGCAAACTCTGTGCAGGGTGATGGGCATTTGCCCAGTGGTTGCGTAATTTGCAAATACCACAAGGAGTTGACATTTCTTTGAGTAGCTGGAACCTGATCCTTTTGACCAGCATTTTGACAGTTGTCACCACCCAGCAAGGTGGAAGTTGGAGGCCTTGGAATGCAGCAGGAGAGCCCACCATGGGAAGAAAGGTGGGAGGAATTTCAAAGAAACAGGGACATCTCCTCTCCTTTCCCCAAGACCAAATGCTAGGAAACAGAAGGCCTCCAGAACCCCAGCACGAGTTTCCAGCAGAGGTCAGAAGAGCTCAAGTTGAAACATGGAGTTATTGGGAGAGGTGGCATTTTTCATGCTGAATAACTCAACTTGGTAGACTCTTTCTGCATGTGGCAAAAATCCAAGCGATTATGGGCATTCTCTTTGGGTTCTTTCTCCTCAACTTTTGCTTACTGAATGTAACTTCAGAGAAGAGCTCCTCTGACTCTGATAGAAGATGGCAGCTCACCCAGCTTATCCCATAAATATTTATCTAGTATTTATAATGTTAGGCACGATGCTAGGAGCAGAGGCCAAAACGGATGAACAAAGCAGTACATGATCCAGCCACTATGATCTTTTGGTCATAAAGTTCCCTCAACCTCCCCCAGCACTGCCCACTTCATAACTCTTTGCTTTATGTCCCTACTCTATCCATTTTAGCATTGATCCCTCTGAACTGCATCCACTCACCTTAGAGCCTATCCCCATTCACCTTCAATCTCCTTGAGAACAAAGATCGAACTTTGAATCCGCATCTGTAGTACAAGTCTGTTATATATGGTGCTCAGTGAATGAGCAAATGAACAAATGATCTAATTGCCTGAATAATTTCATAAGCAAAGGCCAATAAAATGGTGAAGATTGCCTAGAAAGCAAATGTTCAACAAGGCTTCATGCTTTGCAAACTGAATAGAAATGTGTGCTATCTTTGCATGTGTGTCCTTTCTACAGTAAATTGGCTGTAGGTGAAAGAAAAAAGGTAAAGGAAATAGGGAGCTGTTTCTTTGAGGCTCTCCCTGACACACATGTATCTCTGGTACAGATGCTTCAGTGCCCTCAGAGAAGTTCACAGCTCACAGAATTCCAAGACACTAAGAGATATTCCTAAGAGAAGTAATTGCATTTATTGAAGGATATCATCAAAGACCTAGGTCATCCCTACCCCCAATTATCTGAACACAAGGTATAAAACTGCACAAAACTGGTATATGCAGTAGCTTACATCAATGAGGGATACCCAGAATGGTGAGGGCCGTATTCTGAAGAATGGGGAAAGGAATTAGAAGTGATTAACTCAGAGGAGACAAAATTCAGAGGAGGTGTAATAGCAGGCTTCAAATATCAGAGTGACCAGGGTAAGAAAAGAGGTGATACGTTTTCCTTATGACTCCCAAGGTCAAAGCTAGGCCCCACGGGTAAGTATGAGAGAGAGACAGGTTCTTGGCTCAACAGAAAAGATACATGTCAGAAAATTACCATAAATGATGCAAGTTTGTAACTCAAGGTCAAAGGCAGTAACACAGAACAGAACTGCCTTTGAAATGCTGCTTTCGAAGTTTACAAAAAGAGTGCTGGATATGCATGCTGAGGATATAAAACTGAAGCATTTAGTTCCCTGTCTACTAGGAAAGACTGCTAAACCTAACATCCTATGTGAGCGCTCTTCTCAAATTGATGGACTTGTGGCCCTCTGAATGAGCCTTGGCTTTTCAGCACCTTACCTTGCTCATAACGGCTCTACTTAGCTTGAATGTACTTTTGACCTATTCAAGTCCACAAGGCCCAGCTAACATCTCTGGAATGAAGTGTCCATGGGTCACTGTGGGCCACAACAATCCCTCCATTCTTCGAAACTCTCATCACCAGGGTCCCTCTACTTTGACGTTTTTGTACTTGTCATTTCAACTGTTCAAGGATTTGTTTTGCCCTCCAATTAGATTCTAGACTCCTTAAAGGAAGATGCTATATGCTTTTAGTCTACAGGGACTAACACGGTCTCTTGCAGTTAACAGGCCCTCAGTACATGTCTACGGATCTGGTGCTGCTGGATTCAAGCCAGAGAATGGCAGGAGCCCATTCTGTCAAGGTCTTGGAAAACATCTGTGTTTTTTCAGCTCAGCATTTGCCATCCATCACAGAGGAGAATGAAACAGAAAGAAGTCAAGTCAAGTACAAGGTCACGTGCAGGAGCCCATTCTCCAAGGTTGGAATGTTCTTTCCCTCTCTCCAAACAGCAGACCAGATGGTCTCCTAAATCTTGGTTTTTGTGGCTTAACTCTAATTACAATGTTAATTAGCAATGAGTTCAGTGATTCAAAATAACTAGTAGATTCTTTCCAAGGAGTCGAGATTTTTTTCCAGCTCTCACTATGAATAGGGTGGCTTTGTCATCAGCCCTGCTCTTGCTTCCTGTATTATAATTGCTTAGCTGTTTAGAAAATGAAATGAGCCCAAGACTACCAAGCCTAGCTGAAAGCTACGAGCGCTCCAGGAGACAGGATGTAGCAGCAGCCAGATGGCTAAGTAGCCCCCAATAAAACGGCAGTCAAATTGGGAGACTCAAATCAAAAAATGTTCCTCGATTGTGCAAATGCCACATGCCAGGTGTTGAACTCAGAGGTGCACATGTGTTTGCCTAGTTGTTGTGGTTGAGAAGAAACCCTTACAAGTAAGTCCTTGGGATCATAAGGGTTGGAAAAAACTTTTCAAGGTCATCTGATCCAGACCTTTCCAAATGCACAAAGGCCCCATCAAAAGAGCTCACCCAGGGGCAGAGTCAAGATGGCGTACTAGGAGGATGCGGAATTCGCATCTCCTCACGACTAGGGCACCTACCAGACACTGGTGGGGGACCACGGACACCTAAGGGGATGGGAGGAACCCCCAGGGACCGGGTAGGACATGGGGTGGGTGGGGAGTGAAGGGTGAGGAGAAGTGGAGGCGGGAGGGGACTGGGGCCCCTGAGGAATGGGGAGGGAAGGGATCCCATGCCAGAAGGGGGAAATAGGGGAATCACTGGGAGGGAGGAGGATCAAAAGGGAGCATGGCCAGGTTTCCCCTGCCCATGTGGGCCCCCAGGAACCTGCTGAGATCCCGGGCCTGATCTCTGCCCACCAAGGCCCCCTCCAGCCACGTGGGTCCTGAGGGAGTGGAAGGGAGGGAAGGGGGAGAAAAAGTAAAGCCCGGACCTCTGGGACCAGCACCCCTGAGGGGTAGCAGGGGGAGGGGAGGCGCTCCTACACCCAGTGGGACCCACTCACGGTTAGGGGTCCAGCAGCGATGGGGGGAGACCCTAGGGGAGATGGTGGGGGAGGGGCACAAAGGAACAGAAGAGAACCCGGCCAGTACTTTCCCTGTCAACTTAGGCACCAGGGGAGCCCGTTGGGCTCCCAGGCCTAATCTACTCTGCCCTGGGAGCCTCCCTCTTGCCGCACAGAACCCAAGCCCTGCCCCTACCCCCCACCCAGGGCCCTACCTCTACACTAGGAGACCCCCCTCCATCGTGCTGGGACTAAACCCCCCCACACACACCCTCACTTAGGGCCCTATCTCCAAACTCGGGAACTCCACACTCTTGAGGCCCTCCATCCAACGTGCTGCCTCTCCCCTTCCCTGCAGGTCCTAAGCAGAGGCTCCGTCCCACGCTTGAACATCAACCTGCCTAGGCCCCGCCCCACACTCAAATGTCACTCCCCCAACCCGCCTAGGTCCTGCCCCACACTAAACCCCGCCCCTGCCTAAGTTCCACCCCCACCTAAACTCGGCCCCCATAGCCGAGGGGTTCTGTTTTACCTTGTTGATTTATTGTTGTTGATTCTTTTATATTTTTATTTTTCCCAATAAATCTTTTATTTTTCTAATGTTATTTTATTCTTTATACTTTGTTATTGTTCTCTCCTTTTGGCTTGTTCTGCCCTCCCCTTTTTGTCTTTTCTTTTTATTTTTCTGTTGTGGTTTTATTTCACCTTGTTGCAGTTGTTTCAATTATAGTTTTATTTTTCCTAATATATTTTTTATCCTTCTAATTTTATTTTGTTTTTCATTCTTTGATATTGTACTGCTCCTTTTTTCATTTCTTTCTTTCTTTCTTTCTTTCTTTTTTATCACACCACATAGCTTTGCAAGATCTTGGTTCCCAGGCTGGAGGTTGGGCCAGAGCTCCTGTGGTGAGAGCTCCGAGTCCAAACTGCTGGACTAACAGAGAACCTCAGACCCCAGGGAATATTAATCAGAGTGAGGCCTCCCAGAGGGCCTCATCTCAGCACCAAGACCCAGCTCTATCCAACTGCCTGCAAACTCCAGTGCTGCACATCTCAGGCGAAACAACCAGTAAGCCAGGAATACAGCCCCACCCATCAAAAAGAGAAAAAAAAAAAAAAAGAACTGACAAAAAAATATGTTACGGATGAAGCAGCAAAGTAAAAACCTACAAGACCAAATGAATGAAGATGAAATAGGCAACCTACATGAAAAAGAACTCAGAGTAATGATAGTAAAGATGATCCAAAATCTCAGAAATAGAATGGAGAAAATACAAGAAACATTTAACAAGGATCTAGAAGAACTAAAGAGCAAACAAACAGTGATGAACAACACAATTACTAAAATTAAAAATACTCTAGAGGGGGAGACTGGTTCAAGATGGCGGAGTAGAAGGACGTCCGCTCACTCCCTCCTGGGAGAGCACTGGAATCACAACTAACTGCTGAACAATCATCGACAGGAAGACACTGGAACTCACCAAAAAAGATACCCTACATCCAAAGACAAAGGAGATGCCACAGTGAGATGGTAGGAGGGGCGCATCACAATAAAATCAAATCCCATAACTGCTGGGTGGGTGACTCACAAACCAGAGAACATGTAACCACAGAAGTCCACCCACTGGAGTGAAGGTTCTGAGCCCCACATCAGGCTTTATACCCTGGGGGTCAGGCAACGGGAGAAGGAATTCCTAGAGAATGAGACCTTGAAGGCTAGCAGGATTTGACTGCAGAACTTCGACAGGACTGGGGGAAATAGAGACTCCACTCTTGGAGGGCACACACAAAGTAGTGCGTGCAGAAGGACCCAGGGGAAGAAGCAGTGACCCCATAGAAGACTGGACCAGACCTACCTGCTAATGTTGGAGGGTCTCCTGCAGAGGTGGGGGGTGGCTGTGTCTCACCGTGAGGACAAGGACACTGGCAGCCAAAGTTCTGGGAAGTACTCCTTGGTGCGAGCTCTCCCAGAGTCCACCATTAGTCCCACCAAAGAGCTAGGTAGGCTCCAGTGTTGGGTCGCCTCAGGCCAAACAACCAACAGGGAGGGAACCCAGCCCCACCCATCAGCAGACAAGTGGATTAAAGTTTTACTGACCTCTGCCTACCAGAGCAACAGCCAGCTCTACACACCACCAGTCCCTCCCATCAGGAAACTTGCACAGGCCTCTTAGATAGCCTCATCCACCAGAGGGCAGACAGCAGAAGCAAGAAGAACTACAATCCTGCAGCCTGTGGAACTAAAACCACATTCACAGAAAGATAGACGAGATGAAAAGGCAGAGGGCTATGTACCAGATGAAGGAACAAGATTAAACCCCAGAAAAACAACTAAATGAAGTGGAAATAGGCAACCTCTCAGAAAAATAATTCAGAATAATGATAGGGAAGATGATCCAGGACCTCGGAAAAAGAATAGAGGCAAAGATCAAGAAGATGTAAGAAATGTTTAACAAAGACCTAGAAGAATTAAAGAACAAACAAACAGAGATGAACAATACAATAACTGAAATGAAAGATACACTAGAAGGAATCAACAGCAGAATAACTGAGGCAGAAGAATGGATAAGTGACCTGGAAGACAGAATGCTGTAATTCACTGCTGCGGAACAGAATAAAGAAAAAAGAATGAAAAGAAATGAAGACAGCCTAAGAGACTTCTGGGACAACATTAAATGCAACAACATTCACATTATAGGGGTCCCAGAAGGAGAAGAGAGAGAGAAAGGACATGAGAAAATATTTGAAGAGATTATAGTCGAAAACTTCCCTAATATGGGAAAGAAAATAGCCACCCAAGTCCAGGAAGCGCAGAGAGTCCCATACAGGATAAACTCAAGCTAAAACATGCCAAGACACATACTTATCAAATTGGCAAAAATTAAAGACAAAGAAAATTATTGAAAGCAGCAAGGGGAAAACGACAAATAACATACAAGGGAACTCCCATAAGGTTAACAGCTGATTTCTATGCAGAAACTCTACAAGCCAGAAGACAGTGGCATGACATATTTAAACTGATGAAAGGAAAGAACCTACAACCAAGATTACTCTACCCAGCAAAGGATCTAATTCAGATTTGACGGAGAAATCTAAAGCTTTACAGACAAGCAAAAGCTAAGAGAATTCAGCACCACCAAACCAGCTCTAAAACAAATGCTAAAGGAACTTCTCTAAGTGGGCAACACAAGGGAAGAAAAGGACCTACAAAAACAAACCCAAAACAATTAAGAAAATCGTAATAAGAACATACATACCAATAATTACCTTAAAGGTGAATGGATTAAATGCTCCACCAAAAAGACAAAGGCTCGCAGAATGGATACAAAAACAAGACCCATATATATGCTGTCTACAAGAGACCCACTTCAAACCTAGGGACACATACAGGCTGAAATGAGCAAATGGAAAAAGATATTCCCTGCAAATGGAAATCAAAAGAAAGCTGCAGTAGCAATACTCATTTCAGATAAAATAGACTTAAAATAAAGAATATTACAAGAGACAAGGAAGGACACTACATAATGATCAAGGGATCAATCCAAGAAGAAGATATAACAATTACAAATATATGTGCACCCAACATAGGAGCACCTCAATACATAAGGCAACTGCTAACAGCTATAAAAGAGGAAATTGACAGTAACACAATAATAGTGGGGGACTTTAACACCTCACTTACACCAATGGACAGATCATCCAAGCAGAAAATTAATAAGGAAACACAAGTTTTAAATGACACAATAGACCAGATAGATTTAATTGATATGTATAGGACATTCCATCCTAAAACAGCAGATTACACTTTCTTCTCAAGTTTTCATGGAACATTCTCCAGGACAGATCACAACTTGGGTCACAAATCAAGCCTCAGTAAATTTAAGAAAATTGAAATCATATCAAGCATCTTTTCTGACCACAATGATATGAGATTAGAAATCAATTAAAGGGAAAAAACGTAAAAAACACAAACACATGGAGGCTAAACAATATGTTACTAAATAACCAAGAGATCACTGAAGAAATCAAAGAGGAAATCAAAAAATACATAGAGACAAATGACAATGAAAACACGACAATCAAAAACCTATGCGATGCAGCAAAAGCAGTTCTAAGAGGGAAGTTTATAGCAATACAATCCTACCCCAAGAAATAACAAACATCTCAAATAAACAATCTAACCTTACACCTAAAGGAACTAGAGAAAGAAGAACAAAAAAACCCCAAAGTTAGTAGAAGGAAAGAAATCATAAAGATCAAGAGAAGAAATAAATGAAAGAGAAACAAAGAAAACAATAGCAAAGATCAATAAAACTAAAAGCTGCTTCTTTGAGAAGATAAACAAAATTGATAAAACATTAGCCAGACTCGACAAGAAAAAGAGGGAGAGGACTCAAATCAATAAAATTAGAGATGATAAAGGAGAAGTTACAACAGACACTGCAGAAATACAAAGCATCCTAAGAGACTACTACAAGCAACTCTATGCCAATATAAAATGGACAACCTGGAAGAAATGGACAAATTCTTAGAAAGGTATAATCTTCCAAGACTGAACCAGGAAGAAATAAAAAATATGAACAGACCAACCACAAGTAATGAAATTGAAACTGTGATTAAAAATCTTCCAACAAACAAAACTCCAGGACCAGATGGCTTCACAGGAGAATCCTATCAAACATTTAGAGAAGAGGTAACATTACACCCTTCTCAAACTCTTCCAAAAAACTGCAGACGAAGAAACACTCCCACACTGTTTATGAGGCCACCAGCACCCTGACACCAAAACTAGACAAAGATACTACAAAAAAAGAAAATTACAGACCAATATCACTATGAATACAGATGCAAAAATCCTCAACAGAATACCAGCAACAGAATCCAACAGCAAATTAAAAGGATCATACAGCATGATCAAGTGGGATTTATCCCAGGGATGCAAGGATTCTTCAATATATGCAAATCAATCAATGTGATATACCATATTAACAAACTGAAGAAGAAAAACCATATGATCATCTCAATAGATGCAGAAAAAGCTTTTGACAAAATTCAACACCCATTTATGATAAAAACTCTCCAGAAAGTGGGCACAGAGGGAACCTACCTCAACATAATAAAGGCCATATACGACAAACCCACAGCAAACATCATTCTCGATGGTGAAAAACTGAATGCATTTCCTCTAAGATCAGGATCAAGACAAGGATGTCCACTCTCAACACTATTATTCAACATAGTTTTGGAAGTCCTAGCTATGGCAATCAGAGAAGAAAAAGAAATAAAAGGAATACAAATCGGAAAACAAGAAGTAAAACTATCACTGTTTGCAGATGACATGACACTATACATAGAGAATCCTAAAGACGCCACCAGAAAACTACTAGAGCTATTCAATGAATTTGGTAAAGTTGCAGAATACAAAATTAACGCACAGAAATCTCTTGCATCCTTATACACTAATGATGAAAATTCTGAAAGAGAAATTAAGGAAACACTCCCATTTACCACTGCAACAAAAAGAATAAAATAACTCGGAATAAACCTACCTAGGGAGACAAAAAACCTGTATGCAGAAAACTATAAGACACTGATGAAAGAAATTAAAGATAATACAAACAGATGGAGAGATATACCATGTTCCTGGATTGGAAGAATCAATACTGTGAAAATGACTATACTACCCAAAGCAATTTACAGATTCAATGCAATCCCTATCAAATTACCAATGGCATTTTTTACACAACTAGAGCAAAAAATCTTAAAATTTGTATGGAGACACAAAAGACCCCGAATAGCCAAAGCGGTCTTGAGCGAAAAAAACAGAGCTGGAGGAATTAGACTCCCTGACTTCAGACTATACTACAAAGCTACAGTAATCAAGACAATATGGTACTGGCACAAAAACAGAAATATAGATCAATGGAACAGGATAGAAAGCCCAGAGATAAATCCATGCACATATGTTCAATTTATCTTTGATAAAGGAGGCAAGAGTATACAATGGAGGAAAGACTGCCTCTTTAACAAGTCGTGCTGGGAAAACTGAACAGCTACATGTAAAAGAATGAAATTAGAACACTTCCTAACACCATACACAAAAATAAACTCAAAATGGATTAAAGACCTAAATGTAAGGCCAGAAACTATCAAACTCTTAGAGAAAAACATAGGCAGAACACTCTATGACATAAATCACAGCAAGATGCTTTCTGACCCACCTCCTAGAGAAATGGAAATAAAAACAAAAATAAACAAATGGGACCTAGTGAAACTTCAAAGCTTTTGCACAGCAAAGGAAACCATAAACAAGACCCAAAGACAACCCTCAGAATGGGAGAAAATATTTGCAAATGAAGCAACTGACAAAGGATTAATCTCCAAAATTTATAAGCAGCTCATGCAGCTCAATATCAGAAAAACAAACAACCCAATCCAAAAATGGGCAGAAGACCTAAATAGATATTTCTCCAAGGAAGACAAACAGATTGCCAACAAACACATGAAAAGATGCTCAACATCACTAACTATTAGAGAAATGCAAATCAAAACTACAATGAGGTATCACCTCACACCAGTCAGAATGGCCATCATCAAAAAATCTACAAACAATAAATGCTGGAGAGGGTGTGGAGAAAAGGGAAGCCTCTTGCACTGCTGGTGGGAATGTAAATTGATACAGCCCCTATGGAGAACAGTATAGAGATTCCTTAAAAAACTACAAATAGAACTACCATATGACCGAGCAAACCCACTACTGGGCATACACCCTGAGAAAACCATAATTCAAAAAGAGTCATGTAGCACAATGTTCATTGCAGCTCTATTTACAATAGCCAGGACATGGAAGCAACCTAAGTGTCCATCGACAGATGAATGCATAAAGAAGATGTGGCACATATATACAAGGCAATATTACTCAGCCATAAAAAGAAACGAAACTGAGTTATTTGTAGTGAGGTGGATCGACCTAGAGTCAGTCATACAGAGTGAAGAAAGTCAGAAAGAAAAACAAATACTGTATACCAACACATATATATGTAATCTAAAAAAATAAATAAATAAATGGTTCTGATGAACCTAGGGGTGGGACAGGAATAAAGACAGAGACCTAGAAAATGGACTTGAGGACATGGTTTGGGGGAAGGGTAAACTGGGACAAAGTGAGAGAGTAACATTGATATATATACACTAGTAAATGTAAAACAGATAGCTAGTGGGAAGCAGCTGCATAGCACTGGGAGATCAGCTCAGTGCTTTGCAACCACCTAGAGGGGTGGGATAGGGAGGGTGGTAAGGAGACACACAAAGGAGTGGATATGGGGATATACGTATGCATATAGCTGATTCACTTTGTTATACAGCAGAAACTAACACAAGATTGTAAAGCAATTATACTCCAATAAAGATGTTAAAGGAAAAAAGAAAAAAAAAAGAAAGGAAGGAAGAAAAAGAGTTCATTGAAGTTCTATTCAAACATTTCCCATAAAGGAAATTCATGACCTCCAGAGGTAGCTTAATTAGAGACCACTATTATTAGAGTTTGTTATTCCTAATATGCTCATTATCTCACTTCAACTCCCACTTACTGGTTCTTGCTATACTCTCTGGAACCAAGCAAAAAAAAGTAGATCTCCTCATCCATGGGATAACTCTTTCAAATAATTAAGGAGGCTTTCAAGTCCCCCCTATATCTTAATTTCTTTAAATATCTCCCAGGTACTTAATTGTTCATTACTTGATTTAATGTCAAATTTCTTCACTTAGCCTACCCACATGTTTCCCTCAGGGAATCTGTTCCCTGGGTTCCATACCACATGACCCCACCCCCAGTCACATTTGACTGGTCCAGGGGTGGATGCTTGACACAAGCACAGCCACCCATTGGCATCCTGTATCATCAGTCTGGCAAGAAAAGATGAGCTGGGCCAATCAGACTGCTCTCCTGGAAATGGGAACTGAGTAGCCTAGAGACGGTTGTCATTTAACTATGGGCTGTTTAGCTGCAGGGCTCTGCAGAGTCAAGGCAGGAGCAGCCATTCAGGGCCAAGGGCAAGGTGAGTAAGCAAAGGAAGGAAGCTTTTTAGGAAAGGTAGTCTACTGGACCAGATACAGAGAGAATCATACACCCCGTGAGGAAGAGAGATTGAGATGAGAAAGGGGCTTTCCTGCCTTTCCCAAGGCTCAATTGCAGCTCTTCTGGGATCCTAGGGATCTTCAGCCTTTCCATAAAGGATGAGGAAAACTGAGAGAATCTATTCCTCGCACCCCTAAGATGCCAGACTTGAAGCCCTCTCTTTTCCAGTGCCTCTCTTCTTAGAGGGCAGTCATACATTTCCAGGCTATTCCAAATGTGGACTTTTTCAATTGTGTTTGATGTAGATTATAAAAAGTTAATAAACAGAAATCTCCATTAAATAGAGGTGGGAGACCAGAAGGGGGAGCCCTCATGCCCTGCAACTATAGCAGAACACAAGAAGAAGAAAGACTCCTCTTCTTTCCTGGCAAGGACTCAGCCAATGCAAAGCCATGGCCTTTTTGTTTACTACAGTGTTCCCAATTTCCTTTTCTCTCTATAAAAGTGTTTTCCTTCCCTTGCTGTGCAGAGATTTTCGCATGGCTCTCCATGTTTGCAAACCCCGAATTGCAATTCTCTGCTGATCCCAAATAAACCCATCTTTTCTAGAGAAATATCTGGCAATCTATTTATTTCAGGTCAAATATATAAAATATATATTATAAAGTCTCTCTAAGTGAAACAAGTTAGAAAGGAAGTGTGACAATAACAACGATAACTGTATGCTCACTGTATACAATGTACTGCACTAGATACAAGGCTACGGTAGCAACCCTCAAGGAGTTTAGAGTCTAGTGCGGTAGGTGAGCAGTCACGTAAAGCTGACTGTATCTGCTCAAGTTAAAGATGAAGGACCTAGAGATTATCATACTAAGTGAAGTAAGCCAGACAGAGAAAGACAGGTATCATATGATATCGCTTATATGTGGAATCTTTGAACGTATATACAAAACAGATATAATGAACTTATATGCAAATGAACTTTTATATACAAAACAGAAATAGACCCACAGACATAGAAAACAAACTTATGGTTACCAAAGGAGAAGAGGGAAGATAAATTAGGAGCTTGGGATTAACATATGCACACTACTATATATAAAATAGATAACCAACAAGGACCTACTGTGTAGCACAGGGAACTATACTAAATATTTTTTAACAACCTATAAAGGAAAAGAATCTGAGAAAGAATACATATATAATGTATAAATGAATCACTTTGCTGTACAGCAGAAACTAACAACACTGTAAATCAATTATACTCCAATAAAAACTTTTTTAAAATACATATATATATAACTGAATCACTTTGCTGTACACCTAAAACTAAAACAACAGTGTAAATCAATTATGCTTCAATAAAAAATTAAAATTAAAGTTTTAAAAAAAGATGGAGGGGAGTGGAGTAGTAAGGAAGCTTTCGTTTTTTTTTTTCTTCCTTTCTGTATTATCAGATTTTTACAACAAAATATATGCATGACTTTTTTATATTAAAAAATATTATCAGGACAAGAAAATTATGACTCATTTTTTGTTTTCATCCTTATACTTTTGACTATAAAAAAGACTTTGAATTTTTTTAACAAATGAAGAAGAACTTAATGAGAAATTTAAGATAAAATATGGACAGAAACAAATCAAGAAGTATGGGGAAAGATTAGCCCTGACTGAGGAGTTCCAGGAAGATGTGGTGAGATGGAGCCATTCAGTAGGGCTGCGAAGGAAGGAAAAATAAAACAGGGGGGTGTGTGAGGGGAAGATCCTCCAGGGAGATGCAAAAGAACCAGCCAGGACAGAAAGGCGTGAAACAAGGCAGCAAGTTCAGAGTGAGCAATCCAGCGTGGCTGAGCAATGACTGCAGGGCGGGGAACACCAGAATGGCTGTTCGGCCCATGTGTGAAAGGTCTTGAATGCGCAGCCAAGAAGAGACAGCGCCAGAGTTTTGCTTAAGGTGCAGCAAAGAGAAGGGAAACAAAGACTTAGAGGCAGGGTCAGTGGTCGAGAAGGCATTGCAATACCAGGGTGTTTTTAAAGTTCCTTTTCAAAAACTGACAGTTTTGTGCATGCTAAGTTAGCAAAGTGAAAGTTGAATTGTGTCATAAACATGTTTGGTATCACCTTGAAATGCTTTTCAAGGCCCCTGTGTCTATATATCTTTTCTATCCATTTCATTTATTTTAAGCTGACATTCAGGATGTTTGACGGCAGAATTGAATTAGAGCATTTCTTTTTTTGTCCAAACCTGATTTTTAATTTTTTTATTGAAGTATAGCTGATTTACAGTGTTTCAGGTGTACAGTGAAGTGATTCAGTTATACATATATATTCTTTTTCAGATTCTTTCCCACTGTAGGTTATCATAATATACTGAATATAGTTCCCTGTGTTATACAGTAGGTCCTTGTTGTTTATCTATTTTATATATAGTAGTGTTTTTCTGCTAATCCCAAATTCCAAATTTATCCCTCCCCTACTTTCCCCTTTGGTAACCATAAGTTTATTTTCTATATCTGTGGGTCTATTTCTGTTTTATAGATTAAGTTCATCTGTATCATTTTTTTAGATTCTACATATAAGTGATATCATATGATATTTTTCTGGTTTTTCACTTGGGGGTAGGGCCAAAGGATGGGGGATTGTACGAGAACCCAGTAACCAAATAAGTCTATGTAGCTGAAGGTGGAGGTGGGGTCATAATGTAGAGTATCAAAAAACTTCATCTGTACTTTGACCAGGCAGAGGTGATGGTGGGCACATGCTGGAACTTCAAGGAGGTTCTGCAGCTTAAACTTGTTCCACATGTGAATACTACACTCTTCCCTGAAACAGGAGTTGTTGAATTATTGCCAACTTAACTTCGGTCAACTGAAAAGATGTACCTCTCTAATGTGAGCCCATATAGACTTACAAAAACATTCAGGGGTCAAAGTTCAGCCCCATCCAGCCTAGAAACCAGACCTTGAACCAAACCAACAGACCAGTTTATTCTAGTCCACGGACAACTTTCTATCTACCTGGATGGCAGTTTGAGGCATTCAGTGGGGTTGAAACAGCCTGTCAAGAGATTCTTCACTTCCAGATTCAAAGATTGCTTACAGAAGGGTGAGCCACAGTCGTTGAACGTGATCCACCTTATTCCACTGAATAATCTTGTTTTATTTCCCAATAAACGGTCCATTTGTGGAAACAACTGTTTGAGAATCTTACTGTCCACACAAGAGATCATGAAACAGAGCTAAGGCAGAGGCAGGGAAATAGGGGTGTGCACAGGGAAGGGCAGAGACGCCATTTCAGAGGTAGGAATTACCATATTTGATGACCACGTATAGAGACTGAGAGAGAACAAAGATGGCACTTTCACTCAGTAAACAATTAGGCACTGCGTGCCCACTATGTGCTCAACACAGTGCTGGGTGTGGAGGTTACAACTATGAAAAAGACATCGTGTCACTCACTCTCTGGTAGACATTTCAGATAAGTGGGCAAGAAATTACAACAAAGTGGGGGAAACAGATGATGCAGTGGAGATAGCTAGAAGGGGGACTCTAACCTAGTCAGGAGGTATCAAAAAAGACTTCCAAGAGGAATCAGTATTAAAGTTAAGACCTAACAGAGGTACAGTATAAAAATCATCCATGTGAATGGAAGATCACAAGGGAAGGCGAATCAAGGGATGTGCCCTGGGGGACTTCCCTGGCGGTCCAGTGGTTAAGACTCCGTGCTTCCACTGCAAGGGGCATGGCTGCAATCCCTGGTCAGGGAACTAAGATCCTGCAGGCTGCGTGGTGCAGCCAAAAAACAAACAAAAAACAAGGGATGTGCCCTGAGTTAGACTTTGCAGATTCAAATCGTGGCTCTGCCCTTTGCCAGCTGTGTGACCTTGGGCAAGTTACTAATTCACTTTGTGTCTCATTGTCCTTATACATTAAATGGGAATAAGGATTCCTTTTTCACAGGGCTACAGTAAGGACCAAATTGAGCAAACAAAGTTCTTGGCATAGTGACTGGCACATGGTAAGTGCTGAGTGAATGGTAGCACTTTATTATTAAGAAGGAACAGCATGTGCAAAGGCTGAAAGGTAAGAAAGAACACGGTAAGTCCAGGGAGAGTAGTTCGGTGTTGCCAGAGTGAGTGACATGTGTTGGAGGAATGGTAAATGATAAGCCTGGAGAGAGAAGCAAAGGTAAGATGGGGGAGGCTCTTTGAATAAGGCTTAGATGGGCAACAGCGTACACAGTGATGTCATTAAACAAGACACGGGGGCTTCCCTGGTGGCGCAGTGGTTGAGAGTCTGCCTGCCGATGCAGGGGACACGGGTTCGTGCCCCGGTCTGGAAAGATCCCACATGCCGCGGAGCGGCTGGGCCCGTGAGCCATGGCCACTGAGCCTGCGCGTCTGGAGCCTGTGCTCCGCAACGGGACAGGCCACAACAGTGAGAGGCCCGCGTACCGCATAAAAAAAATACAAAACAAAACAAGACACGGACTTGGAGAGAAATCCAGAGCATTCTTCTGGGGCCAAAGTCACAACGATTACTCGACAGCAATCTTACGACCACTTTCCTGAGGTGCATGTGTTTCCCAGAGTGAAAAACAATGAAGATGAGATTCAACTAAAAGCTACAAATGTTGGGTCAATGAATGAGAAGCAGCCAAGGATCAGGGGCGGTAGGAAACAAGACCAATGCTTGGACCAATGCTTTTAGAGGAATGGGGCAGAGGTGAACAACGTGGCCAAAGGAAAGGGCACCTTCTCAGGATGAAGGAGGAATTTTATTGGCCTCCATTTTGGACCCTGACACTTACTCACATGTGATGAAACCACTCCCTTTCTCTGTGTCTTAGTAAATAGGGAGGTGATCTAGATTGGTCATTCTCAACCTAGGAACCTCAGAAGCCCAGGAATCCATGAAGATGCTAGCTGACGTTCACAGTCTATTCTCAACATACTTCATATGACCCCAAGGCAGTACTAGTTCTTTCAAGCTGATCCAAAGCTTCAGTGGACAATGCATATCTTTATTTGATTTATAATAACCAGGAGAGTACATTAACTATAACTTACTAAATCCAGTTTGTTCTTTAAAAAAATTCAAAATATATAATCAAAGAGGAGTTGGTGGTAAAAAATGTACGACAACAATGGACCAAAAGATTGCAAAGGTCATTCTACATCTAACATTCTAGAATCCTCCTCTCACCTGCTGCCAGATATCTGGTCAATAGAGGTCTATGTCCTCAAGGTTAAAAACATGGGATTTGTAGTCAGATGGGCCTAGGTTCAATTCCCATCTCTCACTTGCTAGCTGACTGACCCTGACCAAATTACTTCACCTCTTTAAATCTCAATTTTGTAATAACTTAATTGAGATTAAAACAGCATTTTCCTGACAGAGTTGTGGCGAGGAGTGAAAAGATACAGACTTGAGTCACTGGCAGACCCCTTCCTGACCTTTGCCATCTCTGCATAGAAGCTAAAATATAAGTTAGGTCACGTTTTTCTTTAACTCAGTCTTTGGTTTCACTGAATGGACTGTAACAGGAAACAATAAATTGCTGCCTTAAGTGGAAAACCAGTATCACCGTAAATTGACATCAACCGTAAGAATAACACCAATAAAAATCGTACCGAAACGTTTTTCTCAGTAAATAACAATTAAACTTTTGTTAAATGCTAGCTAAATCGACAGACGAATGGATAAAGAAGAGGTGGCACATATATACAATGGAATATTACTCAGCCGTCAAAAGAAACGAAATTGAGTTATTTGTAGTTTGGTGGATGGACCTAGAGTCTGTCCTACAGAGGGAAGTAAGTCAGAAAGAGAAAAACAAATACCGTATGCTAACACGTATATATGGAATCTAAAAAACACAGAAAGGTTCTGAAGCACCTAGGGGCAGGACAGGAATAAAGACGCGGACGTAGAGAATGGACTTGAGGACACGGGGAGGGGGAAGGGTAAGCTGGGATGAAGTGAAAGAGTGGCATGGACATATATACACTACCAAATGTAAAACAGATAGCTAGTGGGAAGCAGCCACATAGCACAGGGAGATCAGCTCCGTGCTTTGTGACCACCTAGAGGGGTGGGATAGGGAGCGTGGGAGGGAGACGCAAGAGGGAGGGGATATGGGGATATATGTATATGTATAGCTGATTCACTTTGTTATACAGCAGCAACTAACGCAACAATGTAAAGCAATTATACTCCAATAACGATGTTAAAAAAAGAATTCTACCTAAATATTATTTTCTGCTGAGAACTCGGTGCCTGAGGCTGCCCTCTGTTAAAATGAAGATTAGCATGTATAAGAATGGAGTTAAAACACAGAAACTTCAAACTGAGGCTTTCTGGGCACTTTCCTGGAGGCCAGTCCAGTGGTTAAGAATCGGTCTTGCAACGCAAGGGACGCGGGTTCGAAAACTGGTCGGGGAACTAAGATCTCACATGCCACAGGGCAACGAAGCCCATGGGCCACAACTAGAGAGCCCGCATGCCGCAACTACAGAGCCCACATGCTCTGGAGCCCACGCACCACAACTAGAGAGCCCACGTACCACAACTAATGAGCCCACGCCCCCGCACGCCACAGCTAGAGTGAAGCCTGCGTACTGCAACGAAGAGCCTGTGCTGCACCAAAAGATCCCGCGTGCCGCAATTAAGACCAACGCAGCCAATAAACAAATAAATAAATAACCGAGGATAACTGCTAGGACAGGGAAATACGGTGGGAAAAGCATCAAATCTGGTCAAGGGTCCTGAAGGATGAAAGGAGGCGAAAGAATTTGACCCTAGGAGGGCAGGCTTAAAAGGGAGAGCCAAGGACGGGAGGCAGGTGGTGCAAGGAGAAATACCAGCAAAGCACGTGCATGCTCACACAAACAACAGGATACCGGAGACCTCCAGACACGAAGATGGGAAACAGAATGGTAAATCCAAACACTTCCTGCATTCCATGGGCTTCTGGGGCCTCCGAATGTTCTAGAGTTCTAAGGTGCTAGTGTTGAGATGTAATGAGATTTGACCACAACGTTTTAAAGGTAACAATGAAGCCGGGACAGCTGCTCCTTTGGCCTCCTGTTGGGCACCTCCTGCTGACCTGGTGTGCCTCGCCTGGCAGCCCGGCCAAGGCTGAACACACGAGTCCCAAGACCTCGCCACCATCTCCCTACCTGTACAGTCACCAGGACCTGCCAGGGTAGAGGGGTCCTCGCATCTCAGCAGACTGACACGAAGGGGAAAAGGGCATTTATCACCCGTCTTCCTCTCTCAACTTAAGCCCTGGACCAAGGCCAGGACGGAAGGATGGCAGGGTGAGGGAAAGGAGAGGGACTTCACAACTCTGTGACATTGTTTCTGTTGTGATGAAGAATGTCGCTGTTGTATCAGTAAACAAAGGATGTCGCAGCCATCAAGCCATCAGCCACTGCAGCTGTCCTGACTATGCACCCTGCAGGGTTTCAGGAGGAGGAAAGCAGGATACTGGCCCCAGATAGTTAAGGTGCATATCAAAGGAGTGACTTCATTGAGCCCAGGCTCTTGCATCTTCCCACACACAGAGAAGTGCTAAATTCATTAACTTAAGATGTCTGGTTTTCTTTAATGGACAGTAATCTTTTGATGTTTCAACTACCTGGTTTTTGTTGCAAAAACTCCTCCATATCCTGGCTCCTCCGCTAGTGCTTTGGAGCAGTCCCTTAGAGCTATCTGAGAGGCTGCCTCCCAGACTTATGTCCTCAGTTTTCTCCACCAAATAAAATATAATTCTCAACTTTCAGGTTGTGCATATTTTTTCGACAGTTGACACCACACATTGTTTTTTCAAAAAGCACAAATGAGAAACACCTCAAATTTAAGGCATCTTTTTTTGGGTCAGATTGCTGGTTCATTTTAGTGAACTATGTGTTTTTGAAACAGAATTCACATGGGGTACCTTATTCCCATTTTCCTTCCCATGATGCGGCGGAACCACAGTACCAATGAAACCAGCTTTTGTCCTCTGGCTCCTGAAGCTTCTCTGTTGGTCCGATTGCTTCTCAGTCCTCTTCTATTCTCGACCTTGAATTCTCTTCTATAACCACTTTCTCTGAGCTCTGAGCCCTACTCTCTCTCTCGTTTGTTTTCTAGATCCCTAAATGCTCTGCCTTTTCCTCAGTCAACAAAATTTATTAATAAAGTTATCCTGTTATAACTTTAATAACAGAGCGCCCCCTCTCCAGCAGCCATAAATTCCCAGCGCAACTCCTCTGCGCTCCATCACCGTGAAGACTGAATAGCTTTTACGACATCACTGTAGGAAACAGAAATGTTGCCGGGGAGTGCAGAAACAGAAAGACATAAAAGCTCTGGTCACAATCCTCTGAGCCAAACTCCCACTCCATCAGGCAAATGAAGTTTCTCTTGTGCCCCATGGGGACACTAAGATTACAATGGACATGGCTCTTACTCTTGATATTCTTTTTTTTTTTTGCGGTACGCGGGCCTCTCACTGTTGTGACCTCTCCCGTTGTGGAGCGCAGGCTCACCGGCCATGGCTCACGGGCCCAGCCGCTCCGCGGCATGTGGTATCTTCCCGGACCGGGGCACGAACCCGTGTCCCCTGCGTCGGCAGGCGGACTCTCAACCACTGCGCCACCAGGGAAGCCCTCTTGATATTCTTTATGGTATGTGCTGTCAACCTGTGCTCTGTGGCCACTGGTGACCCATAAAAAGCCTTTATTGATTCACTGAAGAAGTATGGAGTCCTTGCTGTTCATAAGCTCCACCCTCAGTTCCTTTGTACAAAAACACTGTTTATTTTCATTGCACATAACACCATCTGAAATTACATTTTTATCTTGGTTTATTCTGTCTCTCTCAACAAAATATACATTCCAGGAAAACAAGGAGTTCATCGGGTTTGCCTAGAACTGTATCCGTGGCGTCTCATAGACAGTAGGTGCTTAATAAATATTTTTTGGATGGATGGAGAGTAAGACAAAGGTTCTGTCAGGACTACTCATTCCACTCAAGGATTTTACAGATGGAACAGTTGATGTTTTATGCCCTCATGTTTATAATACAATTATGACGCAGTTTTCTCTTGCACATAGATCTTTTTCCCCCCATATTAGGCATCCTATCATTCCCGTCTCCACCACACAAGTACCTCTCTTCCATGCCTCTGTGAGGGGAATTTGGTCACACATGTTGGTGGCCAAGGTCCAAGGCATCGTAAGTACAGCTGGGCAATTTAACATGCTGGGAAAGTTTAAATACCGCTTTCCAAAGATTTCTAGGGCACCTAATTAAATTCAAACGTATTTAACGGCATTTACTCTACACCAAGAGTCCTGGTAAGCCTGGTAAGAAATAAGGAGCTTCAAACAGAATAGCATCATTTATTGGTTTATTGTATTGGGAGCCATAAGGGATTTTGTCTGACGGGAAAAGGGGGTTTCACAGATTTTTTAAAAAATGAAAACCATTTTTCTAGATAATACCTAAGCTCCTTTCATGTCTAACTTCCTACAGTTCTCCCATTTCCACTCAAAGATTCCAAGCTCTGCTTTCCCTATAACTTCTATACTTGTAAAATAGATCAATATATTTACCATGGAGCTCTGAATCTAATTTACATAAATCTGTATTTCTTTCAAAATGGGAATGTAACATTATACTATACTGATCCCATTCTTTCAAATCCTTTTTGATCTCTATAACAGATTTGTGAATTTTGTATGAGAGACTGTTTATCTCACATCCCCCAAATTGGCATTCAAGAAAGCTGTAATGCTGAGGTTTGTCCAAAATCTCACAGTACATTATGATTTAGCCAAGGCCAGATCTAATTCCTAACCTTGCCATCTTTGCCCTGGTTGAGGACGGCAAAATGGATGACCTTCCTCTCCAACCCACAGTAGGTACTACTAACGAACCACTGCCCTCCTTCCCACTGTGCCTAGAACCAACTTTATTTAGAAACCACTAGCAATCAGTGTCAGGTTGAAACGTGAGAGTTGAAGCCTATCTGCCTTCACTGCATTAACCAAATTCCCTGTGTAAATTAGGAAGCCTCTGGTGAAAAGCTATACAGAGTGAAAACTACTGCTTGCAGAAGAAGGAGGAATGTTGGAGGGATACAAGGAAGCTGAGCTAGTAGAACAAGAGATGAGGTGAATTTTGAATTTTACATTCTGTAGTTGCCTGAAAGTCGTAAGACCTGGGTTTAATTTTCCTCTGGTTGCTGTAGGAAGCAGGGACGAATCATTGTCACCAGCACAAAACACTCAACTGCTACGTGCCAATGGTTGTTAATTACACTCCTTGCTTCCGTTAGAGGTAAATGACGATTTCAACCTCTCCCTGGGTGACCAGTGTGTACATATTCCATCCCTAATCCCTCCATGAAAACATTTAAATGATGTTTTTTACAATCAACCCAGCTCTAAATGCGGCAGTTGTAGAGGTGATGCGCTAACTCTGAAGTAATAGCTTGCATAAACTCAAATGATCCTCAGTTATGGGAAAACAAATGTAGGTGCATCTCTTAGAATCTTTCTTTCTTTCTTGGGCGATTCATTCCTATTCTTAATTTTTTTTAAATGCCAAATAATAATAAAATTGATAACATACCTGAAGAGGTGAGTCATTTCACTTAAGATGTACTAATTGCATCTTTTGTATTTTCTCCCAATGAATAACTTTAAAAAGAGATGCTTCTTAAATTAGCACTTTAGCAGAAATAAAACCTATTTATTATTTGCTGGATAACTGGAACAAAAATAGAAATATGAGTGTGTCCAGACTGATGACATTCCCAGAATCCCAACCTAAATAACGGTTGCTGAGGTCATCTGTGGCTGAGAACACCTTCCTTTTGAGTCCTACAAAGACATCACCCCCCCATCCCCCCAAAAAGACTCTGTAAACTGGAAATAAACCATGTTCCCCTGCACTGGTTAATCTCTGTGCCTAAACTGAGCAGATGAGGCATCAGCGTGAGTCTACAACTTGACATCACTGAATCTTTTCCTGTTTAATTGTACTTTGAAAGCAGACTGTATTCTCAGGCACACGTGGCCACCTGGTGTTTGGGAATTTGCCCATCTTGTTTGATAGAGGTAATCCAACTTGGAGGTCACTCACTTCAGCTTTCATTATGTCCTCCTCCCCCCCCCCCCGATTATTCTTACTGTTATTGTTGCTGCTGTTGTTGGCTGCACCACGCGGCTTGTGGGATCTCAGTTCTCCGACCAGGGACTGAACCCAGGCTCCAGCAGTGAAAGCCTGGAGTCCTAACCACTAGGCCACCGGGGAACTCCCCCCACACCCCAGATTATTCTTGAAGGTACATGTCTGGTACATCGTGGGCATCAGCAGCCCTTGTACTTTGACTCCTCTGGCCAATCCCCTAACTCAAGTCTCTCCAACTGGTTCATAATAGCTACTATTGATTAAGCATTATAATATGCTTGGCACTATCCTAAGAGCATTATAGATGTCATCTCACAAAAACCTTAAGTCTGAGGGGAGGTGCTGAGGTCATCTCCATTTTACAAATGAGGAAACCAAGGCTGGGAGAGATGTAATAATTGTCACCCAGCTACTAAGTGGCAAAGCCTAGATTAAAAGCCAGGATCTAGAGCCTTTGCATCAGGTTCTATGCAACCTTGCCTCAAAGCCAATGACACCTCATTCAGACACCCAAGGAAAAATAGTAGATCCTGTCATAGTCCTTCATCCATCCATGTTGCTGTGCTGCACCAACAAAACATTTTAATATCAGGATCCAAAAACATCAAAGAGATGATTTTCTTACTATTACCAACAATGGCTTAAAAGTCAAATGTCTTGCACATTTTTATTCTCGTGACCCAGCAGATGAAATTCTTTTCTGTGTTTGGGGAATTCTCTCCTCCTTAAGCATCTTGTTAGGAGGCATTGCCTTAAACGTGATGCTTGCTTTCCCAGATTACCTTGAAGCTAGGGCATGGGACATGGCCTAGGCCCATCTGCCCAGGTAGTCCCATCCAGGACTTTGAAACAGCAGCAAGAGATGCAGGTAAGCTGAGACTGTGAAGAATCCTTTCTGAGGGCAAGTGATGGAGGAAAATTCCCCATTCCCAGGGGAAGCAGGGTCAGTAGTGTCCAGTGTGCTAGCAGCAACCATATATGCTGTGGTGTCCAGAGTCGGTGGCAGCACCTTTTGGGACCTCAGCAGTCTAGTTCTGTGGGCAGAATCTGTCTGCAACTCCAGCCTTGGTCCTGGCTGCCCAGTTCCCCAGCATTTCAGACCATCGTGGGGGGTTGTCCCATGTGCCTTCAGCACATTTCTTCTCTGCTTGTAGTCAGTTTCTGTTGCTCACTCTAAGTAGACCAGGAAGGCAGAAATCTAGAATCACCAAGGTCTCCATTCTCCACAATCCCTTGCCCATCACTTCACTAAACGGGGTGGGGGAGGAACGGAAGGATCGAATTTTATGTTAAAATCCAGACTCTGGAATTCTGCACTGATGCATGAGAATACCTATCTAGGACTAAAGGTCGACTGAAATAAATCATTTATACATGGCCACTGTAGCTAAATTTACCAGGCGTATGGATGCCCCAAATAGTTCAAGTTTCTTCTTAGAACCATGGAGATGGATCCCAGCAAAGACCTCGGGGTTTACAGAAATATGAAGTATCCTGGGGAACAGGATAATGTTTCTCCAGATTAAAGAGAAAATATTTGAGTAATACTAAACAAGGCAAGGAAATGTCCTAAGTGAAAAAGGCTTTTGCGGGGAAAAAAAAAATTCTTCAAAAATCAAGTGAATAAAAGCTGAAATACAGAGTGCATAAGTCCCTGTGCTTTACATTATGACTCTTGCACTTTCAAATCTGCTTGCCTTTGTGGAGAGCACTTTAAACATGCACATGCTACAAAATGATGCTGAAATGTTTTCTACCCCCAAACACTTACCCCTTGAAATTCCCAGCTGCTCATAACTGTGTTTCCAGTAAGATACCCACACATACTGTTTCATACAACTATGGGTCATCAAATGTTTTCTATGTGTTAAGCACTTTGCTAGGCCTAAGAACACAAATATGAATAGGACCCATCCTCGTCCCTAAGAACTCTTGGGCTAGTTCAGAAATGGCCTCATGAACAGATACTCTCAAGGCAGTGTGACAAGAGCTAACCAAGAGAAATACAAAGGGGCGACAGGCACTCTGATGATGGAGGAGCTGCCTGGGGAAACCTTCTAGGTTTCTAAGGCAAAATTTATTTACACAAAGCTCAAAAGGAAAAATAAAGTTGACTCAGTTTATAAGTCATTAACTTAGTCGTTTAACATGCTATGGGTGCCTACATCCATTTCCTCCATCCTACTAACATTCCAATTCCCCTTGGGGACTGACCTCTACACCACTGTGTATAACGAAGGGAGGGTAATTCCAAGTGCAAACCTCCCAAGACAGAAGCTAAAGTCACCAGAACCCTCCTCTCCTCACTCTCAAGAAACTCAGGAAGCAGACCTGTAGCCTGTGCTCAACCAGCTGGACCTTCTTCTGGGACTTTGAATCTGAAACATACTGCAGGGAGAGAAGGAAGAGTTGACGGAAAACCAACCCATAGACAAGCCAGGCTCTCACGGCCACAGAGCCATCTCTGTGGTTCCTGTTGCCCGGTCTTCCCCAGTTCTATTTGGTTCCTGCCCTTTCCAAAACCGAATCCTCCAGCCTGTCTTGTACTCTGAAAACCTCTGAGAGTTTCTCCATGTGGGATCCAGCTCCCATAACTTTCCATTAAATTCTCATTTGCTTAGGTAGCCAGGGCCTTTACAGCCAAGGATCCTTTGCAGCTGGACCTCTCATGGTCCCACCTCTCCTCCATCCAGGTCACATCTCCTTAGCAAAGACTACCAATCTGTTTTCCTTCCATTGCTACCTCCACACTCCTCTTATCACTTGGCTTGTCCCTCAAGTGTTCAGCAGCTCAGTTCCTCATGTGAAAATCTACAGCCTCAAACCCAAGCAGTTATTTTACACGGGGATTCTAGACCACGTCTGAGCACTGGTTCACGATAAGCCACGCAGACACCCTCCCAAGCCTTTGAAAACCATTAAATGTAATGTTACAGGGTTGGCCACACGTAGATTACTGAGCTGGAAAATGATGTTAGACCTCAAGTATCCTTGCTTCCGTTTTATGAGTAATTAAGCCAAAAGCACTGCCAGGGCTTAAGGAATCAATTAAACTGAATGTATGGAATAGAGTGTCCATCTCCACAACTTGTTCAGGAAGGTGTTGAGGGCTTACTGTCCAGAGTGGCTGCTCGAGCTTCATGCTTAGTCTTCATGCACACAACAAATGGCTAACAGTGGAGAGTTATTGTTGAGAATAATAAGCAGCTACTAATACTATTTCTCAAGTGTTCCAAAAGGGCAGGAGCCAAATCTACTTTGTTCATTTTGCCAAATCTTCAAAGCCTAACACATTCGAGCAAACGCTCACTATGTATTTTTTTGAATCAATGAATATCAGGCATAGGGCTAAGCACTTTATCGACATTATCTCATTTAATCCTCTCAACACTCTGGTAGGTATTATTCTCTGTCTATAGCAGATGTGACATTGGAGGCTCTGAGAGGTTAAGCAACTAGGAAGTAACGGAGTTAGGACTTGCATCCCAGCTCAAGCAATTCCAAGGCTTATGTACTTTAAGTACCATGCGGCGCTGCTATGCCCTACACTGTCTAAGCACCACAGCTGGTGAGCCCACGGCCCAGTGGGGGAGGCAGACATGGACAGAACTATTCCTGCAGGCAACTAAGCAGGGTTAAAGAATGAACCACAGGCGACATCCACCTGCCCAGTGCGACAACTTTAGTGAGAAGTCCCACCTGACTGTCTACTGCAACCACCTCTTCACTGATTTCCACTTTCCAGATGTGTTCACGTAATATTCATTCATCATGCTGCTGGAAATGGGATATTCCTACCATACCATTCGGTCATTTCGTTCTCCGACCTAACACTTTCCATGGTTTTGCCACTGCCCATAGGATAGAATCAAAAGCCTCGCTACTCACAGTGTGCTCCATGGAATAGCAGCATCACTATCACCTGGGAACCTGCTAGAAATGCAGAATCTCAGGTTCCACCCCAGACCTTCTGAATCCAAATATGCATTTTAACAAGATAGCCAGGTGATTCATAAGCGCATTAAAGTCTGAGAAGCAGGGATCTAAAGTCTTTAACAAGCTCTTCAAGGTTACATGACCTGGCTATCTCTATAGCCAAATTTCCAGTCTCTTTCACACCTTCCACGCCAGGCACTGAATATCTTCCCGTTCCTTGCACATGCCAACTCTCTCTGTGCTCCAGTAATTCACACTTGCTATTTCTGCCCTTCTAGCCTACCCTCCTTTTGCCTAGGAGGCAACATCTTCCTCCTTCCTTCAGCCTTAGCTTAAACATCACTCTTCTCCAGAAGCCATCCTTGCCCATCATCTCTGCCCCCAGCCCTATGTTAGACGACGCTGCTATGCATGTTCATAGCCCAAGACCATACCCATTTGCAGTTGTATGCTAAACTGTATCTCTCTCAAACAAAACAAAGAAAGGGACTTGGTTTGTCTTGTTCTCATTATATCCCTAGCTATTAGAGCAGCGCCTGGCACAAAATACTTAATTAAACCAATCACTCTATTAAAAAACAATGTTCAACTTCCCAACTGTACTGTCTTCCAGCCCACATTTCTGCCGCTAACCACGCCCCTAAATTGAAAAAAATGCATGACACCTACTTATACAGCATTTCTCTCCATACTGACTTTTGTGAGGAATCAGTAGTAGAGGTGACAGACAGCTGATGCCAACACACATACCCATACATGCTCACCTACATGAAACAGCACCAATTATTCATCCAGATAAAGGGAGAAGGAATTTATACACTTGAGTCAAAAGGGGTAGGTGAAGGAGCATTAGAAACGAAAATGAAGTCTCTGCAATATGTGCTGACTCATGAAGCTATTGTGGGAAGACCTACGAAGCTTCAAGAAGTAAGGGATAGGAAGGTAAGAAAATATTTAACAGACAGGGTACCAAAAAAAAAAAAAAAAAGTGTTAAGAGTTTTCCAGTGCCATCTGTCTCTAATTTTCTTAAGAGCTCAGTTGGACTCTGAGGAATAAGTGACAAACTAAAGAATTTTTTTTAGACTTGTGACAAAACTCAGCCAGAGAGAGGCTGGATTAAAATGGAAGGGTAAGGAAGTTCTTCATATCCATGGTGACAGTCTAAATTATCTCTTTTTCCTAATTCCAATAAGGCCCTGTCTTTATACCATCTTGCATAAGTCTATACATGAATTAACATAAAGTTACTGACATATTCATATAACAGAAAATAAAATTAAATTGGATTGTCATCAAATCCCCTAGGGGGCTTCCCTGGTGGCGCAGTGGTTGGGACTCCGCCTGCCGATGCAGGGGACACGGGTTTGTGCCCCGGTCCGGGAAGATCCCACATGCCGCGGAGCGGCTGGGCCCGTGAGCCATGGCTGCTGAGCCTGCGCGTCCAGAGCCTGTGCTCCGCAAGGGGAGAGGCCACAACAGTGAGAGGCCCGCATACTGCAAAAAAGAAAAAAGAAATCCCCGAGGAAGGGTTACCAAGGTAGTGTGAAAGAAGAGACACTAAGTTCAAAACTTACAAAGATTTTTACTTTCAGCAACTTCCAAGACATCAGCCCATGCTTTCAGGCTCCAAATCTGATACTGTCTCCCCTCAGCTCTGGGAGGGATGATAAGCATGTGGCCGGCATACTGCAAGTCCTTCTTCCTTGTTTGCACGTCAGGTGCCACTGGTGATCTTGTCACTATCACTAGGATGTAACTTCTAAAAGCCTGTCCACACCATGCTCCAGGCAGCCACCATAAATTGATCAGGACCAACATCCAAAATGAACCTTCTTTGCCTTTGCTCATTTAGAGCATGAGAGCTTTCTTAAAGCTGATTTTCTCCCTTCTTCCCATGTAGCTCAACATTTCGCTCAACTCCCATGATCCATCAATTAAAGATTTTGATTTGAATCAAAGTATACTTTCCAAGCACATCTTGAACACAAAGGTCTTCCTTGAATCAAATCAAATGTTAATCCATGTAATGCCTTTCTTTTTATCATGCTTTTAACTTTTTCAAACGCATTCTAAATTACATTCCTATTTCATTCTCAGAAAATCCCTGTGAGCTAGGTTAAGCAAGTAGTATTAACTCCAAGAGAAGTGAGGCCCAGGGAGTTGAAATGAATCACAGAAAATAAAACCCAGTGAATTGGAGGAAAAACTGCGTTGAACATCCATGCCACCTAGCTGCCACTCCACACCATACGACTCCACAATGCTTTGGAGGATGCTTCCTCCCATCAGCTTACTTTTTTCCACTTGAGCTCTACACACACGCGCACGCACACACACACGTGCGCACACACACATGCACTCATACTTATCCACAAACTTATGCAGGCAGGGACACATACATGCACACAGAGAAATCTGCACACAAAAAGATACCTGCACAGAAAGGGATATACCCACAAACACAGAGAGAGATACACACGTGCCCAGAGAGAGAGACATACACGGAGAGATACAGAGGCATACACTCAGAAAGACACAGAAAGAGACACACAGAGAGACACAAAGGGATGCACACAGATAAACACATATGGACAGACACACAAAGAGACACACAGGGACATATGCACACACAGAGACACATGCATAGAGGGACACACACAAACAGAGGTAGATGTACACACACACTTCACTTTCTAACAACTTTCATTTCATCAGCCCAGGGTGGAAAATCTATTTTTCTGTGGGACTTTACCAGTGTGAATCATGGTAAACATCCCAGCCCCTGACTTTGTCCCATAAAGAACAGGCCTCCCTCTGTGAGCTCAGTGATAAGAGCATGTTAGATGGGAGATTACGGCTCTTAACAGAATTGGCATGTGGCGATCTATACAGCACTCATCCACTTACTAATCAATCATTCATAACCTAGCTTGTGTTGAGATATTCTCAGAGGCTGTTACACTTATTATGAGGAATCAGGGATGCATTGTAGCTGTCACATTGGGTTCTGATGACCCTATCTGGGGGCCGAATCCCGAATCCCTACCGTAACTGTCACATTTGCTTTAAGAACACTCTCTTTGTACCATCATCTGATTTCCCAAGAACAGAAGCATTTGATCTTGGTGTTAAAAATTATAATGGATCTTTGTAGAGAGGTAAGGGGAGAGAAGGACCAAAGAGAAGAGTGAGAAAGTGTAAGAGCAATAAAGAATTCAAACTCTGTGGTAAGAGTAATAAAGAATTTAGGCTGTGGAAAGAATGAAAGCCATATTTATCTTCTTTCTTCAACATGTCCTAATTAGACCAGACTCTCCTTGTGGAAAATTAATGCAGACACTGTTGGCCATCTACCCAAATCCATTCTCTCTTGAGCCTATTCCATGATGGCAGAGTCCCAGGTTGAAGAGTATTTGCCTGCCTTCGTGAGACGTTATATTCAAGGAAAGCCATCCTGTCTTTAGCCCAAGACGAGTGTATCTCGATTAGGCTAAGCTGAGTACGGTTAACTACATTCTTCCTGAAAGTTAAGAAAAATGAAAAGGCAGAGGAGCTACTCTCAGTTAAAAGAACAAGAGGAAACACCTGAAAAAATAAATAATGCAACAAACAATCTATAAGACAAAAAATTTTAAATGTTGATTATAAAAATGCTAGCTGAATTAGGGAAGTGAACTGACCTAAACACAGTTCATTTTAACAAAGAACTAGAAAATGTATTAAGAAGACCCAATCAAAACTAGATAATTCAATATCTGAGATAAAAAGCACTCTAGAAGCAATAAGTAACAGACTAAATGACACAGAAGGACGCACAATGATCTGGAAGATAGAATAATGGAAATCACCCAATCAGAATAGCAGATAGAAAGACAAATGAAGAAAACAAAAGCAACATATGAGATCTATGGGATAACATTAAAAGTGCCAACATGCACATCATAGGGGTGAGAAGGATATCAAAAACATATTTGAAGAAATTAGGGCTAAAAACTTCGAAAACCTAAAGAAGGAAACAGATACCAGATAAAGGAAGCACAGAGCTTCCCAAACAAGATGAACCCAAACAGACCCACCGCAAGACATATCATAATTAAAATGACAAAAGCTAAAGCTAAAGAGAGGATTCTGAAGACAGCAAGAGAAAAACAAAGAGTCATATACACGGGGATCCCCATAAGGCTATCAGCTGATTTCTCGGCAGAAACTTTGCAGGCTAGAAGGGAGTGGCATGATATACTCAAAGGGCTGAAAGGAGAAACCTGCAACTTAAGATACTCTACCCAGCAAGATTATCATTTAGAATAAAAGGAGAGATAAAGAACTTCTCAGACAAGCAAAGAATTCATCAATACTAAATCTACACTAGTGGCATGGACATATATACACTACCAAATGTAAAATAGATAGCTAGTGGGAAGCAGCTGCATAGCACAGGGAGATCAGCTCGGTGCTTTGTGACCAGGTAGAAGGGTGGGATAGGGAGGGTGGGAGGGAAGGAGACACAAGAGGGAAGAGATATGGGGATATATGTACATGTATAACTGATTCACTCTGTTATAAAGCAGAAAGTAACATACCATTGTAAAGCAATTATACTCCAATAAAGATGTTAAAAAAAAGAAAGAAATGTTGAAGGGCCTTCTCTAAACAGAAAAGAAGTAATAAGAATCTACAGGAAAGGGAAAATCCCAATAAGAAAGGCAAATATATAGTAAGTTGAAGAAAACGTAAATAAGCCAGTACGTAGCTTAAAAAATAAAAAATTGTAAAAGCAAATATAACTACAACAAATAGTAAAGGGATAAGCATTAAGATGTAAAATATGGGGCTTCCCTGGTGGTGCAGTGGTTGAGAGTCCACCTGCCGATGCAGGGGACACAGGTTCGTGCCCTGGTCCGGGAAGATCCCACATGCCGCGGAGCGGCTGGGCCCGTGAGCCATGGCCACTGAGCCTGCGCGTCCGGAGCCTGTGCTCCGCAACGGGAGAGGCCACAGCAGTGAGAGGCCCGCATACCACACAAAAAAAAAACATCATGGTACTGGCACAGAAAACAGATACATAGATCAGAGGAACAAACTAGACAGCCCAGAAATAAACCCTAACACCTATGGTCAATTAATCTATGACAAAGGAGGTAAGAATACACAATAGAGAAAAGACAGTCTCTTCAATAAGTGGTGCTGGGAAACCTGGACAGTCACATGTAAAACAATAAGATTTGAACATTCCCTCACACCATATACAAAAATAAACTCAAAATGGTATAAAGACCCAAATATAAGAACAGAAACCATAAAAGTCCTAGAAGGTAACATAGGCAGAACACTCTTTGACATAAATCATAGCAATATTTTCTTGGATCACTCTAAGGCAAAACGAATAAAAGCAAAAATAAACAAATGGGACCTAATCAAACTTACAAGCTTTTGCACAGCAAAGAAAACCACTGACAAAATAAAATGACAACTTACAGAATGGGAGAAGATACTTGCAAATTATGTGACCAACAGGAGTTAATATCCAAAATATACAAACGGCTCATACAACTCAACATCACAAAAAAAACAGCCCAATCAAAAAATGGGCAGAAGACCTGAATAGACATTCCAAAGAAGACCTACAGATGGCTAACAGGCACATGAAAATATGTTCAGTGTTACTAATTATTAGAGAAGTGCAAATAAAAACAACAATAAGATATCACCTCATACTTGTCAGAATGACCATCATCAAAAAGTCTACAAATAACAAATGGAGAGGATGTGGAGAACACGGAACCTTTGCGCACTGTTGGCGGGAATGCAATTGGTGCAGCCACTGTGGAAAACAGTATGTAGTTGCCTCAAAAAAATTAAAAATAGAGCTACCATAGGATCCAACAATCCCATTCCTGGGCCTATATCTGGAAAAAAATCATAATTAGAAAAGATACACGCACCCCAGTGTTCATTGCACCACTATTTACAATAGCCAAGACATGGAAGCAACCTAAATATCCATCAACAGATGAACAAAGAAGATGTGGTACATACATATATAATGGAATATTACTCAGTCATAAAAAAGAATGAAATAATGCCATTTGCAGCAACATGGATGGACCTAGAGAGTATCACACTAAGTGAAGTAAGTCAGACAGAGAAAGACAAATATCATATATCACTTATATGTGGAATCTAAAAACATGATACAAATGAACTAATTCACAAAACAGAAACAGACTCACAGACTTAGAAAACAAACTTATAGTTACCAAAGAGGAAAGGAGGCGGGAGGATAAATTAGGAGTTTGGGATTAACATACACACACTACTATGTATGAAATAGATAATCAACAAGGACCTACTGTACAGCACAGGGAACTCTATTCAATACTCTGTAATAAGCTATATGGGAAAAGAATGTGAAAAAGAATAGGTACATGTACATGTATAACGGAATCACTTTGCTGTACTAACACAACATTGTAAATCAGCTATAATATAAAATAGATTTTTAAAAAAATAAAGTGATATTAAACTAGAAAACACATATGGATCTGTGGACTTCTGGCAAAAACCCACTGCCCAGGGTGTTCTGTCAGGCAGAGAGGGATTCATAGGACTAAGATTCTTTCGTAAATCGGACAATAATCCTATGGCAGTATAAACGTTGACACTTTCCCTCTTGTTAGCACCTTGATAATAGTTCATTTTATGTATCTGGGTTTCTAAAACCTACTTTATCATCATATCTGCTATACCATATAGCAGGGTCTTCCATATAACAGGCATTTAATAAATAGATGTCCAACCAATGAATGGTATCTCCAGTATCATCAACATATGGCAATTATTTTCTGATGGCTACTAAAGAAGCCTAAGTCCTGAGTCACAAGTGTCAGGGCCAATATCTAAACGTGAACTTCTCAATTATCTCTGCCTTTCCCATTGCACATCTTCAAGCTCTTTTTTTTTTTTTTTTTTTGCAGTACGCGGGCCTCTCACCGTTGTGGCCTCTCCCGTTGCGGAGCACAGGCTCCGGACACACAGGCTCAGCGGCCATGGCTCACGGGCCCAGCCGCTCCGCGGCATGTGGGATCTTCCCGGACCGGGGCACGAACCCGTGTCCCCTGCATCGGCAGGCGGACTCTCAACCACTGCGCCACCAGGGAAGCCCATCTTCAAGCTCTTCACGCCATGTTTCCAGTGACATCAGCCACATCTCCTGAGTCTACACAGCCTTGGCAGAGCCCACCACCGTAAATCAGTCTCCAGAGCTAGATTCAAGAGGATACATTTAAGTCACAAAAGAACGCGGGTCAGGACTTCCCTGGTGGCGCAGTGGTTAAGAATCTGCCTGCCAATGCAGGGCACGTGGGTTCGAGCCCTGGTCCAGGAAGATCCCACATGCCGTGGAGCAACTAAGCCCATGTGCCACAACTACTAAGCCTGTGCTCTAGAGGCCGTGAGCCACAACTAATGACCCCATGTGCCACAACTACTGAAGCCTGCATGCCTAGAGCCCATACTCTGCAACAAGAGAAGCCACCACAATGAGAAGCCCGCGCACCACAACGAAGAGTAGCTCCCGCTTGCCACAACTAGAGAAAGCCCACGCACAGCAACGAAGACCCAATGCAGCCAAAAATAAATAAAATATTTTTAAAAAAGAATGCAGGTCAGAGTTGTAATTATGATCAGTGAAGTACACTTCAGTGTGTTATGCATAATTAAGTGACTGTAGGGCTGCTCACTGTATATCAGCTCAAAAAACATCTCTTTCTGTATGGGAATAAAAATGAGACATGAGGAGATTGTTGTATCTAGTGAATACTTGACTTTGAAATAACTACCATTTCCATACCCTGGTAATGTAGACTGAACCTGCCCACCTGTTGCCTTTGCCCTTGACAAGTTCAAGGTATTAGAACTACTAAGGTCATAAACCACTCAGAGGGTCTAAGACTATGGCCTGGTCAGAACTCACACTGTCAGACTTGCTTAAAATCCAAAGGGGATTGAAAAAGAAGATCTTGCTTTTTCTCTGGAAAGTTCCCAATGCTTAAAACAATTTAGAACACGCCTGCAACAAACAATGGATTTCCACCCAAGCTTTATCTCATACACACCTAGTTTACTTACTGCCTATTAATTTTCCTCAGCAGGGCCCCACACATCTCCACCCCTTGACCAGAACTGAAGAAATTCTCACACCATCGGTTCAGTCAGCTGCATGGGGACGAAGAAATATTATCCTACTCTGCTTAAAACGCTGGCTTAGACAGAGTGGAAACAGTCAGCGAGCCTCGTTTTCTTAATTGCATATTTGATTGAATGTTATTAAAAGAATTGTTGAAGTTATGAAATTCCATGCTCATATGAGGTTTAGGATGGGGTGGCTAAGGACACATAAAAAGAGGTACACTGATTCTTCTTTTCTTAGTAATAACAATTAACACTCAGATACTGCTTTTCATCTCCACCCCTCTTTACAAACATTAACTGTATAATTTCACTAAATTAACTGCAAAGAGAGAGTCAGAAATGGCCCTATAATTGTGCAGTCACTTTGGAGCATTAATTGTCTCTTAAAATGACATACGACACCCTAGAGTCTATGTTTTAACCTGGTTTAAAGGAAGGTAAGAAAGGAGGGAAGGAGGAAAAAAGATCATATTCTAAAATAACAGAGATCTCAGAAGCCTACCTAGGATTCTAGGGAAATATCCTGTGGATTTAGAAAGTGGAATTGAAATACTTGTGAGCTGAATGACATACCTCAATTTTGAAAAGTATTGTTATGCTTAGCATATTACAGTTTGTATTAAAAACAAAAACAAAACAGGAAAGGTTCCAAATCCCTCCTAGCAGAGAAAAAGTTCCTCCAAATTAAAAAAATATATTTTGAACATAGTGAGTATACAAATTTAACATAAACAAAAGGCATACTATCTGTTGTCACTGTTGGTAATAATTTTACAGCTCACCACTACCTTGAGTCATTTTCTTGGGAAAGACTCTCTAAATAATGAAAATAGCTATCAGTTGTTAAATATATACTACATGTGAGGCATCATGCTAAGTACTTCAAAAACACTGATTCCGGGACTTCTCTGGTGGCACAGTGGTTAAGAATCCACCTGCCAATGCAGGGGACACAGGTTCGAGCCCTGGTCCGGGAAGATCCCACATGCCGCAGAGCAACTAAGTCCATGCACCACAACTACTGAGCCTGCGCTCTAGAGCCCGCGAGCCACAACTACTGAGCCAATGTGCCACAACTACTGAAGCCCGCGTACCTAGAGCCCATGCTCTGCAACAAGAGAAGCCACCGCAATGAGAAGGCTGTGCACCGCAACAAAGAGCAGCCACTGCTCGTAGCAACTAGAAAAAAGCCCGCGCGCAGCAACGAAGACCCAACGCAGCCAAAAGTAAATAAATAATTGATTAATTTTTTAAAGAAACGACACTGATTCAACTCAGTTTCCCTAGCCTGCAAAGTGAAGGAATTATCTAGAGCAGGAATCAGCAAACTACAGCCCATTGTCTAAATACAAACACTGTTTTTGTGAATGATGCTTTATTGGAACATACCCATGCCCATTCATTTACAAATTGTCTGTGACTGCTTTCCCACTCCCAGGGTAGAGCTGATTAATTGTGACAAAACCCACATGACCCACGAAGCTTAAAATATTTATGATCAGTTCTTTTAGAGAAAAAGTATGACATCCTCTGATCTAGAAGATGACCTCAAGGGACCTTCAAATACTAACATCCTATGCCTCTGACTCCGAGTGTTGAGATTAGCTGCATCAACAAGCAAAAACAGTATATTGGCCTCTATTTGCCTATGTGTTGTTACGTAGGCTTCTATATCTTGTTAGTTCTTTAGGAAAATATTCTTCATGTTTCTAATTCTAAAATAATTCACCTATCAGCCCATTGTTGAGAGCTAACAACTTGAGTTAATTCAAATTTAAACCATATACTGTCGATAACACCCACATCAAGTATTAAAAAGTGTATTTATAGGACTCTAATAAACTACACTAATAAAAATCAAATTCTGTCACCTCTTCCCTCACTGTCTCAGTTCATTGCTTCTTCTCCATTTTCTCTGCCGTCATCATTGCCTGTTGCCACTTCACCTGATACTTGAACTGCCGCTTGATTGACCACCATTCAGCCCAACCCTACGCATAAAGCAGGGTTCCACCCACCTGAAAACCAAGACTCACCTTTTGGAAGAATCGGTGCTAGGGATGTAAGAACGTCTCTTAAATGTTTTCATTGAATGTCCAGAATTAGAAACAATGAAGAGCTACCCCATTTTTTTCATATCCTCTCATATTCATGGTTAAGTTTCACACGGGGTCCAAGAGGTGAAAATTTGATAGAATGCATGATTGGGATGGGAATTTACAAGGCTTTAAACATTCTTTGTCACTATAGCTATTTTAGAAAGGCCTGGGAATGCCTCAGTTTCACACATAATTTGATTTCCTGCACAAGCTTGGGTTCTCAAAGAAAAATCACTCTGAAACAGAGCCATGGTGTAGAGAGGACATGAGGACACTGTGCTACAGAAGGCTGGCAAGTTACAGTTTCAGCATGGACGCGGCACAGTCTCAAGGATGTATTTTTCACCTCAGTAAAAATCAGGTGCTAGATTTTAGTATTGTTTATGAGAACTTTTTTTTTCTATTTACCCTAAAATACTAATTGTTCCTTCAATTGATTGAATCACTAACTTTTCTATCCAATTTATTAATAATAGCCTTCATTGGGTTCACTCTAACATGCTTTAGGGCTGACCCAGTAATCATCTAGATTTGGTTATTATTACAGTTTAAGCGTTATTTTAAAAAGTAAAACTACCGTCTTTATCTCTTTAAGTAACAACTTTTGAGAATATCATCAAAATACCATTTAAATACCACCTTTATCCATCCACGTAGAAGACTGACATTAGAAAGAAAAAAAGACTATAAAACATTAAAGTTTTACATGGAATTAGAATGATTTTATTCTATACTCTTTCTTATACTAATTCTGTGCTAAATCTTCCTGAGTCTCCAGAAGTAGGCAACTGAACTGAGATACTTTCTTTAATGTATTACAGTAGTTACAGCCTCTGACACACTGCTCATGTTTATCTTTTTTTGTTGTGTTTGCTCCATCTAATTGTGTTTAGCTCTTTGTGATTTCTTATAGTTCACTGACCTTCTTTAAGGGGAGTTTTCTGAGTTTTTTGTCAATTCATAGGTACCCATTTCTCTGTGGTCAGTTACTGTGCGCTTATTAGTTGCCTTTGGTGGTGTCATGATTCTCTGATTGTTCGTGAACCTTACATCTTTGCTTTGGTGTCTGTTCATCTGAAGAAGTGATCACCTCTTTCAGTCTTTACAGGTTTGCTAAGGCAAGGAAATCCAGTCAAGTAGGAGGTTCAAGAAGGATCACTGGTAGCATCTTTGGGTGAAGAGGCCTTCTTGTCAGGGTCTCTGACTGGGCGGGGCCACTGCCCACGCTCTCAGGCCAGGGGGGGCCACTGGCTGGATTTTAGAGTTGAGCAAGTCTGTTGGCTGGGCTCCAGTCAGGCAGTAGTGCTGACTGGGCTTTGCAGTTAGGCAGGACCTCTGGCTGGGCCCCCCAGTTGGGCAGTGCCACTGGCTGGACTCTGCAGTCACATGGGGTTACAGGCTCAGCTCTACAATCAAGTGGGGTGATGTCTGGGCTCCTCAATTGCCTTTCATCAGCAGGGCCACAGGCTGCGCCCCTTGGCTGGATGGTGGCACTGGTTGGACTCTGTGACTGGGTGGGGCTGCACGCTGGGCTCTGCAATCACCCTTGGTTGGGTGAGACCATAGGCTGTACGCCCTTGCTATGTGGTAGTAGTAGCTGAATTCTGTTTTCAGGTGGGACCTCAGGTTGTGCTCCTTTGTCAGGTAGGGCCATAGGCTGAGCTCCACAGTTTAGCAGGGTTGCTGGCTTAGCTCTCTGCTAAGTTAGGGCCACATGCTGGCTGAGAACCCCTACGGCCATGCTGCCTGGCCAGATGGAGCCACTGGCTTGGCTTCACAAGTGAGCAAAGCCACTGACTGGGCTTCTGTTCAGGTGAAGTCACCAGCAGGGAGGAGGTGCCACCACCAAGATCTGAGCGTGGGTCACTATCAGCTCAGCTTCCCTTTTCTCCTACCTGATCCTAGGTGGTCTGGCCTTGCAGTCCCCCAGTGTTTCTTGTCAGGCAAGAAACACTGGGCAAGCTGGATGCCTGTCTCAGGCTCTCTTTCCCCCACTGCAGAAACTGTGGGTGCAGGGAAACCCTCTCAGTGTAGCACTGTGTCGACCTGGCATAGGGGCAACTGGTCAAAGTGAAACTGCTCCTTACCCTTTTAATGCAGCTTTTCTCAGTTTTTTCCTCCAAGGGGGTGTTTCAGCCTCTGTGATTTTTCACAAAGGCATTCTTGTTGTGAATAGCTGCTATTCCTTATTTTTGTGACGGGAACTAGAGCGGGGAACCTCCTATTCTGCCATCTTGCTGATGTCACTCCCAAGTTTATCTGCTATAAAATGTTACTGGAGAGACCTACATGCTTCTTGTACTGCATGGTTTCTCATCTTTCCCCTGAAACATATGTAGAATCTATACCACTTTCATAAGTTCTTATACTCTAATAAGTAGACTCCTTTCAGAAGCAGGTAGGCTCCAAGCAATACCCTGTGTGTCAACATCAATCTGAAGGCCAAAAGCTCACAAAAGACACTGGAAAAGGTGAACACCTCTGCATCAATGGCAAGTACAGCTCTTTCCAGTTAAAACCCCATGTTGTTCTGATAATGGAAAGAGATTGAAACCAGGAGGACACTGATAAAAGGCACAGTAGGAAGAGGGAATCTTGTTCTTTTTTTTTTTATGTAAACCCTGTTTAGAATGTAATCATAAGAACTAGTTTGCTGAAGTATCGATTGCTCTGCTTTATGCTTTACATACATTATCTCATTTAATCCTCTTAAGAGCCTTAGGAGCTGGGAACTATCATCTCCATATTTACACATGAGGGAACCCAGATGAAGCACGGCAAGAGATGGAGAACGAGCATTCAACGGGGTCTGGATGATTCTTTAAACTGGGCTTGAGACTCTCTTAGTTTTGACACTCATGACATGTCCTAGATGTCGAAGTTCAATAAAGCGTAAAATGCAAAAAGTCAGACCAGTGTTTGTCCTTTTTATGTTCCTCCAGAACCCTAAAGCCTTCTATTGAAAATGGGGTCCTGGGACAGGTGAAAATACATATTTTACTAGAAAGTGAGTAATCTACTGATATTTGACTTTTAAAAGTTAGCAGAGATCAGAGACAAGCATGTAACACATTTCTCTTGTCCCTTCTCCATGTGTGTTAGATTTCCTAGGTCACAGCCACACCAACCTTTAGGAACATGTGTGTAGGCCAAATTCACACAGACCGCACTAAGCTATCTTCCTGACATAGGCCTTGAGGGATGTGGTAAAGGCAAAGAGAGCAGAGTTTCTGGGCCTTTGGTTATGCAAAGAAGACTCAGAGCCAAGTTTGGAAGCATAATAATTGCTCTGCGTAATAAAGTGAAAGGAATTTTTTTTTTTTAGAGAGTAGTGACTTGTAAGAGACAAGGAGGATGAATCACTGTGGGTACATGTTGCTTACGGAATATTCTTAAGGAAGAGGAATGTCTAATATTCACATATAAATCATAAATAGTACTGCAATATTAAATTTCCCCACCTCCCTAATTCTTCAGGAAAGTTAGCTTGAGTCCACTAAACCACTAAATCACTCTCCCTTCCTTGGAAAAAAGTAAGTGAAGGGATAGGAAGAAAGAACAGAAACAGCCTTCTTCATTCTTTCAGAAGAGTGGAACTTCCTGTTTTATAGGCTAGAAGAAATGCAGGAAGAGGATGAGAATCGTGTCACATGGAAGCAAGGGAAGAAAAACACCCTGGCCATCAGTTTAAAAAGCTTGCAAACCCATGCCACTGTTTTTTTCATGCCTATACAGGAAATTACTGCCTATAGAAAAAGTGAAGAAATGTGTTCCTGGAACTTATTTGAACCAGACCGGCCAGTCCCCAGCTCTGACCTTATTCTACCATTTATCTCCCTGAGAGGGCCCAGAGAGCAAGGAACTCAGCTAGTAGACACCAGAGTTAAACTCTAGTGAACTTTTCAGTCCACATTTTCCACACGCCCACCTTCCTAAGCTGATTTCGCATCAGGATTCATGCAGAGCTCATTTCTTTTTTTTTTTTCCAATTCCAGAATTTATTAACTGTACAATTGTTTAATTCCTGAACCCATCTGGGACTCAGTTTTATAGCTTGCAATTGGGAAGGGCTTTTTTTCTTTAACATCTTTATTGGAGTAAAATTGTTTTACAATGGTGTGTTAGTTTCTGCTTTATAACAAAGTGAATCAGCTATACGTATACATATATCCCCATATCTCTTCCCTCTTGCTTCTCCCTCCCACCCTCCCTATCCCAACCCTCTAGGTGGTTGCAAAGCACCGAGCTGATCTCCCTGTGCTATGCGGCTGCTTCCCACTAGCCATCTATTTTACATCTGGTAGTGTGTATATGTCCATGCCACTCTCACTTCGTCCCAACTTACCCAGAGCTCAATTCTTTTGAACTTACTTACAAGTTCTATCATTATACTTGCCCACATTATGCAAGCAGTTTGCAATCTCCCCTAATTCTCCGGCTTTAATTATATAATTGAACAAGCCCAAAACTCATTTTTCCCAGGAAACATTAAACATTACCATCTTAATGAAATTCTTAATGACATGCTCCACTATGCATGCCAATGACCGGTAGTAGCTGGGCCCCTAGCTTATCACTGGGCAAGGCAATTGGACAAATGCTCTTTCGTCAGTCACCAGGAATGGCAACCCTCACCCCACACTTTTGACTGGAATGATAATTCCACAAGACCGGAAGATGGGTCACTGCAAGATGCATGGATATAATTAAGATCGGAGAGAAAGAGTTTAAATGAAGTAGGAATTGATCTTAACCTATACAAATCAAAACTTATTTTCAAAGCTGAATGAGCTCACTTAAACTTTTCTTGCCAATTAAAAAAAAAAAGTTAGCAACTGTCCTTCTTTTCTCCAGAAACTAGAGGTCTGAGAGATAAACAGCTCGCTTCTCAACTAACTTTTCAGGACTGAAGACAGGAAATGGTCAAAATATAAGAAACTTAGGGGACTTCTGAAATTTTCAGCATAGTTCATGGGTGACTCTTCAATTGTCTATTCTTTCCCAACTGCATTTTTCAAATGCCCTTGTTGCATAAATCTCAGATCTTATATACACCACACACTGTCAAAGGCCAAAGTGAATGGCTGCCAAAAGCTAAAATGGAAGGAAAGCAAACCTGTTCACACATTTGTTCAAATAGCATGGACATCAATGTCCCGTGCCAAGTAAATACCAAATTAAAGTACTTAATAATAGCCACTATTTATATAACAAATTCCCAGTCCCCAAACCTTGTCAGATCTTTGCATTGCCAGAAACATGTCAAGATGCCAAAACATTTACGGTACTTTAGAGAAATTAATTGCTACATATATCACAGTACCTAACTGAGTAACTATTATTTCTCATCCTCTCAAGTTCTTCTGTTTTTCTACAAAAGGAACTAAAGGCAATGGAAAATTATGTTTGTAAAGTTTTTAGCAGCTTTGTTGGAATATAATTCATCTATCATGTAATTCACCCACTTAAAGTATAGAATTCAATGGTTTGGGGTATATTACATAATTAATTTTTTAATTGTGGAAAAATATATCTATCATAAAATTTGCCATTTTTTTAAACTTTTTTAAGTATAAATTTATTTACTTTTGGCTGTGTTGGGTCTTCGTTGCTGTGTGCGGGCTTTCTCTAGTTGCAGTGAGCAGGGGCTACTCTTCATTGCGGTGCGCAGGCTTCTCATTGCAGTGGCTTCTCTTGCAGTGAAGCACAGGTTCTAGGGCACACGGGCTCAGTAGCTGTGGCTTGTGGGCTCTAGAGCGCAGGCTCAGTAGTTGTGGCGCATGGGCTTAGTTGCTCTGCATCACGTGGAGTCTTCCCGGACCAGGGCTCGAACCCATGTCCCCTGCATTGGCAAGTGGATTCTTAACCACTGCACCACCAGGGAAGTACTGCCATTTTTAAATGTACGATCAATGCCATTAATTACATACAAAAAGTTGTGCAACCATTACCACTACTTCCAAAAGCTTTTCATCACTCCAAATGGAAACTATATCACCGTTAAGTAATAACTCTCCCTTCCTCCTCCCTGCAGCCCCTAGAAACCGCTAGTCTACTTTCTATCTATATGAATTTGCCTGTTTTGGATGTTTCACGTAAGTGGAATAAAACACTATTTGTCCGTTTGTGTCTGGCTCACTTCACTTAGCATACTGTCTTCAAGGTTCACTCATGTGATAGCATGTGCCAGGATTTCATTCCTTTTTATGGTGGAGTAATATACCATTATATGTATATACTACATTTTGTTTATCCACTCATCTGTAATCATGTTGATTATAGGTTTATTTTTTTTAATAATTTGACTGCAGAGAATTGAGAAATCTCATACTTCAATTCATAGCACACTCTTGTCATCAGTCAAGATGTGTCCCTCTCTTGGGTTTTATTAATTTCTTCGTCCCCAGAAGTCTCTCCTCCAATGGGCATGCATGCTAATGTGTTTTATGTAGATCCTTAAATATGTATGTAGGTTTGTAAAATACAGAATTGTGTGTTGTTTTAATTTATATAAATGCATTTAATTTACATAAATCTGGGACTTCCCTGGTGGTCCAGTGGCTAAGGCTCCACGCTCCCAATGCAGGTGGCCCAGGTTCGATCACCGGTCAGGGAACTAGATCCCACCTGCCACAACTAAGAGTTTGCATGCCACAACTACAGATCCTGTGTGCCACAATGAAGATGCCACATGCCGCAACAAAGATCCAGCACAGTCAAATAAATAAATAAATAAATATTTTTTTAATTTACATAAATCTCATTCTGTTTCTTTTTCACTCAACTCTATGTTTGTCAGGTCTACAGGTATTACTATGTCTAGTTAACTGTTAATGGTTTAATGAAATATGGCAGAAAGAGATTAAGTGGTTTCTTGTTATATTTTTTTCCATTGAGAGAGGTGACTCCCAGGGTAAATTCTGTACTTTTCTGCGAGCAGTGGACAAATCTCTTAATCCCTCCAAGTCTTAGTTTCTTCACCTGTATAATGAGGGGGTTACACCAGATGAGAGATCCTTATGGGCAGTATGCATCAAATGACCTAGGAAACTTTTCCAAAATAATGTGCTCACCTCAACACCACTAATCATCAGGGAAAAGCAAACCAAACCACAATGAAATATCACCTCAGATCTGTCAGAATGGCTATCATCAAAAAGACCACAAATAACAAATGTTGGCGAGGATGTGGAAAAAAGGGAACCCTCATGCACTATTGGTAGAAATGTAAAATGGTACAGCCACTGTGGAAAAAAAAGTATAGAGGTTTCTCAAAAAAATAAAAATAGAAATACCATACGACCCAGCAATTCTACTTCTCGGTATATATGTGAAATAAAAACACTAATTCAAAAAGATACATGCACCCCAATGTTCATAGCAGCATTATTTACAGTTGTCAAGATATGGAAGCAACCTAAGTGTCCATCAACAGATAAAGAAGATGTGGTATATATACACAATGGAATACTACTCAGCCATAAAAAAAGAACAAAATTTTGCCATTTGCAACAGCATGGATGGACCTGGAGGGTATTATGCTTAGTGAAATACATCAGATGGAGAAAGACAAATACTATATGATATCACTTACATGTGGAATCCAAAAAAATACAACAAACTAGTGAATGAAACAAAAAAGCAGATTCACAGATATAAAGAACAAATTAGTAGTTGCCAGTGGGGAGGGGGAGGGGCACTATAGGAGTGGGGGAGTGGGAGGTACAAACTACTGGGTGTAAGATAGGCTACAAGGATGTACTGTACAACATGGGGAATATAGCCAGTATTTTGTAATAATTGTACATGGAAAGTAACCTTTTAAAATTACATAAAAATGTTAAAAGTAATTAAAAAAACAAAACAAAATGATGTGTCCAATGCAACAGCAAAATTTAAGGCAGTAAAACCCTGGCATAAATAATAATAATAAATCGCCAAATGATTCTGATGTGCACCCGTGGTAAAAACCCCGGCACAAGATGGATCTCTGAGGGCTCTTCCCTTTAGTATACTAGGATTCTGTGAGTATAGGGAAAATCTCTCAGCAAAGGTCCTAAGTGAACCAGAGGCAAGAACCTAGCAATAAAGATGATGCCTGTGTCCCAGTTCTCTGTTTTCTAAATACAAAATCTATTTTAAAAGCATTTATGCTATTTTATTGCTAACTTCTATAAGGATTAACTGCTCCCTGGCTAACTCACTCTTCCACAACTCCTCAGGGCTCAATCCTTCCTTAGCTTGGATCATGCCCTCTGGTTCTTATATTTGATAAAAGCTGAAAGAGGCTGGGAACTTCTTTCATTTCTATTCTATTTCTATTTCTATTGTGTAGCTCAACAGGGTCACCTCTGAGTTTCTGCTTTTGCAAGGAATACAGATCTGGTCCCTACACTCTGCTTTAAGAAGAAAATGCCTGTACTGTCGTACACATACAGTTCTGCTCATCCTCCATGCCTTGAACTGAATTCAAAAATCAGAACTAACCTTCCCAGTCTTGTATTTCTTGCCCCCAAATATTACTGTTAAAAATTTGGACAGGGCTTCCCTGGTGGCGCAGTGGTTGAGAGTCCGCCTGCTGATGCAGGGGACACGGGTTCGTGCCCTGGTCTGGGAAGATCCCACATGCCGCGGAGCAGCTGGGCCCGTGAGCCATGGCTGCTGAGCCTGTGTGTCCAGAGCCTGTGCTCCGCAACGGGAGAGGCCACAACAGTGAGAGGCCCGCGTACCGCAAAAAAAAAAAAAAAAAATGTGGACACACAGAAAACGGGAAGAAGAAAATAAAAATTACTATAATCCCACTGAGTGATACAATTTTCCCTCCCAAATATCGCACTACCTAATTGTTCTAGTCAGTTCTGGCTGCTATAACAAAGTACTATAAACTGGGAGGTTTATAAACAGACACATATTGCTCATAGTTCTGGAGGCTGGGAGTCCAAGACCAAGGTGCCAGTACAGTCGGGTTCTGGTGAGGACCCTCTTCTGGGCTGCAGACTGCCGATTTCTCATTATATCCTCAAGTGGCAGAGAGGAGGGAGAGGAAGCAAGCTGTCTCATGACTCATAAGGGCACTAATCTCATCATGGGGGCTCCACCCTCATGGCTTCATCTAATCCTGATAACCTCTCAAAGGCCCCACCTCCTAATACCATCACATTGGGGGATAGGGTTTCAACATATGAACTGGGTCAGGGGTGGGGAGAGACATAAACATTCAGTTCTTAACACTCTTACCTATCTCCATTAGTGGTACCTTAATGGTCCTGTCACTCAGGCCCCAAACCCAGGAATTATGCTTGGTTCCTCTCTTTTCCTTACTTCCTCCAACCTCCAAATATATCCTGAATCTATCCTCATTTTTCTGTATGCATTCCTACTACCATAGGCCAAACTGCCATCTTTTCTTATCCAGGCTTCTCACTTAGCCTCCCCAAAAAATTGCTGAAGGAATGAAAAATATTGACTGACAGAACCAGGAAACAAAAATATACATGCTGGCTTGAAGAATTAGGCTAAAACTAACAAGATTGAATTTAAGACAAATAAACATAAGCCTCTGCATTTACTTTCCAAAATTCCATGGCACAAGTTACAAGTTGTATAAAGGACTTGGGTGATTTATTTGACTGCAAGCTCACTTAAGAAAACAATGTGATGTACCCAACTGAAAAAAAAAGTTCTTACTATTTAGTTGAATGAATAAAAAATGTACAGTCCAGTACAAAGGGCATAATATAATCCTTTTGTGCTGGTCACACACAATGATTCATTGTGGGCACCAGATTTAGATAGAGAGAGAGAGAGAGAGATAGATAGATAGATCAATCTCCATAATTGATAAAGAAGGATTCTGAGCAGAGCTAGACTGTGAGTAGTCATGTTGCTAGACATGAGCAACAGCTGAAAGAACAGGGGGCAGTTATCTGGAGAAAAGAAGACTGAGGGTCTAAAGGGTACACCCACACTTGGATGGACCTGGAGGGTATAATGCTTAGTGAAATAAGTCAGATGGAGAAAGACAAATACTACATGATATCACTTACATGTGGAATCTAAAAAAATAAAACAAACTAATGAATAAAACAAAAAAGAAGCAGACTCACAGATATAGAGAACAAATTAGTTTCCTTCACTAAATATTTTTCAGTCTGTGACTTGATCAGCAGATCCATGACTACACATTCCTTGGATGTCCCCTGGTCTGAGATTTGTCCTTGGATCACAACCTTATTTGGGGCTCTCCCCAGGGTGAGCTCCTGCTCTCTCTCTCTGGATTCAGCTGGGGCTACCAAAAGTCACATTGTGACTTTTGGCCTTCCTCATGTTAGGTGATGTGGAGGTGTTAGGAGACCCAGACTCCAGCAGAAACCAAGACGAAGGCTCCAGAATGCTGCTCCCACAGCCTGGCACGTTCCTTCCTGAAAGGTGAACTGAATCCAGCAGGCAGATTTTGTCACCAGCTACATCTTTAGAAGGCTGCTTCAAATGAAGAACCATTAAAATAATAATAGTGATCTCTGCCCACGGACACAAAAACCTACCAAAGGTACATTTTTAAATTAAAAAGCAGGTTAAGGGCTTCCCTGGTGGCGCAGTGGTTGAGAGTCCGCCTGCCGATCCTGGGGACACGGGTTCGTGCCCTAGTCCAGGAAGATCCCACATGCCGCAGAGCGGCTGGGTCCGTGAGCCATGGCCGCTGAGCCTGCGTGTCCGGAGCCTGTACTCCGCAACGGGAGAGGCCACAACAGTGAGAGGCCCGCGTACCACAAAAAAAAAAAAAAAAAGCAGGTTAAAAAACAATGTATTGAATATTTTCCATTTTTGTTGTAAAATAAAATACATATAAAAAGTCTGGGAGAGGAGCTTCAAGAGGGCTGAAGAGTAAGACAGAGAGATCACCTTCCTCCCCACAAATACATCAGAAATACATCTACATGAGGAACAACTCCTACAGAACAGCTACTGAATGCTGGCAGGAGACCTCAGACCTCCCAAAAGGCAAGAAACTCCCCACGTACCTGGGTAGGGCAAAAGAAAAAAGTAAAAACAGAGACAAAAGAATAGGGACGGGACCTGCACCAGTGGGAGGAAGCCGTGAAGGAGAAAAAGTTTCCACACGCTAGGAAGCCCCTTCGCGGGCGGAGACTGCGGGTGGCGGAGGGGGAAAGCTTCAGGGCCGCGGAGGAGAGCACAGCAACAGGGGTGCGGAGGGCAAAGTGGAGAGATTCCCACACAGAGGATCCGTGCCGACCGGCACTCACCAGCCGAGAGGCTTGTCTGCTCACCCGCTGGGGCAGGTCTGGGATGGGAGCTGAGGCTCCGCCTTCGGAGGTCAGATCCCAGGGAGAGGACTGGGGTTGGCTGCGTAAACACAGCCTGAAGGGGGCTAGTGAGCCACAGCTAGCCAGGAAGGAGTCCAGGAAAAGCTCCAAAACTGCCTAAGAGGCCAGAGCCCATTGTTTCGGGATGCATGAGGAGAAGGGATTCAGAGCACCACCTAAACAAGCTCCAGAGACTGGCGCAAGCCATGGCTATCTGCACGGACCCCAGAGACAGGCATGAAATGCTAAGGCTACTGCTGCAGCCACCAAGAAGCCAAACAAATGAAGAGGAAATAGGCAGTCTACCTGAAAAAGAACTCAGAATAATGATAGTAAAGATGACCCAAAATCTTGGAAATAGCATGGAGAAAATACAAGAAACGTTTAACAAGGACCTAGAAGAACTAAAGAGCAAACAGTGATGAACAACACAATAAATGAAATTTAAAATTCTCTAGAAGGGATCAATAGCAGAATAACTGAAGCAGAAGAACAGATAAGTGACCTGGAAGATAAAATAGTGGAAATAACTACTGCAGAGCAGAATAAAGAAAATAGAATGAAAAGAACTGAGGACAGTCTCAGAGACCTCTGGGACAACATTAAACTCACCAACATTCGAATTATAGGGGTCCCAGAAGAAGAAGAGAAAAAGAAAGGGACAGAGAAAATATTTGAAGAGATTACAGCAGAAAACTTCCCTAATATGGGAAAGGAAATAGTTAATCAAGTCCAGGAAGGACAGAGAGTCCCATACAGGATAAATCCAAGGAGAAATACGCCAAGACACATATTAATCAAACTATCAAAAATTAAATACAAAGAATACATATTAAAAGCAGCAAGGGAAAAACAACAAATAACATACAAGGGAATCCCCATAAGGTTAACAGCTGAACTTTCAGCAGAAATGCTGCAAGCCAGAAGGGACTGGCAGGACATATTTAAAGTGATGAAGGGGAAATACCTACAACCAAGATTACTCTACCCAGCAAGAATCCATTCAGATTTGATGGAGAAATTAAAACCTTTACAGACAAGCAAAAGCTAAGAGAATTCAGCACCACCAAACCAGCTCTACAACAAATGGTAAAGGAACTTCTCTAGGCAGGAAACACAGGAGAAGGAAAAGACCTACAATAACAAACGCAAAACAATTAAGAAAATGGTAATAGGAACATACATATCAATAATTACCTTAAATGTAAATGGATTAAATGCTCCAACCAAAAGACACAGACTGGCTGAATGGATACAAAAACAAGACCCATATATATACTGTCTACAAGAAACCCATTTCAGACCTACGGACACATACAGACTGAAAGTGAGGGCATGGAAAAAGATATTCCATGCAAATAGAAATAAAAGAACGCTGGAGTAGCAATTCTCGTATCAGACAAAACAGACTTTAAAACAAAGACTATTACAAGAGGCAAAGAAGGACACTACATAATGATCAAGGGATCAATCCAAGAATAAGATATAACAATTGTAAATATTTATGCACCCAACACAGGAGCACCTCAATACATAAGGCAAATACTAACAGCCATAAAAGAGTAAATCGACAGTAACACATTCATAGTAGGGGACTTTAACACCCCACTTTCACCAATGGACAGATCATCCAAAATGAAAATAAATAAGGAAACACAAGCTTTAAATGATACATTAAACAAGACGGACTTAATTGATATTTATAGGACATTCCATCCAAAAACAACAAAATACACTTTCTTCTCAAGTGCTCATGGAACATTCTCCAGGATAGATGATATCTTGGGTCACAAATCAGGCCTTGGTAAATTTAAGAAAATTGAAATCATATCAAGTATCTTTTCTGACCACAACGCTATCAGACTAGATATCAATTATAGAAAAAAATCTGTAAAAAATACAAACACATGGAGGCTAAACAATACACCACTTAATAACCAAGAAATCACTGAAGAAATCAAAGGGGAAATCAAAAAATACCTAGAAACAAATGACAATAAAAACACAATGACCCAAAACCTATGGGATGCAGCAAAAGCAGTTCTAAGAGGGAAGTTTATAGCAATACAATCTGAACTTAAGGAACAAGAAACATCTCATATAAACAACCTAACCTTACACCTAAAGCAATTAGAGAAAGAAGAACAAAAAAATCCCAAAGTTAGCAGAAGGAAAGAAATCATAAAGATCAGATCAGAAATAAATGAAAAAGAAATGAAGGAACCTGTAGAAAAGATTGATAAAACTAAAAGCTGGGGGCTTCCCTGGTGGCGCAGTGGTTGAGAGTCCTCCTGCCAATGCAGGGGACACGGGTTCATGCCCCAGTCTGGGAAGATCCCACGTGCCACGGAGCGGTTAGGCCCGTGAGCCATGGCTGCTGAGCCTGTGCGTCCAGAGCCTGTGCTCCGCAACAGGAGAGGCCACAACAGTGAGAGGCCCGCGTACCGCAAAAAGAATCAAAACTGAAAGCTGGTTCTTTCAGAAGATAAATAAAATTGATAAACCATTAGCCAGATTCACCAAGAAAAAAAGGGAGAAGACTCAAATTAATAGAATTAGAAATGAAAAAGTAGAAGTAACAACTGACACTGCAGAAATACAAAGGATCATAAGAGATTACTACAAGCAACTATATGGCAATAAAATGGACAACGTGGAAGAAATGGACAAATTCTTAGAAATGCACAACCTTCTGAGACTGAACCAGGAAGAAATAGAAAATATGAACAGACCAATCACAAGCACTGAAATTGAAACTGTGATTAAAAATCTTCCAACAAGCAAAAGCCCAGGACCAGATGGCTTCACAGGTGAATTCTATCAAACATTTAGAGAAGAGCTAACACCTATCATTCTCAAATTCTTCCAAAGTATAGCAGAGGTAGGAACACTCCCAAACTCATTCTACAAGGCCAGCATCACCCTGATACCAAAACCAGACAAATGTTTCACAAAGAAAGAAAACTACAGGCCAATATCACTGATGAACATAGATGCAAAAATCCTCAACAAAACACTAGCAAACAGAATCCAGCAGCACATCAAAAGTATCATACACCGTTATCAAGTGGGGTTTATCCCAGGGATGCAAGGATTCTTCAATATATGCAAATCAATCAATGTGATACACCATATTAACAAATTGAAGGAGAAAAACCATATGATCATCTCAACAGATGCAGAGAAAGCTTTCAACAAAATTCAACACCCATTTATGACAAAAACCCTCCAGAAAGTAGGCATAGAGGGACCTTACCTTAACATAATAAAGGCCATATATGACAAACCCACAGCCAACATCATCCTCAATGGTGAAAAACTGAAACCATTTCCACTAAGATCAGGAACAAGGCAAGGTTGCTCACTCTCACCACTATTATTCAACATAGTTTTGGAAGTTTTAGCCACAGCAATCAGAAAAGAAAAAGAAATAAAAGGAATCCAAATCAGAAAACAAGAAGTAAAGCTGTTACTGTTTGCAGATGACATGATACTATACATAGAGAATCCTAAAGATGCTACCAGAAAACTTCTAGAGCTAATCAATGAATTTGGTAAAGTAGCAGGATACAAAATTAATGCACAGAAACCTCTGGCATTCCTATACACTAATCATGAAAAATCTGAAAGTGAAATTAAGAAAACACTCCCATTTACCACTGCAACAAAAAGAATAAAATATCTAGGAATAAACCTACCTAAGGAGACAAAAGTCCTGTATGCAGAAAATTATGATACTGATGAAAGAAATCAAAGATGATACAAACAGATGGAGAGATATACCATGTTCTTGGATTGGCAGAAGCAACATTGTGAAAACGACTATACAACCCAAAGCAATCTACAGATTCAATGCAATCTCTATCAAACTACCACTGGCATTTTTCACAGAACTAGAACAAAAAATTTCACAATTTGTATGGAAACACAAAAGACCCCGAATAGCCAAAGCAATCTTGAGAAAGAAAAACGGAACTGGAGGTATCAGGCTCCCTGACTTCAGACTATACTACAAAGCTACAGTAATCAAGACAGTATGGTACTGGCACAAAAACAGAAATATAGATCAATGTAACAGTGTAGAAAGCCCAGAGATAAACCCATGCACATATGGTCACCTTATCTTTGATAAAGGAGGCAAGAATATACAGTGGAGAAAACACAGCCTCTTCAATAAGTCGTGCTGGGAAAACTGAACAGCTACATGTAAAAGAATGAAATTAGAACACTCCCTAGCACCATACTCAAAAATAAACTCAAAATGGATTAAAGACCTAAATGTAAGGCCAGACACTATAAAACTCTTAGAGGAAAACATAGGCAGAACACTCCATGACATAAATCACAGCAAGATACTTTTTGACCCATCTCCTAGAGAAATAGAAATAAAAACAAAAATAAACAAATGGGACCTAATGAAACTTCAAAGCTTTTGCACAGCAAAGGAAACCATAAACAAGACCAAATGACAACCCTCAGAATGGGAGAAAATATTTGCAAATGAAGCAACTGACAAAGGATTAATCTCCAAAATTTACAAGCAGCTCATGCAGCTCAATATCAAAAAAACAAACAACCCAATCCAAAAATGGGCAGAAGACCTAAATGGATATTTCTCCAAAGAAGATATACAGATTGCCAACAAACACATGAAAGGATGCTCAATGTCATTAATCATTAGAGAAATGCAAATCAAAACTACAGTGAGATACCATCTCACGCCAGTCAGAATGGCCATCATCAAAAAATCTACAAACAATAAATGCTGGAGAGGGTGTGGAGAAAAGGGAAGCCTCTTGCACTGTTGGTGGGAATGTAAATTGATACAGCCCCTATGGAGAACAGTATGGAGATTCCTTAAAAAACTAAAAATAGAACTACCATATGACCCAGCAAACCCACTACTGGGCATATACCCTGAGAAAACCATAATTCAAAAAGAGTCATGTACCACAATGTTCACTGCAGCTCTATTTACAACAGCCAGGACATGGAAGCGACCTAAGTGTCCATCAACAGATGACGGGATAAAGCAGATGTGGCACATATATACAATGGAATATTACTCAGCCATAAAAAGAAATGAAATTGAGTTATTTGTAGTGAGGTGGATGGACCTAGAGTCTGTCATACAGAGTGAAGTAAGTCAGAAAGAGAAAAACAAATACTGTGTGCTAACACATATATATGGAATCTGAAAAAAAAAAATGGTCATGAAGAACCTAGGGGCAAGACGGGAATAAAGATGCAGACCTACTAGAGAATGGACTTGAGGATATGAGGAGGGCGAAGGGTAAGCTGGGACGAAGTGAGAGAGTGGCATGGACATATATACACTACTAAATGTAAAACAGATAGCTAGTGGGAAGCAGCCGCATAGCACAGGGAGATCAGCTCGGTGCTTTGTGACTAGGTAGAAGGGTGGGATAGGGAGGGTGGGAGGGAAGGAGACACAAGAGGGAAGAGATATGGGGATATATGTACATGTATAACTGATTCACTCTGTTATAAAGCAGAAAGTAACATACCATTGTAAAGCAATTATACTCCAATAAAGATGTTTAAAAAAAAAAGTCTGGCAGGAAATCTACCAAAATGTCAACTGTGTGATCACTCGGTAGAGGGATCGGTAGAGGGAACATGGGTGTCTTTATTTTCTTTTTTATAATTAAAAAAATTTGGGGGGGCTTCTCTAGTGGCGCAGTGGTTGAGAGTCTGCCTGCCGATGCAGGGGACACGGGTTCGTGCCCCAGTCCTGGAAGATCCCACATGCCCCGGAGCGGCTGGGCCCGTGAGACATGGCCGCTGAGCCTGCGCTCCACAATGGGAGAGGCCACAACAGTGAGAGGCCCGCGTACTGGAAGAAAAAAAAAAATTTGTAATTATTCAACAGCAATTTTTAATTTTCCTAATTTAAAAAATTGTAGTTTGGGCTAAAAAGAAGGTTTGTTTGCCAAAGAAAATTGAGACAAATATGGAGGCCAGGGATAGTAGGGCACTTTACATTTGTGGAGCGCCTACTGCATACCAGTGACTGCAGTAAACACTTTTCCTGCTTTCATTCCTTTAATCCTCACAACCCTCCTATGAAGTAGTAGCCCCACTTTATAGCTTGGAAAACTGAGACTCAGGAAAGGTTAGCAATTTGCTGAAGTCATACTATTTGGTAGAGATGATTAAATCCAGCTCTGCTTAATTCTGCACTGGTGTTTCTACAGTTAAAACACCCTATCTCCCTCTAAGCTGGCAATCCTGAGGCTGGAGTAGAAGCAACAGTCCTTGGCTTTTGGTGGATTTAACATCTGTTGAGTCTTCTCAAAGTTTTAGGTTTCTCTCTCCACGATCAACATTGTTACTCATGGAATGGTGCATGGCATCGCTAACATCACCTGGGAGCTTACTAGAAATTAAGCATCTCAGGACCAGCCAAGACCAACTGAATCAGAATCTGCATTTTAACAAGATGCCCGGGTGATTCACCTGCACGTTACAATTGGAGAAGTGCATCTCTAAAAATGCCTCCCCAGCCCCACTCCCTGCCTGGGTTGCTATGGAAACCATCATCCCCAGCCTCTGCTCCCAATGTCTGGTCTCTTTCCCCAAAGCAAAGTGCTCTGTCAGACACTCACAGAAGCCCTGGGGCCCAAGAGGAGAAAAACTATTTCCAAATGCAGTTTATGAATCAAAATAAAGCCTGGCACTTCATGGTTTTTATGTGCAAGCCTCAAAGATAGCTAGCACCGGTCCCTCTACAACAGCCGGAGCTGTGGTGTGTGGGTACCTGTTTAACGGCCAGCTTGGGCTGCAGCCCTGATTTGTAGCACTTGCCAAATTTTCCATGGAGTAAATACTCCCACCAGGGCCAATTCCAAAGCCACCAAGGTGATGTCACTGAAGGTGAAGCTGGGAAGGGATGCACGCAATTGGCTCAAGCAAGGAGGCGCGAGTAGGCACCAGCTCCAGCACACCACTCAGCTAGAGCCAAATTTTTCTGAGTCAAGATCCTTCGTGTAAGAGGGGAAGCCACAGCATTACTTCAGCTAATGAGGACATTATGTTTTACTGCTGGCTTCTACCACCATTTAAATTTATCCATCTCTAATTAGTTTTGGAAAACAGAAAAGGACTCACCAAATATACTCTGCAACAGCCTGTCAGACCGTAAAACTGTCTGTGCTGGCTGCTCTCTCAGCAAACAGAAGGAGTCTTGGGTTTGCTCCGGAGAAGGGTTGGGAAGCCCAGGCTCAGTCTCATGAATAAAACATGTCCAGTAGCTTCTAGGTGGGAGGAGAAAGGGGTTCCAGCAAAGCCTGTACCATATATTTCCCCTAACTCTTCAGTATCTACTCTCGTAGTTTACTTCTCAGCAGGCACAAGGCATAGCAGCTGCATAGATTTGAGTTAGGAAGATAGAAAGTTAGAAATCCAAGGAGAAGCTGGATTGACAGAGGGGAGGTAAGAATAGCATGGGTGATGGAAAATTGGGAACAAACATAGAGCAGAAGGAAGTAATAACTATTTGAAAAGCAGTGAGTATGTCTGTTTGGCTGGAGGAGAAAGTTGTTCACTATTGTCATCATTATTAGCCCCAGTTACTGAGCCCTTGACCACGTGCCAGGCTCTAGGTGAGCATTTTAAGTCAATTTTCTCATTGACTCTTCACAGAAATTCAATACCATCACTATCACCATCACCATCATCTCCATTTTACAGAGGAGGAAACTGGTTTAAAGAGTTTAAGGTATTTGCTCAAAGTCATACAGCTAGTAAGAAAGAAGGGAAGAACTCCAGCCCAGGTCTATCAGCTATGCTGTAAGCAGCGCAATACATCATCTCTAAATATGTGTGAGTGGTGGGGACAGGGGTGGAAAGGGAGATATCCCGTTCTGAAAAAGTTCCAAGAAACCTCTCTGAGCAGGCAGAGAGGCAGAAGGAATGGAGAGAAAAGGGACCACTGACATCCCCCCGGGTCCTGAGGGCCAAGAGTGGAGTGCCGAAGCGCCAACAGTCTTACTTACCAGGTCTGCCCAGCTCAGACCACTCCTGGGTGCCATACTAAATTCTGGAAATGATATTTTCAGAGAAACACTGACAATCAATGCGTAAACAGAGGGGAGTGACTAGAGGGTGGCAAGATTCAAAAGCTACCCTTGTTGGAAAGGAATCAGGCTAGGGAAGATGAGGCTTAAACCAACAAACACACTTTTCAGAGATCAGTGGCTGATCACAAAACCTTGTTCTTCTTCTTCTGGGACATGCAGCTAGACCACATTTTCCAGCCACCCTTGCTGTTCAGTGTGGCCATGGACTGAGTTCTAGCCAGTGTAATATGGGTGGAAATGTTGTAACACCCCTCCAGGCTGGGCCCCTAAAAATCTCCAATGTGCTTTCTCCTTCCATGGTGACCGTGGAAGCCAACTGTTGAAGAAAGCAGAGCTACAAGGTGAAGGGAGTCTGGTCTCTGAATTACTACTTGGAGATGAGCCTCCCACCAATCAAAAACACTGAATTAAACCTTATGTGAGCTAGAAATAAACTTGTATTTATTAAGGTTCTTGTTTTAAAAGACACCGTTCCAAAGCAACTGGAGAAAACTCAGAGATGGAAAGTGATCGTGATTTCCAACTTTCAAATATCTAATGAGCCACCATAAGTTAAAAGATTTCTTGGGCTTCCCTGGTGGCACAGTGGTTAAGAATCTGCCTGCCAAAGCAAGGGACACGGGTCCGAGCCCTGGTCCGGGAAGATCCCACATGCCGCAGAGCAACTAAGTCCGTGCACCACAACTACTGAGCCTGCGCTCTAGAGCCCGTGAACCACAACTACTGAAGCCCGCGTGCCTAGAGCCGGTGCTCCACAACAAGAGAAGCCACTGCCATGAGAAGCCCGTGCACCACAACAAAAAGTAGCCCCCACTCGCCACAACTAGAGAAAGCCCGCGTGCAGCAATGAAGATCCAATGCAGTCAAAAATAAATTAATTAATCAATTAAAAAATATATATTTCTTGGGGTTACTCCAAGTTAGGGCACTAAGACCAGGGGGTAGTATCTTAAACGAGACTGATCACAACTCAGCGTAAGGAAAACAATTCCTAAGAATCAGAGATGTCCAAAGATCTGACTTCTGCCCACTCTCCAACCTCATCTCCCATCACTCTTCCCTTGGTTACCCACCCTTCCTTCTGGTCCGTGAGCACCCTGAGCTCTTTCTTGCACCTGGGCTAGTATGCATGCAGATTCCTCTGCCTCAAACACTCCTCCTGACTCCCCACAAGCCTTATTCATATATTCATTCAACAACTGTGTATTGTTCCACGCCCACTTCAGGTCAGGTACTGTTGTGGGTGCTTGGGCTGTAGCAGGGAACAAAACAGACAAAAACCACTGCCCCTGTGGAACTTAAATTCTAGCCAGAGATAAACACTGTAAACAATAAACATAATAAACGAGTAAGTGATGTAGTACGTTAGGTGACAAGTGCTCTGGAATAAAAAGAAAGATACAGCAAAGAAAGGAGAATGGGGGTTCTGGGGCAAGAGGTGATGTAGAGAGAGCAGGGATGAGAGAGGCAACAGGGGCACCTCAGTCTTCAGATTCTATATCACTTCTTCCCGGGCCCTTTGTGAACCCCCAAATCTGAACTACATTTGTGTCCCTCAATCCCATGATTTTCTCTCATAGCACATTTGTCTTTTATGACACTGTATTCGTTTGCTAGGGCTGCCAAACAAAGTACCACTGACTAGGAGGCTTGAACAACAGAAATTTATCATCTCACAGCTGTGGAGGCCAGAAGTCTGAGACAAGGTATGAACAAGGTTGGTTCCTTCTGAGAGCTGAGGGGGGAGGGTCTATTCCAGGCCTCTCTCCTTGGCTTGTAAATGACCATCTTTTCCCTGTGTACCTTCACACCATCTTCCCTCTATGCATAACTCTGTGTCCAGATTTCCCTTTTTTATAAGGACACCATTCATGCTGAACTAGGGGCCACCCTAATGACCTCATTTTAACTTGATTACCTCTGTGAAGAGCCTGTCCCCAAATAAGGTCACATCTAAGGTGCTAAGGACTGGAATTTCATCATAAGCATATTGAAGAAGACAATTCAACCTAAAACAGACCGTGTGAGTTAGAATTATTTTACCCACGCATTTAATAGTTTCATGTCTACAACCCCCGCTAGACTATAGGTGAAACCAGGGCAGGACCTAGTCAATTTCAGTCATCTCACTGCACCCAGCACTTAGCCCAGTGCCTGCCAGGTGCTCAGTTGCTACTTGGTGCTTAATAGCCCTAAGTTCATTTTGTTCTGCTACAAACAGGCAGAACCACCTCTTGTCCTTCAGTTCTGCAGAGTTCTTTCTTTCCATTTAAAATCCTCTTCGCTCAGGGCTGTCCCTCAGGGCCGTGCTGTGTTCTGTTGACAAATTAGAAATCCTACTGGGTTTCCAGCTTGATACTGCCCGTTAGCCATTTGAAAGAACAACCAGGTAATAATTCCTGTAGCTTTAATGAAGCTGGGTTTACTCAACCCTCTTCTCTCCCCTACCCCCTTGCAATCTCCTTAACCCAGCCAGTTGGCTATGGAAGGACACTGCGTAGTGTGTAAGTATAAACCTTCTGGACAGAGACCAATAAAGCATCCAAAGTTTCATTTGGAGAAACATGCAGCAAAATGGCAAAGAGAGCAAAGGCATATTGTAGACTCAGTCTCCACTCCTTGATCAGATGCTGATTTATGGTGGAACTTCAGGGATGTCATTTAACCTCTCTGGCTTCCTCATCTATAAATTGGAGCTAATACTAATGCGGTTTGCATCATAACAACACAGGGATATCAACACACTATGAAGGCTTGCAAACACTATTGTAATGTGAAATGTTTTATTAGTATATAATGATACAGATTTCTTATTATCACCCAAAGCCCTGTACAACGTGGTCTCTTGACTCTCCCGTCTCCAGCTAGTTACGTATTAGTTCCTTAAACACACAAGTTCTTTCCGGCCCCAGGACCTCTCTCCTCTGCCAGGAGTAGTTTTCCCTCCTAACATTTACCACATGTAGATGCTTCTTTCCCCTTAGCTCTCAGCTGAAACCTTGCTTTCTAAGAGAAGCTTTTCTCTTCTTGCCCATCCTGGCTAAAATGGATGCCCCTCCCCCATTAAGCTCACTCTTCAGCAGTGTCTGGTTTCTCTATAGCGCTTACCTCTTTCGTTCACGCTTGTCACTTGCCCATCTGTTTCACCAGCTCAAAAGACCATGACTCCCTCACTCACGACCCCTGCTACTCAGCACGGTGCCTGTGACTCACGATAGCGGTTCAGTAAATATTTGCTGAGCACATGAATAGATCATTTCTAACAGTGGACAACTGAAAACAATACAGAGACCCAAGAAAAGGGCGAGGCTAAGGAACTCCAGGTACGTGCATGAGTTAGAAAGAACCCTGTCTTCGTCCTGAGTCTCTCCTTTACTCTCACGCTACTACCACACTCAACACGCTTGTGACACCAGATGTGTGGGGTTTCCCCCACCAAGCAATTGTCGGCGACGCCAGCTGGATGACCCTACAATTTAACACAATTCAGACACTGTCTAGCTGGGGATAGCGTCAGATCCCACAGGTTAAGGGCTCAGTTCCAAGACACTACCCATACTTCAGAGGCCAATAGCAAGGCGGAGGTCCCCAGGCTACCCAAAACTTCTGTCCAACTTGGCTACAAATCAGAGATTCTCATGACCTCTTCCCCTTTGGATTCAATTAGTTGCTAAAGCAGCTCACAGAACTGAGGGAAACACTCACATTTACCAGTTTATTATATAATAAAGGATATGATAAATGATACAGATGAACAGCTAGATAAAGAGATACACAGGGCGAGGTCTGGGGGGATCCCAAGCACAGGAGCTTCTGTTCCCATGGAGTTGGGGTGCCTCACCCTCAAAGTATGTAGGTAGGCGTTCACCCAGCTTGAAGTTCTCTGAACCCCATACTCCTGGAACTTTGTGAAGGCTTCCTCATGTAGGCATGATCAGTTATTAGAGAAGTGGTGGGTGTGGCTGAGAAATCTAAGCTTCTAATCATGGGCTTGGTCTTGCTGGTGACCAGACCCCATCCAGGAGCCATCTAGGAGTCCACTCAGAGTTGCCTCATTAGAACGAAAGACACTCCTAACACCCCGGAAATGCCAAGGGATTTAGGAACCCTGTGTCAGGACCAGGGTCAAAGGCCAACTGTTAGAACAAAAGATGCTCCTAGGGCTCTTACCACTTAGGAAATTAGAAGGGTTTCAGAAGCTCTGCATCAGGAACTGGGGGCAAAGACCAGTATATATATATATTTCTATTATCTCACAATACACTTAATAAAATGCTCTAGAGCCATTCAAAATTATCACTGAGAAGACTATGTAGCAGCATAGGGAAATATTTAGGATATACTGTTAGGGTAGAAAATGCTATTTACACTTGGATTGCAACTACATAAAAATACTGAGATGAGCAAAAACAAAGTAAACAAAGAAATTTGGAAACAGTCAAACAACTTGCTATGGTAGTGGGACTGTCAGTGTTTGGGGTCTTTTTTCTTTTTTATTTCTGCTTCTGGCGCCATAATGCTGTTTGTTCAACAATTACAGTTTGTTCTACATCACTAAACTAGGCACACTATTGAACTGTCCCCAGAAGGGAGGCAAACATTTGCTCACAGGTGTATGTGGAATGAACTTCTTTTTCATACAGTTCTAGAGCCAGCTGGGCCATGGTGAAATAGGGAGAAGGATGGGGCATGACCTTTTGAGCCCCTATAAACTTGGCTGTGTAGTTATGCATCAGGAGTGGGGCTGCACCCCACATACCTGCAATGAGGTGGTGCCCCAGATAGCAGGGGGAAGTCAGGGTGTGGCTACTGATTAAGAGGGGGAATGCTGGCTGCCTGGCCAAAAATGACACCAATAGCTACTACAACAGTCAAGATCTCTCTTAACGACAACTTCTCTGTTTTTAAGGCCATTGCACCTGCATAACCTCATTCAACCCTCAAAACTCCTCTTATGAGGTCCTTGGTTGTCAAACACATATTACAGAATATACACAGACACTCAGAGAGCTTATCCTCTTCATTTTTACCTTAAAAGTGGGAATATCTATGGCACAGAATTATACTTCCTGGGAAGAAAACCTCACCATGAATTTACTTACCCAGGCCATTAGAGATGGACTCTCGTAACTCTACAGGAATAGCTACAGTGATATGAAGGCTAAACTACCAAGGTACACAAACTGCCTCATCATGAAGCCCAACAGGATGGTTCAAGAGTTCCCAAGCTTTCCCCCCTTGAAACACAGGTGATGGATGACATTCACATGTATAATACACTTTCGTGGCAATCCTCAGGGTCACACACAGTTCTCAGTCGCTAACTGACAAGACTTTCTCGCCTGGCCAGGGAAGCACCCTAAAGCACAGGGAAGCCAGAAGGTGAACAGGTAAATCATTGGAACACTTCGATATTTTCACAATTATTAGCGTGGGAAGCAGTTTTGCACAGTGGCCAAGACACAGCCTGCAGTGAAAGAACATGGCTTCAATTATTGGTTCTAACCCTTTCTAACTATGTGACCCTTAGCAAGTCGATTTACCTCTCTGAGCCTCCATTTTTATATATTGGGGATAACAGCACCCACCTCACAGGGTCCCAGTAAGGACAAATAAGATAGCACATACAAAGCTCTCTGCAACAGGCTTGGCACATACCATGTACTCAGTAAGTGGGAGCTAATAATGGCAGCAGTAGTGCCACTAAAAATGACTTGAGAAATCCTTGAAAAATGACCACACCACAGGAAACAAGCTGGTTCCGAGTGACCTTGTTCTAAGAGCTTTACCTACAAAGAGTTGAGAGTTGGACAGCTGGTATGATAAAGTTTAGGACAAAGCTGGACCACTCCAGCAGAAATCTTGCCAATTTCTATTGCATTCCCTCACTGAAAAGTAGACCCTATGGAGGGAGAGGAAGGAGAAATGGTCAGAGAACCCTTAAAGAGATGTGGTGATAAATCAGGGGAGAGAACTTGGCATGGCCAGCAAACAGTTACAAGTAAAACGTACCTACAAATCTCTTTGGAGGCCTTCTGAAAAGGAGGAAGGGGTTGGCCTTGAAGTACAGGTAAGATTCGGGCGGGAGGGGAGGATAGGGGCAGGACAGAGCCAGGTACACAAGAAAAGGAGGGACACGCAGCCAAAGCAGAGAGTTTGTGTCAGACAGCTGTGAGCAAGGCTCCCTGCTCTCTTCTTGCCTCTTCCATCCTCCTCTACCCTTCCCAAAATGACTCAGCCCTTTGGCTGAGCTATCAGAACGTTCTAAGTTGGTTCTGCTTGCAGTGTTTCCCCGGCTAGCTAATTAAACATATACATTTAATTGAATCATAGTGAAACCCATAACTGAGGTCTCTACACCCAGAGGGGAAAAGGCGGAGTGTGATGGAAACCAACCGTATTTTAACTGGTGCCGGCGAGAATGCTGCCGATACTTTCAAAGCTCAGCATGAAAAGCATCATATTTGAGGCAATATCATGTAGAGATTAGAGTCATCTCCCCAACAAGAGAAGAGAAGATATCCCTTTTATACAACAACAGTTCAGTAAATGTTGTTTAGCTTGCGTAGGATACAGTTAATTACAGTAATTTATCAAAGTGGCATAAGGTGGTATTCACACACACAAAGAGTATTTTCCCACAGTGGAAAATCCTTAGTTTTATAGAAGCTGAAGCTAGTACTAATTGAATTTTCACTTGGGTAGATAAAATCTTTAACAACTCCGGAATAACTACATGCTCTTTGCTCAACGATGTGGATCGGGATGATTTACAACACCTTTCACACAATCACGCTAATTTTGCTTTCATATGATTAATTAAAACAATATGTTCATTCTCCCGAAAGTGGAATTAGGGCACCCAAGGAGTTGGCTTCTATAGCCAACTTCCCTACCCAGCAATAAAGGCAATTTTCACACCTTGTCTTCGAGAAAGTGTTAAGTATATGGGGCCCTGATGGAGACTGTGTCAAGCTCAGCTTTGCTCTTTGGAAGGCAGTAGAGGTGAGTCTGATGGGCAGGAAGAGGTTCCTAGGACTTCAGAGCTGAAAAGGACCTTCGAAGCAGTCTCGTGAAAATCCCTCACTTCCCAGATAAGAAAACTGAGGCTTGGAGAGACCAATAAGTTGTCCCCAACTTATGAGGCCCCATTTACGGCAGAACTGATATCAGTCTCCAGCTACCCTGAGGTTTAACCCGGTCTTCTGGAGAAAGAGCACTGGACTGGGAGTCAGCAAACCCGGGTTTAAGAGCCAATTCTGTTGCTGACTCACTGCAGGACCTCGCGAGCATGGGGTCTCTCTCTCATCTTCCTCTTCGTAGAATTGGGAAAATGATTGCATTTGCCTATGAAACTTCCAAAATAAGAAGCTATGAGACAGATGAAGTTTATTACAGGTGCTCCTCCATCCCTAAGCCCCATTTTCTCCTGAATTTCCCAGACCCCTCTGCCCCAGTGCCTTGTCACGCTCTGCTCCTTAGAATCCTCCAAAGGAGCCCTCTTGTTTTTTCCAGCTGGGGAAGCTGAAGGCTGGGAGACTTAAGGCCATGCAGCTACTTAGTGACAAAAGTGCTTTAAAGCCCATCACCACCTCCCTATGTGGCCTCCACCCTGTGCCCATCCCCTTAGAACCCTGCCCTCTGCCATGGGTGACAATGGATGGCAACTCTCTTGGGTGACAGTCCTTAACCCTGAGGGGGCCCTACTCACCCTGAGGCTTTGGTTCACCTAGCCAGTCCCAAAAGGAGACTCTTTTAAATCAAATTCTTAAGCAGTGAAAGGTGGAAAAGACCTCCACCACCTTCACTTTACAGATGGGAAAACTGAGGCCCAGAGGGTAAGAAAGTGCCTCTTACGAAGCACCTCTGATGTGCCAGACATCACTCAAGGGGCTTTCTCAGGTGATCACATTTCATTCAAGGCCAGAAAGAACATATGACTTGTCCAAGGACATCTGGCTGCTAAGCGCTTAATCAAGACTCACTCAGAGCAGGACGGTGGCCATGGAAGTCGGAATCCGTTAAGGAGTGTGTAACAACTCACCTGCTGAATCAACTAGCCCTGAAAATGGATGGCGCTGGAGCGTCGGGCCCATACCTGGCCGTCGCAAACAACCTAAGTGTCCATCATTGGATGAACGGATAAAGATGTGGCACATATATACAATGGAATATTACTCAGCCATAAAAAGAAACGAAATTGAGCTATTTGCAATGAGGTGGATGGACCTAGAGTCTGTCATACAGAGTGAAGTAAGTCAGAAAGACAAATACCGTATGCTAACACATATATATGGAATTTAAGGGAAAAAATGTCATGAAGAACCTAGGGGTAAGACAGGAATAAAGACACAGACCTACTAGAGAATGGACTTGAGGATATGGGGAGGGGGAAGGGTAAGCTGTGACAAAGCGAGACAGTGGCATGGACATATATACACTACCAAACGTAAAACAGATAGCTAGTGGGAAGCAGCCGCATAGCACAGGGAGATCAGCTCGGTGCTTGGTGACCACCTAGAGGGGTGGGATAGGGAGGGTGGGAGGGACGCAAGAGGGAAGAGATATGGGAACATATGTATATGTATAACTGATTCACTTTGTTATAAAGCAGAAACTAACACACCATTGTAAAGCAATTATACTCCAATAAAGATGTAAAAAAAAAGACTCACTCAGGACTGCTCTGTTTTCCAGGCAAAGGTCTCCAAAGCTTTCCCCCTATCCTTTATGGAGCATTTTATAAGGGTCGAGTGTGAACTGTTTTATATGTACTAATTCATTTTATACTTCAAATGACCCTCTACAGGGGGTGCTACTATCCCTCCCACATTAGAGATGTGGAAATGGAAGCACAGAGGTGAAGTCACCTGGCTGAACTCACACAGCCAATGAAGCCAAAGGCTAAGATGCGAATCCAGGCAGTGTGTCTCCAGAGTCCAAAATCTGAACGTGTGCACTCAATGGCCACCTCTAATGCACTACCTCTCCTTAAACTTCTGTTAGGTCTGCAAGGTCTTTGGTCTTTGGACCACTGCTCACTATGCGAGCATAAAATAAAATCGATTAGGAGGTGCCAAGTACAGATGTCACACGCCTTCAAACTGATAGCACAAAGACTTCAAATGGTCCTTCAAGAGTTCTTGCTTCCAAGGGGTCACTGGCTCTGGCTCCACGGGTGCCGTCAGCATAATGACAACCCTGCTTGCAGCCTCAGCCCCCATGCTGCCCGTGGCTGAGTGAGTGGCTGAGTGGCTGCCTCCCAAGGCTTCCCCTTGGCTTCACACTCCACGGGAGAGTGCAGACAGCCGCATTCATCCACTGCAGCAGCCTGAAAACCCACTCAGCAACTGCGTGCCCCTGCCCTGAGGCCAGTTCACCAGGAAGACCTGTGGGCTTCTCCAAGCCGGCCTGATATTCAAAAGGAGGGAAAGCAATAAAATAAAAAACATGGGTGACACAGGATAATACAGCAAGAAAAATGGGGGTTTTATCCAGATGAAAACATTCATTCATTCATCCAAGGTTCTTATTATCACAATTTCTCACCTTCCCAAACTCAAGACCTCTAAGCAAAGTTTCTAGAATTATACCAAATAATCAAACGCTCCTTCTAGATTCTGTAAGCATTTTTTTGTTTTGTTTTGGTTGTTTGTTTTGTTTTTGCGGTACGCGGGCCTCTCACTGTTGTGGTCTCTCCCGTTGCGGAGCACAGGCTCCGGACGCACAGGCCTGCCACGGAGCATAGGCTCACGGGCCCAGCCGCTCCGCCGCACGTGGGATCCTCCCGGACCAGGGCACAAACCCGCATCCCCTTCATCGGCAGGCGGGCTCTCAACCACTGCGCCACCAAGGAAGCCCTGTAAGCATTTTTTTTTTTAAGAAAGAGTTTGTATTTCACTTCTACGAAGTGGAAGGAACTGTATGTATTAATACTTCTGCAAAACAGCCACAAATTATTTTGTCATCCTTTGAAGATAATTTCAGGTAGAGAAACAAAAAATAGAAAACACTCTCTATAACCTTGATATTAAGGCTCGTGCTCACGTGGAACAGCGTTAAGAATGTGAGTTTGGGGATTGGGCTGTCTGGGTCTTATTCCCACCTACCACTTACAAACTGCATGCCCTTGGGCAAGTTAACTGTCTTGCCCAGCCTCACTCTTTTCCTCTGGCATACTTATTAGTATCATGCCCACTTTACAATGTGGTGGGATTGTTATAAGGCTTCAATGAGATTATGTATGTAAAGCTTTCAATAAATGTTAGTGGTTATCAGCACGTGATTATTTTTGTCACCAAATATAAGATTGGTTATATTAATGAGAATCCTTTCTATTGGAAGAGACAGAAACCAGCTGAAATTAGTTTAAACAAAAAAGAAAAGGAATGTATTGGCTAGCTCATCTGAAGGCACACAGATGGTACCAGCCCCAGGCTAGTCAGGATCCCAGAAATCAAACAGCATTAGAGTCCGTCTTTGTTCAATACTGGATTTCATCTCAACTTTGGTCTATGAGTTGTCCTCATAGTCTCCTCGGGGACATTGCTTCTGGGATCAATTCCTACAGCTCATGACACACGGGACAAGATCTCCAATTCTTCCAGCTCCATTTCAATTCAAAAAATTCCAGGGAAGTTACAAGCTTTTTCTGGTGGTCAAGGAAGTGGGGTCTATCGTTGGCTACCCCATCAGAACCACATGGGGTTTAACAAAAAAAAAAAAAAAAAAAAAGAAGAAGAAGGATGCATTGTGCTAGAACATACCTTTTATTCATATGGGAACCAGTGTGTCATGACAAAGTCCCTTTAAAGAGTGTACACTATCTATCTACCTATGTAGATCTATAATATTCAATATATACATGTTATTCAACGAACTGATGAACCGTAAGTTGTATACACTTTGCAGAAATTAAGTTTATATTTTCTTCTGTCCTCCACAGTGCCCAGCACAGGACAGTCACTCTAAGAAGGATTTGTGAAGTGACTAATAACTTAGCTTTGGAATCAAATGATGTCACTGTATTAGTTGGGATTACTTAGATTATGCTTCTGTTTAAAAAAAAATAACCCCCAAATTGTAGTGACTTAGCACAAGTTTATTTCTCATTCACACAAAGTCCACTGTGGTACAGGTGACTGTCCAGGGCAACTGTCCTCAGGAGACACTTAGAGACTTCACAATCCTGCCATGTACCATCTGTAACTCAGGACCCCCTCAGTCAACATGCAGAAGAGAGCTTGCAGGGGGTGGGGAGCCACCTCGTACTGGAAATTAAGTCTTTCACTCCAGAAGGGACCCATATCATTCTGCTTGCAGCCCATTGGCTAGACCCACCCACTGCAAAAAAACAAACTGGGGAATATCATCTTTCATATGCCTGGGAGGAGAGGAGAACCAGATATGTGTGAGCTCTAGCTGTCCCCACCAAAATCAATTAAGATAAAACTATATTCTATAAAAATTATACCCCAATTTTTAAATATTAAGACAATCCAAAGAGAAGAAAGTAGCCTAAAACCTATTAATATGGCTTTCCTACTACTCCATCACTGAGCTCCATTCCCCAAATTTCTGAATAAACCCATGTTACAGCCCAGCAGAGACTAATTCCATTTGAAAGTTCAAAGTTTATTTTGCACGCTCCACTATTAGACACAAATGACCTTCAAAATCCAAATGAGCATACAATCTTACTAGTGGCAATTGACAGTTCTTTGCAAAAGCCTTTTAAAAAAAATATGCCTACTCTTTGACCCTGTAATTCCACTTCTGTGATTTAACCTGAGGAAATAAGCATGGACATGCACACAGATTTAGCTACAAGGATGTTCCTTGCAGCCTATTTGAAACAGGGAAAAGGAAGAATTAACCTAAATGCCAGCAAGAGTATGCTGGTTAAAGTATGTCCTCACACCAGAATACTATGTATCCATTAATAATCACACTGTAAAGGTGTGTTTATTAACGTGAAAAGAGGTTTGTGGTACATCGAGTGGTGGGAAAAGCACGTTATAAAATGGTATGTACACTGCATATGCCTGGGAAATATTCTAGAAGGAAATATATCAAGGAATTAAAAATGTTTGCTTCTGTGTGGGCGGGGTTATGGGTATTTTTATTTTCTCTTTTTTGCTAGACTACTATTTTCTGCTATTATGAGTATTGCCATTGAAGTAAGAAAAACAAGGTACTTTAAGTTATAAATACATAATATCCTTGAGCCTATCACACAGTCACTGCTCATAATGGGGCTTTTATCTTAAAAACTGCAGGCAATTAGGTTCTTTTCCGTCTTTACCGCTCACAGTCAGTACTGATGACAATAAGTGATTTCTGGGAGACAGCACTTCCCAGTTTATAAGACCGTTTGTATTCAGAAGGCTCCCCACAACTGTAAAGGAAGGTAGCACAGGCCTTTCTACCCCACTTTACAGCTAAGGCTCAAAACTTCTACATGACTTACCTGCCCAAGGTGGGAGGCTACACAAGAATTCAGAACCCTTCCAGGCCGCTGCACTGTCCCAGGGAACATCACTGTGTTCCAGGGGTACCACTCACATAAAATATAAGTAAAGAGTGCCCCCGGAGGTGCGCTGTGTCCAGTCCTGCTCAGACCCTTACCAGAGTCGAAAGTCCTCCTACACTGATGAGCCAGCCTGTGGCCATAGTGGTTTACAGGTAAGTCAGCAAATTAGCATTCAACAGATATTTATTGAGCACGCCTACAAGCTAGCAGGCACCTGAAACTAAAAGTTTGGCCTTTATCCTTTAGGCAACGAGAAGATATTTGAGGGTCCTAAGCAGTAGAACGATGTAAGCAGAGTTGTGTTTTAGAAAGAACATTCTGGTAGAAATAAGAGTCAGTGAAGGTGAGCAAGACCAGAGAGGCAGGGAGACTGGTGAGTTAAGAGGCTACTGCAAAAGTCTGGGCAGGAGAAAATAAATACCTAAACCAAGGCAGAGGTACCTGAGTGATGGAAAGCATCAACATCATCACCATTCTGATAATATTAGGAGGAGCTACTACTTACTGAGCACTTATTATATGCCATATGCTATGCTAGTGATTTACATAATGACCCCATTTGACCTTCAAACTAACCCCATGTGGTAGGCACTAACTATTATTATCCTACTTCTGAGGTACAGGTTCAGAAGAGTTAGGTCAACTGCCCAAGGTCACATAGCTAGCATGTGGCAATGATTCCAACTTAGGCCCATGTAACTTCAAAGCTCATCCTCTGAGCCATCATGCTAAGAATTAGCAGAAGAAGGTGGATGACTAAATGGATGACAACGATGACAGAAGGGGATAATGAGTTCCCTTCCAGAAATGTGGAATGCCATGGAATGTCCAGATGGAGGAATCCAGGCTGGGGCTGAGGCTGCATTTCTGGAAGCCATCAGTGTGTAGGTGAAAGCTGGTGCCCTGAGAATGAACAGCTCATGGGGCGAGTACACAAAGCAGACCGCCTTGAATGGAAGCCTGGGGAACCTCAAACTTTAAAGGCCAGGAAAGCTTCTTTTAAAAAGCAAAATACAGGAAACTCTCTGGTGGTCCAGTAGTTAGGACTCAGCACTCTCACTGCCAGGGCTCCAGATTAGATCCCTAGTCAGGGAACTAAGATCCTGAAAGCCATGCAGCACAGCCAAAAGAAAAGAAAAGAAAAAAGCAAAATACAATCACGGCAAAAGGAAAATCAGGAAAGAATAGGGCCAAGGAAACAATGAGTAAAAGAGTTCCAAAAATCATACACTAGACTTAGTGGTATCAAATGTTACATTCCCAATAATAGGGGCTGATATTTTTGAGCATTTATTCAATGCCAGGTACTATTCTGAGTGATTTGTGTATATTAGTTCATTTAATCCTAACAACATTCCCATAGGAAGACACTATCCCCACTCGCAAATAAGAAAACTGCCCTGTCCCAGGTCCTATGGCTTATAAGCAGTGGAGCAGAGGTAAGTGCTGGGAAATATTCTAGAAGAAAATATATCAAGGAATTAATAATGTTTGCTTCTGTGTGGTTGGGATTATGGGTGTTTTTGTTTTCTCTTTTTCGTTAGACTATTATTTTCTGCTATTATGAGTAGCACTTGGTGAACAGCGTTAATGAATATCCCAGGCCTCTTCCAAAGCTGAAGTTTCATAATTTTTTACGAAAAAAGATCTTTCCTTTTTAGACCTCTAGAGGCAGAGTTAGACTGCCTGGTTGTTATATAAAGCTAGGCAGTCTAACTCTACAGATGGCACCCATGGCCTCTACACCATATTGTCTTCCTCAGTAATGTCTAACATTTTTTGAACATTCAGTATATGCCAGGCACTGTTCTACCTGCTAACTCACTTAATCTTATCACAATAACCTTATTAGGTGCCATTATTATTCTTATTGCACCGATGGGAAAACTGAATCATAGAGCAGTTGCCCAGAATCACACAGCTGGTAGAACCATCAAGGTATATAGTAGACCCATCCATGAGGAAATTAAAGAGTTATCAATCAGTACTTCGTGGGTGAAGGTGAGTTGGCAGGAATCTTAACCAAAGTGAAATGTAGAAATGAAAAATTCAGAGTTTAAGGGAAACTAAGATATCATGAAACTTCAGCTTTGGAAGAGGCCTGGGATATTCATTAACGCTGTTCACCAAATGCCAGGCATGGTCGGATTGCACTTTCTGGCCGCCTGTGCTTGTGTGGTCCATAGCACTAGTTCCATCCAATGAGTGGTGAGAAGACATGACACATGTCACTTCTAGGCCAGCTGACTGCCAGTAAAAGACCCTTCAGAGCACTCTTTCCCTCTGTCAGAGCAATCTGCAGCAGTGGGAATGGTGGCTGCTAAAACAACCTGAGTCCCAGAGCATAGGAACATGGAGACGAGCCTCAGCTGACCCACAGTGGACATGTGGCATGAATGAGAAATAAACCTGGCTGATACCAAGCCTTAAGTGACCTGGGTGGGGAAACTGAGGCCCAAAAGGACAGAGATCCGCCCAGCAACACAAAGCTGGCTACCTAGAGGCACCGAGCGGCAAAAATCCACATCCGGCATCCCATCCAGTTATCTTTCTTTTATACATCACTGAGCATCTTGCATATTTTGTAAGTCACTGCCCCTTCTAACCCAAAGCATATTCTGCTTCTGTAAATTAATGCAAAGGCTGAATTTAACTAATCATTGGCTAATTTTCATAAACTGTCTTCTAGTGCACACACTCAGAACTCAGTTTTTTCAAAAGGTAGAAGGAGAAGGCATGGGGGGGTCTGGAGGGGTGGGGTAGGGAAACCCTGCTCTATTATTTACAGAATCAACGCTAATTTAATTAAGTATTGACAGAAAGTGCTCAATATTGCAAATAGTTGCCACCCGTTTCTCCTGCAGTCTGGATCTCCTCGTAGTAACTGACTTCACTCCATCTTCCTCTTTGATGTATGAGGCCATAAAACAGGGAGTGAGTAAGTCACCTTCGAAGAGGCCTTTTGTCATTGCAATAACTAGAAGTAATTTATGTGCACCTGGAATTTGGGCTCTCTGTCTCTGACTAGACAACAGACTGAAATCACAATTTGGATGCCAGAAGCCAATCAGAAGGTCAAAGTGATTCTGAAAGGTATCAGTCCGCTAAAATCTACGATAAGAGAACACCAGCGTCCATGCTCAGCAATTAGACCATCAGCAAAGATTTCAGACGCAGGCTGCCTCAGAGATAAACTGACCCTTCAGAATTGTCCCAAGTTGAACTGAGAAGGTCAGGCATGGATCTGTCATTGGATGTGGGCCATCCTAGGAAGGCCTTGGATAAGATGAGTCTGCAACTCAGGCTACCAGCCTGAGTTTTACTCCCAACCTGGGATTTACTTCACCTTTGCAGGTATCCTGGGACCCCTTCCCCATCATAACCACCATCCAAGTCCCTCCCACCCTTCACGACCCTGTTTAATTCCTGCCTCTTCTAGGAAGGCCTCCCTGACTATCCTAGCCTATGATATATACGGTATACTCTGACTTTACAATTCTTCGGGCACTTGTCACATTCTCCCTGGGTACGTGCTTTTTATGTTTGTGCGTCTAGACTCTGTAGATCATGTTTCTGTAGAAATAGGTTTCATCTCACGTGCCAACTGTGATCAATTAGTAGTGGCTGCCTAGAGTGCTAGAGTGAGAACTCCAAGGCTGCATCTGGGCTCAATGGTTAAGAGTGCAGTGATTGATTAACAAGGTCTGAAATGGGCATGGCCAGGAAAGATGAAAATGTGTGGCATATGTCTGCCCTCTATCCTGTAAACAGTGAATTCTTTAAAGATAGAGTCCATAAACTGCATCTATTTATATTCCCAGGCACATCTGCATAGGCACACAATGCATGTTCAAAAATTATTTGCTGAATAAATATTTCCCATTTTAACAATGACCTAACTCTACTGCATTAATCACATGAATTCTAATTATGGGTCTTTCAAACAGCCCTTAACACACATAGGTATAGATTTGACTCCCATCAGAAATCTTTCCAAAGCAAGATTTTATATGAAGGATGGCTTTTGACACATCAGTCCCTAAGGTTTCTGAATCTGAAAACGTTAATACTTAATAACTCCTAGCATCCATGAAGTTATTAATGATTTTTCAAGGTTTTTGCTCCTCATTTGGTTACTACATGACTTTCATGAGGTAAAAGTTTATTCCCATTGTACAGCTTTGAAATAACTTGTTTAACAGCATAACGCTTAGTCAAACCAGAAGATGTAACCCAATAAATAGTTACCAATCCTCCAAATAGTAAAGTAAGCCCTTAAGGTCCAGGCCAGTGTTTCCTGTAGTTTTTTCCCTGTAGAACACCAGGATTTTTGTAGGGTCACTACATGTCTTCTTGTGGTCAAATAAGTTTGGGAGACATTAATAGGTATTCCCTATGGTGGGACTTCTCAGAGCGTTTAAGACATTAATGTACTTGGTGAATTGCACAGAGGACCCTCGACATGAAATACTTCCCATCTATTCAACCTCAGAACCCCTTGGACAAGAAGCATACAAGTGCTATAAAACCTTTTGGGAAATGATTACCTGGGCTCATCAAACTCCCATCCTTAGTTTTTAATCTAAAATTTGCATCGAGATCACTAAAAGGACAGCAGAGTAGTTAAGAGCTTGGGCTCTAGAATCCAACTAGCTTTAAGTTCTGGTCCCAGCACTTAATGGCTGTGACCTTGGTTGAGTCACTGAATCCCCAGCCTTGCTTCCTCACCAGGAACATGCAGATTCTAACAAGGCCTAACTCCTAGGACTGTCATGAGGACTGAATGAGGCAAGGCAGGTAGAGCGCCTAGCTCACATAAGCACTTGATAAATGTTAGCTGATTTTATTGCCAAAGAGGCAGGAAGGTCAGAGTGGAAACTATTTTAAAACAGAACAAAATACCACAGGTTGGGCTCCCTGGGAGGCAGACTCCAAGATAGAGTTTAGCCTGCAGGAAGCTTTTAGAAGAGTGTCCTCAAAGTCAACATCAGTGGAAGGGAAGGGAAGAAAGAGAAAGAAAGTTGAGCCACCCCCAAAGGGAGAGACCTACAGATAAACTGACCCTTCAGAAATGTCCCAAGTTGAACTGAGAAGGTCAGGCATGGATCTGTCATTGGATGTGGGCCACCCTAGGAAGGCCTTGGATAAGATGAATCTCTGCAACTCAGGCTACCAGCACTCGCAGCAGCCGGGACAAGCTCTCCACCAGAGCTGCATCTGAGCAGTGCACACAGTGTCTTGCACACAATGTCTACCACGCCAAAAACAAAAGCAAAACACAAAACAAAGCAAAAGATTCCTCTGACCCTCTGGGAAGGAAAAAGGGGAGTCTGCAGATATCAACCAAATCTAGTCATTTATTCATTCATCATTTATTAATGCCTACCATATGCCAGGCCCTGGGGCTCAGGGCTTATGAATCAGGTACTGATTATATAACAATAATAATAATGTCTTCTCTTGCCTTTTTAAAGCATGAAAATAAAGATGGGGAAACAGAGAAGGAAGAGATATCAAATCACTTCAAGCCAGGATATATTCTCAGGTGATCAGTCACCTGTCAGCCCAGTATGCAAAGGTGTTCATTTGAATGAAGAAAGGGACACGGCAGCTTCCTTCCCCCAAAGCAATACATCAAGTTGTTCTTGTGGTGACTGCGCGAGCTTGGCAAACTGTGCACTGCACAAAATTGAATTTCCAGGTTTGCGGAAGCCTGGGCAAGCTCGAGATGCATGAGGATTTATGGCTTTAGGTACTTAAAATGCCTCCCATTAATTTGTTATGACCTTCTCCCCCTGCCCACGGCCCCAGGTTAACCACAGTCTGGGGCTGAGCAAAGGTAAACGGCACATCAATCAAGCGAAAGCAGCCCCAGAGAGACAGGTGTCTGCCTGGCGGAGGGACAGAGAGAACAGAGTCCTTCATGTCCCCAGAAGCCTTGGCTGTGTTCCTCTCTCCCCTGGAGCGGCTTCGGTCCTCAGGGTCCACCTTCCCTCCGGACCTCTCCCATCCTCTCCATCTTGTCACTCGTCTCCCTAGTGGCCCCTCAAGCATTGTTCTTCTTTAGCACAAGACAGCTCTTGTCTTTCCCACTGACCATCCCATCTGTTTATGTCATGTCTTCTCAAGAAGCCAGCCAGCTACTCTGCAACTAATATTTCACATTTGCCTAGTACCTTACAATTTACTTCTGGGCCTCACAACCAGCCGAGAGGTAGGCACTGCAGAAGTGGTGACTCCCACTCCAGAGATGAGGGCACTGAGGCCCAGAGAGGCAAAGTGACTTGCCCAAAGTCACAAAGCAGAAGGGCGGGACCCAAGCCAGGCCCTCTGTGCCACAAACTAGCCTCACCGCTGCCTCTCAGCCCCAGGGACCAGGCCATGGGTTGGCAGTGTGCCTTATACTCAGTAGGACAATTGATCCAAGTCACAGATTGGGGGGATTACCTGGGAATCCACAGGGAAGATGGCCAGCCCCCCAGAGGAGGCCCATGAATACACTACTGTGCAAATATATTATCCAACTTGAGCATACTTGGAGAAGCCAAAGGTTTTTTTTTTTCTCAAGCCAAAAGCAACAGATTAAAAAATTGGACTAAAACGACATAGATGTTTTTAACTTCACTGCCCCAAGTGAACTTAGGAAATCCATGGGCCTCTGAGCCTAAATATTTTTCTTGTCAGTTAAAGTTCTTGTTTTAAAATTTTCCCAGGCACCCTTTTAAGAATGAGTCCTTGGCAGGTATTATTCATTCTACATCTTTTCTTTCACTCAACAGATATTCACTGGGCACCTACAGTGGGCCAGGAGCTGTGCTAAGTGCTGAGGACCAGGCAGGCAGATACCTGCCCTCAGGGGGTCTCACAGGCTGGCAGAATAATACGGTGATTAAACAAGTAAGTACAATGCAGAATTTAGAAATATCACTCTTTGTAACTCTGTTCATTGGAGTTTAAAATAGGACAACCTTTATGAAGAGCAATTTGGCAGTACCTATGAAAAATTTTAAATGTGTGTAGCTTAGGACTCAGCAGATGCAAAAGTAAAATGAAACAAAACTAAACTAAAACAGCAGATACTAGAGTAAGGGCAAAAGCTTATAGGTATGAAAGGGAGGGAGGGAGGGAAGGAGGGAGGGAGGGAAGGAGGGAGGGAGGGAGGGAGGGAGGAAGGAAGGAAAGGAAAACTTAAATACCCATCCAGAGGAGTATAATTTAAAAAGTTATGGTACATTCATATGGTAGAATACTACGTAGTCAATAAATATATGAGATAGACTTGTCTGTACCAGCCTGGGGAAATGTTTATAAAATATGCTAAGCGGAAAAAAGCAAGTTGGAAAACAGCGCATGTGTTATACCTATCTATGTATATGTGGATACGCCTCTATAGGCATATATGGACATCTAAATGTGTATCTATTTAAAGCCAAAGGGAAAAAATCAGCAAGGAGACAGACCAAACTGTTACCAGGGAATATCTCTGAGCAGTGGAATGGCAATGGTTTAAATGGATAAACTTTCAAACAATTTGCAAAGTAATCTTACTTTTGTCGTTTTGAAAACCCAGTTTAGCAAAATAAGGACTATTAAATGTTCTGACAGGGAAAGAAGAGAGAACTGTCTCTGAGCACCAAGCAGGACTTACCCTTCACTTCCTACCAACCCTTCACTTTTTACCATTTTAATCTGCTTATCCTTCAATCTCCAACATTTCCCAGCAAGACCCCAAGCATCCTGCAATTTATAACCCCACCTAGTGGCAAACAGGTGAATTTCAGACGCCAAACTTAAGAGAAATACATTGTTTTGCAAAAGGAAGGTGGATGTGGTGGACTTCACAGTGGAATGCTGCAAAACGACTAGTGACAAAAAGGGGTCTTCCAGAGCCCCCCTTACCTCACAGGTCATTATGAGGAGAAAACGAGCTGAGTATGTGCAGAGGCTGCTTCCCAGTTCACACACTTGCTTGTGCAAGAAACACAATTACTCTTATTTTTTCTAACTCAGCTAAACTTCTATCTTGAGCTCTTATTCTGGCCAGATGGCAAAGACTTACTTTTAGTCAATACAGTGCTATTGGCTCTACCCCACCACCACTCCCAATACACAGTTTACACACATATAACACCAGGACCGGGGGAAAGTTCAAGGGCGGAGGGGTGTCCGGGAGCCATTGTGCTGGGATTGGGGGTTTAAGTGTACACAGGCTACTGTAAGGTGCCCCATGCCTTCTCACCAGGCTCTTTCTGGCCCAGTGACTCTCCCTTGTTTGTGAGTCAGGAACTCTCTGCACAGTCAGGCCACCCCTGCCTCCCTCCAAGACTGGCCATATCACCTTCTTCCCTTGATACTCCCTTCCTGGTTCTCCGCCCAGAGGACAGGATGTAGGAAGTCTCTTCCAGATCCGCAGAGTTCACCACCCTCACCACCTCTGCATTAGCCCTCCCCTCCCCACCACAGGGGATCTTCATCTAGCCTGGTAGGGCTGTGGGGAGTGGTAAATCCCCCTGTCCTCCAACACTCCAGAAGTCAGCTGATGGGAGCACAAAAACCTGGAAGCTCTGCCCCCATTTCCCCTAAGATAAAGAAGCCCGGCACAGAGCAGAGTGGGGTGCGATACAAGGGTGGGGAAAAGGAAAATATAAGGAGAAAAGAGTAGAAGCTAGTGTGCCATGTGATATAGCATGGTGGTTCAAGGTTTGGTTATATAATTGTCTGGGTCTGAATCCCCACTCTACCACTTACTAGTGGTGGTCAGACTATTTCACTTCTCTTCAGGATACTAGTATCCACCTCAGAGAGCCATTGTAGGAATTAAGTGAGATAAAGGGATGCAGACACTGAATCAGTCTTGTCACTGCCATTCTGCTCACAAACAGACTGAAATTTGACATTGGTCCATCATAATTCAATTCAGAGTTCCTTACACGCCACCCTCTGCCTAAAGGTGGGAATGTCAATTGTCTGAATGTGAACCTCATGCAGAAAGCACTTTTTCTTCTGAGGGAAGAAAGAGTAGCGTCACCTTCTATAGTGGAGCCTCTATAAGGAACTTCCAGGTCAACATCTCTTCAGCAATGTTCCCAAGGCTGAGAGAAGCGATGCTTGGAGCTAATGGCAACATCTACTCAAAGCCTCCTCAGGTCTTAATCTCGAAGATCTTGCTTAGAAAAGCCTTCACACAGATGTACCCTGTTGACACTGGGCATGCCCATGTAGGGGGCATGCCCATGTAGGGGCCTTCCCAGTGACAGGAACTGATTGAGAAAAGAGGTTACGGAAATACACTGTGACTGCCTAGGCCCTAGCAGTTAATGTATGGGGAGCAAAGAATGCAGAAACAGAGACAGGACAGTCAGGCAGGAGAGGTGCCATAACTTAAATAATAAATCAGTCACGAGGACCCCCAGTCCCGCTTTGACAGTAAAGATAAATCTGAGAGACATTCCTAAGTTGCTCTGCAGATACTAAAACCCCCACCAGGTGGAGGAAGTTGACTGCATGCTGACCACCAGCATGTAGCCCCCAAACAGGTTGGAACCAGAAAGTTGATGATGTTGACTCCTGAAATACCACCCTGTTACCTCACCCACCAACTAATCAGAAGGATGTCTACGAGTAAGTTATGCACTCCATGACACCCTCCCTCACACTGCATTTAAAAATCCTTCCCCAAAAGCCATTGCAGAGTTCAGGGCTTTTGAGCATTAGCTGCCCATACTCCTTACTTGGTGCCTGCAATAAACACTGCACCTTCCTTCACCACAACCCGGTGTCAGTAGACTGGCTTTGCTGGGCATCAGGCAAGTGGACCCAAGTTTGGTTTGGTAATACCATGAAGCCTTGAACCAAGGGAAAAGCCCTCTCTCTAAACAGATGAAGGCAATGGTTTTCCCAGCATTAGCATGCATCACCAGGAGGGCTTGTTGTAACAGTTTGCTGGACTCCACCCCTCAGAGTACTAATTCTGCAGGCTGGGATTGAGGCCATTAATTTTCATTTCTAAGAAGTCCCAGGTAATGATGATTTAGCTGATGGGAGACCATTCTCTGAGAACCACTGGATTACAGAAAAACACTGCTCAATAAGAAGAGCTATGCGGAACTTTAAACTAAGACAGGGACTTACATATGTAATTCATTCTCCCTCAGGGTAAGCTCACAGAAATATCACAGTGCAGTGATCTTTGGTATACCTTGCTCTAGAGTGAGGGTTTTACATTTATTAGCACTCATTATTCCCATTGGAATGGAAAATGTGACATGGCTGGTGTCTACAAAATTTCCCCCAAATCCAAATACCACTCAAAAACCCACCTGGATAAGAACAGGGAATCCATTAGTCCTATAAATTCTACATACACATTTCCTCCCACCCATGGTCTGAAGATAAAGACTATGCTCCCAGCTCACTCTTATCCCTTCTGTGGATTGGCTCCTCCTTCCACAGACTCAGCAGGGCTAGGCAGCCACTGAACTAGACATCCGCCAGCTCACAAGTCCCTTCTCTAGAAAGTTCCCCCTGATCCATGAGAGGAGACAGAAGCCATGTGACCCTACTCTCTTCCATTTCTGATTAGATCAGGAATGAATAGACCCAATCCAAGATTAGCCAATCAGGTTCACTCCTGGGAATTTGAAATTGGGATTCAGAGATATTCAGTCAGTATCTGAAATTGGCCAGACTGATAAGTATGAGGTGGCCAGAATTCACCAGATGGCCTGAGGAGCCGAAGAAACTAATCTATAGAGAAAAAAGAGCAAAGTAACTATGCATAGGTAGAGAGAGAAGATAAATACGTCCCCGTGGCATTCCAGACCCCAGCTTATATCTCTTCCTGAGGACTTCCTGGGGCCTTCCTTATCCCACCCTCAGGTTCCATGTGACATTATATGTCCGCATATTTTCCCTTTTCTAGCTGGAATCACTCATTTATTCAGTCCTCAGCTGTTTGTTGAACACCTGAGCTGAGCCAGGTGCTGTCCTTGGTGCCGGAGAAATGGTGGTGAACACTACAGACCCATTCTTGATCCCATGGAGCAATCAGTTCTGTTATTTGCAACCCAGAACACCTAGTATAGCTCCTACATCTGCCACAATATAGAGAAATGCACTCACAGAAAGAAAAGTTACGGAAAAATATATTACAGTTTATCGAACGTCTACTATATGCCAAGCACCTTGCTAAGTGCTTTACGTGCACCATCTCTGACAACAACCCTATGAGGCAGGAATTATTATTATCCCCACTGGCTCAAGGACACACAGCAGTCACACCTGGGTGGTCTGAATCTTCAGAGCTGCTAAGAGAAACGAGAGAAAGTGCCAGAACATAAGCAGACACTGGGGAAAGACACATACACACAAACCCATTTACACTCACACACAAACTCATACACACACAGAATTCAGGCCAGCTATATCAGCACAGACTCAGGCACCCTCTTGGTCTCTGTCAGGTGCTAGCCTCTCTGCTTCATCTCCATCCTATAAGGTGACAAAAATCAGAAATAACCCTCCCTCTTCAGAAATATCCTTGAAGAGCAACTAAGCTTGGCAATACTTTAATTGGACAAAGGCCTTCCAAATGTGGCCTCCTGAGAATAGCAGGGATGCATTTCCACCTGCCTTTTAGAAAATGTGCCCTCCCTGGATTGCATATGAATGCTCTTAGGGAAATGCCAGAGAGTCACTTTAAATGCTTTCTGCCAGCAGGTCAGCACTTACCCACTGGACACCTACCTCCCCAGGAGCCCCACTCAGGTTCCCTTGCAGTTCCATCCCAGTCTGCTCCCTGCCAGGCCCAGGAGAGCAGGGAGCAGCTCTGATCTAGGTGGACAGAGATGTGACTAGTCCCTGCCAACAGCCCCTCCCCTCTCAGTACAGACAAGCAAAACACTTGAAGGCTGGCTGAGGCTCCGAGTCTGCAGAGTCTGGGAAGAACACAGGATTCTAACAGGCAGGGGACATTCGAACAAGAGAGGATGGCGAATCAGGGTGCAGAGACCCCCTGTATGCATGTCAGCTTCCTCATCTGGAAAGCTGGGATTCTCAAATCTCCCTTACATCAAAACAGATACCATTTATTGAGCACAAGCACTGCGCTAAACACATTTGCAAGTTATTTGAAAGAACCCTAGTCGATAGAGATGACTGTCCCCATTATATAAGTGACAAAACTGAGGTTCCAGAAGATAAAGCTGGGTTCACTTAGCTAGTCCTGGTTCACATAACTAGCAAATGGCAGAACCATCACTTTCCAAATTCCACGCTCTTAGCCACGAGCTGGTTTCCTTTGACTTGTGTTTGAGAGGATGAACTGACAGTGAGGAGAAGAGGGCAGAGCCGCCAGTACGTCTTCGTAATTTGCCAGGAGTCAGCCTGATCTAGCTGGAACTTTGATTCCTCCCCTCCCCACCACCACCCCAACCCCTTAATTATCTCCTAACACAGCTGCACACTTCTCAGGACCATTTTCAGGATCCTAAGACAGGAGGCTTAACCCCAGAAGGCCTTAGCTGCCACCCAGCCCAGCAAGCTCACAGAGCCCTAAAACAAATGTGCTGACAAATCCATATCCCATCATCATAGCCAGAAATTTTTAAAAACAGAAATCTGAGACGTGCTGAGGGAACTGGGAAGTGGTATCAGAGTTTAGGCTTCAAATGCTTCTCTAAAGAACAACAGGAAATGTCTGCCTTAAAGCCCCATAGAGTGAAGCTTTATGATAAATTTGGGAAACCTCTTTGAAACTCTTTCTGTCTCCCCATCCTCTCTGCTGGTAAGAATCACTCACACATTTCATTTAGTACTTTCTGCTTTGCCCTCACACAAGCTTTAGGGTGAGCTCTCTCTCTCTCTCTACTTGTCCTTCCTGAATTCTCAAGGTTCTCAGCAAAAGAAAACAAAACAAAAACAGCGAAATATTCGGTCCTCTATGGGAAAAGAAATCCTCAAAGATACATGTCTCAGAAACAGAATGATATGCTTTTATCTTACATTAGATCAGGTATGTTTCCAGTTACAGAAGAGAACAACCAATATCTTACAGCTAATTATAACTCTGATGTTGTCTGGGGTCTGTAGGTCCTTGTCACCCAGAGAAGACAAAATGTAAGTTCTGTTAGGGGCAGGCATTTTTGCCCCTTTTTTCCCACTGCTGTATCCCCAGTCCCCAGAATAGTGCATAACACATTGTAGGTATTCAATAAAATGTTTTAACTCTTTCGGGATCCATCCAGACCTATGAATCAGACACTCCGGGAATGAGGCCCAGCAATGCGTATTATAACAAGCCTTCCGGGTGATCCTGATATTCACTCAACTTTAAAAACCACTGAACTATGATAGAGGTCTGTGCTGTTCAATATGGCAGCTACAAGACACACATGGATATATTTTTATTGATATAATTGACATATAACGTTATGTTAGTTTCACACGTACAATGTAATGATTTGATATACTTATACACTGCAAAATGATCACCACAGGAAGTTTACTTAACATCCATCACCACACACAGTAACAAAAAAAATGTTTTCTTATGATGAGAACTTTTAAGATCCACTCTCTTAGCAACTTTCAAATATACAATACAGTGTTAAATATAGTTACTATTAAAATATCTTTAATAAACAGGCAAAATCACCTAAGCATACACAACACACACACACACCCCCTCTGGGGTAGGCAGACTTAAAAAATAGCTCCCAGTGATTCCCATTTCCTAGTATTCCTGCCCTTGTATAACTAGCCCTCTCTTTAAGGGTGGGCTATGTGCAATGACTTGCTTCTAACCAAAATAATATGGCAAAGATGATAGGATGTCATTTCCATGACTAGATGTCACTTCTATGAGTAGGTTACAAAAGATGGTGATTTCTGTCTTACCAGCAAAACTCTCTCTCTCTGGTTAGCTTGGATGAAGTAAGCCGCCATGTTGAAGCCCACATGGCAAGGAAATGCGGGAAACCTTCAGCTAACAGCCAGTGAGAAAATGCAGTCCTCAGTCCAACAGTCCCCATGGAACTGAATTTTGCTAACAATCACATAAGAGCTTGGAAGCCTATCTTTCCTCAGTTAAGCCTTCAGATGATACCCACATAATGACTGACACTTTGGTTGTAACCTTGTACACCCAGGAAAGCTATGCCTGGATTCCTAAGCCACAGAAATGCAAGATAATAAATGCTTGCTGCTTTAAGTTTTAGAGCAATTTATTACACAGCAACAGATAACTAATATTCCCTCACAGTGTAGAAATCCAAAACCTTCCCCAGCATTTCTGTGAATCACAGGCTGCTTATATTTTCCTGTTTCCCCTGGATTTGAACTCTAGGTTTAGTTTGATTTAAGAACCATCCCACTGTTCCACCTACACTACCCCTATTCCATACTCCCTCAATCTAGCCATGAACCTCAGTCTCTTCTTTATTTCCAAGTTCTCAGAGAGCAGGTATGATAGGCTAACCAAAAAGCTTAAAAGGAAAAAATAAAGAATGAAATGTCCCTAGGTGGCTTGGAAAAGCTCCAAAATACTGCTGCAGGTCTAGAAGGCCATATGTATACATAGAGTTGTGTGCATGCTGAGAAGACCTGAGAAGATCCCAAGTTCTCATCTCTGGCTAACACTGAGGCTCTACTCAAGCAGGAGTTAAGTCTGTACACCCACGAAAGCTATGACTGGCAGCTGTAAACAGCCTGGCTCAGCACTGAACATGTGCCCCAACACAAACACAGAGCCCCTAAGCAAAGCCTGGGAGATGTACTGGCCCCAGACTTTTAAGGAAATCTCTACCCAATCATTCCCCAACAAGGAAATTAAAATTGTACTCTAGAAAATATCTATATTTAACACAAAAGAAGGCAGTAATAGAGGAACAGAGGAACAAAAAAATATCAGCTGTATAGGAAAAGGTAAAGTCGCAAGCATAAATTTCACCTTCTTGGTGATTACATTAAATGTTAATGAATTAAACACTCCAACTAAAAGGCAAAGCTTGGCAAAATGGATTTTTCTTTAATGATCCAACTGTACACTGTCTATATGAGACACTTCAGATTCCAAAACACAAACAGGTTGAAAGTAAAAGGACTGGAAAAGATATACCAAGCAAACAGTAACCAAGAGGGAGCTGAAATGGCTATACTAATATCAGATAAAATAGACCTTAAGACAAAAATTGTTACTAGAGACAAAATTTCTAAGTCAATCAACGAAGAATACATAACAATTATGTGTATACCTAATGTGTATGACAGAATCCCAAAATACATGAAGAAAAACTAACAGAATTGAAGAGAGAAATAGACAATTCAAAAGAGACTTAGCAGACACATCAACCAAATGCAATGCATGTACCTCAATTGGGTCCTGATTTAGACAAATTTTATGTGTATGTGTATATATATATACACACACACACACACACACACACACACACACGCAAGAAAATCAGGGAAATGTGAACACTGAATGAATATTTGATGATATTAAGGAATTACCATTAATTTTTTAGGTGTGATAAGGGTATTGCAGTTATACTAAAAAAAAAGACTCCTTTTCTTTTAGAGGCATATTCTGAAATATTTTTAGATAACTATATATGATGTATGCAATCTGGAAGGAAGAGGCAGAATACGAGGACTAGATCAAACAAGATTACGTATGAGTGGATAATTAACGTTGCTGGGTGGTGGGTCCATGACAGTCCATTTTATTATTCTTTCTTCTTATGGATATATTCAAAGTGTTCCATAATAAAAGGCTAAAAAAGGCAGAACAAAGCTACCTGACTGCTCACTCTGAGAAGCTCTAGGAACAAAAAGATTACTATTTGTCCATCCACTCAAAATTCATTTGTTGATTATTTACTATGAGTAAGTCACGGGGATAAACATGCTCTCAAGTAGGCACAGATAAAAATACTTATAAACAAAGAATGGAAGATGTGTCATAAGAGAGGCCCAAATGCAGGGCTACAGGGAGCTCATGAGGGAGAGATTATTACTGATGGGGACAAGAGAAAGCCTGAAATCACAGAATATTAAGCAGGAAGAGTCTCCATCGGAATCATCTTATTTACATCTGAAAAATCTGAACTCCAGAGAGAGGAAGTCAATTTCCCCAGTTACCACAGCAACATTCTAACAGAGCTGGGATTTATTTGTTCTGTAGTTAACATTCATAGAGAGCTTATTATGTCCTGACACCTTGCTTAGAACTTCACACATATTATTTCATTTAATCCTCACAATGTATTCCATTATTATCCCATTGTACAGAGGAGAAAACAGAGGCTCAGAGAGGTTAAGTGACTTACCCAAGTCAACACAGCTAGGAAGTGGCAGAGCTGGGTCTCAAACGTAGAAAGTTTGTCTCCAGAGCCTTTTCTCTTCTCACTATAATGGGATTTAACCCATAGTTCCATCACTCTGTGCTGGGTTATGCTGTAATAGGATACAGAGAGAGAGAGGAACAGATGTTTCAGGCAGAGGAAATAGAGGAGATTCAACTAACACTACTACTTTGCCCTATAGAGCTTTCTAGGACTGAGCACCTAGAGAAAAGGACCCTATTGCATTAATAATTTTATGCCACTAAACCATGGTTTTATGCTCACATAAATGAACAAAATCTGTCCACTGTAACCACTTTCCATACAGTGATCTCTGACCCATTGCTCTGGTTTTCTGCACTTGAAAAACAAAGCCCAGTTGTTGGGCTGCACTTCACAGGCCTACAAGACCTGTGCTTGCCCAGCTTCAAGACCGAAGAAAAAGCCTGGAGTCAGCAACAGAGACATCAATGGTTTAATAGATGGGGGGGGGGCTTACATGTCTTAAGCAAAGTCCTGGAGTGATTCCCCACCATGTGCAGTGGACAGCAGGCAGGACGTGGTGGCAGTCTTTGCTTGGGGTGGGGGGTATTTCCAGTTATAGGGGAATTGATGTCTGGTAGGCTCAGTAGTTACCAGGAAAACCAGTAGAGGGGCACTCCCCTCACCACTCCTTTGATAAGAACAATCACTAGCTAGGCCTGGGGCAAGTACGTAGGAAGGTCAGTCATATGCGTAGGGTACACGTGAAGCAGGCACTGGTTGGGCAGGGGAGGTACAGAGAGCAAGAGAGCAAACATCTTGAGTGGCCTGACCATACACCAGTTATCTCAGTCCTGCTGAGGGTTGCCAAGCCTCCTCTGGCAGTTCTTCCCCACTCCCAGCTGGACTGCAGCGTGGAAGGCTCCAGGGGCCGAGCCCTCACATGCTCCCTAGCTCTTTCCTCCTCTTAGAGGGGCTCAGTGGCATCATGGAAAGCTGGGCTCTCATCCTTAGCACTAGCACAGCTCACCCAGTGACCCTGAGGAAATCATTCAACCTGGACCTCAGTTTCCCATATCTTTCACATAAAAGGGGTTTAAACCAAATGAGCTTTAAAAAGGCATATTCTTCTATAAAAATATTGAATCACTATGCTGTACACCTGAACCTAATATTGTAAATCAACTATACTTCAATTTTTTTTAAAGGCATATTCCTCTCGGACAAGGCATAATTCCATGAAATCAGGGAGTGAGAAAGAGACACTTAAAAAAAAATTCTCTATCAAGATAAACAAAAAATTTTATAAACCAAATATTAAAACTGAAAATTAAATACATATATAATAAAATAAATATACACATGCTTATTCACTGTGCAGTGTTAGGGTACAGCACTATTTTATGCAACTACTGGACACAGAATATCAGACAGACAGGCTGGAGTTTGTAGCCCAGCTTTGCCAAGCACTGGATATGTTACCTCCTTGATTATAATAATAACAATAATAATAGTTAATAGTCGTTGAATACTGCCTAAATGTCACGAACTCAACCCTCTACAGTGCCCTCTGGGGAAAATCATCTAAGCCTCAGTTACCACATCTATAATAAGAATGAATGGAGGCACACCATAATACAGTAGCAGTAAAATTACAGATTCTCAGCAAAGACTTTCTAAAATCATATTATGTTATTTTGAACAAGGTGTAAGCTTGTTGACAACAACTGCTTCATCATCATCCAGGCTAATGCAATGTTAGCATTATTTTTGTTAGCAAAAAAAATTTTGTTAGCAAAAAAAAAATCTATTCAAATGTTTGTCCTTACTTTTCTTGAAAACTACTATTTTTAAGTGTCATCTTATATCTTTTGGGTTGTTCATTCCAATAGCAATAATAGTAATAAATGTGTTATCTCCTTACCTTTCCCATTATTATTCCAAAATAAATTCTAACAAATTTAGGTAGCTCATCATAAGATGCCACAAAGAGCAATTGAACAAAAATAAAACATCTGTGAGAGAGACAGGCTCTATTGAAATCTAGAGCCAAAAACTGAAGAATTTAAAACCATCTGTATCACTATTAGGCACTCAGTTGTTCTTACCAGGCTCTAAAGAATTGAGGCTATTTCCACTATCACATGGCTATGTTCTCTCAGTTGGGTTTTATTATTTTTAGTGATTCAGCTACAGAATCAGAAGAGTGCTCAGAGATCAACCAGTTCAATCCCCTTTCAGTTCCAATCCCTATGTTCAGGAGAGAAAAACAAGACCCCAAAAAAACAATCAGGCAGCCAATCAGCTATTAGCTGTTGCACACTTATTATCATTTGCTAGCCTCTCTCTAGGTTCTTGGGATACCCCATGAACAAAAGAACACTAAAGATGATCCCTGCCCTCATGACACACATTGTGGCAGGGACAAGTGACTTGTCCAAATAACACTTCAAACAGGGACAAAACTAGGTCACCCTATGTCTAGACCTGGGCTAGAACCTTTATACCCAGTGACCAGACACCTTGGTTTACATCAACATTTGAATCATACCTGTGATTAGGATTATTCTTCCCACATTTTGTCCAACAGGCCTTCAGAACTTTCCTTCAATTCCATCTCTTTGGCAGAGACATAAATTTCTGATTGCCAGATCAATCTGGGTTAACTACAGTGTGCTTAACCTATCTAGACAATACAGTGTCACAGACTATAATAATTATGTCTTATAATGTGTGTAATGCTGAAAAGTTTACAAAGTTTTCTGGAATCATTTGGGAATTAGGTATCCATGCAAGGTATTCCCATATTACCCTACACTTTCATTATAGTATTTCTTGTGTTACATTTTGTAAGTGCTTATTTTCTGTCTCCCTCTCTAAACTGTAAGCTCCATGATGGGGCAGGGGCATCTGTGTGCCCCATTATCGATATCTAGCCCTAAGCCAGACACATGATTGGCATTCAATCCATATTTATAGGTTGAATGAATAAATGATCTATTTTCTCTCTCAATCTTCTTGATGATTGAAGTGGGTAGAGATTACTACTACATTTTACTGGACTGAGAACCGAGACTCAAAGTCCAGGTCACATCTCCAAGGTCACGCAGATGGTCATAATAAAACTTGATTTCCTGACAATTATTCTAGTGACTTTATGTTTCTTGTACACTAGAACCACATGTTTTCCATCTCTGAGCCTTTCACAGAGTTGGTCACAGCGTCTGGCCCCTAGTAAACCTATTATTAAAAATTATTATTGATGAAATAGACTTTAAGTCAAAATCTGTCTTAAGAGAAAAAGAAGGACATTATATAATGATAAGAGGATCAATATACCAGGAAGATATAACAGAACCTAACATCACAGAACCTAAATATATAAAGCAAACATTGACAAAACTGAAGGGTGAAAAAGACAGCAATACAATAATAGTAAGGAACTTCAATACTCCACTTTAAATAATGGATAGAATATCCAGACAAAAAGATCAATAAGGAAACAGAGGATTTGAACACACCATAGATCAAATGGGTGTAAAAAGCATATATAGAACATTCTACCCAACAGCAGCAAAATACACATTCTTTTCATGTTTACACAGAACTTTCTCCAGGATAGACCACATCTTAGGTCACAAAACAAGTCTTAACAAATTTAAGAAGACTAAAATCATACTAAGTATCTTTTCTTACAACAGTGGAATAAAACTAGAAGAAATGGATAAATTCCTAAAAACACACAACTAACCAAGACTACATCAAAAAATAGAAAGTTTGAAAAGACCTACAATGAGTATGGAGATTAACTCAGTAATCAAAAACCTCCCAACAAAGAAAAGCCAGGACCAGATGGCTTCACTGGGGAATTCTACCAAACATTCAGAGAAGAATTAATGCCAATCCTCAAACTCACTGAAAAAATTTAAGAGGAGGGAACATTTCCAAACTCATTTTAAGAGGACAGTATCACCCTAATAACAATGCCAGACAAAGACACCACAAGAAAACTACAGGCCAATATCCCTGATGAATACAAATACAAAAATCCTCAACAAAATACAATCAAACCAAATCCAACACATTAAAAGGATCATACTCAGGGCTTCCCTGGTGGTGCAGTGATTGAGAGTCCGCCTGCCGATGCAGGGGACGCGGGTTCGTGCCCCTGTCCGGGAAGATCCCACATGCCACGGAGTGGCTGGGCCCATAAGCCGTGGCCGCTGAGCCTGCGCATCCGGAGCCTGCGCTCCGCAGCAGGAGAGGCCACAACAGTGAGAGGCCCACGTACTGCAAAAAAAAAAAAAAAGATCATACTGGAATGCAAGAATGGTTCAACATACAAAAATCAATCAATGTGATACACAACATTAACCAAAGGATAAAAATCACGATCATCTCAATAGATGCAGAAAAAGCATTTGACAAAATTCAGTACTCATTCATGATAAAAACTGTCAACAAACTAGTAATAGAAAGAAAGTACCTCAACAAAATAAAGGCCACATATGAAAAGCCCATAGCTAACATCATTCTCAAGGTGAAAAACTAAAAGCTTCTCCTTGAACATCAGAAACAAGGCAAGGATACCCATTCTCAACACTTCTATTGAACATAATACTAGAAGTCTTAGCCAGAGTAGTTATACAAGAAAAAGAAATAAAAGGTGTTCAAAATGGAAAGGAAGAAGTAAAATTGTGCCTGTTTGCAAATGGATATAATCTTATATATAGAAAACCCTAAAGATGCCATTAAAAAAGCTATAAGAACCAATAGACAAATTCAGTGTAGTTTGGGGATACTAAAAAAAAAAAATCAACAAATTATCTGAAAAGGAAATTAAGAAAACAATCTCACAATTACACCAAAAAGAATAAGATATATAGGAGTAAACTTAATTAACGAGGTGAAAAACTTGTATACTAAAAACTACAAAATACTGATGAGAGAAATCAAAGACACAAACAAATGGAAAGACATCCAGTGTTCAAGGATTAGAAATGTTAATATTGTTAAAATGTCCATAATACCCAAAGTGATCTAGTGATTCTACACAATCTCTACCAAAACCCTAATGGCATTCTTCATATATATATAGATACATATATTTATTTATTCATTCATTCATTCATTCATTCATTTATTGGACTATAATTGCTTTACAATGTTATGCTAGTTTCTGCTGTACAACAAAGGGAATCAGCTATATATATACATATTTCCCCATATCCCCTCCCTCTTGAGCCTCCCTCCCACCCTCTCTATCCCATCCCTCTAGGTCATCACAAAGCATCAAGCTGCTCTCCCTGTGCTATGCAGCAGCTTCCCACTAGCCATCCATCTTGCATTTGGTAGTGTATATATGTCAACGCTAGTCTCTCAGTCAGTCCCATCTTCCCCTTCTCCCCGTGTCCTCAAGTCCATTCTCTAAGTCTGCATCTTTATTCCTGCCCTGCCACTAGGTTCATCACTACCTTCTTTTTAGATTCCTAATGGCATTCCTTAATAGAAAAACAATTTTAAAATTCATTTGAAACCACAAAAGACCAGGATTAGCCAAATCAATTTTGAGAAAGAAGAAACAAAGCTGCAGGGATCACAATTCCAGATTTCAAAATATATTACAAAGCTACAGTAATCAAAACAGTATGGTGACTTCCGTGGCAGTGCAGTGGTCAATAATCTGCCTGCCAATGCAGGGGACATGGGTTCGAGCCCTGGTCCGGGAAGATCCCACATGCCGCGGAGCAACTAAGCCCTGTGCCACAACAACTGAGCCTGTGCTCTAGAGCCTGCGAGCCACAACTACTGAGCCCACATGCCACAACTACTGAAGCCCGTGCACCTAGAGCCTGTGCTCCACTACAAGAGAAACCACTGCAATGAGAAGCTTGCACACCACAACAAAGAGTAGCTTCTGCTCGCTGCAACTAGAGAAAGCCTGCACGCAGCAACAAAGACCCAACGGAACCAAAAATAAAATTAATTAATTATTTTTTTAAACTGTATGGTACTGGCATAAAGACAAACATATAGACCAGTGGAACAGAATACAGAACACATAAATAAATCTACACATGTACAATCAAATTATCTCTGACAAAGTTGACAAGAATACATAATGGGGAATGGCTTGTTTCTTCAATAAATGATGTTGGGAAAACTGGATAGCTACATGCAAAAGAAGGAAATTGGACCTTTATCCTATATCATAAACAAAAATCTACTCAAAATATATTCAAGACTTAAACGTAACACCTGAGACTGTAAAACTCCTAGAAGAAAACATAGGAGAAAAGCTTCGTAACATTGGTCTCGGCAATGATTTCATGGATATGACACCAAAAACACAGTCAACAAAAGCAAAAATAGATGAAAACAGATGAGGCTAAAAAGCTTCTGCACAGCAAAGGAAACAATCAACAGAGTAAAAAAGGCACCCTATGGAACGGGAGAAAATATTTACAAACCTTTTATGTGATAAGGAGTTAATCTTCAAAATATATATGAAACTCCTGTAACTCCATAGGAAACAAACAAACAAACAAAAACCTAATGTAGGCTAAGGACTTGAATAGACACATAGATACTTCTCCAAAGAAGGCATACAAACGGCCAAAAAGTATATGAAAAAATGCTCAATGACACTAATTGTGTGGGAATGTAAATCAAAACCACAATGAGATATCACCTCATACCTGTCAGGATAGTTACTATCAAAAAAACACGAAAGACAACAAGTGTTGGTGAGCTTGTGGAGAAATTGGAACCTTTGTACACTGTTGGTGGGAATGCAAAATGGTGCAGCCACTATGGAAAATAGTATAGAGTTTCCTCAAAAAATTAAAAATAGGACTACAATATGATCCAGCAATTCCACTTCAGGATATTTACCCAAATGAACTGAAATCATGATCTCAAAGAAATATTAGCACTCCCATGTTCAGCTGATTATGTGCAGCCCTATGCACGATATTCAAGATGTGGAAACAACCTGAATATCCATTGACAGATGAATGGATAAAGAAAATGAGATATATACATACATGGAATATTATTAAGCCTTAAAAAGGAAGTTCTGACACATGCTACAATTACAACATGGATGAAACTTGAAGACATTATACTATGTGAAATAAACCAGTTATAGAAAGAAAAATACTGCATAATTCCACTCATATGAGGTATCTAAAATAGTTAAATTCATAAAACTAGAGAGTGGAATGATGGTTGCCAGGGGCTGGAGAGAGGAGGAAATGAGGAGTTACTAATCAACAGGCATAAAGTTTCAGTTAAGTAAGATAAGAAAGCTCTAGAGTTACTACAAAATATTCTACCTATAGTCAACAATATTGTATTATATACTTAAAAATTTGTTAAGAGGTTAGATCTCATGTTAAGTGTTCTTACCACATTAAAATTTTAAAGAAGTGTTGTTGTTATTATTATTAAGAAGAAGAAGAAATAAAAATAATTTGCTAAAAGAAAGAAGCTCTGGAGTCAGAGGGTTCAAATCCCAACCCTGCCAGTTACTAGCTGAGGAACCTTGGGTGGGCTTCTTCATATACTTATTCATCTTATAAAAAGAACATCATAGTTCCTACCACCAAGGAGGATGGGAGGATTAAAAGAGATATCGCATGTAGAGGTCAACACAACATTGGCATTTCCCACGCAAGACCTTCAGGCCAAGGCCCCCTCCCCAGACCCACAGAAACAGCAAAGCCTTCTTCAAACTTGCTCATATAGTGCAGATGTACCAAACCAGGGGGTTCTAAGACTCAGATGCTCACAAAGTGGTCCCCACCTGGACAGGAGGCACTCGTAATCCCATTCAAAGTCCCTGAAAGGCTTCTTCCCAGCCTCTGATCAACTCAAAGTTTGCTTGTCAACTCCTACAGGTTCCTGCAGCTTCATTCACTTTGGACAGTCTTTTCTGGTGATTTGTGTATGAAAAACTCTAAATGCCTCAGTTGGCACATGAACAAAGGAAATCCTTTTTGTTCAAACTAAAACCTTTGAAGAAACAAGCCAGGGGTTGACATAAGAGAGCAGCCTGACAGTCAGCACAGGCCAAGTAAATAGCCTAACAGTATTAACAGAACTATGTGAACAACAGGAGGCACCATAACTCTCCCACATGTCCCCAAATAAACAAAGCCCCAATCCACAAGCACCACAGACTGGATGACAGCAGGCTGGAAAATGCTGCCTAGAGATCAATCCCCAGCCTTTGTTCTGTTTTCCAAATCATTCAGCACAGAGACATTTGCTACATTGGACCTTCTGACATGAAAGCCACTGCTAAATAGTTCTGACAATTCATGAGTGCTATTTATTGTCGTTTATGACCTCTACAAGGGAAAAGCTTGCAGCTGCTCTTCAAAACCCAACACTTTTTTAAACCCTCATTCATTTAACAAATATTTACTGGACACTCACTCTGTGTCAGACACTGAACTAGGTCCTGAGGATCCAGCAGCAGCAAACAAAACAGAAATGGTTCCTGCCCTCAGGGATACTATATTCTAATGGCACAGACAGACAAAAGCAAGTAGACAAAAACACCAAAATAATTACTACTTGCGTAAGTTCTACAAAGGAAGCAAATGAGGAACTGACATGGGGAATAATAGTAAAGTTTGAGGAAAGAGATAACATTTTAGCTAACATTCAAAGAACAAGGAAGGAAAGCCATGAGAAGAGATGGCGCTTGTATAATTCCATTTGTACAGAATGTCCACAAAAGCAAATCTATAGATACAGAAAGTAGATTAGTGGTTGCCGAGGGCTGGGGGTGTGAATGGGGAGTGAGTGTAAACAGGCATGAGGTTTCTTTTTGGGGTGAGGGAAATGTTCTAAAATTAGATTGTGGTTGGTGATTGCACAACTGTAAATGTATGAAAATCATTGAATAGCATATAAAATAGGTGAATTTTATGATATAAAATTATCTCAATAAAGTGACAGAGACAGAAAATGGATGGATGGATAGACAGGTGGATGGATGGATGACAGATAGATAGATAGGTAAGAGAAATAGACAGTTAGATGGACAGATGGATGGGTAGATTGATGATTGAAAGAGAGAGAGACTGAGACAGAGACTAAAGCCAAGGATACAGTCTTTTCTGAGGGCTCCTGAGCAGCTCTCACCAAACTCACACAGTGCTTCTCCTGGATTAGCCAAGATTCTGATCCCTGATATCAGTATGGAGGTTCCTTAAAAAACTAAAAATAGAATTACCATATGATCCACCAATCCCACTCCTGGGCATATATCCAGACAAAACTATAATTCAAAAAGATACATGCACCCCTATGTTCATTGCAACACTATTTACAATAGCCAAGACATGGAAGCAACTTAAGTGTCCATCAACAGATGAATGGATAAAGGAGATGTGGTACGTATATACAATGAAATACTACTCAGCCATAAAAAAGAATGAAATAATGCCATTTGCGGCAACATGATTGGGCCTAGAGATTACCATACTAAGTGAAATAAAGTCAGACAGGGAAAGACAAATATGATATAATATCACTTATATGTGGAATCTAAAAAAAAATGATACAAATCAACTTATTTACAAAACAGAAAGAGACTCACAGACATAGAAAACAAACTTATGGTTACCAAAAGGGAAAGGGGGGTGGGGGAGGGATAAATTAGGAGGTTGCGATTAACATATGCATACTATTATATATAAAATAGATAACCAACAAGGACCTACTACATAGCACAGGGAACTATACTCAATATTTTGTACTAAGCTACAAGGGAAAAGAATCTAAAAAGGAATATATATATTAGTTCCTGAAACTAACACAATATTGTAAATCAACAATACGTCAATAAAATAAATAAATAAAAATAAAATGTAGAAAAAAAATATTCTGATCCCTGAATTAAAGGGACTCTATAGGAGAGAACAGAGGTTTTTTTCCTTACTTATCATTTTGGTTGCTTCGATTCAAAACAGAGAGCATATATTAATTACTAAGAGTCGTACTTAATCTGAGCCTGTCTGCATAACAATTAAACTGTTCCTGAATTTCGGTTCAGGAGAGAGAGAAAGAGAGATGGGAAGATCATCTCAGGTGGAGGGAACAGCATGCACAAGTGTTCTCATGAGGGAAGGCACCTGGCACGTGCGAGGACTGAGGGAACCACTGTTCGGGACTCAGCAAGAGGTAGGAGAGTGAAGAGAACGGGGCCACCAGGTCACACGAGGCCTCCATGGCCATGGTAAGGAACAAGTTGCTTTCCACTCTACAAAGTGGACTCGCTGTATTCGCCCTTCGAGTTATTCATGTTTTGATGAAGAAACAAAAGGCAGAATATAGAGAAATGATACATCCTTGATGTCTTACAACGTCCTGCCCCACACAATCTCCCATTGGCTCTGCCAACAACCCAGTCAGAAGACATGGTTTTATGAACTTCAGTTAGGAGATGAGGAAACTGACACATAATAAAGTTAAACTGACTTGCCCAGGTTGACACAGCCATTAATACGGAAGCTAGGAACCACCTTTATTTTATAAACAAATTCTCCCCATTTTCAAACTTGTGGTTTACCAAAATCCACATTACCGATCTCCCTGTATTAGTCATCCATCTCAGCATAACAAACCTCCCCAAAACTGAGTAGCTCAAAACAACCCTTAATGTTGCCCAGGAATCTATGGGACAGCTGGGCGATTCTGTTGATCTAGACCAGATTCAACCAATCTTCACTGGCCTTGCTCACGTGTCTGTCACGTGGCTGGTCAGCTGGGATCCAGCTGGTCTCACTAACATGCCAAGCCAATAGTTTGACTGGTGGCTGAAGGCAAAGGAAGTGATTGGGCCACATATATTTTACCATATCGTATTATAGCAATAGGCTAGCTGAGGCGTTTTACATGGCAACAGTAACGTTTCAAGAGAGCAAGTGGAAACATGCAGTGCTTCCTGAGACCTAGGCTTAGAACTGGTACCCACCTCTTCTGCTGCATTCTATTGGCTAAAGAAAGGGACAAGTCCAGTCCAGAATCAAGGGGAAGAAAAATAGATTTTACCTCTTAATGGGAAGAGGTACAAAGACCCATTGCAAGCCAAGAATACAGGGAGGAATGAAGGATTATTACCATTTTTTGCAATCTACTAAAATCCCATTCCCACAAAGAGCAAGAAGTAAATTGCCCCTAAGGGACTACTGATCAGGAATTATTCCTGGAGTCTCACTGTCCTCTCTGGTCATCTCTGGTTGTGAGGCAGCAAGAGAGGATTATAATATCTGTTCATCAGTTTTTCTTCCCCTCCCGACACCTCTTTCTTAGAGTCTTCTTGAGGGCCTCTGGCTCAACCCCTCCACCCTGGTCATAGCTCACCAGATGGATGGACAGGACGAGCATTCCACTCAACCTGGCCAAAGACATTGTATTTGTTCCCTAGGGCTGCTATAACAAAGAACCACAATGGAGTGGCTTGAAACAACAGAAATTTATTCTCTCACAGTCCCGAAGGCTGGAAGTCCAAAAAGAAAGTGTTAGCAGGGTTGGTTCCTATTTCATGTTCTAGGGAAAATTTTTGTCCCATGCTTCTCTCCTAGCTTCTGGTAGCTGCTGGCAATGCTTGGCATCCCATGGCTTGTGGCAAAATAACTCCAATCTTTGCTTCTGTTCCCACATGGCATTCTCCCCCGTGCCTATGTCTCTTCTGTTTCATCTTCTTACAAGGACCCTAGTCATTGGATTAGGGTGCACCTTAATCCAGTAGGACCTCTTTTTAATGAATTACATCTGCAAAAACCTTATTTCCAAATAAAGTCACATTCTGAGGTTCCAGGTCAACATGCATTTGGGGGGATATCATTCAACCCAGTACAGGGATTCTCTGTACCAGGTACTTGGAAATAAGACTTGGAAACACTTATTTGTCTTTGTTAATTCTGGAACAGAAGAGACATGTAAGGAGCTGGAATGGCCATTTCCTTCCATGTATGTAAAACAGAGAAAGTCAAACTACGGAGAGGAAAAGAATGAAGATCTGTAGAAAGAAGCAGAGATAACAAAACATGCTGAGATGGACAGAAAGACAAAGAGAGACACAGACCTTCCATCTTGGTTTCTCAGGGTCTTCAGAGCCCTGGCTCAGTTCCTCACAGGACCAGGTTGCACTCTCTACCCTCAAACTCCAATAGATACTGTTATATCCTTCCAATAAACTTCTCTCTTTGGTGTAAGTTAGTGTGAATGGATTCTGTTAATTGCAACCTAAAAACTTCCACAAAGCCAGAGATGAATTCTTTATCCTGCCAAGATGTTTCTGGTGGCCAGCCTGGCTGCGGGTGCCACAGGAAGATGTCAATCATGAAGTGGGCAGTCTTGTCCTGGATATTGCTGTTGTCTCTGTTCATTGCACAATGTTACACACGGCGGTTAGGTTCCCAGACCAGCCCCCAAACGATCTTTAATCTTACAGTGCTGTTAGCATGCTAACTCAGTTACAGAACAAGTAGATTAATAAGTAAACGTATAAAACTGCATTCAAATATGTCAAATAAACTCACAAAATCTCCTTTACAGCCTGCTGAAATTAGGGATGTCTCCTCTCCCTACTCATTCTTTGTTTTGTTTTGTTTTTAATTTTTCTGGAAACAGAGATAGAGATTGCTCAAAGTGTTTTCACTCTCCTTGTAATCTCAGTTGCAGTGTTCAGTGATGTCATAATATGTAATGGGCAATTTGGCCACTCAGTATCCTGTGAACATCCGATAAGTCCATCATTTCCAAGGAAGAAGCCAAAACTCACTTTCCCAGCCTCCCTTGCAGCTCGAGTTTAAGTGTATGACCTAGTTTTGCCAACCTGATACAAGTAAGCCTTAAATTTGGAAAGGAACCACAAGGGAAAGCAGCACTATGCCAAATCCACATTTTAATGAACAAAGTTGTGAAAGTATCTAGGGGACATTTGTGACAGAGCTTCTGTCCCTAACATTACCAGTGAAAGCACCAATTTTTATGCTGAGCGGTTGTGCTGTCCTCATTGTAGTGTCCCCACAGTGTCATTTGGGCTTTGTTTCTGAATACATAGCCAGCCTCAAGCTTCATCTCTTGCCTTCCCTGAGATTCTGTGAGCCTCCTATGTCCTTTAATGAAATCCTTTCTTAAATAAACCAGCAAAAGTGGATTCTGTTGCTTGGAATTAAGAACCCTGACTGAGAGACGGTATTTCTGGTAGTATTGCTCCTACCTTCTACCAAAAGTAGGATTCTTCAACCATCTAGACTACCTTGAGCACTTGAGCTGGATTGTCTCACATAGCCTCAGATGTGGGTAACAGGACCGTTCTGACCCCTTTCATTGTTTGCCTCTTAAAAGCAACTTAAAATCCATGGCAGCATCCCCCATCAAAACTGAAAGGTATGTTTTTCATATATGTTACAAAGACATAAATACAAATAAGCATAATTTCTAAATACTGGGGCTTTAAACAATGATTTTTCAGAAACTATATAATCTATCCCTTATTACAAAAATGCAGCCTATCTTTTATGAGGGGCACCAAGACCTTAGCTTATCTTGCTTGACAATAGTCATCGTAGTCTTTCAATCTCATCTGTTCTCACTGGAAGGAAAAAGTATGACATTCCAGGGACAGGTGTTTCAGGTTCCACAAAGGGTATCTTTCCAGGGGGTCTTCCACAACTCAATCCATTTGTACATTTTTTTTTCTGTGAATTTAATTTTTCTGTGATATCTGATCATGCCACTCCATTCAGTAAAACTCAAGTCATTCTGTACTGACTTTGGAAAAAAGTCCAAATTCCTCAGCATTATACATAAGGCCAAATAATGCCTGTCTCTCCAGCCCTATGTCTTGCTATGCTTTAAAACTCTACTCCTTGTCTCCAACATTCCATTCTCAGCTATACTCCACTACTTGTGGTTCATTCATTGAATGGGGTATACTGTTCCTTGCCTCTGTAGCCTTGCTCACACTGCTTCATCTGCCAAGAGTCACCTTCTGTACTTTGCCCAAATGATAAACACTTACCCTTTTATCAATACACAACACCAGTGTCAACTACTCTAGAGTATCTGCATATTCACATATGGATTTCATTTGATAAGAACTCTTTCATTTGTAAGTTAACAAATCATTCATACTGTCTTTAATTGGGAAAACGATTTGAACACTTTACAAAAGAAGATTTACAAGTGGCCAATAAGCACATGAAAATGTATTCAATATCATTAGTCATAATAAAAATGCAAATTAAAATCACAATGAGTACCATTTCACAACCATTAGAATGGTTAAAATTATAAGAACTGACAAAAAGAAATGTTGGCTAGGATATGGAACAACTGGTACTCTCAAAAATTGTTGATGGGAGTATAAAATGGTACAGGTACTTTGAAGAATTGTTTGCCACTTTCTTCTAAAATTAAACACATATCTACCTATGACCCAGCAATTCCATCTCTGGATACTTATCCATGAGAAATAAAAATATAAGTCTACAAAAAGACTCATACAAGTATATTCATAGCAGCCTTATCATAATAGTGTAAAATGGAAATAATCCAAATACCCATCAATAGGAAAATGATAATCACACTTATATATTCATACAATTGAATAGTACTCAGCAGTATAATAGAACCAAACTCTAATATACACAACAGCATGGATGAATCTCAGAAACATTGCGCAGAGCAAAAGATGCCACACCAAAAAGTAAAGACTGCATGATTCCATTCATATGAAATTCTAAAAAAGGAAAATATAATCTATAATGACGGAAGTCAAAAAGTGGTTGTCAGGGGAGGGGACAGGGGGAAGATTAACTGGAAAAGGGCACAAAGGATGACCTCCTGAAGTGACAGAAATGTTTTATATACTGTTTTGGATGGTGGTTGCTCAAGTTATATATTTGTGGAAACTTGTCAAAATGAATATTTAATCTGTACAATTTTTTTAATTTAATAAACAGTATTTATTAAAAGTACATAGATCATGGAAGTACTTTTAAATATGCAATCTCTGGGATGTGGGTTCACAAGACTCAACCAAGCGAAATCCCTGCAGTGAGTTCCTTCTTTTGGGGGGAGGGGTAGAGAGCTTAGAGTTCTAAAACGACAGTGACAATGATGGCAGGAGTCAAGAGTAAACGATAAGAAAGGTTGGTCATAAGGAGGGAGCTGAGAGAAGGGAAGCTTATGGGCTCGCTGCGCTGTACCATCAGGGCTTGGTGTCTTCAAAGATGTCAAGGAAGAGGATGAACAAGGAGTCAGGTAAGACTTGCTAGTGTGGTGGGAATTAGTTCAAAGAGAACACGCACAGAAAATCAGAATGCTTGGAGTATAATCAGGAGGCTGGGAAGTTATTCTAAGGAAGAAAATGGCTGTGTTGTGTGTGCTGTTGGGAAAGGGATTCTGAGTTGGTTACTGATATTCAAACACCTGCACTAATTAGGTGTGTTCATCTGGTATGAGTGGGATGAACTTTGATAGACATTCCAGGTGAGGGGGGAAAAGATCCAGGGTTAAAGCTACTTTGCGAAACCTAGAGCGGGAGGGAGACATTGTGAAATAACATTAAAAGCATGAGCTTTGGAAATCAAATGGATCTGAATGATAATTTATTTATTAACCAGATATTTGGTCAAATATTATTCTGGGTGCTTCCGTGAGGTGGGTTTTCAATGAGATTAACACTTAAATTGGTAGATGACTAAAGCAGATTGCCCTGTATAACGTAGGTGGCCCTCAGTCAGTTGAAGGCCTGAAGAGACAAAAAGGCTGACTCTCCTCGAGTAAGAGGGAATTCTTCCTGCCTCATGGCCTTCAAACTGGAACATCGGCTTTTTCCCACCTTTTGGACCCAGAATGGAATGATGCCCTTGCCTCTCCTGGGTCTCCAGATTGCAACTCACCCTGCAGATTTTGGGACTTGCCAACCTCCATAAGCAAATGAACCAATTCCTTATATCCTTATAATAAATCTCTCTATATATGTATATATTATATATGCACACACATATATCCACATCCTATTGGTTCTGTTTCTTTGGAGAACCCTAATACAACCTGGGTTCAAATTATGGCTGTTTCTTAATAACTGTGTGACCTTAAGCAAGCCCTCTAACCTCCCTGAGCCTATAAAATGGAAATACTTAAAAATCCATTTAGCACAGGATTGTAACAAGGATTAACTGAAATAATTTCACAAAGCATTGAGCACAGTTTCTGACACATAGTGATCAATACATGGAAGTTGTTGTCGACATTATTTTTATTATTATTATAGCAGGCTCTCTTTTGAGGAGAAAATGCAGGTAAAACAGGACCTAAAGATGTATTTTTGGTGAGGGTGGTAGGAACGTGTGTAGGAAATGTCAAAGCTTTACCTAGTCAACAGCAAAGAGTCCCTTGTTCTTTCCTTCTAGTGTTCTCCCCTATTTTCAAGAAAGCTACTTTTCTGTTTCTTCTCTCTCATGTAACTCTTTGTATGGGAAAATTCAGCTGAACCACTTTCTAAAACCCTAATTAAAATCTTGTTAAAAAATCTTCCAAATATACGTCACTTTTTCTTGACTTAAACATAATGGATGTAAAAATGTAGCCCTTCTGACTTAGGATGTTGCAGTGGTACTGAGTTTTTACAGAAAATATTAGTAATCACTGTAATGCACGATGTATTTTCAAAACTAAATCTCTCATAGCAATTTATTTTGCTGTCAGCCTTTCATAAAATTAAGTGTGGCATCAATTCCAGTTTACTAAGAGTTTTGGCTAGTAATGCTTTACTGTAAAAATCCCCTCCGTTTGACAATTTTAAGGAAGAGAATAATATCTTCATTTTATATTCTTAAATCTTTTCTCAGGATAAGCATGAAATATCATTGTGCAGAAACAGATTCCATTTCAAATGTAAACCTTTCATTTAGCGACCAGACTTAACTATCCACAGATGCGGTGGAGGTTCTGAAATTCCCATTTTTTAAAAGAGTAAAGACTGGCCAACTCCTCTGTGAAAAGAACCTGACTAATGCCAGTGTGTGGATTAGTTCTGGCCTGGAGAGCAGACAAAGTTCTATCATCTTGAATGTAAAACTACAGCACACTACTGAGATCCCAAAATAACTTAGAGTCTGGTCGTTGGTTTTATTTTCCTTGGCTCCTTCCTCATGGGTGTTAGTGGTGGAACTGGGGGAGAGGTTAAGGTGGGCCTGGAAAAGAAGGGAACTGTGTTCCCTACAGCAGCAATATAGGTCCACTGCCCAATCCTCTCAACTATAAAAAAAACTCTCCCTTCCCAAAATGGGCAATCTGGTTTGGAAAACTCACATTTACTCAATGAAACAAAACTACAAAAACTGTAGCTCTTACTACATGCTAGCCGTATTCTAGATGCTAGGGATACAAAGATAGATACTAGTTCATAGCCCCAAGAGTTTAGTCTAGTGGGAGAAACATGTAAGTGAACAATCACAGCACAGTGAACAACCGAATAACAGATGTGACTCAAAGAAAGCAGGGACAACCTGGGGAAAGGGAAGACTTCACAGAAACGCTAACAGGCTGTCTTCAGTATGCAGGTGGTCCATTCTAAGGTTAAGTATTTTTAAAGCAAAAACTCAATTTCCAGACTAAAAACCTTAATTTCTGAACGTGAAAACTTTACGTTCAGGTTCTTATAATCTATTATATACACACACAACAATAACCCACACAAAGGGAAATTAGCTCAGTTTGAGAACATGATTCACCATCATTCACACCTGCTCAATTTAAGTCCCTCCCTAAATACGCATTACACTGAGGAATATGTGGTAGCAACTCCCCAAAATTAGGACAGAGAGACTTTTGCTGCTATAGAACAATATAAAACACTACGCATACCTCTGGATATATTCAGTTGTTGGATTGTAAACCGTTAGTCCTTTTTAAACTCTGTTAAGATGGATACCGAATAAGGAATAATGCCCTAAACTCTTGCAGTTTCCGTATTTACATCTGAAAAATCTCCAATTTACCAAGGCCAATGTGGTATTTCTGGGGAAAAAAATGAAAACTACATACTTGATTTATGGATTTCTGTCATTCATTCATGTCATAATCCTAAAAGCTACCTTTATTCCACAACTTTCCACCATTTCTTTCTAAGAAAAGGGTGTATGAAAAGGTTTTTTTTTTTAAGGTTATAGCCTTCAAAAACTTGAAATATAAATACGAATGATCCAACAATTAGAAAATGTTCCCCTACTACCATCTGACATTGCCCGTTTATCATTCTATTTAATATTCTTTTGTAACATCTAACACCCTTCACCTAACAAGGTCAGAAGTTCCTTGAACAGTGTTTTATAAGCTACCTACAGAGACAATCCCTGTGAAACCTGAGGATGCCACACCAACAGAAGGCCGGTCACTGTGATACGGCAGACCACTCTGCAAAGTCAAAATTGTAGTTCACTTAACCTCACAGCTTCTTTCCAGAACTCCCTCCCCGCCCCCGGCCTCCCCCGCACACCCGCCCCAAAGAACGGGAAAGTGTCGATTTTATAAGACGTCTGGACCTGCCTTCTTCAAAACGAAGCTTTCATCTGATTCCTGGAAGGTCACCTCGGTACTCCCAGGGCTCAGGATACAGTGCTTAGGTTTTTGACCATGGGCGTTGTCTCCTCAACCGGTGACCTTCAGGCCTCTGTGGTTAGCCCGACCCCTGGATGGCCTTCACACCACGGAAGGCACCATGCCTACCACTGCCACTGATTCAGAGACACGGCGGCTCAGTGGGGGCCCGGCTGCCCCCCCCAAACCACTGTTGGCGACGCCGGCCAAGCCCGAGGCCCCGCTCAGAAAGGCTAAGCGACCGCCCCACCGAGGTCACCTAGGACCGATGCCCCCATGGGCTCGGTCCACACCGCCTGCCCGAGCCCTCGCCGAGCCCCACTCCTGTTCTGACTTCAGCCAACACCGCACCCCGTCCACCAGGGAACTTTCCAGAACCCTGGTCCTCTCTGGGAAGTCCCGAGTCGCATCCAGGAGGGAACCCCAATTCGTTTATTGAACGCCTACGCTGAGCTCAGGGCTGGGCTGGCACGCGGAGGAGACCCTTCGCCCTGGCCTAAGGAAGCGCCGGCGTTCCACTGCCTCGGGCTGGGACCCGTCCTCCAGAAGAACCAAGAGAGGGGCAGCAAGGGACCGGGAGAACCGCGCCCCCAGCCCCCATGTCCCCTCTGCCCGCCTTTACCTTGCCGGACCCCACCAGGGCCGCCGGAGCTAAAATCAGAAACGAGCGCGACGCCCGCTCCTGTGCACTCGGCGCAGCGGGGCCAGGTCCGCGACCCGGGTGACTCATGGCTCCGCCCACATCCGCGAGGACCTAATCTGTACAATTTTTAATGTAAAGTATACCTGAATTTAAACTGGCTTTAAATATGAATGCTCTCGGGGCTTCCCTGGTGGCGCAGTGGTTGGGCGTCCGCCTGCCGATGCAGGGGACACGGATTCGTGTCCCGGTCTGGGAGGATCCCACGTGCCGCGGAGCGGCTGGGCCCGTGAGCCATGGCCGCTGAGCTTGCGCGTCCTGAGCCTGCGCGTCCGGAGCCTGTGCTCCGCAACGGGAGAGGCCACGACAGTAAGAGCCCCGCGTAAAAAAAAAAAAAAAAGAGAATCCTCTCCATAGATCCGTACATGTATATACACACAACATTCCTCCTGTAATTTCTGTATGTTCCCAGACCACAGAAGTTTACACACCCTGGATTCCTGGATTAAGAACTGCTGGACAAAATGACTCCTAAGAGCTTTCCAATATCTCACATTCTCTGAATTCTCTAAAGAAAAAACAATTCTGGAATCACAAGGTAATTACAAAGTCAATGGGGAAAAATTACTCCCCCAAATTCCATTCATTCCCATTTCACCTATAACATAAACCAAGAAACACACACAGGGTCTTCCTTGGAGGTTACCTGCAAAGGTTAACTATCTTTATCCGCACCCTGTGGAGCAGAGGCCGAAGTTAGGGAACTCATTGTAAAGAACAACATGGATTGGAGGCGGCTCCTAGCCAGAGGAGACACAGCATGAAACAGAAGCCCTGGTTTGGAGCCTCAGTTTTATCACTAACAAGCTAAAGAACCCTAAAGGAATTTTGGAATCAATCAGGCCAACTGTCTCATTTCAAAGATCAACACCCTGAGTTCCAGAGAAAGGGATTAACTGGCTTAAGGTCAAATAGCAAGTAAGTAGCAGAGCCTGAGTTAGAACCCTGTCTTATCAAACCCAACTGTTGTGCACCCTGTTGTTTTATTCGGCCAGTGTCTATTTTCTAGGAATTTCTTCTTTGTCCCATTAAACACAGGGCTATAGTAGAGCTGCTATATTCCTTCAAAGCAACCCACACTACCAGGCCTACAGTTTATGGGTCTAGAGGGAGAGGTGAGCAGGGAGAGGGGAGAGGAAAGAGAGGAGGAGGAGGAGGAGGGAAGAGAGAAAGATTCCGTTTCTTAAATTTTATTTATTTATTCGTATTTTTTTCCTGTTAGAAGTTGGTCTTTTTTTTTTCTTTTTTTTTTTTGCAGTACACGGGCCTCTCACTGTTGCGGCCTCTCCTGTTGCGGAGCACAGGCTCCAGACGCGCAGGCTCAGCGGCCATGGCTCACGGGCCCAGCCACTCCGCGGCATGTGGGATCTTCCCGGACCAGGGCACAAACCCGTGTCCCATGCATGGGCAGACGGACTCTCAATCACTGCGCCACCAGGGAAGCCCAGAAGTTGGTCTTTTGAAGTTAGTTTTTTGTTGTTGTTGTTTATTTTTCATTGAGGTATAGTTGATGTACAATATTATACAAGTTTCAGGTGTACAACAGTGATTCACAATTTTTAAATGTTATATTCCCTTTTTAGTTATTATAAAATACTCGTTATACTCCTTGTGAAGTCCATCTGCTTTTAGATGCTTGTACAAGGAGCCTGAGGCAATGGCCATTACCTGCAATGGTCTGGAAAATCCCTAAGTCAGAGGTGCCCAAGGACTAGGCCTGCTAATCAGCTTACAGATTATTTCTATAGAGCTTTTGAGAGTTCAGAGAATATTCAAGAAGGTATTTAGTAGAAGAAATTAGAAACATAGGCAGGATGCACTTAGACGTCAGTTTTAGTGGGTTTTTTTCGGAGGGATATGTCTCCTCAGGTAAGGGAAACAAAAGCAAAAATAAACAAATTGGACTACATCAAACTAAAAAGCTTTTGCACAACCAAGGAAACCAACTAAATGAAAAGGCCATCTACTGAATGGGAGAAGATATTTCCAAATGGTATATCCAATAAGGGGTTAACATTCAAAATATGCAAAGAATTCATACAATTGAACATCAAAAAAGCAAACAACCTGATTAAAAACAGAGTATATGAATAGACATTTTTCTAAGGAAGACATACAGATAGCCAACAAACACATGAAAAGATGTTCAACATCACTAAGCATCCAGGAAACACAAATCAAAACCACAATGAGGGGGCCTCCCTGGTGGCGCAGTGGTTAAGAATCCACCTGCCAATGCAGGGGACACGGGTTCAAGCCCCGGTCCGGGAAGATCCCACATGCCACGGAGCAACTAAGCCTGTGCGCCGCAACTACTGAGCCCGCGTGCCGCAACTACTGAAGCTCACACACCTAGAGCCTGTGCTCTGCAACAAAAGAAGCCACCGCAATGAGAAGCCCGTGCACTGCAACAAAGAGTAGCCCCCGCTCACTGCAACTACAGAAAGCCCACACACAGCAACAAAGACCCAACACAACCAAAAATAAATAAATAAATTTATTTTTTTAAAAAAAACCGCAATGAGATATCACTTCACATCTGTCAGAATGGCTATCATCAAAAAGACCACAAATAGCAATTGTTAGCTAGGATGTGGAGAAAAAAGAACCCTCACACACTGTTGGTGGGAATGTAACTGGTGCAGCCACTATGGAAAACAGTAAAGGGGTTCCTCAAAAAAATTAAAAACAGAACTACCATATGACCCAGCAATTCCACTCCTGGGCATATATCTGAAGAAAATGAAAATACTAATTAGAAAAGATATAAGTACCCCTATGTTCATAGCAGCATTATTTAACTAGCCAAGATATGTAACCAACCCAGTGTCCATCAATAGATAAATGGATAAAGGAGATGTGATATATGTACAAAACATAAAAAGAGTTATGTACATCAGTGTACAGTACCACCCAGAGACTGACAGGAAGGGTCCTACTCTGGCCCCCACATTTTAGAAGACCTCACATGTCAGAAAAAAATATATTCCTTGAAGAACACATGGGCACCTTTGTCCGTCAGTGTTCAACACTATAGCAAGCATGGCCCATTCCCTAAGTACCTGCTTTTCAGACAAATGCCATTCAGGCTCCAGGGAAGCAGTTCTGCTCACCTCTTGCCCCATATCCTTGAAGAGATGGCTGAGTCCAAATGCCACGAAGGTTTGTGGATCGTGGCTCTGCTGACATCAAAGACAGGAAGGCAGAGTGCAGGAGGGTTTGTGTGGTGGGAGTGCTTACGTTAGAGAAAAGACAAATTAATTTGTCAAATCCTTCCACAAAGATAGCATAAATGTGATAGATTCTTGAATAATGAAGTGTAATTTCCCAGTAGTGCTGAGGGTCCATTTTCTTTTTGCTTGTGTTCTAATATGTTATTCACAAATTAGCATGGTATTCATAATTGCACATGGTGACTAACGAATATTTGCCATATTAAACAATTCATCTGTATGTACTATCATGAAAAGATGGCCAAAATGTCTTAAGTAAAAAAATAAGATGCAGAATAGTATGTACATTATGTTCCCTTTTTTTTTTTTTTTAAGTTCATATACACAGAGACACACAATTTGTTTTGTTTTTTTGTTTTCTTTCTTGCGGTACGCGGGCCTCTCACTGTTGTGGCCTCTCCCGTTGCGGAGCACAGGCTCTGGATGCGCAGGCTCAGCGGCCATGGCTCACAGGCCCAGGCGCTCCGCGGCATGTGGGATCTTCCCGGACCAGGGCATGAACCTGCGTCCCCTGCATCGGCAGGCGGACTCTCAACCACTGCGCCACCGGGGAGGCCCCCACAATTTGAACAAAGTAAATTTCTGGACTTTCTGTCTGGAATTTTCTCTTTTTAGGGGTCCACTGAGAGGGCATCTTACTGTATTTCATGCTCTTCTAAAATGTTTGAATGTTTTTTACTGTTCATAGATTACTTTTTCAATTTCAAGAAGTAGTATTTAATAAAAAAGAAATTCCTTATACACTGAGTAAATTAATTTTCTTTTTTGTTTATCTATTTTCTGATTTTTCTACATTGAACCTGTATTATTTAGTAACGTCTAAACAATTCACTTCTAGTGAATTCATAAAAGCTATAAAAGTTATAGTCACTAGTCACTTTCCCTCATTAGCCCAATGTGCTTGCACAGGATTTTCTGTCTCTATAGCTCAGAATGTGGGTTTCCAGTTATGCTGCGAAAGGAAGCCATGGTGCAGGGTGTGTGTATGACAGAGAGACACAGATACAGAGACAGAGGCTGACAAAAACAGAGACAGAGACAGAGAGACAGACAGAGAACAATCACAACAGCTGCCACAATCTCCCCAGAGTAAACCCAGGAAAGCAGCAAAGATAACACCTTGAGAAAAATGTTTCCACCTGGGGGTGTCCAGAGAATCTTCCCGGAATCACTCCTCTGGAAATCACAACTCCAACACTGCTTGGGGAGCCTGGCTAAGAGAAGCTGAGGCAGAGAGAGAACACAGTGCCAGCAGTTGATGGTAGGTTCTTATCAGCCCTTCAGACTGCAGAGGCCACTCACACCCGCCAGCTTGCTAAAACCTCCCGTGTGCCTAAGCTTCCCAGTCATCCCAGCACACACTGCCGGCCCCCTAGCTCTGCACACAAGCTGTCCAAAACTCTGAAACCGAAGCAAGAAGTCTCCACAGTCCTGAGTTTCAGACCTCCAGCTCCAAACTCTTCTCTTTAAAAAATGCCTATTAGCTCCATTTCACCTCATCTCATTCTAAAATCCACTAATTCATTGGGGGAAAGAGAAGCCTTTTGATCTCTGATTGCCTGGCCATTCATAATAGATAACCTGTCTTGGGGGAAAAAAAAAGTCACCATTAGCTGTTCCATTTGATATGCCCCAGAGCTTCAATTATGGAACCCTACTAGTGGAACAGAACTTTATTCTAATGAGGCGAATCAATAACGGATGAGGGGGCAGGGAAGAGCAAGAGAGAGACAGAAAGAAACAGAGAGATTGAGACAGAGACCAAGAGTCCAACCAACAGACATAGAGGGAGGAGTTAGAAACAGAGAGAGGATGAATGGATCAAACCTCCAACAGCCAAACCATCACCTAGGAGGGTTTTTAGCACAATCCCGGTTGTTTTCCAAACTCAAACTCGGTAAAAACTGCCCCGGGACTTCTTACTCCCTTCATCACAGATAAAAATGGGAAGCAGGGCTTCCTTTTCCTGACAGTTCCACAACTGCCTAGACCCTCTCAGCAATGACCTTCCAGTGTGCAGAGCCACTATCTTAAGGGTCTTGGCAGCCGGCAGCCTTGAGAGTGAGCAGTAATGGGGAGTCCGTGCACACTTCAGGATGCTTACGTCATGAAAGTTTAAGTGTAAAGCAGATACGGTTGGGGGGAAGGAAGCGTGGGGAGGTGGTTCACGGGGAGTGGGGGAGAAACCTGGGAACAAGTTCAAAGGAAACACACTTTACTACCAAGGACTTTGAAGTAATCAGCTCTCCTTTAAAGAAAGCTCTGTTACTAGGTCATTTATATGTGTCTTGGGTACAATTTCACTACTCAAGAAATATGTGTACAGGGTTCAATCACATCAGTTCTGGTGATAGGGGAATGCTTAAGATATCTGAGCAGAAGGTACTCTTCTGGAATATTCTGTTCCAATGCAAAACACTAAATACACACACACACACATCAAGTGACCTGACCCCAGGATATTTTCAGAGGCATCCAAAAGCCCCAACAGAGTGATTGCCCATACCAAATCTTATGTACAGAGGCTCCGTAGCAAAGAAAGTTGGAATTCAACCGGCACAAAAGACGGCTTGCAGAACAGGGCTACAGCGTCTGCTTAATTCCTATCAATTTGCTTGGAAAAGCCTGACAGAGACATTTTTGAGCCCTAAACAGGGTAACTGCAGCTCTCCTCAGAAAATTTGATCAGCAAGCTATTTGCATTCAAAGTCCAAATCTCTTAATCGTGGGTACCATGTTTTCAAATAATGATACCACCTGGAAATTGTACAGCACTTTATGTTTTTAAAGTGCCTTCACCCACCTGGTGTCCCAGTGCTAGCAGCTAGGCAGGGCAGGACACGGAGAAGGAAGCCACTCAAGGCAATGTTGTGCCTAAGGTCACACCCATGAGAAGTGATGTCCCAACTCTACATGTGGCTGAGTCAGGGACAACTGACTCCACGGATCTTTCTGTGATGCCCGGAAAGCCTTGCACATTTACAGAACCTCACATTTTAAACGTCATTACTCTGCTGGCTCGCATGGGCATTCACATTCACTACCTCTGCTCCTCCTTCCTTCTGCCTGGAACGCTCTTCCCCTGGGGAATAGCCACTCGTTATTCACATCTTGGCTCAAATGTCATCTCCCCAGAGGTCTTCCCTAACTACCCTTTCTAGCAGGTAAGTCTTCACTCTGACATCCCTTGCTTTATTGCCTACATAGAATTTAGCACTTTCTGAAATTATTTTCTAAACTGGTGATCATGTTAATCACCTGTTCCCCCAGCAGAGCCATGAGGACAGGAACCCTGCCTAGCTTGTGCATCACTATATCCCACATGCCTAGAACAGTGCCTAGTATACAGTAGGTGCCCCCATATATTTTCTGAATGACTAACCTATTTCATTAATACTCATAACCAACTCTGTAAAACAAACACAAAAGCATTATTATTCCCATTTTACAGATGAGGAAACTGAGGCCCAGAATGATTGACTTGTTCAAGATCTCAGCTAGAAAGTGACAGAGTTGAGAAAAGAGCCTGGGTCTTTGACATCCAGTCCACGGCCACCTGCACTATATAGCTTTTTTATACCAAAAGTTTGAGAAGTGAGAAATTCTTTAATTAATCAAGAATTACTTTACATACCATTCATTTATTCAACAAAAGATTCTGAGCAGTTACTAAATCCAAGAAATATATTAAACACTATGGGAGATAAAAGGATATAGGCAAGATATATTTCCTGCCTTCAAGGAACTTACCATCTTTTAGGGGAGTTAAAATAAACACACAAATATCAATAAAATAAAATTGAAAGTTGTAAGTGCTGTTATGGACTGAATTGTGTCCACCCCAAAATCCAAATGTTGAAGTCTGAACCCCCAGCACCTCAGAATGTAACCTTACTTGGAGATAGGGCAATTTAAAGAGGTAAAGGTTCAATGAGTTCACACGGGTGGCCCCTAAACCACATAACCATATCTGGAGATGGGCTTCAAAGAATGATTAAGTTAAAATGAGGCCATTTCACATATATACAATGGAATATTACTCAGCCATAGAAAGAAATGAAATTGAGTTATGTGTAATGAGGTGGATGGACCTAGAGTCTGTCATACAGAGTTAAGTAAGTCAGAAAGAGAAAAACAAATACCATATGCTAACGCATATATATAGGATTTTAAAAAGCGGTACTGATGAACCTAGTAGCAGGGCAGGAATAAAGACACAGACGTAGAAGAGAACAGACTTGAGGGCAAGGGAGGTAAGGGGAAGCTGGGACAAAGTGAGAGAGTAGCACTGACATATACACACTACCAAATGTAAAATAGATGGCTAGTGGGAAGCAGCCGCATAGCACAGGGAGATCAGCTCAATGCTTTGTGACGATCTAGAGGGATGGGATAGGAAGTGTGGGAGGGAGGCTCAAGAGGGAGGGGATATGGGGATATATATATATACATATAGCTGATTCACTTTGTTGTACAGCAGAAACTAACACAATATTGTAAAGCATTTATACTCCAATAAAGATGTGAAAAAAAAATGAGGCCATTAGGGTAGAGCTCTAATCCAATAGGACTACTGTCCTTATAAGAAAAGGAAGAGACACCAGGGAAGCTAAGGAGAGAGGCCTCAGGAGAAACCAAACCTGCCTACACCTTGATCTTGGACTTTTAGCCTCCAGAACTGTGAGAAAATTAATATCTGTGTTTAAGCTACTTAATTTGTGTCTCTCTCTCCTCTTCTTATAAGGACATCAGTCACACTGGATTACTAGCCCACCCTGTTCCCGTATAACCTCATTATAACTTAACTAATTATATCTACAACAAAGCTATTTCCAAATAACGTCACATTCTGGAGGTCAGGACTTCAACGTATCTTTTCGGGGGAGGGGGGCAGATACAATTCAACCCATAACAATTGGCTGGTTCAATCTTACTCAAAAAGACTCTTTCTCAAACTTTTTCTGGAATTAATGGAAAAGATAAACCCCACAAGGCTTGGGGCTTCCCTGATGGCGCAGCGGTTGAGAATCCGCCTGACAATTCAGGGGACAAGTGTTCGATCCCTGGTCCGGGAAGATCCCACATGCCACGGAGCAACTAAGCCCGTGTGCCACAACTACTGAGCCTGCGCTACAGAGCCCATGAGCCACAACTACTGAGCCTGTGTCCCACAGCTACTGAAGCCCGCGTGCCTAGAGCCCGTGCTCCACAATAAGAGAAGCCACCGCAATGAGAAGCCCGCGCACTGCAACGAAGAGTAGCCCCCGCTCACTGCAACTAGAGAAAGCCCACGTGCAGCAACGAAGACTCAATGCAGCCAAAAATAAATAATTTTTTTAATTAAAAGAAATAAACCCCACAAGGCTTGATGTAAAGATTATGTTAACACAGAGTTGTCAGTGCCCCACCAGCCCACCAGTGCAAAGAGACTGGCAGAAAGCAGAGCCCGAAGAGGGAGAGATAGAACAAATGCTGATGGCTTTCTCTGAGCCCCTGGATCCACCCACGCCTGATGCTGCTTTTCCTCAACAGAAAAAAAAAAAGAAGAACGGAGCAGGCCGGAGCCACTGCCATTGCCATGACCCATGATAACCAGCAGGAGCTCACCTGCCACAAGAATATGAAAAAGCAGAGCAACTTGGTTAAGGGAAAGCACCGAGCTGACGGGCTTTCTGCTGCTGCCCGCAAGCAGAGGGACTCGGAGATCATGTAGCAGAAACAGAAAAAGGCAAACGAGAAGAAGGAGGAACCCAAGTAGCTTTGTGGCTTCATGTCCAACCCTCTTGCCCTTCGCCTGTGTGCCTGGAGCCAGTCCCACCACGTATTCTCCCGTAGTGCTCACAGGTCCCAGCACCGATGGCATTCCCTTTGCCCTGAGTCCGCAGCGAGTCGCTTTTGTGCTTCCTTCCCCTCAGGTAGCCTCTCTCCCCCTGGGCCACTCCTGGGGGTGAGGGGGTTACCCCTTCCCAGTGTTTTTTATTCCTGTGGGGCTCACCCCAAAGTATTAAAAGTAGCTTTGTAATTAAAAAAAAACAAAACCTTTTTTTTTTTTTGGTGAAAAAAAGAACCATCCAAAATTCATTCTCCAACAGACAGCATCAGCAGGTAAAAACTACAGCGGTTTCTCTGTAGATCATACATTCACAAGGTATTATTACCTTAACAAGTGAGAAAGCCTCTGGTGTATTTTCTGTAATAATATCCACTTCACAGTGTAAACAGGTACTATTATTGTGTTCACTTACAATTCCAGAAGGAAAGGCACAACTTGGCAAAACAAATTTTTTTGGATCCTAAAGTCAGGTGCGATTACCGAGAGACAGACTTGAGAACAGGCGCAATCCACTTTTCCACAGAGAAGGGCAAAGACTTCACCCAGAAATGTGGGTCTTTCTTTCTCCTTGTTAAATCCTCAAAAGTAACGCTTCATCGTCTGCTTAATATCACATATACAAAAGAGGGATTAAGAAAAAAAGAATCACAACAACATCTTGAACTTCCAGTTGCTCCCATCAATACATCAACGCTTAGGTTTACAACTGGGCCTAGGAACACTTCAGTGGTCATCAAATAAGAAAACAGAGACTATAGCTACAAAAATAACACATGAATGAGGTAGATAATTAAAGCTTTCACATCCACTACTTGCCTGTTCCAACTTGGTAGCCTTCATGCAATACTCAGAAGAAAAAATATATATATTCATACTTACTTGGCATAAGTCACAATCAAGGAACTTCTGGTACAAATTAGTATAAGAAGTTATTAGTTACTAGACTTAACTGAACTAGGGGTTAAGTCTGGAGAAGTGAAAAAGAAACATCATTCCAGGTAGGAATGCTTGGCATATAGTTAAGTGCTCAATTATGATTTTTTAATGAATTGTTAAGGAAATGGAATGATAGAAGACCATATATGTTTAGGGAGAACCAAGAGACCAATTTGACTACAGGGATCTCACTGAGACTCCGTACACTTTATTTTTATTTTTTCTAATTTTATTGAAGTATAGTTGATTTACAATGTTAATTTCTGCTGTACAGCAAAGTGCCTCAGTTATACATATATATATTCTTTTTCATATTCTTTTCCATTATGGTTTATCATAGGATATGAATACAGTTCCCCATGCTATACAGTAGGACCTTGTTGTTTATCCATTCTATACATAATAGCTTACATCTGCTAACCCCAAACTCCCAATCCATCCCTCCCTCAGACTCCCTCCCCTCTGACAACCACACCTCTGTCTGTTCTCTATACCTGAGTCCATTTTGTAGTTATGTTCATCTGTACACTTAAAATGTGGAAATTGTATGTTATGTGAACTGTATCTTAATAAAGCTGTTTAAAAAACTGTCAAAAAAACCCCAGTTATTCAGGTTATTACATTCTCTCTGTTCATTAATCCAATATAATTGGATAACTTAAAACCAACAGTCCAACTAATAAAGAAAATAGAATCAATAAGATTTGACAAGTACACGACAGCAGGAAAAGGAAAGACAAAGCTACCTCCAAACTCAGGTTATTGGGAGGAAGTAGGGACAAGAATGGACAAAGGGAAGTCTATAGGAAGAGTAAGTTTGGGAGGGAAAGTAATGAGGTTGGTTTTGGATTTCGTGAGCTTAAGATTCTAGGATGACATGAACGGAGCTATATTCTATAGGACATAGGAAATATAAGATCAGGATCCATGGGAGAAAAGATTTACCTCCCATAAGTGTGATTCGTGCTAACACAGAGGGGTGTGTCAGAGTTCAGTGCAGGAAACCGAAGTCACTCTACATGTCAAGCAGAAGGAGATTTAATACAGGGAATTAATTACTCAAAAATAAAAAAAAAAAAGAGCACTGGAAGGCTAGAAAGGGTAGAAGTCAAGGGGTCTCCAAGGGACTGGAGAGATCAATGACATGCTACCATAGCTGCAATCCCACCTGCTGCCACCCCTGCCCCTAGAGCCCCTGGAGGCTGGTGACTAGGCATTGGGATGCTGAGTGAGTCACCACAGCGGCCTCTTAACACATTTCCACCACCTTGACTCTCAGTGGCCATGGCTGCAGAGAGATCTCATGCAAGGGCAATGAATTGGGGTAACTTATCTTGCATCTGGAATCCTAGCTGCAAGAAAGATGAGTTACCTTTCCAATCTCTCCAGGTAGAAGGAAGAGGAAATGGCAATTGAGAATGCCAAGGCATGGCTTCTACTACAAGGGATATATGAATACGATGACAGACTAGGTAAAAGAGCAACTAATTGTCAGTGTGATCACTGTACAGCTTTCAACAAGTGCTTTCACCCACTGAGTCTGTTTCTCCATCTCTAAAATGAGGCAACTGAACTAAGCAATTTGTAAAGTCCTCTTCAGCCCAGCTCTTTTAGATGTCTGTGAAAGCCACTCAAGTCCTGACCTAGAGTTAAACAATTTTCTTCCTGGGAGTATTAATTTCCCAGCCAACAGACCAGCCCTACACATTTGAACATAATCATTAAACACCTGGCAAGAAGTGCCACCCCACATTCAGTTTAATAACTCACATTCCAATCCAATTACTGTGTGTTTCATAAGCAAGTACTTATTAGAATACAGTTGTTTCTCTGAGCAAGCAGTATTTTTAGAAGGGAAATTACAATGATTATCTTCCAGATATAGGCATGAATAATATAATTATTCCTCCTCTCTCCTCACTGTTAACGTTTCCCTTCCAGGCTGTCTTAGATGGGAGGCTTCTAGCCAGTGGCTCAATGCAGTCACCTTTCCCACTCTGGACCCTTTTGCCCCTTCAACTTAGGATCCTCCCTATCTCTTTATCAAAACACATCTGTCCTGGGTCCTAGAGGAGCTTAGGGATTTGACAAGGGTCCTACTTATTACCTCTTCTTCTCTGACTTATGACTGCATGTGAAGTTGGAGGGAATTTTGGGGGAGAGACAAGCAGCACACTGACAATGAGGCAACTGTATGGCTTGGAGCATCTGTGACCTCTTTCTGGGTCTCTGAATCCCCACCTCTACATTAAGAGGATTGGATTAGACCAGGAATTCTTAACCTGGGATACATGGGCAAGCTTTGGGGGATTTAAGGATAAGCCTAAATTATATGAAGTAAGTCATGTGTGTAAGGAACATTCGTGTCCCCAGTTTCTATTTGGGGGAATAATGTGGTCATATCAGCACCACAGCAGAGCAAGTGATCTAGCTAAAGCAATCAGTGCTCTCTATTTCCTGGCAAGGGTACTGGTTTGGAGACGAGCATGTGCCTAAAACTTACAACCAGATCCAATCTTGTGACTTTTATTGGGAATGCTACAACAGAGACATTCTTTCCTGCTAGACATATACTATTAAGAATGAAATGCCAGGAGCTTCTACCAGCCATCTTGGAACCCACAGGGGAGCCAGCCTTGGGATAAAGCTGACATTGTAGGAGGCAGAGCAGAGAGACAGAAGAAATGAGTCTTGGCGAAATTGTTGAAGTGCTGGATCAAGGTTCACCTGATACCCCTAAAGTTTCTAATTACATAAACCAGTAAATTTCCTCCACTGTTTAAGCTGCTCTGAATAGGGCTTCTTCTGTAACTTGAAATTCAAAGCAACTTAAATGATAGTATTATGTTTATCTGTGAAATGCTCTAAGGAGAGAAGCCACAGTTTTCAGGAGATCTTCAAAGGAATCTGTGATCCCAAAAAATATTTTAAATCCTTAAACTAGGAAAATCTTTAAGGTCTCTTTGCAGCATTAGCGCGTTCTGAAATCTTATGACTCTATGAAATTCTAAATTGTTGGTTTGACTGATAATGTGTAACTCACACCATTCTAAAAATAGCTTTTTTAGAAACAAAGTTGATTTTTTCCATTACGAAAGAAAAAGATGCTTATTACAGAAACTTGTAAACTATAGGAAAAAAAACTAAACAGAAAGACAACCACTGTTAATATTTCTGAAGTTTCCACACAATATTTTTATTTTTCTATGCATAATCTTAGGGAGATTTTCATACAGCTGAGTTTACACTATATGTGCAATTTTGTATCACACTTTTTTCACTTGACATTATCATATTGTTCCCACATCATTATAAACCCTTTGTAAACAGCCTTTTTTAACGACTTCTTAACATTCTGTTGAATGAATATTCTATAATTTACTTTATCATTCCCCAAATGTTTGGCAAAATGAGGTTGTGTCCAGGTGTTGTTTTTGGTTGTTTATTTTCTTGGGTTTTTTGTTCTGTTTTGTTTTTGCTATTCTATTTCCTTTTATAACAGAAGCCTCCTTGCTGAACGTAAAGGAAGGAGGCACTGGTCCTGGAGTGTCTATCACGATGCCAGACCTCGTGGGGAAAGAGGCGGAACGCCATCTGGACACGGGGCAGCCTCTGCCTGGCCATGGAGACAACTCCTGGGTCCTACATCAATCCAATGTTAAGCCACCTCTGTCCCTCTCGTACTTCTTCCATTTGGATGGGGCGCCACAGGCAGCATTCCTGGCCTCTCTCCGCCTTGAGATGGAGTGTCTGCCCTGATCGGTGAGCTTGGGAAGGAGCCCCTTTCACGGAGGACCAGCACAGCCCTCTGTTCCTTCCTCCTTGTTTTTAGCAGGTCAGGCCCCAGTTTGGGCAGCTCTGCAGTGATCCAGCTTTGTCTGTAACAGGGTGAGCAGTCTCATTCTGTTGTCCAGCAATAAAAATTCCCTTTAATCTCCAAAATCTGTCTGATTGGGATAAAGGTGATATTTTGGTCACCTATCTCCTTAGGTTTTGTCTAATTTTTCCATTGGTTCAAGCAAAGAAGAAGGATGCTATTTATCCAAGCCCTTCAAAACTACAACTAAGACAACAATATCCTCCACTGTTGCTGAATTTCTTCTGTCCTCATCCCACAAGCAGGCTGTTGGGATTTGGGATTCTGTTTAGAGGACTTAGCTGAAGGTAAAACTTCTTGCTACCTGTGGATCTTGGCAATCAGTACTATGTTCAGACAGATACCACAGATAACAGAATTTACTATTATTTACAACAGCCACTCCTGTTTCTTGAGTGGTAATCATGCACCCTGCATTGTGTTAGATGCTTTACACACTTAGTTCAGGCTAACAAAAACCCTATGAGGCAGGTAGTCACCTCCATTTTACAAGTGAGGAAGCCACAGCTCAGAGAGGTCCCGTAACACCCAGACTCACACCGGCAGCAGTGGCCAGGCTAGGATCCACACTTAGATTAAAGCCCATGCTGAAAGCCCATGCTCTTAACCTCTTGGCAGCCCAATGGGTTCCTCTGAGGAGGGGTCAGGACAGGGGGAGGCAAAGGAGGAAGGACTCCCATACTCCCTCAACACTCAGGCCAGGGAACTGCACCAGGCTCAGAGCCCCAGCAGAGCCATTATCTTTCCCGAGGCCACCTCCACAGGGTCAGTGTGGTTTAAAGGGAACTGCGGCGGCTGGGGGGGGGGGGTGCTATTTATTTTGGGCTTCTGTTTTTTGCGGTAAAATTCATATAACATAAAACTCACCATTTTATGTTGTACAATTCAGTGGCATTTAGTACATCCACAATGTGTGCAATCACCACCTCTATCTAGTTCCAGAACATTTTTATCACCCCGGAAGCATACCTTATTACACAGTCATTCCCCATCCCCTCCTCCCTCAGCCTCTGGCAAGCACTCACCTGCTTTCTGTCTCTATGGGTTTACCTTTTCTGAATATTTCATAAGAATGCAATTACCTGTAGATTTCTCATGGGTGATAATAGCTCACAACTCACTCATTCTGTAGCTAGGGAAGCAGTCCTCAAAGCACAGGGTAGAAAGAATTCTCCTCTCGCTGCCTACCCTGACTTCCTACTTTGCCACTGAGCTGAGCACCCACCCCCTCTCCCTACCTCCCTTATACCTTCACTCTAAAAAGAAAAAAACTTTCCCAACCAATGAGCCGATGACTAGGAAATCTAATGACTCAACCCTTCTTCTCTTGGCTCAAGAAGGTCAAGGCCAAAATGACAGAGTTTTAATCACAGTTTCAATTTCATTACTTGTGATTGGTCCGTTCATATTTTCTATTTCTTCCTGGTTCAGTCTTGGAAGGTTATACCTTTCTAAGAATTTGTCCATTTCTTCCAGGTTGTCCATTTTATTGGCATAGAGTTGCGTGTACTAGTCTCTTAGGATGCTTTGTATTTCTGCGGTATCTGTTGTAACTTCTCCTTTTTCATTTTTAATTTTATTGATTTGAGTCCTCTCCCTCTTTCTCTCGATGGAGAAATAGTACGGAGGTTCTTTAAAAAACTAAAGAATTACCATATGACCAAGCAATCCCACTACTGGGCATATACCCAAAGAAAACCATACTTCAAAAAGACACATGCAGGGCTTCCCTGGTGGCGCAGTGGTTGAGAGTCCGCCTGCCGATGCAGGGGGCATGGGTTCGTGCCCCGGTCCGGGAAGATCCCACATGCCGCACAGCAGCTGGGCCTGTGAGCCATGGCCGCTGAGCCTGCGCGTCCGGAGCCTGTGCTCTGCAACGGGAGAGGCCACAACAGTGAGAGGCCTGCATACCGCAAAAAAAAAAAAAAAAAAAAAAAAAAGACACATGCACCCCAATGTTCATTGCAGCACTATTTACAATAGCCAGGTCATGGAAGCAACCTAAATGCCCATCAACAGATGAACGGACAAAGAAGATGTGGTACATATATACAATGGAATATTACTCAGCCATAAAAAGGAATGAAACTGGATCATTTGTAGAGACGTGGATGGACCTAGAGACTGTCATACGGAGTGAAGTAAGTCAGAAAGAGAAAAACAAATATCGTATATTAATGCATATATGTGGAACTTAGAAAAATGGTACAGATGAACCGATCTGCAGGGCAGAAATAGAGACACAGATGTAGAGAACAAACGTATGGATACCAAGGGGGGAAAGTGGAGGGGGGGCGGTGGTGGTGGTGGGATGAATTGGGAGACTGGGATTGACATGTATACACTGATGTGCATAAAATGGATGACTAATAAGAACATGCTGTATAAAAAAATAAATTAAATAAAATTCAAAAGTTAAAAAAAAAGAAGAAGACCAAAATGGCACTGATTATGTCAGAAGTTCAGCAGTCCAAATAGCCTGGGCTCCTACAGGAGTCCTCAGTCAATGAGCACACAATTCCACTGTCATGTCCACTTCCACCCATGCTAGCCTTCACCCTTGGCATAGGAGCTCTGAACACTGTATACATTCTTAGAATGTGTTATCTCTTCTTTCAAGATGAATTCAAGTCTTCCTGAAGTAGCTATGGAAGTGAGCAGTGAGCCTGGTTCATCATTCCTGTCTGTGAATGGAGAAGGTTGGAGAAGGCACAGGAGAGCTTCAGAGTTATTCAAAATGAGACTGCCAGAGTACAGAGTAGGAGAGGCAGAGAAGGACTGACTGATGGGAAGTCAGGACCAATGAGGCCAACAGGGATGGAGGGATTCTGTGCTGGAAAAGGACTTCTACATCTTTCAGGACCATCCTGTGGAAATATGAATTGAGACAGAGACCAGGCTGTCTCTGGGAAATTATACAGGCACACAGCATTTCCCTGGAATTTCTCCCCTGGTCCGCACCTGACATGAAGAAAAAGGTATTCACCAAGGACTTATAAATTCCAAAAAGTTCCTAGGTCGGTTCCAAATTCTCTGCATCTCAGCCCAACAAGAGAACTACCTATATTCCCATGACAGAGAAGAGGAAGGAGGGAGACGTAACAGGAGAACTGGGACAGATGAGACACAGCAGCCCTTGGTCCTACTGTGTCCCCTCCTGCCTTTTCTGAGTGGCACTCTGAACCTGAATATCCAGTCAGGATCATGAAGGCTTCTCGCTCTCATTAATCGCAGAACTTGTGTCACGCCCACCACCATCACCCACCCCCAACATACACACACACACACAACCCTCCAGTATCACTAAGTCAGTAGGCAAACACCCAGGATCTCTTTGGGAGGTTACCATTCAATGGATTGAAAATACAGAAATGAGTGTTCTGTAGCTAACAATCCTAACCCTAGAGGCTGAACTGGGAGCACGGAACACTCACCCCTCCACTGACACCCTGTTTCCTAGGGCTGCCACAACAAATTACCACAAACTGGGAGGCTTAAAACGACATAAACTTATTGTCTCATAGTTCTGTCTCATAGTTCTAGAGGCTAGAAGTCCAAAATCAAGGTATTGACAGGGCCATGCTTCCTCCAAAATCTCTAGGGAAGAATCCTTCTTGGTCTCTTCTGGTTTCTGGTGGTTATTAGTAACCCTTGCCGTTCCTTGGTTTGTGGCAGCATCGCTGCAATCTCTGCCTCTGTCTTCACATGGTGTTCTCCCTATGTGCCTATGTACACATTTCCCTCCTCTGATAAAGACACTAGTCATTGGATGAGGGCCCACCGTAATCCAGCATGAGCTCATCTTAACTTGCAAAGATCCTATTTCCAAATAAGGTCACATTCACAGGTTCAGGGAGTTAATACTTGAAGACATCTTTTGGGGTAACATAATTCAACCCCCGACACCCTCTAATTAGGACCAAACCAGAGGCCTGTGGCATGTTAACAATAGAAAGAGTTCCTAGGACCTCAAAAATATATCATCATCAACACTACAAAACAGAAGTATTTATTTAGCACTTACCAAGTGCCAAGCATTGTGCTATTTTACATGGATTTTCTTGTTAATCCTCAAATTGACTCTGTGAAGTAGGAACTATTATTAGTCCCATCTAAAAAGCGAAGAAATTGGAGCTTTAGAAAATTAAGTAACTTACCCAAGGAATACAGTGATCAATCCAGGATTTGAACCCAACTCTCTCTGACCCCAAAGCCCACCAAATTTCTTCCATGCTTTATTTTTCACGCCAAGCTGTGCGATTTGGGGCAAGTAAGTACCCCTCTCTGGGGCTTCAGTAGCCCTATCTGTAAAAAAGATCAGTTCCCCTAGTTTTCTAAGGGCTCTTCCCGCTATGAGTCCAGAGCTCTTTGAGTCTTTTCACCCAGGGTGAATAACCACTCTGGCCAGCTGCTCCACTTTTAAAATCCACTGCAGAAAGGTCTGCTCCCTGACCCCCTCCCCTCCCCTCCCCTCCCCTCCCCAGCAGCCAGACATCTTGCAGAGTGTGTTTAAGCATGATTCAAATAAACAGGACTGCAAATAACTTTTCCAAACTCCAATACCGGGTTCTGACAGCCTCAACAGAAGCAGGAATCATTTCTATCTGCACATACACTTCAGAGAGAGCCTAACTGACCCACAGGGAAAGACCAGCTCCACGAGCAACGCACATCTTTACAGCACTTGGGAAAAAAACCAAACAAACCTGGATTTCTAATTTGTTTCTCATCAGCTGTGTGCTTCTGGAGCTAAGCAAGAACCATCAAGTACGCAAAGTCTTTCACTTGACTTAAATGAAAGTTCAGGTTCCAATTCCACATTTCCTGACCCCCTCCTCCTGGCATTTTTCCTCTGCTTCTCACTCCACTTTCCAACTAGGCCACATATGTGGGGCTCTAAACATCACCACAGGAGAGAAGCAAGCAAGGGAAGGGTATGGGGAATAACTAAAAGATTAGGGGCAGTAAAGGAGCTGGTGGAAACATAAAGAACATCACTAAGAGGAGCAGGACCCAAAATGATCACAAAATCATAAGATGAATCACATTTATTGGATGCTACTGGTTTCAGGCATATTTTCTCTTGTAAAGCTCTCAGCAATTGAGAGGCTGCTGTGTATGGTCCCACTTTACAGATGAAAAAACCAAGGCTCAGCTAGTAAATGAGATTCAGGACCATGTGTGGCTGATTACAAAGCCTCTTTCTTCTACAATCCTGGAGCCCCCAGGGACCACAAAGAATAAAACAGTCCCTGTTTTGCAGTTTACACTGCTCTTGGTGTCACAGCTGCCAACTTCCAAGAGTATATTCTCTACTTTTTCTCATGGAAGAAGAGACAAGATTTTGTTTTAATGAAGTGATTAACAGATAAGATTACCTCAGATCCGGAGTCTCAGACAGAATCAACGCTTGTCAAGAAAGTGGTCATCTTCACTCTCCACTCTCCTCCCTCTGGCTCCCGCGGCAATGGCAAAATCAAGGACTAAAGGATTGCTGAAAGCTCTCGAAGCGACAAGATTTTACTCCCCTAAGCTACACTCCCCATCCCCTCCCAGCAAAGGTGCATGCTGTGCAAACCTACGCTCACGTCCTGGCTCCCTGAGCCTCCCTCACCTGTACGGTGAGGGTGACACTGCTGTATACATCCTGAATCCCACAGCTCCTCACTCCACCAATCCCTAAGGCCCTATCCAACCCCAATCTCCTGTAATAGCCACCTAATTTATCTCTTGCCTTTCACCCTTGCTCCCTTTAGCCACGCTGTCTACCCAGCAGACACAGCGATCCTTTTAAAATGTAAATTAAGTCACGTAACTGTCTTGATCAAAACCCTCCAGTGGCATCTCATCATGCCTAGAATTTAAAAGACGCGTTGTCGTGGGGGAATTCCCTGGTGGTCCCGTGATTAGGGCTCCACGCTTCCACTGCAGGAGAGCGGAGAATGAAGATGACCACTCTTTCCAAGCGTTGATTCTGTCTGAGACTCCGGATCTGAGGTAGTCTTATTTGTTAATCGCTTCATTAGAACAAAGTCTTGTCTCCTCCTCCATGAGAAAAAGTAGAGAATATACAGTCCCGTGGTTAGGGCTCCGCGCTTCCACTGAAGCAGGTACAGGTGACCAGGGAACTAGGATCCTGCATGCCACGTGTCTCAGCCAAATAAAATAAAAAAATAAGATAAAATAAAATAATAAAATAAAACAAAATACTGTATGTCGTGGTCTCCAAAGCCCACTCCTGCCTGCTTCCCTTACACTCTCCGCCTTGATCCCTCCACGCCAGCCACGTGGCCACCTTCTATGGATAGTTCCTGAAACTGCCAAGTCATAGCTGTCTGCACTAGCTGGTCCTTCCGGCCGGCATTCTCTTTCCCAGAGTTTCACACGCTTCCTTCCTCACTTCATCTGGGTGTCTACTCAAATGTCCCTTCTCCAGAGAAGCTTTCCCTCGCCTCCCCAATTGCAGCTTCCCTAGCAAACTCTAAAAGCTTCTTTGCCTCATTTTTTTCAGAACATTTATCACTACTTAAAATTTTACATGAGTATAAATTGTTATGATTGGTCACTTCCACTAAAATATAAGCTCCGTGACAAAAGAAGTCTTGTCTATGTCGTTTATCCAATACTTGCCAAACAGTAGGTGCTTAATAAATATTAGTATAATGAATGAATGAATGAGACCACATAAGTTTTGGCAAAGACTGCTAGCTGTCTCCAATATCCATTCTCCCCTCTCCCTTTAAGTAATCAAAACCCCAAGCTGTAGTTCAACACATTACCACCCACCTAAAGGCTATGTTTCCCAGACTCCCTTGCAGCTAGGTCTGTCTGTGTCACTAAGTTCTAGCCAATTAGGGTTGCCAGACAAAATACAGGATGTCCACTTAAATTTGAATGTCAGATTAACAACCAGTAATTTTTTACTATAAGTATGCCCCAAATTATAAGTCCAATAATTTTTTTTAATAAATTTATGTATTTATTTAGGCTGCGTTGGGTCTTCGTTGCTGCGTGGGGCTTTCTCTGGTTGTGGTGAGCAGAGGCTACTCTTCGTTGTACATTGCAGAGCATGGCCTCTAGGCGCGCCGGCTTCAGTAGTTGTGGCTCACAGGCTCTAGAGCACAGGCTCAGTAGTTGTGGAGCATGGGCTTAGCTGCTCCGCAGCATGTGGGAATCTTCCCCGACCAGGGCTTGAACCCGTGTCCCCTGCATTGGCAGGCGGATTCTCAACCACTGCGCCACCAGGAAAGTCCCTAGTCCAATAATTTTTTTAGTATAAGTATGCCCCATTAGGACAAAAAAAGTATTCGTTGTTTATCTGACATTCAAATTTAACTGGGTGTCCTATATTTTTGTTTCCTAAATCTGGCAACTCTATGGCCAACAGAATATAAGAGAAAGTAATGTCCACAACTCCGAGGTCACACCCTTAAAACTACGGGACATGCCCTCACTTTCTTTTCCCCTCCTTGTTGGCTGAAACACAATCGTAGAGGAGGTGTGAGTCATCTTTGACCCTGTAGACCAGGAGTCCAGGCCCCAGGCTGATATGATAGAACAGTGCTGCTCTGCTCTCCAGATCCACCTGCTAGCTCAGACTTGTACATGAGAGAAAAACTACCTTCTGCTTCATTAAAGCCTCTGTTATTTTGTTCTCCATTAAAGCAGCTAAATCAATATCAGAACAAATGCAAAATTATGAATGAATTATGGTAATTCGTGTGTCTGCTAGATCATCAGAAAGCCTCAATAAATGTTTATTTCCTCTTCTCCTCACTAACAGCGTTGTCCCCTCTTTACCAAATTTCACAGCCCTGTTTTGAAGGATTTGGCATCTTCATGCTTTATCAGCAGCTCTTGCAAGCGCAGACTGTTTCAAAGCGGGGCTGCAGGAATTCAGCAGCCAGCAGAGGCTGTGCACCCTCTTGGCCTCTGAGGAGAGGGGCTCAAGGTGAAGCTTATTCATAGGGTAAAATTAGGCAAAGGGACCAATAAGATTTTCAGTTCTCCCAGCACTGACTGCCAGCTGCCTGGAGAAGCTCCGGAGTTCCCTGACACACAGCTCTGAGTCCTGGAAATACTCTCATCTATGGAAACCCAGGGAAAAGAGAAGCAGCTGAGGGTCCTTCTGCACGGGTGTCACCATCAGCTCAGCCACAGTCACAGACGCCCAGAGCGGGGAGGAACCTCCGGGTCTCCGTGGCAAGTTCTCTCCTCCACGCCCATCCACTGCTCCCCACACCTTCAGATGGCTGGTCTCTGCTCCCCTGGCCACTCCATCTAAAGGAGAAGCCCCTGTCACCCTCCATTCCTGCCTTGAACTTTACAGCATCTATCTCTTCCTATTGATATTATATATCTACTGGGTTATCGTCTGCCTTCCCCACTGAAAGGTAGGCTCCCTGAGGGCAGGGAATTTGTCTCTCTTATTCACTGCTTTACACCCAGCACCTCAGACAGTGCCCAGGCGATGAGGAGGTACTGGATAAATATTTTTGAATAAACAAACAAACAGAAGATAGATATGGGTATAGATATAGATATAGATATAAATATAGACATATCGGGGTCACCAACAAGCCAACCAGATTTTACCAATGGCTTCCAGCACAGGGTGACAAGAAAAGTGACAAAACCTCCACGTGCACGATAATACTGATGTTTTGTTAAAGAAAACTCAGCTTTTAGTGTAAGGTTTGACTCCCTATTGACATAGAAACCTCTGCTGGGTAGAGGTAATGTTTGCACAGAATGTTAGAGCCAAAGGCATCTGAAGTTCAAGTCCCCGATGGGGAAAGAGAGCCCAGAGAGATGATGGGATCACACTAACAGTAGCAAGTAATATCTGCAAAGCACTTTTTAGTTTCGGAAGCATCTTCACTTCCTTATTTCTCACTTGATCCTCACAACAATTCTACTGGGCAAGTGGTGGTAATATTAATAGCATTGTATTATTTACAATTGCCAAAGTATGGAAGCAACCTAAGTGTCCATCAACAGATGAATCGATAAAGAGAATGTGGTATATATATACAATGGAATATTACTCAACCATAAAAAAGAATTTAAATTTTGCCATTTGCAGCAACCTGGTCGGACTTGGAGGGCATTATGCTAACCAAGTGAAATACATGAGACAAATATTGCATGATATCACTTATATGTGGAATCTAAAAAACTACAACAAACAAGTGAATAAAATAAAAAAGAAGCAGACTCACAGATACAGAAAACAAACTAGTGGTTACCAGGGGGAGAGGGAAGGGGGAAGGGGCAATATAGGGGTAGGGGAAGAAAAAGGGTTATTATGGGACTACATGAAATCATGTGTTTGAAACTTGAAAACTGTAAAGCAGTATAGAATTTAAAGAATCTTTCATTCAGTAAAAAATAATACAATGCAATAAAATAAAATAAAAATGTTGGTAGCATTATAATTATATTGAAATACAATAATTAACCTCCTGAACTGTGTACTTAAAAATGGCTAAGATGGTAAATTTTATGTTATGTGCATTTCACCACAATCAGAAATTAAATTATATATGGGTATATATATAAAACTATTAGCCACAACTCTATTTTGTACATAAAGCCAATAAAGCTCAGAGAGGCTGTGATTTGTAAAAGTCACACAGTAAGGATTGTGTGGGGAAGCCAGCCTCACATCAGGACTTGCTCTGGACCTTTCCTACAGGGAGAGGGAAACTTCACAAACATGCCAAGAACCAACCTCAAGCTAGAAGATCAGTGCCCTGAGTTTTCTAAGGAAGCTTCTAATACACTTAATCCAGCACAGCTGTTCATGCAACTCTGCTGGAGAGGCCTGCCTCTTGTGTGATACCGTGCCGAGGGGTAGCTGATCCAACAGACAACAGCTCAGTACAGACTTGCGTGTCATTTACTCTCATTTCATGACAATTAATTTGCTTGGGGACCAAGGGTGTTCAGTAGTTACATTAAGATGCAAAGAAAAAGTAAACATTCATGCATCCTTTATCTCCTCATTTCAAGACAGATAAGTCCCATCAGTGTCTGCAGAAGATATTCTCATTGACATTGTTTATCTGTTCCACTTGACTCCAAATGACACTTGAGAAACAAGAACTATCATACCACGGTGTTTTTATAAAGCAGTGATGACTACAGCGGGCCAGATATTAAAGAGAAAACATCTAGCCTGAGATTCTACTGCAGCATAAACTCAGTGAGATATGACACAAAGAATCAGGCCCAAACATGCAGGAGAGCAAGAAAGCCTTCCTGGAAAAACCCATCTGGGCTTGAGTCCCTGCTTAATATGCAGCACTGTGCACGTTGGATTTCATTTCATGTGCCAACTTTGCTCCAACATCTAAATCACTGTGTTAAGAAAGAGTCTGAAGCCTAATCAGAAGTTATAGTCATAGCATGGAGCATAGGACATCATAAGTACCTGTGTTCTGATCCTCCTCCAGCTCTCCCACCTCACTTAGATCATGCATCTCTCTTTCATACCGGCTGTCTGGTCTTGATTCAATACCAGGCTTCTCAAGATAGGGTGGCAAAATGGTTAACTTTGGAGCCAAAGAGAGTTACATTGGAATCTCAGCTCCATCACTTACCACTTACATGACCTTGGGAAGTTACCTAACCTCCCTGATCTTGTTTTCTCATCTCACAAAAGGGGAATAATATTGCCTACCCCATAAGATTGTTGTGTGAATTAAACGAGATATTTTGTGCAAAGCACTGGGTACGGTGCCTGGTGGCAGCAAGGGTTCAATAACTGGGCTATTCATGATGCCCTATTATGCCTTGCACAGTTAACCCCAGAGCACATTTTCAATAAGCATTTATTAGCGGTTATCTCAGGGTCATGAGAATGAATGATCTCTTGGTTGGTTTTTACTGTACTTCACTCAACACGAATCATGCTTTATTGAGCACATATTATGTGCTAGACCCTGCTGCACGTGGTTTGTGTCTCAACTCATCTAATCCTCACACAGTCCAATCATTCTGTGGGTGGGGGGAACAGGAACACGCACCCGGGCAATCTGGCTCCGGCACCTGCCCTCTTAACCACTACTGCCTCTGCCCAGGAGCAGCTGCTACTTGTTTTGTAACCAGAAAATCAAAAATATTTTAAAAACAATTTAAGATAGTAAATACACACTTGTTGAATGACTGTCAGCTCTCATCTGAATTTGCAAGAACCTGATGATTGAGAGATTGACACTTCTTTTTAATTCAGTCGAAAATTACTGAGAGCAGAGTGTCAGGTACAAAGCAAGATGCTGTGGGAAATATAATAGAAGAAATGATGCCTTCCCTTCAGGGCCTTTAGATGTGGAAGGTGAAATATTATTGCTAGTAGCTGACATTCATTTACTGTGTGCCGTGTGCCCAGTCACTGTGCTAAACACTTTGTCTACATTATCTTATTCAATACTCATGACGAATCGATGAAATAGGTATGATTAACACCCCCATTGTGCAAATGAGGAAACCAAAGCTTTTAAATCTTAATAACTTGCTGGAGGTTCCAGGAAGAAAAACCTGCACAGGTTAAGTGCCACGTGGCTGCCACAGGCAATGATTCACATCCATCTTTCTCTTCCCCACTGTCTTAAAAAGCAGGCCACCTGGTGGGTGCTTGAAACATTCCTGGCAAAGTGAATACCCACTTTTCAATACACTCTCATTGCTAAATATCTGTGCATTTACCAGACATTAAAGTTTACATGCACGTGATTACAGAGTTAGTGAGTTCTAAAGAATTCCACCTTCAGAGTTCATGGGCCTCTTCATACATCCTCCCCACCAGCATCTCCTCTTCCACCTTCAGCATTTGGAGATGGGCCTGAAATGGAGAAGACATTGCCATCTCCCTGCTCTCGCCTGTTAATTCTCAATTTCAAGATGTTCTATTACACCTGATTTATGGTCTGACAGAGCTCATTCTAGCCCACGACCTTGAGCTTGTCAAATGCACGGGGGAAAATTTACTAACGACTGTGTTCATCTTAATGCACTGTAGGGAATTTTTTAAGTGAAAAAGCCTCAAGAAGCAGGGACATTTCAAACAGCCAATTATGAATAACAATCGTTTGATGGCTGAGCACTGTAGATCTTCCAGCTCATTCGGTTTTCATCTAATTAAATCTTTCATTTCCATGGGCAGCGTGCAGTACAAACTTGTGTCTGCTTTTGTCGGCTGGAGATAATCAATAGCAGACATGTGGATGCATTTCAGCATTTATTAGCAGCTCAATCGAAAGTTGTTTTATTTTAATAACATCCTTGCCTTTGTTCTGTTCAGGATAAATCGACAGCTTTGATGAATAACAGACAGAAAACTGGTTTATATTATCCCATTAAGAGTAAAGAAATCAGAGAATGAAAGGGAGCTGAGAAACTGAAAAACACTTTAAAGCTGTATTTTCCTTGTTATGAAGAAAAGGGAGAAACAAAAATGCCTTCCATTCACTCTAAAGTATCATCAAACGTATTTGACTTCAGCTACATATCCCTTCCAAGACCAAAACAATAAATTCCCTCATTCTGAAACTTTCTACCACTTTTATTTGCTGATCATAGTTAGTAATTCTTGGTTAATTTCCACTGGAGCTGCAAGATGGATCAGAAAGGGGAGAACCAGGTACAAAATGTCATTCGTTCACCAGAAATGAACCCAAATGCCCAAAAGCTCACATCCTGAAATAGCAGGCACAGTGGCAGGGGTCGGATGCCTTAGAACAAATACACAAGGTTCACCATGGTGAGGCATTTACAACAGCCTGCTGCACACCTTGGTCAGTGGAATTTAAACTGATCTGTGGGCCAGAAGACCTCTCTTTGAAATCTCGCTTGGTATAGCCAACCATTTACTTTACAGTGCCATGAAATATCTCTCAGGCATCTCAAATATAACATCTAAAAACCTGAATGTTTTGCCACAATAAGACACCACTTCATACCCACTAGGATGGAGGTTATCCAAAAACTTAATAAATAACAAGTGTTGGCAAGGAAGTGGAGAAACTGGAACCCTTGTGTACTTTGAGTGTGAATGTGAAATGGTGCAGCCACCGTGGAAAACAGTTTGGTGGTTCCTCAAGAAACTTAAAATAGAACTACCATATGATCCAGCAATTCCACTTCCAGGTATAAACCCAAAAGAAGTGAAAGCAGAGGCTTGAACAGATATTTGTACACCCATGTTCGTAACAGCATTAAATAACAAGCAATAAGCAAGAGCTGAAAGGTGGAAGCAACCCAAATGCTCATCAATAAGCAGATGAATAAATAAAATGTGGCATATACATACAATGGAATATTACTCAGCCTTAAAAGGGAAGTTCTGACACAGCCTACAGCATGGATGAACCTGGAAGACACTGTGCGAGTGGAAAAAGCTAGTAACCAAAGGACAAATACTATACGATTATATGAGGTACCTAGAGCAGTCAAATTCACGGTGACAGAAAGTAGAATGATGGTTGCCGATACTCGGATTTTTCTTATTGTGGTAAGACATATATTACCACAATAAGAAAAATCTGAGTATTCTAACGCCCAGATATAGTTGCCCTCTGATATTTCCCACCTGAGCATACAGTGCATCCATTCACTCAGGGGCTCCAGCCAGACAGCTGGGAGCCAGTCCTGGTACCTCCACACTCAAGCCCCGAGCCCTCCAGGCATTTCTCCACTAGCAGCCAGACTGGGCTTTTACAGGCCTAAACCGCGTCCTGCTACCCTTCAGCTTCAAGCTTCCCCTTGCACTCAGAATCCAATGCGGACTCCTCCCTCTGAAGCCACATGACCTTGCCAAATTCTTGTGCCACATCCTCCCTCACTCTGTACTTCTGTGCTTCTCCTCACACTCTGTACTTCCATTAGTTCCTCAAACTAACCAGGTTCCATCCTCACGCAGGGCCTTTGCCCGGAACATTCTCCCCTCATCCTTTGCAGGCCAAACACTCCTAAGACTTCAGGCCTCAGCATAAATGGAACTTCCTCAAGGGTGCTTCACAGCTGCCACACTGCAAAAAGAATGCCTCTTCTCTCCTGTCAAGCGCTCTCTTAGCCCCCTGGCACTTTCTGCATGCCTCTATTTGTACATCCCTCACTACCCAGGAGACGGTCAGATGCCTGAGGTCAGCGCCCAAGTCTGCCTTGATCCACAGTCCCAGCACTTATTGCAATGTCTGGCACATAGTAGGTATGCACTTGTTGATGAGTGAATAAACAAAGGAATGCATGTTCTTTTAAATCACCCAAACAACGGGAAGCAGAAACCCTGCCTTTAACCCAAACAGCCCCCACCTTTTACTTTCTTAGACACCCAGACAGGCCTTTGTACAGTAATGTGAAACACGTCCCACCTCCACTATCCCACATACCTGCTCATAACCATTGGCACTGGACGCTCGCACCCAACGGCACCCTTAGAAAGGGGCCTTGCTTTTCCTAAGACGGGGCTGAGAGGGACACCTGTCGAAGACAAGGCAATTGCTTGAGTTGTTTCCTGCAGTGCTACAAATCCACTGACCAGTGCCATACAGCTGTTCCCATACTCAGTTTTCACTGGCACACTGCCTGCTGTGTTAGTGAGCAAGTTCCTTGAAACAACATGAGCTCAGCAATATTGATGGAATATAAAATTAGGTATGTAGCTGCCAAGCACCCCAGAAAGGTCCCGATTCCTTACCTCAGCAGTAATGATGAAGCTGGAGGCTCCCGGGCCATTCTTCCTCCCTCTGGCAGGCATCTTCCCCTAGGTAATGCTCCAGCAAACAGTAACTTGGGTTGCAGTGATGATGATGATTATTATGGACTCTATTTTATTCTCATTTAATTAGTAATTATTTTAAATTACATGGCTGAAGAGCTGCTACAATGGGTGTTGCCTGGCAGTTAGGGGTTAATTCTCCAAAAATGCAGAAATATGGGCTATTTTCAGTTCAGCCGTTAGACGCTGTAGTGATGAACGCCTCTCACTGCCATATGGTGTGGTCTAAACCTAGTGTCTTTTCACAATAGTTTCACTTCTATTACCATTAGAGAGAAATATGTAAAAACAGTTTTCTCTCTAAACAGAGCTCCCATGCCAGCAGGCCCTAGAGTACCCTAGAGAAGGAAAGCAAACAACCCTGCAGCACAGGTCGGTGCCAGTTGCTTTCTGCGCCCCCCCTCAGGGATGCTCAAGTTTACAGCTGATATTGAATTGGCCATAAAATGCACATGTCTTCTTTTGGACTCACGAATCCGGTAACGAACCAGGGGTGAAATCCCAAACCCATGGGGCTCGCTGGTGGTGGATGCATGTGAAGCTACCTGGCAACACCCTGTTTTTGTGTTTTTGACATTTAGGGGTGGCTTTATTTCTACAGATGAATATGCTCTCCTCAAATCACTGAATCCAGGGAAATAATAAGATGAGGCTGGAACATCTTTTTGTGTCATAAAGTAAGAAAGTCCTCAAACGATGAAGAAATGTCAAAAGGACACAGGAAGCAACTTGCAATGGCTCCCACTGGCCAAATCTGGGACATCTTGAGCATGAAAAGAAATACTGATAGCAACAGATTAGTATACAGTGAATAAAGCAAGTACTCATGAAGCTATACCTATAGAAGTAAATGAATAAATAAATTAGAAAAGAAAGCTCTTCTTTATAGTAAACAACTAATAAATGCAAAAGAAATGATGGTTATTAGAAAATCACCATTTACTAACCATCATAGTAATGTTTAATTCAATCAAGAAACATCAAAGGATGCTAAACTCTAGTGGGTGAGAGATTGATGAGGAAAGAGATACTTACATAGTCTCAAAGTATCTCCTCACAAGATGCTTATTAATTACAAAGAGACTTTACAATAATTTTACAGTAGAGACACCTGGCAGACAGCAGCACAATAAGTGAATCAAAGTTAAAAATACCAATAACCAGGGACTCCTCTGGTGGTCCAGTGGTTAAGAATCTGCCTTCCAATGCGGGGGATGCAGGTTTGATCCCTGGTCGGGGAACTAAGATCCCGCATGCCGCGGGGCAATTAAGCCTGTGCGCTGCAACTATTGAGCCAGTGTGCCACAACTAGACAGCCCATGTGCCACAACTACAGAGCCCACGCACTCTGGAGCCTGTGCACCACAACTAGAGAGAAGCCCGCGCGCTGCAACAAAGGAGCCTGCGTGCTGCAACGGAAGATCCCGTGTGCTGCAACTAAGACCCGACGCAGCCAAAAATAAATAATTTTTCAAAGAAAGATAGTAACTTAACAAAAAAAATCCCAATAACCAAATAGACATCGTGTGCCACCCTGTGGGGTGTGATTAAAAGAAAAAAAAAAAGCATCTGTGACATTCCAGTCAAAACACATAACCTGAGTCTAACCATGAAGAAACTGGTCAAGACCAAACTGAAGGAGATTCTGCAAAATGACTGGCCTACAATCTTCAACCATGTCCGCGTCACAAAACATAGGATTACCACATGATCCAGCAATTCCAATTCTGTATTAATACTCAAGAGAAGTGAAAGCAGGGACTTGAACAGATATTTGTACACTCGTGTTCAGAGCACCAATATTCACAGTAGCCAAAAGGTGGAAGCAACACAAGCCTCCACTGAAGGGTGAATGAATAAACAAAATACGATATATTCATACAATGGAATATTGTTCAGCCTGGAAAAGGAAAGAATTCTGAAACACGCTATAGCATGGACGAACCTTGAAGACATTATGCTACATTAAATAAGTCAGTCACAAAAGGACAAATAATGTATGATTCCCCATATATGAGGTGCTTAATAGAGTGGGAAGATTCACAGAGACAGAAGTAGCATAGTAGTTGCCAGGGGCTGGGAGGAGGGAGAAATGGGGAGTTCGTGTTTACCGGATAGAATTTCAGTTGGAGAAGATAAAAAGTTCTGGAGATGGATGGTGGTGATGGTTGCACAACAATGTAAGTGTACCTAATGCCATAAAAATGTACACTTAAAATAGTTAAAATGGTAAGTTTTGTGTTGCATATATTATACCTCAATTTAAAAAACAAAGTATTCAAGCTTTCGAGTCAAACCTGGGTTCAAGGGCTGGGAGGAGGAGATGGGTACGCTTATGGCTCTGACAGTAATGATAGTTTCACAGGTGCATAGTTATCTCCAAACACCTCAAGTTATATATATTAAATATCTATAGCTTTTTGTATGTCAATCATACCTCAATAAAGTGGTGAAGAAAAAAAAAACCTGGGTTCAAATTCTGACTGTGCTACTAACTCACTGGGTGACCCTTAGGAAAGTTATTTAATTTCTTTGAACCTCAGGCTTCTCATTTATAAAATGGAGACGATATTCAAGCCTACGAGATAGGATGGTCATGAGGCAGAAGATAATACATTTAGCACAATGCCTGGCACATAGTAGGCAGGAGATAATATTAGCAAGATGATAAATGTCCCCACACATGAGATAACATGCTACATGTTTTTAGAGGACGAAGCTACTTTGGTGTGGTTGGAGTATGCGGTGCTGAGCGAAGGTACTAGAATGAAAAGCAGATCTTTTATGCCAAGATGAAGAGTTTACACTTTGTCCTGAAGGCTGTGAGGAGTCACTGGAGGATTGTAAGCAGTGGAGGGAAATATTAGAGAAGAGAGAGAGGACAAAGACATCTGTATATTTCACTCCATCATGGGCTTTCTCCTCTCCATCAACACAGATAATTAACACCACTGGCTTCAGGGAAAACAAACCATTAACAGAAACGCCACATTTAACACTCTCACTTTGCAGCAAACACCTTATCAGAAGAGGGAACTCGGATATAAAGAAGTAACGAGCCACGTAATAAAGTTAGGCTTAAGCACAAACTCCAAAAAGACCGCTCTGCCTTTATCTCCCACTTGAATCACTGGGTGGAGGGTACAGGAGCTTCCTGTGCTTCTATGACTTAACCAAGGCTTCCCACTGCCTTCTCCATCTGTCCCCTAACCCGTGCCAAGCTTCCTTTGGCCCCTTAACATCTGTGATGAGCAGGGCTGGGTCAGAAGCATTTTGCTTGGGTTCAACCTGCACATCAAGAATGGCCTGTGTCACATAACCTCATCTCCTTTCAGTGTTCTAATGTGGTCACATTTTCACCACTGTCACTGTCATTTTAAATAGCTGCTCTCTTCTGATTTTTCTCTCCATCTATAACGCTTAAGCGTTTAGGTGAAACTCAAGATAATGAAAGTAGCCAAAAGCACACATTTCTCCTGGCTAAGCTGCATTTTTCACCTGGTTCTGCTCAGTACTCTAAATGAGATTTTTGATTTTACTGGTTTTTTTCCTAATTACCTAAGTAATATACGTTCCACCTAGAAAATGTCAAAAATATAGAAAAGCAAAAAGGAAAAATAAAAATTACATATAATCTTATCAACCAGATATGCTTAAAAATACTGGTATACATCCTTCTAGGTTTGTTTTTTTTCCTAGTTTTCTATGCATATTACTACTTGCTCTTTTTAAAATTGGACTCATGTTGTACATAGTGAAAAACTTATGTTTTAAATAATAACTAGTAATTAGTCTTAACACTTCACATTTTATGTCATTAATAGCATATTGTGAACCTATCCCTATGTCATTCAAAAATGTGCTTTAATGACTCCATAGCACACCATCACATTGTGTGTATCAGAGCTATGATCTCCGCTGTCCAAGTTGTTGCATGCACAAACTGGTAGGCCTGGCGTGGGGTGGGGTCCCCCTGGAATAAGAGGAGCCTTTTTTCTAAGTCACACAATGGTGTGCATTTTAGCTAGAAAACGCCCAGGTACACAAAGGGAACATAACCTAGCCAGTTCCCCATCATTGGAATGTTTTAGGTCATTTCCAGTTATCTTTATTATGAATATCTTTGTACATATCTTGTTAAATCAAAGAATATACAATTTTTGAGACTCTTGTTAATGTTGCTGGACTGCTCTCCTACCAAGTGTTTCAGAGTGTTCTTTTCTCTACAACTTTCCAATTCTGGATGTCTCCCTTCTTTTAATCCTGGACAATTATATATGTGACAGGTACACACTTTTAATGTGTAACTACTTGATTACTAGGGAGAATGAATATTTTAAAATGTTTATTAGTAATATGTATTTCTTCCCTTAAAAGTGCTCTATCCATATTTCTTGCCTGTTTTTCTACTGCAGTATTGGTCTCATTGATTGTAGGGCTCTTTGCATTTCAAGAATGTTAACCATTTATCTGCCATATATATATATTTTTTTTAAATTTATTTTTGGCTGCGTTGGGTCTTCGTTGCTGCGCGCGGGCTTTCTCTAGTTGCGGCAAGCGGGGGCTACTCTTCGTTGCGGTGCACGGGCTTCTCACTACGGTGGTTTCTCTTGCTGCGGAGCACAGGCTCTAGGCACGCGGGCTTCAGTAGTTGTGGCACGCAGGCTCAGTAGTTGTGGCTTGCGGACTCTAGAGCACAGGCTCAGTAGTTGTGGTGCACGGGCTTAGTTGCTCCGCAGTATGCGGGGGATCTTCCCAGACCAGGGATCTAACCCATGTCCCCTGCATTGGCAGGCGGATTCTTAACCACTGCGCCACCAGGGAAGTACCCTGCCATGTATTTTTTAAACTTTTTCCCCAATTGTACATTGTCTTTCAATTTTTGCTTTGATGTTTAAAAATTTGTACATCATTTTTAACTTGGGAGTAATCAAACCTATCGATCTTTTCCTTATGTCTTCTGCCTTTGATATTTAAAAAGGCTTTCTCCGTTCCAAGTCAGATTGATTTCACCCATATTTGTTTAATTTCTTATACACCTCATAACTGCAACCTAGGTTCTTTTAAACTGGGTTTGGTTTATAAGGTTCACAGTCTTTAAACCTGTGCTGAACCATGTAGTTGCTCTGGCTGGTAGAGCATTGTATAGGGAATGGGGAATTGGATGAGGAAATGGATTATCTTCACCAATGGACTTGGATCCTCTGTGCCTAAATCCTCTGTGTGTAAAATATAGGAAATTACATTTGGAACCCAAGTTTTACCTTTTTTAAAATTATAACATATGGTACATATACAGAGGGCCACACAGTGTGATGAACCATCATGAAACAAATGTTCATGTAACTGCTATCCATATTACTGAGATGGAGGGGGAGGGAGAGAGAGGAAACGAGGGAGGGAAGAGGAGGAGGAAGGGAGAGTGGAGGGAGGGAAGGAGGGGCGGAGGGAGAGAGAAGACAGAAATTCCTACAATGGGTTCTTTCTCAAGGACACACTCCTTTTATCTCTTGATAATCACTATCCTGTATCAGTCTTCACTTCCTTGTTTTACTTTATGCTCTGCTCTCGTATGTATTCATCACCTATCTTTTCTGCATATTTTTAAGTTTCTAATGGTTTTTTTTTCACTCTTATTTATAATCCATTTGGAATTTATCTTATCATACGATGTGAGGAATCAAAAGTTAATTTTCCACAAGTGGTTTATCAATTTTTTCAGCACTGTTTAGCATAATACTTTCTTCCTGAATCAGTTTTTTAAAGTCAGATCTCTCAAGATGTAATTCATCCTCTTTAAGATTATAATGCCATGAATTCTGACAAATACATAATGCGTAGTCACAACAATCAAGACATATAGATGGAGTATTTCCATCATCCCAGAAAGTTTGCTTGTGCCCTTTTGTAGTCAATCCCCCATCCCCACCTGCCAGCTCCTGGAAACCACCGATCTGTTCTCTGTCCATACAGTTTTGCCTTTTCCTGAATGTCAACTGAATATAATTATACAATGTATATAGCCTTTTTTTTCCCCAATGTTTTATCCAGCCTTTTCAGTCTGGCTTTTTCACTTACCGTAATGCTTTTGAGATTCATCCATCTTATTGATGAGAAGTATTCCATTGTAGGGACGTACCACAATTTATAGATTCAATCTTCCAGCATTAAGTATAATGGTAGCCATAGGGTTTTTGTAGATGTCCTTTATCAGATTGAGGAAGTTCTAGTTTGCGGAGTTTTTATCATAAATGGATGTTCAATGTTATCAAGTGCTTTTCATGCAGATATTAAGCAACACATCTTGGTCCGTCTGCCCTGGGAGTAATAGGCTCTGCCACTCCAGAGACTTGAGGTTGTAGTCTACTGTCCAGGGAAAATTGTCCAGGTTAGTAGGCAGGGCCTTGGGCCTCACATCCACTGATCACTTTGAACCCTGTGGGTAACTGAGTTTGCTGCCCTACCCACAGTAGCTTAGAGCTTTTGATCCCTAAAGGAGGAAAATCCAGGGACGCCAATGGCATTTTGTGTCCCCAACATCCATTGATTGCCTCCCTCTGCCTGGACCTCAGAGGTGGGCTCAAGAGGGCCAGCCTCCTGCCCTGCTCCCAATATTTCTTGTGAGCACCTGGTGGAAGTCTGTGGAAGAGTTTGTAGCTGAGTGGAAACTCCTCTTCTACCTCAGCTTTCCCAGATTTACACACTCACCCACACATGGATTTTGTGTTACAATTTAGCTGATTTCTTCTCCCCACGTGGATAGTGGCCGTGCCTCTCCTCCCCATGCTCTGCCAGAATGGAGACAGTTGTGAAGCCCATTTCTCCTCAGAGGGGCTTGTCTCTCTTCTGAATGAGGTTACTTGGTTGCCTCACAACCTCATCTTTCTCATGAGCTCAACAAAAGTAACGATTTTGTAGTTTATCTGTCATTTTCTCATTATTAGGACAGAAGCGATGTGCTTAGCAGCTTTCTGTAACTTAAGCAGAAATATAAGAACATTTCAATTCCACCTTTATCCTAAACCATATGGATATACTTGAGCCTGTTTGGCGGGCTATTTTTATTCTTACACAAGAATCATGCTACTTTTATAATAAATCTTTCTTTCTAGCACTGTAAGTCACCTCTCAATCTTCTAAAAATTCTTCAGCCTTTTATTAAGCTTCCCAGGTGACCTTAGGATTATATTGTCTAGTTAAAAAGAAAAATACTTTTGACATTTTTATTAGAATTGAAATGGCTGAATTATTGAGTTATGCCATCCAAGAATGTGGTATGCCCTACCATTTATTTAAGTCTTCAAGTCTCCCAGGTAAGTTTTACAGTTTTATTTATATGGGTCCCGCATACTTTTCTTATGTGAAGTTTATTCCTAGATATTTTCTATTTTAGTCTCTATTTTAATGCCTTTTTAAAATTGTATATCCTGATGATTATTGATTTAAGGCATAAGCATTGACTTTTGTATACTGATCTTGTAACCAGCTGCCTTACTGAACTCTCCTTACTTCTAATAATTCTTCAGTTGATTTTCTTCGGTTCCTAGGGAGGCAATTATACGCAAGTAATAATTTGTCTCTTCCTTTCCAAAGATATTTCTCTTATTTCATTTTATATTACTGCTTTGACTAAACTTTTGGTAAATTAAATAACCATGGATGGTGGGCATACTTGACTTGTACCTGACTTTGGTGGGAAACTCCAGAGCTTCATCATTAAGTACGATGAAACCTGAGGCAGATACAACAAATTCGCTTACTGAGCAGTCACTCAAATTCCCTTGCAGGCTGTACTTGAAAAAGAAGAGAAAGAAACAGCCCCTGACATTCAGAAGCTGGCCAGGCACTCAACGCTGTTATTCTCCTTTTGGACGTAAACCAGGTATCTCACAGAATACCAACTCAGACAAGGTCATTCTGAGAACATGATTAAATCATATAAAGCAAGTCCACAACATAATTTTGTCTAAGCACAGACAAAAATAAGGTTGCTGTGCCATCCACAAAATACCAAACATCACCCTCTTTTCGCTTAAATGAGTGACTGTTAATTCTTTATCAATTAATGACACCTGTTTCCTCACCCTAGTCTGCCCTCCCTATGTATAAAATTTGAGATAATCATAGAATTCCCACACACACACTTTCTGATGGCATCCAATACAGAGCAAACCTTAGCTTCCTTAGACTCTCCACAACTCAATCAACCAAAGCCCAAATCCTATAAAGTCACTCAGCCAAAGCCCAAATCCTAATATCCTCTTGCTGAGGATTCCCCATGGTTCCCCACAGTGTGTGTTCTCCCTTGCTGCAACAATAAACCTGACTTTTTCAACTATAATTGTGATCATGGTGGTCTCTGGCTGCAGGATATTGACATGTTTTAAGAGGCTAGAAAACTAGAAAGTACATTTCTATACTCCTTTATAGCTAAGGTTCAGTCCTATGACATTTCTGCCAGTCACTGATACCCATGCTTAAATTAGTCTAACAAGATGTTGGAATGGGACACTTGCTACCTTAGTGTGGTGTCTTAGACTGAGGCACCACTGTGATAGGCATCAAGATGCCAAAATGATTGTGAGAGAATCACTTCTAACTCCCAATTATGACTCAAGTTCATCTTTTGATCAATTCTAATCCAGAACTGTACAGAGAAATAGAATGATCCAGCTCATTCCTACAAAGAATTTTAAACTTTTTCTGTATGTTTTATGCCCTTGTCTCATACGTACTTTTTCATTTGTATTTCTTTTTAATTGTAGTTGATTTACAAGGTTGTGTTAGTTTCTGGTATACAGCAAAGTGATTCAGATATATATATATATATACACACACATATACTTTTTCATATTTTTTCCATTATAATTACAAGATATTGAATATAGTTCCCTGTGCTATACAGTAAGACCTTGTTACTTACCTATTTTATATATAGTAGTTTGTATATGCTAATCCCAAACTCCTAATTTATCCCTCCCCCACCCCCTTTCCCCTTTGGTAACCCTAATTTTGTTTTCTACGTCTGTGAGTCTGTTTCTGTTTTGTAAATCATTTGTGTCATATTTTACATTCCACATAAAAGTGATATCATATGGTATTTGTCTTTCTCTTTCTGACTTACTTTACTATGATAATCTCTAGGTCCATCCATATTGCTGCAAATGGCATTATTTCATTCTTTTTTATGGCTGAGTAGTATTCCATTGTGTGTGTGTGTGTGTGTGTGTGTATATATATATATATATATATATATATATATACACACACACACACACCACATCTTCTTTATCCATTCACCTACTGACAGATATTTAGGTCACTTCCGTGTCTTGCCTATTTGTATCATTTGTATTTCTTATTGGACTTACAAGATCTGTCCATTTCAATGATTCTTTCCCCCAAAGAACCAAGAATTAGGAGTGTTTTATTATCAAGTAGATTATGCTTAAACTTTCTTTTTAAGAACAAATTTCTGGTTTTAGGGCAGTATTTTTAAAAGTGACCTAGGGCTTCCCTGGTGGCGCAGTGGTTAAGAATCCACCTGCCAATGCAGGGTACATGGGTTCGAGCCCTGGCCAAGGAAGGTCCCACATACCCCAGAGCAACTAAGCCCATGCGCCACAACTACTGAGCCTGTGCTCTAGAGCCCGCGAGCCACAACTACTGAGCCCACATGCCGCAACTACTGAAGCCCGTGCACCTAGAGCCCGTGCTTTGCAACAAAAGAAGCCACCGCGATAAGAAGCCTGCACATCGCAACAAAGAGTAGCCCCCGCTCATCACTAGAGAAAGCCCACGCACAGCAAAAAAGACCCAATGCAGCCAAAAATAAACAAAAATAATTTTTTTTAAAGTGGTCTATATAATTCTTACTTGAGATAATGTGAGGTCTTCTTTGTAAATCAATTTTACAATTGTAGAATCAATTTAGAGTCTACAACTGTAGAATCTAAAATTTGTAGAATCAATTATACAAATTGTTATGGACATTTGAAAAGGATAGGTATTCTCCTTAAGAGTACAAAGTTTGAAATACTTATCACAGCTGCTACTATGTAGCAAACTACCTCAAATTTCAGTGGCTTAAACAATAAGAACTTACTAATTTCTTCATGAGTCTGTAGGTCAGTTTGTGGTGGTTTACCTGTTCTCACCTGGGCTCATTCAGGCTTCTGTCATCAGTTTTTCCTGCATCTGCAGCTGTGCTGATGTCTGCTGGGCTCTCTCGTGTTTTGTGGTTGGCTGCCTGTAAGCTGGGGCCCACATCTCTCTTCCACGTGGTCTCTCTTCCTTGAGCAGATCAGCCTGGGCTTGTTTACATGGAGAAGCAGAGGTCCAAGAAAGAAAGAGGAAGCAAACAGGGCCAAGGCTGAAAACCTGCAAACTGTCACTTCTGCCACGTTCTATTACAAAGTAAGCCCAAATTCAAGAGGTCAGAAGAGACTCCACCTCATAATAAGAGGCGCTGCAAAGTCACACTGCAAAGAGCATGGATATAGAAAGAGTCAAGAACTGTGGCCAGAGAAAATGAACTTAAATCGTTTCTTATGCTGGGGTCCACTATGGAAACTTGGAACTTTTCGATGACCTTCAGGAGGTTTAGAAATGGTTTCACATTGACTGCAGAATGTATTCCTCCATATGTGCATTAAACAACGCTTTTAGGTTCATTTATGTCTTTTCCTTAAATTCCACTTTGTGATATTAATATTGCCATCCCTTACTTTCCAGAGTGGAATTTTTATGTCTCCTTGAGCCATAAGTGAAAATAAAAATTCATTCAAGTCCCTATTGGACAAACACAAAAAATATTTTACTTGACTGCACAAGTATGATTCATTTCCCAATATTTTCTCTTTGATCCAATGTATTTGTGATTCCATACAGATAAATCCTAAGTTATGTACTAACATAACTCAGAGTAGGCTGGTTTGCTTAAGAATAAAGGCTAGAACCTCTCTTATATAGAGAGCTGACCCTAGACAGTTATATCAGAGACAGTGGGTTAAGAAGAGGTGCCTATTCCTAGAAGTGTTAATAATGTCATCTACATAGACAAAACTACATAGTTTTGTCCTGCTTTAGAATCTTTCTGGAAGCTCACCTACGCCAAAACATTTCCTGTTTTAAACCCACACATGTGATTGAGCTCTTCTTAATCAACTAAAATTATAATTACAACCTCTGCACTAAAATGAAATGACTGGAAAAAATCTAATCGTTTTCATCACATAGAAAAACATATCCCTTTTATTTTGCAATGTTTGCAGTATACTCACTTTGCATGCCTTTCCCCTCAGTGTTAGCGGGAGCCTCATAAAGTTCAGTAACTCTGAGTCAGCTCCAAAGACAGTATATTCCCCATCCACATCACACATCCCACATCTTATTTCTGGAAGGATGAAGTGGTCCTAACATTTATAGAGTTGAAAACAAAACCCAAGTCGGCATTCTGACAACATAACCCTTTACTGATCCATATAACCTTTGTCATTTTACCCTTTCCCCTCACTGTATCTTTAAGAAAATAAACTTGCCCAAAAATCCAATGACTGTTTTCCAGGGCACCCTGATGTCTGCTCCCATAGGCCCATGTCCCTCTGCTTTCGTAACACTCAGCACAGTGAAGACTTGTAATTAGTGATTTACTGAATTACTCTGCCTTTCCCAGCAGAGTGTGAGCTCCAGGAGCAAGGGCTGATTCCTCTTTCACTGTCTGTATCCTCAGCACCAGGCATATAATGGTTGCCCAATAAATTATGTTGAGTTAAAGAAAACAAAAGCTAACCTTTAAAAAAAAAAAATCTATCATATGGTAGCAGTCGGGGTGATGGTTACCTTTGGATAGGTGGGTAGTGACTGGGAAGGGGTATGAAGGGGACTCAGGGTTGCTATCACATTCTATTTCTTCACCTGTTTACCTGGGCACGTTCACCACTTGATCAATTATTGAGCTAAACTTATGATCAGTGCACTTCCTGAATGGGCTACACACCAACTAAAAAAGTTTAAATCTATCATAATTCTCTGACAAAGAAAGAAGGAAATCACAAGCATTCAGATATTGCCATTAAAGAATAATTAAGACATTAGTTTCTGAGCCATGTAAAGTTAATTTTAAGTGGGGACCAAAATGTTCATTTATGTTAGAAAGTGCACTCTCAGCCACGGAAACTAACCAGACGGACTTAGCAACAGTCACTAATGGGAAAGATTCATTGAGAAAATATATATATACAGTGCTTAAAACAGTGCTAGGTACCCAGTGCTGCATGTTAGCAATTAGTACACTTTAACCAGAAGCAGCTCCAAGTAAAGGCTGAATCTTAGATCACAAGCAAACTTTCTTCATTAGAATCTAACATCTGTTTTGTCCTTAACTCTTTCAAAACAGCTTTAACAGCCTGATGAAGCAGCAACCTCATTTACGTAATTTATAGTCACGGAGTCCACATCACCACCTGGCGTGTTTTAGTCACACCCGAGGAAGTCAAAACTCAAGGCTAAAACTCATGGAGCATCTGCACTGAAAGAGAGCCCAGAGACCCTCTGGCCCAGCGATTCTCTAGCCACACATCACTGGGGCATTCATTACAAGTGCAAACCCCCTGGTCTCCCACACCAGATCCTGACTCACTAAGTCTGAGATAGGGCCCAGGGATTTGGATCTTTTAACAAATCCTTCAGGTGATTCTGAAGAAGGTGGTCTACAGACAACACTGAGCCTCTTATCTTCTAGATGAATGAAATGGAGGCCAGGGAGGGAGGAGACCTGCCCAAAGTCGTCTTCTGGTTAATGAGTATGCCAGGACTAGAATAAAGTTCCCTTTCCACCACTCCAGTGTTATTTCCATGATTCCACGCTATAATAGCTTAGGACCCAGAATCTGCCCTAAACCTCAGTGGCTTACTCCACTGAGCTCTTTGCCTTTTTACCCACATATTAAGGTAACTGCAGAGGCCCAGAAAATACCTGTATATTCGCTAGGTATGCAGAACCAGGTACTTAAACCTAGAGTTTAAATCATAGCTCCAATATTCACAAACTGTGTGACCCTGAGACAGTTATTTGTAAAATATAGCATGGAACATGTCAAATAATGAGGTCCCAGTAAATAGTATCTATAATTAATGCCATCTTAAAACATGGCACTAAAGCTACATTTTTCATTTGACTAGAGGGATATTCTCAAAGTACAGTCCCCTACAACAGAATCACCTGGAAGTGCTTGTTTAAAACATATTTCTAGTGAATCAGAATCTCTTGGGCGAAACCCATAAGAAGTCTGCATTAATAAGCAAGCACCCCAAGTTCTTCCTCTACATACAAACGTTTGAGAAACACCGGACTAGGGCTGTGGACAGAGTGCCTCTTGTCAATGAAAACATGTGTATCAACGAGAATCAGGTAGTGCTGAACACTCTTAACAATTTTCTGCTAACAAGAGGGAAGTGAGTGCCACCTACTGCCTTATTTTTATTTATTATTTATTTCTTATCATTATTTTATTTATTTTTGGCTGCGCTGGGTCTTCATTGCTGCACGTGGGCTTTCTCTAGTTGCGGTGAGCAGGGGCTACTCTTCGTTGCAGTGTGCGGGCTTCTCATTGCGGTGGCTTCTCTTGTTGCAGAGCACAGGCTCCAGGCACACGAGCTTCTGTAGTTGTGGCACGCGGGCTCAACAGTTGTGGCTCACGGAATCTAGAGCACAGGCTCAGTAGTTGTGGTGCATGGGCTTAGTTGCTCCGCAGCCTATGGGATCTTCCCGGACCAGGGCTCAAACCTGTGTCCCCTACACTGGCAGGCTGATTCTTAACCACTGTGCCACCAGGGAAGTCCTGTGCATTAATTTTGTATCCTGCAACCTTACCAATTCACTGATTAGTTCTAGTAGTTTTCTGGTGGCATCTTTAGGATTTTCTATGTATAGTATGTCATGGACAAACAGTGACAGTTTTACTACTTCTTCTCCAATTTGTATTCCTTTTATTTCTTTTTCTTCTCTGACTGCTGTGGCTAGGACTTCCAATACTATGTTGAATAACAGTGGCAAGAGTGGACATCCTTGTCTTGTTCCTGATCTTAGAGGAAGTGCTTTCAGTTTTTCACCATTGAGAATGATGTTTGCTGTGGGTTTGTCATATATGGCTTTTATTATGTTGAGCTAGGTTCCCTCTATGCCCACTTTCTGGAGACTTTTATAAGTGGGTGTTGAATTTTGTCAAAAGCTTTTTCTGCATCAATTGAGATGATCACATGGTTTTTATCCTTTAATTTGTTAATATGGTGTATCACATTGATTGTTTTGCATATACTGAAGGATCCTTGCATCCCTGGGATAAATCCCACTTGGTCATGGTGTATGATCCTTTTAATGTATTGTTGGATTCTGTTTGCTAGTATTTTGTTGAGGATTTTTGCATCTATGTTCATCAGTGATATTGGTCTATAATTTTCTTTTTTGTGATAACTTTGTCTGGTTTGGGCATCAGGGTGATGGTGGCCTTGTAAAACAAGTTTGGGAGTGTTCCTCCCTCTGCAAATTTTTGGAAGAGTTTGAGAAGGACTGGTGTTAAGTCCTCTCTAAATGTTTGATAGAATTCGCCTGTGAAGCCATCTGGTCCTGGGCTTTTGTTTGTTGGAAGATTTTTAATTGAAGTTTCAATTTCATCACCTGTGATTGGTCTGTTTATATTTTCTAATTCTTCCTTATTCAATCTTGGAAGGTTGTACTTTTCCAAAAATTTGTCCATTTCTTCCAAGTTGTCCATTTTATTGGCATAGAGTTGCTTGTAGTAGAGTCTCTTAGGATGCTTTGTATTTCTGTGGTGTCTGTTGTAACTTCTCCTTTTTCATTTCTAATTCTATTGATTTGCATCCTCTCCCTTTTTTTCTTGATGAGTCTGGCTAAAGCTTTATTCATTTTGTTTATCTTCTCAAAAAACCAGCTTTTAGTTGTATTGATCTTTGCTACTGTTTTCTTTGTTTCTATTTCATTTATTTCTGCTCTGATCTTTATGATTTCTTTCCTCCTACTAACTTTGGGTTTTCTTTGTTCTTTTTCTAGTTGCTCTAGGTGTAAGGTTATATTGTTTATTTGAGATCTTTCTTGTTTCTTGAGGTGAGCTTGAATTGCTATGAACTTCCCTCTTAGAACTGCTTTTGCTGTGTCCCATAGGTTTTGGATCATCGTGTTTTTGTTGTCATTTGTTTCTAGGTATTCTCTGATGTCCTCTTTGATTTCTTCAGTGATCTCTTGGTTATTTAGCAGCACTGTTTAGCCTCCATGTATTTGTGTTTTTTACTTTTTTTTTTCCTGTACCTGATTTCTAATCTCACAGTGTTGTGGTCAGAAAAGATGCTTGATACAATTTCAATTTTCTTAAATTTTCCAAGGCTTGATTTGTGACCTAAGATGTGATCTATTCTGGAGAATGTTCCATGTGCACTTGAAAAGAAAGTGTATTCTTCCACTTTCAGGTGGAATGTCCTAAAAATATCAATTATTTTAGAATGCAAGCCTGCGACTGGTTCAATTCCTCTCTCCATTAATTTGAATGCACTCTGAAAAATGAATCAATCCTAAACAAGACAACCAAGCAATAGAAAGCATTGTTGGTAGGAGACATAAAATAGTCATTATTTAAGTAAAATAAAACTTTCTAAGTTAAATGGTTTTTGGAGTTTTAGATTAATATATCTAATAAACTCCTGTAATTTCAAGTTACTGCTAAATCAGTAAAGGAAAATATAATCGCTCATCCACTGGCCTATGCCAACAGTGAAAGGAAAAACTGAACTATAGAATGCCCTAAAATATTGCACTGAAACAATGTGCAGGGATGCTCCCGTCCACCACCCCCTCCCCCAGTTCCAGGAGAAAAATCAAGTGAAATAGTAAGGACAAGTTTTCTTATCCTATAACTTTCTACTCAAGTCCAGTATCAAAAGTACCACCTGCAGGGCACAAGCTAGAAAGCTAACATTGCCCTCAAACATCACTCAAAAAAGCCTTCTGAATTACATAGTCTGTCACTATGTTTAAAGCTGATTTCTCCTTCCTAGTTGCAAATACATAAAATATACCCAGAGGCTCAAGAGAGATGGGCAGAGCTTTATAAATATTCATGTAAAACTAGCAGTTGTACTTCATATTTCAATAATTCAATGACAAATCATAAAAAGCATCTGTCTTTAATTTTTGTTGGTTTTAGGAAATGAATGGTAAAATATATACACTGTGGAGTCTTAATACCCCCATCATAGAGTGTGAATGATGGTCCGGTTGCGAAGCTCCTGGATATACTCTTTGGCATGGGCGACTGCTGTCTTTGGTGCCTCAGGTGGAGGTGGAGGGCCTTCCACCAACTTCACAAAATAATGGCAAAAAACCTTCTCCATAATCCCAAAGCGACCTCTGCCGTGGTATCGGATGCGTTTCAGGTACTGGCCTCGCCCTGAGGTGGACTGAGCTAGACAGAGAAGAAAAAGAAAATTATAGGAAACAACTGTATCCACAAGATTACAGCTTGATCAGCTGAGCAATTTCTGCCCTTTCCTCAACTGGATTCTAAGACTACATGAGCTCACAGGCTGGCTACAGCAGGTTTGTCTCAAGACAAGTATCTCCTGAGTCCTTCCTTACTAAGGACCAGGCTCTACTCCAGGTGCTGCAGAAATGGGAGTGAACAAGAATAGCAAGGGCCCTGGCTCTGTGCAGTGCACACTCTAGAGGAGAAAGAGAGAAAATAAACATGATCATTTTAGTTAGTGACAAGTGCTACGAATAAAGAAAACAGTGATGTGACAGAGACTGATGGGGTGCTGGGAGGCAACTTGAGACTGGGGGGTGTCAAGAGGCATCCTTGAGGAAGAGACATTTGATCCAACACCAGAATGAATCATTCATGCAAATATCTAGGGGCAAGGTGTTCCAAGAAGAGGGAACAGCAAGTGCAAAGGCCCAATGGTAGGAACATGCTTGGCTTGGTTCAGGAACAGAACCTGCTGAAGCATAGTAAGCAAGGGAAAGAGTGATAACAAACAAGGGGACGAGATCAGAAATGAAGGCAAGATTACACAGAGCCCTGGAGGCTGAGGGATGACGTTCTGATTTTATTCTAACTGTATTATATTCTAACTGTTCCTTTGGAACCAATGATTCCCAAATGCTGTCCTCAGGCTACTACATCAAACTAACTTAGGGAACATATTTAAAATGCTGATGCTGAGATCCCATCTCTAGATACTCTATATTTGGAGTGGGCTTTGAAAATTAAATCCTGAGCAAACAACACTCCCCCGCACCCCAAGCAATTCTGATTCACAGCCAGGTTTAGGAACTCCTGTATCACATCTGTCCCCTCATCTCCCCTCCCCCATTCAACATGTCAAAGTTTGACCCTGCAAAATTTGAAGAAACCTCTTAAACAGCACAAGAAGAAATCTGTTCACCTGTTCACCCACAGTAAATCAGGGTAGTAATTACCTTCTACCACCTTCTGAATTTACTTAGTCTTACTTTTTAGTTAATTTAATAAGCCTTTTAAAAAGGCAAAATCTATAGCATATGTAGCAAATTAATTCACTTCAATACTCACCATTCTTTTACTGTGACAGAGCTTTATATTGCAGGGACCATATCAAAGTATGTGCTCCACAACCCTCTAACTACAAACCTCTCATGAAATGGTTTCAGCAGAAGCACCCTAGCTTTGCCAAAGAGAAAGCTAAGGATGAAAGTGATTAAGAAAACTGCCTAGGGTCTCAGTGAGATAAGGAGAGAACTACCGCCCTTTTATCAACTTCATCTACTGGCACTAAAGAAATGAATTTAAGAATTTCCAAAGATGGGGGTGGGGGGCAGGTGGGTGAAATGGGTGAAGGGAGTCAAAAGGTACAAACTTCCAGTGATAAAATAAATAAGCCATGGGGATGTAATGTACAGCATGGTGACTATAGTCAATAATACCGTATTGCATATTTAAAAGTTGTTAAGACAATAGATCTTAAAAGTTCTCATCACAAGAAAAAAAATTCTGTAACTATGTACGGTGACAGATGTTAACTAGACCTGTAATCACTTTGCAATACTGAATCATTCAGTTGTACACCTGAAAGTAATATAATGTTATACATCAATTATACCTCAATTTAAAAAAAATTTTAATTTTTCCAAAGAAAAAGCAGCATTACACAAATCACTTTATAATGAGGTACTACCAGGTGCCCTGAATCCACTTGTCAGGAGGAATCCTACAAACAAAAACAGTGACACTGGGAAGAGGGTAGAAACTTCTAAAAAGATTTTACAAACATGATAGCTAATTTTATCCAAAACTGCTACTCTACCCAACTTGAGCACCAATTTCCAAATACCCAGAGAATAAGGAATACTACTCCAGTGAAGGAAGTATCAAAATTAGCTAACTGTGCAGGACTACATAATCTATCAAAACACAATGATCAACCCTATGAGGGTCTATGTTAACTACCATTTTCCTCCCATCTCTCCCAAAATACAGAAGAGAAGACACGCAATACCTGCTAAATGCCAGTTATGATTTCCTCCTTAATCCATAAAATACCATCTGCTTACCTTTATGCAAATAATGCCATCCCTTTTCTATGTCAAAACAAAAACATTAATTCTTCTGAAACACCAGGATTCCTTAACACTCTGGAATGGGAATACCCAACACAGCCACTCGGACATCTGAATGAAATCAGGGCTTAGAGTATAAATTCCGAATTGGTTTTTTTTTTTTTGGCCGCACCACACAGCATGCAGGATCTTAGTTCCCTGACCAGGGATCGAACCCATGGCCCCTGAATTGGAAGCGTGGAGTCGTTTCAAACTGCTTTAGTACGGAACCATTTCAATTAAATGAAACAATACGTAGATGCCTACTTTCACGTGAATCTGTTAAGAATGAAACACGGGTGAGGGTAGATCCAAAACTGCTGCCATTCATTCACCCAACATATAGAAATTCCAAGTTCCTGCTGGGTGTGAAGCGCCATCCTGGGCTCTAAGGATACAGCAGTGACCAAGAAGCCTTTCTGCTTGTCCCAGGCCCCACCCCTGGAGGCCTCAGAGCACCATTTCAAAACCAATGCTTAGAGTTAATAGTCTTAAAACACTGCCTTAATAACATAAATCTCTTACCCAAAAACTTCCTGTGGTTCCTCATCAATACTGTTTTAACCAAATGCCACAGCTTGCCATGTTCAGCCCTCTGGAATCCAGGCCATGTTCACCTTTTCAATTTCATCTCCTCTAAGGCAAGCCTCTACTTCCTCTGCACTGTTCTACTCACTGTGCCACACACTTACTGCTCATCCCAACCTATGTGCCTTTGCTTAAGTGGTTGCCTCACTTTGAAAATTTTTCCTCTTGGACACTCCTTCAGATCCCCAAAAGCGTATCTTTAAAAGCTAAAATTGTCTAGAAAATCTCCATGACTATTTTAACCTATACTGACCTCCTCTTCTCTATTCCAACAATACCATTTACCTGTTACTCTTTTTGGTCCCAAACCAAACGCTACCTTGTGTACGTGTTCATGTTTCACCTGTAAAAGTTACTTCCTCAACCAAACTTACACTCCTCTTGTATTGTCCCCGAAGTTCATGCCCCATAAGGAACAGAAATGATTTTGAAATACATCTTCTGCTAATTAGTATCATTTTTTCAATACAGATGTCTCTGGTAAATTTGCTCAAATTCTAAAATAAATTTCAAAGTTTTCCAAGTACATACAATACTAATAGTGTACGTGGTTTTGTTCCAACTAGGGAGAACAATTTATGTATTCTTCCAAAGGGCTATTACTGTCAAAGAACAAAACTACTTGTGCTAAATGTTTTAAATTGCTATAAAAGATATACCATCACCTAACTGTGTGTGTGGTATACTCACTGAAGGCACTCAAATACTTTTTGAATGAAAGAAAAAACATAAAGACATCTCAAAAGTGGAAATGGCCTTCTAAAAATAATGCCCAAGATAATGCTCTTCTAAAGATAATGCCCAGCAGGTACCATATTTAAAATATTGTCAATATTTCCTATTACTTGTATTTAGGTAAATGAATCTTGACTTAACTTTAGAAACTCTCCCCCTTCCTCATCATTCTTAGCCCAGAAAACTGATTTACAAAGTCAGTCGTTCACTTTCCCTGAAGTGAACTACTATAGATGTCATGAATCATGAAGCAGTGACATTTTATTACTCCATGTCCACTTGTTAAGGCCTGTTCACAGTGTCATTAGTCATCATTGTAAGTCTGAAAAGGAAATGAACTTTCAAAGTCTGTGGTCATGCAACACCAGGTATTAGCTTTAGACTGATGACAAGCATTTGAGGGAATTACCACATAATGAGAACATATGCTACCAAAAAAGCAAGTCCCTTAAAATGCCAGTACTTACTTATTTCAGGGGACTGAAAGAGCTATTGCTGAGCCGAAACAGTAGACAACAAGTAACTAGTCTTTCAAAGCTCTAAAAGAAGTCTATGGAATAAAATGTCTAGGCCTTTTCAAAGACTGTAAGAAGATAAATCCATTTCCCAGATTTTATAGGTAAGAATGAATAGAACTTACCCAGGCCTCTCCCCTGGGGTTTCAGATTCAGTAAGTCTGTGGTGAGGCCTGGGAATCTGTATCTTTAATAAGAACCTCAGACGATTCTTATCAGGGAAGTTTAGCAAATACAGGGATAAAATGCCTGATGTGTCGAGGTCAGATACTTCATCTTCCTGGGGGTACTCATCTCTTTTTCCTTCATAATGGAATTAGGCAACAAAATACTTAGCAAATGAGTTTTTAAAATCATAAGACAAATCCAAAGTTATTAGCCCTACTTAAGAAAAGAGATTTTGACCCAGAACTACATGAAAGGAAGGTGTAGGAAGGGCAGAGGTTTTTCAGCAGAAATGTGCCTAAAGAGACCAACACATTAAAGGACCATTCACATGGGACTGGTTAAGTTGATTTTTGCTTAAAGGCAACATTGGACTTTGCTCCTTCATTTGGGAAGACAGGATTAAGCTCCTCACCCTCTCTCTCAACAGTACTACAACTGTTGAAACATATTTAACACAAATTCCATTTCACTTGCATCTGATTTCCATTATGAAATGTTGCCTATCAGCTAAGAAGCCAATATTCCTATAAAGTTGAACAAAATTAAATAAATTTGATTTCATATTCAGTCATGGAGCAGGAAGGGTCACCAAGAGGTTTTAAGCAAATGGTCTTGCTCTTTATTTCATCTCTTCCAATGATTCTGGGTCCTTCCAGCATTATTTATTCATGCTGCTCCCTGAAGAAAATGCTTATGATTAATTACTGTGGACTGCATCTTCTGAGTTGCCATTTGATTCCCCTCTGTATAAGAATGGTATTAGTTATACAAGATTCAGCTTTAAAATAAGATATTTCAGTTGAAAATCATAACTCATTTGAATTTCAGAAGTAGGTGTGGTTGCCAGCATCAATTCCAGGTGAGTTGAGGTAAGGTACTAACTAAATCAGAATAAATATCTCCAGTACAGCAGAGGTTATATGACAAAGTGCAATTTAGATGTTTTTTTAAAATTCTAATTTTTGAAAAACTATAAGGCACAGCTAACTTCCCCCAGAATGATTCAGCCTTTTACCCTCCATTTGGAGAGCAGCAGTTCCCATATTTTGAGTTTAAAATAGCTTTAGGTAAACAGTCCTTCTCATATGCAGGTTTGGCAGATTGAGAAAATTTTGCTTTGACATCAACATCTCTGTTTGATTACAACACTGCTGAGGTTAGCAGTAATCGCTGCAGTAACTCCAGCCACTGCTCTACTTTACTGTGGTGTTAGGGGAGGGGGGGAGAGCTTTGTAATAACCATTGATCTCTTTCTAAAAAAGGAGCAGTATGAAGGTATGCTACCAAAAAATCCCTTACATTTGTACAGTGTACCAGGCTTCCCAAAACATATTCCCACACATTAATTTAATGTGATGTGGAACAAGCATACAAAGCTGAGGTAATGCTTCAGGATGTAATAACAAAGGGGAACCAACACATCTGGGTCATCTGAGCCTTCGAAGGCCCCTTGGCTTTTTAGAGTTCAACAGATTTTCCATTCTGGTAATTGGAAGACTAACTTATAGCATACCTTTAGGGATTAGGCACCTGGCTTGGCACATTATAAATAAAGATTTTTTTAAGTCCACCTGTGATCCTTTATATGTCTCCTTTGGGTTGACAAAGAATTCATTTTTTAAAAAATCAGTTACATTCTTCCATAGTTTCATTATGATTAAAGGGCCACTCTATATATCATCTTGATATCCATTATTTAATAATTATCAGCAACAGGTTTCATGATCTCAGTCTCATTACGGAACAGGTAACAATAAAGCAGTAAAGTTAGGACCATTTACAACTGACTAACATTAGCATGCTGAAGGCTGAAGAATAAGCTATTAGCAGCAATTTTCACTAGCAAACACAGTCCAAAGTATTTAGATATCAAAGACTGTTATTAGATGAAGAATTTGGCATCACTGTTGGAAGCCATTTTCCAAAGCTAAGAATATTAAAGATCTTACCTATATATAAATTGGATCTGAATTCCACATTGTGGTCTCTCACTGCCATATCTTGTGCTTCTAAGAGAACCTTAAATAACGAAAAGAAAGGCATTCATATGGCTGACCCGAACTAAAACAGAATTAAATTTCTCATTTCTTATTGTTATCTCTATGACTGCTAATCACATGCCTTCCTATTGCAGTCAATTTTAAAAAGAGAATATCAAATTATAACAGTACTAAGGAAAAGGGATACAGTGAGCTTTCCTTCCTCAGACAAGAATTGCAAATGCAAAGAACACAGTCCAGGTCCTGCTAAGTTTTAAATGGAATGTGTAAGCTGTAAAGGAGGAGATAACAACACTTGCAGCAGTACCCTTGGTAATGGGCATTATGGCTTTGATTCATAGACTTGTCAAGTTCAAGAAGCTCAAGGGCTAAATCTTATTGAAAATTCTTAAACTTTAGATCCAAAATAACCATTAACAACATCAGACAAGTAGAGAAAATCATACTTGAAAATTTCCTTTAAGAATTATTAAATTTGGGAATTCCCTGGTGGTGCAGTGGTTGGGAATCCACCTGCCAATGCAGGGGACACGGGTTCGAGCCCTGGTCTGGGAAGATCCCATATGCCGCGAAGCAACGAAGCCCGTGGGCCACAACTACTGAGCCTGAGCTCTAGAGCCCACGAGCCACAACTACTGAGACCATGTGCCACAACTCCTGAAGCCCACGTGCCCAGAGCCCATGCTCCACAAGAGAAGCCACCGTGATGAGAAGCCCACGCACCGCAACAAAGAGTAGCCCCCCTCACTGCAACTAGAGAAAGTTGATAAATAAATAAATAAATTTTATAGATTTATTTATAAATAAATTTATTTATTTATAAATTTATTTATTTATAAATTTATTTATAAATAAATTTATAAATAAATAAATAAATTTTTTTAAAAAAGAAATTATTAAATTTATACTCCAAGGATATTTTGAATTAACTTCCTCCAGAACACATTTTTTAAAATAGGACAACTGTTGTCAGAAATAACAGAAATCAGATCTTTCCCTCCTTTAAAGATGAAGAATGTAGTACAAAGCTGGGTACACAACAGATAATTAGTAACTGCATTCTGAATGGAAATAAATACAAGCATTACAAAAGAGCCTCTTAGAAGTCTGAATCCAACCACCTTAAATATTCACCCACTAAAAGATATGACTTTATATGAAAATTAACTGAACTATAGGAAATAATGCTAATATCCCCAGATGTCCTCAACTCAGCTTTTTGAAACAAAAACACTCATGTGCCTAGAATGAGTCAGCACAAATATCAACAGTCATGTGCACCCAGTGAATCAGCTACATTTAGAGCTAGAAGTGTCTTTAGAGATCATCCAATCCAACCCCACCTAGTTTACAAGTGAGAAAAATAGAACCAGACAAGTGTCTTGCCCAAAATCACAACAGAAACTGTCAGAGAAAAGATAAGACTCCAACTCCCCTGAGTCCCAGTACAGTGCTCCTTCCACTCAACTAGTTATAAAATCCCAAGCTCTCAGTTGTGGAACTTACAAAAAACAAAATCTTTATAAAGTTTATCAAGCCCCCAATCATTAAAAATAAGATGTATCACTTCACTTCACAGACAGATCATAAAACATAAATCACTATCTGGTGCAAATAAAAGCATCTAAGGAAAAAAAAAATACTTAAAGCACAGAACATTCCTAAGGTATAAGGACATTAATAAAACTGAGTCCCCTAAATCTGTATTGTATAAACTATGCCATTTACACTAGCAAATTCAGGATTTAGGCAAAGCTTACTAACACCTGCAAGCCAACTATTCGCTCCCTCCCCACCAATCTTAGTTTACCTCTTTAATTATCTGGGCCCCTTTTTTGTCACTGAATTCCAACTGAGCCAGAGCCTGGTCAATGGACATTCCTTGTATCTAGAATTAAGGGGTAACAGACAAGAGAAAATAAACAAATTAGTTTACAAAGTCAGCATTCCCTTTTCAGTGAAAAGTAAAAGTCTTACATAATCCAAATAACTTCTAAAATTAGCTAACTAGTTACATGTTAATTACATCTCAATAAAAGTGGGGAAAAACTTTTTTCATTAATAAAAATAGCTAACTAAACGCAGGCAAAAGAGAAGAAAACAAGTTTCAGAAGGGATGCCACCACCCTCTGTAGGTCAAAATCAAACTTAAAATTTTTAACCACTAAACCTGGATTATAATGGTTTCAATAATAATAAAAGAGAGTGGACATGACAGAGAAAGATCACAGGTTGGCAAGGATCACAGTAGGCACTAAAGGCATCTCCTTCTCCTATAGAAGAAATGTATTACATGTGTATTTGCTGCTTTTGTCTTCTCTCATATATAAATTTCATTTTCGAGGTAAAAAACTTACAAAGGCAACAGTTTTGAAATAGGTTGAATCAACTTTTACAGATACGTAAGCTTACTTCCTGGATTCTCTAACTACAGCCAGGTTCTTGATGCCTTTTTTCTAAAGTATCTATATATCCAACATGATTTAGTTTGTCAGGAGGTAAAAATTAAGCAAAATCACCAACCTCTGAACTATCACTTTTGGATTACCTACGAAATGTGTAAAAATGTAATTATATTCCTCACTTTTTGGAAAAAACAGGGCAAGTTTTTTTGCTTTTTTCAAATTCTGGGGTAAAATTTGTAGCTTCTTTCCCTATATATTATACGGTAATAGTCATTTTAGCTTACCAATTTTGCCAAATACCACATCTTGTCTTTGCTGTACTTTATTTGTCTTCGACAATGGTAGATTTCCTTACAAACAGGAAAAAAAAATTAAGCAATTTTATCAAAATGACAGTAAAACACTGTTAATAAAGTTTTTACTTTCTGTGTTTAATGAAATGCTGCCATAAGAAATAAAAACATTATTAAGAATTTGGAAGACTTCCCTGTGGCGCAGTGGTTAAGAATCCGCCTGCCAATGCAGGGGACACGGGTTCGAGCCCTGGTCCAGGAAGATCCCACATGCCACAGAGCAACTAAGCCCGCGAGCCACAACTATTGAGCCCGTGTGCCACAACTACTGAAGCCCATACACCTAGAGCCCGTGCTCCGCAACAAGAGAAGCCACTGCAATGAGAAGCCCATGAGCCTAGAGCCCATGCTCTGCAACAAGAGAAGCCACTGCAATGAGAAGCCTGCGCACCACATCGAAGAGTAGCCCCCACTCACTGCAACTAGAGAAAGCCCACGTGCAGCAACGAAGACCCAAGGTAGCCAAAAATAAATAAATAAATAAATTTATTTTTTAAAAAAAGAATTTGGGGACGCTTTTTCCCTATACAAAGTTATACTTTCCCAAATTCTCACTATGTTATAAAGATTACTAAGGGAAAAACAAACTGTAAAATGGCTAGTTTGTGACAAAGTTTGCAATGCTGCTATACAGAGGAATAGTAAAAGACTTAAACTAAAGTATTTTGAAAACATTTAGCTGGCTAAAAGAACAAAAGAAAAGGTACAAAAAGGTTTCTTGTTAGTGAGGAGAACAATGGCAAAATGGATAAAGTAACTATTTTCATAAGAAAACCAATACTGTAAGTGTTCAGTCAAGAGCACAGGTTCTAGAATCAGACTACCTCGGTTTGAATCCCAGCTCTACCATTTACCAGCTACTTAACTTCTCTCTGCTTAAGTTTCTTGTTCTTTAAAATGAAGATAATAGTACCTAACACATAAAACTATAATAAGGATTAAATAAAGTTACCTATATAAAGTAAGTACTTTACAGTGTCTAGCACATGGTAAGATCTTACTAAACGTTAGCTTTTATTGTCTTCTATTTATAGTGGTAGGTATATCCTACTGAATTTTTAAATCAATCATCCATTAAACAATTTATAGTTCACAAAGCACTTTTCATATTTCATATGATCTAACTCTATGAGTTGGGAGAAAAAACACTTTATAAACCTTTTACAAAATGAAAATCAGAGAAATCAAGTGACTTGTGCAAGATAGCAAAGTTTGTAAGCTAGTGCCACACAGGGAAGTATGTGAAGGACTTAATACAATGTCTGGCAGGTGTATCTTTAAAGTTCCCCTCATGACTCTAAAACCCACATTCTTCCTACTATTATACCATAATGCCACTTAAAAAAAAATTAGAAAACATTTTTCAAGGCAAATAAAAGCAGAGAAACCTCAAAACTTTCTAACATTCTGACTCCTGCTAGAAGTTTACAAATGCCTTAGGATTTTACTCATTGCCCCATCTACTATTATTTAACTACATATTCCAAATTGTGAAGATCAGAATGAGATAGAATAGTAAATATTATCTGGCCTTCTTCTAAACAAGAGATAAAACTAATTTTTAAAATGTTTGCAGGTAGCGGATTGGAAAGCCTAAGGGACACTGCAAATAATGGCACAGTGTATCAACTACGTGGCTAGGTGAGGAAATTATTCCCTGTTAATAAGCAAGGTGTTTATAAACAGCATTAATAATTTAGTCATAACAGGTATAACTGTTACACCAAAGTCAATTTACTAAATACTATTTAAAATCAGAAAATGTTAAGGTATTTTCCAAAGGTCTTAATTTGTCCCAGAAAAGGATTATTCCCTCAAACAAAATCTGTGCAAAATAGAGAACTAAATGAGGTTTCTTCAAAGTGCCTATATAAAATCTAACCAAATGTCTTCACACAGGCACTTATAGAAGTATATATTATGCAAAAGTTAACCAAAATAGTTTCAGTAAATTACAATATATAACAAATGATTTAATTGACACTGTTCTTCATTTGCTAGAGTCAGGTAGATCATCTACTGCTAACTATTTGAATTTTGCTATTTAGGATGTATCCTGAAGTGTGTTTAACATCCAAAAAGACTGGTATTTACAAAATTTCGCTTTAGATTCTGGACCTGACAAATACTATTATGATTTCTTTATTTCCAGTTAAAGCCAAGTCCAGAGAGCTCAAGTAAGAAGTAAAGAAAGCTCATTATAGAAAATATATATATTTTTTAATTTTTACTTTATTTTTGGTTGCATTGGGTCTTTGTTGCTGTGCATGGGCTTTCTCTAGTTGCGGCGAGAGGGGGCTACTTTTCGTTGCGGTGCACGGGCTTCTCATAGCGGTGGCTTCTCTTGTTGCAGAGCACAGGCTCTAGGCGCACGGGCTCAGTAGTTGTGGCACATGGGATTAGTTCCACCACGGCATGGGGGATCTTCCCAGATCAGGGCTTGAACCCATCTCCCCTGCATTGGCAGGCGGATTCTTAACCACTGTGCCACCAGGGAAGTCCCTAGAAAATATTTTATTTATGATATTTGTACAAATGTGTAAATTTTGGTTAATTACAAAATGGAGTCAATGTTTAATAGCAATCAATGCTTAATATTTTATTTATATTTTATTTTATGATATTTTATTTATGATATTTGTACAAATGTGTAAATTTTGGTTAATTACAAAATGGAGTCAATGCTTAATAGCACAGATTCTATGACAAATCAAACTTTTAAGCTCTGATGGCACAATAAAATATGAAAGTTAACAACTCATTTGTTTAAGCTATTAAGATCTCTTTTTCTTCTTAGTTCCCAATCAGGTAGGAGGTCTTTAAATGAATAAATTAACTCCCCTAAATGAGAAAAAAAAACACAAAAAACATAAAACTGTACTAATTCAGACTAATATCTAGATAGCAACTGAATTTTAATAAAATGCATGCTGTCAAGTTCATATAAAAACTAAGCAAATGACATTACTTAGATTATATCGATTATCCAGTAGCCTTAAATCCCAAAGGACCTTAAAAGATGTTTGCTAAACTGAATGATTTATAATTAACACAGTAATTCTATTTCTAAAGTACTTATCACAGTTCATCTTCTTAAGGATTCAAATGTTCCCACCTTGTTTATGCTATTATTACTTACTTAAACTTTTTAAGAGATGTGTATGTATCCCACAGAAAATTCATATTAAGCTAGAAATTTGTCTTTTATTTCAGACTAGAGCAATGTCTAGCAATTTGGAGAGGGCAAAAGGATTCTGAGCAACTAAAGATAAGTTAAAGTCTGGAAGGAATAAGGTATCTCTGGAAGGAATCCAATGATTAAATTCAAACCTTAGGTTCAAAGGTTTGTAAATTACAAAAAAAAAAAAAAAAGGAAGAAAAACCTCACAACCAAGTGTGTCTATACTCAAGTATAAAACATTGGAAAATCACACATATGATTTTAATATTGGCCAATGGCTTAAGCCATTCTTACCAACCCCTCGTGCTCCATTATCAAGCCTCTTGGAGTCAAAAATCAGTCGAAACGTCTCAAGCTATTAGCTCAGTTTTAGAGTTAAGGCTCCTATCCAAGAAGTTAAGTCAAGGCAAATAAGTAAAACAAAGACAATCATTTTAACTACAAAAAAGATAAATCTAGAACATTTTCTGTACCAATTAAAGGATCAAGCAAATTCCTGTATAATTTTTTTCTTTTCTTAACATGGAATAATAAATCACTGCTAGCCACACAAGAGCAAGAGTGCTTTATCAAAATCAAGAGATTAGTTCTACCCACAAACTTACAGCTGGTCTCCGAGGTTCTCCAGGCAGTTGTGGAGGATAAACAATTTTATTCTTCTTCTCCCATTTTCGAGATATTTCAAGAGAAGCACTTGTGTGAATATGTGATTGGGGTAAAACGCTGTGAGATGAAAAAAGCCTGTAAAGCAACAGACATTTAGAATCTTTTCCAAAGCTTATCTATCTTCTGAACCACATCAGCTCCATTTTGATGGCAACTATTTAAGGATCACGAGTGGAAACATTCTAGACATATTTGTTAACAAAGAATCGAGATTACATAAAATACCACAAAGAGCTAGTAGTTTACTGAAGGCTAAGAAGAGTGAAAAGTCAGTAACCCATGTAAGTCAAATAATAAACAGTTATTAACACAAGATTTTAATTGAGGTATAGCTGGTGTAAGTTTCAGGTGTACAGCATAGCGAGTCACAATTTTTAAAGGTTACATTCCATTTACAGTTATTATAAAAGTTTGGCTATGTTCCCTGTGTTGTACAGTATATCCTTGGAGCTTATGTATTTTATACATAGTAGCTTGTACCTCTTAACCTCCTACCCGTTCTGCCCCTCACCTCTTCCCTCTTCCCACTGGTAATCATCACCTTGTTCTCCACATTTCTGTTTCTTTTTTGTTTATATACACTAGTTTATTTTATACTTTAGATTCTACATATAAGTGATATCATACAGTATTTGTCTTTCTCCATCTGACTTATTTCACTAAGCAGAATACCAACCCAAGTCCATCCACGATGTTGCGAATGGCAGAATGTCATTCCTTTTTATTGTGGTCAATGACTATTGATTCTCTACTGTAAGTCATCTCAGTCCTAAAATAGATTTAAAGGCACAGAGGATCTCTGACATGATCTGTGGAATTCCTCAACTTTGTTGAATAATCAAGACAAATAACATCACTTTCTAATCCCTAAGAAATTAATGCATAAAGGTGGCTTCATTCGCCTCCTGATGTAAAAAGACACCACCCACCATCCATGAAGTAGTCTTTCTGCAAAAACAAACTCGAATTAATCAAGCCTCCAAATTCAATGCAGAAAATACAGAGACAGGGAAACCTGTTAAACAACACAAAGGGGATGCACTCAGCAAAATCCAAGCTGTACAAAACTCTACAAGACGAACAGCCCATTTTCTTCAACAAATAAATTACAAGGAGAAAAAAAAAGAGCTGAACAAAGAAACTACGGATTACGAGAATTAAGAAAAAAGTCAGTTAATGGGTGGACTTTTAAAAAAATTTTTATTCAATGTATTTAAACTAAAAAACAAACAAAACAAACAAACAAAAAACCCCAATTCACCCATTTCTCTCACCCTCAACCCGCTGCCTCTTGCAATCACCAATCTGTTCTCCGTACCTATGAGGCTGGTTTGGTTTTTGTTTTGCTTTGATTTTTAGATTCCACATATAAGAAATATCAAATGCTATTAGTCTTTCTCTGCCTGACTTATTTCACTTAACATAATACCCTCAAGGTCCATCCTTATTGTCACAAATGGCAAGATTTCATTCTTTTTTATGGCTGATTAATACTCCTCTATGTTTGCGTGTGGTGAGTGTGTGTGTTTATATATTTACATATATCACAATTTCTTTAACTACTCATCCACTGATGGAAACTTAGGTTGTTTCCATACCTTGGCTATTGTAATGTAGCAATGGACGTGAGTGTGTATATATCTTTCCAAATTAGTGTTTTTGTTCTATTCAGAAGTGGAATTGCTAAATCACACGGTAGTTCATTTTTAGTTTTTTGAGGAACCTCCATACTGTTTTCCACAGTGGCTGCACCAATTTACATTCCCACCAACAGTGCACAACAGTCCCTTTTCTGCACATCCCTGCCAACACTTCTTATTTCCTATTTTTTTGATAATAGCCATTCTAACAGGTGTGAGGTGGTATCTCATTGTGGTCTGGATTTGCATTTCTCTGATGATTAATGATATGGACTATCTTTTCATGTACCTATTGGTCAATGGCATGTCTTCTTGGCAAAATAGCTATTCAGATCATCTCATTTTTTAATTTGATTGGGGTTTTTTTTACTATTTAGTTGTCTAAGTTTGTTGTATATTTTGGACATTAGCCCTTTATCAGATATATGACTTACAATTATTTTCTCCCATTCAGTAGGCTGCCTTTTCATTTTGTTGATGGTTTCCTGTGCTATGCAGAAGATTTTTAGTTTAATTAGGTCCTACTTGTTTACTTTTGCTTTTGGTATCAGATTCAAAAAATCATTGCCAAGACCTATGTCAAAGAGCTTACTGCCTGCTTTCTTCTAGGAGTTTTATGGTTTCAGGTCTTACATTCAAGTCTTTAACCTATTTTGAGTTAATTTTGGAGTATGGAGTAGGATAGGATCAAATTTCATTCTTTGGCATGTGGCTGTCCAATTTTCCAAATACCATCTGTTAAAGAGACTGCCCTTTCCCCAACATGTATTGTTGCTCTACTGTCATAAGTTAATTGACAACATGTGTGAGGGATTATTTCTGGGCTCTATATTCTGTTCCATTGATCTATGTGTCTGTTTTTATACCAATATCATACTGTTTTAATTACTATACCTTTGTAATATAGTTTGAAATCAGGTAGCATGATGCCTCCAGCTTTGATTTTCTTTACGATTGCTTTGGCGGGGCTTCCCTGGTGGTGCAGTGGTTGAGAGTCCGCCTGCAGGTGCAGGGGACACGGGTTCATGCCCCGGTCTGGGAAGATCCCACATGCCGCAGAGCAGTTGGGCCCGTGAGCCACGGCCACTGGGCCTGTGCATCCGGAGCCTGTGTTACAGAGGCCCATGTAACACACACACACACACACACACACACACAAAAGATTGCTTTGGCTATTGGGGTCTTTGGAGGTTCCACACAACTTTTAAGCCTGTTTGTTCAGGCTTCTCTGGTGGCACAGTGGTTATGAATCCGCCTGCTAGTGCAGGGGACATGGGTTCAAGCCCTGGTCTGGTAAGATCCCACATGCTGCAGGGCAACTAAGCCTGTGCACCACAACTACTGAGCCGGTGTGCAACAACTACTGAAGCCCGTGCGTCTAGAGCCAGTGCTCCGCAACAAGCCACTGTAATGAGAAGCCCGTGCACTGCAATGAAGACCCAACGCAGCCAATAAATAACTAAATAAATAAATAAAATTTTTAAAAAACCAAACAAAACACTGTTTGTTCCATTTCTGTGAGAAATGCCATTGAAATTTTGATAGGAATTGCACTGAATCTGTAGACTGCTTTGAGTGGTATGGTCATTTTAACAATACTAATTCTTCCAATCCATGAACACAAAATATCTTTGCATTTATTTCTATCTTCTTCAATTTCTTTCATTAATGTCTTATAGTTTTTAATATACAAGTCTTTCATCTCCTTGGTTAAATTTATTTCTAGGTATTCTATTCTTTTTAATGCAATTGTAAATGGGTTGTTTGATTAATTTATGTTTCTGATAGTTCATTATTAGTATAAAGAAACAAAAGATTTTTGTTTGATTTTGTATCTTGCAACTTTACTGAATTTGTTTATTAGTTTTAATAGTTGTTTGGAGTCTTTAGGGTTTTCTTATCATGTCATCTGTAAATAGTCATAGTTTTACTTCTTCCTTTCCAATCTGGATACCTTTTATCTGTTTTTCTTGTCTAATTTCTGCAGCTAGAACTTCTAATACCATGTTGAATAAAAGTGGCGAGAGTGTACATCGTCGACCTTAGAGGAAACGGTTTCAGCCTTTCACCATTGAGTATGATGTTAGCTGTGGACTTGTCATATATGGCCTTTATTATGTTGAGGTATGTTCATTCAATACCTGCTTTGTTGAGAGTTTTTATCAAAAATGGATGTTGAATTTTGTCAAATGCTTTTCCTGCATGTCAATATTGAGACGATCATATGATTTTTATCCTTCATTGTGTTAATGTGGTGAATTGCACTGACTGGTTTGCAGATGTTGAACCATCCTTACATTTTTGGAATACAGCCCACTTGATCACGATGTATGATCCTTTTAATGTATTGGTGAATTCAGTTTGCTAAGAATTTGTTGAGGATTTTGCATACATGCTCATTGGGGATACTGCCTGTAACTTTTTGTGTGTGGCACCCTTGTCTGGTTTTGGTATCAGGAAAATACTGGCCTCATAAAATAAGTTTCGAAGAATTCTACCCTATTCTATCTTTTGGGAGAGTTTGAGAAAGACTGATTTTAATTCTTTTAATGTTTGGTAGAATTCACCAGGGAAGCCATCTGGTCCTGCACTTTTGTTTGTTAGACGGCTTTTGATTATTCATTCAATCTCCTTGCTAGTAATCAGTCTGCTCAGATTTTCTATTTCATCATGATTCAGTCTTAGTAGTTTATATGTTTCTAGGAATTTCTCCATTTCTTCTAGGTTGTCCAATCTGTTGGCATATAATTATTCATAGTAGTCTCTTAAGATCCTTTGTATTTCTGTGGTATCACTGTCACACTACTCTTTCATTTTTGATTTTATTTATTAGAGTCCTCTCTCTTTTTTCTTGTTGAGTCTAGCTAAAGGTTTGTCAGGTTTGGGGTTTCTTTTCTTTTTTTAATCTTTTCAAAGAATCAGTTCTTAGTTTTATTGATCTTTTCTATTTCTTTTTTATCTTTTCTATTGTGTTTTTAGTCTCTAGTTCATTTATTTCTGCTCTAACCTTTTTATTTCCTTCCTTCTACTAACCTTGGACTTCATTTCTTCTTCTAGTTCCTTGAGGTGTAGAGTTAGGCTGTTTCTTCAGACTTTTCTTATTTCTCGAGGTAGACATTTATTGCTGTGAACTTCCCTCTTAGAACTGCTTTTGCTACACTGCATAAATTCTGCTATGTTACATTTCCATTTTCATTTTCCTCAAGGTATTTATTTCTTCTTTGACCCAGTGGTTATTCAGTAGCATATTGTTTAATCTCCTGAACTCACATCCTCCTACAGACACACTGAGTCTACAGCTACATGTGGAACAACTTCCTTTTAAAAAAACCTAAAGGCTGGCTGGGTGACAACTACATATCAGGCAAACAAGAAGAAAACGACATTAAAGCAGGTAGGAAAGGGTGGCTCACAATCCTGTCATAAACCCCGCCCCCAGTATGGCAACCCATACCTGGGAGGGAACTCAAAACCCAGAGCTTCTCCCTGAGAAACAAAGGGTTCAAACCCCACATCAGGAACTGCAACTTTTAAGACACGCACTTCAGATGAACCTCCCAAACACCTAATTTTGAAAACCAATTGAGCTCATGGCCTGAGACCCACAAGATGGAGACAGTCAGAGAAACACCTCTTAAAGAGTCACGCTCAGAAACTCACCTGCCCCAATGCCCAGCTCAGAGGCAGCTGATTGCACCCATACGTAAAGTAAAGGAGGCTCACCTGCTTACAGTAAAACCGCAGGCTAGGGGGACTTCCCTGGTGGCACAGTGGGTAAGACTCCACGCTCCCAGTGCAAAGGGCCTGGGTTCGATACCTGGTCAGGGAACTAGATCCCACATGCATGCCGCAACTAAGAGTTCACATGCCACAACTAATGAACCCGTGTGCCACAACTAAGGAGCTGGCAAGCTGCAACTAAGGAGCCCTGGAGCCGCAATTAAGGAGCCCACCAGCCACAACTAAGGAGCCCACGTGCTGCAACTAAGGAGCTGGTGAGCCACAACTAAGGAGCCCACAAGGAGCAACTAAAGAGCCCGCCTGCCACAACTAAGACCCTGTGCAACCAAATAAATAAATAAATATTAAAAAAAAAAAAAAAACCTCAGCCTGGGGACTTCCCTGGGAGTCCAGTGGTTAGGACTCCACACTCTCACTGCTGAGGTTCAATCCCTGGTCGGGGAACTAAGATCCCACAAGCCATGTGGCACGGCCCAAAGCAAACAAACAAACAAACAAACAAAAAACACCTCAGCCTGTGGATCAGGCATCCAATTTTACATACACATTTAGGAGCCTGCTGGAACACTCACTGTACGGGGATGGAGACTAGTGGGTGCCATCTTTGCCCTCTCGCTTTGCTCTGTCCCCTACATTGGCAGGCAGATTCTTTTTTTTTTTTGCGGTACGCGGGCCTCTCCCTGTTGCGGCCTCTCCCGTTGCGGAGCACAGGCTCCGGACGCGCAGGCCCAGCGGCCATGGCTCACGGGCCCAGCCGCTCCGCGGCATGTGGGATCCTCCCGGACCGGGGCACGAACCCGTGTCCCCTGCATCGGCAGGTGGACTCCCAACCACTGCGCCACCAGGGAAGCCCCGGCAGGCAGATTCTTAACCACTGCACCACCAGGGAAGAAGTCCCTAGGCGATAACTCTTTATTGCCTGGCTCTGGAGGTCAGGGGAGTTTGCGCTCCTGGTCACATGGGACTGTAATAATAGGTGTCACACAGACAGGAGTTCATAACCCTGTTTGGCACCGTGATTTTTATGACTGCTGCTAGGGGACACTTCTACATCGCCTGACTCTGGTGACCAGCAGGGCTTATGCCTGTGGGCCCCCCAGGACTGTAACCAACAGAGAAAGAGTTCCTAAACAGCTGCCACCCCCAGGGCACAGCAAGAGGCAACAGACCTTTGAGGTCTGTCTTTCTGTGAAGGAGGCCTATTAGCTAATCATGACGACTGTGGCCTGGGGGCAGGCTTCTAATTAAACAACATATGGAAGGGCTGACTGTAATCCTGGGCTGGTGCAGTTTCTGCGGCTGACATCCAGAGGATGCCCATCACCTGGCCCTGATGGCCAAAGGGGCTTGTGTTCTGGGGTCTCATGGGACTGTGGCAATTGGGGAGGGATGGTTCTTGGCAGGCTACTATCCTCAGAAGACTGTGCAGACAGCAGACCAAGGCACACTCCCCATTCTTTCTGTGAAGGAGGCCACTCTGCCTGTCCCGGAGCTTTCGACTGAGTGGCAGGCCTCAAGTCTGGCACACGTTTGGTGGCCTATGGAGCTGCTCTCAACAATGCAGGCTGGAGACCCCATCTTGGTGCTCTTTCTCTGCCTTGCTGCAGCTCACCAGTATCTCCCAAAAAAGAAGCTTATACATTCATCTGGACAGTGTATCCTGATTTTTGCAACTGCTGCCCAGGGGACAGATCATGTGGCTCTGGGGGCCAGCAGGGCTTACATTTGTGGCCCCCCAGAACTGACTATATCTGCATACTTATAAAGCTGCTGCCTGAGGGTCTAGCTTCCAGTCCGACTGAATCTAGGTGCTGAAATCCTCCTCTTTGGGACACTGTCTATTCTTGGCACATCCTCAACTACTGGGAGCTACTAATAACATAACAGGATGCTTGGACAAGCACAAAAGTTTGAGAGATGACCAAAAGTTGGGGCAGGGCTGAATAAAAAGTTTTATCTCTTACATGAGGCCACTCCTTCAAGACTGGGAGAAGTGGTTGTTTCTTCTACTGTATAGAAACCAACACAGAGAGTCAAGCAAAACAAAGGAACAGAGGAATATGTTCCAAGTCAGTTAACAAGATAAAACCTCAGAAAAATATCTTAATGAAACAGAGATAAGTAATTTACCTGATAAAGAGTTCAAAGTAATGGTCATAAAGACGCTCACCGAGCTGGGAAGACAAATGGATGAACACCGCGAAATCTTCAACAAAGAGATGAAAAATATAAGAAAATACCAAACGGAAGTCACAGAGCTTAAGAATATAATAACTGAACTGAAAAATACACTAGAAGTGTTCAACAGCAGACTGGATAAAGCAGAAGAAAGAATCGGTCAACTTGAAGAAAAGGCAGTGGAACTCACCCAAGCAGAGCAGCAAAAAGAAAAAGAATGAAAAAATTTGACTATAGCTTAAGAGACTTATGGGGAATATCACACAGACTAACGTTTGCATTATAGGGCTTCCAGAAAGAGAAAGAAAAGGGCAGAAATCTTACTTGAAGAAATAATGGCTGGGGAATTCCCTGGCGGTCCAGTGGTTGGGACTCCAGGCTATTACTACCAAGGGCCAGACTTTGATCCCTGGTCAGGGAACTAAGATCGCTCATGGCCAAAATAAATAAATAAGTAAATAAATAAATTACTATCCCTCTACTCTACCATAAAAACTCCTCTTAAGAATGGACTTGAGGACATGGGGTGGGAGGGGGAAGCTGGGGCGAAGTGAGAGTACCATGGACATATATACACTAGCAAATGTAAAATAGCTAGTGGGAAGCAGCAGCAAAGCACAGGGAGATCAGCTCACTGCTCTGCGATGACCTAGAGGGGTGGGATAGGGAGGGTGGGAGGCAGGCTCAAGAGGGAGGGGATATGGGGACATGTGTAAGCATATGGCTGACTCACTTTGGTGTACAACAGAAACTAACACAGTATTGTGAAGCAATTATACTCTAATAAAGACCTATTTAAAAAAAACCCAACAAGCTCCTCTTAAAAAAAAAGAGAGAGAAAAAGAAATAATGGCCAAAAACTTCCCTAACTTGGGGAAGGAAACAGACATTCAGATCTAGGAAGCCCAGAAAGTTCCAAGTAAGGTGAACCCAAAGAGACCCACATCAAGACACATTATAATTAAAATGTCAAAAGTTAGACAAAGAATATTAAAGGCAGCAAAAAAAACCAAACAGAAAGTCTTGTTACATACAAGGGAACCCCCATAAGCCTATCCACAGATTTTTCAGCACAAATTTTGCAGGCCAGAAGGGAGGGGCATAAAACATTCCAAGTGCTGAAAGAAAAAAAACTTCCAACCAAGAATACTCTACCTGGCAAAGTTATTCAGAATTGAAGGAGAAAGAGAGTCTTCCAGACAAGCAAAAGCTTAAAAGCGTTCCTCACCACTAAACTGACCTTACAAGAAATAAGAAATGTTAAAAAGACTTTTTTAAGTGTGGACTACTATAATCTTAAAAGTACAAAAGTTATTTAACCATTGGAAATTTGAACATTAACTAGGCATTTGATATTTTTTAATAAGATACATGGTGAAATATTTATGGATGAAATAATATACTATCTGGGATTTGTTTCAAAATATGATGGGGAAGAGCAGGGGCTCTAGATAAAACAAGAAAATAAGATAGGCCATGAGTTAATAATTGTTGGAGTTGGGTGATGGGTCCATGAGGGTTCGTCATATTGTCTACTTTTGTTTACATCTGGATATAGCCAAATAACAACAACTCTGGTGTTTCCCTACCGCTCAGAATATAGTCTAAACTCCTTAACAAGACACAGAAGGCCTTCCATAATCTAACACCAGCCTGGCCATCTCAGCTTATTCACCTTAAAGCCTAACGACACAAACATTCATTGTTCCCTGAACAAGCCACATTCTTTCATATCTTTACACTTTTGCTCATGTTGTTTTCTCCTCCCTTATTATCTCCTAAATGAAACGCTTGTCCTGTATTAAGTCCCAGCTCAGGTGTCACCTCAATGTGAACCTGATCCCTTCTCCAAGAGAACCAATCCTCCCATTGCCTTAGTACTCTGTTCTTGCCAGCCGTATAGCAATGAGTTGTATTACTCCTGAACCGTAAGGTGGCTGCAGAAGAATGAGTTCCTGGATGTAAGAGGACAGAATTTTCTAATAAAACTATAAGCCAGGTGATGAGGGCAGAGACTACAGAGTCAACTAGACCTGAGTCTAAACCCTAACTCTAATACTAGAAGAATGGCCTTGGGGAATTCATATAACTTTCTAGACCTCAGTTTTCTCATCAGTAAATGGAGTAATAATAGTAATTACCTCATAGGCTTCTTTTTTTTTTGGCCACACCGCAAAGTATACAGTATCTTAGTTCCCCAACCAGGGATAGAACCCACGTCCCTGCAGTAGAAGCACAGTCTTAACCACTGGACTACCAGGGAAGCCTCCCACACAGCCTTCTTAAGGAGCTCAAATGAGATACTTTAAGGAAAATACTTAACCTGACACATAATAGGGCTCAATAAATTTGAGCTTATTACTTTTACAATGAGAAGAATACCTACTTCATTCTGTTGGTGGTATATAAATAATTAACATACAACACCCTACAAAGTCTAGCACAAGATAAACACTGGTAGCTAGTATTAACTTTAAATTAGGCCCTCTGAACAGTTCATGTTTCCTGTTCTCAAAAAAAATAAAGTCTGAACTGTCTGAATTGTGTAAACTTCGTATAACACAATTTCAAACCTTCCTCTCATGTTTATAATCATGATCATTTGTTTCTATGAAGTTGTAATTCGTGGGTGCACTAAGTTTGTCAATTTCTTTATCGATGAGAAGAGGAATTGGCGTACTTCATCTCCAGGGTCTCTACAAACCTTAATTCTTCTTTCATCTCATGGATGACAGCAGGGTTACAGAAATATGAGTACCTTGGCTTCTCTTTAACTCTTCAGTGAAATCACTACTATACCAAACAGTCTGAAAGACTGCTTGAGGGTGAGGCCCATGCCTTCTATATCCCCCATATCTAGCATAGTGTTTGATACTCCTCAAATCCTCAATACACATTCAGTGAATTAAATACAATGGCTAATAAATTAAACACATTATGAATCAATAATGACAAAGCTTTCCGAACGCCTACAATACTTTCAGGGCTCAAATGCTTCATAAAATGAATTATCAACCAAATACTAAACAACTGTAATCAAATCAAAGTAAAATATGATTACAAACGGGGTCTTTAATTCAGAAGTATACTAAATCAAAAAGTTTCATGCGCCCTCTCCTGGCCAACTATTGGAATAACACTAAGTTAAAGCAGGAAAAGAAGAGCTCATAAAGTACACTCGAAAATAAAACTAATTCAAAATTTAAGGCTTTGGTTTTTTTTGCCATGCCAATCGTCTTGCAGGATCTTAGCTCCCCGACCAGGGATTGAACCCAGGCCACGGCAGTGAAATCACTGAGTCCTAACCAATGGACCGCCCGGGAATTCCCAAAACTTAAGGCTTTTATGAGGCCACTTTATGTAAGAAAGCCTGTGAAGAGTCACTAAAGAAAACAAATTCAAGAAAAGGAAGTTGGGGGACTTCCCTGGTGACACAGTGGTTAAGAATCCACCTAACCCATCATCAAAAAAATCTACAAACAATAAATGCTGGAGAGGGTGTGGAGAAAAAGGAACCCTCTTGCACTGTTGGTGGGAATGTAAACTGATACAGCCACTATAGAGAACAGTATGGAAGTTCCTTAAAAAACTAAAAATAGAACTGCCATACGACCCAGCAATCCCACTACTGGGCATATACCCTGAGAAAACCATAATTCAAAAAGAGTCATGTGGGCTTCCCTGGTGGTGCAGTGGTTGAGAGTCCGCCTGCCGACGCAGGGGACACAGGTTCGTGCCCCGGTCCGGGAGGATCCCACATGCTGCAGAGCAGCTGGGCCCGTGAGCCACGGCTGCTGAGCCTGAGCGTCCAGAGCGTGTGCTCCGCAACGGGAGAGGCCACAACAGTGAGAGGCCCGCATACCGCAAAAAAAAAAAAGGTTCTGAAGAACCTAGGGGCAGGACAGGAATAAAGACGCAGACATAGAGAATGGACATGAGGACATGACGATGGGGAAGGGTAAGCTGGGACGAAGTGAGAGAGTGGCATGGACATATATACACTACCAAATGTAAAACAGATAGCTAGTGGGAAGCAGCCACATAGCACAGGGAGATCAGCTCGTTGCTTTGTGATCACCTAGAAGGGTGGGATAGGGAGGGTGGGAGGGAGACGCAAGAGGGAGGAGATATGGGGATATATGTATATGTATAACTGATTCACTTTGTTATAAAGCGGAAACTAACACACCATTGTAAAGCAATTATACTCCAATAAAAATGTTAAAATAATTAATTAATTAATTACAAAAAAGAAGAATCTGCCTGCCAATGTAGGGGACACAAGTTCAAGCCCTGGTCCGGGAAGATCCCACATGTCATGGAGCCCGTGCACCACAACTACTAGAGAATGCGCTCGAGAGCCCGCGAGCCACAACTACTCAGCCCATGTGCCACAACTACTGAAGCCCACACACCGAGAGCCCATGCTCCACAAGAGAAGCCACCGCAATGAGAAGCTTGCGCACCACAACGAAGAGTAGCCCCTGCTCACCACAACTAGAGAAAGCCGTGGGCAGCAATGAAGACCCAATGCGGCCATAAATAAATAAATAAGTTTATAAAGAAAAGGAAGTTGGAATTAACAAATGATAGCATGGGTTATTGCTAGAATCCATTTCCTTCTGTAAAATTTCTTCCAACAAATATTAGATTTTAACTCTGCCTAGAGCTCTAGCTTACTGTTAGCATTCTAAAGAATGAAAATAAATTAAAATCTTAAAAAACAAAAACAACCAAAAGGCAACCAGGATCAACTTTTATCATTTTGAAACTCAAATATCACTACTGGTATTTACTATACCCTTTCATTTACTAGGAAACCCAAATCCCTTTAGCTTCACTGCATCTCCGTAAACTGGGTGAAGGAAGGTAGACATGAACTACCACTCCAGAGCGCTTGTACACGAAACACACACAGGTTCCCACAGTACGGTGAGATTGCCTGAGCTCAAGCAGAAAGTAAATGGTATGCTGGAACTAGCATATGAATTTCCCTTCTCTCATCATTCTGGTGTTTTCTATCTACCAATACTTGAGGATTAAGTTTAAGTACCATGTTTCAAATCCTGCCCATAGTCATTAGGCATTGAAGAGTAGCAGATACAATCCAAATTTTAGGATTAAGAGTTAACTCAGTTAAGACAGAATATCTAAAACTTTCTCAAGTCACAATTTGACAGAATACTTCCTCTTTGTTACTCAAAGTTTACTCTGAAGTTTAGTACAAGGTATACTCAAGCCCCAAGTGAAGATGATACTGGCCTCAGGGTCAATCTTAAGAAACTCATGTTGGGCTTCCCTGGTGGCACAGTGGTTGAGAGTCTGCCTGCTGATGCACGGGACGCGGGTTTGTGCCCCGGTCCGGGAAGATCCCACATGCCGCGGAGCGGCTGGGCCCGTGAGCCATGGCCCCTGAGCCAGCGTGTCCGGAGCCTGTGCTCCGCAACGGGAGAGGCCACAACAGTGAGAGGCCCGCGTACCGCAATAAAAAAAAAAAACAAAAAAACCCCTCATGTTATTAGATGCATCAAGGTAAAAAGTTCTTTGTTCCAAATTTACTTCAGATAACATTAATCCCACACTTGAGGCTGAATAAAAGAACATCCTCCCTCTTGCCTCCATTAAAATCTAAAATAAAAAGCTGAAGTGATATGTATATTCTCATAACTCAGTATAATTTTAGTACTTAGTGAAAGTCAAGGACAATCAAACAAGGAAACAAGAATTTAGCAAACAAAAAAAGTGAAATCCCAGCAACTATGGACCATGGTAAGTTCAGAGTTTTTCGACCTCAGCATTACTGACACTTTAAGCAGGACACTCTTTGTTGTGAGGGCTCTCCTGTGCCTTTGTCATAAGGATGCTTAGTGGCATCCCTCACCTCTACCTACTAGATGCCAGCAGCACCCCCTGCCTTGTGACAATCTTGCAGCGCCTCCAAATGCTGCCAAATGTCTCCTGGGGGGAGGTGAGAGACAAAACTGCTCCCAATTGGAAGTCACTATTAGCTAAAGCAGCATTAAAACAAACACACAAACAAAAACAAAATGACAGTGCTAGTTTTTGCAGACTAGGGAGCATGACCTCTCTGTTCCAAAAGGTTCCAGTTATCACGCCATACACATGTGGATGGTTAGTAAGTCAGATTTTCTCACTCTGTAAAGCAATAATGACTGAATGCCTAAATTTTACATTCTTATTCATAAGAATAAGCGGGCCCTTAAGGCTGCCTGGCATTCCTACTGTATTTCTCTAGTCCATTTACTCTCCTAGCCCCTGTAGACAAACTTCATACCTCTTCCTTGCTAGTTAAACCTCCCATATCTCCTCCCTCATCCTCAGTCTCAGCTGAAAATTGTGCTTATTCCCTGAGAAAATTGAAAAATCAAAAGAGAACTTCCAGGGAACTTCCAGGGGACTTCCCTCAGTTAAGAATCTGAGCTCCCAATGCAGCGGGCCGGGGTTCAATTCCTGGTCAGGGAACTAGATCCCACATGCATGTCACAACTAAGGAGCTGGCAAGCTGCTACTAAGGAGCCCGCGAGCTGCAACTAAGGAGCCTGCTGGCCGCAACTAAGAAGCAGGTGAGCCACAACTAAGAAGCCCGCCTGCCGCAACTAAGACCCAGCACAACTAAATAAATTTAATTAATTGTTGCTTTTAAAAAAGAAGAAGAAGAGAACTTCCGCAAGCTCCCACCACCTAATCTATATACCCACCAGCATCCATACCCATACACACTTACTATCTTCACTTGTTACTATGAATGCAAGTCTATGCCCTAATCAGGACCAATCGCATCCCTTGCTCCCTAGATCCCATTTCTTCCCATCTACTCAAGGGCACTGCTTCAGCAATTCTTTCTTCCCCCTTTAAATCATCAATTTTTCTTCTTTATTGGAACACTACCATCAGCAAACAAATATACTCTAATATCTCCCAACTTAACTGTCCCCTGACCAACTCCCTCTAGCTACTGCTGCAAAACTCCTTGACTGAGTTACCTAAACTCCCTGTCTCTAATTCCAGCCCTCCCATTCATCCTTAACCCTCTCCCATCATTCCATCAAAAGTGCTTTATCAAGGTCATCGAAGATATCTGTGTTGTAAAATCCAGTGGACAATTTTCAGTCCTCATCTGAGAATGATCTAAGTATCCCTGGTAAAAGGGCTCTCTGACTACCCAACAATTCCAGAAAGCCCGGGCACAGCAACGAAGACCCAGTGCTGCCAAAAATAAATTCCTCACACCACCACTAAGCAACGCTCTGACACCAGCTGGGTGTCCTACAATTAAATTCAATTCTGACACTCTCTACCTAGGGACAGCATCACATTAAGGGCTCTGTCCCGCAAGACCACCCTCCACTTCTGATGCCAATTACAAGCTCAGGTTGTTACCTGTGCTTCTGACCAACTGGCTATAAATCAAGAGGTTCTCATGATGCCCTTCTTGGGTTTGATTAATTTGCTTCACCAGCTCACAAAATTCAGGAAACCCATTTACTCACTAGATTACTGATTTTTTATGAAAGACAGTAAAAGATATGAATCAAAAGCCAAATGAGGAGATACATAGGGCAAAGTCCCAAGCAATGGAGCTTCTGTCTTCGTGAAACTTGGGGCCCAGCACAGTGACACACAGAAGCATTCTGGTTCCCCACTCAGAAGCTCTCTGAACCCCCTCCTTTTGGCTTTTTATGTAGGCTGCATTACATAGGCAGGATTAACCAACTCACTGGCCTTTGGTAACTGATTCAACCTCCAGTCCTTCTCCCCTCCCTGGAAACCAGGAGGTGGTGGGACTAAAAGTTCCACCCCTCTATTCATGGTTGGTTCCCCTAACAACCAACCCCCATCCTTAGGTGCTTCCCCAAATTCACCTCATTAGCATAAACCCAGTTGTGGTGGAAAGGGGCCATGTCAGGAATAACAAGACACCCATTTCACTTTATGGCTCTGAAGCCATAAACTGAGGACAAGAGAACAAATATGATGACAAAAGAAGCTGCCATAACCCTATGGCTCAGGAAATTCCAAGGGTTTTGGGAGCTGTAAGCCAGAACCATGGACAAAGACAAAATATACATGAGAAATATATTTTGGCCTATTTGTCATAAATCATAATATCACATCTGGTCACCTGCTCTTCCTTGAGGCACTTTCTTTACTTGAGTTCCAGGACACTACACACTCTGGGTTTTCCTCTCACCTCTCTAGACACTTCTCTAGTCTCCTTTGTTTTGTCCTCCTCAACCTGATCTGTGAATGTTGGCTGCCTCAGGTAGGAATCAATCCTTGGACTCTTGTGCTTTCTATCTACTCTCATAGTGAAGTCAACCAGACTCATGGCTTTAAATACCGTTCATACACTGATGGCTCCCAAACCCGCAGGCCTTCTATGAACTCCAAACTCATATATCCAATTGCATCCTCACGTCTCTACCTCACACTCACAAGCCCCAAATCGAGCTCCTGATGGTCTCCCCAACTTGCTCCTCTGGAAGTCTTCCTATCTCAGCAAACGGTGACTCCACGCTTCCATCTGCTCAGGTCGTAAACCCTGGTGTCACCCTTCTTTCTCACAACCCACGTCCAATTCACCAACAGGTCCTGTCAGCTGCTGTTAATGCACTGCCAGAATCCAACCATTCACCCACCTTCACAGCCACCCTAATCCAAGCCACCATAATCTCAAACTTGAAATATTCAGTGGTCTCTACTTCTATCCTTGCTCCTCATCCCCACTCTGGTCTGTTCTGAACACAAAAAGAGCCACCACCCATAAACATAAGTCCGATCATATCACTCTTATACTGAAAATCCACCAATGGTTTCCCATCTCACTAAGAATAAAAACCAAAGTACTTAAATGATCCATAAGGCTCTACATGATCTCCTATTCCTTCTTCTGACCTCATCTCCTACTACGACCTCCCCTCCTCACTCACTGCTTCTGACCATACTAGGTATGTTCCCTCCTCAGGGCCTTTGCACTTATGTTCCATCTCTCTAGAATGGTGTTCACCCAGATGCTGGCATGCCTTGACAGCCTGCTCCCTGGTTTCTTTCAGATCTTTACACAAATGCTATCTTAATGAGGCCTTTCCTATCTGAAACTGCAACCTCCCTCTCGTATACACACACTTCCTATTCCCATTCTCTGCTCTCATTTTCTCCTAAGCAGTTGTCACTATCTAATATACTCTGTATTTTACTTATTATTTGCCTCCCTCACTAGATTGTACACTCCATGAGAGCAATGATTATGTTCTTTGTTCATTACAAAATTCCTAGTGCTAGAATAGCCTGGCACACAGCAGGCAGTACATACACATTTGTAGAATGAATTAGAGAATACAGGGGGCAGCCAGGTAATATAAATAAGAGGGCTGGGTATAGGTACCTATGTAAAAATTTCACACTTGGTTGGAAAAGGAGGAAAACTGAAGAATATACATCCCATCTAAAGAGTGGTACACTCTTCTGCTCTAGAAAATTGTTGCCACGCTTTGCAATGCATAATAGAATCTAGAAACCTAGATTTTTATGAGCAAGCTGCTACTTTTTAAACACTGATTGAAAAAGAAGGTTCTAAACGCAATATAACAAACAGACAAAACATATCTGTAGGCTTGATTCATCAGACAGATCTCCAATCTGTAACCTCTCGGGGTAAGCTAGCACAGCCCCAAAGCGGCTATTTAAAATGTTTCATTCTTCCCTGCCCCCATGTTACTCTTCTTTTTCATGATATAGCACATATTTATTCATTTATTTTTATTTATACTTTGGGGAGTTTGGCCCACTATAGAGGGGATGAGAACAAATTTAAAAAGTCACAACTCTCAGTAGGACAATTTTTAAAAAGAATCTGAGAATAAATCAGAAAGTTTATAAATATATTCTTGTTCAACTTCCTAGTTCACAGATCTAACACCTTCCCTCAGAAAAGCTAGTGGAAGCCTCTGGTGTCAATAATCATGTGAAAATAAGGCATTAAACCTTTCAGATCACTACTGTGTCATTCAGAGTAATAACAGTCATATTCTAGTGAGTAACTAACTGCATGGGTACATAGAGCTTCTAAAGCCCTCATTTTGTCCTAAGGAATACTGAAAAGAATTTGTATAATTAGCATAAACTATTCTATTACATAAAGCTGGAAATCTGTACCTATACTTAATTTGCCATTAGGATTCCTTCTTGGCACTGGAGTGGAAAAACCTGAATCTCATTTCTGGCGATCTCTCAGACTACAACTTGCATCTGTTCAGGCTGACTGATGGTTCAACTTACACTTACTGACCAAGTAATAAGGATAGAGTACTACAGGTACTATTCTAGGTGATGGGAATGCAAAGAGACATAAAACCTATTTCCAGCCCTCAAGTGACTTAAAATTCAGTTAGAGAGATAAAGGATTAACCATAATGTGCAACAGGCATTACAATGTCAGAAGAAGTCACAGGAGGGCTGGGGTAATCAGGATGGCTTTAAGGAGTTGGGACTTGAGCTGAGTGTTTACAAAGTATGGACTTCCACATTCAGAAATCTGGTAAAAGAGCACTCCAGGTTAAAGGCATAGCAAAAGTAAAGGTGTGATTTACAGGGCATCTTTCTGAAAAAAAGGACCTGAAGATGATACAACAGACCTGTTTTGAAAGAGAATACTGTGGGCTGAATGGTGGCCCCAAAGATATGTGCACATCCTTACTCCCAGAATCTGTGAATAATACATTCTATAGAAAAGGAGGTAATTAAGTTAGGGATCTTGAGAGAAGGAGCTTATCCTGGATTATCTTGTTTGGCCCTAAATGTAATTCTGTTTTTCTTAATGAGAAAGACGCAGAAAAAGTTTTGAAGCAGAAAAAAGGAGGGAAAGGTAAGGTAAAGACAGAGAGAAGCCGGAAGAGGCATGGAATGGATTCTCCCCTATAGCCTCCAGAGGGAGTACAGCCCTACTGACACCTTGATTTTGGATTTCTGGCCTCCAGAACTGTGGGAGAATAAATTTCATTCGTTTTAAGTCACCCAGTTTAGGGTAATTTCTTACAGCAGCCCTAAGAAACTAATACAGAAACCTTTCAGATCCATGAGTTAGACTTGAAGGAGATACAAACTCTGATTGAAAGAAGAGTTCTGAGAGTGCTTTCAAAGGAATGAAGTGTCACATAAACAAGAGACTCACTAAACAAACATAAATATTATGGAATTGAAAATGTCCATCTATAAGGTCTCCTTGTTTTAGCACATGGCCATTTTAGGGCTTATTGTCAAGCCTCAATAATGGTCAATTTTTCTTTTTTCAAAAGTAAATGTCAGGGAACTTGCCTGGTGGTGCAGTGGTTAAAAATCTGCCTGCCAATGCAGGGGACACAGGTTTGATCTCTGGTCCAGGAAGATCCCACAAGCCACAGAGCAACTAAGCCCATGTGCCACAACTACTGAGGCCGTGCTCTAGAGCCCATGAGCCACAACTACTGAGCCCACACGCCACAACTACTGAAGCCCGCGCACCTAGAGCCTGTGCTCCGCAACAAGAGAAGCCACCGCAGTGAGAAGCCTGCGCACCGCAACAAAGAGTAGCCCCTGCTCGCCACAACTAGAGAAAGCCCGGGCACAGCAACGAAGACCCAGTGCAGCCAAAAATAAACTAAAAAAAAAAAAAGTAAATGTCAGGGAATTCCTTGGCGGTACAGTGCTTAGGACTCCATGCTTCCACTGCAGGGAGCACAGGTTCAGTTCCTGGTCAGGAAACTAAGATCCCGCAAGCCACACAGCGCAGCCCACCCCCCTCAAAAAAAAAAAAGTAAATGTCAGCATACACTTGATTTCTATTTGAATCCTTTTAACTAAAACATTAAGATAAAAGATCATTAAATTATACCATTTTGATCATGGTTTGTGGTTCCTGGGGACTGTTGTCACTTTCAGGAAATACAACCTGAAGTGATTGGGAGTAAAGTACCATAACGTGTACAATTCACTTTCAAATGATTCAGGGAAAAAAGCATGTATATTTATAGAGTTATGTTTACAACTGATGAATCCAGCTGAAGGACACTGTAATCTTTCAACTTTCCTATACGACGGAAATTTTTCAAAATATATTGAGGAAAATATTTCACCCATTAACACAAGGGTCACTGCCTGACACATTTTCCAACATACTTTACACCACTAATCATTACTGTGTAGTTACATTTATTATTGTGTATCATTATTGTCCTTTTGTTTAGTTATGATGTCCCAGGGCAAAGATTCCTACACTAAGGGTTATGAAATTACAAGCCAAACTATGAATGCGATATGCATTTTTCTGGGAACATTTCTTGTGGCCTTCGCCATACTCTCAAAGAGGTCTGTGACTCAAATTTAAGAACCACTGTCCTAAAGGGCAAGGAATCACAAGCCCTCAGATCATAGGATAAGATCTATTTAAGAGAGCACAAATCAGCGGGGCTGTCAAATCTGCTGGCCATGGCAATCAGAACACTGAAAGCATGGATGCATGAAAACAAGAGGTAATTACTACCCCTTACACTGGAAAAGTCTCTTAAGAGTGACTCAACTGAATAGGCTAATGTATATTTCAGTTTCTTACCTTCCTGCCAGTTGTTCTACAAAAGTGGGGCTGATAGATGAAATATGTAATCTCATCTAAGAGTGTTGAGTAACTACTGATTGGTTCCAGCATTAAATCCGATTCCTCTCAAACAACTTCACAGCAATATCATCCCCAGTCAAAACACCTCCACAGTACCAGGCGCTAAAATAGACATTTTACGTATTAGTCTCTTAGTTCTCACAACCACCCTTGAAGTTAAATATTATCCTCATTTTTTGATATGAGGAAACTGAGCCTCACAGAAGTTAAGCAAATGGCCCAAGACCGCAATACTTGTCCCTGACAGAGACCCGAAGTCCAGCTCTATCACCTGAAGCCCAGTATTTATTCAAATATATCACACTGTTATCATTTATCCACCAAACTGCCGATTCACGACATTTCCAACTTGGGTTTTCTTGTGGAGAATTTTAACCTATGTACAGCTTAGTAACCAGTGCCTTCAAACTTTTAAACCACCAAAATATACTCTTCATTCTTTAAACTTAAACTCACCTCTTCCAGAAAGACTCCTCCGACAAACCCCTTCAGGGCTCATCACTCAGTCCCTCCCAGGATGTGATACAGCACTATTTTAAGGCAGAGAATTTTTTGTTTAGATCCTAGGGTTGCCATGTAACCTTCAGTAAGTCACAAAAATTCCCAAATGCATGCATCAGTAAAATGGGAGACTTGAAATTCAAAGGTTGGAAATTGTCAATCTGCTACCAAATATAGCCTGCAGAAAAGTTTTATTTGGTCGCAGCATTTTTTTAATCCAATTCAATGCCTTTAGAGGAGGAATGCACTCTACGACTGCCACAGGCCCTACCACTCTCTTTTTACAAAGACCACTTCTGCTAGTTCATTCATTTCTATTACCTGTCCGGCAATTGGTATGTAATTAAGTTTCCAACCACTGAATTAGATATCTCTAAAATTTTACACGGTCATTATAAGCATTAGTTATGCCTTTTCTACTTAGTTTTCATGTGGTCATTTCCCCACTAGAAAGTTCAGAATGGGGACTTGTAAAATTATATAACTTCAAAACTAGAAAGAGCCTCCAAGACTACCTAGCAAAATCCAACCCTCTTGTATTACACAGATGACAAGACTGAAGCCAAGCTGCTTTAGTTACTTGCTCAGAGCTTCCCAATATAAGTCAGTGTGGGACAATTTAAATCAACAAAAATCAACAAAATATTCACTTTGTGCAAGACCCTATACTGGAGCTACAAAAAAAACAAGAAGTGTCCCTAACTGTCCAGGACACACGAGGTAGCAAAGGACACAGACACATATACATGAAGCCATTATTTAAGGAACACATACTAAAGGAAAGGAGAAATTGATTTCTTTCATTTTTAGTGAGATCATGAAGGGGAAACAGTTAAAGAGGGGTCTGAATAATGAGGACTGCTGTTACTGACAGAAAGTGAGAGAAAATTATGAAAAACCAAGAAACAAGTAAAGGCACAGCATACTCAGAAAAAGTAAGTAAATCAGCATGGTTGGGGGTAGGGTGATAGAAGATAATCTACGAAAGCAGTGAAGACAAATCCTAAGTGCCAGTACTTCCTACTTTCTTCTTTAGCCCACCTCTTCCTCCCTTGAGCCGAGAATCTAAGACAAAGCTAGATATAATGGGAACTCAATAGTAGTTTATAATGATAAAAACACTAATGGAAGCTAAGATTTAGGGCGGGATTATTATACACCATGCACTGTACAAAACACTTCATAAGCATTATCTCATTTAATCCTGATTAAAAATATATGAGGTAGTACTAATTTTCCTCTCATATCATAGAAGATAACTGAAGCTTAGAAAGAATAAGTAACTTTTCCAAAATCGCAGTTAAAATGTGGACTCACACTCAACTTATCTGTCTCCAAAGTCTATGGACTAAACCAAAATTAATGTTAACAAATACATCAATCAGAAAATTTACAATCAGATTATCAACCTCCAAAGAGCCACAGCTGTACTACAGAAGAAGAACGAGAAGGGAGCAGAGAAAGCCTCTTGCCAGTACTGACTTCAGCTGCATTCCCTAATCTTAACGCTTTGTCCTGAGGTCAAAGAATGCTCTAAAAATATAGTATAAAGCTTCAAAATTCCTGTAACTGACGAACCTTGGGCAACTTACTTTACTTTGAGGGCTTCAATTTCCTTGTCTGAAAAAATGGGTATAGCAGTACCTACACTACGTAGGATGCTGTGAGAAAGAGATAAGGCGTACAAAGATTTTAACAATGTCAGGCACGATGTAAACCGCACCTGTCTACAATACAGTCCCTGCCCGTAATAAGCAAATAATTACAGAGATAACTAGAAAAGTACGCTCCCAATTTGGGCGGGAGAATCTAACCATATCCAAAAAGATCAAAAAGAAGTGTTCAGAAAAGACATTTACAACGTCTCTTCGGTCATAGATAATCCTGATACCCGCAGGGCTATGCAATACGGAGGTGAAAACACAGGGTGGCAAAGCAGAGACTGGCTGTCTCATTCGCTAGCCTCAGAGCCTAAAGCAGAGCCTGGCACTTAGGGTCTAAGTAACTCAGACTAGTAAGACTAAGGCTTGGACCCTTCCCCAACTCCAAGGCGAAAGACTTACCCCAAGGCCAGCTTCCCCCTCAGATTCTGCATCCATAACGCACCTGCAATATCAACACACGCCATCAATTCAGACTCCCACCTCACTCCCTCCCTCCACCCACCAAGAAATCCTTACCCAAACGATCCAGTATTGCCGCCGCCATCTTTCTCCCGCCCTCTACGGAAGCCTCCGAGTTCAGAGGCCGTGTGGGCAAGACTCATGCGCAATTCTCCGGACTTAACCCCCCTCTTATCGCGAGACCGAGCCGCAACTGACACCCGAGGTGTTGTCATGGAGACCGTGAACACGCGGCCGGCGCTTAAGGTGTGGTCAGATCAGCCTTGCTTGGGAAAGAATTACTTAACAAAGGTCAAAGACTAGCGAGTTTCCGAAAATTCGTCGGGATCCAGAAAAACTGCGAAGCCTCACCTCACAAATGGTCTGAAAGGATTTGGAAAACAGAGACCGTGAACCCAAGCCAACTAACCTGGGAGGGCTTCAGTTTTCTCAAAAGAACTAAGTATTCCTACGGCACAGGCTTGTGAAGATCACTAAAGATTGTGTGAAAGCTCTTTTAAAGAACAAACATACAAACTACTATGTATAAAATAAATAAGCTACAAGGATATTTTGTACAACACAGGAAATATAGCCAATATTTTATAATAACTTTAAATGGAGTATAATCTTTAAATATTGTGAATCACTATATTATACACCTGAAACTAATATTGCAAATCAACTATACTTCAATAAATAAATAAAAATAAAGAACAAACAGTTCAAATACAAAGTATGATGCTAATCTCCAGGTTGACCTCCAAGAGATAAGAGTTAATAATCAGCAGGAACTTGCTACCATATATGGCCAGCAGGCATTTCACTAAATCTCGTGTATTCCTCACAGCAATCCAACCAGACCTGTATTATCAGGTCTTCAACTGAGAAAAAAGATTTAGGATAGGTTAACGTCTCTCAGATAATACCTGGCAAAAACAGTGGTCAATCTAGGGTTGGGTGCCTCCAAAGTTAGTGCTCCTACCCACATCCGAATAAGTAAATGTATGTGTGTATATATATATATTTGTTTTTTCATTAGCATAGATAGCTCTGGTTTCGTTTGCTACATATGCAAGAGTTCCTGGTATCCAATGCAAACAAGCAATACGGAGTAGAAGAGTGTAAGCGCAGAAACTGAGCATTTTAGGACGTTTGAGTTGGAAGGAAACTTTGGTTCTTTTTCCTCCACAGCACTTAACACAAACAGTCCCTTCATAGAGTTGGCACTTAATCAGATCAAAAGAGAGTCACTCTATTCTGCTGCTTCTTGAGTATCAAAAACCAGAGCCAGAATTTCCACCCAGTTGCAGAAACCCTTGTTTTTGATTTCTGATTCGAACTTTTATCTTTGTTAATTGTCTTCTTGTAGATACGTTTAAAGCATCTCCAGAGCTACCAAGGCGCCCCGGCACATAGCTTTAAAAAAATATTTGATGGGACAGGGTTGAACAGGTCCAGAGAATAAACCAGCAGTGCGGGGAGGTGACTCCATCATTCTAACCTCTTAATTAACCTTCCTTGCTGTAGCAAATGAGAATACCTAACCAGCAGCACCAGACCCTCCAGCCGCAGGCGGCATTGGTGGGGCAAAAAGCCGCCCGCAGGGCCCAGCCTTTCCCAGCCCCGAGGCCGCAGGAGCGGCGCGCGCAGCGAGACCTGGACCTCCGCGCGCGCCGTAGCGGCGTGCCCCAGGAGGCGGGGCTCTAAATTAACCCCGCCCCCTTCCCGTCTCCGGCGTAGGGCTACGAACTGTCTTCCTCATCCCCGGTTGCTCGTGATCATGGGACAGGAACCGCGCACGCTGCCGCCCTCCCCTAACTGGTACTGCTCCCGATGCAGCGATGCCGTGCCCGGGGGCCTCTTCGGCTTCGCGGCGCGGACCTCTGTCTTCCTTGTCCGCGTGGGCCCGGGAGCGGACGTGATCCCAGGGACGTCTCCATTTCGAGGTAATTCCCCACCTCTTGGCCCCAGCCTTCCTGCACTAATTGCGTTCCCCGGGGGCGCCGAGTGAGCGTGTCCAGCCACCCCCCCCTCTCTATTGATGGGGAAACTGAGACGCGGGCAGGGAGAAGGGTCCGCTCACAGTCATCTAAACTGAGTCGTGTCCCGGTCTCCGAGGTTGGCTGTACACCACGCTGCGGCTGAGTGGTCCCGCCTCCTGGCGCTCTCACGTGGATCCGCTGGCTTACTGAAGAGTTATCCATGTGTCTCGCCAGGAATTTATAACACCTAGCCCTTCCTCCCCAACCCAGTGCGTGCGGGCCCCCTGAGAGCCTTCCTGGGGTTGGGTGCTGCCTACAGCTCCAGGTCCTAAGAGAGATCCTGCAAATATGATACTCATTTCTGTAAGATGAATGACTTGAGCCGGATGCTTTCAGGCTCTAAACTAGGTTTTGATTATGCCTTGGGATATGGTATGCCAGATACTTATTCTTTTCCAAATGACTTCTGGCCAGATCTAAATAGGAATCCCTTTTACATTCTTCACTTGAGCTGCTCCTCAGCCTAAGAACTAGGCACATCAAGTGATATGAATGGTATTTTACAGTTGAGAAGACTGAGACCCAAGAAGATAAAAAGACTTGTCTGAAGTCAGGTGGCAGAGCCAATACCAGCAGTTGGGGTTTCTGATTGTGAGTCCCTGGAAATGTTTGTTATTCCATGGGATAAGTGAGGCCCCAATCACCATCTAACAACAGAAGGATTCTGCCTGGAATCCTAGGTAGCACTTTAATCTGGAGTCGGTTTTGCTTGAAGTCATAGGGGAGTTGGTGGGACACACCGAAAGGGTGTCTGGCTTCACGTTTTGTCATCACCCGGGTCAATACAACCTCTGCGCCACCAGCTCTGATGACGGGACTGTGAAAATCTGGGATGTAGAGACAAAAACAGTTGTGACGGAACATGCGCTCCATCAGGTACCATGACTTGCTGGTTTCTCAGACCATTATTATTTATCTGTACCAGAGTTCTCTTCCTTCAAGTATAGTTTTGCTAGCTCATCTGTGCAAGGTAACTTTTATAATTGTGTTTGTTCATTAGATTAGAAGCTCTATATTGTAAGGTACCTCAAAACTTTTTTGGAAGGAGATACATATAAATCAGAGGTCAGCAAACTGCACTGCTGCCTGCTTTTGCGAATTCTTTCATTGGAATACAATCACAGTCATTCATTTAAGTACTGTCTACAATTTTAAGTCTTGGCTGCTTGCACACTACCGTGGCAGAGTTGAGTAGTTACAACAGAGACAGTATGGCCCACACAATCTGAAATATTTACTCTCTGGCACTTTACCATGAAAAAGACTCCTGATATAAACTGTAAGTGAATGAAACTTGTCTCCAAACTAGATGATTAATTGATATACCTGCCTAGAGAATGTAGGAAAGGACTCAGTTAATCTTAGTAAGAACTTTGCATTAATCTATCAAAGGAAGAAATTTTTTAAATGGCTCTTTGATCCCCAGTAGCCTAAATTCTCCTTTCATTTGGTTATAATGTAGTCTTGCTCTACAAGTGGTCCTAACAGTATTTATTAAGTACCTATAATGTGCCTAGCATTATACAGGTTAAAAACTAAGTAAAAAAAGTTCAGCATTGACAAATGAAAAGCAAAGATATCTTTGTTTTGTTTTAAAGCATACAATATCAGCATTGCATTGGTCTCCTCTAGTAAAGGATTTACTGGTATCTGGAGATGAAAAAGGAGTAGTTTTCTGTTACTGGCTTAACAGAAATGACAGCCAGCACCTCTTTATAGAACCCAGGACAATTTTCTGTCTTACTTGCTCACCTCATCATGAAGATTTAGTAGCCATTGGGTAAGTACTGTGCCATCTGCACTGATGATCTATTTTTGTTTATGATCTTATTTTGCATTTTCTTTACCTTCTCCTGTCCCTTTATTCTTCAGAGGAAACCATTTACAGGTACTAACCACTCTCCCTTCACCCCTGGTATCATTTATTCTTGTGACCTCTGGGTCCTCATTGTCTCTCCCATTCTATTTTTGTTTCCTTGGTTTCCATGATACTGTACTTTACTCATTCTTCATATCTGATTTCTTCAGTCAACCTCCAAATGTCAGAAATGTCCTCTTTCATCTTTTTTCCCTCCATACTTACCCTTGGTTATAACATTTACTCCCAAAGTGTCAAATGACTCAGCTCTGTCTCTGGTTCTCAGCTCTCCCACTCAATTGGGAAAGCGATCTGGCATTGGGATCTGTCTCCCCAGTGATCACCAAGGTTGTTTCACACGAGCTGCCTGAGAGCACAATCCCCTCTCCTTCACCACTCCATTTACTTCTCTCCCAAAGATGTTCAGTCTCTCTAGTTTGAATACTAGACATAAGCACAAGAATGTAGGAGGAGAAAATTCAACTGGAGTGGATTCAAGAGACTGGGAGGTGAGGTAGATACACATGGAGACAACGTTTCCACAGTTCGTTGTGACAACGTGCATATAGACATGAAGCCAGAGGAGGTGTATGGGGGTCAAGGGAGTATTAAATGGAAGATAACAAAGGCATGTTTTTATGCTGATGCTGAGGCAGAAAAGGGGGAGCCTGTGGCAGGGGTGAACAGTGAAGAATGCATGAGTGATAATGGGAGGTCAAGAGGAAACTGGATCCAGACCACAAGTAGAAAGAACAGCTAAGAATGTGGAAATAGGTGCAAGAAGGTTCACAGATCTTGTTGGAAGAGGAGGGTGTTTCATTCTGATGGCTGCTGATTTTCTTAGTGAGGCAGAAAGAGGTGGAGAAGAAGTCAAAGAGGTGGAGTCAAGTTCAGGGTGGGGAAGGAGCTGGATGCAGGAAGAGGGTATGTAAACAGTCATCTCAGAGAAGAGGAAAATGAACTTACTGAGATAAACTGCAGGTCCTGTGGTCCTGGTTGAGTGCCAAGCCAAGGATTGTGGTCATGAATTTTAAGTAAACTACTCAAACTGGTTGACAAAGGAAATGGTGGGGTTCAACCAGGTTTGGGGTTTTGTGGAGTAAATACCCCTGAGATAAAGGGGGAACAAAGGAGATAAGGGTGTTTTTTAAGGAGTGAATATAATGATGGATCATGAAATCTGCACTGCATGGGGCAAAGGACAGGAAGACAGGTGTGGGTGAGTTAACAGTGAAAACGGAAGGGGTCTGTGATCGGAGGTCTCCATGAAATGGGAGCATTGTCTTGGTGGAAGTACAAGAGAGGGAGCAGAAAGGGCGGTAGGCAGGGGTCAGAGAAGCGTGAATCAAACTGACCTTGAAAGATGAGCAGGAATTCACAAGAAGAGTCTTTCAGGTGGAAGACAATCAAACAGGATTGAATCAGAATTTGTTTTTAGAGGTTCAAAACAGTCCCTGAAGTCTTGACCGAAATTGTAAAACAGGTTGATCACATGACTATTAGGTTATATATCTTGATGGTTTTCAAAGTCTGTGTCTTCAAAGATTTGATATATTCTATGATTTCATGTTTTTTAAATAAAGCTGTAATGGGGGAAAAAAATTTTTAATAAAAGGAGAAAAATAAATAAAGCTGTAGTGGTATTTTTCCCTGTAGGACCGTCTAGTGTATAGGAAATGTAAACAGGTATGTCCACTTTGGAGAGCAGTTTTGCACTTTCTAGTAAAGCAAAAATGTGTATATCTTAACATCCTATTACTAGGCATCAAACCTGAAACTGGCTTAAGTGTGTATAAAATTCTTAATAGCATTTTTTGTTTGTAATGGTAGAAAAAAAATGGAAGCCCTTCAAAAGGAAAATGAGTAACTAAACTTGTGGTATATTCATATGGTGGAGTACTATGCAATAGTACAAACGACTGACCAGGAACTAGAGTTACATGTGTCAGCATGAATGCCACAAAAAGAATGAGTGAAAAAAGCAAGCTACAGAAAAACAGACAACATGATACCATTTATATGAAGTTTCTAAATGTACAAAGTAATTCTGTATCTTATTTAGGAATATATACAAAGAAAGGCTAGGATTAATGTAACACAAAATTGAGGAATAGCAGTTTACTTCTGGGGAAGAAAGGGAGAGAGGTTTGATTGGGGTGGGATGTACAGAGGACTTCAGCTGTATTGGTAATATTTTTTTTCTTAAGCTAGAGAGTAGATACTTCTTGTATCTGAAATACTTCATCATTAAAAAAGAAAAAACAAAACTATTAACAATTTCTAAGTTTCTTCCGAATTCAAAAAATGACAGCCTTGGAATATCCAGATCTAGAAGTTAGAATTCTGCAGCTTTTGTTAGAAAAGATCATTTGTAAAAGGAAGGAGATATTTTTAGTTTATTAGGACAAATTCATTTCCAGTTAGGGAAATTGCTGGGCCCCTGTCAGAAGTATTCTTCTGTAAGTTCCCCTTGGGCACAGTCATGGTCCACTGTTTGAGCTTCGTGACAGGCAATGTGTATAGTATAACTTAATGCCAGGAGTTTGGCATGGGGGAGGGTTTTTTAAAAACTGGAAAACATGAAATAAGTACTTTGGAATAAGGACAGAACAAGATTATTTCTTACTCTTTTTCCTTCCCCCCACCCCAAATGCACTTAACTTTTAGAAATGCACAATAAGTCCTAAGCCAAAATGTTTCCTAGAAAGACAGTCTGTCTTCATTTTTCAGTAATATTTCTAACTCTCGTTTTTTAGCTACAAGGATGGCATAGTGGTTATAATTGACATCAGCAAGAAAGGAGAAGTTATACACAGGCTTCGAGGCCACGATGATGAGATCCACTCCATAGCCTGGTGCCCCCTGCCTGGTGAAGATTGTTTATTCATAAATCAAGAGGAAAATTCAGGTAGAGATGATTTAAGAGGGTTCAGTACTCTTTAGACCTAAAGAACAAATTAGGTAGAATAGTACAATTTGAATTATGTTTAAAACTAGATTTTACAGATCAAATCTATGAAAACAGTAACTAAGTTTCAGGAACCCTTGCAAACTAATTTTTCTTTGATAAGTGCATGTTAATGCAAATTAAAAACAAAATTACCATCTCTACCCTAGAAGAACTTGAAATCCCCAATGGGAAAGTTATAGCACAAACTCCAGTAAAAAAAGGCTGCTACTTAGCCACTGGAAGCAAAGATCAGACCATTCGTATCTGGAGCTGCTCTAGAGGCCGAGGTAAGACTGACATTTAACATTTCCTTTGTGATATAACCTATTATCAATCCAGTAGAAGTAGAAGCTTATTATTTCTTGTTATCCTCGGTGTGTGTCATCTGTCAGAAAGCAGTTCTTTACTTTTCTATCCAGAAAGTTTTAGCCTGGGCTAGAGCTCTCTGCACTCTGAACATCTGGCTTTGGTGTTGGCAATGAGGTTTTCTATTGCATTCACAGAAAGATCACTGTCTGGCCTGGAGGGCAAGATGTTTATTATGAGAATGGGAATATCTGAATTTGGCAAGGCCTGGATCAAAGGAATGGATGGAAAAGATCTCTAGAGCTAGAGCTTTTAATGCACAAATGCAGAATTAATAATGTATACCTAATATAGAAGTACCTGTTTAAATGTAAAAGCTCACTTTACCCAAATTACAGAGACCCTCAGTCATATAGCTTTCCCAAGCTTCTCTTCGAACAGAACTTTTACCTTAAGTTTATATTGAATAGGTTGAGAGGAACTCCAGGCAGACTGAATTCTACCTTTACAGTAAAAATCTACCTTTTCTCTTTGCAGCAGTCTTCTTTCTCCAATTTATGTAAAACCATGGAAGTTTTTTCATCTTTGTCCAAATGAATTAGTACACGTAAAGCAAGTAGCACAGTGCTTGGCACATAGTTAGGGTTCAGTCAGTGGTACCTAGTAGTATAATTTTGGAAAGCAGAATTTTTTAAGGTTTGTGGACTGCTCTTGGACACACTTTGGCTGATACTCCCTACTGGGGACAACATCGGGCTAGGAATCCCTCCAAAAGGGTAATCTCTGGACTTACAGATGTCTAATACGATGGTATTCAATTCTGGTCATGCAGCAGAATCAGCTGGAGGTGCCTACACCCCACCTCGAATCTGCTGAATCAGAATCTCTAGGGGTAGAGCCCTGGCATATGTATTTTTAGAAGCACCAGTGGTAGTTCTCACGCACAGTAGGGACTAAGAACATCTGGTCAGTAGCATGTCAGGATTGGAGAACTTAACCACCGCAACTGCCAAATTTGTCCCCGTTGTCGGATTTCTTGCCAGCTAGAAGATGGAATCCTACTCTCTGTCCTTCCAACTTTGAAGAATCTTGGGTTGTGTTACCACCTGGGTTCTCAATCCCAGTTGGAACCTCATTTTCCCAGATACACCATATTCTTTTTTTTTTTTTTTTTTGCGGTACGCGGGCCTCTCACTGTTGGGGCCTCTCCCGTTGCGGAGCACAGGCTCCGGACGCGCAGGCTTAGCGGCCATGGCTCACGGGCCCAGCCGCTCCGCGGCATGTGGGATCTTCCCAGACCGGGGCACGAACCCGCGTCCCCTGCATTGGCAGGCGAACTCTCAACCACTGTGCCACCAGGGAAGCCCCACACCATATTCTTAATGTTTAAGTTGCCGAGACAGCCTGTAAGAGCTTGTTTGACCAAAATGTGCTAGACTATATGCGTAAATTTCCATGAGGTCTGAATTCTAAGCAACCAAACTAACAAACTTTTAAACGTGAACTGTGTTGTGAACTGCTGGTGGCTTCATGCATGTACTTTCATTGTCTTGACTGTCCATGGACCTTCTTTTAATCTGCAGTGGTGACGACTTTGAAATTGCCCTTTCTGAAGAGAAGAGGAGGGGGTATAGACCCAACTGTTAAAGAGCGCCTTTGGTTGACACTCCATTGGCCCAAGGGTCAGCCAACACAGCTGGTATCCAGCTGTTTTGGGTAAGTCTTTTTGGTCATGCTCTCTGACATATTTTATTCTCTTCTCTAGCCTCAGGAATTCCTAGGCCTTTCTTTCTAGACACAGAAGATGGAGAAAGCAGTGACTAAGGTTTATATTATAATGGGCCATTTGTAATGGAAAAATCATGGAACTAATACCTGTGCTGTCTAATAAGAGTTGTGAAAAGATCAAATAAGTACGGCCTGGTGGTTAAGTGTGGACTCTGAAGTCAGGCGGAACTGAATTTCAGAATCAATCTGTTACTTACCGGCTGTTCATAAGCAAGACCCTTCACTTTTCTGAGCTTCAGTGACTTCACATGAAAAAAGGGGAGGATATAAGTGTTTCCTCTCTCTTAGGATGATTATGGCCATTCATTAATCAAAATTTATTGAGCACCAGCTTCTAGTTGCTTGAGATGGTAAGTGAATTTAACAGACAAGTTCCCTGCTTTTAAATGAGGTAATACAGGCAAAGCATATAGAAATACCCCAAAGTGTTAGTCACATCCCAACTATCCCCACTGCTCCAAAAAAGACATACTATGTCTTAAAGCCTTTGTGGCTCTGCAAATTATGGTGGCATTTTATAATTAAAGCTTTTAGGAAAATCTGTTCAAAAGGTAGTCCAGTACAACTGTATGATTCAAAAAGAATGAAAGGATATAGTAAAGCTCCCTTTTTTTTTTTTTTTTTACTATTTCGGCCACACCACACAGCTTGCGGGATCTCAGTTTCCCAACCAGGGACTGAACCTGGGCTGCCGCAGTGAAAGCACCAAGTCCTAATGACTAGACCACCAGGGAACTCCAAAGCTCCCTCTCCACCTCTGTCTTCACTACTTGGTTCCCCTCTCCATAGGCAGTGACTTTTTTTTGTTTTTGTGTGTGTTTTTCCAGAGATTATTTTGTGCCTATTTCAGAATATGTAATGAACAGAAATTATTTTGCAGCTGAGGGCCCACACTCTCTGGCCCAAAATCACTTGTTTTCAGATTGCTCATGAAAGAGAACTAATACTTGTTTTTCCTTCACAGAGGCGAACTGCTACTATGGGATCTCACTCAGTCTTGGAGACGGAAATATACCCTCTTTAGTGCTTCATCAGAAGGGCAGAATCATTCAAGAATTGTGTTTAATTTATGTCCTCTACAAACTGAAGATGACAAACAGCTGCTGCTTTCCACATCAATGGACAGAGATGTAAGAACAGCTTATTTTGCATTCAGCACTGTACAGCAGTGATTGAGGACTTGCATGGGATTAGAGGGCTTTTTCAAACCGTACATTATTTCTCACACCTCACCTTGCCCCCGCGTTCCAATTTCAGAGTTACTGATTGGCATTAAATACATTAGCAGCAGAAAAGTAGGGGAAAGCTGATAAACGACCAAGATGCCTTTTTGTTAAAGCAGGTACAACAAGGAAGAGTAGATGTGTCCATGGAAGGCTGTGCGAGATCATCAAGCCTTAGCTTTCAGATACTCTCGTCTATCGTTCAGGTAGCAGAGCCATCTCCTCTTGGCGCAGTCTCTGTAAGAGACAATCGGCTTTACTTGAGACACCTTTCTGTTTTACAATAAGCTAGGCTTGTTTGACAGACCGTTCTCTTCCAAGTCACTGTTAAACAAGTGACGATTAAAAACTCAGCACTCCTCTTCCACTGGCTATGATAAAATACTTTGCTTTTGAAGATAACGATTCTGATTCTTCCACTGTCCTGAGGCACCTGTATCTTTTTTTTTTTTGAGTCTGCCAAATGAGAAAATTACCAATGCTGTAATACAGTGATACAGTAGAGTGGAAAGGCCACTGAACTCTGGGAAATAGGAAGCCTGGGTTCTAGTTTATTGGGCTCTCAATTCACTTGGCATCTTAGGGAATAAAGATCCCTCTGAGCTCTACAATTTATAACTGATTATTTTTTTCTCATTCCTACTGGAATAGTTAAGTTACATTATCCTGATGTATTCTGAGCCCATCCTATTTGAAGTGTTGATTGTTTTCCGTTTCTCTGACCTTCTTTATAAAGACCCTAACCCTTCATCTTTTCAGGTAAAATGTTGGGACATGGCCACCCTGGAGTGCTGCTGGACCCTGCCTTCCCTTGGTGGGTTTGCCTACAGTCTGGCTTTCTCTCCTGTAGACACAGGCTGTTTGGCGATAGGCGCTGGTGATGGCATGATCCGTATATGGAATACATTCTCCATAAAGAACAACTATGATGTGAAAATTTTTTGGCAGGGTGTCAAGTCCAAGGTTACAGCGGTAAGGAAGCTTTCTTTGAGCTTGCCACGAACTTTTTTCAAATAACTAATTCTCTTTTAGAGAATACCTATTCATATAAATGAACTCTATTGGGAATTCAGACTTCTTCAAGGGTATTTTCGATGCAGTTTGAAAGTGGAGCAGCAGAAGGACTCTCTCTGACCAAACCTATTACATACCTCCTGATTCAGAAATTTGGCTTTGTTTGTAAAATTAAGGTTTTGTTCAAGTCACACTGTTTTCTAATAGTAAGAAATTAGAAATAACCTGGATGTGTATTCATAGGAGATACATTAAATTATAACCACATGGGGAATAGTATTAAACTATTAAAAGTGATAATGTAGATCTTTCTTTGATGTGGGAAAATGTTAATGATTCATGAAAAATGCAAATTACAAAACATGGAATGCAGATTACAAAACAATATGTATAATTTTTTTGTTTTTCTTCAAAGTGATATCTTTGTTGTGGCTATTTAATCTAAAAGCAATAAAGGTTTGTGGTTCAAAACGAAAACCACAGTACAGAAGTGTAGGAAGCAAAAAATGTTTCCTACCCCACCCTTGACTCCATTCTCCCACTTCCATCATCCAGAGAACCACTGTTGACAGTTTGTGATGTATCTTTCCAAGCTTTATTAATGATGAATAGAATCATATTTTCTGAATTGTTCTGGAATCTTTTATTCCCCACTCAACAATGTATCATGCACATCATTTAAATGTTTGAACCTATTTTTGTTTTTTCAATTATATATAAAGTTCAACCACAAAAAATGTCTAGAAAGATACAGAATTGGCAATGGGGTGTTTGGATGGTGAGATTACAGGTGACTTTTACTTTGTTTTTAATACTTCTTTGTTTCTCTCTTTTAAATAATGAGAATTTGTTACTTTTAAAATTAGAAGACAGAAAGAACAAGAAAGTTTTCCAGCTGAACACTTGAAGTATAACCTAAGGATTCCCTTAACACTGCCCCTTTCCTCATTTTTTTGTAGCTCTGCTGGCACCCAACCAAGGAAGGCTGCTTAGCTTTTGGAACTGATGATGGAAAAGTGGGATTGTATGACACCTACTCCAACAAGTAAGAAATAGATGATTCCTATTTAGCCCATTGACCAAATTGTCAGTGAGTTAATTTTGAGTTCAGAAACCTGGATGTATATCATAATAGGCCTGGGAAGCATCTTTAAGATTCTGACTCTGAGTTTAGGCTTAGAACTCAGAATTTTATTTAAAAAAATTTTTTCAGGTGATGGTGGTTCAGCCCATCTGACCTGTGGGAACCACTAAAATAAACCATTTGCTTTTGTTTTCCCTCAACATTTTTTTTACAAAAGTTTTCAGACATCGAAGAATGTTAAAAGCCGAGAACAAAGAACATCTCTGTACCTTCCATCTTGATTTACCAGTTGTTAACATTTTGCCATACTTGCTTTATTTGTCTACACTTAACAAAAATTAACAATATCCATAATATGAGCTAATATCCAGTGCATATACAAATTTCCTCATTTGAGCCAAAAACGTTTTCCCAAGTGGTTTTGTTTTTCAAACTTTTTTCAATCAGGGATCACACATTGTATTTTGTTATGTCTCTTTAGTCTCTTATTCTAGAATAATCCCCCACTTCTTTCCATAACATTGCCTTTTCAATTTGAAGATTCCAGATAAGTTGTTTTGTAGCATATTCTGCATTTTGGACTTGTTAATTCTTTGTGGTGACTTGTAACTCATTTCACTATTCCCTGTATTTCTTATATTCCTTGTATTCCCTGTATTTCCTATAAACTGTCTAGAGCTGCACTGTCCATTACAGTAGTCTTTAGTCACAGGTGGCTACTGAGATGTGCTGAGTGTAAAACATACTCGAGATTTCAAAGGCTTAGTCCCCAGAAAAGAATGTAAAATGCCTCAGTAATTATTTATTTTCATTATATTTTAAAAGATAATACTTTTTATATACTGAGCTAAATAAAATACATTCTTAAAATTGAATTTCACTTGTTTCTTTTACTTCTGTTAACTTGGCTACTAGAAAGCTCTGAGTTGCAGATGTGGCTCACAGTATAAATCTACTGGGCACAGCTATTCTAGATGCTTGATTAGATTCCAGACCTGCACTGTTCAGTTTGGTAGCCACTGGCCATGTGTGACTATTTATAGTTAAAGTAATTAAAAATAAATAAAATTAGAAATTGAGTTCTTAGTTGCATGAGCCACACTTCCAGTGCTCAAGGGCCATATTTGGCTAAGGGCTACTTTATTGGACAGCACTGTTCTAGGCCAGGGATTAGAGAATTATGGCCCATGAGTTAAGAATAGTTTTATCTTTTGAAATAAATGAAAAAGAATCAAAAGAATATTTCACAATGTATGAAAAGTAAATAAAATTCAGATTTCTCTGTCCATAAGTAAAGTTTTATTAGAGCCCAGCCACGCTCTTTCTTTTTTTTGGCCGCGTTGGGTCTTTGTTGCTGCGCATGGGCTTTCTCTAGTTGCAGCGAGTGGGGGCTACTCTTCATTGCGGTGCGTGGGCTTCTCATTGTGGTGGCTTCTCTTGTTGTGGAGCACGAGCTCTAGGCACGCAGGCTTCAGTAGTTGTGGCACACAGACTCAGTAGTTGTGGCTCGCGGGCTCTAGAGTGCAGGCTCAGTAGTTGCGGCGCACGGGCTTAGTTGCTCCGCGGCATGTGGGATCTTCCTGGACCAGGGCTCAAACCCGTGTCCCCTGCCTTGGCAGGAGGATTCTTAACCACTGCGCCACCTGGGAAGCCCCACACTCATTTTTTTTACCTCTTGTCTGAGGCTGCTTTCATGCTACCACATAGAATAAACGAGTTGTGACAGAAATTGCATGTTTCACAAAGCCTGAAGCACTGACTATCTGGCCCTTTACAGAAAAAGTTTGCCTAAAGATCATTTGCATCTAAGTGAGAATCATTCATTATACTGTGCAGCTAACCTTTTTATATGCCAGTTTTTTAGGTACTTATGTATAACTGAATACGCAATAACTATTTTTCTTCATATCTAGCTTTTTTTTAAAAAGGCTACACTATTTCAAAGAAGTATTTAATAAAATAAAACTATATATCAATTTAAGTAGGTTTGTGTCATCACAAAACTGCTGACTAATTCTGGTGAATTACTATCGTTTGGTTATTATAAGCTGAATATCTAAACTGATACCAGCAAAGGTATGTAGTAGGAGGAAGGATGTTGCTGTAGATACATTTTTAGTATTCAGCCAGAAATGCTTATTCTACTTCTTTCAGCCAAAGAAAAATTGGTTCATTGTCTAGAGTGATAATGATAAATGTGTCAGATACATGGAAAGAAGTCAACAGCTAAGTTAGTTCAGTCATAGGTTCTAGAATCCTGGAATTCTAAAATCATACAAAGAATACAGTATATGTTAAAGGTAATAACCGCACTGCCCTGTCCTGACACATCACATATCATTAGTCACCACAGCAACCTTCAAAAATACCCTGAAGAGCAACGTTTCTTTAAAAAAAAAAAAAAAAAAAAAATCAAAAACTCAAAAAGAACTACCATATGATCCAGCAATTCCACTCCTGGGTATATCCAAAAAACACAAAAACACTAATTCGAAAAGATACATGCACCCCTGTGTTCATAGCAGCATTATTTACAACTGCCTAGATATGGAAGCAACCTAAGTGTCTATCAACAGATGAAAGGAGAAAAAAGTTGTGTGTATACACACACACACACACACACACACACACACAATGGAATAACTACTCAGCCATAAAAAATAATGAAATTTTGCCATTTGAAGCAACTTGGATGGATGTGGAGGGTATTATGTGAAGTGAAATAAGTCAGACAGAGGAAGACAAATACTGTATGCCATCACTTACATGTGGAATCTAAAAAATACAACAAACTAGTGAATATAACAAAAAAGAAGCAGACTCACAGATACGGAGAACAAACTAGTGGTTGGGGTGGGGTGGACTATAGGGGTGGGGGAGTGGGAGGTACAAACTATTGGGTGTAAGAGAGGCTCAAGGATGTACTGTACAACATGGGGAATAGCGCCAGTATTTTGTAATAATTAAATGGAAAGTAACCTTTAAAAACTGTAAAATAGGGCTTCCCTGGTGGCAGAGTGGTTGGGAGTCCGCCTGCCGATGCAGGGGACACGGGTTCGTGCCCCAGTCCGGAAAGATCCCACATGCCGCGGAGCGGCTAGGCCCGTGAGCCATGGCCGCTGAGCCTGCGCGTCCGGAGCCTGTGCTCCACAATGGGAGAGGCCACAACAGTGAGAGGCCCGCATACCGCAAAAAAAAAAAAAAAAAAAAAAGAATGTGATGTTAACGACAGGGTAAGCCAAAAATGACTTCCAGTCTTTTACTTGAATATAAGGTGGATACATCTGCTTGGTGATAATATATGCTTAGCAGTAACCTTAGTTCTGGGCTTAACAGTTTGCATTTTCTGTCTTGTCCTGTTTTTCTCTAGTTGTGATAGCCTTTACACTGGTATATAACTACAGTAATATTAGAGTATTTGACAGAGATGGGGAGAATGATCCCAAGCTGGCCAGTTGGAGAGGTTAATAGCATTCTTTTACTGGGTGAAGTATGTTCGGGACTTAATTATTTTGTTAGTAGCTATCATTACATGGTATATTATTTAAGTGTTTGCTTGTTTACAGTCAGTTATTTGGAGAAAGGTACTGTTAAATTATTTTTCTTTAATATCAGCAACTAAGTTTATATAACAGGTAACTTTTTGAAAAAGATGGTCTGTTTTCCACTATATCTTTTTGTTTTAAGTCTTTCTGTTTGTAATCCCCCTTCCCCCCAGGCCTCCACAGATTTCTAGCACATATCACAAGAAGACTGTATACTCATTAGCCTGGGGGCCACCGGTACCCTCCATGGCACCCGGTAAGTGTGAGTCATTCTGTAACAAACGTGAGAGTATTCTCTTTCTTTCAACTTAATCCTAGGATGTGCAACCTGGAAAGAGTCATAAATATTCTAATGCAGTGGTTACTTAAGCAAGCTGCAATGTCCCCAGGGGTCCATGAGGGCATTTGTAACAGGTGATAAATTAGAAAGCATTCACCCAGAATAAGCCTCTCCAAACTCCAAACTAAAGCATATTTGATCTCTTTGAGCTGAATTTTTTCATTGTGAATATAGTTATCTCATGCTTGGTCCTGATACCTAGTCTAATGATTTTCACTAAAATTTGCTATCACCTTTTAATTTTATCAGAATGATAATGTTGGGAATTCCCTGGCAGTCCAGTGGTTAGGACTCCGTGCTCTTACTGCCAAGGGCCCAGGTTAAATCCCTGGTCCGAGAACTAAGATACCACAGGCCATGCAGTGTGGCCAAAAAAAATAAATGAATAAAGATAAGCAATTTATTTAAAAAATAAATTTAAAAAAAGAATTATAATGTTAATGATCATCTGTTTTCACCTACAGTTAAAGCAAACTTACAATTTCTCAAATGATCTCTTGTTGCCTTTGATGTATTCTGACCCTTTTCCTTTTCTAACCCCTCAGCATTATATTTCTCTCGTATGCCTACAGTGGTAGGTCTTGCAGAATTTTAAAAATGAATGTGTTCAGCAAAAGTCTTTGGTAATCTTTTCTTCACCATATATAATGGGACATCTGTAAATTTCCATAATAATGTAAACGTTTACAGTGTAAATCATCAGAACTCAAGCAGCATTGCAGTGGTAGTTCATTCATTGATTCATTCAACAAATGTTGATCCTTGATTTGTGCCAAGCATAGTTCTAGCAGTGGTGAAAATAAAACTTGCCCTTACAGAAACCCACCAGAACCACTGTCTGCTTCTTAAAAATCAACAGGATGATTGCTGTAACACCAAAGAAATCATTGCTTTGAGTACAGCTTCTTAGTTAGTCATAGCAAGTCCTGCAGCTCCATATATTTAAATGCCCAAAGAGTACTTGTCGGTAAGAGAAGGTAAATTCCCCAAAACTTTGAAAACATGTTTTCTGATCCCAGCTTTGGCACCCCTACTATTTTGAGTGGCAGAAGAATGTTTAAAGCAAATATGTTGTATTATAAATATTAATGTAGAATTAGTATACCGTTTATTTCTGCCCCCAACAACTGTGTTCAGAGGCAAAGAACAGTGACTTTATTCCAATAAATTAATGTAATTCTTTTAAAACATCTCATAGTATGATATGGTCATACTATAGCAACAAATAGTTAAGCTGGTGAAGTACAAAACGGATACGCTTTCTTTCCTTATCTCATATAGGAGGAGAAGGGGACAGACCTTCCCTCACTTTATACAGCTGTGGAGGGGAAGGGATTGTCTTACAACACAACCCCTGGAAGCTTAGTGGAGAGGCCTTTGACATCAACAAACTCATCAGGGACACCAATTCAATCAAAGTGAGTTCTTGTGGTCTAAAGTCTTCTCATGATCTCTCCATCTTCTTGGCTTCTCATCTTGCATGATAAATGCCATTATAAGAGGTATCCATTATGCTCAGGCAGATTTCAAGCTTCTTTCAATTGCAATGGTGATTTATTATAAACTTTCCAATCTTGAATATAAAGCAGCCTTTTCACGCCAGCCACTTTCTCCAGAGTGAGGTGTTCGTAAAAATAATTTTTTAATATGGTATTCAAGTGCAGATATAAGGTATTTTGCTCAAGACAGAATTGTCATTTTGTTTTTAATTTTTTTAGTGAAATAATTACAGATTTATACAAAAGTTGCAAAAATAATACAAATAATTTCCTTATATCCTTGACTGAGATTTCCACATTTAGCCACATTTTCCTTACCATCCTATCAGTGTATCTGTATGCCAGAACTGTCTTTTTAAATGAAACCATAAATGTTGAGATTTCCTTACTCTTTCAAACGAGCATTTTTTACTGTTGCTCATTATTTTGTATGGCTAGCATAAAAATAACATTTAATCATAAATTGAATTATTTTTGTTGACTGTATTCCTTCATGTCTTAAATGTCATCTGAACATTAACATTCAACAATGAATAAAAGACAAAATTCCTATTCTTAACAAATTTTTAGTTTTGTGACAGTTAAATGTATGGATCAGAGGCTCATATAAGGAGTTTGGGCTGGAAATAGAAATTTGGAGTCTCTTCACATGAATGGTAGCTAAAGAAGCTGCAGGTATGTATGAGGTGATCTAAAGAGACAAGTAAGAAAAGAAGAGGGCCCAGGCAGCTTTGGGGAACATCAAAAAAAAGTTAGGAAACAAAAAAGATTCTGGAAAAGAAACAGAAGAGATAGGAAGAAAAAAGCGTAGTGTGTATGACTTCTATTAAAAAGGTGACGACCCCCATGTTATCAAAGCCAATGGATATGTTTCGTGTCTTATTGTGGGATAAAAATCATTTTAATTAAGTTCATTTCACAAGGTTAGACACTGCAGACATGTATTATTTACTGGCCTCTCTTTTTTATCCCATTTAGGAAATCGTATTTCAAATACTTGCTCTTAGTACCTCTTTGGCGAATTATGTAGATTATTTATAAGAATGGCTGTTGTACAATTAGAACATTTTTAAACTAGGGATTTTCTTTTTTTTCCCCACACCGTCATCACTGATTTGTAAGAAGAACAATGTTTTCAGTCAAGATTGGTTTGTTTTGCTTTCTAGTACAAATTGCCTGTACACACAGAGATCAGCTGGAAAGCAGATGGCAAAATCATGGCTCTTGGCAATGAAGATGGGTATGTGTTTGTTTCTTTATAAAAAAAACTTTGTAATTGCGCATACATTTGATCACAAGCTAATGCCATCTGTAATGTTAGTTGGGAAAACCTAGTTGTATTTGATATTATGACTTATCCCTGATATCCTTAAATGACTCAGCTCTCTGCATTTTTGAGAACTGCAAAATAAGTTAAATATTTTCAGCCCAAAGAGAATGTTTGCCTACTCTGTGTTTTGGCTGTTGTGTGCTTCACAGAATCCTCATCTCCAGAATTAAACTGCCTAAATCTCCCTTCATTTTTTTTATAGTAAACCTAGGCAGAAATGCTTTTTAGGCCTCACCATGCCCTTTCCAACATCTTTTTCTTTTTGTTTTTTTGGGGTTTTTTTTTTTCCCCTTTCCAATGTTGATCATAGTAACATAGTCCTATTTCAGCCATTTGTTTATTAATTCTTCTTTTAGCTTCTCCCTTGCACCATTTATTATAAGAGCCTGATAAACACAACTTTCCAGAGATTGTTGAGATTTGTGAAAACTGTTTGAAAGAACTAGTTTTTGTGTCTGGTTCTTTGTGAGAGAGTAACCTCTGCAGTTTATATAGGGTTATCCTATTCCATTTCACCTTTCTTTGACTGATGGGATGAGGGAGATACCTGTTTGCATTGGACTGTAATTTGAGCATCCATCTTTCTTGTCTTGGTGTGTTTCTTATTCCAGATCAATAGAAATATTCAAGGTTCCTAACTTGAAACTGATCTGCACCATCCAGCAGCATCACAAGCTTGTGAATACTATTAGCTGGCATCATGAGTATGGCAGCCAGCCAGAGCTGAGCTATCTGATGGCCTCTGGGTCCAACAATGCAGTCATTTATGTGCACAACCTGCAGACCGTCATAGGTAACTTTGGTTTCTTTCCATATTGGGGGTGGTATATGTGTTCCGCTACTTCTTGTTCCAATTTCTGTGCCTTTTTCCTTTCTTTTCGGTATTAAAGTAAATACTACTTTTATAATTTTTCTGCTTTCAAAAGTAGTATATTCACCTTATTTAAAATACAACAAAAGTTTCAAACATGACAAAATTCCCTAATCCCATCCCTCAGTAAAAACCAGTGTTATTAGTTTGCTGCATGTTTTTTCCAGATTTTCTGAAGTATAGTTATTGCTATAGTTATTCCAGGCCAGGGGTAGGGATATGACTTTTCATCTTGTGTGAAATTGTCGCTCTCCAAAAAGATTTTGCCAGTTTATATCCCCTTCCCTCAGTGTTTCCATGTGTGACTGCATCTAATTCTCACAGTCCTGGGAGGTAGGTTTTGTTATCTTCATTTTCCTGATTAAATTGAGGTTCAGAGACGTTAGCTCACTTCCATAAGTCCCACAGCTAGTATATGATAGAGCCTAGATTCAAACTCAAACTCAAATTGTCTAATTGCAGAGTCTGCATGTGTTCTAGTAACTACTAGTCCCTGCCTGGCACGTTGATCTTTTTCATATTTTCATATGATGTATTCCTTAATGAATCTTAAACTTCTCTGAATTTCTTCAGCACCCAGAAGAACCATAATAAGTGGTCAGAGGCGCCTGTTCTTTTAATGTGAAGGAGATGTAATTACTTTTTTTTCTAATATGAAGAAATTATAATGTGACACTAATCTGTTTCCAAAGTGCTGGAGAGTATGTGCTGTCAACCATAGTGAAAATTTCAAGTTGACATTTTAAATTTCTCTAGAACTAATTTCCAGTAATTTCCTGAGAATCTTTATTTGTAATAACAAAACAATTTTTATTCTAGCAGTGACTCTCTCAAGTTAAAAGGAATATAGGAAAACTAATAGTGTACATAGATTTTTCTAATAATAGCAGACAGTTTGTAACTAATAAGCATGATATGTTAGAAAGCTTATCCTAGTCCTCTGATTCCAAATTAAATATCTACTTTGGCAAAGGACATAAACTTAATTTTTTTAAACTGAAGTATAGTTGTTGATTTACAATATCGTATTAGTTTCAGGTAGACAACATAGCGATTCAGTATTTTTATAGATTATATCCATTTAAAGTCATTATATGGGCTTCCCTGGTGGCGCAGTGGTTGAGAGTCCGCCTGCCGATGTAGGGGACACAGGTTCGTGCCCCGGTCCAGGAAGATCCCACATGCCACGGAGCGGCTGGGCCCGTGAGCCATGGCCGCTGAGCCTGCGTGTCCGGAGCCTGTGCTCCGCAACGGGAGAGGCCACAGCAGTGAGAGGCCCACGTAGCGCAAAAAATAATAATAATAAATAAATAATAAAGTTATTATAAAATAATGGCTATCTTTCCCTGTGCTATACAATATATCCTTATTGCTTATTTATTTTATATACAGCTTTGTACCTCTTAATCCCACACTCCCATCTTGCCCCTCCCCTCTGCCCTCTCCCCACTGATAACCACTAGTTTGCTCTCTATATCTGTGAGTCTGTTTCTGTTTTGTTACATTTATTCATTTTATTTTTTAGATTCCATATATAAGTGAAAACATACAGTATTGGTCTTTCTCAGTCTGACTTATTTCACTTAGCATAATACCCTCTAGGTCTCTTTTGTTGCAAACAGCAGAACTTCCTTCTTCCTTATGACTGAGTAATATTCCATTGTACATATATACCACATCTTTATCCATTCATCTGTTGATGGACATTTAGGTTGCTTCCATATTTTGGCAGTTGTAAATAATGTTGCTATGAACATTGGAGTACATGTATCTTTTAGAATTAGTGTTTTCATTTTTTTTGGGATATATGCCCAGGAGTGGAATTGCTGGGTCATATGGTACTTCTATTTTTAGTTTTCTAAGCCACCTCCATAGTGGCTGCACCAGTTACATTCCCACCAATAATGTACGAGGAAAAAAAAAAAGAGAGAGAAAAATAATAATAATAATGTACCAGAGTTCTCTTTTCTCCACATTCTCACCAACATCTGTTATTTGTGTTTGTGTTTTGTTTTGTGCTTTTTGTTTTTTTTTTTCTTTGGCTGCATTGGGTCTTCGTTGCTGCACACGGGCTTTCTCTAGTTGCAGCAAGTAGGGGCTACTCTTCGTTGCAGTGCATGGGCTTCTTATTGCAGTGGCTTCTCTGTTGCAGAGCACGGGCTCTAGGCGCGTGTGCTTCAGTAGTTGTGGCACACGGGCTCAGTAGTTGTGGCTCACAGGCTCTAGAGCACAGGCTCAGTAGTTGTGGCACACAGCCTTAGTCACTCTGCGGCATGTGGGATCTTCCCGGACCAGGGCTCGAACCCGTGTCCTCTGCATTGGCAGGCGGATTCTTAACCACTGTGCCACCAGGAAAGTCCCTATTTGTGTTCTTTTTGATGATAGCCATTCTGACAGGTTTGAAATGATGTGACTGTGGTTTTGATTTGCATTTCTCTGATGATTAGCAATGCTGAGCATCTTTTCATGTGCCTATTGGCCATATCTTCTTTGGAAAAATGTCTATTCCGGTGTTCTGCCCATTTTTTAATTGGGTTGTTTTTTTGACACTGAGATCTATGAGCTGTTTAGGTATTTTGGAAATAATCCCTTATCAGTCATTTGCAAATATTTTCTCACATTCAGTAGGTTGTCTTTTCGTTTTGTCCATGGTTTCCTTTGCTGTGCAAAAGCTTTTAAGTTTAATTAGGTTCCATTTGTTTATTTTTGCTTTTGTTCCTTTTGCCTTAGGAGACTGAGCCAAAAACAATACTGCTATGATTTATGTCGAAGAGTTCTCTTCTAGGAGTTCTAAGATTTCAGGTCTTACATTTAGGTCTTTAATCCATTTTGAGTTTATTTTTGTATACGGTATGAGAAAATGTTGTAATTTCATTCTTTTACAGGTAGCTGTCCAGTTTTCTCAGCATCACTTATTGAAGAGCATTAAGTTAATACTTAAGAGCAGTGCAGATCTTTTTCTACTGTAATACTGTCACCCTAGTTTGTTTTTTATTTCATATCTACTGAATAATAGAAAAAGGAAAAAAATGGCCAGAATCCATTTCATTTTATTTTTACCTTCTTATATTTAAATAATTGAGACTTAGAGGAAAGTTGCAAGAATAGTACAAAGGACTCCCATATACCCTTTCACAGATTCAACAACTTATATTTTGTAATATTTGATTTGTTCTGTGTGTGTGTGTATGTATGTATTTTTCCAAACTGTTTGTGTTGCATGTGTCATGCCCCATATCCCTTAACATTTGTGTATTTTGTAAGAATAAGGCTATTCCCTTACATAACCATAATTCCATTATAAACTTCATTTAATACAATAGTTTGATCTGCCATGCTTATTCTAGTGTTGTCAATTGATCCAATATTGTCCTTTATATCTAGAACAGTCTGTCAGCCTTTTTTTTTTTTGCCGCACCACGCGGCCTGTGAGATCCTTGTTCCCCAACCAGGGATCGAACCCATGCCCCCTGCATTGGAAGTGTGGAGTCTTAACTACGGGACCACCAGGGAAGTCCCTCATGTTGATTTTTTTGAAGAATGCCAGCCTGTTATTTTGTAGATGTCCCCTCAATTTAGTTTGGTCTCCTATTTTCTCATGACTAGATTCAGGTCACACATTTTTAGCTAGAGTGCCATATACATGATATGTTCTTGGTATCACATCCAAAATGTATTATTTTCATTTTGATGGCTTCTAGAAAGAAAGAATGATAGCTAATACTTCTTGCAGTAAGCCCATGTGCCAGGCACTGTGGATATGCCTACACACTTAATTACTAAACAACACTGCCCACGTAGAAACAATATTGAAAATCACACAGAAAGCACGTGGCAAAATCTTGACTCTTGCCATGTTAATACCCTCCTTTATGTCTTTCCGTTGTTGTTGCTGGTAGAAATGACATCATCCCCTTGTCTTATAGAGAGCAATCCTGAATCTCCAGTGACCATTACAGAGCCCTACCGGACCCTCTCAGGGCACACAGCCAAGATTACCAGTCTGGCATGGAGCCCACATCATGACGGAAGGCTGATATCTGCTTCCTATGATGGTACAGCTCAGGTACTATTGCGTCCTTGATTCAGTGGGTTCTTCACTGGGTACTCAAACTCTTTCCTCCTTTCCCCCAGTTTTGTACAGACTCCTTCCCTCACCATTATCTTCTATAGAAAGGGACTTTTCTGAGCTCTAGAGGGCATTTTAGTTTATTAAATATATCTGGGCCCTTGGCAGGCTAAGTTTGGGGTGTATTTTACTTAGATGAAAGGGGAACTACTAATAGGAACTAGCTAAATTCCGATGTTTTTAAAGATTTCATTCTGACCTACTGTCAGTTTAATGGGCTAAAGTTGATGTGAAAAGTACTCCTCCCATTCTGTTCTATCACAGAATGTTGACTATAAGTAATGAAAAAATATTTCTAATAATAAATTGGTAACTCAGACCTCCAAGCTCTCAAAAATAAAGATGAGATGCCAAACAAGAGGTATGGGGTGAGTTTCGGATATCAGAACCAGAAGAGACCTTAGGATCTATCATCTGTGATGGATGTCTGTCTCAGTAATGAGTGGTAAATGAGCTATCTGCACAGAGCTGAGAGCCATGATGGGCTACCCTTTGTGCAGTGCAGACTGGAGTAATTCAAGAAACAGCAAGGAAATTGATCATTTTCCCACAGACAGAAGAATCACCTGTGAGAAGTTAGAACCCTAAGCATCCATCACATGTGCAGGTGTGGGCTCTGAATTAGAATTCTCTTCATGGTACCTGAATCCCCAGCCCAAAAATAACATATGATACTGGTTGAGGACAGTGAAATCCATAGGGCACCATTAAAGCTTACTCAAAATCATCCACATGGGAATGCCTCTATATCCCAGAATACATAAATCTCCCACAGGAAATAGCACTTTCTGAAACTGAACTCCTAAAAGTACAAATCACAAGAGGAAATAAGAGTACACAGATTTTTAAAATTTTTTCTAAAATGTATACCCCCCCAAAAAACAATAGAATAACGAGAAATTATTCTCTTGTGTGACTTTTGGTTTTAGGTGTGGGATACTCTCCAGGAAGAGCCTCTATGCAATTTCCGAGGACATCGAGGTCGACTGCTTTGCATCGCATGGTCTCCGTTGGATCCAGACTGCATCTACTCAGGGGCAGATGACTTCTGTGTGTACAAATGGCTCACTTCCATGCAAGAACATTCCCGACCTCCTCAAGGTCAGTCAAAACCTGGAGCCCATAAAGGCTTGCCTAATTCCCTTTCTCCTTTCCTCAGTAAGTGAGTTGACTGGAGTCAAGCAAGGAAGACATTCGTGCAGGGCGGCAGCAACAGGATGGTAGGGTTGGAAGCCCAAGCAAGGATAGCAGCCATGAGGGGCCTGAGGACAACACCCAAATAGTAACAAGTATACCTAGCACCCGGATCTTGTTTTCTAAATATCATCATTCTCCATTAAAAGGGACCGACCAGGGCTTCTGGAGAAATGGCTAATTCCAGGTTAGGACAGGAAAAATACAAGATGAGCCTGCAACATCATATGCCACAAAGGAAGGAAGTGCTCAAAGAATAGAGAGCATCAAAAGGACAAAGAAGCCAGCTTGAAGGGGCTGGCTACCCAAATCTGGGACAATCTGAACTTGAAATAATTAACAGAATTCCATTTCTGGCTATAAAAGAATAACTGGTACCAGATTTGCCCACTCACCAGAAATAGCTAGAAAACTAGACAGAGTATATAAACAACTAGAAATATACCCGAAGAAATGAAATGATACATCCATATAAAGACCTATAAAAGAATGCTTATAGCTTTATCTATAATTGCCACAAACCGGAAACAACAACCCAAATGTACATCAGCTGGTGAATAAACTATGGTATATCCTGTAGTGGAATTCTACTCTGCAATAAAAAGTAACTACTTTTAAACACAACAAAATGGATGAGTCTCAAAAAGGATTATGCCTAGCAAAAGAAGCCGGGCACAAAGACTAAATACTGTATAGCTAATACAGAGTATGAAATGTAGTTATAGGGCCTCCCTGGCGGCGCAGTGGTTAAGAATCCACCTGCCAATGCAGGGGCCACGGGTTCGAGCCCTGGTCCAGGAAGATCCCACATGCCGCGGAGCAACTAAGCCCATATGCCACAACTACTGAGCCTGTGCTCTAGAGCCTGCGAGCCACAACTTCTGAGCCCACATGCCACAACTACTGAACTCCATGCACCTAGAGCCCGTGCTCCGCAACAAGAGAAGCCACTGCAATGAAGAGCCCGTGCACCGCAACAAAGAGTAGCCCCTGCTCACCGCAACTAGAGAAAGCCCGTGCACAGCAACAAAGATCCAATGCAGCCAAAAATAAATAAATAAAATAAATTAAAAAAAAAAAAGAAATGTAGTTATAAATCATAAGAATTTGTAAAACAGACAAAAACTAAACTACAGTGACAGCAAATCAGTGATTGCCTGGGGCAATGAAATGCATAACCTAAATCTAATCGTGAAAAACATAAGGCAGACCCAATTTGAAGGAAATCTGACAAAATAACTATCCTGTAATCTTCGTGAGTTTCCAGTCATGAAAGTCAAAATAAAATCTGAGCCTGTTCAGGCTGAAAGAAAGTACAGACATAACAAGCCAGTGCAACATGTAGTCCTGGATTGATTCTTTTTGCTATAAAGGACATTCTTGGTACAACTGGCAGAACTTAAGTGAGGTGGGAGTAGACAGGAGTAATGTATCATCGTTAATTTCCTGATTTTAATGGTTGTGCTCTGATGATGTAGGAGAATATCCTTGTTTGTAGGATATACACTCAAGTATTCAGGGGTAAATAGGGCATTGTGTTTATGATTTAATGAAATCCCAAAAGGGTTTGGTTTGGTTAACATTTTGATAATATAACTAAGAATTCATTGGGAAGGAAGGGAAAGGGCAAGAATGTTATCAAAAACAAGAGTAATAAGGTTTTGGAGATTATCTCCTAGAGTGCTTTTAACCAAGAATATATACTTTAATCTATCCTTTTCTGAACTGTGATTTCTATAGGCAAGAAAAATATTGAATTAGAGAAAAAAAGGCTCTCTCAACCTAAGCCAAAGCCCAAAAAGAAGAAAAAGCCCATCTTGAGAGTGCCTGTAAAGCAGGAATTGTGTGACGGGAATGAAGAAGAGAGTGTTAAGGAGAGCTCGGGCCCTGTTGAGAATGGAGTGTCAGACCAGGAGACTGAGGAGGAAGCCCGGGAGCCAGAGCTACCCTGTGGTGTCACCTCGGCAGGTATGTGGCCAAATCCTGTGTTTCACTAACTCTCTAGGACTTAGTAGTCATGAACAGGAAACTAAGCCAGGTCTACCTTTGAAGTATTAAGGGGATCTAATGGGTGACTGGGATGGAAATAGTGAAGTTCTATAGAGAAAACTTCTTATCAACTTGAGCAGGGTAAGACTGTGGGACAAAGTGAAACTAGGGCAATGTATACATAGAAACTTACATGGGGAAAGTTTTAACAATATGATGTCATCAGCCATGTTTACTGAAAGAAACCATTGTCCCTTACAAATATCTGACCTAGAAACTCACCACTCTGGGAACTTGCAGGCAAACAATATAAATAGGACTGACTCATGTTTAACTCTACAGCAGAATATTTTGATGTGACAGAATTTTAAATGGCCAAAATATATGGTACAGAGTCCTCCCTGACCCTCTCCATCCCAAGGGATGGCCACTGGGACCCACGGTTTGGGTAAATAACGATCTAAAAAGTTTAATGGATTTATTTTTTAGATTCATCAGAATACTTCTTTATCATAAAATGTTCTTTTACCCCTGTAGATCAACAACTTAGTTTGGGTTTTTTGTTTTTTGTGGGGTTTTTTGAGTTCATGGTGTGTACACTCGGGATTGTGACTCTGTATCCCATACACTTTAAATTTCTATTGGTAAAGTTGTTCCTTGTTTGTGGAATTAAATATGCAATTAGTACTTTGTCACCCAAGCCAAGTTTGGGAACTCCTAGACCTATGTTATAAAGCTGTGGAGGCTAGAACGTTTATAACTTTTCCTTAGATCAATTAGTCAAGAGTTCTAAGCAATAAACCTACAGATTCTTGGAAGGCAGTTTGTGAGATGGGGAAAGGGAGACTACCCATGCTTCCTATCTGAAATATTTCATCTTATATTTGGGGTAATAGATAAAATCACACCATTAAGACTGGTATACTCTGAATTTTTAAAAAGAACTAGATTCTACATTGTTCTTATCCACATTTTTTTTCTTTTTCCCCATGATGTAGTCTCTAAAGAACCAGTTATCTGCACTCCAGCATCCTTAGGCTTTGAAAAGTCAAAAGTCACCATTAATAACAAAGTCACTTTACTGAAAAAGGAGGCACCTAAAGAAAAGTCAGGTTGGTATTTAATAATTAAAATATTTGGGGGGGACTTCCCTAGTGGTGCAGTGGTTAAGAATCCGCCTGCCAATGCAGGGGACACGGGTTCAATCCCTGGTCCAGGAAGATCCCATATGCTGTGGAGCAACTAAGTCCGTGCACCACAACTACTGAGCCTGCACTCTAGAGCCCACGAGCCACAACTAGTGAGCCTGCATGCTGTAACTACTGAAGCCTGCGCTCCTAGAGCTCATGCTCTGCAACAAGAGAAGCTGCCGCAATGAGAAGCCCACACACTACAACAAAGAGTAGCCCCCTCTCACCACAACTAGAGAAAGCCTGTGTGCAGCAATGAAGACCCAACGCAGCCAAAAATTTTTTAACAAAAGAATAAAAAATTTATTTATTTGGCTATTACAATAAATAAAATATTTTGTTAAAGTATCCTCAAAAATTGCATGCAACTGAAAACTCAAAAGTTTTCAGTTTTTCGTTTTGTTTTAGATTTTAAATATTTGTAAGTGTTTTGATTGTTTCGATTTGGGGTCATTTTTTTAGTACTTGAGGAACTGTCATTTTGCAGTTGTTGATGTTGCTTCACAAGTTTTCACAGGGACACGTTTGTGTGTGTTGTGAACATTGCCCCCAGCTAATTTAATTTGAAAGCTTCCTTATAAGAGTGGGAACTTTCTCTGCCCAGCAGTATCCCTCCAGTAGGTTACATATTCAATGGGCATGCATTCAGTTTTGTGTTTTTGATCAACTCTTCTTCAGACAGTCTGTACTTTTATTACATTTCAGAAGCCTTAATCAAGAAGCGAAAAGCTCGTTCCATGCTTCCACTGAGTACAAGTCTGGACCACAGATCCAAAGAGGAGCTTCATCAGGACTGTTTGGTATTAGCCACTGCAAAACACTCCAGAGGTACAGAAATACACTTCCTTGGCCCATCCGTAGTCTTCTGGGAAGTGACACATAAGAAGTGCTTGTTTATATGTTATATGAATGAGCCAACAAATGTCCAAAATTGTTGTATTTCTGCATCATCCCTCCCCCACACCCTGCTGCCAGGTTCTGTCCACACTCTGACCGCTGTCAGCACTCTCCAGTGCCTTGGAGACATAATGCTCTGCTTTTCTATTATAAATCAAGTTGTTGCCAGCCATATGGGTGCTGGAATTGGTATGATGGCTTAAATATCTCAGCGTGAATCAGTTCCATCAACTGTTTTTCCCCAGTAAACAGCACGTACATGTAGAAAAAAAAAATCATTTGCTCATTGGAAATAACCCTTAATACGGCAGTTCCTTTAAAAATTTTTGATGGAAGTTTTTGTTTATAGAAGGTGTTTTGGTCTCAGTTTTTCAAAGCCCTCACCTAATGTGTGTTATTTTAACATCTGAGCAACTTTTTTCTTTTTAATTTTGAATTTTATGTGTTGAAAAGGGTTGCACATGATAAAATGAAATTCAAACAGTATGAAACCTGAGCCTAACAAACCTGACAAACCTAACAAACCTAACAAAGTATTTTCATATTTTGCCAACTTTGTAACCAGCAGGGTCTCTGTTAGGGTAAACAAGGGCACAGGACGCTTTTTCTCAGCATCTGAAGTGGGTGTTACATACATTTGGAAGTAACTGGACAGAAAATAGTAACCTATTAAATGACTTCATCTGAATTTTTGTCTTTTTGAATTAGCAGAGCCAAAGGAGGATGTGTCTGCTGATCTTGAGGAAAGCCTTCACCTGGGGCTTTTCACAGACAGGGCTGCCCTGTACAGAATGATTGAGGTTGAAGGTGAGACTAGTCCAATCAACACAATCCTGTCCATCTTTACGCTTCCCTAGCGCTTTATACATACCTCTTTTATGGCTGCCATCCTGTGGTGTGGTAATGGTTAGTTTTACATGTCAGCTACCTAGGTTTTGAGTTCCCTTATTTACATGTTCATAAACACCCCTCACTCGCATCTGTCACAGGACCCTAAACATACAGTGTTCATTCTGAGTGTTTGAGTGCAAGTGAAAGTGGGTGGGTGGGTGGACAAGTGACTGAGTGGGCTTCAGTCCCCATTATGAACACTCTGGGAAGTGACTTACCCATCAGCCAGTGACTACATATTCTAGGAATTTATTCCTGTCGTTCATCCTGCCTTTCTTTTTCTAGAAGACAGTGCAGACAGATGTTTCTGAAACATCTTCCAAATATTTCTCCTCCAAACAGGAAAAGGTCACTTGGAAAATGGCCACCCTGAATTATTTCACCAGCTCATGCTTTGGAAAGGAGATCTAAAAGGTGTTCTGCAGACTGCAGCAGAAAGAGGGGAGCTGACAGACAATCTTGTGGCTATGGCACCAGTCGGTATGTTCTTTTCAACAAAAGCCCTAGCATCTCTAGGATACATCCACTAAAGATAGACTTGTCTTGAAGGACAATTTGCCCATGTCTAATAATTAAATTTAAAATCCACATCCCTTTGACCCAGCAGTTCTAACTGTAGGAATTTAACTGCACCTACACATGCAAAATGGCAGCTATATATGGACTATGACTGCAGTGGTGTTTGTAATAGCAAAAGATCGCAAGAACCTCTATGTCCATCAGTATAAGACTGGTTAAATCTTGTATATCTATACAGTAGAAACTCCTATAGATACCCAAAAAACGAGGCAGCTCTGTGCATTCTGATACAGAGCGGAGCTCCAAAATTTAGTAAGTGAAAAGAATCAAGGTATAGATGCACAACAGAATATTTAATACTCTGTCCTTGATACTTATACATGTGTGGTTATATATTCATAGATTATTGCCAAAGGTTTCAAAAGAAACTAATAATAACGGTTGTCTCCAGGGAAAGGAATTTGGACAAGTTTGGGTAGTAGGATGCCAGGATAACAAGGAAATTTTTTATGCCATGCCTCATTTTTTAGCTTTTAATTGAAGTATGCCAGAGAGAGAGATGGAAGTACACAGGTCATGAGTGTACTTGAATTTCACTAACTGAATACACCCTTGTAACTAGCACCCATAAAAAGAAACATAACATTGCCAGCACCCTAGAAGCTTCTCTCATGCTCCCTTTCAGTCAGTCTACATGCACCCCAACAAGGGTAAGCACTGTCTGACTTCCATACTCATGTACATTTGAATTTTGTACTGTTTTTTATGTATTACATAATCAGAGAAACAATTTACATTTCAGAATGTAGGGACGGGGAGAGGTAGATGAAACATGACCAGATGAAACAGCAACTGAATTACTATCTAAATGTTCTGCTTAATGCAGTGACTAACAAGCATTTTCAACCCAAATGTACGTGCTTTTTTTCCTTAAATCTGCTGGTTTTTGTTTGTTTGTTTGTTTGAAGCCGGTTACCACGTGTGGGTATGGGCCGTCGAAGCTTTTGCCAAACAACTGTGTTTTCAGGACCAGTATGTCAAGGCTGCCTCTCACCTACTTTCTATCCACAAAGTGTATGAAGCTGTGGAGCTGCTCAAGTCAAACCATTTCTACAGGTCTGTATGACCCAACAGTTGAACCAGCAGTTGGATGTAATGTGAAATTAATCTACATAACAGTTCTGTTTCATTATAACCACCATAAAACCTTTATTGTAATTAAACATCTCAAATGTACACAAATGTATGTTCGCTAGCTTAAACATCAGTGCACCCACCACCTATACTTAACAAATGTTAACTTTCAGCAATATTTGCTACTGATATTTTTTTTAATTTCTTTATTGTTAATACAAATAAGGAAAAGAGCATGACACAAATGAACAGCTTAATGAACTACTAAGAGAGGAACTTTTTTAAGCCCCACCTGTGAAGTGAGAAGTATAACATTCCAGACTTAGTTGAATTGCCTTTCCCCGATTCTGTCCTCATCCCTTCTCTAGCAGTAACCACTCTTCTGAGACTGGTATGAATCCTTTCTGTTCAAGTTATTATTCTTCCACTATAGTACATATTTAACTACAGAAAACAAAAGCAACAAAATATTTCTTGTAGACAGCATACAGTTGGGTCTTGTTTTTTATCCAGTCTGATAGTCTCTGCCTTTTAATTGGAGTGTTTTAATGTAAATATTAGTGCGACTGATTTAAATCTACCATGTTGCTATTTCATTTCTTCTTTTCCTGCTTTCTTTCAGATTAGTTAAATATTTTTTTATCTCCAATACTGGCATGTCAGCTATAATCCTTTATTTTTTTTAATGGTTACTTTAGGGTTTATGATGAACATTTTTAACTTATCAGTTTACCTTCAGATAATATTGTACCACTTCTTGCATACATCATACTTCTTTCTTTCTTCCTGTCCCTTCCACTATTGCTGTCTTATATTTCACTATATACATGTTATAACCCCACATTACAATATTAGAATTCTTGCTTTAAACAATTACCTTTCTTTAAGTTTTTAAACATTTTCTTATATTTGCCCGTATATTTATTTCCAGCACTTTCCATTCTCTTATGTAGATCCAAGTTTCCAATTGCTGTCAATTCCTTCTTTCCCGTGAAGAACTTCAACATTTTTTTTTGTAGTGTGGTCCCACTGGTGACATATTCCATCAACTTTTGTTTGTCTATAAAAGTCTTTAATTTTGCCTCTATTTTAAAGGATCTTTCAGTGGGTGCAGACTTCTAGATTGGAAGGTTCTGTCATTTTGTGCTTCATAGATATCATTCCATTTTTTTCTTGGCTTGCATTGTTGACTTGACTATTGCATTTATTCTTATCTTTGTTACACAGGAACTATGTCTTTTTTCTCTGACTGTTTTTAGGACTTTCTCCACCACTGATTTTCAGCCGTTTCATATGATGGCTTTGGTGAGACTTTCTTTTAATCCTATTTTGGTGTGTTGTCTTCCTTTAGAGAATGCCGGACTCTGTTTTGGCAAGCCGTAAAGTTACCTGCAGATCAACTTGATCTTTTCCTGCCTGTTTTAAGGTTTCTTAGGGCAAGTTCAGAGAAATCCATACTCTAGAATTAGTTTGCCCTCCTGCCTTCTGGTGTCTTTACCGAATGCCTTGTGTAAGTCAACAAATCAGAACTCAAATGTCTGGGTGGTCAAAACTTTTATGTCTCCACAACCTGAGTGAGCCCTGGGAATTATTCAGCTTATCGTTCCCTGATTATTCTTTGTACAGCCTTAAGGACTTTCCTACATATGCAGAGCTTTGTGTTTAAACCAGAGACTCAACAGGATCCCTAAGCACTGTTGCAGAGCTCTTTCTCTGGACAGCTTCTTCCTTCCTACTGTCCTGCCCCACAAATTCCAATTGCTTCGTCTCCCCTCAGCCCTGACTGCTAAAGCTCTGCTGGGATTCCTTCTGGGAAAATGGTTTTAGGCAGAAAGCCAGGGCCACGATTGGGCTCACATTTGTTTCGTTCTCTCCGGGGTGACAGTCGTGTGCTGCCTGGTGTCCAGTGGCTGCAAACAGTTGCTTCATACCTATTTTCTCCAGTGTTTTAATTTTGCAACAGGAGGATACGTCTGGTCCTAGTTGTCACTCCATCATGGCTGGAAGTAGAGGTCTCAAATTATGTACTTCTTAAATATTGCTGTGTCTAAATCACCTTAGTCTAAAACACTTCTATTCCAGCTACAACTTTATGTTGGCTGCAACTCAGAAGTTGTATGTCATTTGGAAAATAGTAGTTCAGTCAGTTAACACAGATCCTCCAAATGTTAACATATCTCACTATAAAATATCAAAAAAAATCACATTGCTTAACTTCATCAGAAAAGTCTTTAACTTTGGGGAAGCCATCAAGCTCACAGTGGCAGGCACAAGTTTCCTAAAACTCTAATTTTCACCTGAAAGCTCAAATTTTATCATTGGCAACAGTACTGTTGGTCGTTTTCCATGAAATGACAGGCTTGCTTTGTTCATTTTTGAGAAAACATCTGCCAAATACTCAACACTGAATAACTATAGTTTGTTTGTTTGTCATTCTTTCAAGAAGTAATGAGATTCCATCTAAAAAAAAGCAACTAGTTCAGCTTGCAATTCGTTCATACAGGTTTTTCATAGAACCATTGTACTTTGGAATGCAGCAAAGAATACAAAATGTTCTTCCCATTTTGTCACATAGAATATTAACAGGATGTGCAGGATTTACTGAAATTAATCATTTCTGCTTTTCAAGGAAATTTACCTTTTTTTTTTTTAACGACAAGGGCCACTAACTGGATTCCTGCTCCAGATGCCAGCAGTTTACCCACCATTGCTTTCGCATAATCAGTACAAATGTCAACACACTGACAAAAGGCAAATAACCTCTTGACATTATTGTGAAAATAGTCTTGACCTCATGAACCCCCTGAAAGAGCCTTTGGAACTCCGGGAATCCACAAACCACACTTTAAGAGCTGCTGACATAGGTGAAGAATTGAGCATAGCACGCAGTTCTAACTTGCCCTGTAATGCAGGGATACAGTTTTTTTATGGGAAGTTGCAACAAGACAGACAACACAAAGGGAACGGCTTATCCTACCTTGCAGCCCCTCCTAGGGCCTCTTTCAGATTGGCTAATTACCTATTCTTGCCTCTAGGGAGGCTATTGCAATTGCCAAGGCCCGGCTGCGCCCAGAGGACCCGATCCTGAAAGACCTGTACCTCAGCTGGGGAGCCATCCTAGAAAAAGACGGCCATTATGCCTTAGCAGCCAAATGGTAAGTCTGAGGGAAACAGGAGTGCACCCAAACAAAGAAGAGCTTTGAAAGAGCTGGACAAGGGTGGAAGAAAGAAGTTTAGAGGTGGGGGTGAAATAACTAGCAAATTAAAAAGCGTATATGTATTAAAGCAGCTTCATAAGATTCATCAGGATCTACCTACTTGGTATTTATGTAAGTCACCCTAACTTCAAGAAATCCAAGCCGTGGACTTGGAAATCACTCCTTTCTTTAGGGATGCCTTGTATCATTAAATATGGGAAATGGGAGGGAATGCCTCCTTTGCTTGGGTTCAACTCAGCAACTGCTGAAGTTCCTTTATTTCCTTAACCTGTATAATGCTGCCTCTTCAGCTTCTGCTGCACTGGCCTCAGCCTTCACAGGGACAGCCACAGGTAATGACACACCTGGGACCACAGGAAGGCACGCAAGGCAAAGTGGACAGAAAGAAATGATTCAACCCTCTGGGGAGCAGGTGTAGGCGATCTGTTTATGACACTCTGCTTGAGTTTTCTTTTGTATTTTAGCTATTTAGGAGCCACTTCAGCTTATGATGCAGCCAAAGTTTTGGCCAAAAAGGGGGATGTGGCATCACTTAGAACGGCTGCAGAGTTGGCTTCCATCGTAGGAGAGAATGAGTTGTCTGCTACCCTGGCTCTCAGATGTGCCCAAGAACTGCTTCTGGCCAGGAACTGGGTGGGAGCCCAGGAAGCCCTGCAGCTCCACGAAAGTCTAAAGGTCAGTCTGTTACTGCCTCTCATGCTTTTAAGAGGGATGAGCCCCAAACCCTTTTCTAGTCAAATTCCAAGTGAATTACCCAGTTGCACAAGCTGTACCGATTTGGTAAGTATCCTTAGAAGTGTCCAGCAAGCCCTGGCCATACTATCCCATTTAAGTACTGTGGCTTGTCAGTTGCCCCACTCAGAGTAAAAGACAATGTGGTTACTGACAGTAATTCCCACTGCTTAGCAGTCGAATAGCCTTCAGTCAGTTCAGCCCGTGTTTCTTCATTGATGTCATCAGCACAAAAATGAAGAGGAAGAGGGTCTGCTTTGAAGAAAATGGATTGGCTTTAACAGAAATCATGTTGCTCTACCTGTAGCAGCCCTCTTCAGCTATTAGCTGTAATTCTGCCTATATGAAACAGAGACCTTCCCAAGCTTAAGTGAGAAAATATTATAGGGATATACAAGGAATCTCATGGCAACTGAAAACCCAGCAGAAGTAAGGATTTTTTTTTAGACCTTTTCTCTGTGCTCTCTTCTCTTCCAGCTGATTCCCTCTGTTAAACCTACTTGGATACAGCCCCTAACCACTCCCCCAGCTCTCAGATCTACACAGCTTGTCTGCTCCAGCACCTTCTGCCTATGATGCTTTAACTTCTGTACGCTTTAATCTGAAGTTTGGGCAGAGAAAAGAACTAGATGAGTCCAGCCCATCTTTTCTCAAACTGGGCCACAAGTCTTAAGTGGCTGGCCTGCATGTGCCTTAAATTTCAGTGAGTAGGGCTATAGCTGGGGTGTCATATTATAAATATGGTTGCTAAAAAAAAAAAGTAATAAATATGGTTGCTTGAGCCCCAAGAGCTGTGGGTAGGAATCCCCCAAAAGGCATTTGGAAAAACTGTCTGTTAGATCACCTCTTTTTCCCTCCCACAAGACTCACTGGGCTGGCAGCACAGAGGGGAAGGCTGCTGCAAATGCGAAGGGGGAGAATCTGAGAGACTGGGGAGAGCTCTAGATAATGGAGCACTTCCCTGCATAACAGCTCCTCTCCTTTGTTATTGGGTTCCAGGGTCAAAGATTGGTGTTTTGCCTTCTTGAGCTACTGTCCAAGCACCTGGAGGAAAAGCAGCTTTCAGAGGGCAAAAGCTCCTCCTCTTCTTACAATGCGTGGCCCGCAGGCAGCGAGAGGCCCTTTGTGGAGAGGGTGACTGCAGTATGGAAAAGCGCCTTCAGCCTCGACTCCCCAGAGCAGTCCCAGGCAGCATTTCAACAGCTGCAAGATATCAAGTACCCATCTGCTACAAGTAACACTCCCTCCAAGCAGGTACCCCTTCTGCATGAGCTTTTGATATTAATCAGTAGTCTAAGACTTCTCTAATCCATGTCTAGTATAATAAGAAAACATGTAGAATGCCAGTTTGTATTTCAGAAAAGATTAAGCCAGGCCCAGGAAACCTGGAAAGATCCCTTCAGATGAATTAGAGCCCTTTATCTTTAAAGTTAGTCTTCGATCTGAATTCCCTTCTAAAATAAAAAGAAAAAAGTCTAAAAACAAAGAAAAGCACAGAAACTAATATAATAATAGGTACCCATCAATTAGAATTAATAAACAGATGTTCACATTTTGTCATTTTTGCTTCATGGAGTCTTTTGGTTTTGTTTTGTATATTCCTTTGCTTTTGGTAGAAGAATCAAGTTGAAGTCCCTCATGTTTCCTTCCCCAGTACCATTTCCCTGCCCTAGCTCACAAAAATTTCAGCCCCTGCATCAGACCACATGTGTTATTTTGTGGCTTCCTTATGTGATCATTGTTTATAAAATCTTAAACATACCTGTTCACGATGACACCCAGCAACCCCATTGCTTAGATATTTCACTAAAAGAAGTGAACCCAGGTGTCTACACAGTCTTGTACAGAAATGTTCATAGAAGCTTAGTTCATAATAGCCAAATAGAAACAACACAAATGTCCATCAGCTGGTGAATGGGTATACAAACTGCAGTATATCCATATAGTGGAAAACTATACTATGCAACAATAAAAAGGAACAAATTACTAATGCAAAAAGAGTATCAGTGAATCTTGAAAGCATTATGGTAAGTCAAAGAATCAAGTCACAAAAAACTACATACTCTACTGTTCCATTCATATGAATTACAGAAAAGCCAAAATTATACTGGCAAAAACTAGATCACTGGTTGCCAAGGGATGGGGAGAGGGGAGGTGAATGCAAAGGGGCACAAAGGAGTATCTTACAATGAAAATGTTCTATGTCTTGATTTTGGTGGTAGTTATACCATGTGTATGTGTGTGTATATATATACATGTATACATATATATATATACACACACACACATATATATATTTGTCAAAACTCATCATATTGCACACTTAAAATTGATAAATCTTAATTACACTCCAGATTTTTTTAAATTACAGCTTTTAGTTCAAGAAACTCACTTTTTGTTTAATTTTTTTAATTTTAATTTTTTGTTTTAATTTGCATTTAGCAAATGTCAAGGCATTTTCTTAGCATGAACAGACTTTAACACCAGACAGTGTATGTTGCTGTACAACTAAATATGAAAGTTTCCAGTAAGGAAGCAAAAATGGGTGGTGGAGATAGGGAGGACCTTTCTTAATTGTGGACTGTGTGTACTTCCCAAATGCAGTTAATAGGAACATTTTTGGTGTCATTCCCAGTGCCTGATGTGCGAGGATGTTTAACTGAGTCTCTGGCTCCTCTCTCCAGCTCCTGCTTCACATTTGCCATGACCTGACCTTGGCAGTGCTAAGCCAGCAGGTGGCCTCCTGGGACGCAGCTGTGGAAGGACTGCTTCGGGCTGTGATCCGGAGCTACAACTCAGGAAACTTCACCATCATGCAGGAAGTGCACTCAGCCTTTCTTCCAGAGGGTAAAAGACCCCCAGCTCTGCTGGAGCACACCCACTAAAGGATGATATAACCACCGCCAGTGTTGTGGCACCAGGAGTACATAGGTTATTGAAAGACAGACATGGGCCAGTGTGTCATATAGTAGGAAGTTTGAATTCTCTTACCCAACCTCCTTAAGAGGTAGCCAGAATGACTAAGCTGTTTTCCTTTACCTGGTCCTACCTACCTACCTCACTGCCTCCTATATACTTTCCTACACACAGCTCTAGAGAAATAGCAATGTGCTCACAAGTTATTAAGAATGGAGAAGACATTCCTTGAGCTGCACAATTAGTCACTAACCTAAAACACTGTGGTTTTTCAGAGACACAGTGGGATCTTACCCCCAGAGCCTTCAGTGGGACAGATGAAATACTTTTTCTATCATGCTTTAAATGGCCTGTAGCAATGAGGACACTGCCTTAGGCCAAGAAATGTTTAGCTGTGGTTGGCTTCTGGTGGAAAGCATGTGGTCCCATGGATCACTGCTGTTCTGTTTCTTGGGATCTGATATGGCTCTGGGGTGATAGGAAACAACATGTGGGGAGGAAGCCAGATTTCTGACAGATAAAGAAATGAACAACCCTAAATCCTCTTCTTCTCTCCTAGGCTGTGACCACCTAAGAGACAAACTGGGTGACCATCAGTCCCCCACCACACCAGCTTTCAAAAGTTTGGAGGCCTTTTTTATTTATGGACGTCTGTATGAATTCTGGTGGTCTCTCTCCGGGCCTTGCCCCGAATCCAGCGTCTGGGTAAGGGCTGCTCACAGAAGGACAACCTCTGTTGAGCAGAGCCAACAGCTTGACAATGTCAGCCTTGAAGAAACTGACCCCAAAGCTTCCCAGCCAGAGCCAAGCAGGACTCTAGAACTAGACGTGAGACTCACAGAAGAAGGTGAGCAAATGCTGAACGCTTGTAAGGAGCTCTTTTCAGAAGAGCACGCTGGTCTCCAAAATGCACAGAGAACCATTGCTGAAGTCCAAGAGACCTTGGCAGAAATGATCCGCCTACACCAGAAGAGTCAACTTTGTAAATCCACAGCAAATGGCCCTGATAAGAATGAACCTGAACAGGAAGCAGAACAGTCCCTCTCTAGTCCCCAGAACCAGTGGTAAGTACTGATTCAATACAACATGGAACTAAAATACCCTGCTGGATTCTCACATAGTACTTGATGAGATTGATCAGGTCACTTGGAAGCACCACAGTGCAGTCATTAAGGCACAGGGTTTGAAGTCAGATGTGGGGTTCCAATCCTGGCCCTGTTCAGTGACCTCAGGCAGGAGTCTTTAATGTCTCTGAGCTTTAGTTCCCTCATCCATAAATGGAGTACCAACTCCATCCTTGCTTGTTTTGAGAATTAAACAGAATCACAAATATTGTTAATAACAACAGTACAATAAAACCCTACTTTTTGTGCAATAGATTCCTAAATCATCAATCATGTAAAATAGGGAGTCGCATTATTGCATCATTAATGAAAACCATTGATTTTCTTTTTTTTTTTTTCTTTTTTTTTCACCGTGCCATGCAACTTATGGGATCTCAGTTCCCCAACCAGGGATTGAACCTGCACCCTCGGCAGTGAAAGCAGTATCCCAAAAAATACACAAAAAGGGTAGTGTACAGAATTACACACTAAACTGTAAAAAATCCCAAATGATCAGATTGCTGCAGCATCCTAATCATTTCCATTGAAAATAAGGGCCAGGTAGATATAGATGATTATTAATCACTTCAGAGCCCTTTTGCATTATCACACGGCACTTGGCTATGGGCATTTGCAGTGATTAACGGTTACTGATGAGTTGTTATGCCGAGTGCCTTTTACCTTGATTATGTCCCCCCGCAGCACAGGGCCTAAAATATAGTAGCTAGCACAGTCAATAAACTTATAGCTATTATTACTAAACTTTTAAAAATTAAAGTTACATTTGTTGCTCTAAAAATACTACAAGTGAAATTCTGAGTCAGAGTTTTGAGTTACTTCTCTAGTGAGCTACCACACTCTAGGCAGCGCTTTATGTTCGGTTTTAGTAACAAGAAAAACACAAAAAAGTTCTCTAACCCAGCGGCTCTTACCCTTTGGATCAGAGGGCCCCTTTGAGAAGCTTAAGACACTCTTCCCAGAAAAATGTGCATCCATACACCCTGAGGGTAGGAACCCAGGCTCTGTCTAACCCATTCCCCAGAGAAGTCCAAGCCCTTTGCATTTGGCTGCGGATTGAATCCCCTAAAGGTCCTTAGTTTTCATTGGAGCTGTGTCTAAGAAGTGGGGATTTGGAAAGTGGTGAGGAACAATACTGCATTTTGAAAATTTTATATCACATCACGTTAAATTCCCTTCTCTTAGCCTTTGTATTTAAAGATAAGAGATAAAGACCCAGGTGACAAAGTAATTTTATTTACAGGACAATAGATTTAAAAGTTAGGGGCAAGACGTATAACTTGTACTTTTTTTATTATTATTATCACTAGTAAAGAAGAAAAAAATGAACCAGTTTCTTTGCCTGAATTAACCAAAAGGATTACAGAGGCCAATGAGAGAATAGCTAAGTTTCCTGAGAGTATTAAGGTAAGATTTATATAGCAGTTCATTTGGTAAAACATTACTTTTTATATTACCAATTGACTACACCAAATTCTTTAATGTCATCTGAAATCTGTACACATTTGTATGTGCTTAAAAATTGAAGATCCAGTTGCCTTCGGTGAGCTAAAATGTTTTGTGAGAGTAGAATTATTGACACCACAAGCAATTTTATACCTTAGCCTTCAGAGAAATGTAACAAATTTTCTAATGATGAGGTAAAGTAAAATTACAGTTGGTACCATGTATTTGATCGCTTACAAATGGATAGGTATATTTGGATGTGGCCCTAGTAGTAACAGAAGCATCATGTTTCAAATTCATTTGAGTAGGGCTCTAGAAAAAGATTGTATCATTTGAGAGGGACATCTCAGTTTTGAGTATCATCTCTCCTTAGAGCAACTGATGAAGTCTTAGGAGAGAAATGGCTCAACCGTGCCAGAGAAGTGTCACGAGATAAGACTTGAGACACTCATGCCTCTGTGCAGGTGTCTGTGACTTTGTTTTTGCAAATGCTTCCTTATTTATCCCTGTGTCATCTTTCAGACCTGGCCCTTCCCAGACGTGCTGGAGTGCTGCCTCATCCTGCTTCACATCGGGTCCCAGTATTCTGGCTTCGTGACCCAGGAAATGCAGCAACAGGCTCAAGAGCTCCTTCAGAAATACGGCAGCACTAACGTTTACAAACGACACTACCAGACCCTCTGCACGTGAACTTTCAAGGACCTCTAAGAAACAGTGCCAAATTCAAAACATCCAACACCTTTCACCTCTGCATTTACACCTCGCCAGACATTCACTTTGATCCCTGTATGTTTCTGCAGTGATCCAGATAATACAAATGAGAGTCAAGTTTTAATCAACTCTACACTTAAACACAAATCTGACTTTGGACTCAATTGTGGTTTCCTACTGGAAGAAAGACCATGAAAAGCCAGCAGTGGTTACTCAGAACTAACACCTGCAAAGTGATTGTTGATAATCTCTAAAGCCTTATGCAGGTTTCGTCCAAAGAGGAGAAACTATTTTAATCACCCAAAGTGTTACATTCTTAAACACAAGCTACCTTTATAAATGCTTTGCCTGATCATAAACATGTACACTCTTGTTTGAGGGTAGAGATTATGTCTTCCCTTTACTATTTTACCCCTAGCACTCAAGAGTGTCTAGTATCTAATGGGTACATAATGGAAACTTTCAACTGAATAAGTTGGGAAACAGAAAGAATGCTCATCAATAGCTTAGACTTAAAGAACTCTAAACTGAGGTCACTGATACCAGCACTGGCTGACAACTAAGGCTTGTGATTGGTAGTTGACCTTACTGCGTTAGCAGAACACAGGAATTCAAGAACATCTGGCAGTACAATAGCACCCCCCGTCAGCCACGATTTCACTTTCCACAGTTTCAGTTACCCCCCAGTCAATAGCAGTCCAAAAATATTAAATGGGAAATTCCAGAAATAGACAACTTATCAGTTTTAAACTGTGGCCATTCTGAGTAGCATGATGAAATCTCACGGCAGTCCCACTCCGTCCTACCCAGCACATGACTCATCCCTTTGTCCAGCATACCCATGCTGTATATACTACCTGCCCATTAGTATAGGAAAACCACAAAGCATACATTATAGGGCTCAGTACTACCCATGGTTTCAGGCCTCTACTGTGGGTCTTGAAACATAACCCCCGCAGATAAGGGGAGACTACTGTATATGGAGGGGCTGAATTACACCCATAGTTAGTATTCTCTTGGTTACTCTTCAGGACCATCCCTTTCTGAGGATGACCACTAACACAGCCCTACATACACTCATATATATACACAAGGCAAAGTTCTTTACAGTTCCACTACACTTGCGCCCCTTTCTTTAGCACCACTTTAATAAGCTGTTTCTTATCTCTCCCATGCAATGAGCACACCCCTACTCAACACTTAGTTCCTCAACCCTTCATCTCAACATTTCTCCTGACATGTCAGTAAGCCTGTTGTCAACTGTGGCAAAAATAAACACCTATTTTAAATCCAAATTTGTTAAGGATATATGTGTAGGGCTCACAGTCACCAGCATGCTAAAGCACCTTGGTTGAGAACCACTGACCTATGCTGCTCTACCACAAATCTTACGATAAATATATCTCTTCCAGTATGTGAACATCCCAGTCAAAATCCTAGATCTCCTCCTGTACCTGACTTCTTACAACCCCACATTTTTGGGCCAATAGACAGGATTGGAAACAAAGTCCTGAACCAAGTTTAGGATATCAGACGTTCAATTTATCCAAAAGAAGTCCACTAATTAATAAGTGAATCTGCCATATATAATAGAGTAGCACCAGGAAGTAGAATTAAAACTGATTTTCTAGTAAGGCCCAATAATGAGCGAGGCGTATGAAGTAAAGGGACAATTCCGTTTACACAGCTGCTCGTTAAAAGCTTCCTACAAAGTGAGACATTCTGTAATGCAAGCCAACTTGTGGAAAATGGAGGCAAGAGACAGGGAACAGACAAGATGCTTCCACATCACTGACAGCGAACAACCGTCTTCTAAAGCCAGCAATTCAGAGCTTTGAAAGACCAAACCTTCATGCCAGTGGTTAAAAAGAAATCTTTATTTTACAAAATTAAAAACATAAATAATATTTACAAGCATCTTAAATACCAGCTTATAATACTTGACACTTTTGAATCATTTTAAATTGAGTTTTCCATAAGCTTTTAATATGCAAGACTATTCAACCACTTCAGTGAGTTATCAGTTTTCATTTCCACTATTCCAAAGGAGTTTTTGGTTTTTTGAAATTGTCCATACTGTAGTCATTCAAAAAAAAAATACAGTGTACTTTTTAAATGATAAGTTAAAAAAAAAAAAATCACAGTCCTGAGCTTCCTACCCCAGTTGTGGGATATTACTCCAAGAGAACCCTATAAACCAAATTCCTTACTGTCCTGTTTACATGTAACCACTATAACTTTTTAAGACTCACATTGCTGGTACTCACCATAATCCATCTCCCTAACTTCTCCTCAGTTTGCTGAAAAGGAAAGGCAGGGAAAACAGAAGAGAGGCAGGAGAATACAGATGACCATCTGAAATCACATTACTGAAAATGTAACAGACTTATGATCCAAAAACCTGCTCTTAGTAGTTTCCTTCGGGATCAAATCCAAGGTATTTTATGAAATGAAAACTTTAAATGATTTCAAATGATGCACATGTGACAGCAAATCTCAGTGGCGCAATGGAACACAGACTTCAAGAAAGTGCTTAACTTAATACCCATTCTGGAGTTCCTTGTGAATAAAGGGTAGACAGATTCAGTAGAATTTTGTTTTTAAGGAAAGTTTTCATTATCTGGTCTTCGTATCTCAGCACTGAGTAATTCATTTCCACGGAATAATACATAAAGACCAACAAAGTGTGAGGAAAGCAAATGTCCTCGAGAAGGGTCAAAATAAACGAAAAGGAAGGAAGGAAAGGAAAGGTTCAACATCTATAACCCACTTCACAAGACCACCACTTGGTTCCACTTTCCCTTGAAGCCCTCAGCTCAGCTGAGAATCACAGCAAGAAGTCTTCATCCTCAGAGATTAGCAACAAATTTAAAAGAAAAAGAATGACACAGGTAAGAGTTATATACATTTTACTAGTTTGTTTCTGACTTGTCCTGGATTTTAGAAGGTGTCAAATGAGCCATGGATGCTGGTGGCAGGAGGCAACTGGAGAAGAGAGGCTTAGGGATGAGGAATAGGGAAGACGTGTTTACAGATTCAGAGCAAACTCCCTTCTTCCGGATCTAAAAGACATCTTTTGTCTTCAGTAAAACAAAAGTCTTTCTGTCAACGCAGATGGTAGGTACAGTTTGCTCAAAAGAAGCGTCTTCTCTTGGGGAGGAAGATAAGTACACACAGTCGGCACATTAAGCACCACTCTGGGACCAGGCCCACCCTGCAGAGCCTCGCCGCCGTCACTGCTGCATGTTGTTGATGATTGCCAGGATGCTCATCTTCTCCTGGGCAGAGTCCACATCCTCATTCTGCTTCTGGGCCACTCCCGTGCCTAGGCCATAGAGCCGCCCACAGTACTTGGCATCATCAATACTGTCCTCAAAAAACAACTGCAGAATAGGACAGAGAACCCCTGGTGAGAATCATGCCAAGAGTCATGCCAAGAATCAGGCCAAGCCGCAATACTACTACCTCAACACCTCCCAGCTCTCTTAAAGCCTTGAAAACCTAGCCAACTAGAAACTAACTTCATCAAGAAAGGCTCCAAACCTTTCCTACACAGTCTTTTCATGCTCCTTTCTCTCTACATAGGCTCCCCTTTCTGAATAGACTTCCACTTTCCATGAGTTTTTACTGCCAGGATCCCTGTGCTGCTGTTGCTGTTTAATACAACTGCCTCTATCTCCTCCCTTCTCTTTAACAGGCAGTGCAATGGTGAAGAGCTTGAGCTCTAGACTCAGACTGACTCACTATGTGATCTTAGAAAAATCACTTCAACGCTCCTTAAGCCACGGTTTCCTATCCATAAAATGGGTAATATAATAATAGGTTGTTACGAGTGAGAAAATGGACAGGAAGCACATACACAGCAAGGTATCTCACCCTTTTGGGCACTACTAGGCAGGATAATTCTCTGCTGGGGGGCGAGCAAGGTTGTCCAGTGTGTTGTAGCACTGTAGGATGTTCAGCAGCATCCCTGGCTAGTAGCACACAACCCAACTCCCACAGGTTATGACAGCCGAAAATGTCTCCAGACATTGCCAAAGGTACCTCAGAGGGCAAAATTGGGAGCATGATGCTGCCAGCTTTGTTCTTCTTCCTCAAGATTGCTTCAGCTATTTGGAGTCTTTTGTGGTTCCATACAAATTTGAGGATTATTTTTTCTATTCCTGTGAAAAATGCCACTGGAATTTTGATCAGGATTACATTCAATCTGTAGACTACTTTGGGTAGTATGGACATTTTGACAATATTAATTCTTCCAATCCATGAGCCCAGAATATCTTTCCATTTGTTTGTGTCTTCTTCAATTTCTTTCATCAATGTCTTAGAGTTTTCAGTATACAGGTCTTTCACCTCCTTGGTAAAATTTATTCCAAGGTTATTTTATTCTTTTTGATGCAATTGTAAATGGGATTGTTTCATAATTTCTCTTTCTGATAGTTCACTATTAGTGTATAGAAACAACATATTTTTTATATTAACCTTTTATCCTGCAATTTTACTGGATTCGTTTATTAGCTCTAACAGTTTTTTGGTGGAGTCTTTAGGGTTTTCTATATATGTCATCTGCAAACAGTGACAGTTTTCCTCCTTTCTGATTTGGATGCCTCGTATTTCTTTTTCTTGCCTAACTGCTCCAGCTAGGACTTCCAATAACATGTTGAATAAAAGTGGAGACAGTGGGCATCCTTGTCTTGTTCCTGATCTTAGAGGAAAAGCTTTCAGCTTTTCACCACTGAATATGATGTTAGCTGTGGGACATTTGATAATTAATAGAACTTAGCATAAAATAAGTGGGTAGGTTCACAAATGTGTTCATATTATAGAAATCAAAAGAAAAGCAAATAATTGCAAGGATGAGAGGTGCTAGGAACACCAAGTACACTTCTGAGTGACGTCCATTTCAGAATGCTTCTTTGCCTCCCAAATCACATCTAATATACTGAACACATGCATAACAAACAAACCAAAAAAAAAAAACAACCCACTGCTTTCAAGGTGATCACCAACTTCCAAGAGAAACTATAAATTTTCAACAAACCTCAGCCCAAAAAACCTTTGCCTTACCTCTTTCATCCTGAAGAATGCCATTCCCGTTAGCAGTGAGTCTGAGCCTGCCTGGTGCTGCCTTCCAATTCTCTGCAAATCCAACTGATCAGCAACTTCCTGAAGACCTCCCTGGAGATGTAAGGAAAACAAATATAATATTACAGACCCGACTTCTCTACTGGAGTCAACTATGTCTATTCTTGAGTTTACTTCTTGTGGTGACAGGAAGTAGGAACAGGCCATTTACTTAACAGGTCTTCCCCAGCAGTATCCCCTTTTTAGCCCTCCAAATGATACACTGTGTTATATTCCACTTTTCACTCCTTTCATTCTTTTCTGTATCGTTAGTTTTGTCAGACCTCCGCCCCTGAAAGTCCTCACTGCTGTAAAATAAGGTTGGGGAAATAGTAAATGCCAATCCAATTCTAGATGGCAAACCTCTTATATCAACAATTTATTAGAGGAGGGAGTTCTTAAATTGTCTAGAGCTAAGAACCCCTCTGAGAGTCTGGTACACTGTAGACCTCATTCCTAGCAAATCATACATATACCTCGTGTCTCCAACTGTTTCACTAGGTTCGTGGGCCCTAAGTGAAGAATGCCTGCCTTAGGGTGAGAGTAGCAGAAGGCTCCCTTCATGCCCAGGTTAAAGACAGTTACCACACAAATCTCTCTGCCAATCATCTCTATATATACCCTGTCTAGCACCATGCTGGCACCTAGCAGGTACTGAAGGACACATGCTGAACAAACTGCAATAAAGCAAAATGACAAGTCTGCATTTTTGTCTTGTTGTCGTTACTACTATTAAGAAAAATATTGTGTACCTTAAGATTTTTGCAACTTTTCATCAGGTATTTCACATCATAAATGGATGGGAAGAAAAGGTTCAGAATGTGAAAGAATTCATGTTCCTCTTCTGGCAAACGAGAATCCGTAAGTAACTTAACCATGTAGCCAAAATCATAGCCACTACGAGGAGAGAATGAGGCAGTAAGGTGAAAGGGCAGGAGTTAACAGGCCCCAGCATTCAACTGCTTTATTTCTCAGAACTTACGATGCTACCTCATGTTAGGAACTTTCAGTTTTCCAAAGTAGTTTATCCTGTCCTCTGAACTTTCCACTAAATAACCACATAACAGATTAATATGGGAGATATATAAGAGAACCCAAGGGTTTATAAATGGGGGTTTTATTCATCAAAAATTCAAAAGTACTGAAAGGTATGGAGTCCCCTGGTGGGCTAGTGGTTAGGATTTGGCACTTTCACTGCTGTGGCCCACGTTGACTCCCTGTTTGGGGACTGAGATCCCACAAGCCAGGCGGGGCGACCAAAAAAAAAGAAAAGGTATTGAAAGGTAAAATAACTTCTCCTAAGGGGAATTTGGCTTTTGAGTACCCAGGAAACTCCAGGCCAGCCATTTAAATGACAAGAAAAAGATGACCAAGTACTTCCATCCTTCCCACCCTCCATCTTTCCACTTGACATATGCCCACTGCAGCCACATGATACAGCCTAGTACTGTGTGAAAGAAACCAGTATGCGCTCCAAAGTGTTTTCTGAAAAACTGACATGTGAGCAACTGTTACCATTTCAACTTTATAACTGCTAGTGAGCAACAAAAGAGCGCCAAGAGGACTGCAAAAATAACATAAGAATTCAATTCTTGCTTCCAAAGGGAGAGAGAAACACTCTCTTGAGACTGACCTGTGAAATGAAAGCCATTTGACATTGTCACAGAGAACCACCCCTGATGTCATAAGCAGCTCTGCAAAGTGCAATGTGTCAATCCCTTCCTCTTCATGCTTCTGAAACTGCAGTCCTGAGTTAGCAAGGAGATCTATGGAATCCTGGGAGTACATGTCCTCTCTAAAAAGAGAAGGTGTTTACTTCTTAGCTGCTGGTAAGGTAACAGAAGTAGTGGGCAACAATATTACCATCACCTTATAAATTATAGAATAAGTATTCTTTTTTTTTAATTTATTTTATTTATTTATTTTTGGCTATGTTGGGTCTTCACTGCTGCATGCGGGCTTTCTCCATTGTGGCGAATGGGGGATACTCTTCGTCGTGGTGCGTGGGCTTCTTATTGCAGTGGCTTCTCGTTGTGGAGCATGGGTTCTAGGCGCGGGGGCTTCAGTAGTTGCAGCACGCGGGCTCTGCAGTTCTGGCTCGCAGGCTCTAGAGCACAGGCTCAGTAGTTGTGGCGCACGGGCTTAGTTGCTCTGCAGCATGTGGGATCTTCCTGCACCAGGGCTCAAACCCATGTCCCCTGCGTTGGCAGGTGGATTCTTAACCTCTGTGCCACCAGGGAAGTCCCTAGAGTAAGTATTCTTGAAATACTTTCATAATTTAAGAATAAATCAATTCATTCCTTCCAGTATTCTAGCAAACACACAAAGTAATCTTACCTGTGACAGAAAGAAAAATGGGATTTTTGCCCCACAAAATAAGTATCTTAATTATGAAAGATCCACATTTTCTCATTATTTAATGAAAAGCAGGACTTCCCTGGTGGTGCAGGGGTTAAGAATGTGATCTTTTGTGTCTGGCTTCTTTCCCTTAGCATGTTTTCAAAACTCATTCATGTATAGCATATGTCAGTACTTTATCTCTCTGTACTGTGCAGTAACATTCCATGGCATGGATATACCACATATAGCCATTCCTCAGATCACAGACATTTGGACAGTTTCCAGTTTGGGGCCTTTATGAATAATGCTGCTATGAACACTCACATACAAGTTTTTACACGGATGTATGTCTTCATTTCTCTTGGATGGAATTGCTGGGTCATACGGTGACTCTATTTTTAACCTTTTGAGAAACTGCCTGTTTTCCAAAGAGGTTGCATCATTTTATATTCCCAATAGCAATGTATGAGAGTTCTAATTTCTCCACACCCTCACCAACATTTGTTATTATGTCTTTTTGATCACAGCCACCTAGTGGGTATGAAGTAGTATCTCATGGTTTTGGTTTGCATTTCCCTAATGACTAATGGTGGTGACCATCTTTTCATAAGCTTACTAGCCATTTCTAAATCTTCTTTGGAGAAATGTCTATTCAGATCTTGTGCCCATTTTATTTTTTTATTTATTTATTTACGGCTGTGTTGGGTCTTCGTTGCTGCGCACGGGCTTTTCTCTGTTTGCAGCGAGCAGGGGCTACTCTTCGTAGCAGTGTGCAGGCTTCTCATTGCAGTGGCTTCTCGTTGCGGAGCACAGGCTCTAGGCAGGCGAGCTTCAGTAGTTGTGGCTTGCGGGCTCAGTAGCTGTGGCTCACAGGCTCTAGAGCACAGGCTCAGTAGTTGTGGCGCATGGGCTTAGCTGCTCCGTGGCACAGGAAATCTTCCCGGACCAGGGCTGAAGCCTGTGTTCCCTGCATTGGCAGGCAGATTCTTAACCACTGTGCCACCAGGGAAGTCCTTGTGCCCATTTTTTTTTTTTTTTTTTGCAGTACGCAGGCCTCTCACTGTTGTGGCTTCTCCCGTTGCGGAGCACAGCCTCCGGATGCGCAGGCTCAGCGGCCATGGCTCACAGGCCCAGCCGCTCCGCGGCATGTGGGATCTTCCTGGACCGGGTCACGAACCCGTGTCCCCTGCATCGGCAGGCGGACTTTCAACCCCTGCACCACCAGGGAAGCCCCCTTATGCCCATTTTTAATTAGGCTGTCTTTTTATTGTCGACTTGTAAGAGTTCTTTAAGAGGGACTTTACTTTTTGATATTCTTTACTCCATCTTCTGCTTGACTACTCTCTCCAACCCCCTACTTGGGTTTGGTGAAAACAAAACTTAAAATTAATAAAATCAGTTAGAAATCAGTCTGTACAAATGTAGCAAATCTAAGAATAACATTGAGAAGTGTCTCAGACACTTACGTAAGGTTGAATTTGAAGTTGAACTGCCAAGTGTTGATTCCAGAAGGATATTCTCCCTTCTCATTCGTGAATGTAAGGCCCAGCTGGATAATTTTTAAAAGGTCAACATTGCACCGTAAAAGCTGATACTGGTAATCTATGGAACTACGAAATTCACCAATGGGTCGCACCACAACACCTGGAAATTCTGTGTCCTAGAAAAGGAAAAAATCTTTCATTGTAAGGTTTCACAAAACACTGAATGCTGGGGGAAAAAAAAAAAAACACTGAATGCTGACTTGACCATTCATAAATAAAAGTTTTACCTCAATTTATAAAAGTTATGTGAGAAGCCCCAAGCTCAGGCACAAAAATTCACCTTAAAATACTGATTTCATTGATGTATACAGAAGGAGCACTAGAAACATGAAGCTTTACACAACAACTTGGAGATCCTAAGCAGGATGTGAATAGAAGTAGTTGACTAACTCTAGGTCTATTAAGAACATTCTAGGTTCGGGAATTCCCTGGCGGTCCAATGGTTCGATCCCTGGTTGGGGAACTAAGATCCCACAAGCCACGCAGCACGCCCCCCACCCTGCCAAAAAAAAAAAGAACATTCTAGGTTCATATACAGTTAATTAGGAACAGTCTAGGTTGAGAACAAAACACTATATAAATAAAAATGCAAATACAGGAAAGTGAAACAGCCATTCAACAAAAGTAATAAATAGCCACATTTGGCTTAAAGTAAAAAGCCTGGAACAAGATCAGAGAGTTCTGAATACCAGGCTAAAGACATAATTCTACACCCTCCACAGCAGGAGTTGCAAACTCCAGGCAGCTAACGTAACAGAGTAAAGTGTGCAGGGTATTAAAATGGTTATGAGTAATGGGGACTGGAGCAAACTAAAGGGTACATGCCACCCCTAAAAGAGGCTCTTGATATCACTATGATACGTGCCTCCCTCCAGCCACTCAGTGTCAGGCAGGAATGTAGACCCTATAATGCCAGATCTCTCCATTTCTTCCAGATACCAGAAATCTGGAATTTAAGTAAGGTCTCTTGATTTTTAAATGTTGGCAACTACTTTTTAAAAACTGCTTTAACACTGCCAGTCAAATTCACCATACCTGTGGAACAGATGTGCCCTATGGACTGAGACAACTTCTGCTTAAAGACTTGCAGACAAAAGTAACATCATAAACACTAGATACTAGAGGTTACATCCTTTTCAGACACACAGGCTACCTTGATGTTTCATAAAAGCAATATAACCTTCCATCACGTTTAATTTACCATGGCTTTAGTATAATCATTTCTTTCAAAAATCTCCCATTAAATATTCCCTAAGTCCATACCAGAAGGTGAGTCAAACAGAGTAGAGCTCTTTACCATGGCAATATAACTGTAACTGAGCACGATTTCTCGGATCTTCCTCATCTCTTCTTCTAGATTGCTGGCCCAGACTTCACAGATGACCTGGCTGTTCTCCACAAGTGCCGCAGGCATCCTGAAGAAACTTGAAGTCGCTTTCAGCTGACTATGTTAGAGGGGACTATGTCAATGGTTGATCTGATCTACATTCAAAAACACATTTTGAAATCACATTAATTTACATACTGGCATTAAGACATTAACAAAGATATCAAAACAGTATTTTACCATCACTTCATCAGCTTAAGCTAAAACATTAGGACTATTATATTTATTCTCCATTTTATATGATGAGGGAATCTGCCTTTGTCAAAACAGACACAAACACACACACACACACACACACACTCACTCTCCCTCCCTCAGTTCTTTAACCTGAAGAAAATAAAATTACTTAAGAAACATGAAGAAACTTTTGCCCAAGCTACCCTTTAGCACAGAAATGAAACCATTGCCCTAAACCAGTTTTTGAGCCCTCTCCAGACTACCTAAAGACTAAAATAGTCCCCTGTTGACACAAATATGCCCTTACCATGACTTTCACATCACTTTGCACAGGGACCAAATCATGGAAACATTTCTAAAGGAATCACTTTAGCCAGTTTAAATGTACTGGGATCTCCAAAAGCCTGAAAGAATGTGGACCTGAACTCTCACACTGAAGTCCTAACACCATACGATGAATATGGACGTGGGACTTGCCCCTCCACTCCCCCAAAAAAGGAAATTCTTTTTCCCAACAATCCAAAAGTCAAATACAACGAGAGGCAAATAGATCATGAAGTGAGAGATGTAAGCTGTAAAAACCAATCCCAAGTTGAACAACCACAATGAAAATCAGAATTTATTAATGTCTACTTTTCAACATACAATATTATAAAGAAACTAAGTATCAATTCAACAATAAAAATAGAGAAGACAGCAGGTATAAATAATTCAACCAGCAGCAGAATGATTTACAGTGTATATTCTGGGAGGAAACTGGGGAGGCAACAGTATTCTACACAATAAAACTCAACATGGTTCAGCCTCAGAGTAATACTGTTATTATAGCAATGATACGCTTAGTTATAAAAAGACAAAACGGAGCTTATCATAAGGGGATTTCCTTAAAACGCAAGCCCACGCACAGATCCTCAACACAATGTAAGAGTGGGCTCCAGCGCATATATTTAAGGAACAATTCCTAGAAAGAGTAAAACAAACCTTTGCTTTCTACTTTCAAGATAAGCAGATACAACAATAAGAATCTGGATCAAAACAAAATTGCCATTCTCAAGTGGCATCATTTCTCTGAGACACTTCTGGGAAAACAATCTATCGGTTTGTCACCAACCCTTGAAGATTCCATTTATTCAAGTTACTCTACATTTTTACAGATGCTTCTCTGAAATTATAGTAGACTTACTGTAATTACTCTGAAACTTAAGTAGACTGTGGTAGCTTCCTAACAAATATGGGTGAACACTTCTTAAAGGCAGAATCCATTTCTTCTCATTTTTGTTCTATACACAATGGGCATGAATGAAAGGCATGCAGATGAAGAAATCAAGAACATCAGAAAATGGCAGAAGTTCAGACTGAGTGTGTAGTAAATTCCCCTATCTGACCATAATTAAGAAAATGTTGGGGGAATTCCCTGGCGGCCCAGTGGTTAGAACTCAGCTCTCTCACCGCAGGGGGCCACAGGTTCAATCCCTGGTCGAGGAACTAAGATCCCACAAGCCACGCAGCAAGGCCAAAAAGACAAAAAAGAAAATGTTGGGGCTCAGAACTTTAGATTCTAAACCATGCTTAAGGTTTTCCCCTGCAAAAGGGCATAAAACCATTTCTATGCCCATTAATGTTAAATCAGTACCACTTCGCTTCCTTATTTCCCTAACTGAAACAATGCACTCCCTTTTTGGTGTCACTTTAAACACAACCATAAACTACTTTAGGAGAAGTGGGTTATCACTAATTGAAACATCTCCATAAAAGCAAAAGCAACTAAAGGGACTCAAGCAAAAAATGTCTCTGGCCTCCAAGCAGCAAAGAGCAGACTTAAAAAGAGGGCAATTAGATATTTACATTCAACCCTTAGAACAAGGCTCCCCAGCTAAGAAGCTCTTAAGGTTTTATCAGAAGAACTCAGGAAACAATATGAAGAGGCTCCCTCTCGTCAAATAAAATATGATATGAACATCATTATGGATAATTACTACGATGCATCACGACTTTTCAGATAGAGATTTAAATCCAGGAGTTCATAATGAACTAAGAAAATAAATTTACTTGGCCACCATTGGAGAATGCTAATGAATGGACTTATTTTTAAAAATACGTATCTTGTCTTTCCTATATAAACTGTAACCCCAAGTAACCAAATAGTTGAAGGAAAGTTTCTCTTTATAAAAGTTGTATAAATAAAAATAAATAGGGAATGACAGACTATCACCGTTTTGTAACCCCTAATGAATTTAGAGATCTGGGCAATAATCATAATGGCATTTACACGGAATTTCCAGAAAAGGCAACTCTATAAAGGCAGAAAAGACTACATGGTGGGATGGGACTGAGAGTTATATAAATGGGAATGAGGTATCTTACCTCATGAGGTGACAAGAAATGTTCCCAAACTCCATTAAAATGATTATTGCACAACTCAGTAAATTTACTAAAAATCACTGAGTTTTACATGAAAATGGGTGAGTTTTATAGTATGTAAACTATATCTCAATAAAGTTGTTAAAATAATCACTAGAGCTGTAATCATCACAAAAAGAGACCACCAGGTATTATGTGCCTCAAAACAACACATCACCACTATGAAACAGTCTTGACCAAAAAAAAATCTAACGTGAATCTGACCAAGCCTCTAGATTTAACTACCAATGTACAGAAAATGCAGACAGAGAAGCATATTAAATGACACCAGAGAAATGCAATCAGCAAAATCCAGAAACTTCTATACGAAACTAGAGAACCCAGCTTCTTCAACAAATAAATTACAAGAAATAAAAGTAAAAGACTCTCAGGAGACCTATCAGTCAATCAAAACATACAGACCTAAATTAAACCCTGCTCTAAACAAGTGATAGGAAAAAAAAATTATAACATTTTTGAGACAAGTAGAAGTCTGAACAGTGCCTGATTTGGGTATTTTATTTCAGGGTTTTGTTTATTTTGCTTTTTTTTTCTTTCTGGTGTTATACTGTGGTTATGGTTTTTTTTTTTTAAAAAGAGTTCTTACCTTTTAGAGATAATGAAAAAGAGTTATAAGTGATACAATATGAAATGCAGGGTTTACTTCAAAATAACAGTGAAGAAAACTCTCAATAACTTTGTACAGTACTATCTTTCTCTACACTTTACAGATAAGAAAACTGAAATGCAGAGACAATTTTAAAAGGTAGTGTCCATGGCTTCCATTTCCAAGAAAATTCTTTTTTACAATATAGGGGTTGGGGATTAAGAGGTACAAACTATTATGTAAAAAATAAGCTACAAGGATATATTGTGCAACACAGGGAATATAGCCAATATTTTATAGTAACTGTAAATGGAGTATAACGTTTAAAAATTGTGAATCACTATGTTGTACATCTGTAACTTATATAACACTGTACATCAACTATAATTTAAAATTTTTTTTGGATTATTTTTAAAAGCTAACCATTGTTATACATATCTGACAAACAAGGAAGTCAAAACCAAACCAGTGGCAAAACATTTAAGATATTCTTCCACCAAACCCTTACCTAGGAAAACTTGCAAGCCCCAAATGTAGTGCCACACAATGAAAAGGAATCACATTGCACACATTTAACTTAGCATAAATTACTGGATATGCTAGCCAAAAAAGAAATAATAATAAAATAATACTGGCAATTCTGCCTGCCACTTTCCACTCAGTGAGCACATGCTCCAGTATGAGCCTAAAATGGGGATCACAAACATACCATTCCCCTTGGTAATTAGTCTTCCTCCTTCTAAGCCTCTCAGAGCCAGCACTGCACAGTGCACCTCACAGTGCAGAATGACTCTATGCCATTCACTTATATTTGTGCAACACGGCCCCTAAAGGTAAACCTAATTACTCTACCTGGGTTACAACCAAAGAAATAGTAACAAGTTTCAAAACAGAAGGAAAAATGACTGTGCTGGATTTACTGAGAAACACTATGGCCACCTCCAACTCCACACCTTCCTAAGGAATTTTTAAGGATAATTTTGGTTGCATGCACTGCTTGCCTTGCAGGCTGACTTTAAAACTTGACTGCCACATGAGCTACTCTACATGAAAGCAAAATACAAGCCCTGATACCTGCTGTTTCCCAGTACTACACCGTATAAGAAGGTCACCCAGGAGTTACTGAGGTCTCTGCCCTGCACTCATCTGTAGAACAAACTGTGCAGTTCGCCCCCCAATGATCTACAGTGGAAACTTCTCCAAAACAAAGCTGCTTACTAACCCAGGAAAGCTCTGAAGAGCAAGTAAATGATAAACGCAACCGAAAGCTTTCTCTGCAAGCAATCCAGAGTGCCAGACCTTGCTGGAGAAAAGGATGTTTTGGTTTTTCTGATTGTGTTTTGTTTAAGGCTAAGAGTGCAAGGAAACAATAAACATCACTTCCCCATTCTAGACGACCGGACAAAGGCTTTGCCGCGCATGGGTAAGATGGAAAAGGAAGTAGCAGCACTTCAGAAGAAATGGCAGCCGCTTGCAAGAGGGTTCTTTCTATCCACGGCCGCGGGGGCCGCAGTCCTTCATCCCCGCCAAACACAGTATCCCAAGACACCACCCTCGACCGAACCGCAGTTCAACCAGTTCTCCAAACCACCCATGGGGCCCAGGCCTGTGAGCTGGCTCCTCCAGAGCCAAGAGCTCGGGTTCATAAAGCCACCGAATAGCAAGGAAAAGTTGCAGGGACGCAAGAACCAAGAAGGGGAAAGCCCGCAAGGTTCCAAAGTCAGGTCCTCTGACTCACACCGTCTCTCGTCATCCTTCTCTTCCTGTTCAGGATCACTCTCCCTCTTCAAAACACCCTCATCCGTCTCCTCCTCCTAACTCCCTTTCTTTTTTTTTTTTTTTTTTTTTTTGTAAAACGAAGATTTTTTAATTGCATGCCTTAAGGACAGAGAGACCTAAGTTCGAAGCCAGGACACGGACGAGCTGTGTGGCTTTGCATAAGTTACTTAACCTCTCTCGTGCCTCAGTTTTCCCTTCTTGTAAAATGGGTCGTCTAATGGTGGTGCACACCTCGGAGGACTGCTGTAGGGGGTAACAGAATGAAGCATATAAGGTGCTGGCACATATCACTAGAATATTAATATCGTGTGGTAGTGGTGGTTATTATGACTACTATTCGACGGACCTCTTTCTCTTTTCACACACCCTGTCCCTCTCGCACGCTCCCACTCCCCTTCCTCCCGCAGGCCGCCGATGGCCTCCCACACTCTCTCATCTCACGCTCCTCTCTGATAAGCGGCAGCCCGCTTACCCTGACCGGCAGGGCCCGCGAAGCGCGGGCAGACGGGCTGGCGGACAGACTACCCGGGAGCTGCGTGACCCGGCGCTCTCCGCCCGCTGCCCCGGATCGGCTACTGGAACCGAGCGGCTCAGTGAGATGAGCGCCCTCATGCCCAGAGCGACCTTACGCACGGCGCTCCAAACAACCTGGCCGCACCGCTCTACCCACCCGATCCTCCCGACTCGCCTGCTCCCTTCGCGTCGCTCCAGGCGGGCGCGCGCCTGACGCTGCCTGCCCCTCCCCTTCTGCGCGCCCCGGCGACTCCGTGCGTGTTCGCCCAACCTGTGAGCTCGCGGGAGCGGCGCGCAGGCACAAAACCAAGAGGGCGCCGCGAAAACGGCGGGGCGGGGCGACCTCAGACGACGCAAGTGAAATACGGCCCCCTACGGCCTTCGCTGGGTTAGTTTCGCTGTTTCAATTCACCAGGATCACTGCTCCTCCATTTCGGTTCTACTTCTGTGCGCTCAGAGGGGGCGTGGTCTAGAACTAGCCCCCCCCCGTGGCGGGCGTGGCCTATCTGAGGCCGAGGAGAGGGCGTGGCCCGTCTGACCAAATCCTCCAAATTGCAACCTCCCCGTCTACCTCCTTTGAAGGGCCATTAAAATCGGCGGAAGCTGAGTTGGGAGGAGGTTCGCTGGGGGAGATCCTGACCGCTTCCTTCTGTACTAATGCGGCCCCCTGGACCCTTCACTTACAAAACCTCTACCATACGGCTTCCTTTCTGGCAAACACTGGGTTGGGGGTGGGGCAGCACCCCGAAACCGAGTCTGGGTGACGTCAGCCAAGGCCCGCCTCCCCCCTCCGAGCCTCGGGGAGCTGAGCGAGCAGCGTTACCATAGCAACCGGCCCGCTAGGGTCAGCTCGAGTTACAAAGAAGATGCAGCCTAAGTTGGGGAGACGCAGGGCGAGCGCTGGCGCCCTCCCGCTTCCCGAAAAGGTCCGAGACCCGGCGGACGCTAAGCGAGCTCGCCAGATCTTCATTGCGAGACCAGTGGGGTCCAGGCCTATATTAGGAGGTTCCTTCAAAGCTCCCACCCGCCCTCCTATTCAATGTGAATCCTGTTTGGAAAGAGAGCTCTTCGCCAACGCCTGACCTTAGCAGCGTTTGTTCTCCAGTGGTGGGAGAGAAGACAAAGCACTGACTTCCGGCACACAGCTATCAGTTCCGGGCCGCCCTCCTAGTCAGTCGCGCAAGACCTCCACCCTGACCCTAAGAGAAGGTGCGGACTCCCCAGAGAATGGCTGTAGTCATACTCCTTGATGCCTTCCCTCGAAAGGGGCTGTTAAGTGGATAGCAAATTCACCCCCAAGTCCCTGCACCTTCCTACTTTTAACCATTTCCCCCTAAAGAGGCTCTGCAAAATCCTACCTCCGTTTCCGAGACTGGAGGCAGGGTAAGTCTTCAGCGGCAAATTCCAACCTGGATTCCCAAAAGCTAGTCTCCAGGGACGTGAACCACCCCCACCCCACCCCCACCGCCATCAAATGCACTTTCTGAACACTCCTCCCCTTCTCCCCTTCACATGAGTGTCTCCTTATCTGCAACATACGGATATGACTAACTATATCAGCGGATGTTTGCGTTAATAAATGGAAAAACCACCCCACACTGTAGAAGATATATAAGTGTATTCAATAGATAATTGTTTCTGTCCTGTCTCAGTTTGTTATCCCCGAGATATTCAGTGTTTGTTAGCTCTGCTGCAGACTTAGCACTCTTGTCATTCTGTTCAGCAATACTGTGATGGAGAAAGCAGGTAAGCCGCTCCCTTCCCCCTGTCCTGTGAGTTTCTAATATTCTGTAATCCACTCTGAAATTACATTCAGGAGAGCGTAGGCCTATCAGCAGCTAGTCGCATGAAGAGCAGCCTGTTTTTTCCTGCAGCACTGGGCCTGGTGTGCACCGGAACAATCAAGCAGGAAACCGTACCCCATCTCCTTCCCCCTAATGCACCCTCACCCAGAACTGATTGTTCATTTCTCAGGTCACTGAAAACAAGGGTAACACAAACACAATGATGGCTTGTGTTTCCAGAGACCTTGGAGTGTCTGTTGCAAACAATGGATTTTATGCTGCTCTTATTGCAAAATTAGAACAATTGTGTAAATCACTGATTCCTGATGGGAGGGAGGCCCCAAACAAATAAGAGGGTAGTTGGAGTAGAATATATTCATTAATACATCACATTCGAAAAAAAAATATTGCTTGTGAACTACAAACTATAGAAAGTAAGGCTTAAACATCTCCTCAGCTGGGAGAGTACAGGTTTTAAAAAACCGAGGAACATTGGTTGTAAAACGGGTCTCCTTAAGAACCAGACAGGGTGATTTCCTTAGCCAGCCAAGCCTTTCCGTTATTACCAATTCTAAATAAACCTAACAAGATGAATTTCTTAAACTGGAATATGTACAGGAAGATAAAATCTAAAACACGTATTTGGGTTTGAAATATTTTGAAAATGGAGAAAAAGGTAAATGCCTCCAGGCATATAGTACTGCTATATGAACCCAAATCTCAAAAACCTTTCTAGAGTGCTGACACACCTAGATGCCTGTCAGCTGATTAATTCCATTCCATTACAGTACCCACTGCCCCAAGCTTAGACAAGGTCTGTCACTTTGTATGATGTTTTTTTATCAGATAATATATATATATATCTTTACATTCAACTGAAGATGCATCCAGCTGTCTGGTTTCCTTGGTATAGTTGGATAAATTTCCTGCTTTTGAAGTGTGTTGTCCCTGCTTTTCCTACATAATAGAAAAACCTTCTGATTCTTGACAATTATCAGCAGAGCATCAAACTTCCCCTAAACGTAAAGCAAAGATCATGTTTCATGACTAAGCATTTGAGTATTATTTTGATCTTTTTATTACAACCTGAAAAACCTTCTGATCTCTGATTAGATCAGAGATCAGAGTTCATTTTTTAAAATCCAGAAATAGGTATCATTTTATTTGTATCTCATTTGATTTTCCTTCTCCCTTGGAGTCTACTAAACTAACAACATTTCGAAATCTACCAATAGTAATCATAAAACTTATTTCCACAGCGGAGAGGGTCCATCAAGGTGTCCTAACTAATACATTCCCCTAATTTCACAATAATTAAATAATTTTAGGTTACCCAGCTCCCAAAGATAGGACGAGGATTTGAGTCGTCCGATTTCCAGTCCAGTATGGGATTGGGTGTTCATCCAATCAGTTGTGTTTATGGTCCATTTGCTATGGGCAGGGCTGCATTTTGGCACTGGAGGATGCACTAGTGAATGAAACTGATATGGTTCCTGGACTGGTGGAGCTTAACATTTGGTGGCAGGGACTGACAATAAAACAAGTAAGCAAGCATTCAAGTAAGAAATAAAAGGATAATGAAAATTTTGATAGCCGTCATGAAGGAGACTAATGAGGTAAAAGTCATGGAGAATAACTGGATTGGGGGAAGATATAGGCAATTACTTAAGACCTCTCTGAGAAGGTGGCATTTGGGCAGAGATGAGAAGGACAAGAAGGACAAAACGAGAGAGAGAGAGAGAGAGAGAGAGAGAGAGAGAGAGAGGGAGAGAGAGGGAGGGAGGGAGGGAGGGAGAGAGAGAGAGGCATGAGCAGTTGGGAGCAGTAAAAGGATTAGAAATGAGTTTTCTGTGTTAGAGGTAGTGAAAGGCCAGGGCAGCCGCCAAGAGGTGGAGCAAAGGCAGAGTGGCTCCACAGGAAAGCAGAGGCCCCGTGAGCCTAAAGGCTGGGAGGCTTTAAACTGCACTCTGTTCAAAGTGCATCAGGAAACCCAGAAGGATTTTACTTACAGGAATGACCTGATCCAATCTATGTTTGTTTTTTGTTTTGTTTTTTGGGTTTTTTTGGCCACACGGCATGTGGGATCTTAATACCCCGACCAGGGATTGAACCCATCCGTGGCCCCTGCACTGGAAGCGCTGAGTCCTAACCACTGGACTGCCAGGGAAGTCCCCCGATCTATGTTTTTAAAGATTACCTTAAAAAAATAAATAAATAGGGACTTCCCTGGTGGCGCAGTGGTTGAGAATCTGCCTGCCAGTGCAGGGGACACAGGCTCGATCCCTGGTCCAGAAAGATCCCACGTGCCGTGGAGCAACTAAGCCTGTGCACCACAACTACTGAGCCCACGTGCCACAACTAGTGAAGCCCGCGCGCCTAGAGCCTGAGCTCTGCAACAAAAGAAGCCACCGCAACAAGAAGCCCGCGCGCCACAGCAAAGAGTAGCCCCTGCTCGCCGCAACTAGAGAAAGCCCGCACACAGCAACGAAGACCCAACACAGCCAAAAATTAAATAAATAAATAAATAAATAAAAGATTACCTTGACTCTCAGGGTCAGAGAATGGAGTAAAGGCAGAGACATCTTATTTTATTTGAATTATAGTAAATTTGATAAGAAAAGAAAAGAAAGCTAGCTTCCCCCAGGCATGATAAATATGTTGCCTATGGAAATATTTGATGACAACTTAGGTAATTTTATTAGGTGGGTCTGACTAAGAGTTACTTGCCACTACTTCTCTCGATTTTTGTTACTGTGAAACTCATCAAAGCTGCTAACTGAATATTCAGTACTTTATAAAGAAGAAAGTTGATCTCTGTCTGTACAGAGCAAGGCAAACAGAAATACAAGCCAATGGAAAGAGAGCACATCAATATAGCTAAGAGTAAAACTTTTACTTTGGGACTCTCTAGTCACTTCTAAAGCTCTCTTCTCTAGCTGTCCCTTCCTCTCCCTGTTCGTGAATGTAACAAACCCATCTCTGGTGTTACAGCCAGATCTCAAAATCCCCTGTGATTTTTTTTTTTTTTTAATGTGACCAGTGTTGAGAATCTTGTTTTGAACTTCTGTAACATTCTGTCATTTTCTAGGAGCAATGGGATCCAAAGGCTTCAGAATATCTCTGAAGTTTCTAACCAGATGTGTTTGTTTGTGGGATAAGGGATATATTCCAGAAAAATTGGTAAACACAGTTGTAAGTCTCAACTCCATTAGAAATAGAATGGGCCTCAGAGATCCTCTAATCCAACTGGCTCATTTGACAGATGAAGAAACTGAGACTCAGAGAGGCCGAGGTCACAAAGCTGGTCAGTGGCAGTGCTCAGTTTGAACCCAGATCTACCTTCTTCCAGGATCTCAGGGCCTCTCCTCCTTTAAAGGAGATCAGCTAAGGGAGGGGCCATCTTACACAACCTTGAAGTAACAGGAAAGCTAAGCAAGTCCTCAAAATTAGAATGGAGAGAAAACCCAGAGGACCAGAGAGATATTCTCGCAAGCTCTACTGAGAACCTACTATGTGTGAGAGTTATTAGAGCCATGAAGATACATAAAGCTCCTATTTGACCTGATTACAGAAAAAATTACCTGCTGCTCTAGGGAGTGTTGAACACATAAGCTAAGAAAGTTCAGAAAGAAAAGAACAAGTGATTTCCCTTGTGGTGCAGTGGTTAAGAATCCGCCTGCCAATGCAGGGTACATGGGTTTGAGCCCTGATCCGGGAAGATCCCACATGCCACAGAGCAATTAAGTCCGTGCGCCACAACTACTGAGCCTGCGCTCTAGAGCCTAGGAGCCACAACTACTGAGCCCACGTGCCACAACTACTGAAGCCCGCACGCCTAGGGCCTGTGCTCCGCAACAAGAGAAGCCACCGCGATGAGAAGCCTGTTCACCACAGTGAAGAGTAGCCCCCGCTCACCGCAACTAGAGAAAGCCCACGTGCAGCAACGAAGACCCAACACAGCGAAAAATAAAATAAATAAATTTATATATAAAAAAAAAAGAACCAGAGGCAGAGTAGTGGTCTTGGACAAGGAAGGAAATTCTGGGTGGGAGGATTAGTATAAGCAATTACTTGGAGGTAGGCATGACAGGAAATAGAAAAAATTTTTCTGTACATAGCGATCAATAAATACTTGCACATGACAGTGATGCTTAGAGCATAGGAAAATAGGAAGTAGTGAGGAATAATGTTATATGAGAGGAGCTAGATTAAGGCGGGCCTTGGAAGTGAGGTAGCAAAGGTCTGATCAGGGCATAAGACAGACTTGGATGGCCAGGAATATATACATTATGCAAATATCTGGAATATTGAAAAAAATATTGGTACCTCTAAAAGGAGAGATGATGAAAAACAGGAACAAGTTGTACAAAATAAAATTTGTAACAAACATTGAATGTTTACTGAGCTTTGTGCTGTGCAAGGAGTTAGGGAAAGATGACTAAGATATGGTCCTTTATTGGCCACATAAAGTATGACACATCTAGACACCGGGACAGCACTCAGCCTTAAAAAGAACATTGTAGCTCTTAAAGGTACTATATGGAACAATCTCCATATGTGCGTGCTAAGTGAAAAGAGCAAGGAGCGTAACAAGCATATATGGTAAGCTGTTTCTAAAGATGGGGAGATATATATGTTTCTATTTACAGAGACAAGCTCTGCATGGATATACAAAACACTCGTCCCAGGGGTTGCCTCTCGGGAGAAGTAGAGGACTGGGAAGGAGTAAAAAAAGACTTGCTTTTTACTGTACACTCTTTTGACCCTTTTGTTTTGTATATTAGACATTATTAGCTATTCAAAAATAATTTTTAGAAATTTAAAAATAAAAGCTCACTTCTTTTTCAAAGGTCTCACCTTTTTACATCACAGGTCATCCTGTATTCTAATTTCACCTGTTTCAAAGTGTAAACTTCACCTCTCCAGGGGTTCCTTTCCTGCATCTAGACTGAACAGTAGTAGTTGATACATCTCGCCTCCCTTGGCTGCCCTCAGCAGCAACAGAAGCAATCAAAAATGAGAAAATGAGGCCCTGTGGTCCATGTCACCTTTTTATTCACTTGAACTGCCCATCTTCTGCCTTCAACATGATCTGACACCCATGCCTCTCATCGAAACTGCCTCCTAGGGGACCGTGACATCTTCTTAAGCTGAGGAAGATGTGGGAAGTTTTTAAAAAGAAGAAAACAAGCCCAGAGGTCAGTCAAATGTGCTTTTTCCAGCTCTGGCTTGAGCTGCGCATTTCCTCTCAGCTTTCAGGAGATGTCCTTTGGCAAGAAAGGCGCTTTTGTCTCTCGTCAAAACAGACCCAAATTCTTTCTCCCGTCACGTGCCTGGCCGGAGCCAGTAGGCTGCTCCGTAGCATGATCACCTTAGCCAGCCTCCCAGCCTACCGACTAATAACAGGGTGAGGCGGCAGCACAGCAACAGCAGCTGCCAACGTCGGGGCTGAAGGAAGAGAAAGCGGGCTTGAGCTGTGCCAGGACCTTGGAGGAGCTGGGAAACAGCCCACTGCAGAGGTGAGCGGGAGCTGCTGGGCAGGGAAGCTGGTCGCCAAGGTCAGGACGCGTCCAAGTTCACTTAACGAAAGGCAAAGCATACCCTTCTCACCTCTGCCACCTCTCTGTCCTCTCCACTTACAGGGCAGGTGAGATCTGCCTCTGAACAATGTCCTGGGATGTTTTCTTAGTACACAGAGTCCCTTTCTGTCTCACTAATGTCTGCCGTCCTCTGCCCATGTTTGTATAATCTACCTCCTCCGTAGTCTTGTTTTTCTAGCAATTGACAGGTAATTCTGTCAAACGGACTCGCTTTGGCTTCAAAACCACATGAAAGAGAAAATCCCAAATCAGAACTCGAAAATACTACTGGAAAAAGACTGCCAGGAAGCAACTGTGGTTGAACTGCTTCTCCTCTCTAACCTGCCAGGGTCACCTGGAAGGGATGGGGTCAATTACAACAGTCTTAAAAGTGCAAAGGCCCCAGGGCAATGTGGGGACTAGAAGGTGGACAACCATGTCAAAGCTGTTTTGATCGACATACCGGGATTTATCAACAGATGCTCCACTTTCAGACTTGCTGATGTCCTGGTAGTAGCTCAGGGAGGATTCCCACAGAGGTTACCGAGGGAGAGGAATACAGTGTGTGTAGATGGGTGTGAACAATGGGCCACTGGTTTTCAGGATGCTATACAGGTCTTTGGGGGCATAAGGCAAGCAAGACAAGACAGAGACTTGTAGGGTGCTTCAGTTTCATATGCAATTCCAACTAACTTTCTCTGGTTGGGATATAAAGATTCAATTCAATTTGGTAAAACAAATGCTCTGAGCGTTAGCTTCTGACCTTAGAAAGGTAAGTGTGTAGTATAGGAAAAGGTGCTGAAACGTTCAAGAGCAAATGTTGGACACATTCTGAGGGCAAAAAATAAGGCTTTTAATTCTTTTCCCCGTCTTTCGTTTATTCAACAAATATTTCCTGAGTGTCTGCTACATGCCAGGTTTGTGTTTGGTACTGTGGATCTCGTAGTAAACAAAATAGGCAGGCTTTCAGCTTCACGGGCATGCAGTCAACTGGAGCAGTAAATCATAAAGGGTATAAGTACCCAAGGCAAAAGCAGTGAAGGGAGCATTGCTAAAACTGTCCAGAGGGAGTAATTTTTGTCTCAAAATTCAACCTTTTCCTTCATGCATTTTACCTTCTTGAATGAGTATCTTTCCCCTCTGTAAAAGTCTCACGTACGTACAGACCTTGGGCATAGCAGTTCCTCGAAACCCTCTTCATCAGAGGCTTTAAGCTAGAGGCAGGCTGTTCAGCTTTTCCCAAGAATACAAGCAGCCTGAGAACAGAGGCTGAAGTAATGGGAGTTTCAGTCCTCAGGAGAGTAGTCCTGTCCCGTATGAAATAGAATTTATGCTATTCTGAAAACACATGTGGCACCAGGCAAAGTGTTAGGAAGCCTGGATTTTGCCAGAAACTGTGTGGAGTTTGGAACAAGTCAGTTCTGCTATCTAAGCCTATCTCTTTAGCGATAAAAATGGAAGGGGTAGACCAGATGGTCCATCAGGTCTTTTTTTTTTTTTTTTTTTTTTTTTTTTTCCTGATAATTTCATGAGATATTTACAAAGAAACCATGCACATTCACATAAAGATAATATATCTTGTACCTATAAAATGGGAACCTTCATCAACCGTGCAGAATATCCAGGAAGCTAGAATCTGAAAGAATCAGGCTGCAGACAAATACAAATTAAAATTAAACTGTCTACTTCTCCCACCCTCATCCCATTCCCCTCCCCTGTCTTCAGATTTTTTTAGGTTGTGAACATGCACTATAGGCTCACTGTGCCATTTACCTAGATTGGGGATTCTGCAATAAATCACTGCTTTCAAAACAACCAAACTAAAAAGTATCTAATTTGGATAATCTTATAATATCTATCGAAATCCCTTTAAGGGAGAATCAATTCACTGTTATTAAGTATTAGAATATTTACTTTTAGTGCATTTAATTTCTTTCTCTCTCTGAATGCATTCTCATCATAAATGTTATTTCATATCCTCCTCCTACATACTTTCTCACTTGGAAAATCAAAGTTATATAGTATTACATTATTAAATAGGACCAAGAAGCATGTCTTATTCATGTTTGTATCCTCTGTAGCTAGCATTGTATCTGGCACACAATAAATATTTCTTGAAAGAATGATTATTATCTTAGAAAAACCATGCTCTATTTTACCTTTTGTATTAAAAAAAAAAAAGCGCACACACACACAATATCTAATCCATTTTTTGTGGCTGATAGAGGCTGATCTCATTGCTTTGTGTCCTTTTACAATCCAAATGCCCACCCTGCATTCACCAACATCAGCACATTCTATACCTTTCCCAGACTTAATCAGTATAATGAGCACTGAATTCAAGTTCTGCCACTAAATAACTGTGTAATTTGAAGCTGAATAATGAAGATTTCTATGCCTCCATTTCTTCAAATGGAACATAGGGGCATCAGAATAGATGAGCTTAAGACAACTTCTAGCTCTTAGATGGGAGACTTCAAAAGGTAGAGAAAAAGAGAGGAGGTATCATAAAAATGTAATGATTATAGTACCTTAACATAGTAAATATTTAATAATTGTTATTGTTGATTTTGTTTGCCAAAATTTCTAACTTGAACAATACCACTGGCAAACAATGTCAAGGAAATTCTTTGGGTGAAGACATATCGGCCCACCATGTTTGAGGTCCCCCATGGAACCTTTCTGACTGACTCTGTTCAGTTAAAACTGAAAACAAGTCTACAGAGGTAGAGAGGCACAGAAAACAAGCTGCTTTATCATAAAATATTCAGAAGAATGATACGGTTGTGTAGCTTAGAGGAGTCAGCTGCCTAGACAAACATCTCAGGAAATAGCATGTGGGCCTATTGGCTTAGCCGAAGAAAAATGGCATATCAGGAAATGTTTCATTGCTTCTAATGAAGTCAGAGGTCAACAGATAAATGCTATGACTCCTGCAGCCACAGGGCCTTCCTACCACCAAAAGATAAAGAGTTACTTTCCCTTTGACCTGAAGGCTGATGTTCCAAGGTCAAGCTTAGGTATCAGCCCCTAATCACTCAGTCTCAGCAAAACAGTTTCTATGGCATGGACACAGCAGGCATCAACACCCTGCCTGTGGAGTCAACAGAGCCGCCTCCTCCCAGGGTCTTATTGTACTGACAGCCATCCTAGTCTCACTTAGGTGTTTAATTTTAATACCTACTTAATACTTTACATCCAGCCTCCATCTCAGAAGGCTTTGAGATAGCTTCCAATAAAAGGATATATGCAGTAGAATAGTTGCAGAAAAATAAAAACTGATCAGAACCCATCAGGCACTCAGTAAATACCTTTTATACTGTTTTGATGTGGGGGTGGGGGGCAGTGATCTGTAGAAAAAAGAACCAGGTGCTTTACTGCTATTGCTTTGCTTTTGGACCATGTAAAATCATTACCAAAAAAAAAAAAAGAAGAAGAAGAATAAACAGGGCACTGGTCCTTGTCGTAGTTACCTTTAATAATCTAATGAATGCTATAAATATGAAAAATGAAATTTCAGGGGAGACAAAGATTTCCCAAAGCCCTTAAGGAACTGCAATTAATATGATGAAGAGTAAAGTAAAAATGAATTACTCTGTGAATCTTCAATAAAATATTTCCTATGAATGAGCACTGAATTCATTTAAAATTTTTTAATATTTCTGTAATTTTCTGAATAGGTAAAATATACTCATGGTACAAAATTCAAAAGGCAAAAAATAAGGCACGTGGTAGAAAGATAGCCTTCCTTCTGCCTTGACCCCCAGCCACCGAATTCACCTCACCAGAAGCCACCACTGTAACCAATTTCTTATATATTCTTCCAGCAATAGTCTAATATTTTATGTATTATTCTATGTATACATAAACAGCACACACACACACACACACACACACACACGTTCCACACATTACTTTTTCACCTAAGAGTTCTGGAAAGTACACATAGGGCTGCCTTATTCCTTTAATGGCTACAGAATATTTCATTACTAGATGTACTATAATTACTTAACCAACGCTTTATTGATGGAATTCAAGGTGTTTCCAATTCTTAGTCATTAAAAACAATGCCACAATGAACATCCTTGGACACACATCATTTTTTATATACTGGATTATATAAAAGGAAAAAAAATCCCAAGAAGTATAATTGAGCATTAAATTTAACTCTGAAATTACAGGCAGCCAAAGCAAAAAGGGGTGAGAAGGACCAAAATGGATTGCCTTTTTGCATTCCACAAGTAAGCATACCACTTCTTCCAAAGAGGAGAACTTCTTTTAAAAAAAAAAAAAATTAATTTTTTTTATTGACGTATAGTTGATTTACAATGTTGTGTTAATTTCTGCTGTACAGCAAAGTGATTCAATTATACATATATATACATTCTTTCTTTTATATTCTTTTCCACTATGGTTTATCATAGAATATTGAATATAGTTCCCTGTGCTATACAGTAGGACCTTGTTGTTTATCCATTCTCTCTCTCTATATTAGTTTGCATCTGTTAACCCCAAACTCCCAATCCATCCCTCCCCAATCCTCCTCCCCCTTAGCAACCACAAGTTTGCTCCCAAAGAGGAAAACTCCTGTGCACTAATTTCTTTATAAGAATTTATCAGCTGTATTCTCATAAAAAGTGCACTACTTCATTTGGGGAACTAAATAACGGGGTAAGGAATATATTCGATGGCAGTTTTGATATTCATGTGGCAGATTCTTACATCTATCTTGATTTAAAAATAAAAAGTATGATATAACTAAAACCCAGCATTCCTTGGATAAGGTAAAATGCAATTTAGGAGGAAAAGGCTTGGTTGTAAGGTTGGAGACCATGAGAAAGCCTGGGCACTGTCCTCCTTTAAAGATTTCTTGGGCATGCCAGATCTCCTGCCCTACTCAGTGTTTTCTTAGCTCTGGACCAGAACTTAGGCTAGCACTTTTCATATGGATTTTTGAAATGATGGGTTCATGTACCTAGACTGAGAGTTTGCACCTCCAGGAATCCTTGTACATAGTAAGTTCTTCGTAAATTTTCCTGGAAGGAATAGAGGAGCTTCAAAAGATCAAAGACCGTGTCTTATTAGCTTTGCAAGCTCTTGGCAAAGATAACGGTGATGATAAGATATGGGGGGGGGGGGAAGCTAGATGAGACTTTGACTTGTAAGTGAAGTTCCTGTGACGTGGCATGGCAAAAAGAGTCCTGGTAGCTAAAGAAACAAACAGGCAAACAAAGAAACAAACCCCAAATCCCCTCAGCTTCCATCCCAAACAGGATGGATATCTCGACAGGGTCCACAGAGCCTTTCACACTTCCTAACAAGCACTGAGGAGGGAAATGCATGGTGATGTGAAGGGTCTACCTTTCTGCACATGGTTTGCAGATATTAAGATCTCCAAGTCGTTCCCAACTTGAGGTGTTTCCTTTAATATTTGCTTCCTTGTCATTAAGACACTTTACAGGCTTAGCCCCCAAAGTACCTAGCACAACTAGGTACTTAAAGATCTGTGCTTTCTGGGACTCCAGGCAGAAGGCAAACCGCCAGATTGAAAATGACCCTGCTTCATCCCAGAATTCTACCACTGTGTGAAAGGTAACCTCATGAATGGGCCCGTATCCATCTTAAGAATGTGGGCCAAACTTGGGAATTGGGCCAATAGGAATTGTTCAGCACAATGAAGAGGGAGAAAATCACTTTTTTTTTTTTTTTTTTTTGAAAATCACTACTTAAAGGAGAATTCTTAAGGACCTACTGCTGTATACCACGGTGAACTCTACTCAATACTCTGTAATGGCCTATATGGGAAAAGATCTAAAAAAAGAGTGGATGTATGTATATGTATAACTGATTCACTTTTCTGTACATCTGAAACTAACACAACACCGTAAATCAACTATACTCCAAAATACAATTTTAAACATCTTTTAAAAAGGAGAATTCTTGGGAATCCTTATAAATTCAGGTTACTGAGTAACATCTGTTGTCCCCAATGTGGGGCAGGGCTGTTTACCATAGTTTGGGGCTGAGACTTGTCATCCTGAAACGCTTGTGCAGTTATCCTCTGGAAGCCTCAGGCGGTACAGAATATGACTATAGAGCACCCCTAACACTCAGGTAAGCAAAGGAATCCTGACTGCCCTCCTGGGTCAGAACAGGGAGTGAATGCCTGCACCTTCTCTTTATTCCTTCTCTTCTGTTGTGTGTTTTTCTTTTTTTTTTGAGAAGTCAGCACAAGGCGGAGCTCCACACCTCCAAGCTACAGCAGGTTCTCCTGCTGCTGGCCAGGTAACAGAGGGTGCTGGAGGAGGGAGTGGAGGTGACAAAGAAGCAGGCCTGGGGGGGTGGGGCTGAGGGGGCTACAGTGTGGCTGAAATCCATTCCCCTGCCTCCAGGTAGAGACTGGGCTGACACTGCACCAAACATTCAGGTGCCTTTTCTTAAACCAGGTGCTATCTCCCTGACCGGGAATCAAACCTCCCGGTATTTCTCCCTGACAGGCTTTTCCTCTGAGCTGACTGCCTCCCTTCTGCTGTGATGTGATTCACAGTGGAGCTGGTGAGCAGCTTATCACCTCCCTCTGCTGTCCTAACTTCTCAAACCCCTGGAGGCACTTTATATGTCACCATTCCTCTCTTCCCTTTTCCAGCCTAAGTATTCTGTAAGAAATGAGGGTCAAGGGGAAGCTGTATTTCCTAAGGTCAAAGCTGGTAAAAATGCATCTAGAATAATAAAACCAAGCATAAACATCCACAAAAGAATAAAACATCCTTAGAGATATTGGAAGCTGGGCCTGATCCTGGCTCTGCCATCTATAAACTCACCTGGCCTCCTTTCTCTAGGTTCCTTCACCCTTGTCACATGGCAGGACGATGAACTGTAACGCTCCTCTTCAGCCAGGTCATGACACTATTCGATAGCGACAATAATAAGTGTTGGTGAGGATGTAGAGAAGTTGGAACCTCATACATTACTACTGTTGGGAATGTAAAATGGTGTAACCATTTAACGTTCCTCAAAGAGTTAAATATAGTTACTATATGACCCAGCAATTCCACTCCTAGGCGTACATCCAGGAGAAATAAAAACGTGTCTACACAAAAACTTATGCAAAACTGTTCATAACATTATTCATAACAGCCACAAAGTGGCAACAATCCCCATGTCCATCAACAGAGGCATGGATAAACAAAACGTGATATATCCATATGACAGAATGTTATTTGTCAATAAAAAGGAGTGAAGTACTGATAGATACCACAACATGGATGAACCTTGAAAACATTATGCTAAGTATAAGAAGCCAACCACAAAGGACAACATATTGTAGGATTCCATTAATATGAAATGTCCAGAAGAGGCAATTCCACAGAAACAGAAAGTGGATTAGTGATTATCGCGGGCTAGAGGTGGGTGAGGATAGGGAGACAGGAAATTCATGGCTAAAGCGTGTAGGAGTTCTCTTGGGATAATGAAAATATTCAAAAACTGACTGTGATGGTGAATGCACAACTCTGAATATACTAAAAGCCATATATATGTACACTTAAATGGGTAAATTGTATTGTATGTGAATTTTATATCAATAAAGATGTTTTTAAAAAGAACAAATACAATTTTAAAGTCTCATCAGCAGAGCATGTGGCCAAACTTTTGGAATTTTGTCACGCTGGCAGGTGAGAAATAATATCTTATTATAGTTTTAATTCACATTTCTCTTATTATGGAGGAAGTTCAGCATCTTTTCAGTTTAGAGTCCATTGATATTGATTTCTTTTTATTATATACTAAATTCCCACGTATATTTTAAGGTCTATTTGCAGACTTTCTAATCTGTTGTATATGTCTGCCTACTCATGCGCTAGCACACAATTTCAACTATTAAAACTTTATGGTGGGACTTCCCTGGTGGCGCAGTGGTTAAGAATCAGCCTGCCAGTGCAGGGGACATGGGTTCGAGCCCTGGTCCAGGAAGATCTCACATGCCACGGAGCAACTAAGCCTGTGCGCCACAACTACTGAGCCTGCACTCTAGAGCCCACGAGCCACAACTACTGAGCCCACGTGCCACAACTACTGAAGTCCATGCGCCTAGAGCCCGTGCTCTGCAACAAGAGAAGCTACTACAATGAGAAGCCCGCGCACCTCAACGAAGAGTAGCCCCCACTCTCAGCAAGAAGAGAAGCCTGCGCACAGCAATGAAGACCCAACGCAGCCAAAAATAAATTAATTAAATAAAAATTTTAAAAAAAGAAAAAACTTTATGGTGGGACTTCCCTAGTGGTGCAGTAGTTAAGAATCTGCCTGCCAATGCAGGGGACACAGGTTTGAGCCCTGGTCCAGGAAGATCCCACATGCCACGGAGCAACAAAGCCCCTGAGCCACAACTACTGAGCCTGCGCTCTACAGCCCGCGAGCCACAACTACTGAGCCCGTGTGCCACAACTACTGAAGCCCGTGTGCCTAGAGCCCGTGCTCCGCAACAAGAGAAGCCACCACAATGAGAAGCCCGTGCACCGCAACGAAGAGTAGACCCCACTTGCCACAAGTAGACAAAGCCTGTGTGCAGCAACGAAGACCTAACGCAGCCAAAACTAAAATAAATAAATAAACTTATTACAAAAAAACCTTTATGGTAAGACAAGTAGGGGGACAGTCAACCAAGTCAAGCTGGGCAGCAACTCAGGGTAAGTGCAATCCCCAAGCACCCTCCCACCAAACCCAGCCACCGTCCCAGGCTGTCACCTTCACAGAGAAGTCATGGCTTTATTTCAAATATGGAGAAACACAAAGTTTGTTGCAAAACACTTAATAGAAATGCCAAGAAATGTGATAAAGAAGAGACTGAAAAAGGCCAAGATCTAAAAGGTCATTCAGATTGGCACAGAGAAGTCACAAGAACACACTCTAAAGACACAAACCATCAGAAAAACCTAGCACTTAATTTTGTGAGAATAAAGCCTAGGGTAAATGCTGTGGCAGCTGGAGACCAAACTGCAGTAGCAGTAAGCAAAGGCAAGTCTGGCAGGTGTAGTCAGATCTTTGGAAGCTACATTGAGGAGTATGAACACGGACAAAGACTTCTGCCTTGAAGGACAATTTGAACACCGGTTTGAAACACTGGAGGTTCAAATGCAACAAATGGAAGACACAATGAATAGCATTTCAACCCTAACAACACCACAAAGCCAAGAGGCTATGTCTCTTCAAGAAACACACCAACAGGAACAACAACAAAAAGAAACAGCAGATGGCACTGGCCTTGACCTCACTATGGAGCTACCGCAGGGTCAGTCAGGTGGTGTTGGCACAAGAACAGGATGAACTGTCAGAGAAGTACCCACATCCGTGATCAAGTGTAAGGTGTAAAGAACTGATGCTTCTGAAATATTCCCTGGGTGTATATGTATATGAATGTGTTACACTACAGTTACGTTGGAAACACTGCCCGAGTCAGCACGCATACTTGTCTACAATGCTTTCTTTTGGCTTGCTGTACCTTGAAAATACACTGGAAAATTCCAGAAAGTTTCTACCTTGCCAGATTTTATAGTTCTGTGCAGTATGTGTGTAAGTGTGGAGGATATACTTCTGTAGATGTTTTTGACAGTATAGAACTAGCTTGTAGTAAAAGGAATATCGTCCTCAAAACTTAGATCAAAACTCTAGTACCGGGCTTCCCTGGTGGCGCAGTGGTTAAGCATCCGCCTGCTTGGGCTTCCCTGGTGGCGCAGTGGTTGAGAGTCCGCCTGCCGATGCAGGGGACACGGGTTCAAGCCCTGGTCTGGGAAGATCCCACATGCCACGGAGCAACTAAGCCCGTGCGCCACAACTACGGAGCCTGCGAGCCACAACTACTGAAGCCCACGCACCTGGAGCCCGTGCTCCGCAAAGAAAGAAGCCACCACAATGAAAGCCTGCATGCAGCAATGAAGACCCAATGCAGCTGTAAATTAATTAATTAATTAAAAATATTTTTTAAAAAAACCTCTAGTACCAAAGTATTGTATAATCTTTAGAATAAAGGTTTTTATTTTTTAAGTCAAAAAAGTTTATCTCTGTATGCATTGACTTGTGATGCATAAAAATAAAAGCAGGGAAAAGCACACTTAATATGTTGACATGGCTATAAAAAGAAACAAAATTCATTTATTTGTAGTGAGGTGGATGGACCTAGAGTCTGTCATACAGAGTGAAGTAAGTCAGAAAGAGAAAAACAAATACCGTATGCTAACACATATATATGGAATCTAAAAAAAAATGGTTCTGATGAACCTAAGGGCAGGACAGGAACACAGAAGTAGAGAATGGACTTGAGGACACGGGGAGGGGGAAGGGTAAGCTGGGACGAAGTGAGAGAGTGGCATGGACATATATACACTACCAAATGTAAAGTAGATAGCTAGTGGGAAGCAGCCACATAGCACAGGGAGATCATCTCCGTGCTTTGCAACCACCTAGAGGGGTGGGATAGGGAGCGTGGGAGGGAGACGCAAGAGGGAGGGGATATGGGGATATATGTATATGTACAGCTGATTCACTTTGTTATACAGCAGAAACTAACACAACACTGTAAAGCAATTATACTCCAATAAAGATGTTCAAAAAAAATATGTTTACGTGGCCAAAAATATCTCATTCAGCATATATTATGGACAATGCCATTTTTTATCCTTTTTGTTTCATTTTGCTAAGTATAGATGCAATTGGTTTTTAATCTGTGTTCACCACCTTTTGACATCAGAATTTTTATTCAGTTGTCTAATAACTACTGTTTGGGTTCCTTAAAATAACTTTCATTTTTCATTTGATCATTATCTTTATATAACCAGGAAAATTCTGCAACATCATATCAGAAAATAAAAATGATCAAGCCTTAATTTCTCCACTTATTAGATATTGGTTTTATTAAGACTTCCAGAAAGATTTACCCTGTCATACTTTCAAATGGAGATCTCAAACGCGTTCCTAATTATTCTCCTTCTAGCCAGTTCTTGTTTGACAGCATTTTAGAAGGAGTTTCATGCACCGCATTCCTATCCATCTGCTTGGCCATAGAACCGTTGACTGGTTTCAGAAAAACCTTGGTTGTTGTTTTTAAACTGAAAAATAATAACAAAGAATACACAATTGAACCAACTCAAGTTAGAGCTACTCTTTAAGTCCTGGTTAAGAGTCCACTGATATTCTTTTATCTCACAGGAACAACTCTTTACTACCTTGAAGAAATGAGAAGAGCATAATTAAATCTTTTAAAAAGCCTTATAATGTGTTTTAAGACTTGCTAGACCTAGTATCCCTCGTGCCCGTCCCTCCTCTACTCTTCTGCTGTATTCCTGGCTATTCTTGCTTATTTGCTTCTCCATGTAAATTTTAGAATCAGTTTGTCCACCAGGGTTTTTTTTTGGTGTTTGTAAAATCACTCCCAGGTGATTTTAATGAGTTGCCGGCATTAAAAACCACTGCTGGCCATTCACCTTGACTCTCTCTATTCCTTACTTCCTTGGTTGCATGTGAAAATGACATCCAGGCTCACCTGTGCTTTTTCATTCCAGATGAAGGGAGAAGCTGGAAGTGTGCCACACAATGAGAAGCAAAAGCAGGTAAACGCGAGCACCTCACCCACCAAACTGGTGAGAACGCAGCCAGTGACCCTTTCCACATCTGCGCCTGCAGCATAACTGACAACACCGCCCCCCCCCAAGGCTTCGGGACATAGCTGACACATCAGTGAAGTGCTCGCTTCAGTAGCTGAGCAGAATCACTTGACTCCAGCTGCCTGATTATAACTCAAGCCCCTTTGCCTGCATGAAGTTAGCTGAAGAGCCCCGTAGCTGTCCCACCAAGGTCTCTTGGCCCTTAGAATGCCCCAGGCTCAGGCCTTTGGAACCGCCCCTTTCTACAGCTGCTCTGGGGACAAGAGAGGCCCACTGGGGGCTGGGAACTGGGGGGTGGGAACCAGCTGTTGAGCCCAGATAACTTCTGTGCTGCATGCTCCTGCCCTTCACAGAGACCTTTGTCCTGTCAATTTACCTGGCCCTCAGGCTGCTAGAGAGAGAAAACACCACGATCCCTGAAAACACATCTAATCTTACATGTGAAATCGAGGTTTTAAATTTGACTTGGCTTGATTTGATTAAACTCAAATGAAAAATTCCTAGTGAATCTGGAAAGCTCAGGAAAAGGGTCCTTTGAATCCTAAAAAAGGACTAATTGCAAAAGCCCAAGATGAACTGTCTGGCAAATTTGGGGGTGACCTTTGAACAGCCTGTATAAAAGAACAAGTTTCTGTGGTCTTGGCGATCCAGCCCTTAACGGGGGGAGACAGAGAGAGAGAGAGGGAAACAGACGGTCATTTTCAGAGCTCAGAGAGAGAGAAGGTCATTTTTCAAACCTCAGGACCCGAGTAGACCTTTAAAAACATTTCACTTGCCACGGAAAATGACTTACTAACTTCTGATCAAAAGTGGGATAGGGTAATCAGAGAAGAAAAGAGTCAGTGCAGATTCAGGTTGCTCTGAATGAGTCAGTCAAAACGGTCTGCTCCTTTAGATCTCCAAAGGCTGGATTAAAACCTGGCCCCCTATTAGATCAGCTTCCCCTACAACAGTGTATGTGACCTGGTTCACTAACTGCACACACCTATAGGGACCACCACCTCCAGTCCTCTCCCATGAAAGAATATTAGCAGACTGCATCTGGGCGTAGAAACATAGGCTGTAATGGACATTTGTCATTCCTGCCCAAGGTACTTTAGAAATTGGTGACACACCTGGCAGCCAGGGTTTTCCTTCCGCAAGTCTGGGACCTGCTGGTTGACCATCAAGCTCGCAATGACCACTGTTTTAGGCTTTTGGAGGAGAACATGTAAGGACCGCCCAGTGATGGCCAGCGGTCTGTTCTTTGCCCCTAGAAGCCATCATTGTCCCGTTCAGCTGGCAGCCCAGACTAATATCTCCGGAAGGCAGAGGACATATTACAAGGCAGAAAATATGTTTATTTACTCTTTTCTTCAAGGGCAAAAGGGTGATGGGCATGGGAAAACAGGCCTGGCTCAGGAACACAGTTGAAGTCCCCGTGGCCTCATCAAGGATTCTGCAGATCCTTCTGTGATGGCCATCCCAGCTCCGCCTGTCCATTGGAATTAGCTGGGGACCTTTAAAAGACAGGGAGGCCCAGCCCCACCTCCCCTGCCCCGGCAGAGACTCTTATGTAATCGGGCTGGGGAGTAACCTGGATACTGGGATTTTTTGAAAGCTCCCAGGTGATTCCAATGTACAAATAATCTGCATCTCTGTTCAACAAGAAGACTGGTCATGAAATCCCATGGCTCTTGGAAAGCTCACCTGTCCTTCTCTGGGTGATGAAATTGCATGCTAGATTCTCTGGATCAGGTTTGCTCTCTTCCCTCCCCCAACCTTAAGCTCTTTCATACTCACCTCCGCACACAGCCTGAGAGCTCTTGATAAGGAAGAGCCTTCCACGGAAGTTGGGAAAAGGTCAGCAGATGTGCCATGGTGGCACGATTGAGATCCTGATGGCACCTCACTCCTGCCGGGCTTCAGCAGTGAGCTGCGTGTGAAGGCAGGAGGCTTGCTGGGACCTGACGCTTTCTTGTCCTCCCCTAGGAGGGACACATCTGGGGCTCCATGAGGAGGACGGCTTTCATCCTGGGCTCTGGCCTTCTCTTGCTTGTGGCCCTCTGGAACTCAGTCACATGGTGAGTCTTCTCGGCCAGCTCTAATTCGGGAGCTGGGGGCCGTGCGGTGGCGGTCTATGGGCAGAGAATGGATTTAGGAGCTGCCCACCCACCAGTCTTCACCCAGAAACATGAATGAGTTTTCTTTCAAGGCATCTTCAGAGATTTTGGGGTGCTTCTGGCTACTTCTGGCAAGCCCAGTGGGAGAGGCTGCTGTCTACATTCGAAGGGAAGGAGTGGCTCCTCTACATTCTAGGTGAGATTCCCAGACCACCAGCACTTAGGGTTTGGGTACATGGTTATAGCTTAATTCTTTTTCTTTTGTTCTCTACTTTGGGACTTCTCAGTTTATTACTCTAAGGAATGAGGACTTAAAGTTTAAGGCAGTGGTAACCCCAGAGTGCTAAATTTGGGGGTTAATCTGGAATGGATGTTTAAGGATATCTAAGAAAAGAAGCTGAGACACCTCCTCCATCCCCCCAAATAGAAAAATAAAAAGAGAAATAGTTTGTGTGAAAACGAATGCTTGTGAGAGCAGTAATCCTGCTTCTAGATGTCAGGTCCACAAGTGCAAAGGGCTGTTCTGTCTCATGTGAGGCTGTGTCCTTGGACCTGGTGCAATCTAGCTAGCTCTTGGGCCTTGACAGCAAGTGTTCACTCAAAATGTAATTACTGACAGTGCCAAAGCCTGAAAGCAAGCTCAAAACATAGTAGAAGAAAAAACCCATTTTAACATAGGTATTTATGACAGCATTATCTACAATAGTGACTGTCCTCCGTCATACATTCATTCACTCACATAATATCTATTAAGTTATTCTGTGCCAAACTCATTTGTAGGATATAGAGATACTTAAGATAAAGTATTAAGGTAAAATGTCTACCCTATTAAAAAACTATGTCACCGTTTGACTGGAAGAAAATTAATAACTGCAAAACAAACAAACCTCAACCAAAAACACTCTGTCACAGTCTAGAATGGGAGATTAAAAAAGTGTCAGTTGTCACAAAGCAAACATAGAAATAAAATGTTTCTGATGACTGTTTTCTTCTAGGAAGAGAACTCCGAAAATGGGCTGAATATTAAACATGACAGGTTAATGGAACCTTAAGCACTCGTTGAAAAGAACAATGCACATTTGCAAATATACATGGGGAGAGTGGTGGGAAAACATTTTATATGTTTCTGTTACGATGACTGGAAAACCACCTATCACCTCAGGGATAAGCAAATGCCAGAGAGAAAAAATATTTGCCATTTGAAATGTTAGAACTGGAAGACAGTTCAAGATCACCTCTTGTGATTTTCATTCGGTATATTCCTCCAGGAGCCCTTGGATTGACACGTAGGCAGGCACCTCGAAGGGTGGCCCGCTAGGCAGCCACCAACCTAACTCTTTTTTTTTTTTTCAAAATAAAGTTTCTTATTTCTGAGGATAAAAGTAAATACATGCTCACTGTTAAAAATAAAAATCACACAATTCAAATAAGCATAAAGAAGGTGAAAATCACCTACCTCTCATATCCACGAAATAAGCAGTTAGTATACTGCGTATTTGGTTAAATTTAAAAGACGTCTACTATTTTTTTAAATTTATTTATTTTTGGCTGCTTTTTTTGGATCTTCGTTGCTGCACACAGGTTTTCTCTAGTTGCAGAGAGAGGAGGCTAGTCTTCGTTGCGCTGTGCTGGCTTCTCATCGCGGTGGCTTCTCTTGTTGCGGAGCACAGGCTCTACGTGCTCGAGCTTCAGGAGTTGTGGCATGCGGGCTCTAGAGTGCAGGCTCAGTAGTTGTGGCTCACGGGCTTGGCTGCTCATTAGCATGTGGGATCTTCCCAGACCAGGGCTCGAACCCGTGTCCCCTGCATTGACAGGTGTATTCTTAACCACTGAGCCACCAGAGAAGTCCCGACATCTACTATTTTTTTTAACTTTTTTCATTGAATTGATTACGGACATCTTTCCATATCAACTGATACAGATTTGCCCAATATTGTAAGCTGTCCTGTCTATTCCATTGTGTGGAAATATTCTAATCAATTTAGTCCATTCTCTGGGAATTCAAGTGGTTAGGACTCCGTGCTTTCACTGCCGTGGCCTGGATTCAATCCCTGGTCAGGGAACTAAGATCTGGGACATTTAGGTTACTTAAATGTTCTACTGTGCTTTTTTTCCAGTCGCTGAGATGGGCATTTATGTGCACGAGTGTGTGTATGTCTTTTCTTTCTTCCCCTCTTTCTGTCTTTGTCTCTCTGTCTCTGTCTTAGTCTGTCACTCTGATCTTTTCCTCACTTCAGATACTGCCAAACTGCCCTGAGGATGTCTGAGCCAATCCCATTTCCTCACAGTGCTAGCCAAGTATTTTTCAGGTATCAACTACCACACGGCACAGTGATTGATGGAGCAAGAAGGGTACTGGAGGAAGAATGCAGAGACAGAGAATTAAGTTAAACACCCTTGCTCCTTGGAATACTGAAATTAGAGGAGGCGGCAAATCAAGGAAAAATAAAGTTAAAGAGTACAAGAGTTAGGTAACACTACAACGTCACTTGAATAACTGCCAACTGGGGTGGACAAAGTGCTTATTTGTTCACAGGAGGAGAACAGAAATACTTGGGATGACTTCATGGAAAAGTGGGATGTGGGGCAAAAAGCCCTATCTAAATTTGTGTTGATCGGTATTTTCTAAAATACCCTGCAGCACATCAGTTCTATCGGAGGTTAATGGGTGGGGAGACCATAATACGACTTACCATCGAAATGGGACATTTGTGAGAATAAAGGAGGGGTTATTAATCATGATGGATATGATGGATACATACTGAAATTGTCCTGGGCAGACAGGGACGAATGGCCAGTCTATTCTCAGATGTTCTGAGAAGACAGAGTGCTGGGTAAAGAAAAGCCTGAGAAAGGTTGAATTTAACAAAGTCAAACAGGAATTCTCAGAGCTGTGACCACACTTGTCTGGACCCTGACTCTCCAAGAAGGTAGGGTGTGAAGACTGTTTTAACCAAGGAGCCCCTTGAGAGGTAGGTTTTCCACTTTGGAAAATGCTCACTGGACGCCTGAAGTACCCCTGCTCATGTCCTCATAAGGTCATGGGGATTGGGGAACCCAAGTGCCCGTGGTGAGCTGTACCATACCAAACTCCTCCTCTGCTTCTCCCTTTGCTTCTCCCTTCCTTGGCTATTCTTAAAGGGCTCAGTGGGCACAGACACCCAAATGTCAACCGAAATTCATTTCTGTTTGGAGTGTATCATACATCTTACCATAGTTTTGTGTTGTTTTTTTCTCCAACCGCCTAGAAGGTTGTTGTCCCCGTTCTACAGCTAAGAAAAGAAATAGAGACACTCTTTAAGTGACCCATCCCAGTCCCCACAGCTGGTTTGTCACCCCAAGGCTGAAGGCAGGCCCCCAGCCCCAAGCACCCAGACACCAAGGCCCTGGCAAGGGCCTGCCTACGACACAGCCTCAGTTACCACCGAGCATGTGTTCGGGGAATACGTGCGCCGCCAGCTCCTGAAGTTGTCCTGACGTTTCCTTCTTCTTCCCCACCTCAGGTGCCACCCAGGTGCCCGTTCTGCTCTTCTGGACCGTCAGTGGACTTCTACTGGTGGTTGACACGACTGGAAAGCCTAACTTCATCTCCCGCTACCGAATTCAGGTCGGCAAGAATGACCCTGTAAGTGTTGCTGCAGCTTCTCCTGGTCAAGGCACAGAAAGCAGGGGCTAAAGCCACATTCTCCAAATTCTGCTGGCTGGCCCAGGAGAGACCGGGGCCGGTGGGAGCCAAGTGATTCTGTACAAGGCTCCCCCAGGTTAGAAGATTAGAGAGAGGAAATAATATGACATTAGCCAGCCAGCCAAGACTAATGTCAGTCAAGACTAACCTTCTGACTCCCAGGCCTGGCTCTCTACCTGCCTGTGCTGGCCTACGGCACTGTGGTCAGCATTTTAGGAACAGAAATGATTGTCTCAGCCCAGCACTGGACCGAGTCCCAGATATGTCAGGTAGGTCCCCGCCTATCCACGGGAGGAGGGACAGCAATAACTAGATGCTGAAAACACGGATAACAGCTGCCCTTGTGAGAGAGGGACACAGCTGCTGAAACAGCGCATAGCCCCACTATCATATTAATTGCGAATGTGTCGGTGGTGGCTGGTTTTTAAGCAGGTCCTCCTTCCTGATTATCCAGTACCACCAATAGTACGTAGGTCATCCATGGTAAACAAGGCCTGGACCTTGCTGACAAGGAACTCCTGGCCCCGAAGGAGAGAAAAAGCCAAGCACGTATCTTGGATGGACACAGGCCGAGGAATTGAGCCCCACCGTTCACTGCTCCCTGAGCCCGGCTTGCCTGCTTAGCGCTCTGACAACCTCAGAAGCCTTTTCTTACACAACAAGGAAGAAGTTGATGGTTAAACCCAGATTTTTTTACCCCAGCTCCACCAAAACCACATCCTGGCTTCCTTCCCAGACAAGACAATCATTTTCTTTCTTTTTTTTTTTTTTTTTTTTTTATAAATTTACTTATTTATTTGTTTCTGTTTTTGGCTGCGTTGGGTCTTCGTTGCTGTGCGCAGGCTTTCTCTAGTTGTGGCGAGCGGGGGCTACTCTGCGTTGCGGTGCGCCGGCTTCTCATTGCAGTGGCTTCTCTGGTTGCGGAGCACGGGCTCCAGGCTCTAGTTGTGGCACGTGGGCTCAGTAGTTGTGGCTCGTGGGCTCTAGAGCTCAGGCTCAGTAGTTGTGGCACACGGGCTTACTTGCTCCGCGGTATGTGGGATCTTCCCGGACCAGGGCTCGAACCTGTGTCCCCTGCATCGGCAGGCAGATTCTTAACCACTGCGCCACCAGGGAAGCCCAGACAATCATTTTTAATTATCTGTCCAGGTGCCTGGGTGAGTCACCTCAGCTCTCAGGGAATTCTACCCAGGCCAGCACTCTAGAAAGCAGAGTGGCTGAGAAATAGTGCCCTTGATCCAGGATTTCAGGACCGTCCCTTCCTGAACCAGAGCTACTGGCCTGGCTCACAGTTCCCCTCACTTGGGATGGCAGGGGCCTCCTCCATGTCCAGCTCAGCAGGCAGGGACCAGAGCCAAAGGGCTAAAAGCAGGGCTTGTTCCTTGAGAATGTTTCACCTGTCAGACCACGGAGGTCTCCTTACCAGGCACCACTGACTGAATGCGTACGTCTTCAAGGCCAAGTACGGTAAACATCTTCATCATTCAGAAGAGAAAACAGAGGCTCTGAAATGTGACATGGCTTAGAACCATGATTCACACTCAAGTTTTGTGACACCAGGGCTTGTGCCCTGAACCACTAGGCCACATCAGCTCTCAAGAGAATCACCTAGCGCAATAAACTTCACAGTCTACCATGAATGGAGGGCCACACAGGGAAGGTCTCGTGGCATTTGGCAGAAGCTGAGGTTCAGAAAAGATGCACTGACTAGTTCAAGGTTAGACTGTTCTTGGAAAGCTCGTCTCATCTGCTCCTACACTGTGTGCATCCTCAGGTAGTCACACAAGTAAGAAGGAAGCCCCAGACGCCATTTCGTCTTCGGCCCATTCCAAGAAGGTCTGACCCCTGACCTAAGACATCAGAAACAGGTCATCGGGTGGGACCTGAACGCAACGGCATTCATAGGACACCACCAGCCACCCCCGCCGCCCGGCTCTGGTTACCCTCCCACTCATCCCGGACTGGACGGCTAGTTCACGCCTCTCCTCCCTCCTCAGATCCTCAGCACCTCTGCGCGTCACCTCCTCCCAGAGGGTGGCCTTGCCTTCAAGCAGAAGACAGCTCCCGCAGCCGTGCACCACCGCAGCCTGGGGGCAGCACTTGTGCACACGCTCTGACTGCCCACCTGCTGCAGCCTGTGGCCTGTCTCTGGTCCTACTCCAGCCCGTTCCTTCACTGTCTGCACGCTACACCCAGCACCTCTTGTTTACTCCAGCAAGTTGCTCCAGCAATTCTTCCTTCTCTTTCTTTTGTCCTTTTTTTTCCTTCCTCTTCTGGATTTTACTCTCTGGCTTATTACAAACCTGCTATAATTTTTCCCAGCTTAAAACCAAACCAAAACCAAAAACCTTGCGTCCATCTCCCATACTCACTCCCACTCATATTTTTGGTCCCCTTTGCAGCAAAGCTCTTTAAAGGGTTGTCTATACAGTTTCTGATTTCTCCCTGTCCACTGTCTTTTCCCAAAATTTCAGGATTATGAAAAATTGAAAACACATATACAGAAGTGGAAAAGGTAGTAGTACCCTGATCACTCATTTATATACCACCTAGATTCTCCAGTCTTGTCTTAAACATTTTACAATATGTGCTTTTTCTGTATATAAAACTATAAATATCTATGCATCTATAATTTTTTGCTTCATCATTTGAAGCTAAGTTCAGACACCATAAAACTCTAAATCCTTCAGCCTGCACCTCCTAAAATAATCACAAAACAATCCTCTCACCTCCTCTAGAACCTCCTCGCATCAGGCCTTCACCTCCACCGCTCCACCACGATTGTCCTGGGCAAGGTCACCAGTGCTCCTGTCGCAGGCTTGTCTCATTAGACCTACCAGGGCTGTCTCCACAAGTTGCTCATGCCGCAGCCTGTTGTAGCTTCTTATACCGGCTGCCAAGGCCCCACTGTGTCCTCACAGCTCGCCACTCACCCCTTCACAGCCTCCTTTCTGGGTCCTCCCCAGACTAACCTCCCCACCCTCTTTACGCTGACGCCCAGGGCACAGCCTCGTCGTCTTCTCTGTCCTCATCCCCTCAGCGTCGTGACTTTAAATAACCGCCTCAACGCCAACAGCTCGCCAATTTACCTCTCGAGCTCAGAACTCTCTCCCGATGCAGGACTAAACATCCAAATGCCTCCCTGACATCTCCAATGCAACATGACCCAAGGAGAATTCCTGCTCTCCCTGCCCCCAAAGCCTTTGATACCCACAGCCTCCCCAGTGCAGAGGCCTTGGAGTCACCCCTGACGACTGTCTTTCCCTCGTACACCACATCCAATCTATCAGGAAACCCTATTGGCGCAATTTCCAAATGGATCCAGGATCCAGCCCTTTCCCACCACCTCCATCGCCGCCATCCTCTTAAATGCGTACTTTAGCACTTCTAGTCTTCCCGTTTGTATTCTTGGTCTCCTATTGTCTATTCCCAGCACAGCAGCCAGAGTAACCCTGTAAGATCCTGTCACTTCTCCGCTCACAACCTTGGGATGACCCTCGCTTCTCTTGGAATAAAAGCCAAGGTTCTCAAAGTGGCCTACGGGGCCCTGTACGCACTGGCTCCTCCCTGCCTCTCTGACCTCCCCTCCCACTTCTCCCCACCTCACATCTCACTCTTCTCCAGCCAAGTACGCCAGGAGTGTGGCCTATCGTGGAGCCTTTTCACCAGCTCTTCCCTTTGCCGGAAGACACTTCCCCCAGATACCTGTTTCCCTCATCTTTGTTCAGATCTCACCATCTCAACGAAGCCTACCCTGACCATTCTACTTAAAACGATAAGAGTATAAACTCAGTGAGGGCAGGAATCTTTTTGTTCACTGCTTCCTTCCCAGCACATAGAACACTGCCTGAAACACAGGGGGCGCTCAGTATCAGCTGAGTGAGTAATCACATGTCACACCCACCTCCTGGTCAAGGCTGCCAGAAGAGGTGTACAGCTTCCTCTGTGGTGCTCTCAGACCAAGGCTGCCCAGACCTGGCTTCACCATGGGATGAATTCTGGTCCATCAGTACATGCAGGACATGGAAAAGGCAGAAGAACAGGCAGGCCTGAAGTATGAGGACCACGCTGAACCCGGCCGCACCTTGGAGCAGAAACCCTCCAGCTTGCAGACAGTTCTCAGGAGGGAATCCCCTTTGAGAATGCCAAACCAGTTCATCGGGACCAGCAAGTGACCTGTGGAGATGGGGCTATTCCCAGGAGCTCCAGGGCTCTGACAAATGGAAGGGTCAGGGGTCACTGGTTCCCAAGGAAACGCTGGCTGTAGTCTTGAGGCTCAAAGGGATGTGAGCGCGTGAGGCCAGCTCTCCACAGCGCTCTGGGGAGAATGCGCAGGCAGCCCCTCATCCTGACAGCCCCACCCTGAAAACCAGCAAGACCTGCTCACAGCAAGCGGGACAAGAGGCCAGATAGCAGCTCCCTGGCTCCCATCCAGGGAGGCTGGACCACACGAGGAGGCAGGCGACCCTGATCTCTGCACCCGATCCTGGTCAAGGCTCTCTGGACGAGCAGGGACCAAAAGGCTGAAGAAGGAATGAGGCTGGGAGCCTTCTCCCAGCACCCTGGAGGCTCCCCAAGATGCCTGTCGGGAGTACGTGGGGTTGGGCCTGGCCAGAGAAATGGGGAGGACAGTGGTGGAAGCTGCAGAAGCAGGAAGGAGCAGGCAGCTTCAGGCAGAAACTGAGGCCGGGGGAGGGGAGTTTCCAAAGGCAGGGCATTACCAGGCGGTTCCATCCCTGGGCTGGGCAGCACTCAGGGGTTGCTGGCTACAGGCAGACATCACTCCTAGCATCCAGCCCCGAGCGAGGGCCTCCCGAGAGCTGCTCACAGAGGAGCCTGGTTCCTAGAAGGGAAAGACCTACTTCCCACACTCTCATCCACCTCCTTTCTTCCTTCTTCCCCCCCCCCCCATCCCGGACAGGTGGACCCCATGAAACTACGCCAGTCTATCCACATGGTTCTCTTCAACCAGTTTGTGATCTCTTTCCCCATGATGGTCTGGCTCTATCCCATCCTCAAGTTGGGGGGCGACCCCTGCCGCCGAGAGCTGCCCGCCTTCCACTGGTTCCTCCTGGAGCTGGCAGTCTTCACGCTGACTGAGGAAGTGCTGTTCTACTACGCACACCGGTGAGCGCTTCCTTTCTGAGCACAGCCAGCTCCTCACCCTCCCAGGCTCACCCGCCAATGGGGCTGAACCCTGGCCTCCTCGGAGTTGCAGGGGTGCGACCAACAGCACCTGGCATCAAGAGCCTCCCGCTAACTAGCTAACACGAAGACAACTCTTCGCTCCACAGCTGACAATGTGCGACCACCGACGAGGGTCCGGGATCTCCGTTCATGTGTGTGGCAGGGCAGTTTCCCATTCATCCCCTTCACTGAATCCTTTCTAGCCATCCTCCCTATTTTATAGCTCATACAACTGAGGTAGAGAGAGGCAACGTCACCAGAACAACTCACAAGGCAGGGCTGTCGGAGCACCAATCCAGTGTGTTTTCACTGGATGTGAAACTTTGCTCCATGGATATAACCCCAGTTCCTACCTTTGGTTTCTCGTGTTCTGGTGGGGCAGGGGGAGAGGGAGGTTGGCCGATTTATCAACTGTTAACTCTCTTCCCAGCCTCCTTCACCACCCAAAACTCTACAAGAAAATCCACAAGAAACACCACGAGTGGACAGCTCCCATTGGCGTGATCTCCCTCTACGCACATCCTATCGAGCACGTGGTGAGTAGAGCTCGGCTCCCCCAGAGGAAAGGGCAGCGGGCGCCAACCCCCTTCCCTAAGGTAGTCTCCTGCACAGAGCGGGATCACACTGGCTCTTTCTTCTGCCCATTCAACGGCTACCATTTGTTGTTGGCATATGCCGGGCGATGCTACATGCTCAACATAAGTTATCTCATTTAATCCTCCCAACAACTGTTTAAATCCTCATTTTGCTAATGAGGAAGTTGAGGTTCAAACAGTTAATAACTTGTCCTAAGTTTCATGTCTGAAGGAGTCCAGCAAATCCAGTCCCAGAAACTCATTCAGCTTCCCCAGATCTGGGTCAAGAAGTCTTCCCGGACACCCACCTGCGTCCCCTCCATCCCCTTGGGCCCCTCTTCGAACAGCCCTCTCCTTGCAGGTCTCCAACATGCTGCCGGCGATGGTGGGTCCAATCGTCATGGGATCCCACTTGTCCTCCATCACCATTTGGTTTTCTTTGGTCCTCATCATCACCATCATCTCCCACTGTGGCTACCACCTACCCTTCTTGCCTTCACCTGAATTCCATGACTACCACCATCTCAAGTAAGGCAACCCTCCCCACTGTGGGTCTCTGGGCAGTAGCCCCCACGTTGACTCCTAGAACTCCTGACAGCAGACACCGGTGTCTCAGTTCAAATGTGGGTCTAGTGGAGGGAGAGGTCTGCAGGTGGGGACAAAGGTGACCATCCTGGGACCCAGATCACCTTGCCATTCTCTTTCTGTCTGATATTGGGTCTTCCTGCCACTATGGGTCTTTAACCTGCATTTAGGTCCTGGACCCTTTGAGGGTCTAGTGTAAGCCATGGGCACTACCAGGAAGATGCATACATGCATAGAATTCCCGCAGGCAATTCAACAGAAGCTGTGCACACTCTGAAAGCCTCCAGGCTCGTGGAAACTCCTGCACCAGAATCACCTGAGATGCTTTCCTCAAATGCAGCCTCTTGGGTTCCACTCCAAATACCCTGAATCAAAGCATCTGGGGGAGCAGGCCTTGGCATCTGCATTTAGTTAAGTGTTCCAGGGGATTCTGATGGAGGTGGTCCCAGAACCTACCTGAACAAGCTGGCTTTGCCCCAGGTTCTGACTTGTGTGCGTCGAAATCACAGAGAGCTTTCCAAAGGAAGAGCATAGCTTTTCAGTCTGGAATGGCCCCAGGAATATGTGCACCACCGCCTGGGTTAACCGGAAGCAGGTGGGCAGCATGGTGGGGATGGGTGTGGGATAGGAGGGCTCAGAAATGTGTGTGAGGCTGGCACAGGTGAAATGAACGTGAGCTCGCCCGCCTCCAGCACCCTCCTCTCTCCTCCAGGTTCAACCAGTGCTATGGGGTGCTGGGGGTGCTGGACCACCTCCACGGGACTGACACTGTGTTTAAGCAGACCAAGGCCTACGAGAGACACATGATCCTGCTGGGCTTCACCCCACTCTCCGAGAGCATCCCAGATCCCCCGAAGAAGATGGACTAAGACACGGCCCGGGTGCCATCCTAGCCGTGCCCTCTGCACGGTCTGCTAAGGTGGCCTGAGGCCTCCTGGTCGCACCTACCAACTCGCTCCTTCAGCCACGCACTCTGATGACAAACCACAAGGACAGGGGGGAGGTCAGCTTCCTGGAAAAGCAGGCCCAAGGAGGAGGGGACCAGGGCTCCCCCAACTACCCCTATCATCCCAAAGGGGACCAGGGATTGGCGTAACGAAAAAATATAGCTCCCTGGAATGGAGACCAGTCAGAGGGAAGAAGCCACTTTGAGAGGGCTCCTGGGGGGTCCCCCTGGTCCTCTGCTGTGGAAGGGGAAAGGGACACCAGATGACTCCTTGGTAGCCCTGCCAGGACAGAGAATGACAAAGGTGGCAGGAGGCCGTGTGGCTCCAGCCATAGCTCCTGATGCCAGGGGGTGGGAGAACCAGAAGATACTGCTTTGCCCCTTCCTGTCCCCAAAAGCCTCTCTCATTCTGTACTCAGGCCAGGGCCAGGACACCCTGGCAACGGTTCTGGGATCAAGTCCCCACTGCTTCCCAACACACACACGCACGCGCACACACACGCACGCGCACATGCACGCACACACACAGACACGCAGCGTGATAAAGACCCCACTTCAACTCTGCCCCACTGCAACTGGACATCACCCCTCTCTGAAAATACCAATCACAGGAGCTCCTCCTGTGATTACAACTGAGATACCAAAAAGAGGCACAGACCAAATCTCAATACCTTCAGCCACAGGCGGAAACCAAAGGCCAAACCCTGTGGCCCCGCTCAGCTGGGGCCCCCTTTTAGCCACAGAGGGTAGGGTCAGAGTTGCTGACCTTTGGGGACACCCAACTGAGGCCCCTTATTAGGCTCTCTGAAGCAGGACCAAAGGAGCTAGAACCCTCTTCCTCCACTAAAGCAAGAAATACACGGCTGAACAGAGGGTAAAATCCTTATTTCCCTCTCAAATGATGAACCAGTTGTTTCAGCACCATTTTTACAGGATGACTTTAGCAGTAATGCCTTTTCCAATGGGACCTTATTGTCTACCACAAAACCACAGAGCTGCCCAGGTGGAAGCAGTCCTCACCCTGGGTTCGCTCAGCTGCTTCTGACATTGCCAGGAACCCTGTGGCTCCCAGTATCAACGTGAAGACACTCTGATTTGCAAGGCCACCATTATAGTTTCCAAAGTCTGATATTCTCCTGAACATTCAGTTCTCCTCTGTCCAGAAAACCACCCGCTGTAGTTTTATAAAATACTTTAACATCTGATAGGGCCACATCTCCAGGCAGAGCTATCAAAGAGGACGACCTCCTGCCACGGGCCCTATCTCCCCAGAGGACCTGCCCAAGAGGCCGACCAGGCGCTTAGCAGGCAGCGTCCTCCTCGGGCCCGGGTGGGCTCAGCCCCCTCCCTGGGACCGCATGCCCTTCGCTTGAGCACAGCTCCTGGTGCACCAGTGCTGGACGTGCTCATAGCTGCTGACCTGCACCCACAACCTGTCCTACGAATAAACAAACAGTTGGAAAACGGTCCCTCTTCAGTGCACTGAGCGAGGGTCGGGAATGAGGAGTGTGGAGGAAGAGGAAGAATGGCGGTCTCTCCTTTTAACATCTGTAGACCTGGAGGTGCTGCTGGGGCGCAGAGGGGCGAGGGGCCTCGTTCTCTCACCCTTTTTCTTAGGCAGGTCGCTGGGCCTGGCCCCGACACTGGTTACCAAATAGCCTCAAGGAAAGGTCGAGGTCTCAACACTGGCAGCAGAAAATGTGAATGGAGAAAGGATGGAGAACAAACCGGTCTCCTTTGCAGTGGATACTTGGGTTTTTGTCTCCCTACGTGAGTCGTTCCGGCATCACGACCACATGGTGTCTGTGCGCCACAGCAGCACAAGGAAACACTCTGTGGCTTCTTTCAGAGTATTCCCAGCAAGCCGTGGAAGGAATGAATGTCTTCCTCTTCCCGGAGCGGCCCGCAGAAGCCCTGCCCACTGTCTCCTAGCCTCACCTTTGGCCCCTGCGGGCCATCGGTGCTCTTAAAGTTCCTGTTCACCTGACACAAGGTGGAATTGTCTGGAAAACCATTTCAGATGGGACGCTCAAGTGCCAGGCCCAGGAGACAAACAGCTGTCAGGGAATGAGTAAAGCCCAGGAGACAAACAGCTGTCAGGGAATGAGTAAACAAGGCTCATGTTCAGTTTTGTAATGACATCCCAAGGCCAGGCCGGCATTCAGACTGTTATCACGGCTGGTCCCTGGCCTCACGGGCCAGGGAGAGGCACCAGCGGCTCAGGGGCCGGTCCCGGTGGGAGCGCTCATCCCTCCTTCCCCGGCGTCAATCCTCAGGGCTCGGTGGCCGACCTGGATTCCACAGGGCCAGAGTGTTGGTCCCTCCTTTATACCCCGCAGGGAAGTCTGTCCAGTGAGGAGTCACAGCAACTTGTATCTTCCTGGCTGTGCCCTGACACCATGCCAAGCCACAGCCAGTGCCTGAAGTCCTGGAATTCCAGCTGCTGGAATGGTGTCGCTCTGGTCTGTGGCACTGCCTACAGCTCCCCCATCTCACTTGAGACACGAGGCGGACATGAATTCAAGGCTGGCAGAAGCTCTCCGTATCTCCCAGGAACCACCTGGAAGCACCAGCGGCCGTAGGAGCTGTGTCGGGAGCCCCTGCCCTGGGCAGAATCCCCGACAGCACAGTGGCAGAGCCCCGCAGAGGTTTCATGTGCACATCCCGAGCGCAGGCTCCTCTGGATCTGCGGTCGGAAGGCGAACCAGGCTCCACCCCACACACCCAACAGCTGCACCCCTCATGGGAGACCAGCCAGGCTTTTGCCTTTTCAAGTTTTTATTTTTATACATTTTTTTTGTATTAAAAAGAAAAGCATAATTACCACAAATTACAAACGACTAAAGCAGGACTAGAATAATGAATGAATCACTTCAGCCTGGAAAGCAGATAGTCTCAATAATATTAATGTTATAATACAAGCTCATTCAAGTATTTTACATTTTTTTGTCCTTGTAAGTGTGATATCCTAGCACATGGTAAAGATAACGTACTATGAGCATAAGGTGGAACCTTCTCCGCAAAGCCGGTGACAAGTTTTCCTCTCCAGTCAGAAATGGGCTGTATGCTCTGATCTTCTCTGCCTCTGCTATCAACACGGCTGAAGGAGAGGGTGGGGCTGGGGCACATCCCGGGCCCTGCGCACACAGGAGAGACCTGGGGCCCCGCTCAGGAGGCACCAGGCGATCCAGACCGCTCTACCCAGGCTTCTGGCAAAAAACCACCACCCTCCCTATAAGCTAGTCGTCCTTCTTGCCCCTCCTCCCCACTGCCAGGGCTTTCTGAGCAACTTTCTTTTTAAAAACCAATCATCAGGAAAGGGGAAAAAAGAGCTACAACAGAACAAAACAAAAACGTTAACAACTTTGACACGGGGGGCTCTGCACCTGGATCTGAGCCCAAGGGGTCCAGGCTGGGGCAGGCTCGGGCAGCCCCTCTCTCCTGGTAGTGCCTTTACTCCCAGATTCAGGAGAGCACGAGAGAAACCTGCCCCTTAGCAGGGCCGAGGTACACAGACCTTCTGATGTTTGATGCCCAAAGGCTGTGTTGGCATGGACCAATCTTGGAAGGGTACAGGATGAACAGAAGGATTTGGGCAGGCTGTTGCTTTGTGTCTCCGATCTTGGATCCCCATGGAGGATGGTGCTTGTCACAGATACATCGGTCCTAAATTCAAGTGTCTTCAGAAAGTGAAGATGTAAACTACTCTTTGCAACATTAACTCCGAACATGTTACAAAAAAAAAAAAAAAAAAAAAAGGGGAAGAAAAAAAGGAAGAAAAAAGCCCCCCCAACCCCAGCCTGTGTTGAGATGACGTCCTCACCTCCCCACCCAAAAGGGGCTTCCTCTTTGTGGGGTGTCTGTGGGGAGGATCAGGGAGAGGATGGCAGCCCCCTGGCCTGGGAGTAAACTCTAGATAAGAACAGCCTTTCCCCACACTCCCAAGGCTTCCTTGTGCCCCCAAACCCAGCAGAGGACAAACACTGAGGTTTCTGTGGTGCTGGATACAGTACAGGGCTGAGCAACCCAAAGGAAAGAAAGAGGCAATGAAGGGAAGGAGGAGGGCGTCCAGTGTCTGGCACATTGTGGGGCAGGCACCAGACTGGGCAGGGAGAGGCCTCAAACCCCACTGTCAGAGCAGAGACCAGACACTCATCCTTGGCTTTCGAGACAACCGGCTCACAGGAACTAAGATGGGCTTCCCCATACTAACTGCTGGGAGGGCAGAGATGGGGGAGGGCACAGGCCAAAGCAATGAGGTGCCCAAGACACAGGGCAAGCCCTAGCCAGCCTGAGATACTGTCTCCGACTCCCAACTTTAGGGCCCGACAGAGGAAGCAGTTGACAAGGGCCAAGAGGCGTGAGCACATGACCACCACCACCCTGTGGTGAGCGTGTTGGCACACCCACACCCAGCCCCGTTTGTGAGGGTCAGTTCTGGGTCACCCTCCCTAGCTCTGGATGCCAGGAGACTCCAGCCATTCCACTGTCATTCACAGCCCAAGTCAAGCAGTCAGTGGCTGGAGAAGTCAGGTATACTCTATGTCCACATATACCTTCCTGCCACAGAGCTTCTCCAACTGGCAGGACCACCCCCACCCTCAAAGCCTCCTCAATCTCTCGTTCCCAGGCGGGGTCAACTGGAGGGTGGGCAGAGATGGCTTGCAGAGGGGGCGGGGCGCAAGATGGGGATACCCACCCGGCCCAAGGGAGGAGAGGCATCTCTCTCCACCTTTTAAGAGACAAAGCCTCCTTGAGGTCTCAGAGATCAAGGGAACGCAAGAAAGGTTTCCAAGCCTCAGCTGCCAAGTGTTCACCTTTCCCCTCTGAGGTGGGGGAGACAGTCAAGCTGAGGACGAGTGTGTCCCAGATCCAGGCCAACGCTGTCCTCCAACAGTCTGAAGCAAACTTGGCCTTGGCGTTCCAAGGGTAGGATGAAGGGTGTCACGGCAGGACGGGCCCTGGCGTGAGGCAACAGCAAGCAGAGCAAGGACACGACAGTGGCAGCAGTGTACAGACACGGGACGTCAGCTTCAAATGATGCAACAGCGGAGATATTCTGGGCACGGCTCTGATCTGAGCCGCCCCCAACTCTCTTGCCTACAGGCAGGAGGCACTGTACATGCAACTCAATCCAGAGACAGATTCTAGTCAATCCAGCCCAGGCACATCCAGAGAAGGTGGGAGCTCTTCGAGTTGACTCCACCGAGGAAAACAGGCATTTGGGTATTTCAGATTCCCACTCCACAATAAGGCAACTTTTAAAAAAATACTATTTCCAAGAACAAAACAAGAAAATTCCAAGGGTAGGGGAAAGACATCACTTTCTGTGGATTAGGTGGGGGTTTTCTGATGGGTTTTTTTGGTCTTTTATGGTCGATTTTGTCTTTTTTTTTTTTTTTTTTTCTTTTCCATTTTCCCAAGGATGGAAAGGTCAGAGAAAAATAAAATAAATCATCTTTCAATAGTCTCTTCTGGTACGAGCAGCGTCTCTCTGGGCTGGGGAGTAAGGGGCATGGGGGGAGGGGAGTGGAGAGAGGCCAAAACCTTCCCCACCCCCACTTCTAGATCCTTTGGTTTCCTTCTCCCGGAAGATGGCAGGAGGGCGTGGTAGGGACAGCAGGGAGAGAACAAGGTGATGGCAAGCCCCAGATGATCAAGGGGCTGGTGCTTGTGGGGCCCAGGGACGCTGCCAGAGCCTTCTGTGAAACAGTGCTGGGCAATGGGGCCCACAGGGCCTTTCTGTGGGCTGCATAGTTGGCTGGCGGGGGAGCAGGACGCAGCTGTGGATGGGGACCAGGGTTGCGGCCTACCAGCCGCGGGCAGGGCTGCAGAGTGATTTTGGTAATCCAGACGAACTATCAATAATTTAAAACTTGATATATATATATGTATATATATATATATAAAAAAAATTTCCCCCCTTACCCTCCCCCCCCCCCAGAAGAAGCTAGGATGTGAAGAAGAGCCATGGAGAGAGAAGAGGGAAGGGGTGTGTGGAGGCTCCTGCCCAGGGGCGCCTCCGATAGCCCAAATGGTGTACACGCTGCTACTCAGCACAAAGGCCCATCCCAACAACTACAGGCCTGTCCCTTCTCTGTCCCCTCTCCTGGGACTGGGCACCCCCACAGACTCTCACCTACCCCCTCCATCCCTCCTCCCCACAAAACCCCAGGGCTAAAGGGTTTTTCACTTTCCCAAAGTCTGTGCGTCCGAGTGCTGGCTTGTCCATTTAGCGTCTTCTCGGATGGGCTGGCCGGTAGCTGGTGTGGGGGGTTGGCTGACCACGGCGGAGGGCCTGCCGGAAGACTGGGAGGGGCACCGCCTCCTGCCCTCGCCGCTGCCACCTCCTGCTGCCACTGGGTGTCGCTTGTGGTTGCCCTCCTCACCCATGGGGGGCTGCAACAGAGGAGGGAGTCAGAGGTGATGAGGGAGCACTACTACCCACACCCCCTTCCTTGCCAGAGCTGTCTAGAGACCCCCTAACTTCCTACCTCCCAGTGTAGATGATGAACAGGTTTATAACCCTAAAAACCAGTCACCCGTTTTACTGAGCACATCTCTATGCCAAGAGGCCAAGCCTTGTGCTGGTTTATGCACATTCACTCCGGTGGTCTACACCACCCTTTGATGTAGACATGACCATCTGATTTCACAGATGAGGACAGCGAAGCATAGAAAAATAATTTGCCAAGGGTCCCAGAGCTTCTAGCTGGTAAAGGCAAAATCTGGACCAGGCCCGTCTACCTCTGAAGCCCAGGCCTTTATCCATACAAGTTTCTGCTCCCCTTCTGAGAAGAGGTCACTGCTCAGGAGATGGTACATGGGACGTGGCATGCAATATGCTGCAATGCCTCCGCTCAGAAGGCCCAGATGCTCCTGGGGACTGCCTCACGCCCCTCAAGGCCCTAAAAAGGACACTGATCTTAAGAGTCAGACCGGGATCCAGTCTAGCCTCACCACTGCCAAAGGTCCCGTAATAACCCCGAGGACACTTCCTTCCCTTTCTGGGAGCCAAGAGTGGAGCCCTTCTTGCTCTACTCCCAACAGGTCTTCCTATTCTCTGCCCATGTACTCCCCGCTCCAGGCCCAGAAAGGAGGAAGACCTTAAGGATGGAAGACAGCGGACTCATCTTTTTGTCAGGACACCCGAGCAGCGCTGCCACTATCTCACTGGCTGGCCGTGGGCTCCAGTTCATCCACTGCTATAGTGATGATAACAGTAACCCTGCCTGCTTCATATTATAAAGGTTAAATGAGGTCAGTGTAAGTGCCTAGCGCTATCAGTGTCAATTTTTAAATAAATGTGAGGACTATTATTTACTTCTATTTGCCCTTTTGCTAAAAGGGTTCAAGGGAATAAGATGACTGGCATATCCCTACTACATTATAATCTCTCTGAAGGAAAAAGTTTTACTTATCTCCGGAGTCCCTGAAGCACCTAGCACGGAAGAGGAACCAGCAGTAATAACTTTGACCCACCACTGGATGTCACTGTCGAGTCACTGCTCCAAGAAGATGAAGTGGGCGGAGCAGGGAAGAATCAGACATATTTTATAAACTTCTGGGGTTAGAACTGACCTCTCCCAGAAAGACATTTACCTTAGGTACTCATCCTGATCACCTCTAACTAAGGCACAGCAGCAAGGAGGGTTAGAGATAATAGGGAAAGAGCATTATGATGGTTTAGCCACATCCACCATGGGAAAGGGAGGAAGGAGCAACCATACACCCTCCAATTAGCCTTCACTGCCCAACTTCTCACACGCTCTGTTTAACAAAGAAACTGAGGCCCAAATGGGGGCAGGAAGGGTCCCTGAGCTAGTGGCACAGCTGGGATCAAAATCCAGGTATCCTGATGTCTGGTCCAGTTTTCTTTCTAGGACAATCAGGGTGGGAAAGAGGAGAGACATCCACTCACATCCACTCGGAAGTCTTCAAGACGTCGGAATTTGCCGAGGTATTCTTGAAGTTTGGGGTCAATGTCCAAATTTTTGGCTTTGGAATATTTCAAGAAGGCCCAGAACTTCTCCAGCCCGTACAGCTGACCTGCAGGGAAAGAGGAGAAAGAGGTAGAGAGAGACTTGGTTCTGCGAAGTTGAGAATAGAGAGGTTCAGGAGAGGGAGGTATGACATGATACAGACAAGCCCAGGCAGAGCTAGGGGCCGAGAAGACTGAGATGACCAGGGCTCGCAGAGCCCCAACTCTTTGACTCTTACCAGCTTCATAGTCCTTCACGGTTTCCTCCTGAAAGTCCTTAAATATGTCCAGCCGGAACTTCTTTTCCAGGCCATAACTGTAGTATCGAAAAAGGCACTCCAAACCATATCTGTAGAAGAACACAAGCCAGTGAAATTGGGACAGTTTCTTTATCTGTAAGACAGGAAATGCACCTGGATGATAGATGAACTATGAAACAGTTTAAACACATGGATTATTGAGAAAATGGTAAGCATACTTTGAGAAGGCTAACATTTAACGCTAGTCTAAATGAGTCCAGCATTAAATGTTTGCCAAGGGTCAGCAAACTGAGGCCGAATGAACGACAGCATCCCTGCCCACACCCATTTGCCTATGAGATATCACTGGGTGCTTTCTGCTACAAGAGCAGAGCAGTTGAAACAGAGACTTTATGTCCCACCAAGCCCAAGATATTTGTTGTCTGTCCCTTATGCAAAGTTTGTCAATCACTGGCATGAACTCTCTGCAAAGCCATTTGACCATGCCAATTAGTAGGTTTCTTCATTTACCTCAGAAATTTCAATTCTAGAAACATATACCAGGGAAATGACCAAAAATGTAGACTAAGATTGTACAGATGTACAAAATTGTTCATAGCAGCATTATTTTGAAAAATTTAAATGTCTTAGAGAAGCGATTAAGAAAAATCATGGTAACTTAGTACAAAAGAATAATATAATCTATTAAAAATTATAATGGGGCTTCCCTGGTGGCGCAGTGGTTGAGAGTCTGCCTGCCGATGCAGGGGACATGGGTTCGTGCCCCGGTCTGGGAAGATCCCACATGCCACGGAGCAGCTGGGCCCGTGAGCCATGGCCGCTGAGCCTGCCCGTCCGGAGCCTGTGCTCCGCAACGGGAGAGGCCACAACACTGAGAGGCCCGCGTACCGGAAAAAAAAAAAAAAAAAAAAAAAATTATAATGTAAATATACTACTGAGAGATGTTTACAATATATTATAAAGTAGAAAAAACACATTTCAAACTGCTATATGTAGAATAAACCCACTGTTGTAAAGAAATATGTAAAATTTATATCTATATATGCACACACAAAGTCTGGAAGGGCACAGACTACATATATTAAATATTATTGACACTGGTTATCTTTGGGAATTGGGATTTTCAAATGATCTTGTCTCATGTAACAACTTCTGTAAGGAGGCAAAAAGGTTAAGTATTTTAACAACATGGAAAAGTGCTCATGCTTATAAATGATAAATAAGACATAAAAAGGCATCCCTTGCATGACCTAAATATGCATAATATGGCAGAACATTAACACTGGTTGTCTCTGTACTGAAGGACATTTTCCCCCAGCTTCTTTAAACATTTCTGTCCTTCTCAAATTGCTTACAGAGAAAACATTTTACTTGGGAGAAAAAGTGTCCCTTCAAAGTTTTTTGGGTTTTTTTTTGAATAGCAAAATGTTGAAAGCAACCAAAGTATCTATTAATAGGAGACTAGTTAAATAAATTATGGTACATCTATACAGTGTAAGACCATACAAGCTATAAAAAAAGAACAAGAAAGTCATTTATAAATGGATACAGAGTGATCTCTAAAATACAGCCTTAAGTAAAAAAGTGAGGTGCAAAATAATATCTAATGGAGGCCATCTCTTGTGTAAACAAAAGGGGCGTGCGGGGAGACTACCTAGGTCTGTTCTTGCTTACATAAGCAAAGTATTCTTATAAAGGACTCACAAGAGTCTAACAATACTGGCTGCCTGTGGGGAAGGGAACTAGACGGCTGTAAAACTGGGATAAGGAGACTCCTCACTTGCTACATAACCTTCCGACTTCTTTGAATTTTGAATATATTACTCATTCAAAGTAGTAATTTTTTACAAAGTACATGAAATATATATACAATAGATTTCCAATTACAGTTCTGGAAGTAGACCCAACGGAGAACCCTCGCCACGCCCCCAAGCCCCAGCCAGAGCCTTCACCCCAATCCCACTCACCTGTAGCCTTCTTTGGCATCCTCCAGAGCCAGCTGCTTGAACTCCTCATACATCTTTTTGTTGAAGTGATCTCGGAGGAAGAAGGACCAGAAGCGGAAGAGAGTGTTCATCTCCTGAGACTGGCCAATGCCCAAGCGCTTCCGCTCTGATTGAGGAGGAAGGAGGAAAGATGTGTTTTAGAGCCAGGCTGCCTGTGCTTCAGGGGACAAATGATCCTGGGGCTCAAAGACATCGGTCTTTTCTCCTCCCAACTCCCTTCCTCATCACCTGCCCCCTTAAGTGTTTGGGGGAGTGTTCATTGAGGACTAACTACCCTGCGTCAGGCTCTGCTGCTCGGCACTGGGCCTGAGCACCCCCAGAAGTAGGGGGCCTCAGCTTCAGAGCCAGGCCATCCTGGTCTAGCTCTCCACCTCAAAGGTTACTGCTCCCAGTGTAGTTATATAACAAGGAAAAGCATCAACAAATAATTTGTGTACTCCAACAAATTATATTCTTCACTATATCATCAGTACCGATTATTTCAGCAGTCCTACAATATTAACGAGTAAAAATGGTACCATTAAAAAACATATGTAAAACACCCAAGAAGCAAAAGGAAAAAACAGAAAAATCTGATATCACTAAAAAATTAAGAACCTTTGTTCTTAAAAGGACATGATCAACAAGGTGAAAAGACAACCCACAGAATGGGAAAAACTATTCGCTAATTATGTTATCTGATAAGGAGCTTGTACTTGGAATATATAAAGAATCATTACAACTTAATAATAAAGACAAACAATCCAGATAAAAAGTAGACAAAGGATCTGAACAGACATTTCTCCAAAGAAGACATTTCTTACAAATGGCCAATAAGCACATGAAAAAATGCTCAACATTATTAGCTATCAAAACCATATCAAATCAAACCAAAACCATAAAAAGATATCACTGCATACCCACTAGGATGGCTATACTCAAAAAGATAGACTATAACAAGTTTTGGGAGGATGTGGAGAAATCAGAACCCTCATACACTGCTGTTAAGAACATAAAATAGTGCTGCCACTTCGGAAATCAGTCTTGCAGTTCTTCAAAAGGTTACTCAGAGTTACACTATGATATGACCCAGGAATCCCACCTCTTCCACTCAAGATAAATGAAAACCTATGTCCACACAAAAACATGTACAGGAATGTTCAAAGCAGCATTACTCATGATAGACAAAAAGCAGAAACCCAAAATGTCCATTGATTGACGAATGGATAAACAAAATGCGGTACATCCATAGTGGAACGTTGTTTGATAATAAAAAGGAATGAAGTACTGATACATGGTACAACATATAATGAACCTTGAAATTATTATGCTAAGGGAAAGAAGCCAGTCACAAAGGACTACATATTGTATGATTCCATGTATATGAAAAGTCTAGAACAGGCAAATCCATAAAGACAGAGAGCAGAGTGGTGGTTGCATAGGCCTGGGACGAGTTGGGGAGGTGGGGGGGTGGGGAGTGACTAGTAAGGGGCACAGGGTTTACTTCTAAGGTAATGAAAATGTTCTAAAACGGATTCTAGTGATGGATGCACAACTCCTAAATATACTAAAAGCCACTGGCTGCACTGTACACTTTAAATGGATGAACTGTACGGTATGTAAATTGTATCTCCATAAATACACACACACACACACACACACACACACACACACACACACATGAAGAGGGAAGTAAGGCAGATGAACCAAGCATTTAGCAGCCTTGTTTTGCTGAATAAAAGGGGATTGAGTGACTTAGTAACTCTAAGTGAGCATTCAGATCGACTCTGAGCATCTTTAGAAACAACCTGACAGAAACCTACAGTTAAAAGCTATCTCCTCTGTGATGAAAGGTAACAGGTGAGAGCGTCTAGAGAGGCTCTCTCCTTGCAGTCTCATCTAGAGCAGGGGTCAGCCATCTCTTTTTCTGTGAGAGGCTGGAGAGTAAGTATTTTAGGCTTTGCAGGTCACATATGGTCTCTGCCATAAATTCTCTCCCTCCCCACCCCACAAACACTCAAAAATGTAAAAAACTGTTAGCTCCAGGGCCGTACAAAGATAGGCTGCTGGCTGGATTTGGTCCACAGGCCGTCACTGTTCTAGAGAATATACGCTGTCTCATGCACACCCTTTTGTGACACTGGTGGTCTTGCAGACCCAGGAAAATTCTTGGTATTTTTTACATCAGTAGAGAAAGATCAACGAACAGGAATGTTCTAAGCACCAGGTTCTTTTTGCCTCCTGTATTCCAAAACTACCTGGCTATTATGTCATATCACTTCTTGCTCTGAGGTTAGAGAAAATAGTCACCTGCTCCACCAGCCCTTACACTGGATCTAAGCAGTGGTCCAGGAAGCTCAGCCCTCTCCCTCTGTGCTTCTTACCGTTAAGGCAGCGCCTACGATACTTGTGGTAGACGTGTTGTGTGAAGCCGTTTTCCTTGAGCAGCTCGTGGGAAGGATGCTGGAACTTGGGCAGCGATTGAGGGGTACAGCCATAGCTGCCAACCGCAGGCGTGCCTTCTGAGGGGCTGGAGCTATAGAGACCATGAAACAGATAGTGTCACCAGGTTCCTCAGACCCGCCAGCCATCAAATAGGAGGGGCCCCTCTGGTCTCTTCCAGCAGCCAAGATCCAGCCTCTCACAGTGCAACAAACAAAGAGGCCCAGGTACTGTGCTAGGCCCGTAACTTATTATATATATCCATGGGTCTCACTCTTTGTACCAACCTTTGGATGCTTTTTTAACAAAGAGGTCACTGGGGCTCACAGAGACTGCGAGTCTTGCCCTGGGTCACAGAGCTAATATTTAACTTCCCAGATCTGTACAGTGCGCAAACCTGAGCTTTTAGCCATTTACTTATCCCGTGTTAACATTTGACTTTCCTTAATGAGCTGTAATGGGTTAACCCAAACATATTTTTCTTAAAACCATGCCTGTCTTTGCAGGGAGTAGACTGCATAGGTCAGTGGCTCCCAAATCTTGCTTTGGAACTGAGAACACTAGGGTAGTTTTCCTGAGAAAAAATTAAAAGGAATCTGGGCCCTACTCCCTGAAGCTCAGTTAGGAGATCTAGGGTGGGGTCCAGGAACCTGTATCTTTATTCAACTCCCTAGCTATCTTGAGGGAGGCAGCAGACACCCACTTTTGAAATCAACTGAGCTATCCCGCTGAGAGAATGCCATGTGGCCGCCACACTTCAGAAGGCAGCCTTCCTCTTTCTGGGGTCTGGATTAAGCTCTCTAGACTACTCCTGCTTTTTTGGATTTGGATGAGGGCACCTTCCTTAAATTTCCTTTAATTTGCAGACCAAAGAGTTTCTCTCTTCTTGGTCCCATCAATGTCACGGCTCTGCTGCCCGCCCTGCAGTCAGCCTGACCTCCCTTCCCCACTGTCCCATACCTTATGGAAGCAGTCCGGGGCCTGTGCTCGCGGGAATCCATCACCCAGCCCACGTGACTCTCCAAGGGTGGGTTCGAGCTGTGTCTGGTCTTCCTTTTCCGAGGCATCTGCAAAGGTCAGTCCGGGACTTGTTACTAATTGTACTCATCCAACACTGAGGAGCATCAAGCATTTGTAGGACTAAGATTCCCTCCTAGGTGTGAGTTATCTCACAATTTATAAAGCATTTTCATGTCTGTTTTCACATGATGTCCACAGCTGTAAGCTAGGAGCTGACACGCCTACTTCACAGATGAGGAGATCGAGGCTTGCTGGTGACATGATCTGCTCAAGGACCCACACCTGGTCAGTCCTCCTTAGGCCTTACCATGGCTACATGCGGCCACCACTCCCACGCCCAGTCCATCTTGCAGATGTGTCACTCAATCCTGGTGGGCCCACCAGCCTAAGAATACGGAGCAGGTGGGGGACGTGGCACTTTCTTGGCTCAAGGCAAGAGAGAGAAGCAGAGCCCTGGAATGCACTGAAGTGAGCCCAAGACTCTTAGCAGCTCAGCAGGAACGCCTCACCTTAGCATCTAGCGTCCGACCTTCCTTCACCACTGGATAAAACCGTGACGTCTGGCTTGAGTCTTTGAGCTGCGGTGTCCGGGGAGTGCGAGGGGTCCTGGCGTTGCGATAGTTTGGCGACTCTGGGACAGTGGTTGGTAGAGAGCGGGCAATGGTGGAGGGCTCAGGGGCACCAAACAGCTTGTTGGCCAGGGCGTCAGTGGGAACTGCAGAGGCAGAGTGGGGACAGTAAGCAGAGGTAGGCCTGTGAATGCCTGTCCCTGTAAGGCCCCGTCGGACGGCTCCAGACCCTCCCACCCAGGCCAGGGTGGCAGGTGTCACCTCTCACCTTGCTGGAAGCGAGGTGGTCCAGGAGGGACCTCTTGGTTGGGATCCACAGGGGGCTCAGGGGTTAGTGTGTCAAACTGCTCCCGACTGATCATGTTGACTTTCTTGAAGTTCTCGACTTCTTGCTGCAGAGGATACGAGATTGGGGTGGGGCAGGGGGGGAGGGATGCTGGTAAGAAGACTGCCCTAGCCTGTTTAGGGATCAAGACATGCAAGAAGCTGAAGAGGGCAGCTCCTGCGACCACATACATGGAATTCTGGTCCCCAGGCTCTCAGCTGCCCCGTCACTATCCTCGACCCCAGGTACCCAGGCATGAGTGTGCTAACCCAGAAGGGGGGAGTACTTGCCCAGCCCTCTCTGCAGCAGCACTGAGGTCAGACTCCGGTTCCCCAGGAACGTGCTGTAGACCCCCCCCCACCCCGATTCTCTTCGGGCAATTCTCTCCTCATCGCCACCAAACACACTACTACTCACAACAGACGCTCACCAAAGGCCAACCGACCCCCACACATACCCACTCTGTAAACACCTACTATACCAGTTTTGACTGTTTCCAGGTAGCAGTGATTTTTTAAAAGACCTATCTTTCCTCCACATTTCACACTCAAAGCAAGTTCCTCAAAAGGCTTTTAAACTTTTATATATGCCTAACAGAAATGACGATCCAATCCCTAACCTATTCCTCACCAAAGTGCCTAGCCAACTTAAGACATTGAACACGGACGCTCAAGGAGCAGAGTGACCAGCTCTTACACTGGCACAGTCCACAGTGTTCACGTCGAGCATCACCCCCTCTTGTTAGAGGAGGATGCTGAGGCTCTGTGCCCAAGGTCACACGGCTTGTCAGCCTTCCCCTTCCACACGTTACAGGCACCCCAGGCCCCACCACCACTGCTAGGCCCAAGACTCACCTTGATCTGGGAATACTCGGGTTCAAACTTCTCAGTCCACAGGTCCTGCTCGTAGTAGAAGAGCCCATCGTTAATGACCTTGGCCAGCTCAGCGCTCATCTTGGCACGCGAGGTGTGGTTGCCTGTGCGGTCCCCCCCCGGGTGCCGGCGCATGTAAGGTGGCGTCTGGGTGACAATGAGGATCTTGTTGACATCCCGGTCATCAATCTCATAGTCAGAGTCCTCATCAGACCAGGCGGTAAAGGTGTTCTTCCGCCCATCCATCTGCTCCATTTCCTCGTCAAACAGGAAATCCAGTTCCTCTTGCTCATCTTGATCCTTGGACATGAGCTGCTGGGAGGGCAGCTGCTGAGGCAGAGTAGTCGGGTGGAGGAACCGGGGCTCCTCTGACTTCTAACATGGGGGCAGACCAAGGAGAAAGGGAATCACCAGGGCATCACCTTATGCCAGGCCCTGTCGCTGTGCCCTGGGAGAAGCCCTGACCCCTCAACATGGGACTGTTACAACTGCGGCCCTGATGATGCCAGCAAGTCACAGCTGTCAGCCTCGGAGTCAGCCTCATGGAAAAAGGATGTCCCGTACGAGTCCAGGTTTCTCCGCTCACAGCTCACATCACAGTCATTCATAAACACTGAGATAACAACTTCCCTGCACGTAGGGACTGCACTCTCATTTACCTAAATGTGTATCCTCCACAGCACCTGGCCTGAGAGTGGGTACAAGTTCAACAGGCTGATTCATCCATTTGTCCATCCCCAACACCTCCCAATAAACTGGAAGCTTCAGCAGGCAAGAACCACAGCTGCCCTGCCTTCCATCCTATCCAGTACTTAGACTGGGATCCAGCAACAGCACACGTTCAACTACTTGATAAATGGGCAAGTACCCACTGGTACCAGGCCCTGTATGAAGATGCTAAAAGCAGAAAAAGAACAAGACCAGGTCCTTGAATTTATGGAGCTCTCAGTTTAGTGGGAGAAAAAGTCAACCAACCAACCAACTGCAGTGTGTTATGGTAAGGACTATAAATAGGCCTCGTGGGAGTACATAGGGAGTAGCACTTAACCAGCTGGGGGTGGGAGTGGGGACAGTCGGGGAAGGCTTCCCAGAAGAAGTGACTATGAAAGGACGCGCATAAGTAAGCCAGATGAAGGCAGGGACAGAGACAGCGAGAGGCAAAAAGAAAACAAACAAAAACACAGCATGTCCCAAAGGCAAGAGAAAACAAGACTGCTTTCAGCCAAAACAAAGTATTCCAGAGTGCTGATAGGCTGAATTTATCTGAAATCTTGGAAGTAAAGCATCTGTCTACCCCATAGTATATATCTAAACGTCAATTCCCTGCTGTGCAAAGCGCTTTCTGTATAAACTCTAACCCTATTCTCTTTTGGAAGGTTCACCATAGGTCAGGTGGGAGAGGGGGCTCGAATTCTGGAATGGGAGCTAAGCACAGCTCCACCTTTCCAAAGCCTTTGCAGTCTGCAGCACTGAACTGAACTCTGTCAGGTCCTTGTGCACTTACTACCCTAGCCTCTCCTCATGACTCCAGCCTAACCTCTGACACTTTCTGGAAGACCGCAGCCAGAACAGGCTGGGAGGTCGGGGTATAAACAGGAAGGGAGGAAGAAGGAGTTGAGCGGGGTGGTCACAATGGAAAAGGGAGCACAGAATTCCATAAACCCAAAGTCCAAGGTCACCTCTGAGGCCTCCTCACAAGCCCCAGACCAAGAAGGTCTCCAAAGAAGGGATGGCAATGGGCAGGTGAATGGAGCAAAAGTCTGCTCCTGGAAAAGGGGCAGTAATTTTAGTTCGAGACTGAAACACTTCTCTAACAGGGGACTAAATGTGAGCTATTCATATATTGCTTTACTATTTCTAGAGCAGTCTAATCCCTCCTTACTTCCATCCGAAGACGGAGAAAATGAAGCCTTGAGATATTAAAGAAGCTTCCCAAGGTCAGCAGCCAGCAATGACAGGCGACCTGTGTTCTAGTCTAGACTCTGTCCAGACCGTGTGTCTGCTCCCCATCCCTTCCCTCCTCAGAAGGTCTGAGGGGCTTATATATGGGACAGTGAGGACAAATTCAGGGGGAAGGCACTAAAAATGCAGCCCCAGGGATTTAGATGGGGTCAAAAGAACAGCCAAGGGACCTCCCTGGCAGCCCGGTGGTTAAGACTCCGCTTTGCCACTGCAGGGAGCATGTGTTCGATCCCTGGTCGGGGAACTAAGATCCCGCATGCCACATGGAGTGGCCAAAACCAAAAAGAACAGGCAAATGTTAAGAAACACTTAATACTTAATGAGACACTGCTGCCAGAGGCTGCATCATCTCCTCCTGTGAAAAATGCCACTCAGGATCTCACGGAGCTAAGGTTGTCCTGAGGGGTGATCCCCACTGGAAATGGAAACAGGCCATATCAGCCTTCCTGCAGTCACTGGTGACCTCCAGCTCGCATTACAACCCTGAGCCACCCAGCTTGCCTGCCAGCCTCTACAAGCCCAGAGCTCTGTGCCTTTGCAACACCCCTCCCCACACTCCAGGCCAGGCCCCTAGAACCCAGGGTGCGTGGCAGGCCTCACTCACCTTGGGTCGTGCTGGGGAGGGCCGAGGTCTTTTCTTCACTTCAATCCAGTTCTCAGAATCCAGGTCAGGGAGGCTGGCAGACAGGCCCTTGGGCAGGGTCTTTAGGTTGCTGACCTCCTCTGTTTTAGTTGGCACTGGGGTGACAGCACGGGGAGAGCCAGGCGCCGACTCTAAAGGGTGGAAAGGGGAGATCCTCATCCCTCCAGCCCTCCTCCTGATGGCCAGAGGACAAGGGCAACAGGGAGGCATCCACATGCCAGCAGGGTACCTACCTGTCTCCTTCTGATAGTGCTGGCGGGGCACAAACTCTGGGCAGTTGAGAAGCTGGGAGAAATCAGTCTGGGAATAATCCACTATTGGGGGACCAGGAAGAGGCCATTTCTCTGGCTCCTCCCTTCGGCGGACTTTTTCATCAACGATCTCCACCACCTTGCTGTCCTTTAGGGCCTGCAGGGTTGAGAAAGAGGGAGAAGATGCAGAGGAAAGACACAGACAGACTGAGATCTTGGAAGCTGGTAGATGACTGAGCCCCATGAGCTCAGGGATAAGTCCAGTGCTGGCAGGAGTATAAGAAAACTGGTACCATCTTCCACGACCAGCAGACGGGTGAGATGTTCAAACTTGTAGGAGGGTACCAACATGAAAAACACACCTGCCCTTTGACCCTGCCATTCTACTTCCAGGAATCAGCCCCACAGAAATACTTGCACAAACAGGTGACAACATAAGATCTGGATATAAGGCCATTCACAGCAACATTGTCTGTAAAAGGAAAAAACTGGAAACTACCTACGCTTGCCACCACATAAGCAATTTAAACCAATTATGGCACATCCATTCAATGGAACACTATTCAGGCTTTAAAATCAGCTTCAAATGCGCTGAGGTGGTAAGAGTCACAAAAAAGCAGGTGTAAGTCAGTGAGTTTAAGATCCCATTGGGGGACTTCCCTGGCGGTCCAGTGGTTAAGACTTCGCCTTCCAGGGACTTCCCTGGTGGCGCAGTGGGTAAGACTCCACGCTCCCAATGCAGGGTGCCCAGGTTCAATCCCTCGTCGGGGAACTAGATCCCACATGCATGTTGCAACTTAAAAGAGTTCACATGCCGCAACCAAGGAGCCCATCTGCCTCAACTAAGGAGCCTGCCTGTCGCAACTAAGACCCAGCGCCACCAAATTAATTAACTAAAACGAGAAAAAGACTTTGACTTCCAATGCAGGGGGTGAGGGTTTGATCCCTGGTCGGGGAGCTAAGATCCCACATGCCTTGAGGTCAAAAAACCAAAACATAAAACAGAAGCAGTATTGTAACAAATTAAATAAAGACTTAAAAAAAAAACAAAAAGATCCCATTGGTGTTTGAATTTTTTGGTGTTTGAATTTTTAAGTAAAAACATACAAATGCACACAAATTTTTCTAGGATTCACAGGTAAAGTGCTCCAGGTGTTTATCTCTGGGAAAAAGGGTGAAAAATGGAGGGGGGAGAAGAGTTTCCTTTTAAAAATCTTTTAGGGGCTTCCCTGGTGGTGCAGTGGTTAAGAATCCGCCTGCCAATGCAGGGAACACGGGCTCCAGCCCTGGTCCGGGAAGATCCCACATACCACAGAGCAGCTAAGCCCATGCGCCACAACGACTGAGCCTGCGCTCTAGAGCCCGCGAGCCACTACTGAAGCCTGTGCGCCTACAGCCTGTGCTCCGCAACAAGAGAAGCCACCGCAACGAGAAGCCCGCGCACCGCAACTAAGAGTAGCCCCCGCTCACCGCGACTAGAGAAAGACAGCGCGCGCAGCAACAAAGACCCAGTGCAGTCAAAAATAAATAAAATAAAATAAATGAATTTATTAAAAATTAAAATTAAAAAAAATAAAAATCTTTAAAATGGAAGGGGAAAACATTTTAACATGTGACAACATACTGTGTTGGTGAGGCTGGGGAAGAGGCACTCTCATATACTGCTGGTGAGAATGCAAAAGGCACACCCACTAGAAAGGGAATCAGGTAACAGCAAAATTACATATGCATTTGCCTTTCAGTTCAACCATCCCACTTCTAGAAATCTACACCAAAGACACGGGCTAAAACATGAAAAGATTATATATATATATGCACCTGTAAATAAGAATGAGGAGTACCTTTCTTCTACTACTACTACTACTACTACACGGTCAGCTCCCAGATATATTAAGTGAAAGCAAAAAAAGCGTGAAGAAATACATGTGCTATATGTTACCGTTCATCTAAGAAAGGGGAAGTATATAATACCCACAGAGGCATTTACTTAATTTTTTTAATAGAAAGATTCAAGAAAGGTTGCTAATAGTAAAAGAAAGGGAAAAAGGTGTAAGTAAGAAAATTTTAAGTCCGGCTTCTATGAACATACCCTCTGACTTTGGAACCACATAAATGTTTTCTATAAATGTAAAACAAACATGAAGACGTAAGAAAGCAATCCCCAAAACGTGAAAGCAAAGCGAAGCTAATGAAACTAATATATATTAAGTTAAAGAAACAACCACAAAAAAATTATTTCAAGTTGAAAATAGTCACTGACTGTATAAATAGGAAAAAAAACTTTTTAGGAGTAGGAGAGGTACTATAAGTATAATGTGTATAAACTGTAGAGTAAAACAAATGAATAGTTATGTTGATGTTGTTAGGAATTAGGATTTTTGGCATGGGAGAAAGTAGTAGTTACAGATAAAAGATACTTGGGGTTATGTATAGACCCTACAGAAATTTTAATAGAAAATATCAGTACAATCTCATGATGTATTTTATTAAAACAAACAAACAAAAAGCTCTAGAAACATCGACCAATCAAGTAGCAATAAACACCGCTACAACTCAAACTGTGTTATCTAAATACCAAAAACACCACTTCCCCAAAATAGAGGACCCAGAGTTCCTTAAAAAAAACGGCCAATTTCAGATCTGGGACAGGAAATGTACAAGATGAAGCAGGGTCCCACTGGCCAAAGACACAACAATTTGATTCAGCATAATCACTACAATAATTTTGAAATAAACAAAATGTCTGAACCTACAAGTTTGTAATGATATTAAATGATACTAACACAAAAAAAAACAAACTCGAAACGCACTGTTCACCTTTGAAGGCTATTAGGGATCAGCTCATAATTCTGAAAACTGGTTAACAAAGGAAAAGATCAAGCACTTATCTGCCCTTCCTGTACAAAGTATATATACTTCTTGGTAACCAAATAGTTGATAATGCAAAGTACCTCCTTAAAGAGGTATTCCAGCTAACAAATAAAGACAGATTGACAGAATATAAACATTTTGTAGTCCCTAATGAAGTAACAGACAGTGATTTGCAGTTTATATGGCAAAAAAGAGAACCAAGTGAAGCATTAAGTGACATCTGAGAGAATATATCACTATCTATAAAGTATTCTTGACGAGGAGGGAAAAAAAAAAACAAAACAACCAAAACCGGAATCTCATCAGGCTTCTCAAGAACCAATTTACAAAAAAATCTGGAGTACAGAAGAACATGTGAAATGATACCACTCTGTCCTATGGAAAATTCTACAAGATATACAATCTAGCATATTCAAAAAATAAACTGCAAGGAAAAAGAGAGGGAGAGGAGGAGACTTAATAAGACAATAATATTGGTCTTATCTGGATCCTGATTCTCATAAACTACCAAAACATTTTTGACAAGTGGGGTGAATTTGCAACTGACGAGATATTTGGTGATATTAAAGAACTGTTAATATTTTTACATGCAATAATCATATACTGATTATTTTTTTTTAACAGGCCTTTATCTTTTAGACACAGATACTGAAACATGGATGAAATGTCAGATTACCGGAGAGTTCCTTCAAAGTAATCTGGGAAAGGAAACATGAGGAGACAGATGGAATAAGACTGGCCATGCAGCTGATAGATGCTGAGGCTGGGTGATGGGCTCATTATACCATTGTGTCTACTTTTGTAAATTTTCCGTAATAAAGGGATGGGTGGGGGGAGGGGAGAGAGAGAGAGGGAGGGAAGGGGAAGGGGAGGGGGAGGGGAGGGGGAGGGGGAGAGAGGCTGGCCAAGCCTTGGAATCTTAGCGTAAGTAATGAGATGAGGACTCTTCCAGGGTTTTCTGCCTCGGCCCAAATTCCAGCTCCTTAATTAAGTAAGGACCTTTCTTTCCTCTGCACCCCAGCCCCAGGGAGGGAGACATACCGCAAAAATGAGTGAAATGTCAGTGGTAAGGGCCTGTACTCGGTGGAAGGACGCAATAAGTGTGATGGGAAGGAAACCGTCAGCATCCATTTTCCGTCGCAGGAAGAAGTCTCGCTCTAAATTGTCCACGCTGAAGTAGTATTCACTAGGTGGAGGGGAGAAGAAGTATGATTGCTTCATCATCTGTGAATATGCCTTCCTCGTTCTGTACACTCCAGGAAGCTCACATAGCCTCTGACCAACCCTGTCCCTACTGTGCTTAATAGTCCTAAAGGCTGAAAAGAGATGATGTTATCCTTTCATGGCTCCCTAACCTTGGGTCAAACTTCTCTCTGCCCTTCAGCCTCTTTGTATGCCTGACAAACGCCTCATCCTCCTTTAAAACCCAGCCCCAATCCTGTTGGTCACTTTCTCTTCTGTTCCTGAGCCACTTATCACACTCTTCTGCAATGATCTACTTCCTTGTACGGCTCCCCCACTGGACTGAGAAACAACGCACTAGAGAGGTTAGGAGTTAAGGTTTTGCAAATCAGACAGAAATGGACTCAAATCTGTGCCTTGTCACTTACCAGTTAGGCAAGTTACTGGGCCTGTATGCTCATCAATAAAAAGGGGATAAAACCCAGCTCATAAAAATTAAATAGACAACCATAGGACTAAATAAGAGAAAGCCTGTAACGCATGGAGCACTGAGCCTCACCAATAATGCTAGCGTTCTGAATGCTGCCATTACAAATAAAGGGATAAAGTGGAGCAGAATCTAGACATTTTCTCTCCTTTTTAAAAAAAGGAACGAATTAAGTTTTATAATAGTAGTACAGCTCTCTCAAGTTACCTTTTTCAGCTCCAGCCAGAGGCAGCAACTGCTGCTAGCACCGGAAGGGCCTGCACAGCCCTACTCTACCAGGCTACCATCCTCAGGCAGCCCCCAACCCTACCCACGTCTCCAGGAGGAAAGCGCCTGTCCACTTACATCTGGCGTTTGATGTAGTCTTTAAGCAGCTCCTGGTCCACGCTGTAAAGCTCAGTGCTGCTGACATTGTCAAAGTAGTAGGTGATGTTGTTCATGTACTTGGGGGTGCGCGGCCCCTCTGCACCGTCAAACTTTCGGTAGCCGAACTGGTAGTCAAAATGGGCTAAGGGGGAAACGGGCGTCATGAGGGAGAGGAGACCCCTGCCCGCCCCCCACCGCACTCCCTCGGACATCCCGGAGCCCAAAGGGGCCTCACGTACTTCGAGTGCCACCCCGGCCGCGTCCCCGGCCGCGACCACGCCCCCGTCCACGGCCACGGAAGGAAGCCCGCGCCCCACCAGCCCCATCACTCTTCACACTCGATGTCTCATCCTGGTCGTGCCAGGCAGGCTCCGATTTGGTCTCTGGTTGCCAGGCTGGGGTGGGGGGGGCCACGGGCACGGGCACGTAGGTGGCAGGCTCAGACCCTATGGGGAGAGGGGGCGCCGGGTCAGGCCTGAGGAGGAGCCCCATGCCCAGGCCCTCCATAGTGGGAGGTGCATACCTTTGATCTCCCCGCGGTTGGCAGGTGTGTGTCGTGGCTCCGGCGGGCGAGTAGGGCGAGAGACCAGTTTCTCTCTGGGCACTTCAGGCTTCATGTCTATTTGCAACGGAACCCACTTGTGTTTGTTCCCTGGAGGACAGCATGGGTACAAGAAAGGCTTGAAGGAGAGGTTCCCTCCTGGCCATCCCTACCCCCAACACTTCTGTCCCTGTCTGGGGTCTCAGGCCTGAATCACCATCTGGTGACCTTGGGCAAATTCCTTTCCCTCACCGGACCTCATTTTCATCTCTAAAATAAGAAGGTGGGGGACTTCACTGTGATGGACACTCTTGGTTGACTCCTAATATCAACTTCTCCACCATCAAGAGAACCCCCTCTGGAACCAGACACATGGCAGCCCAGAATCAAGACTGCACCTTCAGGCTCCCTTAGACACGTGCCGAAATTCTGCCCAGGGGAGCTGAGTGGAAGCAGTCAATTCCAGGGTGAGTCCCTAAAACGCAGGGAGCTACTCCCCCCTTTCCCCATCCTGCTAGGTGGAGTGAGTCATCTGGAATGAGAAGAGCCAACACACAGCAAGACAAAGGAATCAAAGAGCTGCACCTGGCCTACTTCCACCCAGCTCTCAGGTGAGAGAAATAACCTTCCATCCTGGTCAGACTCCCTGTTCCTCTGGATATGTATGAGAGCAGCCAAACCTGTACTCTAGCCATTTCAGCCAGAGCAATGGGAACTCCTGTCTTTAAATGAAATCTAACACGGGACAGCAATACATAAAGGCACACAAAGAACACTCTGAGGCACAGACCCCCGCCCCCGTCTTCTGCACTGCTAGAGCCCCAGTGCTGAGGACAGGGCTTACCAAATGCTTGTTAAAGAAAAGGAACTGATGGACAGGTAGCTGGAGTGAAGCTTGCTACCCAGTGGCCTACACCCATCAGCCTCCCCAGGACGTCTTGCAGGGGCTCCTGAGGTTGCTCCAGCAGCCCTGGCGTTCCCACATTTCTTGGTTCTGCCCTACCACCTTCTCCCGAGTCCTGATCCAAGTCACTCACCTTTCTTCTTCTGCCCGCCTCGCTGGTAGTCCTCATCCCCATTCTTCTCCTCCCCCGATTCATCTGATTTGGTTTTCGGGCTCTCCTTACTATCACTCCCCTCTCCTTTCTCCTGTTCCTTCATGTCCTTTTTGGGTGGCAGCTTGCGGGCAGGCTGAGACTTGTGGGACTGTGGCTGCAGCGGGAAGTAGAGGAACAGGGAGGTGATGTGAGTCTGAGAACCTCTTGGGATGGGAAAGAAGGGAGCTCCCTGTCACTGGAAGAACGGGGTTGAGGAGCTGGAGCATGTGACGGCAGGTTGGGCTGCATGTATTCTAAGGTCCTACTTTCACACCTGAGATGCTTTCGCTGGGAAGAGTTGTCAAACAGGCAGGAGGTAGAGGACAACCTGTCTCTCCAGCTTCCTTAAGTCTAAATGACAGAGACAACCCCCAGGGCTGGGGCTGCGGCCTGCAACGGGCAATTGTTTTACTCCCTACAACAGGATCACACAGTTCAGGTCACCTGTGGGACGGAGGAGATGCTGGCCCCTGGTCTGTCCACACCAACCCTATCTGTGAACTAAAGACCAGTGTGGCCAGAGCCAGTGAGGGACCTAGCTGTCAGCCCAGAACAAAAGTGCTGGGAAGGAGAGGACTGACCAGGAGTCCATCTTCTGCTAGGGCTCAGGAAAGCTACATAAGCTTCCCCATGACCTGTGGTCTGGAGGCGGGTACCTGGCCTAATGATCACCGACAGGCAATCCAAGTGTAGTGATGGAGATCACAGGCTTTGGAACAATACAACACACCTGACTTCTAATCCCCACTTGGCCATCAAGGGCTAGTAATTAACTGTCCCCAGCCTCAGTGGCCTCATCTGTAAAATGGGAATTACTGAAGGACCTATCTAGGAGTCACTGAGGGTTAGATGAAATGATGAAAAAACAGCACTTGGCAGTCCCTGACACACAGCAAGGGCGCAAAGAATGATTCTTAGCTATTTCAATGTTGCCCATATGGAACCAACCACTCCTCTTAAAAAAACAGAAAGGTAACAGCTGAGGCTCTGAAAGCTTGAGGCCAAATGTGAACATGTAGACAGAATTCAAACCTGCCCATCCCTCCCCACAGACTCACCTGCACACTCTTGTGGGCTATCTCTCCAGGTGTTGGCCAGTTGATTGCATCTCCAAAGTCACCAACCTGCAAGGCACATTCTATGAGGGCTCCAGGGTAACCCTGCCTCGACCATTCAGGACCTCATCCAAAATACAGCTCCACTGAGAGATCAGAGGCCAAAATCAGTCTGTCCACGAGGACCATCCAAAATGTAGAGACCCAGAAAAAGTGCCCCTGCTATATTCAGAGAGAACCCAGAAGTACCTCGCAGTCCAGAATCACTCACTACAACAGAAAAGAGGCTCCCACCTCCAGGAAGTCCCTGCTTGGGTTGCCAACTCCTATTTCTTACCTTGCTACCTTTGCGCTGTTTAGGAACTGCTGCCCTCACCACCCTGGCCGGAGCAGCATGTTCTGTGGGAACAAGAAGGGAGGGAGAGTTACGCAGAGCCCATGGGAGGGGCCCACAACCACCTCCTCAGCCTCATCACTACCCCACTCCACCAAACAACCTGCAGGCTCCCAAAGGAGGAAGACGCGGTGGGGACGGGAAGGACACATGCTCAAACACCTCTTTCTGAAGAAATCATGGCAAGTGCGATCATGGAAGCAGCAAGCAGCCGAAACCCCAAGAACTCAACTCGGAGGACCCTCACAGCTCTATACCCTCTTGTGAAAAAAGGAACTGAGTCCATGCCAGGGTTTGCTCTGTAATTCAGGGCTCCCGAATCGACCCAGATTCCATAAAGGGATCTGAAAGACCCTCTCTGGCTCTAACATTCTAGAAGTCTGTGTGTGAGCAGACTTAGGAAGGCAAGATACAAACCCTAAGTGGGCAATCCAAGGACCTCTTCTAAGCCCCACATGTCAGGGCCAGCCCTGTCCTCAGTGACCTGTGGTCAACAGAAGAGTGAGCCATTCAGAGAAGATGTGCCTGCCTTCCAAGTTTCTAAAGAAAAAGTGAGACCCCCATTTGACTCAATGGTTCCACCTTTAGGGATTTATCCTAATGATACAAATTAGACAAGTGTTTAGGGTTATGTGCAAAGATGCTGAAAGGGCTATTCATAATTTCAAAAAAAGTGAAAACAATACATGTCCAATAGCAGGGAACTGGCTAAATAAAAGTTCAACAACTTTTAGAATGGTCATAAAAAGATAATGATCTCTACTGATATGAAAAGATAAACACAATAAATGAGAAAAGTTATAACCCTATTTTTGTAAAGTAAATAAAAAACGTATACGTACACATACACACAGTAGAAACTCTAGAAGGAGATATAACCGAGTATTACCAGGAGTCAAGTGGTATGTTTACAGTGATTTAATTTTGTTTGGGGTTCTCCAGTAGTTTCAACAAGGGCAGACGGGGATTTTAATTTTTTTGGCTGCACTGCATAGCATGCAGGATCTTAGTTCTCCAGCCAGGGATCAAACCCACGCCGCCTATAGTGGAAGTGCGGAGTCTTAACCACTGGACTGCCAGAGAAGTCCAGGGGCTTTTTAAAAAGAAAAAAAAAAAAAAAATTTTTTTTAAGGCAGTGGCTCTAATAGGTCTGATCCTTCCTACACCTACACTTATTTTTCCAACTTGGCTCTGAAGACCAAGAGTTTCTGAACCCTTCCTCCCCCAGAGATCCACGGGAAAAGATACATATCCTGGGGCTCTGCTCACCCACTGCTCGCCCGTCACTTTGCCTCCATTGTTGGCCAGCCGTGCCAGGGGTCAGGAGCTGCCCCCAGTCCCTGAGCAGAGAAATTTGTCCGGCTGGTCTCAGAAGGAATGTTCTATGCCTTGATCAGACGCGTGTTCCCTTAACGAGCAGAGAGAGTCCTTTCCTGAGTCCTAACTGTGAGGCCACTGCATTCTTGGCTTCTACCCCATACCGGAGCCATTGCCCCCTCAAGACACCCCATATGCCACAGGAGAGCTGGGGCTCTGTAACCCAATCCACAGCATCCCCCATTCCCAGTGCTGAGCAGTGGAGAACGAGAAAACCCCTCTCAGTCCCAAGAGGATGAAGCCCTTAGGCCCAGAGAACTACTTACTCCACACTGATTTTCTTGCTAATTCTGGTTTGGCCCAGAGAAGGCTAATACCACCTAGTTCCCTGACTAGGACCAGCAGGGGCAGCCACGAGAAGATCACCTCCCTCGGCTACACACGAGCTGTGACAGCAGTCACTTCTGCAGGGACCCAGCCTCCACACTCCAACAGCACCGCCTGCATGCTACCAGAAGGAGAGTGCACCCAAAGGCCTGCAACAACTTCATCAACACAAAGTTGGAAAAGAGGATCAGTCAGAGGGCCAGGTGTTCCTGAAAACTACTGGAAAAGGTTTAAGGCAAAGTTTTTCAGGTCACTGTCTATTTCCTCTAATAAAAACTCTTTCAAAATTGCGAGGAATCAGATCCTGTAATCACCCTGCCTGACATTCTGTTCACCAAGATCACCAAGGGACATGGTAAAGTACTAAAAGTTCAGTCTCCAATTAATGGGAGCGCTAAACTGCCACTGAAAGAGCCCACTGGTTCCCTACTCCCCCACAATCCCAAGCTGACCAGGGGAACGTGACAACACGGGGGTTAGGGGCACCCACCCCCGACGTAGTCGAAAAATCCAATCGCACATCATGTGGTGCTGCTTTTACTATTGAAAAAAACCACATATAAGTGGACCCACACAGTGCAAACCTGTGCTGTTCAAAGGTCAACTATATTTTCTATACTGCTTGTTCCAGAAAGATCCTAAAGCTTATCTTTTGGAAAAAAAGCTACCTAGAAGGTCCAGATCTAGGAGGTCTAAGGAGCGGGAAACTAGGGGAGGTTTAGGGGGAGAAAGCACGTGGGTGAGTCAAACTCATCGGGTTGTGGTAAAAAGAACTGGTAAGAGGAAAGGAAAAGCTGGAAATGAAACAGGGATGAGTGTAGGTGAAGTGAGATGGGGCCGGGTTAAGATGGGAGAAGGCCTTGCAGGATGGGGCTGGCCAGAGGGAACTACTAGATTTCAGGCCTTAGTGCCAGGAGAATAGGCGAAGGCCAAATATTTATTGTGGGGCTGGCATCATCTCCTAGAGATGAGTAAAGTATCTAAAAAGACTGAATTTACCCTGACTGCAAAGAACTTCTACCTTGGGGAACAAGGTAATTTGTAGGGGCTTAGGGGCTACATTACTGGAGTTCATACCCACCTGCTGCCATATACCTGGCCATTAGGTCGACCCCCTCGGAGGAGTCCAACCAGATCCTAGGCGAAGTGCCCTGGCTCTGCGCTCTCACTGCGTTGTGTTAGGTGCCCGGTTACTTATCCACTATTCAGCCCACCCCACCCCTTAAGAGCAAGTACCAGGGTGCTTTCATAGCAGTGATCCCAGAGTCTAGCTCAGGGCCTAGCAACACGGCTGACGTTTGTTTAACGAACGGGGAGTTCACACACCCATCTCCTCTAGGATTTCACACTAGAGAAGAAAAGAAGCTTTGCTTTCCAAGTGCTTGCTCCTGAGTCTATGGCCTTAACCCTCAGCCGGAGCCTTCCCCACCCCCCGGCAGAGAAACAAGTATCCTAGGCACTGCTGGATCCCAGGGGAACCCACGTCCCAGCCCTGCCTTGACTCCAGAGGCAACTGATCACCTGAAATCAGTCTTGGGTCCTAGTCCAGACTCCAATACTCACCAGTTGTATAACCTTGGAGACACTACATACCACCCCCTTCCTGGGGCCTCCCTCACCTTCCTCAACTGAACAAAGGGAATTCACATCTAGAGGTAGAGGAAAGAAAAGGTAAGATCTCAACCAATGAGACTTCTCATGAAAGCAGAAGAGACGCTAGCAACAAGCCGTGGTCATGATATCAACGGAGTGAGCACTCACTAGATGCCGTGCACTGTTCTAATGCTGAGTGAGTTTCTCTAATGGGTCTCGTTTTCCAAATGAGAAAACCAAGGGACATGGTGGAAAGGTTATTTACCAAGGTCACAGCCAGCAAGCAACAGAACAGGATCTGAAGCTACGCAATCAGACTCTAAAGCCTGTGCTCTCAGCCACCTGGTGGACGGCCCAAATCACCTCCTCATCGTGGCCAGTAGGGCAGGCCCTCAATGGCTGGGCTGCAGGATATCATTCTAGACACTGGAGAAAACCAAGGCCCACTGCAGGGAAACCTAAAAGGTCATAGAGCAAGACAAGCGACACTCCTAGGACTGGACACTGGCAACCTGACAATCCCCTCTCCTGCACCCAGAGAGAGGCAAGGGAAATTGCCACCAAGCAGGCCCGGAGGAAGCCCCACATGTGGCACCCCCCAGTCCCGTGAGGAAAGAGGCATTCAGGCCCGCTTCCCAGTCCCTCCACTTCAGCATCTGCCCCACTGAGGATGGGGGTCGGGGGCGGGGGTAAGCATCCAGCTGACATGGATTCTGCCCCCACCACTGCCTGAACTACAGCCCAGGACCCTCACTGTGGAAGGCAGAGACACCATTTAAGGGCAGGGAGTGAGAGGCCAGTAGGAGTCTAGATTACATCACCCACCTGTGCCCGTCCCTCCCAGGCCAGCCTGGGGACAGAGTAAGAAAAGCCTGATGTATTTTCAGCTGTCATCCAGCCTGGGGGTGTGGTGGAGTCACAGAGGAGGAGCCTGGGGACCCGGTCTTTTCATCCCATCCTCACTGATCCCAACGCCACCCCCACCCCGGCAGGAACACTCTTCTACAGAATAAAAAAAAAAAAAATGCTGTGTTAACCATCCTCACCCTCTTCACTGATTCCTACCACTGCCACCACCTCTCAGAAGCCTCTCTCTATCCAGCCTTCCCACCTCAAGTTCCCCCAGACCTGCAGGTGAAACACGGGAGGGGGCTAAAGGGTGCCCTTACAGAAAGGACTGGACAGAGAAAAGAAACCTTCGGAAGGTCCGCTCATCTTGAGGCTCCGCTCAAAGGAAGCTTCGGAAGAGTCTGCGTCCCTCGGCCTGGGAGGAGGGGCAGGGGGCAGCGGGCTCTGGTCACATGATACCACCTGGCCCAGCCCAGCTCAGGCTCAGGCCCCAGTCAACTATCTATAGCCTGCAGTGACTCTCCCTGCCCCAGACACGGACTCTGCTGTCCTGGGGTGGCTGTGGTCACTCCCACTACTGGTACCAGTCCCTGAAGTCCTACCCCAAAGCTAATTAACTAATCGTCATCACAGCTGAAATACATCAGCAGGCAGTGAAGCCTCTGGCCTCCAAGCACCAGCTCCCTAACGCAGCCTTTCCGAAGAGCACATTTGGTTCTAGTTAGAATGGTAATGGTAATCACCACCTTTTACTGGGTAGTGACTAGGTGCCAAAAACTGGTTTAACTTGCTATGTGTAATTTCACATAATTGTTTCAGAGAGACATTCCAGTTGTTCGGAAAATGAAATTGACGGAAGAGACTTGCCCAGGGTCACACAGTATGTATTCTGTGTAACACACAGATCTCAGCATAAATTCTTCTCAAGGCCTTCCCTAATTGCCCAACTAGCAGCTCTGGATCAAGTTCTAATTCAGTCTATCACGTGGGATCTTCAGAGTACTCATTAGCCCCTGAAATGGTTGCATTTTTGTGCATCTCAACCCCACTAGACTAATCAATTGCCGAGTCCATATACTATCCACGCAAAATGCCAAAGTACTTCACATGCAGTAGCTCATTTATTTTTCACAACCACGCTAGGAGCTAGGAGGCAGGTAAGATGATGAAGACTCCCAGTTTACAGCTGAGGAAAATTGAGGCTCAGAGAGCCCACCTGCCTAGTAGGTAGCAGAGATGGATTGAAACCCAGGTACAGCCTGACTCCACCTTGGGCTTCACCAGCCGGCAACGTGCTGGATGTGTGGACAATGACTGGGAGTTCCACAAGGGTAGGGATCTTTTCTGCGTTTCTCCTTGGCCGCTGGAACCCAACACTGCAGCCTGTACATGGCTGGTCCACAGTAAATATTTGCTGAATTAAGAAATTTACATCGGCATGGGTGCTTCCTGAAGGACTTTCCAGAGCGTTCTTTTCTGGGAAAAGAGGTTAATTACCCCTTTGCATTATGTCTGAACAGCACAGCTCTGCAGCCTGGCAATTGCAGCCCCTCTGGAGTCTAGACCTATGCCCTGTTCTCCTTCAAGTTGGAATCAGTGTGCTTCAACCCAAACACCAGATGTCGGCTGTGGAAAACAGAACAGAGAGTGTGCAGCAAACAAAACAGCACAGGAACTCCCCAGAGGTCCCAGACTTAAGCCGCCAGGCCCCAGGCTACACCATAAATCACAAGGCTGGCTGGCTGGCTGGCTGGCTGGCATGGCAAGCTGGGAAGCACAGACACCAGCTAAGAGGGCAGCACCCACTCAAGAGCAGTCGCAATGCCACCCATGAACACAAGCTTATGTTGCCAGAGCTTCCAAGTTTTCAAGAAAGGTAGAAAAATAAATTTGATATGGGAGGGAAATTTTCTGCTTTCTAAATATTGTTAATGAATTCACATTAAAAAACAAAAACCCGGGCTTCCCTGGTGGTGCAGTGGTTGAGAGTCCGCCTGCCGAGGCAGGGGACACGGGTTCGTGCCCCGGTCCGGGAGGATCCCACATGCCGCGGAGCGGCTGGGCCCGTGAGCCATGGCCGCTGAGCCTGCACGTCCCGAGCCTGTGCTCCGCAACGGGAGAGGCCACAACAGTGAGAGGCCCGCGTACCACAAAAGAAAACAAAAAAAACCCCAAAACCTTCTTCAAGCCACATCCAGCTTGTGGGCTCCTGCATGCTCTCCTAAGCGCTGCCTGAGGAGCAGGTTAATCACCCAGCAGCTGGGCCCTGGATTTCAGAGCCAATCCTCAGGCAGGCTGCAATGCTCTGCTGCCCCACTGACTCCACCGTCCTTCTGTGGGAGGCTGCTGACATCAAAGCTGGTTTTCCCTTGTCCCTGTGGTCACCCACCACACCTTAGGTAATGCAAACTCACTTTTACTGTCCTAAGTCTAAGGCATTCTCTGCTGCATGAGGCTTCTGAATCTCCAAGAAATTACTGTGGATTATCCCTGTTATTGGAGTGAAGAGGCTGGAAGGGACCTGAGAACTCATGCCATTGTACAGATAGGAAAACTGAGGCCCAGGAGGGACCAGGCTGTGCCCAAAGTGACCAGTGAATTGTTGTGGAGCTGACACTGAATATCGAGTTTCTGCCTAGTGATCCCGAGCTTTTCCCACAGGTCAGGAAGCCAATTTTCTCACTCAACAAAATATGCCCTGTGCACAACTACACGCACTCACAGGCTGGAGGGCAGGGCCTCAAGGACCCAAGCATTCCAGGTACCACTCCCCACAACTACTGAGGGTGCCTATAACAGAGTCCCAGAAAGTCCCCGTTTTTAAGAACGGCTTCTCACACGGAGCTGGGATACATAACAGAAAAGGAGGGGTGCCCTGGTTGAAGTGGATCTGCAAGCGGGGCCCCACTTCCACCAGCGACTTAACTTCTTTGCACTTCTCCAGGGAAGGCTCTTGGCTCCATCTGGAAGACGTGGGGCAGGCAGGCTCTAGAGGTCCTAACCAGCCATCTATCTAGTGTGACAGGTTGGGTACCCTCACTAACCCTCAGTTTCCTGCTCTCTCAAATGACTGGGTCCTAACAGCTCCAGCCCTGCAGGCTGGGGACACTCGGTAACAGGGAAAACTCCAGCAGAAATGGGAGAGACTTGCCAAGTGTCCCAGAAGCACATGGGGAATTGGAGTTCTTGGGTAAAGACTAGTTCCCCCAATCCAGTTCAGCCAGATTGGCCCTGCTCCCCAAAAGCCGCTGATTTGTCCCTGCTGCTGAGTTTGGGCAAGCCTTGGAGGCCCCTTCAGTGCCACTTACTATACTCCAACTGGGTAAGAAAAGAGCCCTGGGATGCCATGGATATGGAGACAGGCTGCCCCACCAAAAAACTCCCCGCCCTTGCTCACTGGTGCCCTATTTCACTCCCTCCCCCTTCAGCAAATGTAGAGGGGATGTGACCCCTACACTACCAACCCCCCTCCCCGCCCCACCCCACCCCAATTAGGCTGTTGGGCTAAGAGGCAGGACAGAGCAGCTGTTAACAGCATAGACTCTGGAGTCCACATGAGAATGCTCTAACAACCAGCTGCCATCAAATAAGTAACTCATAAGGCCAGGGGAGATGGTCTTATCTGACCAACTCCTCGTGCAGCTTGTAACTCGATAGGCATTAACAGGGCCACAGAGGAATGAAAGCCAAGCAAGCAGGTTCATCAGGAGGCAGAAAGGCACCCTGCATGGAAGATCCTAGAGTAAGACTTAACCTCTCATTTTCTGAAACTATGATAGGGGTTCAGGGTGGCTGCTAGGTAACAGGATTGTTTAAGAGCTTAAATATGGGCAGAGTTAAACAGAAAACTACCATAAATGCATTACAGTTATTTTTTTAAATCTCTTTGAATCAATTCTTGAATCTGTCTGGTGCTTTACAAAAATTTTTAAGAAGGATTACAGTTGCCAGATGTAGCGCATTTCAGATAAACAACACTAATTTTTTAGATTATGTCCCACGTAATATTTGGGACACCTTATACTAAAAAAATTATTTGCTGCTTACCTGAAAATCAAATTTAACTGGGCATGGTGTATTTTTAATTGCTCAATCTGGCCACAGTAGGAAGGAAGGACCATTGCCCCATGTTCCATGACAGTGAGTCAGTGTCCAGAGCACGGGGCTAGGAGCCGGGAGACTGACGCCAGTCCTGGTGCCCGCACTACAGCCCTTGCCATTGGAGCTTGGAAGAATTCCCCTCTGGGTGCCTTCAGTTTCTCTACTCAGAGGTCTGTTCTTGGGGTGTGGGGATCTTGTCATCTTCAGTCCTAACGCCCTTTAATTCTACCCTCACACTCACTGATCACCCTAACCACAACCTTAGATGAAACCAGCTTTCCAGGGGTACAAGCTACCTCTGAAACTACTGCTACAAAGGACTTGGGCCCTAAGATTTCAGGATGCAAAAAAATTATCTATCTTCTGAGAAGCCTGTCAAAATGCAGATTCCTGGGTCCCACCCTCCAGAGATTCTTGCTCAGGAATGGTGGAGCCAGGAATCTGCTTAGTAATTCTAAGGGAGGTTTTCTCTGGACACACTTGCAGTTATCTTGATAGACCAAATGTGTCTCACCTGCTAATTTTGATGGGGTTACTCAGAACCACACCACCGCATTTAGTATTTTTAGAATTTTTTTATGGAAGCATAGTTGATTTACAATATTGTGTTAGTTTTAGGTTATAGCAAAGTGATTCAGTTATATATATATATATTTCAGATTATTTTTCATTATAGGTTATTACAAGAAATTGAATATAGTGCCCTGTGCTATACTATACAGGAAATCCTTGTTGCTTATCTATTTTATGTATAGTATTGTGCATCCGTTGATTTTATACTCCTTCTTCATCCCTCCCCTTCCCCCAAGCTTGTTTTCTATATCTGTGAGTCTGTTTCTGTTTTGTAAATAAGTTCATTTGTATTATTTTTTAGATTCCATGTATAAGTGGTATCATGTAATATTTGTCTTTCTCTAACTAACGCCACTTTAGTATGATAATCTCTAGGTCCATCCATGTTGTTGCAAAATGCAGTATTTCTTCTTTGTTTAATGGCTGAGTAATATTCCATTGTATATATATCCCACATCTTCTTTATCCATTCATCTGTGGATGGACACTTCGGTTGTTTCCATGTCTTGGCTGTTGTAAATGGTGCTGCTATGAACATTAGGGTGCATGTATCTTTTCGAATTATAGTTTTGTCTATATACCCAGGAGTGGGATTGCTGGATCATATGGTAGCTCTGTTTTTAGTTTTTTAAAGAACCTCCATCCAGTTTACATTCCCACCAACAGTGTAGGAGGGTTCCTTTTTCTCCATACCCTCTCTAGCATTTATTTGTAGACTTTCTGATGACGGTCATTCTAACCCGTATGAGGTGATACCTCACTGTGGTTATGATTTGCATTTCTCTAATAGTAAGTGACATTGAGCATCTTTTCATGTGCTTATTGGCCATCTGTATGTCTTCTTTGGAGAAATGCCTATCTAGTTCTTGTGCCCATTTTTTTGATTGGGTTGTTTCTTTTTTGATATTGAGCTGTATGAGCTGTTTGTATATTTTAGAAATTAACTCCTTGTCAGTTGCACTGTTTGCTAATATTTTCTCCCATTCCATAGGCTGTCTTTTCATTTTATGATTTCTTCTGCTGTGCAAAAATCTTTTAAGTTTGATTAGGTTCCATTTGTTTATTTTTGCTTTATTTCTTTTGCCTTGGTAAACTGATCTACCCAATTAGTATTTTTAAATCAGGGCTGTGCTTCTTAAGAACTGGTAGTGGGTACATGGGTCCTTGTTTCAATGTTTCCCTCTTTATTTTACATTTTTGTATTAAATAATACTTTCTTGAAAAGAAAACTAAATTGCAGAACTATTCTGGTGGAAATGGAACCCAAGCCCCCTTCCCACTCTACGTCCCATTCAGCTGGAGTCCCTGAGCAGAAGGCTGTATGAAAACCCCTCACCTCATGCCTGTGGAAACTGGGACCAGTAAGCTAGCAGACTGGCAACACCACTTCCACAATCTAAGAACACCAGAGGAGGTGGGGGTGGGTGACCTTGGTTAAATGCAGATTCCTGCCTTCTCCCAAGCTCCAGAAAGCAGTTTGCCAAGAGGGGCAGAGCATGAGCATCTGCATTTTTTAACAAGTTTCCTGTGCAAGGCTGGTGCCAATTAATGTTTGAGAACTGAGCTGCCAATGAGTGAGACTGGCGGTAAGGGACCCCCTGGTCTCCAAGCCCCAGTCCAGGGTCTCATATTTATGGACAGGAAGTGCAGACAGGAATTAACCGGCTCACAAGAGCAGGAAGGGAGCATGTTTTAATTACACACACAGACAGCAGCCTGAGGAGGGATGTATGAGGAACTCACCACCATCCAATCTCCAGCATCAAGAACAAAGATTGGTCAGGCCAAGAAGCCACAAGCAGAGTGTCTTGACAGACGTGAGCTCACAAAAAAATCAGTGTGGGCTGAGCTTGAGGTTGAGTTTTACAGTGAGCTCCCGACTATGGCTGTGCCAGAATGAAGGCTCTGAAGGGACGTGTCTGCCTCTTCCTTACAACCAAACAGCTTCCACTCTTCCCCTACACATCGCTGTTTGTGCACACAAGGCCCTGAGGTCTGGATCTGTTAAATAATAATGGCTACCACTTACTAAGCATTTACCTCAGGCCTCCTGCTGCAGGCCTTTTGTGCATTTTCTAACCCTCGCAGGGGCGGAGCTATCCCAGTTTTAGAGGAGACCCAGATCCTAGGTGGCTAGCCAAAGGTCACACAGTGAGAAGGTAGCTGACCCCAAGGACCGGAAAGTTCAGGCTACCCTAGGCCTCTCAGCACTGCAGGAGACGACACTAGGTTCTTGAGGTCCCAAAGGGCTCCAGCTCAAGCTGACCCTACCATGGACTGAGGCCATCAGCACCAGAATCCACTTCTCTGAGCCTATTAGCTCACCTGCCAGGCGAGGACAATGCCACTCAGCATAGGGGACAGGAGCAAAGCACAGCCAGGAATCCAAGCACTATTAATTGCGAAGCCAACGCTCTAGGGTGGTCTGCAACCCGAAGGCCTGGGCTCTGGCTTCAACAAGCCCAGGAGAATTTTGCCCCCTCCAGCAGATCAGAAAGGAGAGGATGGAAGAAACTGCAGAGCCCCCATCGGACAAAGGACAGACAGGAGGGAGAAAGGGGTGTAGAAAAGCAGAGATTTTATGTAGGCTCTGCACCAGGGCACAGGGGAGAGCTGAGGAGAGCATAAACCAGCCATTCAGATAAATTACCCTTCCTTATCGTTGGCGACCAGGGCTAATCAGTTCATAAGGTCTACCTCAACCAGCACTGCATCTAAATCTCACAATCTCAGTTTGAGATAGGAAGGGTGGAAATGGTTCTCCCCATATTACATAATAAGACAGAACTGAGACACAGTGAGCTTCCTGGCTTGTCCCAAGAATATCAACTTGTTTTTGAAGATGCCAGCCCTAGGCTCCTGCCACTCTTATCATGAAACGTCATCACTGACATGAGGGATTTTGTGTGCCAGGCACTGGGGAAGTAATGGTAAACAAGACAGTCCCTATCCTCTGAGGGCTCAGTTTATATAAAGTCTTAATCGTAACTCCACCTGTAATTGGTTGATCTCAACTGCCTGGGATGCTGTACTGAGGATCCTCAGTAAACAGGCTCAGGAAAAGCCTGTGATCAATTAGCAATGTCTTTTGTGGGCATGAGAAGGGACAGCAGTCACAAACGTATTTATAATTCCAGTTTGGTAACAACTGAAAAATGCTCTTCATCTCAACAACCATTTAGCCCATACTATGTATTGTAGATACAAAAATGGGTAAGATTGCCAAGGGTCCAGCCCATGAAACTAATGACTGACATGAGAGCTGACATGGGTGCTGGTGGATTCAATGTACTTTCCCTCCAGGGATCACTCTGTCCTCACCCCCAGGGAAGACCTGCAACCCTTAGGCCTGGCCTCTCCCAGAGAGATTAAGGCAAGGCTCAGGAAGAACAAACTGCAGAAACACAAGTGAGAATTATGGAATGGGTGCCTCTGTGGAAAGCTCACCTGGCTGCTACTTCCCCAAGGTCAGCCCGGATCACCCCACTTCACTACCAGCAGCAGGGCAGTGCAATGGTTAAGAAAGAGCCTGGGCTCCAGAGTCCTGGTTCTGCCAATCCTACCTCAGCGACTCTGGATTTCTGTAAATGAGAACAGAGTTTCTAACCTACTGGGATTCTGCAGATTAAATGAGTTGATATTTGTAAAGCACTTGGGGAAGCACACAGGAAGTACTCATTACTCGTTAGCTATTATTCGGAAGTTTATACATATCTCTGATTAAGGCCTTTGACAAATTTTTCTACCCCATCTCACTCATTGGTGAACCTGTCAGTTACTTGATCCTGGCTGTTTGAGTGTTCCTCACCCCTCCTAGAACCATGCTTTACACTCTTTATGTTCTATCTTGAAGAGCTCATCAGTAAGGTAGAGTGGAAAGGGGCAGGTGCTGCTGTTACTGGGAAATTGAGAGCATTTCTGAGCAATACCTCCTCCATTTGGGCAGGCCTTCCCTGGCCTGCTCAGGGTGTGTCAACTGCTGGCCCAGTGTAGAGGAGGGAAGAAAGCTGAAAGCTTGTGTCCGCAGGAACAGGAGTCACAGCATCTGCCCTGGGTCACCCTGGGGCACGTGCTGCCAGACCTAGTCCTCTTCTAATCTTCACGCCTACAGCACCAACCATTTGAAGGTCCTCCCATTTCTCTATCCTTGAAGAAACAAGGCTGAAGGAAGAGAGAACTAGCATGGGCATCCTGACTCCTTTGGTGCCACCCGGGAGACGTTGGCTAACAGATGACATCAGCTTTCTGCAAAATGAGAAGTGACCAGATGGCTTCCAAAAGTCCCTTTGGACTCTGGCCTTCCTCAACTCTAGGATCTGCAAAAAGCTGCCACCTCAGAGCGGCAATGGCAGTGATGATGCAAGCCAGGGGCTGGGACAGGGGAGACCTGGAATGGCAGAGACCATCCCAGAGCAACTGCAAGCCCAGCCGCAGCCAATGGAGAACTTCACCAGCCAGCCTCTCCATTCCCAGCCAGGAGTCTGGCATCCCCAGGCTGCCACTGCCCTCACACTCCTTTCCCCAAGAGAACCTCCCGCTCAGTAGACAAACTGCTATCCCCACAGCTCCTTGATCAAGTCAAGTATCTTTCTAAACAAATGATTATGCAGCTACTATTGAGCCCTTCAGTATGATCTGTCACTGTACTAAGTGCCTCCCTTGCAATATCTTAATAGAAAGACTGATGCTTGGGATTTCCCTGGTAGTCAAGACTTTGCCTTCTAATGAAGGGGGTGCAGGTTCGAGCCCTGGTCAGGGAACTAAGATCCCACATGCCTCAGGGATAAAAAACCAAAACATAAAACAGAAGCAATATTGTAATAAATTCAATAAAGACTTTAAAAACTCCCACATGCCGCGGAGCAACTAAGCCTGTGCGCCACAACTACCGAGCCTGTGCTCTAGAGCCCGTGAGCCACAACTCCTGAACCCGCATGCCACAACTATGGAAACCCGCACGCCTAAAGCCCGTGCTCCACAACAAGGGAAGCCACCGCCTACGCACCTCAACGAAGAGTAGCCCCCCCGCCCCCCCCCGCTCACTGCAACCAGAGAAAGCCCACGCGCAGCAACGAAGACCCAACACAGCCAAAAATAAATAAATAAAATAAATTTTAAAAAAGGTCCACATCAAAAAAAAAAAAGGAAGACTGATGCTTATCTTCTTTTTACTCTCCTTAATTTCTTCCATATTAGTTGTGCTTTAAAGGGGTGGGGGTTGGGGAGGGGGACTGGCTCTGCCAGTTTTTAACTCTGACCCTGGGCAGTCCCTTAATCTCCATGAGCCTATGGAGAAGGAATTTCTCCATAAAAGGGGGCCAATTACCACCCACCTCAAGGGTACTGCGAGATAAGAATAAAGAAGTGTTCTGTAAAGTCTAAAGGGCTATCCCAAAGACAGTACCAACCCTTGCAATCTAAGGACTTGATGAGTAAGACTAGACCCCAGGAGTAATCAAAGGATGGCAGCTTAGAATCCTCAGCTCTGGCAGGCCACCTTGGGCCATGTCCCGCCTTAGGGCAATAGAGCGTCCAGGAGTACAAACCAGCTGCCTCCAAGGTACCTGAAACAAGCCCCTCCCAGCCTGTGGAGACTTGGCTCAGGGCTGCTGGATGCTACAGTGATGGGGGAGAAAGGCTGGATTCCCTGGATCCACCCAGTCTTCAAAACCTCAGTCATCAGGAATCTGATCACCTTAACTGAGGCCCAATCCAAGGTCTGCTGCTCAACCCAGCCCTCCTATAAGGGGGCAGGGGGTGGCCAGCAGCAGGCTAGTGATTTGCCTAGAATGCAGCCCCATTCTATCGGCTGAAAAACTGAGGCAAAGATTTGGGTGTGGGGGAAGAAGGAAAAAAAATGACACCAGGCTCCTACAAACCTCAGACCTGCTAAGAAATGAGGTTCTTGCCACAAAAGCCGCCTGGTGTGAAGCATGTGTCCCTGCACTAGGGGGACAGCGCTGTTTGACAAACTAATCAATTACTGAGAGATTTCTAAGTCCTGACCTCACCCAGTCCAACCCACGTACCTTTCTGCACTTACTCTGGCCCTGCTGGTCTTTTTCCCATTGCTGGCCAGCTTCCACTAGGGATGTGCTGTGGCCTTTGGGGGTACCCCAGGGCAAACCCAAGTGGAGGGCTCTGCCCACCCCTCCCGGGTTTCCCCTTTGTACTTTGGCTAGTCGCAAACCCAAGCAGTAAGCTCTTGGAAACCAGCCGAGAGTGATGGAAAGAGCACTGAACTGGGCATCGGAGGGCCTGTATTTTAAACAATGCACCCCTGTACAACAGCCTCGGTCAGTAGCTTCCCCTGCGCGGGCCTGCTTCCCTCAGCAAAAGGGTGGTATGCATGCACATGTGCACAGGGTACGTGTGAATTCTGGCCGGGCTCAGTGGTCTCAGATCAACTCCAGGTGCCTGCAGGAGCAGGGGCCTCGGGTAGAGAGTGGGTGTGTGCATCTGCCAGGCAGCAATGTAGTACTGGCCAGCTCCTTAACCTTTCTCACCAGGAAAATGTAACCTTCCTTTACCAAGGCTGCTTTGAGGGTTATAAGCAACTTTGAAAGCCTATGTTTTTAAGTGGGGGAAAAAATTTGGCTCACAAAATACCATGATCCCATTTTTTTAAAGGTGTGTGTATATATACAAAATATACATATGTGTGTGTCTGTGTGTGTGTGTGACTCACAAAGAAAAATCTAGAAATGTGCTGTCCAATACAGCAGTCGCTAGCCACATGTGGATACTGAACACATGTAACGTGGCTAGTCTGAATTGAGAAGTACTTTAAGTGTAGAAGACATACCAGATTTCAAAGACTTAGTAGAAACAATAATTTTTTATACTGACTATATGCTGAAATGATAATATTGTGATTATCCTGTGATTATCCTAATGTTGTGATATTATTTAAGTTGATTTCACCTGTCTTCACTTTTTAAAAATATGGTTACTAGAAAATTTTTAATTGTATACACGGCTTGCATTGTATTTCCATGAGGCAGCACTGATCTAAAAGCATATGGCTGCTTACTAGTATTTCTGGTGGCTGGTGGAACAGATTATGAAGGGATTTGTTTTCTCTTCACTAAAACACACTTGGACGTTTTTTCTACAATGAACTGGTGCTGCTTGAATAAGCTGAAAAGATTTCCCCTTCGAAAGAAGTTAAAAGACCGAACACAAGGACTTCCCTGGTGGGTCCAGTGGTTAAGAATCCGCCTTCCAATGCAAGGGACGCAGGTTTGATCCCTGGCCAGGGAACTAAGATTCCACATGCCGCAGGGCAACTAAGCCCACGCGCTGCAATGAAGAGCCCTAGTGCTGCAACTAAGACCCAACGCAGCCAAAAAGTAAGTAAATAAGACCCAACACATAATAGTATTTTCCATCCGCTTTGACAACCCAGAGCCAGAGAACCTCCCAATGCCAGTAGAGAGCAGCCCCCACCCCTCCCACTGGCCCAGAGGCCATGCCCGAGAAACCACAAGGTCAGCAGGGCTCTTTCCAGCAGCAGGCTGCACGTGGCCTGACAGAGCTGAAGAGGAACATCTCTGAGGGAAGAGGGGCCAGGGCTCCCCAGCAGGATCAGAAGTTCCAGGGCCTGGCTCACACTCACTGAGGGTGGCCAGGGCAGGCAGAGCTGGGACCTCCAGGCTGGGCCACTGGGGCCCACACAGATTCCTGCTGTCTGAAGATTTGTGTGGGTCCTCTCTCCCCCAGAAAGTTTTTCAGGTGAGATACGTATACTTCTGTGGTCTGGGAGAATGCAAAGCCAGACGGTAAGTCAGTCTGCCGTGAGCTAGAATCCCAGCTGCTAACAAACTACCATGCAGCCTTGAGCAAATTACTGAACCTCTCTGAACTCCTGTTTTCTGGTCTGTAAAATGAGGATCATGACTAGCAGCTGGATCCCACAGGGATGTGAAAATGAACCAAGATCATGAACAAAATGTGTGTGATGGCTCAGAAGTTTGTTAATCACGGGAGACGTGGAAGCTCTCAGGCAGTCTGGCATGGCTCCCTGGGGCATCTGTCTTCAACAAGGCAAGCTACCCATGAGGCAGGTTCTAGAACACCTGGCTAAGCCCAGGGACAAGATAAAGGCACATCAGCAATGGAGGAGCAATGCACTCATGAGCATGGGATCCAATCCCTTCATACAAGTCGTGAGAAATGAATGTCCAGCCAGGAGAAATGTGAGAGCGGGGCTGAAATCAGAACATGGATCTCCAGACTTCCAGCTCTGGCAGCTTGCTCTGACCCCACCCTGAAGTTCTTACCTGAAAGTTTCCAATAAGAAGTCAGGAATGGAAAACTGTGACCAAGAGAGCCCATGTCGGGCTCATTCCCTATCTCCAGGCCTCCCTGTGCCTGACGCCATGCTGTTCACCCACACGCTCCCTCCACCTCCACCCTGGAGCATGGAACCTAGGAGAGGCCAGGGGAAGCAGAGAAAACACTCATACTCCTCCTGGCTCTGGGGCTGAGAGACCCAGATCCAGGGGAAACATACCTGCCTGCCTCAGGCCACCCTTCTGATTAATGGACACAATACAACTGATCTGACTTCTGGACAGTACGAGAAGAGAGGAGCAAGTAAGAAATAGCAATCACAAAACGCCCTCTTTAAGTGGCCTAGTCTGGAGGAGGGGGGACAGGACAGGACACTAAGTTAGTTGGATGGCCCAAGTCACTACGCCATCGTCTGTTCCTTTCCATATCTTTCCTGGACGCCTGCCGAAGTCTCCGAGGGGCCTCCCTGCAACTAACCGGGCCTCTTCCCGCCCCGACCCCAGTCCACTCTCCAAAGAATGGACAAACCCTAAAGCAGAAGCCGCATCATGCCACTTCCTTCCCTGCTTTTAGAACAGCAACCAAACTCCCTAAGCTGGCCTCCAAAAGCCTCTCGTGTCAGTTGCTTGGAGAACTCGAAATTCATCACCTGCTGTTCCTCCAGGCTAGAGTGCGCATCAGCAGGCTCCTTATCAACCCCATCTTGGCTCAGCCTTAGAGGTATTCCCTGACACCCTGATTGAAGCTACCCTCACCCACACAACCCCCAACACTTCTCTATTAGTTTGTTTCTTTCACAGCACTCACCACTATCAGAAACTGCCAAGTAGTACTAGAGATGGTGGCAAACCGACATTCCTCCCATTGAAAAGCAGGGCCCATGTCCCCTCCCCTTCATTCTCAGCAGGGTCTGTGACCTCTACCAACATCACGTGCCAAAAGTGATATTGTGCCAGTGCTCAGGCCCAGCACCTTAGAATACTGACCACAGCTACTTCCTGTCTCTTGGAACAGCTCTCCGGGAGCCCCAAGCCACTATGTAGTAAGTCCTACTACTCTGAAATCACCATGCTGGAGAGGGCACCTGAAGGCACTCCAGCTCTAGCTGAACCCAGCCATCCCTGTCAAGGTTCCAAACATGTGAGTGAAGCTGCGGTGGGCCCTGTATGTAGACCAGGACCTGCCTGCCACCTCTATCACTACCACAAAGAAAAGAAGAATCATCTGGCTGAGCCCTGTCCAAATCCTGCCCCATAAATCAGTGAATAAAAGGGCTGTTTTTGAAAAAAAAAAAAAAAAAAAGGGCTGTTTTTGATATAACTAGTAGCCTCCCTTTCCCCACCCGCAACCCCCCAGTGAAGATGGCCGTGTGTCCTGCCCCCCATCCACCATACATGGTGGGGTATCACTCCAAGACCTTGCTTCAGACATGTAAGCTCCCCATCCATTAAACCACTGATGACTCTGTTGCTGACTCTGGGATCTTTCTTCAGTCTTGAAGCTGGGCAACAGAGGCCCTGAAGGCCTCCAGGGTGCAGCCCAACAACCAGCAAAGAAATAAAGATTTATGACAGGCTAGTTAATCTTCAGTCTTAGCAAACACCAAAATTACAACTAACTGCTGAACTACCATCGACAAAAAAGACCAAAAACAAACAAACAAACAAAAAACAACGCTGGAACTTACCAAAAAAGATACCCTACATCCAAAGACAAAGAAGCCACAAGGAAATGGTAGGAGGGTCACAATCGTGATACAATCAAATCCCATACCTGTCAGGTGGGCGACTCATAAACTGGAAAACAACTATACCACAGAAGTTCTGCCATAAGAGTGAAAGTCCTGAGCCCCACGTCAGGCTTCGCAGCCTGGGAGTCCGGCAACAAGAGGAGCCCCCAGAGAATATGGCTTTGAAGGCCAGCGGGGTTTGATCTCAGGATTCCACGGGGTTGGGGGAAATAGAAACTCTACTCTTGGAGGGCGCACAAAAGGTCACATTCGCACCAGGATCCAGGCTGTTTTGGGGGTGATTTGTTAGGCAGCAACAGATAACCAGAACTACCTTGCTGGTTTACATTGTCACCCCACTAGAATGTAAACTATGTGGGCAGGCCCCTTCTGTCTTATTCCCATCAGTATTCCCATGGTCTAACACTTAGTAGGTTACTGAAATAAATGTGTTAAATGAATGATTTTCACTTTGGTGGCAGCCAAGTTAGTTCCTTCCAGGCAAACAAAGGTTAGGCTCAAGCCCTGGTGCTTCTCTAGATAAGCCTGAGGACTCTGAATACTCAAGACAATCTCTCTAGGGGAATTCCCTGGCAGTCCAGCGGTTAGGACTCTGCACTTCCACTGCAGGGAGCACGGGTTCAATCCCTGGTCAGGCAACTGAGATCCCGCATACTGCGTGGCCAAACCCCCCACCCCCCGCCAAAAACAGAGACTCTAAATGAAATAGTCCTGGGCTATAGTGCTCAGTTTGGCTCAAATAAACCTCTTAAAAAAAAAAAATGACAATCTCTCGAGATGGGCTGGCTTCCCCTCTCACTGACCTTAGTTGATACTTTGACCCTGGCCTCCACCAGTCCTAGGTTCTAAATCTCAGGGCCAGAAGGGGGTTCTCAGCAACTGCCCAAACTAACGAGGTACAGAACCTCCTCAACAACATTCCTGCCAAGGAATGAGTCACCACTTTTTGCACGCTGCTGGGGGCACTCAACAACTTTCTGGGGCAGCTCACCTTGGCCCAGAACTTCCCAGAAGCCTAGGGCAGAATACCCCATGCCTAGGTAGAAGAATCCCACAGCCTTGACCAACCTCTTGGGGATGACACTCTAAAGCTGGTCCAATCAGGTGGGGAAAAGCAATCCCCATTAGATAAAATCTTTCTCAAACTAGTCTTGACCTCTGATTTGATACACAGAACTTAATCCTAGTGGGAAAGGACCTTGAAAGGTCTTCTGGCTCGACCACTTTCATTTACAGAAAAGAGAAAGAAGTCCAAAGAGGTTCAGTCAGTCACCCATGGTGTCTTAGCAATTGAGCCAAACATCTGGGACTAGAAGGCTGGTCCCAAATTCTCCTGCCCAGAGTTCTCTGTCCTAGGGCTCACACTCGTGGAGAAGCCTCTTTGCAGTGTCTGTTGCCCCAGAGAATTCAGTGCTCCAATGAGCCTTAGTTCCATTGCCCAAAGAGCAAAATCATGATGCACAAGGCCTCTAGCCAGCATCTTTCCCCTTTCCACCCGAAACACAGTAACATCTGCCTTAGCTGCTCTCATACCTGAAGGGTGTTTGAGCTAGAAAGGGCCTTAGAGATTGCTATCAAGGATGTTACACCCATTTCACAGATGCAGGGAGGGGAGTGAAGTCTCATTGGGGCCTAACATAACTGCAAGCTCACGCCTTAGCATTCAGACAGCTTTCTACTGCTGCTCTGGGGCCTCAGGCCACAATGCCCAGTGGTGTCCTGTCTCCCCATCACACCCGCTCTCCCTCAGAGAGGTGGGTACGGAGACCCCTCCAGGGACTGCATGCAATCCCTGCCCTTAGCCTTAAAGTCTTCCCCACCCTTTACTCTCAAATTCTTCTCGAATAAGGATGCTCTCAGCTTGTGGGCTGGACAGACTGCTGTCCTCTCTCCTTTGTATGATAAAATACACAAAGACTGAGCCCATAGGCCCGATGCAGGCATCCTCGTCTAAAGGGAGCTAGATCCTGACATTGGATAGTAGTCATAAAGGAACAGGGGCTCAGTGTGGCCAGGTCTTCTCATTTTTTTTCATAACAGCTTTACTGATATTATTCACATACCAGGCTACTGACCCATTTAAAGTGTACAATTCATTATTATTATTATTATTTTGGTATATTCAGAGTCTGGCTTTTAAAAGAGGAGCTGCAAATCTCCAGGTTTCCAGATACATTTTCTTGATTTTAAAACACAGATGATTACTTTCAACTGTTTTTATTTATTTTTTATTTTATTTTTATTTTTTGCGGTACACAGGCCTCTCACTGTTGTGGCCTCTCCCGTTGCGGAGCGCAGGCTCCGGACGCACAGGCTCAGCGGCCATGGCTCACGGGCCCAGCTGCTCCACGGCATGTGGGATCTTCCCGGACCGGGGCACGAACCCGTGTCCCCTGCATCGGCAGGCGGACTCTCAACCACTGCGCCACCAGGGAAGCCCTCAACTGTTTTTGAATGAAGGGTAATCAAACGCTGTCAGCAGGCTGAACTGGAATTGAGGCAGTAAAGGGAGTGGATACCCATTTGTAACTTCTACCTTTCAGGACAAAAGCTCCATCATGGCTTTTGTGTCTTATTTACCCCTGAATTCTGGAGCCTGATACGTAACAAGTACTCAAAAATTTCGGAATGAACAAATCTAGGAAAGTACTTTGCAAATTTACAGCTGCAGAGCCCTACAGGAAACTGCCATCCAAACTCTTTAAATACTACCACCATGTCAAGGAACCCAGTACCTCCTGTGGCAGCTGAATCTGTCGGGGGCCCTACTGAAAGTTACTACTTGAACAGAGCCAAAACCTACTGACCCTCCACCTCCCACTTGCCATCAGAGCTTTACCTGTAGGGCCACTTGAAGCAGATCTGTTCAAATGCTGTAGTTCAGAACAACCGGCATTTCCACCCACCCCAAGCTTTGATTCTCTGGGAAAAATAATCCTAGTTTCTTCAACCATCCCCTCCCTCTTCACAGTAAGGTGCATGCGTCCCAGTGAGCAGCCACCTCTTGTGTGTTCCTGATTTCCTGTCTCCCTCCCACACTCCCTAGAAGCAGCATCCAGCCTCCCACACCCAACCATGTCCAAACTCCACCCCTACACTCGGCTCCACTTCGGACAAAACCTAAACTAGGCTATTCCATCCAGATAATTGGCCTCTCTTTCTTGTATCACTGTAAAGATATATGAAGGACAGGAAAAGCGCAGACCTCCACTCCCCCAAGCAAACCCAAAGCTGCAGAAAGATACCAAACATGGAGCAGGAAGGTTTCACTTCAAACCACCTGAGGGGCTCCCTGGTGGCGCAGTGGTTAGGAATCCACCTGCCAATGCAGGGGACACGGGTTCGAGCCCTGGTACGGGAAGATCCCACATGCCATGGAGCAACTAAGCCCGTATGCCACAACTACTGAGTCTGCGCTCTAGAGCCCGCGAGCCACAACTACTGAAGCCCGCGCGCCTAGGGCCCGTGCTCCGCAACGAGAGAAGCCACCGCAATGAGAAGCCTGCGCACCGTAACCAAGAGTAGCCCCCGCTCACCACAACTAGAGAAAGCCCGCATGCAGCAACAAAGACCCAACGCAGACAAAAATAAATAAAATTTTTTTTAAAAGCACCTGAGCTGTTCTCTCACAGATATTCTACCACTAGGGCACTCTCAAGTGCCACAATATGGGCTTCTCATGCAGGATTATAGCCCCAGTGATTCCTTAAATTCCCCTTCACTATGGAGTTGTGTAACAGCCTAGGGCAGGGTAGGAAGAACTGGCTCTAAGTGACATGGGCGGCTTTCCTGTGTATGCTCAGGACCAAACAGCAGGGATAAGGGGCAGAGAGGACCCAGGAAGCCTGGCTTTAGCACTTGAGCTCTATTAGCAAATTGAAGACCTGGGTCAAATTCAAGACCTTGAAAGAAGAACCACCAACACTCTTACGATTATCACTTATTATTTGCCAGGCTCTGGCTGAGCACTCCCCTTCCCCTAGCTCACATTCACAGTGATCCTACGACGTGGGTACTCCAGATATAACTCCATTTTACTGAAGCCCGGAAGTTACCAACCTTTCCAAGGGCACTCACTTGGTAGGTGGCTGGGCTAACTCAAACTGGATGACTAACTCCAAAGTCGACATTCTACCACCCAATATGCTATTTCTTCCTCCAGAGGAAAACAAAATCGGAGTAAACCCAAGAGACACGGGTTCAAGTCTCAGCCTTGCTTTGAACTGACTGTGATCTTGAGCAACTCTATTTCCTTTCTGGGCCTGAAGTACCTAACCTGTAAATCAGTGGTTTAGATTCAATGACTTCTGGGGTCCCTTTCAGCTCTAAATACTCCTTCTCCTCTGAAAGGAGAGAAAGGAAATCCAAGCCCCTGAGGGCACAGCAATGGGAACAGAGTTGATAAACGGGCATTGGTCAGGGTAAGCCTGGCTCCCTAAAGCCCAGTATTCTCAGGAACTCACTACAGCAGCCCATCTATGGGCAAATGCAAACCCACTGTTAGCACAGGTATAAAAATGGCTGAATTCAGCTGAAGGGAGGTAGCTCTGATGGGAAGGAAACCTTGTGCACGTAGCTATCTCTGGAAAAGCCCACAGAGCCAAGCTGCAGAGAGGCTGGTGGCAGGCAGCCTAGATGTGGACCTAGAAGTCCCACCACATGGGTGCTTTCCCTGGTGGAGGTGGGGATTCCCGTATGGAAGCCTATCCCCCTACCGGGGCCGCCTCCTCTTTCCAGCTAAACGGCTGCAGCAGCGCAAGCAGGCTGGGGCTCTTGGCTTAAGCATGGACTCAGCCTAGGCCAGTCCATCAGCAATTGTGATCTTCCGAGGAACCGAAACGCATTCCAGATAATCTGGCCTTCTGAAAGGTCAGAGAAATCCCATACACTGGAGCTGCTCCCTACCCCTTAAGGATGACAGCTGATAACTGTCCTAGACATACACTTCAGGAAAGACTCTGAAGTCTGCTCCCTTTGTACTCCAGGAACCTTGCCCCAAAGGATCAGACAGGAAACCCCAAATCATCTATTCTTAACCTAAGAGGTTCTGCCACGTGGCAAAAGCAATCTTTCAAAAGCAAAAATCTGACCATGCCACTCCCTCACTTAAAATCTTCAAAAGCTCCCTACTGCCTTCCAGTTAAAATGAGAATTTATACTACAGCCACAGGGAGTTACTCAGTTCTCTGAACCTCATGGCCTTTCCTCAACCAAGACAGCTCTCTTTCCAGACCTTTTCTCAGATAAGTCCTACCTGTCCTTCCCATTTCAGGTTAGCCACTGCTTCCTCCAGAAGGACTTCTCTGACCTAGACTGAACTGGGTGCTCCCTGCTGCACTCCCAAAGAATCCCACAGCTTTCTTACACAGCACTTTCCATTATGGATTGTGAGTGTGTGTGTTCTTTGTCAACACAGATTTTTATTATTCACTGTGGTATTCCTCTATGCCAGACTCAAAATGTGAATGATGCTGTTAAAAGTACGAGATTCATTCATTCATTCATTAAATGTTCACTGAGCTGCCTACTATGTGCCAGGCATGCTTAGGTGCTGGGGATAAAGCAGTGGTCAAACACCAAAGACCCTCATCCAATGGTGATAAAAGCTAAGAAGAGGGCTTCCCTGATGGCGCAATGGTTGAGAGTCTGCCTGCCGATGCAGGGGACACGGGTTCGTGCCCCAGTCCAGGAAGATCCCACATGCCACGGAGTGGCTAGGCCCGTGAGCCATGGCCGCTGAGCCTGCGCGTCCGGAGCCTGTGCTCCGCAACGGGAGAGGCCACAACAGTTGAGAGACCCGCATACTGCCAAAAAATAAATAAATAAATAAAGCTAAGAAGAAAAATGAAGCAGGGTAAAGGGATGGGGATAGACAGTATGGGGTGCAGGCTTGCTATTTAATATAGGGTGGTCTGGGAAGGCCTCTCCATCTCAATGAATGGAACAGGAACCTGAAGAAAGTGAGGGTGTGGCCCATGTGGCTATCTGGGGGAAGAGCATCGCAGAACAAAAGCCCTGAAGCAGGAAGGTGCACAACATGCTCCAGGAAAAGCAAGGACCAATGTTGTTGGAAGGGGAAAGTGGTAAAAGATGAAGTCAGAGCTGAGGGTCAGGGCAAGGGGACGTCTGGGGAGCCAGATCAAGAAGAAACTCTAAGGACTCTGAATTTTACTCCGCTATAGAAGCCATGAGAGGACTTTAAGCAGGAGTGACAGGAGACCAGTTCAGAGGTTCCTACAACCTCCTAGCTGAGCAGTAATGGTATGTGGACCAGGCTGGCAGCCAAGGAGGTGGTAAAAAGAAAGCATTTAGCTTTGGTCACAGTTTTTTGGAGCCAAAAGGATGTAATGGTAAATTAGATGGAAGGTGACAGAGAAATAGAGGTGCCAAGAATGACCCCAAGGTTTTTAGTCTGAGCAATTAGAAGGACAGAGCTGCTTATTAATCTCTCCTGAGTCTCACTTTCCTCATCTGTGAAGTGGGGATAAAAAGAGCACCTGCTGAGCAGGTTACACAGGATAATTGCAATATCACTATTACTTACAGTGGGGTTCTCAGGAGCTTCAATAAGCTAGGGTATGTGGAAAGGAGAGCAAAAACCAGAGCTCAGGCGGACCATGCATCCAGATGGCTCCTGGCAACTGTGGGACTGAATTCAGTTCCTCTGAAAAGCTTAGAACTTCATTTTAAAGGAAGGAAGAGAAAAGGCTACCTGGAGTTGCTGGAATGTATGTTCAGACGGTAAGGTGGTTACCACAACAAGCTTGGAGAGTTATTACAAAGTATCCTGTACACAGGCCTCCGATGGAGGGGCCATCTGGGTTTACCAATAATACCTCAGATTGACGTGGTAAAGCCCCTCACTGTATGTCAGATTTATGTGGCCGGATTTACAAAATTCATCAGAAAAGCCCACATACCTCACCTTCCACACCGGCTTTGCCAGTCCAAAGGCGCAGTCAAAGGAAAAGTGCCACATCAAGACTGTCCCTCTGATTCTGGGAAAGTCCCTCATGGAGATACCGTAGGCTATCTGCCACGAAAAATTGGCCAGTTGGCCCTGGTAACTATTACATAGCACTGCTTGACAATGAAGTTAACTCCAGATTATCCAACCTCACTTAGGAAAGGCATGGATAACCCCTCAGAATGGGTAATTACCTCAAACTACATATACAGTTGACCCTCAATAACGCGGGGTTAGGGCGCCAACCCCCAGCTCAGTGGAAAATCCATGTGTAACTTTATAGGTTGTGCGGGCTATCTGCTGTTCCTCCCTATCTGCGGTTCTGCATGAGCATGGACTCAACCAACAGTGGAGAGTGTAGGACTGAAGTATTTATGGAAAACAATCCACACGAGTGGACCCATGCACTCGTGTTGTTCAAGGGTCAACTGAACCTGGCTTTGGAATGCATCTTCTGGAAGCTAAACCACTTACATCTATCTGTGTGGGACATTTTAAGTCATGAACTGGGCTACCCCACAACGAGGTATCAATTTGATCCTCAAAACAACCTCAGCATAGGGGTTACTCCCATTCTGGGAACAAGAAAACCAGCATGTTCTGATTTAAATCCCATCACCTACCCCTTTGCTCCTTCACCTCGCTGTTTCCTGTGCTTTCATAGCCAGTTATCAAAACTTATTTTCTTTCACAAACCCCCAGCAGGAAAACTGTCCTCTCTCCTGGCCACTCCCTTAGATCACTCTGGACCAGCCAGGGAGGTTTGCGAGCCCTCTGGAGGCCCCAACACCCTCATTACCCCCTTTTAGGTTGTCTGGGATTTTGCAAACAGGGGCACTCCCATCTGCCAAGCTCTGCATGTTAAAGAGGTTTTTGTGGTTTCAGGTCCACTGCTCCGCCTCCTCTCTCTGCCCGACTCCCAAAGAGAGGGAAAGAGTGCTGAGTAACAGCTCTAAAATACTTACTCTAGCCTAGGTCCCACTGCAGACAGGGGCTGGGTCAGCCAAGAAAATCCCCCCTCCACTCCGCCCCCCAACTCTGGGAGGTTCAGAGTTCAGGACTGCTGAGACTGCCCCCTACCTGCCAAGGGCCTAGGACCACCTCCAAAGCACCTCTCCCTCCCTAACAGGCACTCATTTCCCGGTTAGGGTAAAACTCAAACTCCCTGCCCAGAACAGGGGGCAGGCAGCTGAAGGTTCCTGGAGAAGGCCTCCTTCCCTTCTCCCCTTCAGAGGGTGTCCTAATTGCGTGCTTTCTTCACAAGAGAAGAAAGTGATCTGAACTACAGGAAAAGAGCATCAAGCCCTCGTTTACCAAGCCCAACCTAACAGTTATTTGCCAGAGGTGTACAATATAACCAGCTATGGAGTTTAAAACAAACAAAAAACAACCATAATGCCATTATCACCCTTGACAAATAATTCCTTAATATAATCTAAACTGATCAGTTATCCTCAATTGGCACCAAAATTTCTTCTTATAGCCTGTTTGTTCGAATCAGGATTCAAACAAGATCCACACAAGGCATCTGACTAACGTCTCAACTCTTCATCCATAACAGTTCCCTCTTTTTAAAATGTTTATTTTTTTAACTGAACATGATGTACAATATTATATGTTACAGATAGATAATACAGTGAGTCATGATTTTTAAAGGTTCTACTCCATTTATAGTTATTATAAAATATTGGCTATATTCCCTGTGTTGTACAATACATCCTTGTAGCTTATTTTATACATAGTAGTTTATACCTCTTAACCCCCTACCCCAATATTGCCCCTCCCTCCTTCCCTCTCTCCCCACTGGTAACCACTAGTTTGTTCTCTATATCTGTGAATCTGTTTCTTTTTGTTATGTTCACTAGTTTGTTGTATTTTTTTGAACGCCACTTATTTATTGACAAGATAATCTGTCTTGTAGAATTTCTCACATTCAGAAATTGGATAACTGCTACCTCATGGTCAATCAATGCGTTCCTCTAACCTCACAGACCTATGGTTCTATTAGGTGTGGGTTCAATTTTTATTTGGTGGAGGCAATTTTTATAGACAGCACTGTGTACTTTCTATTACCACATTCATTGTAAGGCACTTAATGCCTGGTTGCTACACAGGTTGCTCTGATATGAACCCCCAAGCAATTGGCTCAGGTTCCTGAAACCAGAAGAGTATCTCCAGCACTCACAGAACCTGGATTCAAAACTGGAGTTCTTAACCACTATGGCAGATACGAATATACACATTTAAAAAGCTTTGCTTTGTAAAAATTGTGAATTACTGTTGTACACCTGAAACTTACATAATAATAATAATAATAAAAGGCTCTGCTTTGGTTTCTTTTGTGGGGAAGGGGTTTATCGGAGAAACAGTGTTTTTGATACTAAAAAAATTTTGAAGACATATTCCAATTCCCTCATTTTACAGATGAAGAAACACAGGTACAGAGAAAGTATGGGGGTTGCTAGTGTCCACAATGCTGGACACAAGCAGAATTACAAGTGAAATGAACACTACTAACAATGGTGATCATTTATTATAGCTAGCACTTATTAGATGCTCTGTACCTGGCATTAAGCTAAAGGTTATGCTAAACATCTTGATTTTCACGACCCTATGAAATAGTTACTACCATTACTCCCATTTTGAGGATGAAGGAACAATGGTTTAGAGAGGCTGAGTAATTTGCCCAAGATTGCACACCAAGTTAGAAGCAAAGCTGGGACTCAAAATTACAGACTGTGTAATTCCACCCAGTCCACTTCTAGTGGTGAGGAAGGAAGGAGCCAGGGTCTGAAGTAGCTCTGACACCGTGAGGTCTTCATGCAACGAAGACTGACTGATCCACATGGATGCCCCACAGAGTACAACCAGTTGTGGCGTTGGTGGGGGAGGGAAGATGGGAAAGGGCCCAAACCCAGGAAGAAAACTGAGACTGGGAGTGGAGGTTTATTTGGGGCCAGTTCAGTGTGGTGGCAGATTCCTGGGGTTGCCATGGGTTAGCTGGGATTATAATCCTTTTTTATTTTGTGTCACCAGTTAGCTGCACTTCAAAGAGACACAGAAAAAAATGATGCCCAGAATATAAATATTCAAGTCTCAGGCCCTGCCCCCGACTTTCCTCTAAAGAGAAATGAAGAAAAAGATCACAGTACTGGTGTTTTCTTACTACACAAAGTTAGAAGTGTCAGACAATCAACCCACTGATTCCCTGCTAGGGTTGCTGGAAGCTTGTGGGGATGATATGCTCTCAAGTCTCTACCTACTACATGTACACCAGCCACAGCAAATTTTTAGTTCAGTTAGGCTCGCCTTTCCCCATAGCCCTGAGAGCACATGAACACTCCGCCAAAAAGTAATCTTTACGAAAGGCAAATAAATTAAAACTTATTTTTAAAACATTCATCGTAACACATTCCAAAGAAAAAACAGCCAATTACTTGGGTCATCAACCTTTAAGATTATCCATACCATGCCCTTCATGTCTGTGGATAAGCAAAAGCCCACTTTTAAGGAGACATATCCCATATGTTTCAGGGAGTACTAATACAATACCAGAAAAGGAAAGTACAACACTCTCCAACCCCCTCATTTTACAGGTGGAGAAAACGGAGACCCAGAAAAAGTCCCAGAAAATCCCACAGTTTCAGTCTCCCAGACATGGTACAACAGAAAACACATGCCAGGCACCAAGCTAAATACTTCACACATATCATCACAGTGAATGCTCACAATGGCCCCATGAGGCAGATAAATAATTTAATTTCTAGAATACAAATGGAGAGGCTGAGGCACAGAATGGTTAAGTATCCTGCAGGAGGCACAGCTAAGCAAGTGGTTGAGCTGGCATTTGAACCCATGCAGTTTTGATCCCAGAACCTTTGCTATGTATCACTTCTTTTTTTTAAAAAAAAATTTATTTATTTATTTTTGGCTGTGTTGGGTCTTCGTTTCTGTGCGAGGGCTTTCTCCAGTTGCGGCGAGCGGAGGCCACTCTTCATCGCGGTGCGCGGGCCTCTCACTGTCACGGCCTCTCCCGTTGTGGAGCACAGGCTCCAGACGCGCAGGCTCAGTAGTTGTGGCTCACGGGCTTAGTTGCTCCGCGGCATGTGGGATCTTCCCAGACCAGGGCTCGAACCCGTGTCCCCTGCACTGGCAGGCAGATTCTTAACCACTGCGCCACCAGGGAAGCCCTCACTTCTTTAACTAAGACATCTTGCCTCTCTCATACTTAAAAAGTTGTGGCTAAGATAAGGAAAAAATATTTAATGTTTTCAAAATATTCTAGGGGAAGAAAATACAAAAAACCAAAATGCAAATCCCAAGATTTAAAACTACTAAGACACAGAAGCTTAAACCAGACCAGAGAACCCCGCAAGAAAGGGGGGATATAGCAAAACATCTTTTATTACTAGTTACTGCATGTGTCCCTTAAAGAACTAAAATACTAGCATCTGAGCCAAAAGGAGAGCTAAAAATAGGCATTTGCAGCAAGCTTTGGAAAGCTTTTGGCTTGCTTATGAGGCACCCAAAACATATGCATCACGGAACACAAAATTTCCCAAGACCACACTGTCATTCCATTGTGTCTCATTTAAACTTGTCCAAGCTGTAAATAAAATCAGGGCTGGAAAAGGGCCTTAGTGATCCACGTAAACTTCAAAGAAAGTGCCACCATCTACCCTGACCACAAAATTCTCCCTCAAAAAGCATCCAAGCCCTAACAACTGGCTTAAACAGAAAAGCTACTGAATTCAGAGTTTGTCTGTCAAAGACTATTCTGCAAGTTCAAAACCAATGAGTAGACAAGACACTTTCTTACCTAACAAGAACAGAGTAAATCTACCGGACTCAGAATTTTGCTGTGGGCACTTAAAGCAAGTTGGCTTTTCTAAGAACTCAGAGGTAAAGGCGAGATGCCAGCCAAGCTGTCCTCTTCCAACGATCAATAACCCCAGTGATGCACCCTATCAAGGGCCCCTGGACTTGCACAAAATGCCAGCTCAAGCACCCAATACCACCTGATGTCATGCTGATGTAAAACCCACAAGGTAGGTTCACCATTAGCTAAGCAGCAGCAGCCAGAGTGAGTAGCCCCATTTAAACTTCTGAGGAGTGCTCTCTCCTGGGCATGATTATACCTCCTTGAGTTTAAAGAGGGGGGAAGGACCAAAGAGTGTCTTAAAGTTGCTATTCCTCCCTCTGTGGGTGGATCAGGAGGGATTTGCAAGAAAATGGAGGTTTCAGCACTGCCCTTTGCATAAGAGGGTTCTGGAAGGAACGGGGGGGAGGGGAGGAGGGCAAAAGGAAGAGAACACGGTTTGAGGTACTATTAGTAAACGCCAAATGTCCCCTCCTCCAAATGAAGCAACCTTAAAAGAAATAAAAATTACAACATGCCATTTTCAGAATTCGCTGTTCTGGTTCCCCTAGAACTACAAGGGATTCTATTCCCTTGAATGTAAAGGCATTAAGCTTCCCTTTCCCCATTTTGATGGTTTAAACCAGTCAGCCTCAACCAGCGCTACAGAAGGGGAGGGGTTTTGAAAAACCAATACGGCTATGGCCACAGGCCATCATTCTAGCTCCAAGCGTGTTTTAACACCGAACCACTACAAAAAGACCCTGAACCGAAGAATCCAGCCCCACTGTGCCTATACGCGCCGGCAAAGGGAGCAGGGCGGGCGCGCCCCCTACCAAAGCCGACGATCTATTTTTGGCAAAGGAAGGCCGAGCCGAACCTCCATATTCTGCACCGCCTCTCTCCCCCCAGCGCCACTGACAACGCTCTGCGGGGACTTCCCACCTTCCCCAAGGGGCCGGGTCCAAAAGGACCCAAAGCCGAGAAGGGAGAGGGAGGGCGCGGGGAGCGCCGGTCGGCGGTCACATGCCACTCGCCGCGCGGGGTGGCACCACGTTGTCCCGGCTGCGGAGGAATGCCGGGAAGGAGGAACGCGCACTCACACCCGCGCACACGCACACTCCTGGCCGCGCCGCCCGCCCGCACCCGCCTTCCACCCCGAGCGCCGAGGCGGGCCCCGAACGCCCAGGCCGAGCGGTCGCGAGCAGCCCGCGGGTCGGCGGCGCGGCGCAAGGCGCCCAACTGTCACCCGCCCGCCCTCCCGGCCCTGCCACTCCCTCCCCCGCCGCCACACGCCCCTCGCGTCGCCGCATGCCCCCTTACTCGCCTCACATTTCCCCCTCACTGGATGCCCCGCACGCTCTCCATTCGGCTCCCTCTCAAGACGGAAGGTCCCCAGGATCAGGGAGGGAAAGCACCGAATTCAATGACACTTTGGGTTTCCTCTTCTCCCCATTCTGCCCGTAACCGACCCCTGAACCCATCGCCAATGGCCATTCTACCACCTAATACTATCTACTCGAGAACAAAACCTGTTAACTTTTAAATCCCGAATCTGTGTGGTCGGTATGAACTCATTGCCGGGCGTTTTGCTGCCTATGACATATACTTATTAAACATTTACAACATGGGGACGATCGCAACACTACCAAAATGAGAAGCATGGGGCGGAGTGGTAAGAGGGGGCTTCCCCAGGAAGGTTCAGGCTGGAAACCGTCTCTTACACTAACATGCGGTAGGGGGAGAGAGCCTTTTTCACCGAAACCAGCGCCCACCCTCTCCCCGCGAGGTAGGCCCGGACCACGCCGTTGCCCACTAACCGCTGCGGCCCAGGCAGTGGCCGCAGCCTCCCGGAGGCCGGGCCCTCTGGCAGGGGCAGGTTCCTGAGTGTGCTGGGGGACAGGGCACGGCGACCCGAATGAGCCAGGAGATAATAAAAAACAAAAACTCCGAGTCACCACGACCAGTGGCGGACCCCCGGGCCCTGGAGGCCGCTGGGGGAGGGGACGCCTATGTCCCCGGAAGAGGCCGCGGACCCAGGATACCAAACAGAAAGACCCACCTGGAGGAGACTGTCCATTCACGGTGGCCAGGACCGGCGGCAACGCGTTCTTAGTCCACGGGTTCACCTTGGGCGGAGGGGCCTCCACGAAGTCTCGGCGCCCGGCGCCCGCGGCTCCGGCAGCTCCTCCGCCAGCGGCCGGCTCGCCGCCGCCGCCCTCCTCCCCGTCGCTGACGGCCGGGCCCTCGGCGCCAGGAGGCTGCGGCGGCCGCGGGCTCTCGCGCTCCAGCTGCCCTGTGCCCTCCTTGTGTGGCTTGGCGCAGGGCGGCCGAGGTCTCCGGGCGCCGCCGTCCGGCTCCCCCGCTCCGACGTCGTTCGCCCCGGGCTCGCCCTTGCCCTCGGACGACGGCGGCGGCTTCTTCCTCACCAACCCCCCGTGCTCTTCGGCCTGCAAGAGTGGGGCGCCCCCCGGCAGCAGCGGCTCCACCTGAGTGGCCATCTGCGCGCCCGCCCCCCCAGAGAAGCCGGGCGCGCCCGAGGCTGCCTCCCCCGCCTCGAACTTGGCTCTCCGAGCGCCCGCGACGCCTTCCTCCGGGGCGCTGGGCCCCAGTCCCGGCGGAGAAGGGTCGGGGTTCACGCTAGGCGCGGCCCCCCTCCGGGTCGGATGCAGCCGCCGTAGATCCAAGGCCCGCTGGCCGGGCGGGGGGGGGGACGAAGGCCCCCCACTATGCGGTCCAGGCCTCCTCGGCGCGCGTCCCCCCCCGCCCGTTCCTCGCAAGGCGTCCCCACCCCGAGCCTGGCAGGCTTCTCGTCCCGTCCCTCCCTCCCCCCCGCCGCCGGGGCGGCCCGGGCTTCCCGGCTCGGGGGCTGCAGCAATATGGACGGACGGGGGAGAGGCGCGGCGAGCCGAGCTGACCACGCGATCCGCGGCAGGCGGCGGGCGGGCGCGCGCCTCGCGACGCAGCGGGCAAGGGGAGGGGAAGGCGCAACGAGGCCGCGCCCGCCGGAGCGGGCAGTGGGCGACGGGAGGGCGAAGGCGGCGGGAGCGCGCGCGCAGGGCCTCGCAGCCCCGCCCCTTGCCCCGCCCCTCGCCTCCGATTCCTCGGCGCACCTCGGGGCTGGTGGGTGAGGGGTACTCAGACCTGACGGGGGCGAGCACGTGCCTGATGCAATTCGGGAGCGGGCGGGGGCAGCGAGCCGGGCAGGAGAGAAGGGATGGTAAAGAGGGGGAAGTGTCTTAAAGAGCCAGCGCGTGAGAGCGGCCGCAGGTGGAGCACATGGGAGTGGGCCACGCGGCCGGCCGGGCCTGCTCGCGCTCTTTAGGTTGGCTGCTCCAGATTCCGAGAAAGGAGCCATTAATGTCACCCTCCACTTACAGGATGATGGAGGTGGGTGCTAACGGCTCCCTGGCGTCCCGTGGGCCTGCCCCTTGCAGGCCCCGCCTGAGTGACCTTGGGCCAGCCGGCCTCACCTCCGCGGACTGTGCTCGGCTCCTCCCAGGCGGCCCCGGCCGGGACACTGCCCGGAGTTGGTTTCGACGCCCGGCCTGGAAGGCGGGCCCTTAACCCTTGGGGGCATTGGGCGCCTACGAAAATGAACGGGGAATTACCAACAGACCCCAACCAGGCCAAGCTCCGAAACCGAGTATTTATGGGCAGAAAATTTTTTTCTCAAGTGGATTTCATTTACGAGGCTTGCTTGGGGCGGAGACGAAGAAATAAATGCCCGATTGGGACTCTGGAGAGAGATTTTATCCTGACCCTGGTTCTGCCCCTTACCAACTCTGCAGCAGCTGGGCCTCAGTTTCCCTAGTGTAAAATGAAGGAATGGTGTATGACAGGAGTTTCAAATTTTAGTACACATTCAATTAAATAAATATTTACTGTAGGGGTTCTAGGAAACAGGGTTTGGAAATAAACCAGACTTATAAGGACCCTATCCTCATGTAATTTACATTCTAAGGTGGAGAAAGAGACAGTAAAACAACTTAAGTGATAAACAAGTGCTTGTCTCACAGGTTAGCCTAGATCAGCTACTTTGGATGATGAGGGAAAACCTTGAATGCAGATTCCAAAGCATTTGGAATCAGGCATGTCTGGGATTGGACCCAGAAATCTGCATGTCTAGCAAGACCCCTTGGGTGCTTGTGGTCCCACACTTCACTTGGAGAAGTCCTGGCCTCTGGCTGGCTGTGATCCCACCTGCTTAAGACATAACAGCCTAAAGTGTTAGCCATCTCCAAAAGAAGGATTAGAACACCCGTCCTGCTGGATAGAGGACAAAGCTTATTAAAAGGCTTCCTGAAACTGCCCCCAAGGGGTGAGGCCAGTTGTAGGGTTGCTGTAACAAGGACTACTGGGGGAGGGGTGCTCCTGGGCACAGCCAGGCAATCTGATGTTTAATCCCAACTCTTCCCTGACATGGCCTCCACACCTTGGCCAGCTTGCAGCATTTCCTTGGGCCCTCCCTTCCCTGGTGGAAAAATGGGGGTAAATTAAGCTTGACTTGCTTCTACCGTCTCAGCTTTTGTGAGGAGTCAAGTGAGACAATGTCAGTCAAAATGCTGTGTATGTTATACTGAGGCCACTGCTTCAAAAGAGATACCAAGGAAGCTAATGATTAAAGGGATCTTGATGAATTAAAGCAGGATTCTTCATAATTACATTATATATACACTTAATCAGAAGGTAAATTATTGTACATTGTCACCAGAATGCACTATTTTTTATTTTATTTATTGATAAATATTTCCTGAAGAGGATCCACATTAGAAACTCTCTGAACTTTTTAAAAGGGGACATAATGGTCATTGTTGGTCATTCTTTTCTACATTCCTTTTATTTTTTATTTTATTTTTTGGGCTGCGTTGGGTCTTTGTTGCTGTGCATGGGCTTTCTCTAGTTGCGACGAGCGGGGGCAACTCTTCGTTGCGGTGCGCAGGCTTCTCATTTCGGTGGCTTCTCTTGTTGCGGAGCGCAGGCTTCAGTAGTTGTGGTGCACGGGCTCAGTAGTTGTGGCTCGCGGGCTTAGTTGCTCCACGGCATGTGCGATCTTCCCGGACTAGGGATCAAAACTGTGTCCCCTGCATTGGCAAGCGAATTCTTAACCACTGCGCCACCAGGGAAGTCATTCTATATTCCTATAATTGGAGGTAGAGGGGAGAAGTGCCCCCATACACTTTGTGAGGGGACCAGGGCTCTGTGTGGACAAGTAACTTGTTCATGCTACCCAGTATTCAGTCTGAGCTGAACGAGCACCACCTGGCCCTGTGTGCAGGCTGGAGGGGCACTGAGATCTTCACACCCTGGGCCTGCCGTGCCCCAGAGAGGGGCTCCTAAACACTCATGTGCCATTTTACAGATGGGCGAACTAGGGCCAGAGAATGTAAGAGAAGGTAACCTGCATGAGACCACATCTTAAACTGAGGCTGTTAGAGTGGAAAAATGAATCTTAATGATTACTCAGTCCCCTTGTTTTTCAGGAAACTGAAGTTCAGAGAAGTCAAGTTCCTTAACCAAGGTCACACAGCTAGTCCATGGCAGAGTCAGGTCTCACACCTGAATCTCCTGATCCTAAATCCAGTAGCTTTTTCTACTGGAAATGATGGAATTGCAATTTGAATTCAGTTTTTTAAAAATTAATTAATTAATTGATTGATTTTTGGCTGCATTGGGTCTTTGTTGCTACACGCGGGCTTTCTCTAGTTGCAGTGAGTGGGGGCTACTCTTTGTTGCAGTGCGCGGGCTTCTCACTGCAGTGGCTTCTCTTATTGTGGAGCATGGGTTTCAGTAGTTGTGGCACGCAGGTTCAGTAGTTGTGGCTTGCGGGCTCTAGAGCACAGGCTCTGTAGTTGTGGTGCATGGGCTTAGTTGCTCCGCGGCATGTGGGATCTTCCCAGACCAGGGCTCGAACCCGTGTCCCCTGCACTGGCAGGGGGATTCTTAGCCATTGCACCACCAGGGAAGTCCAGTTCTTGTTTTTTTAATTCCTGACCTGCTGTGGCATTCTATATGCATGTGTTCAGTTCTAAATACTACTAATGACCAAATTGTTCAGAGTAGCTACTTTTATTAAGTAACTACTACATGCTAAGTTCTATGAGAAATACTTGACATACATTATCTCATTTAATCCTCACATTAACCCAATGAGATAGGTATTAATTTTTTCCACAAATATCTATTGTGTCCCTACTATGTGCCAGCCATTGGAGCTGTTATTATCTTTGTTTACAAATGAAAACAACTGAAGTTCAGAAAAAGAAAGTAAGGTGGGTGCCTAGGGTCCCAGGCAGCAGCTAACTCCCAGGCCTGTTTTTACCTCCCATACCACACTGTAAGGCTGCCCCTCTTCCCTCCATTGCCATATCCACAGGTATTTATGAACTCATCAAATACATAGGACTGGGTAACATACTAAAAAAGTTGAATCCTGTCTCTCCAAAAGGTAATTTCTAATTGGGGGGAACCAAGTAATTAAGCAATAGGTGACCTCAAGCCAAAAAAGAAGAAGTTAAACAAGATATGCTTTAGGCAGAAAGCAACACGGATCAGACTAACTTTTTTTTTTTTTTAGCCACGCCGCACAGCTTACAGGATCTTGGTTCCCCGACCAGGGATTGAACCCAGGCCCATGGCACTGAAAGCACCAAGCCCTAACCACTGGACCACCAGGGAATTCCCAGGATCAGACCAGCTTGTGCTGTGCCCATGGCTTCAACACATCCTAGGCTTAAAACTCACAGACACACAGAGAGAGAAAATCAAACTTAAAAAATAAAAATTATAAAGTGGGTCCAGGGACTTCCCTGGTGGCACAGTGGTTAAGACTCTGCACTCCCAATGCAGGGAGCCTGGGTTTGATCCCTGGTCAGGGAACTAGATCCCACATGCATGCCACAACTAAGAGTTCACATGCCACAACTAAGGAGCCCACGTGCTGCAACTAAGGAGTCCGTGTGCCGCAACTAAGAAGCCCTCAAGCCGCAACTAAGGAGCCCACCTGCCGCAACTAAGACCCAGTGCAACCAAACAAATAAATAAATAAATATTTAAAAATAAATAGGGACTTCCCTGTTAGCACAGTGGCTGAGAATCCGCCTGCCAATGCAGGGGACACGGGTTCAATCCCTGGTCCGGGAAGATCCCACATGCCGTGGAGCAACTAAGCCTGTGTGCCACAGTTACTGAGCCTGCACTCTAGAGCCCATGCGCAACAACTACTGAGCTCGCGTGCCACAACTACTGAAGCCCGTGTGCCTAGAGCCCGTGCTCTACAACAAGAGAAGCCACCACAATGAGAAGCCCACGCACCGCAATGAAGAGTAGCCCCCGTTCTCCGCAACTAGAGAAAGCCTGCGTGTAGCAACGAAGACCCAGCACAGCCAAAAATAAATAAATAAATAATAAATTTAAATTAAAAAAAGAAAAGGAAACGTTTGCTTTAAAATAAATAAATGAAGTGGGTCCAAATACCTATTTATAATTATGTGCTTGTTTGCCCCTGGTGCTGACAACTTCCTAAAGAGATACAAGGAGGCTGAATGAGGGACTAGAGACAGAAGACCTGGTTTATAACCCGGTCCCGTCTCTGGCTTTGCTGAATGAGTTGGGGCAGCCTCCTGAGCCTTCCTGGGCTTCCATTTCTCTGTTCACAAAACAGGAAGCGTAATACCTGCCCATTGAGCTTATGGGTGTAAAGAAAGATACAGTTTCCCTGAAACTATTTTTCTGGGAGGAACACATGTAAAAGGGGGATGGTTCCTTTATCTGTGCTTGTTACCTGTGCTTGGTTGGAAGGAAAATTTAACATACTTGGACATTCACTTTTATTCCTCTTTGAGTTTGATTTTCCAAAGAAACTTTTGTTTCTGGAAGAACTTGGGCCGTATCACTTATCTTCTTCTGATACCAGGGGCTTCTGGGCTTGAGGCCTCTTTATACCAACATGGAAGAGCGGGTGGAGAGGTGAGGGGCATTGGCCAAACAGGGAGGGGCACTGGCCAAACAAACAGTATCAGCTAGAGAGTGTTTTCCAAAACCTGAAGACTTATGGCACATGCCAAGAAATTTACTTCAGTTCACAAGAGCCTAGATCTCCTCTTGTCAAATAGATGCAAAAAGCAATAGTTCACATGTAAGGGGGCTAAGGAGTAGGGGAGGGTACTGACTGTTCCCATGATACACGGTTAACCCTCAGGGCAACCCTTTTCTGTAAGTGTGATTATCCCCATTTTACAGATGAGGAAGTAGGCTCAGAGGCCGCCCAAGCCACCCCACGAGGCTGGTAAAAGAGGAGGACAGATTTGCAAAGAAGGTCTGACAGAAAATCAACTTTTAATACGTTCATCACTGAGTTCAAGACAGGCACCATCCCACGACTCTTTCCACTCCATTCCACCTACACAGCCTATTCCCCCAGCCCCACTCCCCTCCCTGGTATTCCTGCACTGTCTCAAGTGGTCTCCTGATGTGCTTCCCCACCAACTAAATTCTCCTCCCTGCCATGCAGCCTACCACACTGCCTGAGCCAATTCTCTGGCTCTTTGATTGACGGGCCCTGCCTCTGCTTAAAATCTCCGCGTGCACATCCCTACCTGTCCTACTGCCTTTAGCCACACAGGCCTACGCTCCAGCAACAGTGGACCACTCACTCTTTGTTTTATTCTTTCTTTCGACAAATATTTATTAAGCATATATAATGTGCCAGCTACTGTCCAGGCCCTGGACATGGAGAGGAGGGCAAGACACACATTCCCTGCCTTTAGGAAGCTCCCATCTAATCCCCTGTGGGTCCCATGCTTTCCTGCCTCAAGTCATGTTATTTCTCTCACTCTAACATAGCTGTGAGGTCCTGAGCGTGAATCCCAGCTTGACCACCTTGTGACCTCGGGAAAATATCCATCCTCTCTCTAAGCCTCAGTTTCCCCATCTGTCAATTGGAGATGATGCTACTACTTTCCTCACAGAGCTTCAGTGAGCCTTAAATGAGAGAATGTGTGTAATTTAAAAGCACAATGCCTGACACATAGTATATGCTAAGTAAATATTACCTTTCATTGCTTTAATTATTGCCAATGATGGCTTTCCATTTCCACTTGTCCAGAATTCTACTGGTCCTTCAAGGCTCAGCACAAAATGCCAACTTCACAAAAATCTTATTTAATCTCCATAGTTCGAATAGATTTCTCCCCTCTCTTAACTCCTAGTGACAATTTCCCTAAAGCATTTACTACTTTCTGTCTTCAATTATGATTACTTATAAATATGCCTCATCCTCCATCTAGATTATAATATATTTCTTGAGGGCAAGGATTATACCCCATTCTTCTTAGTGTTGCTTGTAGTAACCATCAGTGCTGCCTTTACACAGCTAGCCCCCAGTATGTTTTCTGGACAAAGGAATGATTGAATGAACGATGCAGGATCACTCCTGATCACATCAATGTGTTGGTAACCAAAGCAACACTGTCAAGGGCCAAACGCTAAATTTTACATATTTATCTATATATAAACACTTAATATATATGTACTTAATGTATAATGTATATAATAAATATATTTATTATATATAATAAATATAAATTATAGATATACTTTCAAATGATAAGATATAGGGCTTCCCTGGTGGCGCAGTGGTTGAGAGTCCGCCTGCCGATGCAGGGGACACGGGTTCATGCCCCGGTCCGGGAGGATCCCACATGCCGCGGAGCGGCTGTGCCCGTGAGCCATGGCCGCTGAGCCTGCGCGTCCAGAGCCTGTTGCTCCGCAGCGGGAGAGGCCGCAGCAGTGAGAGGCCCGTGTACCGCAAAAAATAAATAAATAAATAAATAAAAAATGATAAGATATAATACGAAACGGGCTAACTTTTGCAAGTAGAAAAAAAAATTTAAGTCTAGCAAAGCAAAACCCACATATAAGCTCACAACCCAGAGGCAATCATAGGCAAGTTGGTGTATTCTAGTCTGTTTTGTTTGTATTTTACATAATTGAGATCATACTGCCCATTCAACAGCTTTATTTTTTGCTTTTTCTCCCCCTTAACATTGTATTATGAGTATTGTCTCCACATCGTGGCAAATCCCCTCCACATAGTCAGTGAGGTGTCATCTATTGAGCACCTATGGTATGCCTTACCTCACAGTAGCCCACCTTCTATTTGTACCACACTGCATTTCCCAAAGGGCTTTCACGGAGAGAGGACAGATGTGAATGTCCCCAGTTGGCAGCTGAAGAACTGAGCCCCACAGAAGTTCAGTGACTTGCTCCAGGATTCTGGGGCAGCAGAATCAAGATCAGAGCCCAGGTCTCTCCCCTCCCATTCCAGACCCCTGCATCACACCACAGGAAACAGAGATAGCACACATTGAAAATGCAGAACTCTCATAGCCAAACGAAGGTAACCATGTTTAAACATTCCAGGGTCAAGAAACATCCAAGTTCATGGGGGCAGGTGGGAATCAGCAGTCAAAATGAAGGCAGAAGGCAATTTTCTTGGCAACATGATCATAACTGAGCTCCAGGACAGAAGGGCCCTGAGCTAGGGACTGGAGTAGAACCAAGAAAGGGCAAGATAGGATGGGAGGGGAGTTTGGGGGAGAATGGCTACATGTATATGTATGGCTGAGTTGCTTTGCTGTGCACCTGAAACCATCACAACATTGTTAATCAGCTTTACCCCAATATAAAATAAAAAGTTAAAAAAAACAAAAAGAAAAAAGAAAGGGCAAGACATGTTTTTTGCCCTGGGGAACAAAACTCCCCATACCAGCACACTGTTCTCTTCACAGACCACTTGCTTGTCCTTTACATATGGCACAGAAAAAAGGGCAAAGGGTTTGGGGTCAAAGAATTGGGCTGAAGCTCAGGTTTGTCCACTTCCAAGCTGTGTGATATCAGGCAAGTTACTTCACTTCTCTGAGCTTCAGTGTCTCCATCTATAACACGGTGAAAAGGGAAATACTTGCTTGATAAAATTCAGAGAACATTAAATGAGCCAGTATTTGTGTAAGGGTGTTATAGTCCCAGCTGTGCCACCCACCACCTCTGTAACCTTGGGCAAGTTCTTTCACCTCTCTTTGCCTCAGTTTTGTCATCTGTAAAATGGAGATGATAACAGCACCTACCTCTTAGGGTTATTGTGGGGACTAAGTAAGTTAGTACTTGTAAAATGCTTAGAACAGTGCCTGACAAATAGTAAGTGCTGAATAAATGTCTGTCATTATTAAAAAGGCTAGTGGTCACTGGCATAGAGTCAAGGCAACCATTCTTCAAATTTCATGAAGAAAGCAGAGCCAGTGTTACGCTAATTATAGATAAGGAAACGGGGGCTCAGAAAGATTAGGTATTTATCTGACTCACACTGCTAGTTGGTGGCTGCTCCAGGACTTCTAAAGATTCTAAATGCAATGCCTTCTCCTCCAGATAACATTCTAGCTGTTGCAAGCTGCCAGCCCGCTGGCCAATGTCAGCCCACAGCATGTTTTGTTTGGCCCACACAGTATTGGTTTTTTTTTAATTGAGTTTAACTGTGATTAGATGGGCCCAGCACACACACTAGTGAGCCTCAGGTCCCAGCCTCCTCTGGTGTTTGTTACTCCCAGCCACCTACCCTTATTTAGATCTCTGCACAGGCTGATGCCATGCCAGTCACTAAATACATGGTACAGACAAGTTCAGGAGACTAAAGGGGAGGCAGAGAGGAGCACAGGCCAGAGGGACCGGGAAAAGGCAGTTAGGGAAGACTTCTTGGAGGTGGCTGTACTTGAGTTAGGACTTAAAATTGGAGAGTGGGGATTGTTTAGATTAAAAGGGAGGGTAGGAGGTAAGGCAGATTGATTTGGCATTTGGCGACCTTCAGGGATGTTTATGAGTTTCCCCGCCAAGACTTCCTCAGGCCTTTTCCTTGGTTGAGAAGAGGAAAGAAATGAGTTGCCCTTTATCGCAGATGAGGCCATGTGACTCAAGGAGGTCACATTGTCAAGGTTTGATGATTGGATTACTGATCTGTGTCATCATCCTTGAAGGCTCACTGCACTGCTCAAGGCACCAGGAAGGAGGTGTGGTCACAGGAGCCAAAGTACGAACTACGGCCTAACTATGGCCATCTAGAACTAAACTTCTTTCCATCCGAGCAGTCTTGATGGTAGTTTCTAACATTTCACACCTCTGTGGCAAAGAAGATGAGTGCTGGTCACAGAAACAAAATAGGGAAAGGCTGTGGCAAACTAATGGAGCTGCCTGACTGCCTGACTCAGTGACAGTCACTGGATCAGAGAGGTTTGCCAATTCCCACAGGGTCCCACAGCACTTGAGTCTCTGGATCTGTGACACATGGTAGGAATAGGGAACTTCAAATAACGTTGAGTGGCCTAATTACCTCATGTGGGTAAAGTGCGTAGAGATCACCAAAGACAAGGTTTAGCCGGGCTCATTTTGCACTGATAGCATTGCCTGCCGTGTTTTCTGCAAGCCTCCAGGGTGACAGGGCTCCCAAGGAGCCCCTCCACCGGGAAAAGCAGGAAATGTTACCGCACATCTGCCACTCCCGTGCATAAAACCCTCCAATGGCTTCAGAGTGCAACAGAAATAAAGTCCAGACCTCTCATCTCGGCCCACAAGACCCTGTGTGCTCCAGACTCCATCCACCTCAAATTTCCCCTCTGTGCTCCTCTCCCCTGCCCTTGCCCTGTGCCAGCTCCTCAAACGCCGGGAACTCATCCCTGCCTGGGGGCACCGCCTGGAACACATCCTTCCAACACACGCACACAAACAGCATGCACTCCTCATCCTTCAAGCCTCAGCTTAAATGGCCCCTTCCCAGAGAGACCTCCCTTGATCGACTTGGCTGAAGTACTTCATGTGCTTCATAGCACAGATCACAATCTCTGCTTTTTCCCATTTCCTCCACTAACATGTAAACTGTGAGCCTGGAGCTCATGGCTATTCTGTTCACCCTTAGTATTCCCAGTCACAAGCACAGTGCTTGGCACAGCAGACACTTAATATTTTGCTGAAGGAATGCTGTGTGGTCTCTGACAAGTTGCTTCCCCTCTCTGGGCCTCAGTATCCCTACATGTGAAATGCAGTGGCTGGATAAGGGGCTGCTGAGGGCCCTTGGCGCTCTGACTGTGGTTCTATGACTAACGTCTGGGCCTTGGGCCCAGGAGTGAGCCTGGCGTGCTGCATCTCCATAGCACTGGACGCTCGTGCTGATTTAATCAGGTGGCAGACACCCTGTAATCTAGTGCTCTGCTGTCCCTCCTCCCTAGTCCCTGGGCTGGAGACCATGCTGTCAGATTTCCAGGATGATCCATGCACAGCCACCTGTTCTCCCAACTCACTTATCCCAGTGTCCACGAGGAGGGGATGGTTGGCAGGCAGGACGGGCTGGGAGAGCATGTTCAAGCCAGAAGCTTGAGAGCCAGGAGGACTTGTCAATGTCATGAACTGAAAGATTGGGATCTGTGAGAGATTTCGTCAAACCCTACACTCTCTGGTTAGAAGGGACCTTCCAGGACAACTGACCAGCCCTCTGCCTAAACCCTACCTGCCCTAAACAGTGCTCAGTAATGATCACCATCACCTTGATTCCACTCGAAGTGCCCAGAATAAAGGCCTCGCGCCCTCTCAGAGCTGCTCATCTTGTCAATCAACAGCTTTGTCAAATCAAAGCTCTTTACTCAGCAGCACAATGAAACAGGAGGCAGTGCAGCGTGGGGGCGAAGGGCCAGGGCTCTGAGCCAGGTGGCCTGGGCAGAATCTCAGCTCCACAACCTCCTTGCTTTGTGAGCTTGAGCAAGCCAGGAGCCCTCTTGGTGCCTCCATTTCCTCTTCTGTAAAACAGACAGAACACTCGTTGGGCTGTTGGGAGAACTACAAGCGTTAATACCTAGTGGGAAGGCCATAAACGTTTGTTACTGTGAACTGCCACCTATGAATGCCCTTCTTGGTTTTGTTATTGTTTTTAGTTCTCCTTGGACTCTGTTCTCAGGGTTGGTTGATTTGTTTGCAAAAGAGTGGGGCACAGCCCAAAAACACAGGGCTGGGAAATCAGAGGGGTGTGCTCGTTGGTGACTCTAAGAACATTCACTTCATCCTTCCTGGCCTCAGGATCCTCACCTGAAAAAAGGGGAGGGATAATCCCTGTCCTGCTTTCTGTCATAGAACCGATGTACAGAACAAATAAGAAATAGACAAGAAGGCTTTGAAAAGTGAAAAATGCTATCTATAATGGGAGGGATTCATCTTATGTTGTCAGAGAAGCCCTTTCCTCTTTCAGCAAGGCACATTAGATTCCAAACAGCAAAAGAGCTAAACTCAACCTATTTGGCAAACAGGGTGTTTTGGGTACTGGTGAAGTTGAAGCTAATCCTTTCAGAATCCTCTTTTATTAATGTACCAGAGCAAACAAATTTGAGAAGGGTTTACTTACAGGCATTTGATACATTCCTACAAGATGTAGGGCTTGGTGTGGCTGATTTCTGCCATCTTTGTTTATTGTTATAGTTATTGTTTCTTCAGTTTCTCTTCTTCAGCAATTTGATTGGCAGGATCCAGGTGATGCACATTCACTTTTGCAAATATCAGCAGGACACAGTAGCTCTGCATAATGTCAGGAATCTTGTGTGACCTTTGTTCAATACCTGTTATGCCATGTGGACCCAGGGACAGCCTCTTCACTGAACAGATCAGAAACCAAGGCCTAGAGAGGCGAGGGCACAGGCCCAAAGTCACACAGCTGGTTAATGTGAGGCTTGACTTGGTAACCAGGTCTCTTGACTCCAAACTCCATTCTCTTTCCAACAGCTCTGTGGACTCTTGCAATTCCTCTAAATTAGCTGACTGTGTATCAAAATCTTGTAATTCATAGGGGTTTATGTTTGTCAAAGCTCATTGCACTGTAAACTTAAAATCTGTACACTAAAAAAAAAAAGCAAAAATGAGAAAATCTGTACAGTATATTGTTGTAAATTTAACACAATTTTTTTGGTTTTTGGCCACGCTGCGTGGCAGGCGGAATCTTAGTTCCCCAACCAGGGATCGAACCCGTGCCCCCTTCAGTGGAATCGCAGAGTCTTAACAACTGGACCACCAGGGAGGTCCCAAACACAATTTTTAAAAATGATAAAATGGTATGGCGGAGTCCTATATCATGAGGGGATCAATGTCTAAGGTCAGCATTTATGGCAAAAAAAAAAAAAATGTATAATATAAAGGGCTCAAGAAAAGCCTTTAGAAAGGTAGCACATAGGAGCCAGCATGGTCTCTCAGACATGGTTTCTTTGGGCATTTTAACAGCCGACTGTTTCTTCAAAGGGTCCAGATTAGATGCTGACTGGCATATAGGGGTCAGGTTGTGAGAAAAAGAATGTGTCTCTACAATAGGGTGATATTCAGTGTGGTGAGATGCATACGTGGGAACCAAGTCTGCAAAGGGAATGACAGCTTGTAGTATCTCACCTTAGACACACACACACACACACACACACAGGCGCTCGCATGCACGCACATGCAAACCTCCCCCCACCCACCCCAGCAGGTTCCTGGATCAGGTTAACCAAGGGCCTGAAGCCAGAGACAAAGATCTGAGGGTTCCTGGGACCCAGTGTGTGAGTGAAGTAGGGGAATTTCAGGGCCTCTGCCAGGGAGGGCTGAGGGGAAGGGGTTGGAACCAGGCTGGAAAGTTGGAACAATGGAAAACACCTCATTCAAGAGGAGAGGGCAGGGATGGGAACCAGAGAAGGAGGAGGAGATTAAAGGCTTGGAGGAGATCAAAGAGAGAGACACTGGGAAGTTCGGTTTTTGAGAAGGAGAAAGCAAGTATCAAGGGCTGACCTGCTGCAACATCACAAAACTAGGAACTGTCCTTCGATAAGTAAATACCCTAAAATTTAGAGTGATGGGAGGCTCATCTAAAAGCAGAATATGTTTGATGAGATTAAATTTTATAAGCTTCCGAAAGGCTGTTAGTCACTTATACATAAAAAGGAAGATTCCACATTTCTCAGTATCAAAAGGGTTTGCTCTTTTGAGGATTTTAAGCATTCCCCCTAGGATTGTGTTAAAACAATATATACGGGGCTTCCCTGGTGGCGCAGTGGTTGAGATTCCGCCTGCCGATGCAGGGGACACGGGTTCGTGCCCCGGTCCGGGAAGATCCCACATGCCGCAGAGCGGCTGGGCCCGTGAGCCATGGCCGCTGAGCCTGCGCATCCAGAGCCTGTGCTCCGCAACGGGAGAGACCACAACAGTGAGAGGCCCGCGTACCACAAAAAAAAAACAAAAAAAAACCAGTATATATGTTCACCTCATACCAATTATGATGGCTACTATCAAAAAAGAAAAAGAGGATGGTCACCTTATCTTTGATAAAGGAGGCAGGAACGTACATTGGAGAAAGAACAGCCTCTTCAATAAGTGGTGCTGGGAAAACTGGACAGGTACATGTAAAAGTATCAGATTAGATCACTCCCTAACACCATACACAAAAATAAGCTCAAAATGGATTAAAGACCTAAATGTAAGGCCAGACACTATCAAACTCTTAGAGGAAAACATAGGCAGAACACTCTGTGACATAAATCACAGCAAGATCCTTTCTGACCCACCCCCTAGAGTAATGGAAATAAAAACAAAAATAAACAAATGGGACCTAATGAAACTTCAAAGCTTTTGCACAGCAAAGGAAACCATAAACAAGACCCAAAGACAAGCCTCAGAATGGGAGAAAATATTTGCAAATGAAGCAACTGACAAAGGATTAAATCTCCAAAATTTACAAGCAGCTCATGCAGCTCAATAACAAAAAAACAAACAACCCAATCCAAAAATGGGCAGAAGACCTAAATAGACATTTCTCCAAAGAAGATATACAGACTGCAAACAAACACATGAAAGAATGCTCAACATCATTAATCATTAGAGAAATGCAAATCAAAACTACAATGAGATATCATCTCACACCAGTCAGAATGGCCATCATCAAACAATCTAGAAACAATAAATGCTGGAGAGGGTGTGGAGAAAAGGGAACACTCTTGCACTGCTGGTGGGAATGTGAACTGGTACAGCCACTATGGAGAACAGTATGGAGGTTCCTTAAAAAACTACAAGTAGACACCATATGACCCAGCAATCCCACTACTGGGCATATACCCTGAGAAAACCATAATTCAAAAAGAGTCATGTACCACAATGTTCACTGCAGCTCTATTTACAATAGTCAGGACATGGAAACAAAAACCTAATTGTCCATCATTGGATGAATGGATAAAGAAGATGTGGCACATATATAAAATGGAATATTACTCAGCCATAAAAAGAAAGGAAATTGAGCTATTTGTAATGAGGTGGATGGACCTAGAGTCTGTCATACAGAGTGAAGTAAGTCAGAAAGAGAAAGACAAATACCGTATGCTAACACATATATATGGAATTTAAGAAAAGAAAAAAAAAAGGTCATGAAGAACCTTGGGGTAAGACAGGAATAAAGACACAGACCTACTAGAGAATGGACTTCAGGACACGGGAGGGGGAAGGGTAAGCTGTGACAAAGTGAGAGAGTGGCATGGACATATATACACTACCAAACGTAAAATAGATAGCTAGTGGGAAGCAGCCGCATAGCACAGGGAGATCAGCTCGGTGCTTTGTGACCACCTAGCGGGGTGGGATAGGGAGGGTGGGAGGGAGGGAGACGTAAGAGGGAAGAGATATGGGAACGTAAGTATATGTATAACTGATTCACTTTGTTATAAAGCAGAAACTAACACACCATTGTAAAGCAATTATACTCCAATAAAGATGTTAAAAAAAAAAAATGTGGAAAAAAAAAAGAAAAAGAGGGCTTCCCTGGTGGCGCAGTGTTTGAGAGTCCGCCTGCCGTTTCAGGGGACACGGGTTCGTGCCCCGGTCCGGGAGGATCCCACATGCCGCAGAGCGGCTGGGCCCATGAGCCATGGCCACTGAGCCTGCGTGTCCGGAGCCTGTGCTCCACAACGGGAGGGGCCGCAACAGTGAGAGAGGCCCATGTACCGCAAAAAAAGAAAAAAAGAAAATAAGTGTTGGAGAGGATGTGGAGAAATAGGAACCTTTGTACACTGCTGATGAGAATGTAAAATGATGCAACCACTATGGAAAACAGTATGTAGCTGCCTCAAAAAATTAAAAATAGAACTACTATATGGGGACTTCCCTGGTGGCACAGTGGTTAAGACTCTGCACTCCCAATGCAGGGGGCCCATGTTCGATACCTAGTCAGGGAACTAGATCCCACATGCACGCCACAACTAAGAGTTCGCATGCCATACTAAGGAGCCTGAGCGCCGCAACTAATGAGCCCACGTGCTGCAACTAAGGAGCCAGTGAGCCTCAACTAAGGAGCCTACGAGCCACAACTAAGGACCCCGCCTGCCGCAACTAAGACCCAGTGCAATCAAATAAATAAATAAATATTTAAAAAAAAAAGAACTGCTATATGATCCAGCAATCCCACTTTTGGGTATATATCCAAAGGAATGGAAAGCAGGGTCTTGTAGAGCTATTTGCATACCCACATTCATAGCAGCATTATTCATAATAGCCAAAAGGTAGAAACAGCAATAAAGTCCATCAGTGGAGGAATGGATAAACAAATGTGGTCCATACATGCAATGGAATACTATCCAGCCTTAAAATGGAAGGAAACTCTGCCACATGCTACAACATGGATGCTAAGTGAAATAAGCCAATCACAAAGCAACAGATACTGTATGATTCCACTTATATGGGGCATCTAAAATAGTCAAACTCAGAGAAACAGAAAGTAGAATGGTGGTTGCCAGGGGCTGGGGGAAGGGGGAAAGGAGAATTGTTTAGTGGGTACAGAGATTCAGATTTGCAAGATGAAAAGCTCTGGAGATCTATTTTACAACAATGTGAATATACTTAACACTATTGAGCTGTACACTTTAAAATGGAAAATGTTATGTTAGGTGGCTTTTATTACAATAAGAAAAAAAACAGACAAACAAAAACCCAGTACATTTGCCTGTAGACCTCCCTTTACTCATTGAAAAACAGCTGGCTATAAAACAGCTTGTTCAGTGTGATACTGTTTGTGTCAAATGTCCTTTTTTGTTTTAATACATGTAGGTCATCATCATGAGGATATACACCAAAAGATAAACAGTGGTTATTTCTGAGTACTGATTTTGTTCTTTTGGCCAATCTGTATTTTCTAACTTTTTTAAACAGAGCATTCTGTTACTTATTAAAACAACAAAAAAAACTTCACCCCATTCCAGCCCCTGTCTTGATGTCCACAAAGTTTACAGAAGTTGAATTAGCATTTTTAAAATTTAATTAATTATTATTATTATTTTTTTGGCTGCATTGGGTCTTCGTTGATGTGCGCAGGCTTTCTCTTGTTGCGGCGAGCCGGGGCTACTCTTCGTTGTGGTGGCTTCTCTTGTTGTGGCACATGGGCTCTAGGCACGCAGGCTTCATTAGTTGTGGCACGTGGGCTCAGTAGTTGTGGCTCACGGGCTCTAGAGCGCAGGCTCAGTAGGTGTGGTGCACAGGTTCAGTTGCTCCGCAGTATGTGGGATCTTCCCGGACCAGGGCTCGAACCCGTGTCCCCAGCCTTGGCAGGCGGATTCTCAACCACTGCACCACCAGAGAAGTCCCTGAATTCGTATTTTTGAGTTTTATTTCATATATAATTAGAAATCACTGCTAATAATTATTATTATTATTATTATTTTTGCGGTACGCGGGCCTCTCACCACCGTGGTCTCTCCCACCGCAGAGCACAGGCTCCGAACGCACAGGCCCAGCGGCCATGGCTCACGGGCGCAGCCGCTCCGTGGCACGTGGGATCCTCCCATACCGGGGCACGAACCCACATCCCCTGCATCGGCAGGTGGACTCCCAACCACTGCGCCACCAGGGAAGCCCTAATAATTATTTTTAAGATAATAATATTAATAGTAATATTTTCTATGTAGGGCAAGCTTAGTCTGTGCCAGACACTTGTGCTTTTCCTGAGTTAGGTCACACAATAACCCTTTGAAGTAGGTACTATTATTAAACCCATTCTGCAGATGAGAAAACAGAGGTTAAGTGGCTGGTGCAAATTCATTTATAAATGTCAGAGATATGTTCAATCTCACAGCAGTCTGATTCCAAAGCCTGTGTTATTGACAGCCTGACTATTCCGCTAGACCCACATGATGTGCTTATCTGTCATCCAGCTTATGAGTGCCTTGTCAGCCACAAACATATAATTTATGTGTCACTTAGACTGTTCAAACAATACCTTTCACTCTCCCACAGGTTATAGGATATTTGTTTCAAAGATAACACAAAGATCAACCTCCCTCCAGAAATCCCAAGCCATGTAACACTCCAGGTGAGTCCCGACAGAGCTAATGAGCCAATCTTGGGGACTCGGAGCGGTCTGGGACCCTGGTACTGTACCCAGGACTTTCCCCTTCTTCACCTATATACTGACTCCACTGCCCGCTACACCAATCAGGATACACACTCACTTCCTGGGACCAACTTCAACTGGAGGGGAGGGGAATGTGCGACAGGAAAGGCTGTCAAATGTGGCAACTGGCATAATACGATTTATCTCAAAAGAACATTTACAATTAGGTAATTAGCACTTTGTATCCAGATATTTTTATCTCTAAGGATCTCTGAAAGTCTTACAGATAACTTAAATATATATCACATACATTGCTGGAGACGAAGTCTATAGTTTCAGAAGATAATTAAAACTCCTTCCCCTTTGGAATTAAGAGAATTGCCTATGGGAAGAATATTATGCCCACCAAACACGAATAGATCGAAACCCAGGAACTCTGAACACAGGGCTGGCAAGGATCTTGAAGAGGAATATGTCCAGGAAAGACAAATAAATTTCTAATAAACATAATACCAATTTCAAATCCCCTGCTCATGGCAGGAATTATTAATCAACCATAGCAGCCTTCCCCACTAAGGCTGGCCTTGTCCTCAGAATCTTTCTTAACACAGCACTCAAGGCAGCCGCCACCACCTAATCAGAGTTGAACCCTATTTGCCACGCAGGAAATTAGTCCACTGTCATCCCTCCAATGTGACAGACAGGGAACTGAAGTTCAGAGAGGTAAATTAACTTGCTCAAAGTTATATAGCTGGTAATACAAAGCTGAAGTTTCCAAATGTTTGGTTTTTTTTCTTAATCTCTTCCCCTGCTCTTCACTCTGTTCAAAATATACTTGGATTATACGCTTTGCACCAGATTTCTCTTTCTTGAATGAGCTGTTTAGAATGCCTCTTCCAAAGATTTGCTGAGTGACAATGGGCCTACTGCTTAACCCTTCCAGCGTCAAGTGCTTTCAAATTGAAAATGGAGATGGTAATCTGGGTTCAGATCCCTGCCTTCTTACTGGCAAATTGGGATACTCTTTTGAGAAATGTGAGCTGCTGCTGAAATTTATATGACTATAGGGAAAGGACCAGACATTTTGACAGCACTTTCTCTAGGTAAGGTACTGTGTTCTGCTGCAATGTGGTTTTGCCCTAGGAAGTGTAAAAATGAAGTAAGCCACTGGCTGGCTATGGTGATCTGGCTATGTTATTTGGAAGACTACTTGGAAGGAGGTGGCATTTGAGTAAGAGATTGGAGATCAACAGGATTAAGTGTTTCTTTTGATTATAAAAGAGTACATGATATACAACTACTGGGAAAGACAGTATGTCAAGAGGAAAAAAATCACCCCTATTTCCTTTATAAACCATGTCAACATTTTGTTTTATTTTTCTCTTCTAATATCTTCTTTACTCCATGCATAGGTATTTATTTTTTTCCCTCCTTTCCTATGGTTGTTGTTAATCTATGCATACCACTTTATATTTTGATTTTTAAAAAGTTTTAATATACTGTGAGAGTGCTCCATAACCCAATAATTCTACTCCTAAGAATAACCAACAGAAGTACATACATACATATGTTCACCAAAAGGCACGTGCCAGTAGTACTTTTCGTAATAGGGCCAAACTGGAAACAACCTGAATATCCACCAATAGAATAGATAAATAAACTGTAGTATATTCACCAAATTGAAAACTATACAGTGATGAGAATAAACTATAGCTACACAAAGCAATGTGGATGAATCTCACAGATATAATTTTGAGCAAAAGAAGCCAGACACAAAAGAGAACACACGGTATGATCTACTGACATTAAGTGCAAAACCAGGCAAAACCTACCATGGTATAAGAAGTCAGAAGAGTGCTTATCCTTGGGAGCATGGCTAGTGACTGGAATGGAGCATGGGGGCAGGCATCTGACTGTAGTTTACAAAGCACAATCAACTGGTGGAAATGTATCAAGCTGTAGGTTTATGACGTGTACTTTTCTACATATATGCTGTAAGTCAATAAAACATTAATTAAGTAGTTGCAGGAAAATACATTCATTAGGCAGACAGGGCCAAGAACATCACTTTGGGCAGAGGGAACTGTACAGACTCAAGAGTGGGAAATGGAAAACATTCCAGATTACTCACGACGTTGGTATTACAATAGTTTGCATAAACAAACTATCTCAAAACTTAGGGCTTGGGACTTCCCTGGTGGCGCAGTGGTTAAGAATCCACCTGCCAATGCAGGGGACACAGATTCGAGCCCTGGTCCGGGAAGATCCCACATACTGCGGAGCAACTAAGCCCGTGTGCCACAACTACTGAAGCCCACGCACCTAGAACCTGTGCTCTGCAACAAGAGAAACCACCACAATGAGAGGCCCGCGCACTGCAATGAAGAGTAGCCCCCGCTCGCCGCAACTAGAAAAAGCCCACTTGCAGCAATGAAGACCCAACGCAGCCAAAAATAGAATAAATAAATAAATAAATGATTTATTTATTAAAAAACAAAAAAAACAGGGCTTAAAAACAACTACATTCATTTGCACATAATTCTGGGAGTTGGCAGTCTGGGCTGGGTTCAGCTAGAGAGTGCTGCTAGTATCATCTGGGTCGCTCATGCAGTTATAGTCATGGAGACTGACTGGGGCCGGATAGTCCAAATGGCCTTGCTGTTCATCCTTTTTGCCTGCTCTAGGAAAATCAATCTGGGCCCTTTAAATATCCTTTTCTTGGCATGCTGCTTAATTTTGTCAGTAGAGGGAACTGGAGAGACATTAAAGTAAGAAAGGTGTTTTGCTTACTGGTTTCAGCGTGCAGGCTCACCGGGCTCCTGCACTGCATGTGGGTCTCCCATGCCCAGCTCCTCTAAAAGATGGCTTCTCCAGCGTCAGGCTCCTGCAGTTCACAGCAGCCAGAGGCTTCCCGGGGAGTTCTTGTCAGGTGATTTTTGTAGCAAAGTGTCTCTGGTGAGACATTTCTCTATGAATGGCTTTCTTGGAAACTGAGATGTCATATTTCCAGCAACTTTCAGAGGATGATTTCTACCAAGTCCACTGGCGTGACATGGTACCACAGTGACTTCTCTACCATTCAGTGGGCACAGCCATGTCCTCTCCAATGAGATCTGGATCTCAGCCCTGGGACAAAGGGGGAGGCTCTTCCTCAGGTCCTCTATGTCAGCTCTAGGGATAGTTGCTGCTCCTTATACCTGCTATTCCTATAATCTTTAGAGTTCTCTTTACTTCTTATTAGTGAGTCCCTTGTTTCTCCAAACCTCCTGTTATAACGAATAATTATTTATATTAAACTTTCCCTGTTCAAATACTGTGTAGTTTCTCTGTCCTGGTTGGACCCAGACAGATCCATGCCTCACTCATCTATCTGGTGATTGGTGCTGGCTACTGGCTGTGCCTTGCTCCCCATATGTCTCCAGCAGGATAGGCTCAATTTTTTTTACATGGCAGCTGGACTCCAAAAGGGTTAGTGCTGAAAATGCAAGGCCTCTTGAGGCCAAGGCTCAGATATCCCATAATATCACTTCGACTGATATCTATTAGTCAAAGTGAGCCATACGGCAAACCCAGATTCAAAGGAGAAAAAATAAACTCTATCTCTTGTGGCAAAGTCATACTGCAAATGGGCATGGGTACAGGAATGGGAGGAACTGTTGCTCACATCACTGCTAACAACTACCACAGACCCACTGCATCAGAAGCAGCAGAATACTTCCTGAAAGCAGATTCCTTGACTCTACTCTAGAGCTGCTAAATCCAAATATCTGGGGCAGAATATGTGAATCTAAAATGTTAACACTCCTCTCCCTATCCCAGCCTAGGTGATTCATACTCATATTAAAACTTAAGAACCATTCATCTATACTCACACAATATTGATACTCACTTGTCACTTTGAAGATACCTCTCTATTGCCTTCTGGCTTTCATAACTTCTGTTGAGAACCTGTCAATATCATTGCTGCTGCCTTCAAAAATTTCCCCCTTATCTTTGGTTTTTAGAAGTTATAACATAGTAGGCCCTAGTTCAGTTTCTCTATATTTGTTTTGCTTGGGGTTGAAAGTGATTCTTAAATCTGTGGCTTAATGTCTTTCACCGGCTTTGGAAAATCATCGACCATCAAATACTGCTTCTGGTATCACTTCATTTCTCTTCAAGTCTCTCCCCTCCACCTCTACCTCCCCATTCTCCTTCTCCTTTCTTCCTTCATCCTTTTCTTCCTTCTTCTTCTATTCCTTCTCTTCCTCCTCCTCTTTCTTCTTTTCCCTCTCTCCTTCTCTCTGCCTCCCTCCCAATGGGACTTCAATTATTTGTATTCAGACATTTTCACCAAGTTCCATACGGCTTGCATTACATGTGCTGTAGTTTAAATATTTTCTACTGACCTGTTTTTCAGTTCACTAATTTCATCTTTAGCTGTACTATATACTGTAATCTTACATACATCTTTTGAGTTCTTAATTTCAGTTATTGTATTTCAGGCTTAGAATTTCCATTTGATTCTCCTTGATAGATTCTAGTTCTCTGCTGAAATTCTCCACCTTCTCATATAATGTCTTAAACATATTAATCACGTTTTATTTATTTATTTTAATATTTATTTATTTGGCTGTGCCAGGTCTTAGTTGCGGCACACAGGATCTTCATTGCAGCAATGCAGGATCTTTTGTCGCAGCACGCAGGCTCTTCATTGTGGCCTGTGGGCTTCTCTCTAGTTGTGGTGCACTGGCTCCAGAGCACGCAGGCTCAGTAGTTGCGGCACGTGGGCTCTCTAGTTGTGGCGCACGGGCTATAGAGCGCGCGGGCTCAGTAGTTGCAGCACAAAGTCTTAGTTGCCCTGCAGCATGTGGGATCTTATTTCCCCAACCAAGGAACCCAAGTCCCTTGCATTGGAAGGCAGATTTTTAACCACTGGACCGCCAGGGAATTCCCGTTAATCACATGTTTTAAAGTCCATGTCTTATAATGCCAATATCTGGATCTTCTGTGGGCCTATTTTGATTGTCTATTTTTTCCTCTTGGTTTTCAACCATTTGGTCTTGTCTACTGAGATGTCAGGTAAATTGTGATTGAATGCTAAATATTGCATATGAAAAAAATTATAGGAAAATTTGAGGCCCTTGATGGTATCATCTTCCTTCAGAGATATTTGTACTTTTGCTTCTGGCAGGCATTTAAACCTAAGTCATACAAAGGAGATTTAACTGATTAGATGTTAGTCTTCAGTTCTGTTGGGGCTGGTCAATTTCTAATTGACTTCTACTCCTAGGGTGTAGCCCTTTGGGGGTTACATTTGAAAACTTGGAGTGTTTATTAGGGACTCTCCTGCTTGGTAGACCTTGAAATCCAATTTTTATACCCCAGCTTCATAACATCTCCAGAGGCTCTGCTCAGATTCTTAGCCATCTCTTGAGAAACAGCATACTGAAGGGCAAAGTGGCAGCTGGGTATGGGCCTTACCTCTCTGCATTTCCCTTCCCTCTGGAATCTTTCCCCTCAGGTCATTCTTGTTTTGGTAGTTCTCCAACATCTTCAAATACACATACATAGACACATTTATTTTGTTCAGCTATTTTAACAATTTCCAGTGAGAGGGTGTATCTTCAATCAGCTACCATAATTATTAGAAATAAAAGACTCTTGTTCACCTAACATTTATGTTATATTTTTCAGTGGGCTGGAACCATGCCTTATTCTTCTTTGCAGTGCCAAGTCCTCACTTGCTTTAAGTTCTTAAGAGACACTATTTGAATAAATGGATAACAGTTTGTAAGTTGCTTTCAATTTCATAATTTTACACTGTAGGCAGAATTAGAATTACCTTTATATAATCCTAGATATTGGGCCCAGAGAAGACTTGCCCAAAGGTTCCCTGACTAAAGTCCATTAAGAAGTCACTGGCCTACCTGGGGCTTGACTCCAGATCCAGAAGAGGGCTTTTCCCCACTCTGCCATATTGCACTACAATATAATGGTCAAGAGCCTCATGGGCTTGGGTGTCAAGGAGACCTGAGTTTAAATCCCAGTTCTGTCATTTACCAACTGTGTGGTCTTGGAAAAGTTCCATGAACTTTTGGAGCTTTAGACTCTCATCTGGTAAAGTGGCAATGATAATAACAGGAAACACTCAAGATAGCACTGTTGAGAAGATGAAAGTGAGCCAATGTGTATAATAAGGTACTTGGCTGAATCACTGGATCTATAAATAGAGGTTATTTTTTAACGGAGCGTCGGCATGGTGAACAAGGTGCCTTATTTCCATGAGTTTCAGAGGCAGTGCGGCACCCAATGATGTCTTACTACATTTCCCTCCCTCGGGTGTGGGGACTCTACTGCAGGATCATGGTTTTCTTCATGCAAAACACCCACCGCAAGTCCTGCTGATAATCTCACACCCATGAAGGCAAGGGTTGGGGTAGTCTTTACTTCTTCGGGATCTTCAGGACTCTACTGCCTGCTTCCCTCCTGCGAAAGGCCTCCCCTTTCGCAGACTGGGCCTCTCCTTTCCTGGCAGACTCGGGTGGTTGGAGACTCAGCAGCCCTGATGTCAGGGAACTAGGATTGAAAGGCCCCAAATCTTTCTCTGCCACTAGTCCCCAGACATGTTCATGTGGCAGAGCAGTTAAGAGCACAGAATCCCGAGAAAGACAGACTCAGACTCAAATCTAAGTTCCACCCCTCCCTAGTTGTGGGATCTTGGCTAAGTCCCTTTATTTCCCTGACTCAGTTTCCTCATCTGTATAATGGAGCTGATAATAATACCTACTTAAAGAACTCTCTGAAAGATTAAGTGAGGCACAATAAAAAGCACCTCTTATTTTTTTCTCCTGTTATCCCCCCCTACCGCACCCAGAATATACAAGTTAGAAGGAAACAGTACAGCTAGAACTAGAACCTGTGTCTTCAGACTCCCCCTCTCCCCACCTTCGCCCACACCACCCCTAAAAGTACTTGTGCCTTGGAGTGAAGACAGTGCTTCCTGACTTTTCCCATCACAGTACATGATAACATTTGGATACCCGCTGGGCTAACCTAATGAGCCTGTTTGAGGCCTGCAGGTGACTGTCCCAACGGAGTTGGGGGCTCTGGCTACCCTGGGCTCCACCTGGGACCTGAGGGTGCTATATCTCCACTTGTAACCTGTCTCTGGGGACCTTTAGGTTAAGGTGTTGACAACCCGTGGTAAGAGCCAGCATTGCATTGCCTAGAAGTGACACATTAAGCCACTGTTGGTAAATCAGTCCTGGGCCAGTTATTCAGTCTCCTGGTAGGAGTTCAGAGGCCAGAGCTGAGGAGATGGAGACTGGGAAGAAAATCAGACATCAGCCCCAGTCCAGGCTCTGCCTCAAACTCGTGTGGCCCTGGGCAAGTCATTCCCCGTTTCTGGGCTTAACCTTTCTGTTTGAAGCAGAAAGGAGTTAGACTAGAGGAAACATCCACAGGGTCCCTTCTAGCTCTGACATTCTAAGAATCAGGGATTCTATGAATTCCCCATTGCTCAGCTGTATTCTGCTCCTGGTGACCCGGTTTTTGCCTCTGGTTTGGATAAGCATAGCAAATGGTCGACTCTCCCTGACTGGGCAAGGTGCTCCCAACTCTCTCCACCGTTACTGGCTGGTCTCTGAAAATAACCCCTGTCTGGCCCAGACAGAGGACAGAGCCACACCTGTCCCCTGCCCCTATCAGCAGAACTCCTTGGAGTCCTCTGCACGTGCCACTCCCCTGCCCATCACGTCAGCCTCTGGTTTCCCGAATCCTCTAGTCTTCCCCAGCTCCCAGGGCTTGCACTATTGTCTGGGCTCAGGAAGAAGGCAGGGGAGCCTCCAGAAACACTGCAGCAGTTCCCCTGCAAGAGGAGGTGGGGATGCTAGAAAAGGGAGGGCGGGAGAGGCTGCAGGCAGATCCTGAGGAGTCTGGGTTGCCATGCTCTGGAGGCAGGACTTGGCCTTGTGTGCAGTGAGGAGACATCACAGGCCTTGAAGCAGAAGGACATGGTCAAAACTTATGGTCAGAATGTGTCTGGGCTCCATGGAAGGCAGACTGGAGCAGAGAGAGAGACTGGGGGCTGTTAGAGAAATGCAGGCCAGAGATCATGACACAGCAGCAGGGACAACAAAGAGGAGGAATTGAGGAGGTCAACTAGCAGATGAGGTGACTGGCCGATTGGCTGTTCAGCCACAAATCCGACTGCATCAGTGTGCTCGGTGACTGGGGTTGTACTGTGTGGGAGAGAGGGTTTGTTGGTGTTGGGAAAAAGACCCCAAGGGAGAGTTGAGAAAAGGGTCTCAGGCTTAGAGACAAATGTATTAAAATCCTTTCAATAGTTCTTTGTGTTTCTTAAAACTTTCTCATTTTGCAAATACTGTATGATATCACTTATATGTGGAACCTAAAAAATACAACAAACTAGTGAATATAACAAAAAAGAGGACTTCCGTGGTGGCGCAGTGGTTAAGAATCCGCCTGCCAAGGCAGGGGATGCGGGTTCGAGCCCGGGTCCAGGAAGATCCCACATGCCGTGGAGCAACTAAGCCTGTGCGCCACAATTACTGAGCCTGCGCTCTAGAGCCCTCGAGCCACAACTATGGAAGCCCGCATGCCTAGAGCCCGTGCTCCGCGACAAGAGAAGCCACCGCAATGAGAAGCTGGTGCACCGCAATGAAGAGTAGCCCCCGCTCACCGCAACTAGAGAAAGCCTGCGTGCAGCAACGAAGACCCAACGCAGCCAAAAATAAATAAATAAAATCTACGTTTAAAAAAAAGAAAAAAAAAGAAGCAGATTCACAGACATAGAGAACAAACCAGTGGTTACCAGTGGGGAGAGGGGAATGGGCAGGTAAGAGGTACAAACTTACCTCTTACAAAGAGGTATAAAATAAGCTACAAGGATATATTGTACAACACAGGGAATACAGCCAATATTTTATAATAACTATAAATGGAGTATAATCTTTAAAAATTGTGAATCACTATATTGTACACCTGTAACATATAACAGCAACTATACTTCAGTAAAAAAACAAAAAGAAACCCAAAACCTTTCCATTTCGTCCTCTCAATATCCATATATTACTGTCTCCAAGAAGCTCCAGGTTGTGTCAGATCTAGGGCCCCGAATTAAGGTCTCCTGACTCTTGGTCCCACACCTGGACCCAGCCGACTGCTTCCTTGGAACAGTTCACAGGCAGAGGTAGCAGGAAGTTCACCCTGGCCCAGCTGCTTCCCACCACCTCCTTGGACTGCACAGCCCGACCCTGCCACCACACGCCATGTGCCTCCAGCACCCTTCACTGCTCTAGGCCTTGGCTTTACTTTCTGTCACAGGAAGAGGCAGGCAGGGCTAAGTGAAGGTTTTTGACATTCAGACAGGAACAAGTGAACCCTTTTTTACAAAGGGGTCTCATATGAGCCATAAAAATGAACTCAAATAAAAAAACCTGCTCAGGCAAGGCAGAGGTGGTGGATTCAGAGGCTGTTTGTCTAGTTGGACAGTGGTCCTCCTTTTCTCCATACATTGGCAGCCTCTGAGACACTCCCCAACCCAAATCCCCAGTGTTCCATGGCCCACAGTTCGCAAACCACTGGACTAGCAGGCTCCCGATTGAACATCCTAGAGCAAGGGAGTCTCAGCCTGGGACCACAGACAGAATTCAGGGTGTCTCTGAGTTTGCTTGGGAAAACTTCCATCTTTATTTTCACTAACCTCTAACTCAAGTTAAGTACTTTGTTCCACTTGAATGTAGGCAATGACCACAGTAATTCTGATGGTTCCTGTGACTGTGAAGCCAAGAGAAATCACAGGTATTTTTCTATCACATTACAGTTGTCATAGATCTTTTATGCTCATTATTTCTCTAAAATTACAATGGTTATTATATCTGCTGCCCAATCTCATTTTAAATGTATTAATGAAGTACATACTATATCATAAACAATTTTAAAACTATCTTGTTAACTGTATTTCAGTATGATTGGTTTCCTCTGTAGTCCTATGTATTTTATTTTATGCATTTAAAAACACTCTGAGAAGGGGTCTGTAGGCTTCACCAGATTGCCAGAGGAGTCCATGGCATCAATAAGGTTAAGAACCTGTGTCCTAGGACTTCTCTTCCAGAACAGAGGGGGCTGGGGAGCTCGTTCCCAAAAGAGGGCATGTAGGACTCAGGATCCCAGGAGGCGACATGCACTCTCTGAGCCTGAGGAAAATGAGACAGGAAACTGGGGCAGGAGCAAAGGGACTCTAAGAAGTGGAGCAGAAGCCAACAGGTCATCTGGCAGGGCTCAGTCTAGTGGGACAGAACTGAATTCCTTAGCTCCAACCCCAGCCACGCTTCTTGGGGGAGCCAGGACTCCTGGGTCCTCGGCTTGCTTCTGTCATTTTCCCTCCTATTCTCAGTTTCCTTCTCTGAATTAATATAGTGGAAGCAATAGTGGCTTGCAGGTCAAGAGAGATCCTGCTTCTGGATCTGACTTTTCCTTGTCTTGCTGAGTATTCAGGGTAAGTCATCTCCCCTTCCCAGCCCAGTTTTCATATCTGTATAATTTCTGGCATAAGTACTGCTACAACCCCTTGTCATGCCCACAGTAGCTATTGCTGACAGATCTCAGTATATGACCATTCCATGCTCATATGTAGCTTCAGAAGCCTCTTCAATGTTCTACTGATTGATAGGAATCAGCAAACGAAATAAAATATATTTGCTATTATGGGACTAGATGATCTACACATTTCCATCTCTACTATTCCATGGCTCTAAAGATCTTATCTCAGAAATATGAACAAGACACTAGATAGATGGAAAGACCTATAAAGCATGGCTATTTCTGAACCATGTGTGTGTATGTGTGTGTGTGTGTGTGTGTGTGTGTGTGTACGTGCGTGCATGTGTGTGTGTGTTTAACAGAGAAAGAGAGGACATTCTCAGCTGGGATGTAGATTTTCTCTCACGCACCCTATAGTGAAAATGGGGTCAGAAGACGATACTCAGATTTTGAAATCTCAATCTGGCTTTCTGGAACAGGTAAACAGAGGCACATGGAAGTCACACTCTTTGATCAAAGTGTTAGGAATGGGCACCACACCAGGATTGGTGCCACCAGGCCCTACCTGTCGCCAAATGTCCTGTCACCAGGGACATCACACATGTAGTGCAGTGGAATGATGGTGACAAAGAGCAAATAACACCAGCCACTCCTGGAGTAATGTACACAGACTCAGATCCTGCACAGCCAGGTCACCAAAATGTGGATGTGCTGGAGACTTAGGGCTTTTTCCCCAAGCAGCACAGAAAGCCACTTAGGATGTTATTTCAGAGTGTTACCTAGCCCAGGTTACAGCTACAGCCCAGATAGATGCCATTACTTATTTGAAGTCATAGCCAGTTCAAGTGCTAGGACCAGAACCCAGATATCCACAGGCCCGTGGGGCCAGGCTGGTACCATAAACGGGAAAGTGGACTGGATGGAAGAGTAGGGAGTGGTGAGGACTGTGGCAAACTAGAGGTCACATGCCCTGTTTAAAGGCAGCTGCTGACCATCAGTTCTAGTTGATTGCTGGCTATGAGAACGTGGACCCATAGTGCCACGTCTTCCTTCTGATCTTTAAAGAGAAATCAGAACCTAGATTTTTATGTTAAATAGCTACATTTTCAAATGTTGGCATCTAAATGTTTTAAATGTTACAACGAAACAAAACACTGCGTAAGCCAAACAAAATGCACCTGGGAACTTTAGTATTTGGCCTGATTTGCAACTACCAGTGGAATGGGTAAAAGACCAGGCTCTGGATGTAGACGTATAAAGATCTGAATCACAGTTCTGCCACTTGTTAGCTGAGCAATCTTATTCAAGATTTGTAGCCTCGGGACTTCCCTGGTGGTCCAATGGTTAAGAATTCGCCTTCCAATGCAGGGGATGCAGGTTCGATCCCTGGTAGAAGAACTAAGATCCCACATGCCGTGGGGCAACTAAGCCTGTGCACCACAACTACTGAGCACGCAGGCCACAACTAGGGAGCCTGCGTGCCACAACTACTGAGCCTGCATACCACATGTAGAGAGAAGCCAGTGCGTCGCAATTAAGACCCGATGCAGCCAAAACAAACAAAAAGATTTGTAGCCTCTCTGAGCCTCAGTGTTCTCATCTGTAAAATGGGAATAATAAAAGGGGCTACTGTGAGGATTAAATGAGGTAATGAGTTTAAAACACCTAGCACAATCATTAGCTCATAAGAGGCACCCCATAAATGTAGCTCCTCCAAGGTGCCTCTAAACTTCATGGTGACTGGAGAAAACCTCAAAGCCCTCACTGCACTGCAGTCCCTCCACCTCATACTTGTTTTTCTGCAAGGTCTGAGTGCTCAGTGCCCATGGTACTCTAACTCAGACACCCAAGGCCCTCAAACATGCACACACACAGCCTGCACGCACCCTGGGAAGGGTTTTGAGATGCCATGGCTAGTTACCAAGGAAAGATGTTTAGAAGGCTTCCCTGGGGTACAGCTGCAACCTTCTTGTGTTGGATAGAAGCGACTCCTGCCCAGAGCAGGCGGCTGGCTAACATGACCTCTGGGGGCCTTCACACTCTTAGAATTTTTCAACTTGAATTTTGTTAACTCGTGTGCACACACACGCACACTCTCACACACCTTCTGCCCAAAGCCTGGACAAGAGGGGCTCCCTTTCCCTTTCCTGGAAAGCTTCTATTCCAGCTCTCACTCCACCTCATCCTCCTGCAGCCTCGCTGGGAGGGGAGACACTGTCACGACCCCTGAACTTCATTCCCTGTGATTGATGTGCTCAGCAGGGAGCTGCAGGAGAGGGGATAACAGGGTGAGGAGGCTCAAATGACCAAACAGAAGGGGATAGGACCTTGGCTGGGCCCCCAAAGCAAGGAGCAGCAATAGCCCCATGCACTCGGGGGGAATTTACTGGTTCCAAGCACTTGCTTCTCCAGCATCTCCTGGAGCCTCCTTCTGCCCCAGAAGGTGACAAGGGAGTGAGGGGCCCCAGATGGGGAAACTGACCGCAGTGTCTTGCCCTGAATCAGTTTATCTGGCCCACTTGAATCTCCAAGGGTCAGGAGCCCTCTGGATCTGGGCATCTCTAGTGGAACATATATGTGGGTGCTGAGTCCCTATCCTAAGTTAAACCCCAACTTATCAACAACGATGTCAGCCAGGACTTGTGACATTCCCCCCATGCCATTTTAGAGTTTAGAAGAGACTGAAGCATAGAAAAGCACAGTGACTTACACCCAAGTTCACCAGTAAGTCTCCCAGCCTGCATTTGAACCCAACATTGCCTAACTCCGAAGTGCACGCTCTAACCACATATCATACTGCCTCACGTACTAGGACCACATTCCAGGCCTGGGTTTCAGTCCCAGAAGTCATTAGAAAATACCATTACTCAATGAGCTGTTCCGCACTGCGTTTTGTTTATGAGTCTACGTTTCAAAAAATCCCAATAAACGGTACTTTTAAAAAGGAAAAGAAACAACAATCAGTCACCATTCCCTCATCACTGAAATAATTCTTTATCATGGAGGTCACATTTTACAAAACATCCATTACTCTATTGCATCCATTCTAAAATGCATGTTTGTGGTTCCTTTAATCTCTGAATTTTGGATGCATTTTAAAGACTGAAATTTAAGCTTCCATGAAATACACAATATTATTTGGCTCTAAGAATAATCCTGGTAGGTGAACATTGCCTAGATTATAATCCCCATTTTACAGCTGGGAAAACTGAGGTTCAAAGAGGTTAGGAGACTAGCCTGAGGCCACAGAGCTAGTCAATGCAGATTAGCCCTCTTTCCTGATTCCCCGCACAAGCTGTGTCCACCGTACACTCCTGGCTTTCAAGCCCTGCGCTCACAGTAACTTGTTCCCATCACCTCCCCCACCTCCCCCACCTCCCCACCCCCACCCCCACCCCGGGCTACCCACCAGCAGAGGCCTGAGGGAGACCTCAGTTCCCCAACCCAGGGTTCCCCAGCCTCACTCAGAGCTGGGGAATGAACCCAGTGTGCGGACACCTGGGAACAGTCTAACCCCACACAGGAAGTTTTCAGGCCAAAGGATCCCACTTTCAAGAATGCATCCCATGTGGCAGGCAGCATTGTAGAGATCAAAGCTGGGCCTGGGGTGTGAAGTATTTCTGCCTGGTACCCTCACACACCATGCAAGCTAGATCTAAGGGCTTCTCACCTAGGGTCCCCATTCTCTGGAACTACTTGCCATGCCCTATTTCTCCTATTTCAAGAGGCCAAATGAAAATCAAATATTGCTTCTAGATAAGATCTCACAGACTAAAACACCACATTTCTTTGCTATGGTTAAACTTACATCAGCTCAGTGGTAATGCCAGGGTTTGTTCCTGCTGACCAGAAAACACTGATTGATTGTGATAGGGCCCCAATTAACATACAAGGGGAAAAACCAATTAACGACTTATGTAACAGGTACCACTTGGCAGACAAAAATCTTTCAAAACAAGGAGTGTGACAGGCGAAAGTAATACAAGGGGCAAGCTGATGTGGAAGTGTGAGCTCCTCATTTTCCCAGATGGGACATGTGAGGTTGGGAGAGCTGGAGTGACGTGCTCAAGGTCACAGAGCAGGGCTGGAACTGGCACCCAAGGTTTCTGCCCCTCAGGAGAGGCATCTTCCCATCCCACCCTTCTGGGATGAGGTTCGAGAAGGCCAGAGCATCAGGACTCACCAGGGTTGCTGAAGGAGATCAGGATAGGGAAATGGCTTCTCCCTGGCACCTGTGGGCTCCTTCCTGGCTGGCAGCTGCCAAGGCCACGCTGTCTTTCCTCCCCAGGTGTCTGCCGAGGCAGCTAGGCGTGGGAGACTCCTGGAAAGCCTGCTCTGGGCAAGGTAGAGGAGGCCTCCCTGAAGAAAGCACCCTCCAGGACGTGGAGTGACCAGGCCTGGGGTCACAGCGTGGCCATAGAGGGCTTCGCTACATCTAGCTTGCACAGCTGCCTCCTGGCATCTGCCTGGGAGCTCTCCAGATCGCATGGCTGGTTTTCCTGCCAACTGCTGGGTGCCTTTAAGAGAAGGACAGCAGTTCATTGGCTGAGCAAGGCTCCCCCTACCTCTTTACCTGAGCAGGTGAGAGCTGCTAGGCTAGGGGCAGACCAAGGAGTAAACAGACTGTGGCAACCAGCTGGCTCGCCCCTCCTCCACAGCCCTGGTCCTGGGCTTCCTTCCCCTCCCCAGCCCCCAACTCTGGGAATTAAATGGGAGTAAAGAAAGGGCAAAACATTCTGCAAAATGCTTAGTATTGTTCAGTTTAGGAAGCTTCATTATTTCACAGTCACCCTAGACCAGAGTTGACAGTACGCCTTCTCTTTCAGATGGAAAAATCGTGCTGGGAGAGGTAAAGGGCTTGTTGAGTTCGCCTGGCTATTCGAAGGAAGGTGGATGGAGTAGGATGGTGTGAGGACCCAAACCTGAATCCCCTGCTTTTGACGTCCCATACAGTGCTCTAGACCACACCACTGCCTTCTCTGTGAAACCTCTGGCAAGTCACTCACTGCCTCAGTTTCCACATCTGTAAAATGGCACAGTCATGCTTGTGTCTAAGTTCACACTCACTGTATTGTATTACACTCACACTTAGAGCTAAAAAGGACTTTGGAGATTCTCTAAGCCAACTGTTCATTTACCAGGAATTCATTGATTCAATAGGCATCACTATTCAGCAACTATTTTGCGCCTGCCTGGCCTGTTTTAGGGCCTAGGGGTACATCAGTGAACAAGAAAGTCAAGGATCCTACTCCTATTGAGCTTGCATTCTAGAAAGAGGGGAGCTAGACCTAAACAAGTAAACAGATCAGATAGGTAACAGTCCCCTGAAGAAAGGAAACAGGCGATACGATCAAGTAATGGCTGTTGCTATTGTACATTATGTGGTCAGAGAGGCTCTCTCTGAGGAGGTGATATTGAAGGTGAGACTTGAGTAATGACAAGGAACCAATCATTGGAAGAGCTGGATAGAGAGTGTTCCAGACACAGGGAACTACAAGTGCAAAGGCCCTGAGCAGGTGTGTTTGGAGAACAGAAAGAAAACTGCTGTGGCGAGAGTAAAGTCCAGTCCCTGCCCCCCTTTTTTAATAGATAAGGAAATGATTCAGAGGGATGATTTGACTTGCCCCAAAGCCCCTCCTGCAAATATCTCCTTCCTCTCTTTATCCTCATGTATTAGGGAGGGAAACTGAAGCCTGGAGCTTACCAGCATACGTGGGTTACCAACCCAACAATCATCTCACCAGCCTACATTGCTATAACCTCCTGTTTCTCCATTCTCTAGACACTTAAAAGGGTAAAAACTATGATTTTAAGAGTTGATCACACTGAAGAACAAAATCCTGACCAACAGAATACAGTATTAAAAATTCCAGCAGTGGGCTTCCCTGGTGGCGCAGTGGTTGAGAGTCCGCCTGCCGATGCAGGGGACACGGGTTCGTGCCCCGGTCCGGGAAGATCCCACATGCTGCGGAGCGGCTGGGCCCGTGAGCCATGGCCGCTGAGCCTGTGCGTCCGGAGCCTGTGCTCCGCAATCGGAGAGGCCACAACAGTGAGAGGCCCCGTACCGCAAAAAAAAAAAAAAAAAAAATTCCAGCAGTAATGCAAACTGCCACACAGTTATATGGGGTCAGCACAGACCCTTCCTGCTGAGGTCCTCTCCTGTTTCATCTTCAGAATTTTTCACTCTGATGTTTATAAAGGGCTGCCGGTTTTCAGTCATCGTATTGTTAGCGGCAGCATTGGAATTGTTATTCTGGGACTGTCGGCTAGGTAGTGTGGGATGAAGCAAATGAGTTCTGATGCTGCTGGTGTTGAGAACCAGGACTTGGTTCCAGAGAAAGGAGATACATATGAAGGATGAAAGGGGTTCAGTGAAAATCTTATAATTCTGCATTTAAAATGGAAGTTTCAGTGTGAATTTTTGATGCAGCTGACCTGAAAACAGACACATATTCCCTAGCTCTGCCTACTGTTTTCAGGTCTAGAAACAATGAGCGACACTTTAGAAAGCAACTTCATTGTCCAGACTGTAGTCTCTAAATACTATTTCACACTAAAGGGAACCAGGCTCCTCAATAAACAAACAAACAAACAAATTAATAGCTGATACCAGCTTTAGGACAGAAAATGCACACTATGTACTTAGACTATCTTTTAATGCCAAAAATCAAGGAAGCTAGTTATGGCAAAGAGACTCAGCGGGCAACCGAAGAGTCTCGCGTTGGCCAAAGTCAGGACAATTCGAGCATCAGTAAAGAAAATAACTGCAATTAGTTGAAAAACATCAAATATATTTTAATCCACGAGTCTACAATGATATATTAAAAATAAACAAAAAACTTCAGTGATCATCTTCAGAAGATATTAAGAAATCAATTCATTATTTTGAAAACTAGTAAATAAAGGGAAACAATTAAGCACTTGTTCTGTCTTTCCTTTAAGAACTGTGCCTCAGGCAACCAAACAGTAAAGGAGAGGAAGCTGCTCTTTACATAAGCATTCCAACAAATAAAATGAAAAAGGAATGAAGAAGGATTGACTTGGGACATCATCACTTGTTATGAATTAGCTGATCTAACTGAAAATATTACAAAAACAGAAACAACTTGACATAATGGGCCTTTTGATGGAATCAATACCACCTTCTATGAAGAAATCATGCCTCCAAAATCAAGCAGGAGTCTGACCAAGACTTTAGATGCAGGGGTTGACAAACTTTCTCTCTAAAGGGCCAGGTAACAAATATTTTGAACTTTACAGGTTATATAGCTCTAATCTCTGTTGCAACTATTCAGCTCTGCTGTTGAATAGTACAAATACCAGGCATAGACAATAACTAAACAAATGGGCATGGCTGTGTTCCAACAAAACTCTGTTTACAAAAAAGAGTAGGGGCTAGATTTGACCCATGGGCTATAGCTTGTTAACCCCTGTCCTTGACCTGACTACCAGCTTACAGGAAATACAGGGACTGCGGAACACATGAAATGACACCCCAAGGATGCATTTAGCAAAAGCTAAACTAGGAAGAAGTCTAACAGGAAAATCAATCTGATTTCTTTAACAAATAAATGTCAAGATACTAAAAAAGAGAGACAGAGATTTAACGTATACATCAAAAGAAACTTAGCAAATATTAACCAAACACAATGTATGGACCTTGGGACTTCCCCGGTGGTACAGTGGTTAAGACTCTGCACTTCCACCACAGGGGGCGCGGGTTCGATCCCTGGTCAGGAAACTAAGATCCCACATGCCACACAGTGTGGCCAAAAATTAAAAAAATAATAATAAAAATGTATGGACCTTGTTTGAATCCCAATTCAAACAAATATAAAAAAAAAGTGTAATTGGAGAAATGTGAACATTGACTCAAATATTTGATAATATTAAGGAATTGTTGACATTTGGTGCTGTTTGATGATGTACTGTGGTTGTGTTTAAAAAGGGGAGGTCTTATCTTTTAGAGATGTTGCTGAAATATTTACAGATGAAATGGTATGACATTTGGGATTCAGTTAAAAATAATGGGTGGTAGAATAGAAAGGGAACAAAATTGATAAGGAGTTATTAATTGTTGAAGGTGAATAATAGGTACAGTAGAAGTTCATTATACTATTCTTTCTACTATTGTGTAAATACTTGAAATTTTCCACTATGAAAAGTTAAAATATATTTATGCCACTTCACACTCAGCCAACTGACAAAATTTTAAAAATCTGACAAACTTCAGTTTTGGAAGGATATGGGGAAAGGGTAGCTCATACACATGGTGGGAATGTAAATTCCTACAACAACTTTTGAGAGGGATTTGCGTACACGCCATGACCCAAAAACTCCCCATCTGGATACACACTAAGTGATACTTTAGTCCATTAAGAGACATGCAGGAAAGTAAAAAGAGAGAGACATACAGGAACTTTTTTTTTTTTTTTAAGAAGAAAAATTTTATTTCAAACAGATTCAGTGGGATGTGTGCTACAGCAAAGGCTGGTTGTAGCAGTTTCCTTTCAAACCCGCACTGATGTATAAATTAGACATTATTTGGGAATGATTAGTTTCTGGTAAAATGTAGATTCAATCCAACATTACGCCAATTTTTACATTTATTGTAGACCCTATTTTAGAGGTTAACTTTTCATCACTAAAAAATGAGAATAACCTTACAGCTACTCCTAAGGTAATGAGCTGTGAAATTAATTCCTCACTATTGCTTTGAAAATATACTCCTAGGTTAAGAGAAATTCCGACTTCATCCAAATCTGTTATTTAAATCTTCAGTCATCACCTACTGTTGGCTTGACTGTCACTCCTCTTCTTATTTGACCCCAACCAATTAAACGCCAGTGTTTCTCAACTCTTCGGCTAAGGGCAATTTTTTCTCCTACTTCTGTGCACACAGGATTAGTCAAAACGATTTTGCCCAAATCAGCCGTGACCGCACTAACTCTTCCTCCTGTCGACAGGGATCCTATGTTCACCATAAGCACTTCATTCTTAGGCAGCTTCTGCACTTTTGCTGCTTTCTTGTCTCCTTCAGTGCGTGCACCTAGAAGCTGTCTAAGCCGGAAATAGGAAATTTCCAATTCTGTGAAGATCTCAGGTAAAGCTCCAACTGCACCAAGTACCTGTCCCACCATTCTGTCAGCCCGGCGCAAAGTGGGGCCAGTTTCTGTTCCCACTCCAATAAGACCTCCTGGAGCAGCATACTGAAGATCATTATGCTCTGCGAAAAGCGATACAATTTTGGAAAAGATGGGTTTACGCATGAGCTTTCCTTCACTATCTTTGGAAACAATACCAGGTCTGACTTCTAGCTCCTGGCCCACCTTTAATACTCCTTTTAGAATACTACCACCAGCTACACCCCCCTTAAGGTCATCAACTTCACAGCCAGGTTTGTTGACATCAAAGGATCTAACAACAATAAGTCGGGGTTCTGAAGTAAAGTCTCTTGGGGGTACTGGAATTTTCTTTACTAGGTACTCGCAGACAACTTCAATATCGTATTTTAGCTGAGCAGAAATTGGAGTAATAGGAGCTCCTTCTGCTACTGTACCTTGTACAAATGCAAGGATCTGTGCATACTGTTCTTTTAGCCTGGCTTTCTTTTACCAAATCAATTTTATTTTGTATAATCAAAATATGCTTCAGTTTCATGATTTCTATAGCAGCCAGGTATTCGAAAGTCTGAGGGTGAGGACAAGACTCGTTCCCAGCTATCAACAGGAGAGCTGCATCCATCACTGCGGCACCGTTCAGCACAATAGCCATCAAAATATCATGGCCAGGACAGTCAACAAAGGAAACGTGTGTGACTAATTTGAAGTTCCCTTTGGTCCCTGGGATATCTGTAGGAAACTCATCAGGTGTACTACTTCCACAGGATCTATAACATTCTGGCCGAGGACAACTTGGGTCGTCAAGTTTATAAATCTTAGCATTAGCATAGCCAAGTTTGATTGTAATGTTTCTTTCTAGTTCATTTTTGAACCTGACAGTGTGAACTCCAGAAACAGCTTTTACAACCGTAGATTGCCCATGAGCTACATGACCAATTGTCCCTATATTGATTGTGGCCTGTCTGCTGATAACTTCATGTGAAAATGGCGTCAACTTGGTAACATCCAAAGTGTTGAGATCTTGCCGAGAAAGGTGCGGCTGCCCTAAAGTCACACCAGCCTCGCACCCCGCCATTCTGCCTGGAGAGGAAGGAAGGCATCCGGGTGGCTGCCTGACCATTCGCAAGCCCCCTTGTGCAGGGCGGGGCAGTGGAGGCGGGAGGGCCAACTAGGGCCCAGGCCTGGGAGAAGAGGATGGCCGGTGCAGCGGAGGCCTCACTACTTGGACTTTTGTCCCCATGGATTTGTACAGTGCCTGCCGGCAGAATGACCGTGTGGCAGGCTGACCGCGTGACAGGGTTCCACTTTGCAACGACAGCAGACGGATCCCCCTGGCGGCGGGCCCCACCTCCCTGGGCCAGTAACTTTTTTTTTTTTAATAGGAAAAATGGAAAACAATCAAAATGGATAAATTATGGTATCTTTGGATGGGGGAGGCTATGAAATGCAGAGATTTGGAAATGGCAACTACTTGTGGAGCTAAGAGCTGGGGCCCCATCAGGATAGATTTAGCTCAACAGATGTGGACCTAGACCCACTCTGGGCCAGGCCCTCTGCTAGGTGCTGGGGATACATAAGTGATATCCTTCAAGGGGTTCAAAGTCTAGATATCAGAGACGGAGGGGGCCTAGCACATCATCTAGCTCAACCTACCCATTTCACAGATGTGGAAAATGAGGCCCAGAAAAGTTAACCGACTTGCCAAGGGCACACAGTTGGTTCATGGAGGAACCAGGAATTGAGTCAGGTCTCTGAGGCTCAGAGAATCAGGAGACCTTGGAGCCACGCATTCTTAAGTTGAATCCTGGCTCTGTAACTCACTAGCTGTGACCTTGGCCAAGTTATTTAATGTCTCTCTCCTCAGAAGGATAATAATACCTATTCATGGCTTGATGTGAGGATTAAGTGAAATGATATACATAAAGCCCTTGCCTCAGTGACTGAAGAGAAATAAGACCTTGGGGCTTCCCTGGTGGCGCAGTGGTTGAGAGTCCGCCTGCCGATGCAGGGGACGTGGGTTCGTGCCCCGGTCCGGGAAGATCCCACATGTCGCGGAGCGGCTGGGCCCATGAGCCATGGCCGCTGAGCCTGCGCGTCCAGAGCCTGTGCTCTGCAACGGGAGAGGCCACAACAGTGAGAGGCCCCCGTGTACCACAAACAAACAACAAAAAAGAAATAAGACCTTAATGGATTGGTTATGTACTTGTATTATTATTGATATAAAGTAAGGCCTTAGTGAAGCGACAAAATCCTACATTCTACGTTATTCTCCGAATAGTTAATGCCATACTTCTTAGAGCCAGGATGGTCAAGCCTCTGTACCAAGTTGAAGGCTTGTCCCAGGAGTTAGCTGCTTTCTATTCCAGGCTCCACCCCAAGCAGCCACATGTAAGAGAATCCTCACCACCCTCCCACTCTGCTGACTGACTGCTCTCTGAGGGCCATGCTGAGACGACAGGGTAGCACAGCTTTGTAATCTCTGTGGATCCTCCTCCACTACCCTGACCCTCAGCTACCTATAAAATGAGAATAATAGCAGAACTTATCACATGGGGTTGTTGTGAGGATTCAATGAACTAATGCCTAGCACATAGTAAGCCCTCAACATATGAGATACAAGACACCTGCCCCAGGGCATCAGGCTTGGGTGATACAGAAAAGAATCAGCTGCATTCCCCACCCTCTAAGTGCTTCAGTCCAGGGGGGATACAGTCAGAGGCCACTCCCTTCCCATTTCTCCCCACCCTGTCACATTTCAGGCCTGGATTAGGGCCCAGGGGGCCAAGTGATTCTGGCTGCTTTGCGGGAGGCTAGCTCTAAAAAGGACTGAGCCAAACCTCCTGTGTCTGAAACCACCCACATGCTCACCTCTGCTGCTGAGAACCCAGCTCTGCAGAATCGCTGACTGTCTCCGGCTATTGGAGCCAAAGCATCTTATGCTCTGAATAATAAAGCCATCCAGAAAGTTCCCCATGGCGAGCTGGGAACACACTCCAGTTCATACCCTTGGGGCCAGGCAGCCAGAAATATCACCAAAGGCCTGCCATCAAAGCCAAGCTCCTGTCCTCAGCAGGCTGGAGCCACAAGGCCCAGGGAGTTTCAATCCCCAGTCCCTTCCCTTTCCTGATGACTTCTTCTCCCAATGAGACCATGTGTATTTTTCACCCAAGACCCTATTTTTGCAGAGCATCATAAAACATTCTCAATAAGCTCAGTGACTATTTGTCCCAATTTTTCCAACCCTTGAGACCAAAAGTCATTGAGGGTCAGAGAAAGACACAGTAAGACCAATATGAGGCCAATGGAACTAGTCAAATATATTTGGTTCACCTGTGGAAGCACGCATGGCATTGTTCTTTCAAGTGGATGTCAAAGCTGTAAACTTGCCACTGCTCACAGGCTGCAGGTGGGAGAGCTGGTCAACTGGTGTATTTGTTGTGCATGGCGAGATCCTTGTGGGCAGGGGCTGAGCCTTGTTCCCCTCTCTGTCCAGCACTCAGCAGCAAACACAGTGCCTGGCACTGAGCAGTCAATCCCAACACACCTGTCAAATGAATAAAGTTGCTTAGTTAGTCCGCCAATGCGTTTAAGATGCTTCTATTCACGCTCTCATATCAGCCTGAACTTTTCCTTCTCATTGCTTACCCTACTTGTAATTAAATAATTCCATGTGCAATTATTTGTTTAATACATGCCTCCTTGACAAGACTGTCAGCTCCCTGGAGGCAGACACTGCCCTCAGTTTTGTTCAACATTTGTATCCTCAGTGCTGAGAACGGGATCTGGCATACAGCTGGCACTCAATCAATGTTTGTTGAATAAATAAATGAACAAAGATGGCGAAGACGGCCACGGTCAGTGAGTCAACCCACCCACTAATTTTTTGTTTGTTCTGTTTTGTTTTTATTTTACTGGAGTATAGTTGATTTACAGTGTTGTGTTAGTTTCAGGTGTACAGCAAAGTGATTCAGTTATACATGTACATATAGTCATTCTTTTTTAGATTCTTTTCTCATATAGGCCACCGCTGTGCTGTGGCACTGAGCTTCACTCCCAGGTCAAAGGAAGCTGGCCTAAGGTTTTTTACTTCAAGATGCTGACAGTGCTACGGAAAAGTGTGGGGATACGGGTTTGTTAATACCCAGGCTCAGCTGTTCTTAGAAACAGTCTGCCTCCTAGAAAGTCTATCCATTTACGAAGGAACACAATGGAGTGGGAAGCGGGCTCATTTGCTGGTTAACCGGGGCCCTCCCTTTGCCTCTAGATGGTGATTTGGGACATTTGGCCTGGGGATGGATGGACCGGATTTCAGCCTGGAGTTAGTAATGGAATCTACTTTGTAGAGCTGTTATAGGAGAAAATGAGTATATAGGTGTGTAAATATTTACCACAGGACCCGACAGTGGCACTACTGCTCAGTAATGGTATCTAGAGTTGTTGTTACCAATACTCTGCCTTCTAAGGCTGCCCTTGGATGAAGGATGCCATCACCTGGATGAAGATCTTCAGGATGGAAGTCTGGGGCTGGGCTTCTCCAAGGCATCTCCCAGGGACAACCTGGACAGACTGCAGGGAAGGAGTGAATCAGCTATGTGACAGAGACAATACTCAAACGGACTTGGGCAAAAGTTGGCCCACACTTCCCTTAAGTCCAGAGTGTAGAATTGCCTTGTGCACAGCTGGATCCAGGAGCTCAAGCAATATCACCAGGACGTTTCTTCCTTGCCTCTATCTGCTGCTGTCCACCTTGCAGCCTTCTGTGTCTCAGAGTGGCTGCCCGAGGTGGCTTACATCCTGTCCTCTCAGCTACCAGAGAAAAGAGAAAGTCTCCCTTTCCTGAAGTTCAGACCAGACCTCCAGAATTGAGTCTCATTGGCTGTAACTGAGTCACATGACCACTCCTGAACCAATCATTGTGGCCAGGGGATACAAGCCTCTGATTGGCAGAGCTGAGTCACATGCCGACCTCTAGGCTATGGGCTGGAGTCAGCTGCACAAATGGGGAGGGAATGAACTGGAGCAATTTAACAATTACTGTTGCCAGAGAGGGGAGAATGTTGCTGGGTCAGCAAAACAAATATCCCCTGCAGATTACAAACCTCTCTGCAGGTCAAGTGGCAAGGGCAATGTCACAGTGAGACCAAACAAACATCAGTTCCATCAGACAAATAAAGTGATAGGATCTGGAGGGATTCCCAGAGGACAATGGGGCATTTACTCAGCATCTGCCAAAAGACCTGTTCTATAGGACCAAGATTAGGGCGAGGCAAATGAGGCACCTGCCTCAGGCACCAAGTTAAGGGAAACACAAAAAAACTTAGTAACCTAGATAAATAATACTTGAATACAATATTTTATGATTAAAAAAAATAAATCTGGGCTTCCCTGGTGGCGCAGTGGTTGAGAGTCCGCCTGCCGATGCAGGGGACACGGGTTCGTGCCCCGGTCCGGGAAGATCCCACATGCCGCGGAGCGGCTGGGCCCGTGAGCCATGGCCGCTGAGCCTGCGCGTCCGGAGCCTGTGCTCCGCAACGGGAGAGGCCCCAACAGTGAGAGGCCCGCGTACTGCAGAAAAATAAATCAATCAATTTATTTATTTATTTATGGCTGCATTGGGTCTTCATTGCTGCACACAGGTATTCTCTAGTTGCGGCGAGCGGGGGCTACTCTTCGTTGCGGTGCGCGGGCTTCTCATCGCGGTGGCTTCTCTTGTTGCGGAGCACGGGCTCTAGGCGCGTGGGCTTCAGTAGTTGTGGGTCGCGGGCTCTAGAGCGCAGGCTCAGTAGCGGTGGCGCACGGGATTAGTTGATCCGCAGCATGTGGGATCTTCCCAGACCAGTGCTCGAACCCGTGTCCCCTGCATTGGCAGGCGGATTCTTAACCAGGGAAGTTCAAATATAATATTTTAAAAATCAAAATTAATGCCCCAAATCCATGATGAACAAAATACCAAAACTTTAAATGAAAGCAGGATAAGTAATAGTGCTGTAGAGAGCCATATTGAAGCTTGGGGCAAAAGGAAAAATCAGAACTAATGATTTTACTTTTATGTAAAATTTTGGTATTTTGTTCATCATGAATTTTTTGGCATTAATTTTGATTTTTAATATGTTGCATTAAAATATTATTTGTCTTGATTTCTGAATTTTGGGGCACCCCCCTAAATTTTGTGCTGGAGGCAGGATGCCTCAATTCCTCTTACCCTAGTCTAGGCCCTGCTGTCTTCTGTGGGATTTGCTGCAGGCAGAGAGGGAAAGCCACCCTGAGATGAAGAGATGTGTCCAAACTGGCATTCCCTGGTGGGAAGGGCCCTGGGCTGGAAGTGAAGCCCTGGTAGCAGCCCTGGTTCTGCCATCCGCGTGCTGTCACTCTGCTACCCTGGGAAAATATTTTCCTCTCTAGTCCTCAGTTTTTCCACTTGCATATGAGGGACAGGGCATGATTAATGGCATTCAAGCAATAGAACCCAATATCTTAGTTTAGAAAAAAAAAATGGAAATAGAGCTGTTAAAAGGGGCATGTGGGGGCTTCCCTGGTGGCGCAGTGGTTGAGAATCTGCCTGCTAATGCAGGGGATACGGGTTCGAGCCCTGGTCTGGGAGGATCCCACATGCCGCGGAGCAACTAGGCCCGTGAGCCACAACTACTGAGCCTGCGCGTCTGGAGCCTGTGGTCCGCAACAGGAGAGGCCGCGATAGTGAGAGGCCCGTGCACCGCTATGAAGAGTGGCCCTCGCTTGCCACAAATAGAGAAAGCCCTCGCACAGAAACAAAGACACAATACAGCAAAAATAAATAAATTAATAAACTCCTACCCCCAACATCTTCTAAAAAATAAATAAAAAACAAAAAGAAAAAGGGGCATGTGCTGAGGTAGACCTATCTGCACCTCTGTACCTCCACCAACTCAACAGCCCCTCCAAGTGCTCCATGGAGTCCTTAGGAGTTCCAGGGGGCACAGCTTTTAAACCTTTAAATTCCATGATCTCTAAGATCTCTCAGCAAACCCATTTTTCTGCCTGAGATAATGTACACATTTCAGTTCCTCCTGTCTATGCTTTATTTAGGTCAGTGTTTCTCATATGGCCAGGCTTCCCCTGTATCAAGGACACCGCAGATGCTTTACTTAAAACGCAGTTTCTATGGCCCCACCCTAGTTGAACTGAATCTGAATCTTCCAGGAATGAGGCCCGAACCAACATTTTGAACAAGCAAACTTCCCTGCCAGTTGACGGACACCCACTGAAGTGTTTGGGTCCTTCCCTATTATTTCCACAGAACCTCATAAAGTATTTTATCCTGGAGCTTTCATTTACAACCATCCTTCTGAATGACCAGGGCAAGGAGAAAAAAAACACAGGAATAGTCAGATGAGTCCAAATAAATGAATCTAGGTTTGCCAAGTAGAAACAGATCACAGTGAGATCTCCACGACCCTTCCCAGACAGAACATCCTGGCATCTCCTTGTTCAGCAATCCCACCGTTTGTATCTGAAAGAAATCATCTGTGCATTTCTCTTTTCTTCTGGAGTAGCACTGGCAACCTCAGGAATTATTTATTGAATTATCAGGTTTCTTAGTATATAATGGAGTTCCTGGGAGCTAAGAGTGAGCATGCCTGTAAGGCTGTCAAGGAAATTCATTTTAGACTTCGGAAATACGGTAGATTTTTGTCATTTGCAATGGAAACAGCCATTCATTCATTCATTCATTCTTTTTTCACTCAACTAGCTTGGCAGATTCACTGGTGCATAAGATATTTCCTCTGCTTTTTTTTCCAGCTTTATTGAGATACAATTCTCACACAATACAATTCACCCATTTAAATTGTAAATTCAATTGTTTTTGATATATTGAGTGTGCACCTTCACCACAATCAATCGTAGAATATTTTTATCACCTCAGAAAGAATTCTTGGACCCTTTAGCTATCACCTCCCAATCCTCCAACCCCTTAGCCCTAATCAACCACTACTCTACTTTCTATCTCTATGGATTTGCTTATTCTGGACATTTCATTTAAATGGAATCATATACTATGTGCTCTTTTGAGATGGGTTTCTTTTTAAAAATTATTTATTTATTTATTTTGGCTGCGTCGGGTCTTAGTTGCAGCACGCAGGATCTTTCATTACAGAGTGCGGTCTCTTCGTTGTGGCGCTTCGCTTGGGTTTCTCTCCAGTTGTGGTCGTGCGGGTTTTCTCTCTCTAGTTGTGGCATGTGGACTCGAAGGCACGCGGGCTCAGTAGTTGTGGTGCACAGGTTTAGTTGCCCCGCAGCATGTGGGATCTTAGTTCCCTGACCAGGTATCAAAGTCTCATCCCTTGCATTGGAAGGTGGATTCTTTACCACTGGGCCACCAAGGAAGTCCCCGAGATGGGCTTCTTTCGCTTAGTGTAATGTGTTCGAGATTTATGCATGTTGTAGATTGTATCAGTACTTCATTCCTTCTTAGGGCTGAATAATATTCCATTGTGTGGATATACCACATTTTGTTTATCCATTCATCAAGTTGATGTACATTTGGGCTGTTTTCATTCCTTGACTATTCTCAATAATGCTATTATTAATATTTGTATACAAGTTTTTGTGTAGACATGTTTTCTTTCCTCTGCCTTTGAAGGGCTCCTAGTTCAGCAGATGTAGGTACTAAAACACATACCTACATAATTACCTGTGCCAGTAGGATTGTGCCAGAGAGGGACAAGGCAACATAGTGTAATGGTTAGCACCACATGCTTCTGCCATTACTGAGTGATCTTAGGGGCAAGTTTCTTCACCTCTCTGTGTATCAGTTTCCTCACGTGTAAAATGGGATCAATATTTTTCCGACTGCTGTGAGGGTTACATGAGATAATGCATGTTAGGGACTTAGCACCAAGCCTGGCACACAGTAAGTGCTTGATTAAATTTTGTCATTATCATTTTCAATCTGGAGATTACCAAGTAAGTTTATTGATGGACAATGCACTGTAGCACGAGTAAAGTCTTCATTCATTGAACAAATGTTTATTGAGTATTTATTATGAACTTGGCACTGTGAGAAATAAAGTTGATCCAGACTTTGGATCCTACTGCCAGGAGTTCGTAATCTGTAATCTGAATGGCAAGACTCACTGGCATATGTCGCCTCCACATATTGTGATTTGTTCTTTAATAAAGGTCTAAAAACTTGCTGTGGGAGCCCTGGAGAAGGAAAACTTTAAATAAATAAATAAAAAGACCTTTTTATTCTGAAAATGTTGAAACATACTGGAAAGTAGGAAGAATTATAAAATGAATACCTACATATAATCTCATAGATTCAACAACTATCAACATTTTACCACATTTACTTCATCTTACTATATGTTAAATTTGTGGCTGAACTATTTTAAAGTTTAGTGCAGATACTCTAACACTTCATCCCTAAACACTTAAGCATGCATTTCCAAAAAATAAGGATTCTCCTCCATAACCACAATACACTTACCACACCTCACAAAATTAATAATTTCCTTATATCATCTAATACGCACTTCATAGTCAGATTTCCCCCACTGTCTAAAAACTTAGTCTTTATAGCTTTTTTAAAAAGAAAACAAGCCAAGATACAATCAAGAATCACACCTTGGGCTTCCCTGGTGGCACAGTGGTTGAGAGTCCCGCCTGCCGATGCAGGGGACACGGGTTCGTGCCCCAGTCCAGGAAGATCCCACATGTCGCGAAGCGGCTGGGCCCGTGAGCCATCGCCGCTGAGCCTGTGAGTCCGGAGCCTGTGCTCCACAACGGGAGAGGCCACAACAGTGAGAGGCGCGCGTACCGCAAAAAAAAAAAAAATCACATCTTACATTTACTTGTTAGACTCTAGGATCTCTCTGAATCTAGAACCTCCTTCTCCAGTGCATTTGCTTTTGTTTTGTTTTCACAATGTTGACTTTTAAGAAGAAATCACACCAGTTGCCTTACAAACTGTCCCACATTCTGGACTTGCCTGATTGCTTCTCTGTGGGTTACATGACGTGTTCCTCTACCCCCTGAAATTCTTGTAAACTGAAGCCAGCTCTGAAGACCTGATTAGGTTCAGGCTCAATATTTTTGGCAGGAGCAAAATTAGATGGAGTCGTGTAGTCTACTGCATCCTACCGAGAGGTGTGTAATGCTGGCTGTTCCACCATAAGTGACAGTAAGCATGGCCCCTGGGATACAGTGCTGACAAGCAGAGAGAGGAGGAAGGAAGTGGGAAGGAGGGAAATGTCTTCACAGGCAATGCTTTTGAATAGGGCTTGAAAGAATGTGTAGGAGCCTACTGGGTGAAGAAGAGGGACAGGGAAGGGCTTTCCAGGTATGGAGACAGTGTTGGGAAAGAGTGCTGAGCTTCAGGAAGTAGGAGGTGGTAGCCAAATGAGGCTGAGAATTGTTATAATAATAAGGACAGGCACTTAAGGCCTATTAGAGTTTACCACGTTCTAGGAACCATGCTAAGTGATTCATTTAATTTCTCACACAGTCCTATGGAATGGGTGCTACCACCCCCATTTTAATGGTGTGGAAATCAAGGTTTAGTGATGTGTGGTAACTTGCCTAAACATCATAAAGCCAGGAACAGGAAGACTCGGGAGATTTGAATCCAGGTGCCCCTACTTTTAAAAACACAAAGCTCTACATTAAGGTGACAGGGCAAAAGAGTTGGAGAGGCAGGTTGGGGTAGGTGGAAGCAGGCCTTCTCTGCCATTCTGAGGAGCCTGGATGTTATTCCTGGGGCAGTGGGGAGCCAGCTAAGGTTTCCTCGTAGGGGCAGGCATGGCTGTGCCTGAGAATCACCAGCTGCCCGGTGAAGGTGGAGTGGAGCTGCTGGGCTGAGCTAGTAGACCCAAGGCTGGGCGCCCCTTCCGGTGACTTGGGCCCGGGGGAGCAGAGATCTTAGGAAGGAATTCAAGTGCCTCCAACCACGTGCATGTCCTCACTCCCAAGTGCACTGCCCAGGGATGCGGCTGGGCTGGGTTCTCCCCAGGACACCCGAGAGCCTTCCTGCGCACACAAACGCTGGGGTGCGGGGCAAAAGCAGGGTGGGCGCAGCACCCACGCACCCCTGCACATGGCGAACAGCTCCAGTTTCCACCGAGTCATCCCTAAGGCCCAGCATTTTTTTGGCCACAGCGCGCTGGAATGTGAACTGCAAAGACCAGGTGAAAGGACCAGCTTTAATCCCCGAGACCCAGAGAGGGAAAGTAACTGGCCCAAGATCACACAAACAGATAGTGGCTGAGGCAGGACTAGAACGCAAGTCGTCCTGTAGATTCTATCCTTTCAGGCTGGAGTTTATTTTGGAATCAAAAGAAGAATCAAGAAACAGTCACTGAGGAATGGCCACGGGATGCCTAATGCTCCGGGGAATTTTTAATTTATATTTTCCCACTTTAGGAATCCTCCCGGAGGGCTCCGGGCACCCTCCCCCGCTGGCTGTTGTCTCACAGTCCCCAAAACGGCGCAGCATCCCCGGCACTGCCTGTGCGTCCCTCGGTCCCTTGAGCACAACCCGTCAGCTGTCAGTGACGGCGGTGGTACAAAGCCTGGGCCTTGATGCTCAACCTTCAAGCTTCAGGCAGGGAGGGTGTGTGGATGGAACGCGGTAACTGCTCTGGGGCCAGGATACCTGCGTTCAAACCTCTGCCCTGGTACTCACTAGCTGTGAGGCCTCCCCGCTCTGTGCTTGTTTCTTCATTATTATTATTTTAATTTTTATTTTAATTTTTATTTTCTGGCCATACTGCCTATTGGATCTTAGTTTCCCATCAGGGACCGAACCAGTGCCCCCTGCAGTGGGAGCGCAGAGTCTTAACCAGTGGACTGCCAGGGAAGTCCCCATGTTTCTTCATTTTTAAATCAATGAAAACAGCAGTGCTTCACACAGTTGGGTGTGAGGATTAAATAACATAAGCGTGTTCAAGGGCTTAGTAAGGCTTGCCACAAGATAAAGCCCGGTATTACTATTCACTTGGGAATCAGTAGGCTTGGGTGCCTGCCGCTGACTTATCTGTTTATTGGACAAACCTTCCAGATGCTGCATAAAATCTGCCTCTTCCACGAAGTATACTCGGATTAACTGTGCTCACTTTAAAGCCTCCTTGATTCCCAGAATTTAAAGCACAGCTGGGGACTTCCCTGGTGATGCAGTGGTTAAGACTCCGCTCTCCCAATGCAGGGGGCCCGTGTTTGATGCCTGGTCAGGGAACTAGATCCCACATGCATGCTGCAACTAAGAAGCCCACATGCCTCAACTAAGAGTGTGCATGCCACCACTAGGGAGCTGGTGAGCCGCAACTAAGACCTAGCGCAACCAAATAAATAAATAAATAAATATTTTAAAAAGATAAAGGGACTTCCCTGGTGGCACAGTGGTTAAGAATCCACCTGTCAATGCAGGGGACATGGGTTCGATCCCTGGTCTGGGAAGATCCCACATGCCGCGAAGCAACTAAGCCTGTGCCACAACTACTGAAGCCTGTGCTCTAGAGCCCACGCACCACAAAATGCTGAGCCCACGTGCCACAACTACTGAAGCCCGCGCACCTAGAGCCCATGCTCCGCAACAAGAGAAGCCACCGCAATGAGAAGCCCGCACAACGCAACTAGAGAAAGCCCACTCACAGCGAGGAAGACCCAGTGCAGCCAAAAATTAAAAAAAAAAGAAAATAACTTAAAATAAATAAGTTAATTAATTAAAAAAATAAAGCACAGCTGGCATCCTCTAAACTAAAGGTAATGGCCGTGGGGAAGCGCAGTCTGTGTATCCCCCCTCCTCTCACAGCACTAAGCCGGACTCAGAAGGCCTGGGGCTTAGTAGTCTTACCCTGGACTAGCTGCTGACTAATCAATTCGGGGTAAATGATTTCATCTTTGTGACTCATTTTCTTCAGTAAAATAAGGGTGATAGTATCTGTTTTGCATGATGAAAAAAAGTCAGACTCCTGACTACACTTTGAGAATGGGAAGAAACAAAGAGGCAAAATGATTTTTTCAAAGCATATTTCATAAACCAGAAAAATGCTAATATATAGTGTTTTTCTTTTCTGAATTTTACCTTATTTAAAAGTTTTATAAGAAGATGCATTAATACATTCTCATGGTGAAAGATTCATAGTATTAGTCAAAAAAGGGCAATCAGTTATATGTGAAATGTGACTCCAACTTTGTTTAAAAAAGCATAAATACACTGAAAAAATAAACAAGGAAATCCACCAACATGTTAACAATGGTGGTAGGATTACTGGTGATTATTATTTTCATTTCATTTTTCTACATTTTCCATTTTTTCCTAATGAGGATATATTATTTTTATAAACAGAAGAAAAGTACAATTATTTTTAAAGTAAAATAATGTATTTGCAAATATTCAAGGCTAAGCAAAAGCAAGTTGGATGTCAGCTACGTGTGAGTCATTAGAAACCGTTAAGATTAAAATTCTACCTTTTGGAAGTACCTGTCCCCCAACTATGAGTCAGTCCATGGGTTTTTTTTTCCTCATTGAAAGCCTCACGCAGAGCTCCCCACTCCTTCAGTTTCCAGAACTTCACCAGCCTCCTTGCCTGAGGGTCCTCTTTTTGAACTCGGGCCTGGCAGTGCTCTGTGGAGCTGAAGACCCTTGAAATCCCTGCAGTTACGAGCTTACCTCATTAGACGAGAAGGCCTGTTATTCACCAGTTTAAAAAAAAAAAGCCGTGGCATTCATGCCCCTGCTCTGGGTTATTGTGCCTCTTTTTACAGTCCATGTGGATCTTCTTAAAGTCCATCACAGCCTTACTGAACCTAGAAGCTCAAAAACCTTCAATGGCTCCTCGTTTCCTTTAGGGTGGGTACTGGCCAACTTCCTTAGTCTGGCGTTTGACTTGTAAGATGGGAACCACCTGTCCTTACAAATACCATTAAGCCAATCAAATGGTCTGCTAGCCAGCCGCACAGCCAGGCCAGGAAGGGACAAAAATGAGCGAAGAGAGCTGGGTATAGGAATGCAATGGGGGGGACTTCCCTGGTGGCGTGGCGCAGTGGTTAAGAATCCGCCTGCCTGGGGCATGGGTTTGATCCCTGGCCTGGGAAGATCCCACATGCCGCAGAGCAACTAAGCCCATGCACCACAACTACTGAGCCTGCGCTCTAGAGCCCATGAGCCACAACTACTGAGCCCGTGTGCCACAGCTACTGAGCCCGTGTGCCACAACTACTGAAGCCCATGCACCTAGAGCCTATGCTCTGCAACAAGAGAAGCCACCGCAATGAGAAGCCCGCACACCACAACAAAGAGTAGCTCCTGCTCACCACAACTAGAGAAAGCCCGCACGCAGCAACGAAGACCCAATGAAGCCAAAAATAAAAATTTTTTAAATAATAAATACGTATATATTTTTTTAAAAAAGCCACGGGGAAAGGTGTGGACTATGGCAAACGGGAGCAAAAGCATATGCCTTCTAAAGGGACTGTCACTTCTTTTTTTTAATTAATTTATTTCATTTATTTATTTTTGGCTGCACTGGGTCTTTGTTGCTGCACGCGGGCTTTCTCTAATTGCAGAGAGCGGGGGCTACTCTTCGTTGCAGTGCACGGGCTTCTCATTGTGGGGGCTTCTCTTGTTGTGTAGCACGAGTTCTAGAGTACAGGCTCAGTAGTTGTGGCACACTGGCTCAGTAGCTGTGGCTCACGGGCTCTAGAGCGCAGGCTCAGTAGTTGTGACACACGGGCTTAGTTGCTCCACGGCATGTGAGTTCTTCCCTGATCAGGGATCAAACCCGGGTCCCCTGCATTGGCAGGCGAATTCTTAACCACTGCGCCACCAGGGAAGCCCCAGGACTGTCACTTCTTGATGTCAATCAGTTGCTACCTGTTGGGATCTTCCAATTTTTCAAGAGAGTTGAGAAATCTGGATCTATATGTGAAATCTTATTTTTAAATATTAGCAGCTAATTCACAATACACATTTGGCCAGTCAGCTGATCACAATTTGTGACCTGTCAAAGGAACACAATGAACTTTTCTCCCTCCGTACTTTTGCTTTTGCTGTTCCCACTGCCAAGAACACCCTCGCACTCATGTGGGTCTCATGAACTCCACCTATTCTGTTAGGCTCAGCAGAAACACCACCTCTTTTGTGAGCATTCCCAGATGACCTCAGCTAGAAGGGACACCTCCCTCCCTGGGGCTGCAACATTTAGTCCCCATCTCGTGCCATGGTTATTTTGATGAGTCCTATCTCTCTTGGTAGATAATGAGCTCCTAAAGCTGACCCTCAAGCAACACAGGATTTAGGGGCACTGACCATCTCTATAATGGAAAATCCGCATATAACTTTATACCTGCCCTCTTTATCTGCAGCTCTGCATCCTCAGATTCTACCTACTGTGGCTCATATAGTACTACAGTAGTATTTATTGAAAAAAAATTCAGGTATAAGTGGACCCACGCAGTTCAAACCTGTGTTCTTCAAGAGTCAACTATATTCAGCAAATATTTATGGCGCACCTGCTTTGTTACAGGCACCAGGCTAGACACTGGGGATACAGCCTAGAGCAAGATGGATAGTCTGCCTGGATGGAATATAGAGTCTAGTACAGGGGACTGTATTTTTAAATTAATCATTCTCAAGACACCTAATTCCGACATGTGATGAGTTTTATGGAGTGAAGAGAGTTTCTAAAAGGAACTTAATCCAGGCAGGAAGATTAAGCTGGTCACCACGAGGCTGCTCAGGGAAGCATTAGCACTAAGGCTGCACAGTTTGTATACTGCACAAAGGTAACAGGTGGAGAGGGCAGGCGAGAGCGGAGATCCAGTCCTGCCCAAACTGTGCCTTTTTCTTTTTTCTTTCTTGGCTGTGCCGCACAGCTCACAGGATCTCAGTTCCCCTATCAGGGACTGAACCCAGGCCACAGTAGTGAAAGCCGGGAATCTTAACCACTAGGCCACCAGGGAATTCCCAAAGCTGTGGCTTTTTCTAATTTGCGAAAAAGCATTTTGTAGTCTAACAGGGGCAGTGTTTAGTTTCTCCTCCCCTCCGACCACCTCCTCCCCAAAAAGCTGCTCTAAATAAACACAGACTCTATTAAAAACAGTGATCTCTCTCTCTCTCTTTATATATATATAAATATATATATATATCTCCTCAAGAGATGTCCCCTGTACTCCCTTTCTACCAGAACACACCCTCTAAATCCTTACTTTAAGACTTTGGGGATCAAGGAAGGCATCGCTGAGGAAGTGAATAGGAGCTGAGACTGAAGGTAAGAAGGGGCCAGGCAGCTAAAGCATGAGAAGCACCATGTACGAGGCCTCTGAGGACAGAAAGTACCATAGCTGAAGAATGTATTAATAATAAGCAGCCAGTGTGGCTGAAGCGTGGATAGACAGGGAGTGCGGCAAGGGTGGGCTGGGTAGTGACCATACCACACATGGCCTGTAAGGCCACATTAAGGGGTTCGAGCCTCATCCTGAAATGTCCCATATTTCCCCCTCCCTGACCATGCTGCTTATGGGTGTCACTGCCCATGGGCAATCCCACAGAGAGCATGATAACACAAACTACCTTTCCAGAGCTCCTACCATGAGCCACGCACTGCGGTGAGGCCACATGTCCGGTTCACTCTTCCTATCCTCCTAAGCAAGTAAGTATTCTTTGATTCCAACTAAGCAGATGAGAAAATGGAGGCACAGAGAGGATGAGCAGCCTGCCCAAGGTTACCTGGCTATTAAAAGGTGGGCTGGGATTCCAGGTCTCTGATTCTGAGCCCTTCCTCTTGGCTGCCTTGTGACAAAGACCCTTGCAAATAAACAGAAGGCACAAGGAGTTCAGAGCCTGGCTACTCAAAGAGAGGTCTGGGAGCCTGTAGCATTGGCATCACCTGGAAGCTTGTCAGAAATGTAGGAGCTTCAGTTCCATCACTGTCCTAGTGAATCAATTCTCCTCTTACAAAAATCATGTGCATTCCAGACTGAGAAGCACTACACTAGAGAATAATCCAAGCAAGCTGGCACATTGTCTTTGCAACCCTTATACAACAGTCTAGTATCTCAAAGGCCAAGTTTCCAGTGACTTGAAAACAACTTCTTATAACCAAATTTGCCAGAATTGCCAACTGTGCCATCCATCCACTTACCCTAGTTCTGTATTCCATTCCAACTCCAAGGGAAAGACCCTGAGAGGCTACCATCACCTCCAGTGTCAGGCTGCTGTACTCTACTTCTGCTCAATTCCTTAGTACAGATCTGCCCTGATATAGAAAGAAATCTGAAGTTGTACCCTTCTCTGGTTTTTTCTGTTCCAAAAAATCTTCTATTTGGCGTCCACCCTGATCTCCAGATCATTTCCTGGGACCCACTTGTCACAAGCCAATTCCTTTCCTTAGTCTGCATTCCAAAGGAAGCAAAATGGTTTGGTGGAAGATTGGTAGGTGAGGGAAAGCTGGATTCTCCTTCTGCATTAAGGCCACATGTTGCGTGACTGGGAAACTCCCACCTCCATTTCCTCATTCCCATCTGAGAAATTAGTAGCATGGACTAGATAGATTAGGAATCGCTAAATCAGGGACTTCACAGGTAACAGAAAGGAAGTGCAATGGCTTAGGTGAAATAGGAAGGGGTAGTGGGGAATGTGGGGAATTAGAGGACGCAATGCCTTGACTAAAGAAGTAGCTCCACTCAGCAGGACGCTACTGTTGTCATGGGAAATACTGGCCCAGTGTTGACATATATTCTAATTTTTCAAGACTTGGGAATCAGACTTACCCCCTATGAACTATCCTGTGGTGTTTAAACACTGGCATCTGGCTAAAACTTAAACAAACAACACTGTGTAGGCCAAATAAAGATCAGGTGCAGGCCAAACCTGCCCGTGGGCCGCCAGTTTGCGATGCCTGGCCTGGATGCCAACTAATGTTACGCTTAGATTCCATCCTACGTGCAGCTCTTCAAAATGCTGCTGTAAGGGAGGCGGAATCAGCGCCTTCCGGGGCCCGTCGCTCCTCCCCATCGCGATCCTGGGCCCTGTCCGTGCCTCTTCAGGCCTCTCGGGGAGAGGGCCATGCGCCGGGACTCAGCCTTGTTCGTGGTGGCGGTCACGGGTCGCACAGGGTCGCTTTCTTCACAATCTCCCTACCTGCTCGCCAGCTCTCCGGGCAGCATCCGCGGCGATGACTCAGCCTCGGGCAGCCTGAGCCACGAGGGAGGGGAGGGGAACGAGACGGGGGAGGGGAAGGGGCGGGCGTGGCCGGGCCAACGGAGGAGGGAGGGGAGCGAGGAGGAAGGAGGATAGAGGGGAAAGGGAGGGAGGCGGAGGAAGGGAGGGGGAGGGGAGGCCGAAAGCCCAGCCCCCGCGTCCTCCCGCTCGCAGCCTGACGACTTAGGGCAGGGTGGGTGCTGGCGGGCCTGAGAAGAGCGGAGTGGTGGTGGGGCGGGGGGGACGGTGAGGTGGGGGAGGCACCAAAGGGAAGGTCTTGAGCTTCCAGCACTCATCCCCCATCCCAGAGTGTCCTTGTTGGCACGCGGTTCCTAGCCACACCCGCTGACCCACCCCTGCCGCGGTTGGATTAGTGCTGGGAAAGGCACCTTTAGACACGGACCCTTAGTGATCACCTCCCTCCCTGTGGAGGCCTTGGAGCACTGGGTAGTTAGAAAGGGACGGAGATGAGGGAGCCGGGGCCCTGCTAAGCCGGGTCTTGCAAGGCAGAGAAAAAATCCACATCGCCTACCCACAAGTGGAAATTTAAAGGGAGAAATGATCTACTGGTACATTCTGCTGGGCTACACAGTAGCTATAATGCAAGGTTGAATTTGGAAGGTGGCCCAAGGAAGTTTCCTTAGCAATTTTTAAAAATATAAATGAATTGATGATTGAACGAAATGTGCTACAGGAGCATATCTGTGTGCATAGAGAGGACAGATTTTCTTTATGTTGTAATGTCTTTGTGTGTGTGTTTGGGAGGATGTATAGGAGTCTGTATGTGTATCTCTTTTTTTAAATTATTTATTTATGGCTGCATTGGGTCTTCGTTGCTGTGTGCAGGCTTCCTCTAGTTGCAGTGAGCGGGGCTACTCTTTGTTGCAGTGTGCGGGCTTCTCATTGTGGTGGCTTCTCTTGTTGTGGAGCACGGGCTCTAGGGGCACAGGTTTTAGTAGTTGTGGCTCATGGACTCAGTAGTTGTGGCTGGCGGGTTCTAGAGCGCAGGCTCAGTAGTTGTGGCACACGGGCTTAGTTGCCCAAAGGCATGTGGGATCTTCCCAGGCCAGGGCTTGAACTGGTGTCCCCTGCACTGGCAGGCAGATGCTCAACCACTGCACCACCAGGGAAGTCCTGTATGTGTACCTTGTATGTATGCATGCATACATACATATGTATGCATATGTATGCTTATAGATATAAGCACATTGATAGCTGTATATGAGCATGTGTGCTCAGAACATGTCTCTGTGTATATGTATGGATACTTTTGTCTGCCTAAATGTTAAACAAGTGTGTATATATATGAGATCTATGGGCTTTCCTGAGCTTGCATGTACATATGTGTATGGACATGAATTTGTGGGTTTGTGAGTGTGACAGCATGTACTTGGGTATGTATTGCTATTGTGTGCCAGTGGTGTGTGTGTGTGTGTGTGTGTGTATGGGACTCCATGTGCCTTGGTGAGATTGCATTATGGTTGTGTATGTGTGTTCGTGAGTGTATGGGAATACATTTGTGAGTCTGTGGCCAGGGCTGGGGTGTGCCTTGAGGTTGCTTGTGTGTTCAGATGAGAACAGGTGTGTTTTTCCAAGTCTGAGTGGATATGACTGTAATGAGTCTGGGTATCTCTATAGCCAGCCTATTGATTCAGTCTGTGATAAGGGCCAGGTGATTCTTAAGGGTTGGGCTGGTCAAGGTACCTCTTGGAGGAGGAGGTCCTCAGAGGGTGGGGATTGTGGAAGTAGGAAAAGCTCCGGGTGTGCTGGCCCAGTGACCATCCAGAGCAGTGGGAGGCAGGGTGAGCAATGTAGGCTGAAGCAAGACACGGTGACCTTGAATGCCAGAACGGGTTGTCCTCCAGGTCATCAGGGCCTCCACCCTCTCAAGTCTGCTTCTCTTGTGGCCTCCTCGCTGTCTACCTTGTCAGTGCTCTTCTGCAGAGGCATGCCCTCGGTCATTAACAATAGCAACAGTATATAAATAGACATTTCTCTAAAGAAGACATACAGATGGCCAAAAAGCACATGAAAAGATGCTCAACGTCACTAATTATCAGAGAAATGCAACTCAAAACTACAATGAGGTTTCACCTCACCCTGGTCTGAATGGCCATCATCAAAAAGTCTACAAACAATAGGGCTTCCCTGGTGGCGCAATGGTTGAGAATCTGCCTGCCAATGCAGGGGACAAGGGTTCGATCCCTGGTCCAGGATAATCCCACATGCTGCAGAGCAACTAAGCCCTGTGCGCTACAACTACTGAGCCTGTGTGCTGCAACTACTGGAGCCCATGAGCCTAGAGCCTGTGCTCTGCAACAAGAGAAGCCACCGCTGTAAGAAGCCCGCGCACCGCAACAGAGTAGCCCCCGCTCACGGCAACTAGAGAAACCCTGTGCGCAGCAACAAAGACCCAACACAGCCAAAAATAAATAACTAAAATAAATAAATTTATAAAATAAAAAAAAGTCTACAAACAATAAATGCTGGAGTGGGTGTGGAGAAAAGGGAACTCTCCTACACTGTTGGTGGGGATGTAAATTGGTACAACCACTATGGAGAACAGTATGGAGGTTCCTTAAAAAACTAAAAATAGGGGCTTCCCTGGTGGTGCAGTGGTTAAGAACCTGCCTGCCAACGCAGGGGACACGGGTTCAAGCCCTGGTCTGGGAAGATCCCACATGCTGCGGAGCAACTAAGCCCGTGCACCACAACTACTGAGCCTGCGCTCTAGAGCCCACGTGCCACAGCTACTGAGCCTGCGTGCCACAACTACTGAAGCCCGCATGCCTAGAGCCCGTGCTCCGCAACAAGAGAAGCCACCACAATGAGAAGCCCACTCACCGCAACAAAGAGTAGCCCCCGCTCACTGCAACTGGAGAAAATCCCACACGCAGCTACGAAGACCCAACACAGCCAAAAATAAATAAATTTATTTAAAAAACTAAAAATAGAATTACCATGTGACCCAACAGTCCCACTCCTGGGCATATATCTGTAGAAAAACATAATTCAAAAAGATATATGCACCCCAATGTTCATTGCAGTACTATTTACAATAGCCAAGACATGGAAGCCACGTAAATGTCACTGACAGAGAAATGGGTAAACAAGATGTGGTACATATATACAATAGAATATTACTCAGCCATAAAAAAGAATGAAATAATGCCAATGGCAGCAACATGGATGGACCTAGAGATGATCATACTAAGTGAAGTAAGTCAGACAGAGAAAGACAACTATCACATATCACTCATATGTGGAATCTAATTTTTTTTAAATGATACAAATGAACTTATTTACAAAACAGAAACAGACTTACAGATATCGAAATAAACTTATGGTTACCAAAGGGGAAACGTGGGGCAGGGGGCTATATCAGGAGCTTGGGATTAACACACACACACTACTATGTATAAGATAGATAACCAACAAGGACCTGCTGTATAGCACAGGGAACTCAATATTCTGTGATAACCTACGTGAGAAAAAAATCTGAAAAAGAATGAATATATGAATATATATAACTGAATCACTTTGCTGTACACCTGAAACTAACACAACATTGTAAATCAACTATACTCCAATAAAAAAAAAAAAGCAACATTATGGACCACTTACTGTGTGCCTGTCCCCCAAAAGCTGTGAACAGGCATTGGCTCAGCTTAGTATCCCCAATGTTACAGAGGGGGCCACTGAGGAGGTGAAGTGCCTGTTCCTGGTTACACAGCTAGTAAGGGTGCCTTCAACTCCAAGGGCTGCATGCCCTCTCAACTGCTGGACCAGGCAGGGTCTCACAACCTCGGCACTACTGACACTTGGGGCCGGACAGTTGATAGTTCAGTGCTGTGGGGCTGCCCTGTGCACTGTAGGATGTTCAGCATCATCCTTGGTCTCTGAACACTAGATGCCAGTAGCACCTCCCATTCCAGTTGTGACAACCAAAATGTCTCTAGGTATTTCCAAATGTCCCCTGGGGATAAAATGACGCCCCTGATTGAGAACCAGTGCGCTAGACTATCCTGCCTCCCTGGATAAATGTTTTCTGAGGGGCTGCACCATCTGCACCCTGTCCGGTGGCTTCAGCTGTCCTTCTCCTTTCACAGTGATCCTCACTTGCACACAGGAAGCGCCCGGCCTCTTTCACAGTCAAACAGAATGTTAACTAGCTGGGCCACCTTATACAACAACTCAACCTCTCTGAGTCCCAGCCACAGAAAGCACAGGGCTCAGCACCTCCACGGCTCTTATTATTATCATCTGAGTCACAGGGATTCCCTGGGTCAGAGCCAGGAGGAAGAGGGCCCCAAGCTGTAGACGATGCTGGTTCTGCAAGTTTGCTTCCTGGTTCAGTGAGGAATCAGTGCTACAGAGTTGGGCCAAAGCTGGTCCCAGGTAACGCGCTCATATTTATGCTATTTCAACTTTGCAAATAAAACAGCCTGACTTTTTCCACCAGCAGAACCCAATTTTAATGAGCACCTGCTATGCTGTGGCCAGAGCAGGTGCTCAGGAGGGGCGAGGCAGAGCCATCAGCAGGACGATCACATGTCCAGGCCCAGACTCCAGTTACAGACAAGACACAAGTGATAACACCTGCAGAGGCCTTCTGCTTCCAGAGTCATGCCTGACTCTGCCACTCAGGAAACTCTCTTTGCCTCTTAGCTATGTGTTCCTTCGCTGCACCGTCTCTCCTAGTCTGCAATCCCTGCAGTATTCCTGATATTTACAGGGTCCTATATCCAGTCCTCTTGGGAGGCTGCAGAGCCACGTGGTCAAGGGTGAGGGTTCTGATGCCTCATCGCCTGAACCTGTGTGGTCTTGAGCAAGGTGCTTCATCTGTCTGTGCCTTAGCTTTCCTCATTTTGAAAATGCGGATCTTAAGAAGCCCAATCTGGCAGGATGAAATGAGACAGTAGTACACTAAAAGATGCTAGGCCTGTAGTAAGCCCTTAATAAGAGAGAGACAAATACCGTATGCTAACACATATATATAGGGAATTTAAGAAAAAAAATGTCATGAAGAACCCAGGGGTAAGACAGGAATAAAGACACAGACCTACTGGAGAACGGACTTGAGGATATGGGGAGGGGGAAGGGTAAGCTGTGACAAAGCGAGAGAGAGGCATGGACATATATACACTACCACACGTAAGGTAGATAGCTAGTGGGAAGCAGCCGCATAGCACAGGGAGATCAGCTCGGTGCTTTGTGACCGCCTGGAGGGGTGGGATAGGGAGGGTGGGAGGGAGGGAGACGCAAGAGGGAGGAGATATGGGGACATAATGTATATGTGTAGCTGATTCACTTTGTTGTAAAGCAGAAACTAACACACCATTGTAAAGCAATTATACTCCAATAAAGGTGTTAAAAAAGTTTAAAAATAAATAAACAACAGCTACCATTACTGTTGTTATTCTTCATTAACAATGAAATGCACATGAGCAGTTACTAATTGCAAGGCACTGTGCTAAGCCCTGCACAATTCTTTTCTCATTTGATCCCTTCAGCAGCTCTACAGGAAGGTGCTGTTGTTAGCCTCAGCAGGGTAGAGAAAGTTCAGGTACAATGGTAAGTGACTTACCCAAGGTGACAGAGCTAAAATGAACCAGAACCAAAGTGTTGTTACTGCAAAGCCTCACTGCCCTGAGCTTCTCCACTGAAAGCAGATTTTACCGTAGGAAGGAAGGGCTCCTCTCCAGCTGAGGGGCCCCCGGGAATTTGAGAGGCCCAGAGAAGAAGGCAGTGAGGGGTCTGAACAGAAGGAGGGGTTTGGCTCAAAATGGGTGAAGTTTCCTTTTTCAGTTTTTGATGAAATCACCTAACATAGTGGGCTGTGGTCTCATGACCTCTAAGAGGAGTTGCCAAGCTTTTCCTAGCGCATAAAGTTTATTTTTGTTACAAGCCATGGTGTATATTGTTCCAGTGCTTTTTGTTTGAATTGGATTGTAGGAAGGTACAGAAAGGTGTTAACTTGCTACAAGTCACAGGACAGATGGGAGGCCCATTTTAAAGCTGGTGCCAAAGAAAGATGGTGTGTTTACCAGAAGCTGTGAGAACAAGGCCAGGTGAGTATATAAGAGAGGATGGCCTTTGTGGAAGGGTTAGTTCTTCCGACACATGTGCCAAAGGGGACAGAGAGTCATCTGGTAACTGTTTTGTTTTCTTTTAAAGATATTCAAGGCATTGTTTTTCATTGTACTATGATGGCGTATTTATTGCTATGTAGCAAATTACCCCAAAGTTGAGTGGCTTAAAACAAATATTATTTTGTAGTTCCTGTGGATCAGGAATGCAGGAATGATTTAGCTATGTAGACTATGGCTTGGAGTCGCTCATGAAGTTGCAGTCTAGATGTCAGCCAGGTCTGAAGTCATCTGAAGGCTTGACTGGAACCAGGGGATCTGCTTCCAAGATGGCGCATTCACATGGCTGTTGGCGGGAGGCCTCAGTTCTTCACCATGTGGACCTCTCCATAGGGCTGCTTGAGTGTCCTCATACCATGGAGGTAGGCTTTCCCCGGAGCAAGGGACAGCAAGATGGAAGCCACGTTGTCTTTTACACCTAGCTTCAGAAGTCACACAACATTGTTTCCTGAATAACCTGTTGCTTACACAGGTCAGCCCTTCTCAGTGTGGGAGGACAACACACAAGGACGTGAATGCCAGGAGGTGAAGATCATGGGGCCATCTTGGAGGCAGGCTATCATAGTGGTCATCATTGCCCATTTGTTTCCTACTGTATGGAAGACTCTGGATTTCAAATCAAATCCAGTATTCAAACTGGGCTGCGAACACCAAAAAGTTGAGAGCTGCTCATCCAATGGCTTCATTTTATCTGGACCTGCCTGTGGGGTCCCCTTGGGGGTGTGGTTCCAGCAGTGTCCCAGGTTGACTCCATCAGAAATAAAGAGCTATGATCCCATGACACTGAAAGTTTGTTATCTGCTCCAGGTGCCAGCAGGGTGCAGTGGCTAAGGAGTATGAAACTTGTAACCAGGCAGAACTGGATTCAAATCCTGACTCCCCTATTAATGATTTGGGGACTGGGCAGTTGGCTTAACTTCTCTGAGCCTCCGTGTCTTGAGGTATAAAATGGATTAAGATCAACTTCACAGGGTCATTGGGTCGATGAAATACTGGATGACAGAGTGATGATAAAAGGAGTCAGGTACTCTGCCAATGTTCACCCATAGGTTTGTTATTAATGGTGATAACAGTAAAGTACTGACAATAGCTCACATTTAGGGAGCTCCTAATACTGTCAGTCTCTGAAGCTTAGAGCAGTTAAGACACACAGCTATGAGAGCTGAGACTCAAACCCGAGTCTGTCTGTCTCCAACCAAACTGTTGGATAGCTTGCGTTTTTCCCCTCGTAGTCTGTAATTACGGACAATACATGGCTTTACCTCCTTCCCCTTTCCCCTCTTTTTGGCTGCTTAGTAGTACGTGGACTGCATAATTAAACTATTTGCCCTATTGTTAGACACTTAGTTTCTAATTCTTTGCTGTTAACAACGAGGCTTCACGGAGCATCTTTGCTGCCCAGGCATTTGCCCAGAGCTCACCACGTACCAGGTGCTGTGCCAGCTAACTGACGTATGTACCTTGTTCAATCCTCCACCAGCCCAAGCACATCAGCTAGGAAATGACACTTTCAGGCTCTCATTCTGTTGTCTAACAGAGTGCCTTTTGTAAGGATTGAGAATCCCTTGCTTTCTCACTGCTGAAGTGCCTTATTTCAATAGGGCCCCCAAGGAGTACCTGTGTTTCCTCTGCAGCACGTTCCTGGGAAATCAGAGGGCTTGGAGTCTGCAAACACACGTTTAACAGAAGGACAGGCTCACAGCAACAGGGGCTCCCCAGACACAGCCCTGTAATAGACAGGATTGGCCAGGTTATGCTGCAGTGGCAAACAACCCCAAGACAGTGGCTTAAGACACCCATTGTGGGGCTGTGACGGGCTCTGTTTTTGGTGGGGTTTTTTTCAATTTATTTATTTTATTTTAATTTATTTTTGGCTGCGTTGGGTCTTTGATGCTGTGCACGGGTTTTCTCTAGTTGCGGCTATCGGGGGTTACTCTTCATTGCAGTGCACGGGCTTCTCATTGTGGTGGCTTCTCTTGTTGCAGAGCACAGGCTCTGGGCGTGCGAGCTCAGTAGTTGTGGCGCACGGGCTTAGTTGCTCCGCGGCATGTGGGATCTTCCCGGACCAGGGCTCGAATCCGTGTCCCCTGCGTTGGCAGGTGGATTCTTAACCACTGCACCACCAGGGAAGCCCAGGGGCTCTGTTTTGTGTTGTCCTTACTCCAGGCCCTAAGCTGATAGAGCAGCCACCAACCTGAATACTGCCACTAGCCATTCCAGGAGGCAAGACAGAAAGCAGTCATTTGCACACTGGCTCCTAAAGCTTCCACCTGGAAATGACTGCTTACTTCCTCTCACTTTTTTTTTGACAAAGCAAGTCACGTAGGCATGCGTAACTCTGCAGAGATGTACATCCTACTGTGTGCCCTGAGCAGGGAGAACGAGAATATTTGGTGAACAGCACTGACGACCACCACAGGCCTTTTCTTCTGCTGACCATTTAGAAGGAGTCTGACGATCAGAACCATGCTTTGGAACAACTGAGTCCAGGCCAGAAGCGCCCAAGTGTGTCTTTGCCTTCTGTCTTGGAATAAAGACCCTTACTTCGCAACCCTCTTTACTCACACTGTGAAGCTGAGTTGGCCCTGAATCTCTGGGGCTCCAGGAAGTAAGGAGAACAGAGAAGTGTGGGTCCAGGGAGATGGACCGGGGGTGACTACGGGTGGAGCTCTGTATTCTGAACTGTATCAGCCATGGAGTGACTGTGCGTCTGTGCTCTTCGGCAGTGGAAAGGGCATTTGACTCCTGTGTGACCTTGGAAAGTCATCTGGAAACAACCTAAATGTACTTCCAAGTGAAATGGTTATACCAGCCAGGTATACAGAGCTTTAGTATTTATATAAATACTAAAGAGAAATGATAAAGAGTGTTTATATTTATACAGATGTACCTTGAAAATATGATGTTGAGTGGGGGAGAAAAGCAAGTGGCAGCATGATATGTGCAGTCTGATACCATTTATGTAACGTTGAAGCACATACACTGAACACTACTACACATATTGGTCTTTGATGCATGTGCTGTATATGACAGTGGTGGTGGGGTTTGGGGGTTGGGGGAGTGGGGGGGAGGGGCTGAGACAGAGAATGAAGGAGACAAGTGGGGCTTCAACTCTGTAATTTAAAATAAACACACAGGATAAGCACATATAATAAACTTTTAGTAGCTGTCAATTCTGAGTAGGAAGACTTGGATGCCTGTGATATTATTGTTTGTATTTCTTACGTTTTTAGAATGAAAAAGGGGAAAGCTTGCTTGGCCTCTTAGGTCTCAGTTTCCTCATCTCTCAAATAAGGTCATTGATCTAGAATGGTGGGTGGTTATCACAGACCAGTAAAATTTCAGGAAAAAAAATGGGGGATAGGGATGTCCATTTTAAATGTTGCCCACAATGGGTTTTAAGAAAACTGAATTATCTATTCTGACCATGATTTCATAAAAAGAAGGAACATTTTTAACATGAAATTAGTGGGAAGGACACACTCTCAGAATAGAGAGCTGAATAAAATTTTGTTCTCGTTTTCCAATAACTTATTTAGTAAAAGAAACACATACTCATTACAAAACATTTGGAAAATTTATCATGAACAGAATAAACTACTCACCCCTATTTTCACCACCCAGAGAAAAAATTGCTGTCATATATATATATATATATATATATATATATATATATTTATATATATATATGTTTATCGTGTGTGTGGTATTTCTAATTTATATATGACTTGCTCCTTTTTCTTATTGTAAAATTAATACATTAATTGGGATTTGGAAAAAAAGATAAATAGAAGAAAATAGAGATATTAATAAATTAAGGTTTCCATCCATAATTTATTTTTCTCATTTCACCTTGAATCAAAGAAAACTTCTCAGACTGGCATTTGGGAATAATAAGTAGAAGGAATAATAATAAATGATATTTATTGAGCCCTTACTACATACCAAGTCTTGTGCTAAATGCTTTACAGGGCTATCCCACTTAATCCTCACCACAACCCTATGAGCTACATGTTTCCTGCCCCCTTTCGCAGATGTGGAAGCTGAGGTTCAGAAAGGTGAAGTAACTTGCTCAGAGTTACACATCTCCTAGAACCTGATGTCCAGAAAGGTTAAATAACCTATGTCAGTTCCCGCATCACTTCCCGAGCAATTTGCTCTCTGCCCACCCTGTGCCCTGAGAACCAGCGGGTGGCCTGCTCAGAGTTTGAAGTTCAGCCCAAGGTCAGGGGGAAAAGGAGCTCTTGCTCAGGTCCCAGTGGCATATGGTCGGGAGGGTAGTGGCCCTTCTAGGAGAGGCGTTTTTGTGGCTTGGTGATGGGGGTAGAACTTTTTCTTCTCCTCAGCCAAGGCCAAGGCCACAGCTGTCTCATCCCCTCATCCCTCTGAATCAGTCTCCGGGTCCTTGGTCCAGGGTCAGCCCCGCCCAGGAGCCACGCAGCAGCACCCTTCATTCATCTGTCACGTGTTCGCTCGTTCACCTCCTTTGGACCAAAGGCCTGCCACGTGTCAGGTGCTGTGGTGAGTGGAGCAGGTCTGGTGAGGGGTAAGAAGAGATCCCTGCCTTCATGGAGCTCACTCTTGGGGAGAGAGTCTGAAGGTGGCGAGAGAAAGGGTCCTTGGCACCTGCTCTTTGCTCACCTACATGCTCCAAACCAGGTGGGTCTGCTAGCAACACGCCCCACTCAGCCCACCAGTGGGCAGATTAGGACAGGGAGTGCCACCCAGCCAACAGGCACAGGTCTGGTGAACCTCACATGATCTTAGCAGGCTTCTTTAGGAAAAAGAGTACAAAATCCAAAATTATAAATACAAAATTAGCACAACACGAATATTTACTTAGCCCGTGAAAAGAAAGCACGGCAAATAGCAAATTGTAAAAAACTACCAGGAGTTCTCTGTTGGTCCAGTGGTTAGGACTCAGTGCTTTCGCTGCCGATTGGCCCGGGTTCAATCCCTGGTCGGGGAAGTAAGATCCTGCAAGCAGCAAAGCACGTCCGAAAAATAAAAAACAACTACCAATTCCATAAACATCACAAAATTCAGAGAAATAAAGTAACACTTTATGAATTAACTGTTTGACACAGCTGTCTTATATTTCATCCTATGTTTTTGGCCACACGCCCTTTGATCATTGTGTGGACACATTTCCAGGGCCCCTTCCAGGGGAAGCGGCAGGGCAAGTGAGGGCCCCTGAAGTTTAAGCTTCATTAGCTTCTCTGTAAATCCACCCCTAGATTTAATTCTTTACCTCACCAAATCCTCAGAACAATCCTGTCTTGTAGGCTCTGTTGTTACCCCATTTCATGGATGGGGCAACAGGTTCAGAAACAGAATGGTTTGTCCGAGGTCACCGGCTCTCCACTGTGACCTTCACACTACCCTGCCCTGCATACAACTCCTGGGTTTGGTAAATAGTCTCAAATATATCCCCCCTGCACAAAGTGCTCCCGAGCTGGAAGGAAAAGGCAAGACTTGAAACCCAGAAGAAACGAAGCTCTATCACAAGGCCCGCTTGTCCCTTCCCTCGTTCTATCCGGATCTGATCAAACTTCCACCTCCTGCAGGAAAACTCTCAGGGCTTCATGGGCCCACTCTCTGGCCTCTTCCTCTTTGCATGGTTGAATGAATTTATGTCCCCGCTTTGCTCTTCTTTCCCCATGGAGGGGGCGAGTCAAGGTCCCTCTCTGGGATACAGTTTCCCCAGCTGGAAAATGGTTTCTAAGGTCTCTTTCAACTATAGAAACTCAGGAATTTTTTTTTTTTTTTGAGAAAGCCTTGGATCCTTCTGGTCCAGTATCAAGGCTGCAGCACCATCCTATACAATCTCTCACCAAGCCCTTTGCCCTCTCTGACCCAACCCCCAGCTATGGCCCTGGCCAAGCTGCCACCCTTTCTCACCTGGATTATGGCAACAGCCTTAGTCTCCATACAGCTGCTTGAGTGATCTCTTAAAAGTAGAATAGGGCTTCCCTGGTGGCACAGTGGTTGAGAGTCCGTCTGCCGATGCAGGGGACACAGGTTCGTGACCCGGTCTGGGAAGATCCCACATGCCGCGGGGTGGCTGGGCCCGTGAGCCATGGCCGCTGAACCTGTGCTCCACAACGGGAGAGGCCACAGCAATGAGAGGCCTGCGTACCGCAAAAAAAAAAAAAAAAAAAAAGGTAGAATAAAGACAAAAATCCCTGTGATGGCTGCCGGGCTCCTGGGCCCCAGGTCATCTCTCTCTGCTGCCCTCCAGCCCCACTGCCATATGGCAAACCCTTTATCACCTCAGGCCTTCGCACATGCTGTTCCCTCTCTCTAAGACACTCTTCCCCCACACTTCCCCAGGCTAACTCCCATGCATCCTTTCCATCTCAGGTGCAATATCTCTTCTTTGGAGAGGACTTCTCTGACTCCTCAGTTTAAATGAAGTCCCTGGCAATAGAAACCGATGTCACCTACTATATGGTAGGCTGAGAAATGGCCACCAAAGAAATCAGGGCCTAATCCCTGGAACTTATGAATATTACCTTAATCGGCAAAAGGGTAACAGCTGCAGATTGATTAAATTAAGGACCTCAAGATGGGGAGATTATTCTGGATTATCGGGGAGGGTCCTAAATGCAATCCAATATATCCTTATAAGAGAGACGCAGAGGGAGACACACATACAAAGAGAAGGTAATACAAAGATGAAGCAGAGAGAGATTTGAAGGTGCTGGCCTTGAAGACTGGAGTGATGTGGCTACAAGCCACCAGAAACTGGGAGAAGCAAGGAATGCATTCTCCTCTAGAACCTCCAGGGGCAGTGCAGCCCTGCTAGTATCTTAATTTCAGTCCAGTGATACTGATTTTGGACTTCTGGCCTCCAGAACTGTGAGAGAATAAATGTCAGTTGTTTTAAGCCACCAAGCCTGTGGTCCTCTGTTACAGTGACAACAGGAAACTAACAGACCCACTCAGTATCCTGTCTCTCTTTAATTCTTACAGAATTCTTAATTCATTCAGGATGCCCAGCTCAATTCTTCATTTACCAGCCTCCTTTCCAGCCAGCTGTGCTATGTGACCCTATTCTGGCCAATGAGATATAAGCAGAGATTGCGTGGATTTCTGAGAAGGCTCCTTAAAAGGGGATAGAGAACCTAGGTGTGCCCTTTTGCTCTTCCATCCTTCCTGCTTTCTGTCTGGAATACGCATGTGAAGGCTGACACTACAGTAACTATCTTGGGAACATGAGGTACAACCGAGGCCCCCATCCCTGAACTGCTGAACCAACACCAGCAGCCCCTACCTCCGGACTTCTCATTATGAGAAGAAAATAAACTTACATGCTGATGCCACTGTCCTCAAGGTCTGGGTTAATAACAGCTGTTCATAATCCCCCCGAAATATCTTTCCTACTATTCCATCTCATTCCATTTTTTTTATGGAAATCATCAGAATGTATAATAATACCTTACTTGAGTGTTTAGTTATTTAGTGTCTGCTTCCTCTGCTAAACTATAATTTCCATGAGGGCAGGGCCTGTGTCTGCTTTCTTCATAGCACAGGACCTGGTGCAGAGTAGGTGCCCAATAAATATTTATTGAATGAATGAATGTATAAATGCATGAATGAACAAGGCCTCTCCTAGTGAGGTCCCAGGCTCATTATAAAACAAAGACCACACTTTTCATTTCTCTTATCTCTAGCCCAGCCCTGGGCCCCAAGTGAATGTTCCTGGAATCCTGATTAAGTAGAATGGAATACAAAGAAGTGAAAATATCTGGGCTCCAGTCAGCCCTGTGGCTTGGTGACAGTGGGTGCTGAATAAAGGTTTGTTGAGTGACTGGGGAACAGCCTGGCCCTCTGGAGAAGGACAAGGATGTTGGGGGATGGCATTTCAGCTGGGATATGAGGTCCTGAGAGTCCAGTGCCTGCCGAATCTCCAACCAGCCATCAGATTTACAGGGTAGCAGAAGCCAACTCTGAGCTCCATCAGGCTGTGCCTATTTTAAATTCCTGGGAGTCGAGGCTCAGAGAGGGGCAGGGACTTGCCTGAGGTCACCTGGGAAGTTGGCAGAGCCTGGATTAGGCCATGCAGCTCCCAATTCAGCTCTTCCTCCTGTTCGTGTTCTCACCTCTGCACCCTGCTGCCTTCTAGGTGAGGAGACCAAGGGAAAAGGAGGCCTGCATGCCTAGGGCTTCCCAAGGGAACATCGGCTGCAAGCGTTCAACCTTCCCACTTCACAGATGCCATCACTGAGGTGCCGTGAGGCTGCGGGTCCTGCACCAGAGTTTGCAGGGGTTGGAAACTGCGACCAGGTGACCCCAGTGCAGAGCTTTCTCCACAGTCACATCCTGTCTCTTGACCTTGCTATATGGAATCTCACCTCTCCAAGCTGGGGGCGGATTGTGCGTTCCCACTGGGGTTCTCAAGCTCCAGCCTCGAGGCTGGCAGGTTTAGGACTTACTGTTCACACTTGATCCACCAGTTTAAGGTACCTGAGAAACTTGCTTGGTTGACCATGCCTGTCCTTCATGTGGAGAAGGGAGAAGCTGAAAGTGTCTCAAGGTGAAGTCCAGGGTCACAGAGCAACCAACCTTTGTGGAACCATGTCTCTCTTGGCCAGTGTTCAGCCACCTGCAGTTCAGCAATGATCTCCAGCAGGGCAGGCAGAGGAGTGGACACTCGGCCCTGGAGACAGAAAATGATGCATGTTAGTGAGTCCAAGGTCAAGGGCGCCTCCTTCCACAAACGCAGCCAGTGCCTTGCACTCACATAGCCGTTCTCAAACTTTTTGGTCTCAAGACCCTCTTTAAACTCTTAAAAATTACTGAACCCCAAAGATTTTTGTTTATGGTGGTTATGTCTATCAACGTTTACTGTATCAGAAATAGAAATTGAGACATATAACAAATATTAAATGAAGTAAAAATAATGACAAGCACTCTAACATAAATATATATTATGAAAAATAACCATATTTTAGAAAATAATTAGGGCGAAGAGTAGCACTGTTTTACATTTTTCCAAATCTCTTTAATGTCTGGCTTAATAGAGGGCAGCTGGATTCTCACAACTGCATCTGTGTTCAGTCTGCTATGAAATAACATGACACATAGCCTCTGGAAAACTCCACTGTACACTCACGAGAGAAAGAGAGTAAAAAAGGTCTTAGTCTTACAATGAAAACGGTTTTGACCTCATGGATCCTCTGAAAGGGTCTTCAGGGGTCCCTGGACCATACTTTGTGAACCACTGGTCTGCACGCTTGATTTAATCTTCACAACAAGTCTATGAGGTGGATCTGGTTGTCATTCCCATTTTATAGAGGCCCAAGGTGAGGCTCAGTGAGGTTGTGAGGCTTGCCCAAAGACACATAGCCAGTGAACAGTACTGTCAGGATTTGAACCCAAGACCATCAATTCTGGGGAACTGCGTCTTTAACAGCAAAACTGTACTCCAGACCCTGGCTGATGGACAGATGTTGTAGGAGGGATGGTATCAGGGAGGAGCCAGAGGTTCTGGGATGCCATTAAGTGGGGAGGGAGATGTAGTGTGGTGGTTACGAGCACGGGCTCAGGAATGGTCTGCCTGGACCCATGTCCTGGCTCTGCCCTGTACATGCTGTGTGACTTGTGGCAAAGCATTCAACTTCTCTGAGTATCAGATACTCCTTCTGTAAAATGTGATAATAGATATTTACATCATAGGGTCATTGGGAAGATTAAATATTAAGTCACATAAACTATTACAGTACTCAATAAATGTTATATATAGTGTATACATCTTTCAGTTGCTATAAATTTGAGAACAAGGCTGTGCACACGGTTTCACTGAAGCTGGAGAGATGAAGGCAGGGGCCAGGGGAGTGAGGAGATGGGTGGCCTGGAGCACGAAGGAGAGCCTCGAGACTAGGAAAGTGGTGCTCTCAAGTGCTGGGCATCCCCTGATGCTGACTCCATGGATTTCAGGTGCCCAAGCCAGCAGTGAAATATGCTGTGACAGGAGGGCCACCCTTGCCTGCCCCAGGGGACAGGGGCCAAATCTCTTGCTCAGTTCACCATCCTGGCCACTGGGGACTGGGATCAGGCCTCCAGTTTCCAGCCCAGAAAAGCCCCCGTACCACCTGCCTCTCCTGACCTCCTGCAGGGAGTGAAGCCACAAGCTCTAGCTCCCTCTTCTGTCCTCTCAACTCTAGAAAATATTCTAGAACCACATTGCCAAAGGATCCTGAGGGCCATCTTGCCCAACTGCCCCCTTTCCTTTTTTGTAGAGGAAGAACCTGAGTCCCAGGGATGGAAAGGGACCACCCACATCATAGAGCAAGTTGGGGACAGAGGGCCCAGGCTGCCTGGTGTCTGACTCAAGTTGTACCGTGGTGACATACGCCACCTTCCTTGCTCAGCAGGTACTCAAGACCAATGTGCCTCTGAGTGTGGTGGCTCTGGAGCTCCCCTGCCTGGTTCAAGTCTCAACTTTGCCACTTTCTGACATGTGACCTCATGCAAGATGCTTAACCTCTCTGTGCCTCAGTGTCTTTATCTATAGAATGGGAATAATAATTTCACCTCCTTCAATTGGGTATGGCATAGATTAAAGTGAGCTGATCCATGCAAAGCACTTAGGACACTGCCTAGCATTCAGTACCGGCAGTTAACACTGTGACACCATCACCACCACCATCACCACTATCATCATTGTCATCGTTGAGGTCCCGAACACCATTAGGGGATATGCTGGGGCCATTCCTTACAGAGTGCCCACCCTGCTTTGTGCAAAGCCCTGGGGAGTGGTGGGTCAAGGCAGAGGTAGGTTCTGGCCTCTGCATAGAAACTGATCCACAGGCTGATTTTAGGCACATCGTCTGCCATGTCTGGGCCTCTGGGTCTCCAGCTGGAACAAAGAGGTCTATTTAAACAATTTTTTTCTAGGTATTGTACCTCCAGCTTCATGACGTTCCCCTGGCAATAATGACCATAGAGACGTGTAAGGCTGCTCCCTACGGTATCATTTATAAGGTAACAGTAAACACCTGGAAACAATCTTAATGTCCTTCCTCATTGCAATTTTAAAAATAAGACATTAATAGCCTCAAAGGGAAATAATCCAAATGTCCATCAACAGGTGAAGGGAAACCCAAACTGGCACATCCAAGTGGTGGAACACTGCTGCAATGAAAAGCAATGAACTCAGAACACAACAACACAGGTGAATCTCAGTGAAGAAGCCTTGCCCCAAAGACTGCCTGCTGTATAATCCATTCAAATGAAACTCTGGAAAAGGGAAATCTAACTGTAGGGACAGGAACTAGTTTAGTGGTTATCCGGGGCTGGATATGGGGACAAGAGGTTGGTTACAAAGGAGCATGAGGGAATTCTGGGGGTGATAGAAATGTTCTATTTTTTTTTTTTTTTTGGCTGTACCACGCGGCATGCGGGGTCTTAGTTCCCTGCACCCCCTGCATTGGAAGTGCGGACTCTTAACCACTGGATTGCCACGGAAGTCCGTTTTTTTTTAAGAAATGTTCTAGATCTTGATGATGGTATAATTTTTGAAACTCATTGGACTGTACTCTTAAAATGGGTGCATTTTACTGTATGTAAATTATACCACAATAAAGTCAGTTAAAAAATAAATGATGGGGCTTCCCTGGTGGCGCAGTGGTTGAGAGTCAGCCTGCCAATGCAGGGGACACGGGTTCGTGCCCCAGTCCAGGAAGATCCCATGTGCCGCGGAGCGGCTGGGCCCGTGAGCCATGGCCGCTAAGCCTGCGCGTCCGGAGCCTGTGCTCCGCAACGGGAGAGGCCACAGCAGTGAGAGGCCCGCGTACCGCAAGTAAATAAATAAATAAATAAATGATGACTCACACAGACAAGGAGACTTTGAATTTGTCAAAAGGAGTGGGCTACATCTTTGGCACCAATATGGGAAGATGTCCATGTTGTGTTGTCAAATGAAAAATATAGGCAGTTATGTAGCAATGCAGGTGACACTGACGGTTACTGAGAGCTCTCTGGGGGCTGGGCCCAGGCTGCACACCTCACGTGCATTACTTTGTGTAATATTGACAACATCCATGCAAGGTATTATAGATGAGAAGAAAACTGAGGTTCACAGAGATGAAGTAACACGTATGAAGCCAAGAAGCCACACGGTTGGAACCTACTGTGACTCCAATCCTATAAATAATTGCCAAGGTTAGTCTGTGTGTACAAAAAAATCTGGAGAGACAACCCCAAACAGGGCCTGGGGATTATGTGTAGGAAACACATTTATAGGCACTTTCACTTTCAATACCATCTACTTCTGTTCTGCTAAATTTGTTGTAACATGCCTGAACCTTTTTAATCAAGAGAAAGCAATATAGATTTTTTTCTTAATTACTAAAAAAAGTCCCTGTCCTGTATCTCACCTGGGCATCCCATCCTCTCTGCTCCCTCCTCCAGATGGGCCACATGCCTGCCCAGAGCCCCAGGCCCCACTGATAAAGCCAGGGCCCACCAAGGGAGCCCATATCAGGCCCGAGCAGCCCCTACAGTCCCACCCATCTGGTGCAGCCAGGGAGGGTGGGCCCAGACCCAGGAATCAGCAGCCTCCAGGGCCCTGGAGATAACAGGAGCTGCGAGGGGTGGGTGATGAGAACCATTGGGGCCTGGGTCTGCAGCAGGGAGGTGGGGTGTGAGCCAGGGATGTTGATGGACCTCTCTCCACTGGACAGACAAGGCTGATAAGACCCAGAGAAGGTGTGACCAGCCTGGTCTATGTTTGTGGACCTGACTTGGTCGGCTGTGTGGCCCTAGATACATATCATCCCCTCTCTGAGCCTCGAGTTTCCTTGGGATTCTTTGGTTCCAAGCTGGTCCTCTTTTAGGAAGTAACCTGGGCCCTGAAAACATCCTTGAAAGCCCCCAATGTATGGGCCACATCAGGATGGACACAATGCCCTTGGGCCCCCAGGATCAACTCTGAGTGATAAGTGGAAGCCCAAAGGCCACGTGACCCTGAGCCCATGTGCACGTGCCTGCCTGGTCATGCCCACGTCTGCAGGCCCCAAGGACAAGCCTGGTCACCCCGGGCCAGGCCAAGGCTTGTTTACATTTCCAAAGGTCAGATGCTGCCTTCCAGGGAGGGGCTCAGCTGGTGAGAGTATGCAGCTGTGTGCCCAGGACACAGATAACGTGTGTCCCGGGGAGGGGGGGCAGCCCCAGGAGAGGGTGGAGGAGAATGACACTCAGCTCGCCCTCCCTGGGAGAGCCCCTGCCAGCTCTGCTGCTGGTCCAGGAGCACCCTCATGGCCGCTGAGCTCGGTGTTCCTGAGGCTAGGACCGCCCTGTACTGCCCACCACCCCATCTATGCCACGGGGTGCATCCACCTCCCCAAGCCTCAGTTTCCTCATCTGTAAAATGGGGGAATCACTGCTCTTAGCTGATAGGGTGCGGAGAGGAAGGAGGAAGCTGAGGCATGATGCTGTCAGGGGAGGGGCGGGGACTTGACACAGAAGTCTCATTTGAGCAATAGCCCCATGTTCTGGAAGCCCCCCCTCTACTGTAAGGAGGCTGAAGAGATCGTCCCTCTGAGAGTCTCAAAATCACAGGGTGGGGCCTACAAGTCCTGCCTGTCCCCTTTCTCCCTTGAGGTATTTTCCAGCTGTTCTCAAATCCTACCTCCTCCCCTCCCTGCTGCCCTATGGTGTCAACAAAAGCCTAGGGGCTTCTAGTCTGGTTGTGATGGGACTTGTACATTGAAACCTAAAAAGTGGCATCTTGTCAATGTGCCCTGTGCACACACAGGGGGTGTCCACTCAGCTGGAGCCTCTGCCTGGGAGGGGACTGAAGCCCTTTTCTTCTCTTATCTCTCCCCGCCAGGACACTCTTGGTCGCCCAACCTCTGACCACTCACCTGCAAGGAAGGGGGAAGCTGAAGGGAGCTGCGTCTGTTACCAAAATCATTAGCAAAAGTTTCTTATTTTAAACTGGCAGAAGCATGAACACTGATCACCCCAAGCTTGGCATTCACAATCTCTGCAGGCGGGAACGAAACAGGCACAGCCTGCCTGTGGGTAATTAGCGTCTCTATCCACACACAGCCACATACACAACTCACAACCCAGGGTCATACTCCTGGGAATCGGCGGGACACAAATTCTACCACAGAGGCATCTGTTCACAGATGTTTGCAGAAGCTTTTTTTCTTTTTTAGTAGGAGCATAACAATACTGGAAGATTTCAAATGACTATCCACGGAGGGTTGATTACCTAGACATTTTGTGATCCAGCCACACTACGGAATACAATACAGATGTCAGAAGGCTCGGGACTCCCTTGGAAATGTTTCCAAGATTCATTGTTTTTCACAGGTGAAAAAGGACGTTGAAGAATAATATGTATGAACAGAATTCTGAAAACACACACATAAACAAAACTATTCTCTCCTTCTTGATAAAGGTAAATAGCAACTCAGGTATACTGGCATGGGAAAGTTCTGGCAGGAGTCACACCAAATGACTAACTTAATTCTTGCCATTTTCTAGCTGTGTGACCTTGGGAAGTGACTTAACTCTGCCTCAGTTTCCTACTTAGTTAGTAATAACAGACCTCATAGGGCGGTGACGACCATTAATACAACTAATTATTGTAAATCATTTGGCACATAACAAGCATTCCATACATAGTTAGGGAAATAAGGTAGGAGTCAATTTTCAGCTAAACAAATTTGTTTTCAGGAATCAAATTTTCACATACGCTTTAAGTGGTGGATGCTCGTCTGCCTGTCTTTGCTGCCACCTGGTGGTCACAAGTGAGAAAGCATCCATTGGAATGCTTGCCTTCTCTCTTCCTCCCTTTCATTCAAGTCACAATTTACCCAGGGTCTACAAAGCGGCAGGAACACACGAGTCCTGTGCCTTGGAGTGTGGCTGGAGTCAATGGTCCCAGGCCTCTATAAGCCTCAGTTTTCTCATCTCAAGAAGGTTGGTAATAACAACTTACCTTATATGCTTGTGCGGATAAAATGCAATAATGCATGTAAGGTATTTAACACTGGCCCTGACACCAAAGAAAGTTCTAGAAATGGTAATTATTGGTATTTACGCCCATTATCTTATTTAGGAAAGCAGTATTTTAAAAAATTAACTTATTTATTTGTGGCTGCGTTGGGTCTTCGTTGCTGCGCGTGGGCTTTCTCTAGTTGCGACGAGCGGGGGCTACTCTTCTTTGTGGTACTTGGGCTTCTCATTGTGGTGGCTTCTCTTGTTGTGGAGCGTGGGCTCTAGGCACACGGGCTTCAGTAGTTGTGGCACGTGAGCTCAGTAGTTGTGGCTCTCGGGCTCTAGACAGCAGGCTCAGTAGCTGTGGCGCACGGGGCTTAGTTGCTCCGCAGCATGTGGGATCTTCCCAGACTAGGGTTCGAACCTGTGTCCCCTGCCTTGGAAGGCGGATTCTTAACCACTGCACCACCAGGGAAGTCCCAGGAAAGCAGTATTATACCCATTCCATGTCTGAGGATCTTGAAGCTTAGAGAAGTCAAAGTAACTTGCCCAAAGCTGTTTAGCTAAGCAAGAAAGGGCTGAGTTAGAATCCAGGTCTGTCCTGGGGCTGCCTCACCACCCTTAAGATACCACCTTACATGCTTATCTGAGAAGAGGTTGTAAGGACCTGTTTTTACCACCAGAGGCACCTGAAGTTTGGACCCCACAGGTCAGGAACATTAAAAAAATACTCAGCTGTATTGGTTATCTATTGCTTCATCAGGAAGCGCCCTAAAACCCATTTGCCCCTACATGCCCCAATTGCCTCACGCTAGTCCGGGGCCTGCAGCCGGGCTGTAGTAATCTCAAGGCTCCACTGGTGAGCTGTCTGCTTCCACGGCCATGCGGCTGCTGGCAGGGTTCATCCTCAGTAACTGCTAGACTGACTTCCTTCCAGCTGCTGGCCAGAGGCCACCCGCAGTTCCTGGCCACACTGTCAGTCTCTCCGAAGTCGCAGTTTGCTTCATCAAAGTGTGCATACAAGGCAAGAAGACATGAGCAGAGTCACCCAGCGAGATGGAAGTCACATCTTGTGCCACCTAATCATGGAAGTGAACTGTTGCTGTATTCTAGTCTTAGAAGTGAGTCACCTGGCCCAGCCTATCCTCCAAGGCAGGGGATGATACAAGGGCTTAATACTAGGAAGAGGGGACCCCAGGGAGCCATTCTAGAACCTTCCTGCCACATCAGAGTTGCCAGCTTTTCATTTCGCCAACGAAGAACATTTAGAAAATCAACTACTCCCTCTGGTTACCATCCCATTTAAAAAAAAAAAAAAAAAGAACTTTTTACAATTTGCTTGTGGTTAGATAAATGTAGCTCTGTGAGAAATGTGCCACATGGTCCTGAGTTTTCTCACTCTGCGGTGCTCTGGTGCTTGGCTTAGCACTGGGAACCTCCCTCCCGGAGTGGGACTGCCCGCCAGCTTGGGGGAAGCAGAGAGGAGGAGATAGGGTCTGCCTGAGCATGGCTGGGCTCCCAAAGCGCCCAGCACCCCAAAATACACTGGCTGAATGAATGAACATGGCAATGAAACACCTCATGCAGAAGTGCCCCCAAACTCTCAGAGAAGAAGCAGCGCTCTGTAAGGCTAAGGAACAGGTGGGTCTAAGGCTGCATGGCAAGAAAGGAGGTTAATATCCGCAGGGTGGTTTCTTTGACATTAATCCGTTCCACATCTATTAGCTAAACCCATAGTCTCCACAGTCCCCAGCAGGAGGAAGAAGGTTCCATTTCCCATTTTAGCACTGAGCAAACAGATCCAGAGAGGTTAAGCAACAAGCAAGGAGGGCCTCAGTGTGGCTGTGGGAAAATGGACCCAGAGGAGGCCCAGGGAGGTTCAAAGGGAAAGCAGCAAGGGGTCACCAAGCTGGGAGCGTCTGGCCTGGGGTCATCTGGCCAGGCTCCCAGACCAGGAGTCAATCCTGGGGAGGGGGGTGTGATTCTGAAGCTGGTGCTCTTTGTTACTCAGCCGAGGCCACCAGCCATCCCCATCTCTCCCAAGAGGGATGGAGGTGGCATTGCAGCAGGCAGCAGTCAGGGTACCTACCTGAGCCAGACGGCCCTGGGGCGGGGGGAGGCAGGGGACCCTAGAGCGAGCAGCCAGGTCAACCTCAGAGCTTCTTCCCTCCCCTCTGCTGGGCCAAACCTGCCTGGTTCATTGCCAGCCCTCCACAGCTCAGCAACCCCACCCCGGGGATGGGCCCTCTGCAGCAAGGGCTGCTGCTTTCCCAGCTGGCCCTTTTAACAGCGTACATATCCCCTTATTTATGCCTTCTCTTCCTGAGGAACCCCTCGGGGTTTCCCTCTGCAGCCCCCAGCAGAGGACCTGACCAGTGACATCACTGGGTATGGCATGGCCACACTGTCCAGCATTTCCCACATCCAGGAGGACCCACCCTCCATAAACCCACACACAAAATCCCGAGGTCGGCACTGCCGTCATCACCGCTTACAAAAAAAGGAAACCCAGCAACCGAAAGGTTGGCCGATACGGCCAAATCACGCAGGGATAGTCTGTGGTGTCACAGCTGGAAGGAGAAAAGGCCACATTTTACCATCCTTGCTCCTGTGCTCGCTTGGGTGGCACATACACTAAAATTGGAATGATACCAAGAAGAGCAGCACGGCCGGCCCCTGTGCAAAAGTGTGAAGAATTTCATATTTTTAACCAATGTTACCCCAATTTTAAAAAATGAATAAAAACAAACAAATAAATATGGTTAAGATGGTGACAGATTTTTAAAAGAAAATCTTTCTTCCTGCATGCCAGGCATTGTGTTAACACTTTTATAGGCATTATCTCACTTAATCTCCAGCACATGGTGGCCGATACCATTAACCCCACTTTGTCCTCGAGAAACTAAAGCTTAGCGAGGTCAAGGGACCTGCCCAAGCTTGTCAGGATGGAGCCTGCAGCTGGCCCTCGTCACAGAACACTCAGCTGCCTGTAGAGCTGTGCACAGATGCACGTGGCTACTTCACCTATTAGGAGTCGAGGTCCTGGTTTTCAACACTTGTTTTGTGGTTGTTGTCTTTGCAGCCCTTGCCTTGTGCTGTGGGTAGAGGAAGTGAACTCTAGAATCAGCCTGCCTGGTTTGGGACCCTGATGGTCATTCCAGGTCTGGGACACTGGGCAGGTCACTCAGCCTCCTTCAGGCTCAGTTTCCTCATCTGTAAAATGGGACTAGCACCAGTACAGACCTCGTAGGGCTGTGGTGTGACCTGAGTGAGGTAATGCATGTGTATGCTTAGCGCTGAGCCTGGCTTCCAGCAAAAGCTGAAAATAAGCTGTTGTTGCTGTTAATTATTCTTACAGCTTATAAAATACTTCTGCATACATTGTTAGATTGGGTTCTCACAACAGCGTTGAGAGGGTGGGCAGGGTTGGACTTATTATTCCTATTGTTTCACACGAGGCAGCCAAATACACTTATTCTAGAGTTACATGGAAGTGTAAACAATAGTCAACAAATTAATGAAACTGGAAGACCTAGAAGGGACACTTCTATCAAATAGCAAGACTTAGTATAAAGACTATATATAATTAAGAGAGTACCGTCCCTGGAACGCATATTAAGAGGAGGAAAAGCATAAGGAAAACGTGTCTTCCTATGTCACCACTTAGGTCATGAAAGAAACACAATTTAAAATGAGACAGTCGGGCTTCCCTAGTGGTGCAGTGGCTAAGAATCTGTCTGCCAATGCAGGGGACACGGGTTCGAGCCCTGGTCCAGGAAGATCCCACATGCCGCGGAGCAAGTAAGCCGGTGCGCCACAACTACTGAACCTGTGCTCTAGAGCCTGCAAGCCACAACTACTGAGCCCGCATGCCACAACTCCTGAAGCCCACACGCCTAGAGCCCGTGCTCCACAACAAGAGAAGCCACTGCAATGAGAAGCCCACACAACGCAACAAAGAGTAGCCCCCTCTCGCCACAACTAGAGAAAGCCCACGCACAGCAATGAAGACCCAATGCAGCCAAAAATAAATAAATTAAATAAATAAATTAAATAAATAAATAAAAAATAAATAAAATGAGGGAGCCTTTTATACGTACCAGGCTGGAAATATCTGGAATGACAATTTTCAGTGTTGGAGGTTAAGTGGGAAAACACACATTCTCTACACTGCTAAGTGTGTGGGGCTTGTGGTGTAGGAATTGAGAAGGAGTCAGACTTTTGGGGGCAGCAGTTTGGTGAGATATATATCAAAATGTCACGTGCCACGCTCTGATCCAGAGGTTGCCCTTCCAGAATTTATCCTTATGCAATGAAAGATGTTTATCACAACATCATTTGTAATAGGAGAGTATTGGAAGCTGCTTATATGTCCATCAATAAGGAATTGCTTAAATAAATTACATGTCCATAGACTATTAAAAATGACAATATAGACCTACAGTATTGACACAGAGTATTGAATAAATAATAAAGATTGCCTTAACCCTATCACTCAGAAGCAACTATTGGTAAAATTTTTATTTTCCCAGCCTTTTTTTGTGTGTGCACACACATTATTTTAAGAAATGGAATTATACCATATACATTACTTCACAACAAGCATTTTACTTAACCATATAGTGAGTACTGTAATTTTTTCAAGTAGCATAAATTAGTACACTAAAAAAGCGACTTTTATTATTTTTTAATTTCACATAGTGCATTCTCATCTAACAATGCAAACACTGTAGGTAAAATTAAAATCTCTTTGCCTCTCTCCCTCCCCAGAAGTCATCGGGTTGGGTGTGCATCCTTTCAGATCTTTCCCCAAACTCTTCGGGCCATTTACATTCATATATATATGTGCATGTACACATATGGAGTTACGAGTTTATATTATTCAGTAGCTCGGTCTTATAAGTTAACAGTATGACTTGGAACTCTGCCAGTAACTAGACAAATTTTAGTATTTTATTCGTTGTCTCATACTCTATTTCCTTTAAAAGTAAAGGAGGGGGAAAAAGACACATAAAACTTAAAAATAAAGCAATGATGAGGAAGGAAGGGAAGGAGGGAGGGACAGAAAAGGAAAACAAAAAAGGAGTATCTTCCTTGTTAAAAAGGTTGTAAAGCTCCCTTGATTTCCACTAGGGGGAGACAGAGAAACACGGACGAGAAGTGTCCCATTGCACAGTTATTGCTGGGAGGTTCATCAAGTAGACAGTAGCCTTCCCGGGTATTCCATCACTCTCTACCATCCCTCCTCCCACCATATCAGCTTTTCAAATGCGTCATCTCTTTCTCAAGATTCGGGACTAGGAGTCTTCGGGGGGTGTTCACCTTGTTCACCCACATACACAAACTCTGGGGAGCCCACACCCACACTCACACTCACTGACCCTGGGGACCGCAGCCGGAAGAGCCGTGGGACCGTCAGCAGATGCGCGATCCAAGGTCCGCTCGTGTCGGGTTAGATGCTCAAAGGTGAGCGAATCTCAAAGAGCCTGGCCCCAGCACTGCGTCTTGGTGTTTATCGCCCCCTCCTGGCGGGATTTATTAGCGCGGCCCGCTCACACCCGCGCGCTCCAGAGCTGGTGCAGCAGGTGCCGTCAGCCCCAAGAACAACGGAGGTCACAGCGATCCTGGCGCCTCAAACACACCGGCTCGAAGAAATCCCTCCACTTCTCAAGATTCCCCGAAGGAGATGTGCAGGGACAGCAGAGATACCGAACACCACCCCCCCAGGCGTGGTGGGGTGCCGTCTCTCTTAGCCAGAGAGAACAAACATGTCAGCATGCGTTTATTTTCCACATTTCCCATGTGCCCAGCTCCGTGCTGAGTCCATGGGTGTGTGTCGGAGGCGGGGTGGGGTGGAGTGGGGACTACAACGTAAGATCGGACTCTACCTCTGTCCTCTAGTGGCTTCTGGTCCTCAACAGCTTTTATATTTTGACCGTTTGTTCTCCTCCACTCCCTCCCCCACCCTCAGGCTAGAATATCTGCCCTTCTGAGAAGTGGAGCAGGTGGCTAGCTTCTCTGCCCTCTGATCCCAGGCCTGGCTGACCCTAATCCCAGCATCCCCCAGTATGGGGACAGAGAGCGGTAACAAGTCATCTGTGGGGTTTCCTGGGGGAGTGGAAAAAGCACTGCACAGGGAGCCTTCAGGTTGCTTCGGACCCCAGCTTGGCGGTTCCTTGCTGTGGGACCTCACTTTGGTCTGGCCCCTACCTGGACCTCTGTCTCCACCTCCCTTAGAGATTCCATCAAGCTTTCACGCTCCTAAGCCACCTCTCACCTAAATGATCATATCTGGAAGCAACTGTGGTCCATCCTTGGACTTGTCCTTGCAGTCTGAGCGAGGCCAGGACTGGCCCATTGTCCCAGTGGGCTTATGTCCAGGGAGGGAAGTTGGGGGTGTGTGGCTTAACGTAATCCAGGCCGTGATTAGACAGGTTCTCCCGTTATTGCTGTAAATCTCTCCCGCCCCTGTGAGGCTGATTAGCACTCCCAGGCAGGGCACTCCCTCTGGTTTCCCTGCAGCCCCTGGAAGGCTGTGCTCACCCCTCTCCTCCCAGGGAGAAGCCACTTGGGCAGGCCTGGCTCAGGGTGCCAGCCTCAGCCAGGCCTCAGGGAAACCCAGGCGGCTCCCAAGCCCCTCCTGACATTTACGAGGTGCTGCTGAAGCAGGGGACACCCCAAACCCCAAAGGAATGTTAATTGGCTAAAATTGTTGCCCATGCACTCACTGGGATCCCAGTTATTACCGTTTTGCTTTTATTTGTCTTCCCCTAGAGGCACCGGGTTGGGCTGTTCATCTGGTTGGCCACCTCTTCGCACTGGAGCCAGAGATGGGAAGAGGCTGAGGACAGGGGCCGGAGGTGTGATGGGGAACAGAGCACCCTCAATTGCCCCCAGCTTCCACCCAGCTTCTTCCACTTGTTGGGGTCTCAACTCAGGGAAGGGGGTGAAGAGAAAGAAAGTTCTGGAAGGGGAACGAAATGCAGATGTTGACAGTGCAGCTTTGGTGTCAGACCCATGAGGGTCCAACGGCTGGCTCTGCCCTCCTTTGGCTGTGCGGCCCCGGGAAGGTGTAGCCTGTGTATGAGCCTCCATTACTGTGTCTGTTATAGTATTGGTAGCATTAAGCTTTCTGTGTCATCCTGAGGAATAAGGGAGAGGATGTGCCTACCCAGAACATAGGGGTTACAGTTATCACAGGAAAGTCTCTGGGGCAAGTTTGAAGACATCTTACTGGGTGAGTCACAGCTGTGTAGACCCTTCAGAGGGTCTGCCTTAGGGTCCGGGTGGAGAAACTAGCTCAGACAGGGAAGGAGACCTCTGGGGTTCTCTTTGAAGCAGACATGAACCTGGGGGCCAGGCCTTTCTGGTCTGAGTCCAGCTCCATGTTTACCTGAGTCTGAGGGGGTCAGCCACCAGAACCTGGGGGGTCGCATTGACAAAATGATACCCCTACCTTCTCCCAAGAGGGTGATCTAAGGGGGAGGCATGGAGAGGGTCTGGACTTGAATCTGCCAAAAAGATTCCTCATTTCAAACCCTCGACGGACTTCTGGATCAGAGCCACACTCTTGGGCCATCACAGATTGCCCCTTTCTTCCCCTCTTCCTTCTTCTCTCCCTTCTTCTCTCTTCCTACCTCTCTTCCTTCCCCTTCTTCTCCTTCCTTCCTTTTTTCCCCTTCTTTCCTCCTTTCCTTTCCTTCCTTCCTTCCCCCTCCCTCCCTAGCTTACTCACTAATTGATTACTTCATCCACTTACTCAGTACATATTGGATGCCATGGTAGGCCGTTTCCTCCATAATTTCTTGGCCTGTAAAAAATTGTGTTGAATTTCTAGTTTTAAAAATCTGACTAAATTTAAAAATTTTTCATATAATGAGACATTGAGAGCCAGGCAGTCTATGACTGGGATGGCTATATTCTATGATACCATCAAGAACCTAGACTCCTTCTACTCTGTAGTCTTTAGTGTGTGATTTTTATCCTCAAGGTCACCCCATGTTCCAAGATGGCTGTTGAAGCTCCAGCCATCACATCTGAGTTCTAGAGTTCTATATAAGGCGAAGGGTAAAAGGCACCATTCTCATCCTAGTCAGTTGTCTTTAAAGAGACTTCCTGGAAGTCCCACCCAGTGACTTTTGCTTAGACTTTAATGGTCTCTCTACCTGCAAAGGAGGCTGGGAAATTCCATTTTTCAACTGGGCACACAGAAAATTGGAATTCTGTTACTAAGGAAAAAGAAGAACAGATAATGGAGGTAGGACACTAACAGTTTTCTCCACCATTCCCGATGACCTTCGCCTCCTATGGCCTTGGGAATGTCTTGTCTCCTATACCCTCCCTGGGAGTGGACAGGTTTCCCCACAGGCATAGCTGAAGCCTCCCCTTCTCTTCCACCTTCTTCCCCAAATGTCTCCATGTTGTGCTTTAGAGGGGGAAACCACAACTGTCAGACCCTGGTGGAACAGTTAAAAGACACTTAGAAATCATGAAATAAAAATCACTTTTATCTGCTCTGCAACAGTGTAAAAGTTGTTACGTTTGCATCAAGAATGAAGAGCAGCAACATAGGCAAAAATAAACAAGTGGGACTACCTCAAACTAAAAAGCTTCTTCTGCACAGCAAAGGGAACCATCAACAAAATGAAAGACAAGCTATAGAAAATATTTGCTAATCATATATCCAATAATAGCCAAAATATATAGAGAACTCAAGCAACTCAATATGAACAAACAACAACAAAAACCCCCAAATAATCTGATTTAAAAATGAGCAGAGGGGCTTCCCTGGTGGCGCAGTGGTTGAGAGTCCGCCTGCCGATGCGGGGGACGCGGGTTCGTGCCCCGGTCCGGGAAGATCCCACATGCCGCGGAGCGGCTGGGCCCGTGAGCCACGGCCGCTGACCCTGCGTGTCCGGAGCCTGTGCTCCGCAACGGGAGAGGCCACAACAGTGAGAGGCCCGCGTTCCGCAAAAAGAGAAAAAAAAAAAAAAAAAAGAGCAGAGGACCTAAATAGGCATTTTCCAAAGAAGATATACAGATGGCCAACAACCACATGAAAAGATGCTCAACATCACTAATCATCAGGAAAATGCAAGTCAAAGCCACAATATGACCTCACATGGGTCAGAATGGCTGTCGTCCAAAAGACAACAAATAGCAAGTGTTGGCAAGGATGTGGAGAAAAGGGAACCCTTGTACACTGTAAGTGTGAATGTCAACTGGTGCATCCACTATGGAAAACAGGACAGAGGTGCCTTAAAAGATTAAAAATAGAACTACCATACGATCCAGCAATTCCAGTTCTGGGTATTTTTCTGAAGAAAACAAACCACTAATTTGAAAAGATACATGCATCTCTATGTTCACTGCAGCATTATTTACAATAGCCAAGATATGCAAGCAACCTAAGTGTCCAGTGATAGAAGAATGGATAAAGATGTGGTGTATACATACAATGGAATATTACTCAGCCATAAGAAAGAATAAAATCTTGCCATTTGCGATATAACATGGATGGACCTAGAGGGTATTACGCTAAGTGAAATAAGTCAGACAGAGAAAGACAAATACCGTATGATTTTACTTACATGTCGAATATAAAAGACAAAATGAATGAACAAACATAATAAAACAAAACTCCTACATACAGAGAACAGACTGGTGGTTATTAGAGGGGAAGGAGGTTTGGGTGGTGGGTGAAACATGTGAGGGGGGTTGACTATATGGTGATGTATGGTAACTAGGTTTATTGCGGTGATCACCTTGTAGTGTATACAAAGATCTAATTATTATATTGTTCTCCTGAAACTAACATAATGTTATATACCAATTTTATCAATATGTCATTTAAAAAAAAAAAAGCAACAACAACAAAAAAAGCAAAGCAAAGAAAGACCATGCCTGCCATGTCACAGAGGTGTCTACCCTGCTGCACCCAGTTGCCCATGGCTCTGCTCCCATCTTTGCCTTGCTACCCTAAGGCCTGGCAGCTCACTGGCACTGGCCTTACATTCCAGATGATAACTTGCTAGCAATTCTTTGCATTAACCTGGGCTAATCAAAGTCCTTCCAAACATTAATCCTGTCAGTCCTCGGAATACTTCTGGGGGTGTAAATAGGAGTATCATCATGTAATAGAGAAGAAACAGAAGCTCAGGAATCACAGGAGTAATAATAATAATAAGAGGAATAGCTATAATTTATTGAACACTTATTATGTATCCATCCAGTATATATTTATCAAGGGGCCCATTACATCAGGAACTGGGCTGGGTGCTGGGGACAGAATGGCAGATTAAACAGAGCACAACCACCTAGAGCTTAGATCTGGGGGAAGGGCTGGGGAGGGACAGGGGAAATAAGCAAGTAAACGATCAAATCAATGTGTCATTGCAAACTGGGCAAGTGCTGGGACAGGAGCAGAAATCAAGTGGGACCCCCTTTGGGAGGTCAGGAAAGTAGCACTGGATCAGACCCAGGAAGAGCTGCCTCCCCACTTGACAGACAAGGAAACTGAGGCTCAGACAGGCAAAGGAAGTGGCTGAAGGTCACCCAGTTAGTGAGCAGAGGAGCCTGGATATCACTTTTGTTCCCCAGTGGTTGGCACCTGCTCTGTGTCCTGTCTGTGGGACTCCAGAGGACCCCTCTATGCCTACGCTGAGTGTCACTCGGGAGGGGGTGCAGAGTCAGGGTGGGCTCGGGCTCCTGACTCACTGCTCTGTTTCTTATGATCTAGCCAGGAGCTCTCCAGAGGCAGTTTAGGGACCCTGTGACCCACAAGGAGCCTCTGGGTGTCCGTGGAGAATTTCTCACACACCAGGTGCTTCTGACATGACTGCAAATTCTAGCCACTGTCATAAACAACTGCTTCACCACGGGCCTCTAGTCTGAGTAATAATTTACTTAGGAAGTTTAATCAAAGCCAGCCCTCATCTTGGGAATTCCCTGGTGGTGCAGTGGTTAGGACTCGGTGCTTCCACTGCAGGGGACACGGGTTCCATCTCTGGTTGGGGAACTAAGATCCCGCAAGCTGCATAGTGCAGCCAAAAAAAAAAACCCTAAACAAAACCAAAAACAACAACAAAAAAACCCCAGCCCTCATCTAATTAGATGGTTCATCAAAAGGAGCCCTGGCACAGATGTAGAGAACAAACGTATGGACACCAAAGGGGGAAGCGGTGTGTGTGTGTGTGTGTGTGTGTGTGTGTGTGTGTGTGTGATGAATTGGGAGATTGGGATTGATACATATAAACTAATATGTATAAAATGGATAACTAATAAGAATCTGCTATATAAAAAAATAAATTAAATAAAATTCAAAAAAAGAAAAAAGCAGCCCTGGTTTCCCGCTAGTCCTGGGGCCAGTTTTGTGTGTGTTTGAGAGTGGGTGGGGTGTCAGACTGTGTGGCTCCCAGATGGGAAATGTCCCCACCAGGAACCCTGGCTACCAGGATATGTGTGGCTGAGTAGCCCTTGTCCCTGGGATCCAGGAATCTCTGGGCTGTAAGCTTACAAACAGCATTTAACTCACCCCAAGTCTGTGTCTTAGTGCCCACACCAAGTGAGACCCAGTTCCTGAACAAAGAGTAGAGGCCAGCTTTCTCTCGGGCAGGTCAAAGTTGATTCAACTTATTTCTTTGTTTTTAAGCCTTTTTTTTTTATTGTGAACATTTCCAAACATACACAAAAGCAGAGAGGGGAACTGACATCCCAGCTTCAAGAACCATCTGTATTTTGCCAGACTATTATTTTTTTTCTAATTTTTAAATTTTATTCTTTTATACAGCAGGTTCTTATCAGTCATCCATTTTATACACATCAGTGTATACATGTCAATTCCAATTGCCCAGTTCGTCACACCACCATCCCCACCCCTCCGCGGCTTTCCCCCCTTGGTGTCCATACTTTTGTTCTCTACATCTGTGTCTCAATTTCTGTCCTGCAAACCAGTTCATCTGTACCATTTTTCTACGTTCCACATACATGCATTAATATACGATATTTGTTTTTCTCTTTCTGACTTACTTCACTCTGCATGACAGTCTCTAGATCCATCCACGTCTCAACAAATGACCCAATTTCATTCCTTTTTATGGCTGAGTAATATTCCATTGTATATATGTACCACAACTTCTTTATCCATTCGTCTGTCGATGGGCATTTAGGTTGCTTCCATGACCTGACTATTGTAAATAGTGCTACAATGAACATTGGGGTGCGTGTGTCTTTTTGAATTATGGTTTTCTCTGGGTATATGCCCAGTAGTGGGATTGCTGGGTCATAGGGTAATTCTATTTTTAGTTTTTTAAGGAACCTCCATACTGTTCTCCATAGTGGCTGTATCAATTTACATTCCCACCAACAGTGCAAGAGGGTTCCCTTTTCTCCACACCCTCTCCAGCATTTGTTGTTTATAGATTTTCTGATGATGCCCATTCTGCCTGGTGTGAGGTGATACCTCATTGTAGTTTTGATTTCCATTTCTCTAATAATTAGTGATGTTGAGCAGCTTTTCGTGTGCTTCTTGGCCACCTGTATGTCTTCTTTGGAGAAATGTCTATTTAGGTCAGCTGCCCATTTGTTGATTGGGTTGTTGGTTTCTTTAATATTGAGCTGCATGAGCTGTTCATATATTTTGGAGATTAATCCTTTGTCCGTTGATTTGTTTGCAAATATTTCCTCCCATTCTGAGGGTTGTCTTTTTGTCTTGCTTATGGTTTCCTTTGCTGTGCAAAAGCTTTGAAGTTTCATTAGGTCCCACTTGTTTATTTTTGTTTTTATTTCCATTACTCTAGGAGGTGGATCAAAAAAGATCTTGCTGTGATTTATGTCAAAGAGTGTTCTTCCTATGTTTTCCTCTAAGAGTTTTATAGTGTCCGGTCTTAAATTTAGGTCTCCAATCCATTTTGAGTTTATTTTTGTGTATGGTATTAGGGAGTGTTCTAATTTCACTCTTTTACATGTAGCTGTCCAGTTTTCCCATCACCACTTATTGAAGAGACTGTCTATTCTCCATTGTATATCCTTGCCTCCTTTGTCATAGATTAGTTGACCATAGGTGCATGGGTTTATCTCTGGGCTTTCTATCTTGTTCCATTGATCTGTGTTTCTGTTTTTGTGCCAGTACCATATTGTCTTAATTACTGTAGCTTTGTAGTATAGTCTGAAGTCAGGGAGTCTGATTCCTCCAGCTCCATTTTTTGCCCTCAAGACTGCTTTGGTTATTTGGGGTCTTTTGTGTCTCCATACAAATTTTAAGGTTTTTTGTTCTAGTTCCATAAAAAATGCCATTGGTAATTTGATAGGGATTGCATTGAATCTGTAGATTGCTTTGGGTAGTATACTCATTTTCACAATGTTGATTCTTCCAATCCAAGAACATGGTATATCTCTCCATCTGTTGGTACCATCTTTAATTTCTTTCATCAGTGTCTTATAGTTTTCTGCATACAGGTCTTTTGTCTCCCTAGGTAGGTTTATTCCTAGGTATTTTATTCCTTTTTTTGCAATGGTAAATGGGAGTTTTCCTTAATTTCTCTTTCAGATTTTTCATCATTAGTGTATAGGAATGCAAGAGATTTCTGTGCATTAATTTTGTATCCTGCAACTTTACCAAATTCATTGATTAGCTCTAGTAGTTTTCTGGTGGCACCTTTAGGATTCTCTATGTATAGTATCATGTCATCTGCAAACAGTGACAATTTTACTTCTTCTTTTCCAATTTGTATTCCTTTTATTTCTTTTTCTTCTCTGATTGCCATGGCTAGGACTTCCAAAACTATGTTGAATAATAGTGGTGAGAGTGGACATCCTTGTGTTCTTCTTTCAGTTTTTCACCCTTGAGAATGATGTTTGCTGTGAGTTTGTCACATATGGCCTTTATTATGTTGACGTAGGTTCCCTCTGTGCCCACTTTCTGGAGAGTTTTTATCATAATTGGGTGTTGAATTTTGTCAAAAGCTTTTTCTCCATCTATTGAGATGATTATATGGTTTTTATTCTTCAGTTTGTTAATATGGTGTATCACATTGATTGATTTGCTTATATTGAAGAATGCTTGCATCTCTGGGATAAATCCCACTTGATCGTGGTGTATGATCCTTTTAATGTGTTGTTGGATTCAGTTTGCTAGTATTTTGTTGAGGATTTTTGCATCTAAATTCATCAGTGATATTGGTCTGTAATTTTCTTGTTTTGTAGTATCTTTGTCTGGTTTTGGCATCAGAGTGAGGGTGGCCTCATAGAGTGAGTTTGGGAGTGTTCCTTCCTCTGCAATTTTTTGGAAGAGTTTGATAAGGATAGGTGTTAGCTCTTCTCTATATGTTTGATAGAATTCACCTGTGAAGCCATCTGGTCCTGGACTTTTGTTTGTTGGAAGAATTTTAATCACAGTTTCAATTTCATTACTTGTGATTGGTCTGTTCATATTTTCTATTTCTTCCTGGTTCAGTCTTGGAAGGTTATACCTTTCTAAGAATTTGTCCGTTTCTTCCAGGTTGTCCATTTTATTGCCATATAGTTGCTTGTAGTAATCTCTCATGATCCTTTGTGTTTCTGCAGTGTCAGTTGTTGCTTCTACTTTTTCATTTCTGATTCTATTGATTTGAGTCTTCTCCCTTTTTTTCTTGGTGAATCTGTCTAATGGTTTATCAATTTTGTTTATCTTCTCAAAGAACCAGCTTTTAGTTTTATTGATCTTTTCTTTAGTTTCCTTCATTTCTTTTTCATTTATTTCTGATCTGACGTTTATGATTTCTTTCTTTCTGCTAACTTTGGGTTTTGTTTGTTCTTCTTTCTCTAGTTCCTTTAGGTGTAAGGTTAGATTGTGTATTTGAGATTTTTCTTGTTTCTTGAGATAGGCTTGTGTAACTATAAACTTCCCTCTTAGAACTGCTTTTGCTGCATCCCATAGGTTTTGGATCGTCGTGTTTTCATTGTCATTTGTCTCTAGGTATTTTTTGATTTCCTCTTTGATTTCTTCAGTCATCTCTTGGTTATTTAGTAATGTACTGTTTAGCCTCCATGTGTTTGTGTTTTTTACATTTTTTCCCCTGTAATTCATTTCTAATCTCATAGCGTAGTGGTCACAAAAGATGCTTGATATGATTTCAATTTTCTTAAATTTACTGAGGCTTGATTTGTGACCCAGGATGTGATCTATCCCAGAGAATGTTCCATGCGCACTTGAGAAGAAAGTGTAATCTGCTGTTTTTGGATGGAATGTCCTATAAATATCAATTAAATCTATCTGGTCTATTGTGTCATTTAAAGCTTGTGTTTCCTTATTAATTTTCTGTTTGGATTATCTGTCCATTGGTGTATGTGAGGTGTTAAAGTCCCCCACTCTTACTGTGTTACTGTCGATTTCCTCTTTTATAGCTGTTAGCAGTTGCCTTATGTATTGTGGTGCTCCTATATTGGGTGCACATATATTTATAATTGTTATATCTTCTTGGATTGATCCCTTGATCCCCTGAGAGAGATATTATTCCCTCCCTGCCCCCCGCCGAGTCACAGACACCAGAGAGGCAAGTAATTCGCCCCTAAGTCAAATAGGTAGCAAGCAGCAGAACTGGGTTTTAAACCAAGCACTGCTGGCTCCAGAGTTATCCTTTTCCCTGCTTCCCATGCTGCCTCTAGAGGCAGAGGAAGATTGCATCCTCAGTGGGAAGGAATTTGGGGGGATGATTTATGGAGAAGGGCGCCCCAAGGCCAGGGTGAAAGCTCAATGAAAGATTGTACCTTCATTGTGATTAGCTGGAATAAATTCTGCTTCCCAAGATCATGTGAAATGGGGCTTAAACAAGGGAGAAAGAGATGGGAAAGGTGAAACACTGACCTCGTTTTATTCTTAAGTGTATATGTCTCTTTGTTTTATTCAGGGTCACATGAGAGCTGGGAGATGAATAGTGGGTCAGAATATGGGGCTTTACAACAAAATTTTCTCTGTGGATTAGCCATATTATTTGAGTCGTAAAGGACAGAAACTCACCTCTGATGGACTTAAGCAAAAATTATTTACTGGCTCAGTTAACAGAAAAGTTGACAGGTATAGTTTCAGGCACAGCTGGATCCAGAGGCCAAACAAATTGAGCATCACCAATACACCAGGCACCAAGGCAAGCTCTTTACACAAGCTCTTTGTGATACTCTTAACATCCTTCCAAGTAAGCATCATCATTTCCTATTCTACAGCTGAAGAAGCTGAGGCTCAGGAAGATTAAGTGACTTTCCCAAGGTTGATGCAACTAGAAAGTGGCAGAACCAAGACTTGAACCCACTTCTGCCTTGAATTTGCCTGATTTCGAGGCTGGATGGACCTCTTGCCACTAGGCAAATACTGGCTCCCTGACTGATGTAAGTCCCTGTGACTATACTAGAGGCACCACAAAAGCCCATGGCAAGGCTCGCTTAACAGATCTACATGTTCACCCCAAGGAGCTTCCTCCTAATCCAGTTTCCTTGCCCCCCCAGGCTATGGAAAGCACAGGCGTCCTCACTCCATCCATTTCCTAACCTCTGCTAACCATGGCAATTTTCATTATTCTTTAGGGGCATTACGTTCTGGGGGAAGCAAAGCAAAGCACCAGTTTGCCATGCTCATCTGGTGATTCACCTAACAATCATTAATCGAGCACCTACTGTATACCAGGCACCTGTACTAAGTGCTTTCTATGTTGTAACTCAGATCAGCCCCATGAGGGCTGATCATTGCCCCCATCTTACAGATGAGACAGAGAAGCCGGGAACTTGCCCGAGGTTGCACGGCTGGTAAATGGCAGAAACGCAATTCGAACCAGGGAGTCTGACTCCAGAGCCTGTGTATTCTTTTCAAAGAGCTGACAATCTAGTGAGAAAGATGGAGACGTGAAAAACGAGTGTGAAGGGGAAACTTCATCAACACAGGGATGGTGAAGCCAGCTGGGGTCTGGGCACGCTCTGCTGTGCTGTGAAGTAGATAAACAGAACATGGTGGGTATTGTCACAGATGGAGTTTCTGGGCACGCTATCAGTGAAAGATCAAGCTGCAGAACGACGCGCACAGCGTGAGACCACTTACGTAAAACTAAATACTCCGGTTGAGTATGTTTGCAAATGTACTGAAACAAATCTGGGGAAAACCACATCAAACAGTGCGGCTGGTTGTTAAGAGGATTTAAGGCTCACCTGCAATATTTTCAGTTTTTACAAGAAAAACGCATTCGTAATTTTATTTTGCTTTTTATTTTTTTTATTTATTTATTTTTGGCTGCACCGGGAGGCTTGTGGGATCTTAGTTCCCTGACCAGGAATTGAACCCGGGCCCTGGAAGTTAGAATTTGGAGTCCTCACCACTGGACAGCCAGGGAATTCCCACATTCTTTAGTTTATTATTTTTTAAAAATTTCTATTCAGATTCTCTGCCCATCTTCTTTTTCTTTCTTTCTTTTTTTTTTTTTGCGGTATGCAGGCCTCTCACTGTTGTGGCCTCTCCCGTTGCAGAGCACAGGCTCCGGACGCGCAGGCTCAGCGGCCATGGCTCACGGGCCTAGCCGCTCCGCGGCATGTGGGATCCTCCCGGACCGGGGCACGAACCCGTGTCCCCTGCATCGGCAGGTGGACTCACAACCACTGCGCCACCAGGGAAGCCCCTTTTTTAAAAAAATATTTATTTATTTATTTGGCTGTGTCAGGTCTTAGTTGCAGCACATGGGATCTTCACTGCAGCGTGCGGGCTTCTCTCTAGTTGTGGTGTGCAGGCTCCAGAGCGTGCAGGCTCAGTAGTTGCGGTGCACGGGCTCTCTGGTAGTGCCGTGTGGGCTCCAGAGCAGGCGGGCTCAGTAGTTGTGGCATGCAGGCTCTCTAGTTGTGGCACATGGGCTCTAGAGCGTGTGAGCTCAGTAGTTGCAAGGCACAGGCTTAGTTACCCCATGCCATGTGGGATCTTAGTTCCTCGATCAGGGAGCGAATCCGCGTCCCCTGCACTGGAAGGTAGATTCTTTTTTTTTTTTTTTTTTTAACATCTTTATTGGGGTATAATTGCTTTACAATGGTGTGTTAGTTTCTACTTTATAACAAAGTGAATCAATTATACATATACATATGTTCTCATATCTCTTCTCTCTTGCATCTCCCTCCCTCCCACCCTCCCTATCCCACCCCTCCAGGCGGTCACAAAGCACTGAGCTGATATCCCTGTGCTGTGCGGCTGCTTCCCACTAACTACCTGGAAGGTAGATTCTTAACCACTGGAGCACCAGGGAAGTCCCCCACGTTAACAATTTTAAAAGGACAAAAGACAACCTTCAGAATGGGAGAAAATATTTGCAAATGATGCAACCAACATAGAATTAATTTCCAAAATATACAAACAGCTCATACAGCTCAATATCAAAACAACAAACAACCCAATAAAAAATGGGCAGAAGATCTAAATAGACATTTCTCCAAAGAAGACATACAGATGACCAAAAGTCCCATGAAAAGATGCTCAACATCGCTAATTATTAGAGAAATGAAAATCAAAAGTACAATGAGGTATCACCTCACACTGGTCAGAATGGCCAGCATCAAAAAGTCTACAAATAGGGGCTTCCCTGGTGGCGCAGTGGTTGAGAGTCCGCCTGCCGATGCAGGGGACACGGGTTCGTGCCCCGGTCCGGGAAGATCCCGCATGCTGCGGAGCAGCTGGGCCCGTGAGCCATGGCCGCTGAGCCTGCGCGTCCGGAGCCTGTGCTCCGAAACGGGAGAGGCCACAGCAGTGAGAGGCCCGCGTACCGCAAAAAAAAAAACAAAAACCAAAAAACGTCTACAAATAATAAATGCTGGAGAGGGTGTGGGGAAAAGGAAACCCTCCGACATTGTTGGTGGGAATGTAAATTGGTACAGCCACTATGGAGAACAGTGTGGAGGTTCCTTAAAAACTAAAAATAGAGCTATCATATGATCCTGCCATCCCACTCCTGGGCATACATTCAGAGAAAACCATATTTCAAAAAGATACGGGGACTTCCCTGGTGGTGCAGTGGTTAAGAATCTGTCTGCCAATGCAGGGGACATGGGTTTGATCCCTGGTCTGGGAAGATCCCACATGCCGTGGAGCAACTAAGCCTGTGCGCCACAACTACTGAGCCTGAACTCTAGAGCCCGCGAGCTACAACTACTGAGCCCGTGTGCCACAACTACTGAAGCCCGCGTGCCCAGAGCCCGTGCTCCGCAACAAGAGAAGCCACCTCAATGAGAAGCCCACTCACTGCAATGAAGAGTAGCCCCCGCTTGCCACAACTAGAGAAAGCTCGCACACAGCACGAAGACCCAACACAGTCAAAAAAAATTAAAAATAAAAATAAGTAAATAAATAAATAATAGAAAAGATACATGCACCCCAATGTTCATAGCAGCACTACTTACAATAGCCAAGACATGGAAGCAAACTAAATGTCCATCAACAGATGAGTGGATAAAGAAGATGTGGTGCATATATACAATGGAATACTACTCAACCATTAAAAAGAACGAAATAATGTCATTTGTAGCAACACGGATGGAGCTAGAGATTATCATACTAAGTGAAGTTAAGTCAAACAGAGAAAAACGAATATTGTATATCACTTATAAGTGGAATCTAAAAAAAGATACAAATGAACTTATTTACAAAACAGAAACAGACTCATAGACATAGAAAACAAACTTATGGTTACCAAAGGGGAAAAGGTGGGGGGAAGGGATAAATTAGGAATCTGGGATTAATATATACACACTGTTATATATGAAATAGATAAACAACAAGGACCTACTGTATAGTACAGGGAGCTATACTCAATATTTTGTAAGAACCTATGTGGGAAAATAATCTGAAAAAGAATCTATATCTATATAACTGAATCACTTTGCTCTATACCTGAAACTAACACATTATAAATCAACTATACTTCAATAAAAAATTAATTAATTAAAATAATTTTAAAGGACAATCGACATAATATGTTATATATACTAAGAGAGAGGGGAAAACTCAGAATGCTATGGGTACCCAATCCAGTTAGGAGGAGGTGGTAATCAGGGAAGGCTTCCTGGAGAAAGGGACTCTGTGCTGGGTTTTGAAAAATGAGTAGGTCTTAACCAGTTAGAAGCCTGGATGAAAAGTGTTCCAAGCAGTGGGAGCAGCATGTGCAAAGGCCCAGAAGGGATATTAGACACAATGTCAGACAGGACCAGGCTAGCCCTTCTTAAAGTATACTGCTGAGGGTTAAAATGCAGATTTCCAGGCCTCACTACAGACTCTAGGGAGGCGGGTCTGGGAATCGGCTTTTTGACAGATGCTTTAGATACACTTTTTTTCGATATTCAAAAATCAATTGTGTTTCTATACATCGGCAATGAGAAAGATGAAAAGGAAATTAAGAAAACAATTCTACTTACAAAAGCACCATAAAGAATAAAATACTCAGGAGTAACTTTAACAATAGGGCAAGACACTGCTGAAAGTAACTGAAGACCCAAGCAGAAAGACATCCTATGTTCATGGATAATACTCCACCAAATTGATCCACAAACTCAGTGCAATCCCTACAAAACCACAGCTGGTTTCTTTTCAGACAAGCTGATCCTAAAGCTCATATGGAAGCTCGAGGGACCCAGAATAGCCAAAACAAGCTTGAAAAGTATTAAGCTGGAGGACTCATACTTGCGGATTTAAAAATTTACTACAAAGCTATAGTAAAAGCAGGGTGGTACTGGCACCAAGAGACATTTCTCCAGAAAAGATATGGAAATAACCAATAAGCACATGAAAAGATGCTCAACATCATTTAAGAAATAAAAATCAAAACCACCATGAGAGACACACTCACACACAGTAGGATTACTTTAATCAAAAACAATTATTGGAGAGGATGTGGAGAAACTGGAATCCTCTTACACTGCTGGTGGGAATGTAAGATGGAGCAGCCCCTGTGGCAAACAGGTGGGCAGCTCCTCAAAAAATTAAACACAGAATTACCATATGGTACAGCAATTCCATTTTTGGGGTAGATACACTAAAAAACGGAAAGCAGGGATTCAGACATATTTGTACATCCATGTTCACAGTTGCACTACTCACAATAGCCAAAAGGTGAAAGCAACTCGAATATCCATCAAGGGATGAATGGATAAAGATTACGTGGTATAGCCATACAATGGAAGAGTATTCAGCACAAAAAAAAAAGAAGAAGAAATTTAGTACTGATCCATGCTACAACATGGATGAACCTTGAAAACACAATAAACGAATGAAGCCAGACACAAAAGATCATTTAACTGTATAGTTCCATGTATATGAAATGTCTGAAACAGGTAAATCCATAAAGATGGGAAGTAGATTAGTGGTTGCCAAGGGATGGGAGGTATTGTGGGAAATGGGTATGAGGCCGCTGAGATGATAAAAAATATTCTAGGAAAAGATAGTGGTGATAGTTGCACAACTCTGAATATACTAAAGCCCACTGAATTGTACACTTTAAAAGGGTATGTGAATTATATCTCAATACAGTGTCCTTCCTTTCATTCTTCCTCCCGCCCTCCCTCTCTCCTTCTTTCTTTTTTAAATATCTGTGAGCCATCAGGAGAAAAGGGTCTGGAATTAAAGGCTAGAATAGAGATTTGGGGGTTCTTAATTTGGAGGTCAGAGGCCCCAGGGAGCCCTGTACAGCCCTGATATTTTGTCTCAATAGCGTCCTAAGAATAATCATAGTAAAGACTCTTTACTAACTGTAACTCTTATTTTTTGAGCATTTTACAAGTGCCAGGCATGGTGGTACCGGGCTTAATAAGTTATCTCTTTGCATTCTCACTTATTCCAGGGGGAAGTAAGTACTATTATTAGTCACATTTAGCAGAGGAAGTCACTGAGGCCAAGAAATGTCAAGTCACTGTCCAAGTGGTCAAGTCTACTTGACACCCACTCGGTCTGAGCTGAGCTAGGACTCGGACACTGGCGGTCTAAGTTGCGGTGGTGTCGTGTGTGCTCGCTAGGTGCTTGGTTCCATTTGAATTACGGTGATTAGCTCGAGAACTAAGGCGTGGGGGTGAGCACAGGGTGCGGAAACACTTACGCTCCAGTGAGAAGGAAGGCAGCGCTGGGTGAGGGCGTGGGATTCGCTGGGGGAAATTTAACAGCTGCATGTAGGTAAAATCCTTGCGCCGGCCTGTCAGTCGTTGGGGGCGCCTCCCAACTCCTTCCTCCGACAGCCTCAAAAGGACCCGGGTACCGCAGCAGGACGGAAGCGGCAAGGCTGAGATGGAAACCAGACACTCTCGCCGCGCGCAAGCGGCGTGCGCACGCGTGCGCCAGAGCGTGTGTGTACCCTCGACCGTTCGCGGGTTCGCCTACTTCCGTGACCGCGCGTGGAGCGTTAGCGGGAGTGGGGAGAGTAAATCATCGACACGGTGTGCGTGCGGGTGGAGGATGTGATTGGAATCGGGCGTGCCTGTGTCGTGAGTATAGTTCTATTTTTTAACTCTACAAGTGGTCGTGGAGAGCTCGCCCTGTGCCAGTCCCGTGCGGGGTGCCCGGGATACAGGGTGAGAAGGCAGTTGAGGACCTTGTCCTCCCTGCAGGAGCTGACACTAAGGGGAGGCAGAGTGTTGAGGGGAGAAATGGGAAACAAATCAAGGCAGGAAGAAACATTAACTTCCTGGGTACAGGTGTCTGGGTCTGGGAGATTGTGTGTGAGCGCGTGTGTATGTATGTGCGCGCACCTGTGACAGGTGAAACGGTGGTTCTGGAGCATCCACTGTCCAGGGTTCTGTCAGCGCCACGGAGTCGGAACCAGCAGCTGTGGATCTTGCCTTGGGGATGGGAGAGGCCGAGCCTTGAACCCGTCTTAAACCCCAGAGGTCTGGGCCCCGCGTCCAGCGACCACTCGCCTGGCAACTGCTCCTCCACGGCGGACTGGATGTGACCGTCCTTCTACACAGCACCCCCATGTCCGCCTTAGGGATCTGCCTTCTGAGCTCAGGCTGAGCCAGCTCCCCAAGACTCTCTGAAGGCCTCTGACTAAGCTAACATGGGGGCCGAGGGACACCACCTTCCGCATTTAACCTGTGAGGCGCACAGAGGGTCGGGGCCTGTCTGCATCACGTGGGGAGTCAGGGCGGATCTGTGGCTTGCACTCGGGCTCCTGTGTCCTCCACTCCGGGACTGCAGGGTGCGTCATTCTACTTTAGGGCCAGTAGGTGGCGCTAGAGGCCAGGGCTAGGCAGGCGGCCCTCAGGCCTTGGGGCTTTGGACTCGGGGGAAAGACCAGACAACACTGGGGCAGTCACAGGCCGCTTGCTGTGTGCCGGACAGGCGCTGTGCTGGGGCCCTTCGCGCATTCGCTTGTCTAACCCTCCTGTTATCTTGTTCCCCATCATCCCTTTTTACAGATGAGGAAACTGAGGCTCAGAGATTCCTTTTGAATAACTTTCCTATGGTCACTCAGCTTTGTACTGGCAGGACCATGGTCCAAGCCCAGTTCAGAGGACCAAGTACAGGTGGGGGAAGCAGGGGTTGAGAGGTGCCCCACGTCTTGCTGGGAGTGGGTTGGAGGCAGGCTATGAGCTGGTCTCTGATGCCAGCGGATGTGAGCTGAGGGGCAGAACTGCTTCTGGAGCAGAGGATGGGATCCTGGGAGGAGGGGTGGCGGGAAGGAGCAGCAGGGGGGCTGAAGCCAGGCCCAGCCTCCCCTTTCCTGGGCCTCCCTGGGTCTTACCACATCCCACCTTGGGGTCTTGGACTTGAGGGCAAGGGGCGGTGCTCAGCCTTCCCTGTGATTCCCACCCCATCCGCCGATCTCCCCGCCCAGATGTACCTGTGTACCCTGTTCACAACACAGCTCCCCGGGAAGCCTTCCTTGGCCACCGAGGCCCAAGAGTGCCTCTGCTCCTACCTGCTCCTGGAGGGGCGGTCCAGACACCGTCTCGTAACAAGCTCCGCCACGTCCTAACACACGGCCGGGGTGGCACCACGTCCTCCACGCCAGTCCCTAGAGTTTCACTGCTTGCGTTTCTAAATACACCCACCCAGTCTGCTCTACCTCAGTGAGAAGCACATGGGCTCCTTAGCTCAGGGATCCTGGCTCAGCTGCCCTCAACCTGCCCGCCCCCGCCCAGAGACCAGGACGGTGGCTCGACAGGTCCATAACCTCATCCTTTCGCCCTGCAAATTGCTCTTGAGCCCCCATCAGGGGCCAGGCACTGTCCTAAGCACTGGAGAGGGACAGTCAGCTCCCTTCCTCATGACAGAGGCAGACAAGAAGCATATGATACAAATTTCAGTCTGTGATTAAAAAATAAAACAGAGAGGGACTTCCCTGGTGGTGCAGTGGTTCAGAATCCGGCTGCTGATGCAGGGGACACCGGTTCGAGCCCTGTTCCAGGAAGATCCCACATGCCGCGGAGCAACTAACCCTGGGCGCCACAACTACTGAGCCCGTGTGCCACAACTGCTGAAGCCTGCGTGCCCTAGAGCCCGTGCTCCGCAACAAGAGAAGCTACCAAAATAAGAAGCCCGTGTGCCACAACTAGAGAAAGGCTGCCCGCAGCAACGAAGACCCAACGCAGCCAAAAATAAATAAATAAATTTATTTTTAAAACAAAATAAGTAAAACAGAGATATGCTAGGGTGACAGTGGGGTGGGAAGGCCTCTCTGGGGCGTGACTTTTGAGAAGAGACCTGGAGGAGGAGTCTTTTGAAGATCTTGGAAGGGGCTTCCAGACACAGGAAGAGCCAGTGCCTCAGTCCCAGGGTGACAGCATGGGGGTGGGTGCTGTCTGCAAGGGAAAGAAGGCAGGCGTGGCCGGAGCAGGCTGAGTTCAGAGAGGTGGGCAGGGCCATTTGGGCAGGGCGCGGTTTGGAGTTTATTCTAGAGTAGAGGACGCCCCCTGGAGGGTCGCCAGCAGGAGAGTGAGGTGCTCCGTTTAGCGTTAATCTCTCTGACTGCTGGTAGTTCCGTTGAAATCAACCTCCCGCCCCCACCTCCCGCTACAAGAAGTCTGAAGCTGAGAACCCTGGGGCAAAGCTGGTAGTCAGGGTGCCTGACCCGGGCCAGCCCAGAGTCTGCAGAGTTAATCCTCTGGGCCCCGAGTGGCCTCTGATTAGTAAGCCCTGCCACTCCTGGCTGATAAAGCCCCAGGCAGGCCTCTGGCTGGGAGAAGAGTGGAGAACTCAAAGCAGGCAGAGGAGGGGCACACTCCAGGAGCATCTTAGGCGGGCTTGCCTCTCCCGTCTTAGGTGGTGAGTTTCCTGGGTGAGAGGCTACGTACGCATTTGCCGCTTGCACAGCCCTGTCTCAGTCAGGGCCCCGTGTGCATTTGATGGGGCCCTGCTTAAAGAAGAGAAGGCAAAATTGGGTGCAGGGCTTCAGAAGGGGCCCTGGGTGGATGGGGGACCCTGGATAAGTCTCATTAGCTGCACGGTTGGCGTCCCCCTCTGATCTTCCATCAGGGGAGGAAGCCCCACATGCAGATGGGGAAGCCTGCTAGATATAGAGGGAGCAGAAGCATCTCTGTGGCAGGTTTCCTGACTCCCTGTCAGTTCTCTTTCCACTACCCCAACCCACCCAAAACACGGCTGCCCTTTCTCCTCACCTCAGGCCACAAGGGGGAGGGTAGCCCAGGGCATCGTGGAGATGGGTGGGCAGGTGGCTTCCTGGGGAGGGAAAGGGCTCATCTTGGGGCCGTGTCACTGTTGCGGACAGGGTCCTGTGTGGCCAGGACCCCCATCTGCCTGTCAGACGTTCCAAACCCGCACATCTGAACCAACTGGGTTCAGGGGCCCAAGGACCTCGCTGAGGATTAGAATCCCCAGGAACAGGTTAAAATGCATTTCCTGGGCCGAATCCAGACCTGCCGGGAGAGGCCCAGGACTCTTTCTACTGAACACACTTGCCAGGTTCTTCTTCAGCACAGCCAGCGCTGGGGACCACTGATTTGGCCATTGGCCCCGAGTCCTACGTGTGTCAGGTGGGGCCTCAACAGGGGTGACGAACAACAGAGGTGGTGAGAGAGAGAAAGAGAGAGAGAGAGTGTGAGTGTGTGTGTGTGTGTGTCTAGGGGAGGAGGCCAATTGTGCACACTTACAGCACGGCAGCCTCCGCTGTGGCCAGGATGGCAGTGGGCAAGGAGGACCAGGAGCCGGGCTTGGAAGCAATGGACTTTGCCTGGGCTTGAATCTTGCCTCTAGTGCTCAGAGTGGAACCATGTGGTGTTCTCTCTCTGCTCACCTCTGGACGGTTCATGAGACCCAGCACAACTATTAAAACAGTCATTATCCTTCTGGCCACCCTTTAGAGAACGTGTGCTGTGTGCCGACATCGTCTCATGGGGCTGGTGAGAGAGACTGTCGTTCCCAAGGACAGATGAGGAGGCTGGGGTCCTGAGAGGGCAGGGAGCTTGTCCGACATCACCCAGCTAGTAACCATCGAGACTAGAATTTGGGGCTTCCCTGGTGGTGCAGTGGTTAAGAATCCACCTGCCAATGCAGGGGACATGGGTTTGATCCCTGGTCCAAGAAGATCCCACGTGCCACGGAGCAAATAAGCCCGTGTGCCACAACTACTGAGCCTGCGCTCTAGAGCGCATGTGCCACAACTACTGAGCCCGCGCACCTAGAGCCCGTGCTCCGCAACAAGAGAAGCCACAGCAATGAGAAGCCCGCACACGGCAACAAAGAGTAGCCCCCGCTCGCCGCAACTAGAGAAAGCCTGCACACAGCAACGAAGACCCAACGCAGCCAAAAATAAATAAATTAATTAATTTTTAAAAAATGACTAGAATTTGAACCTAAGGCCATCTGATTCCAGGCCATTCTGTCCTGTTTGCACACTTTTCACCTCCGGTCTTTCTCTCCTCACCGACGTGCACCGAACACCTCCTATGTGCCAGGTGGAAGGGGAGTGTCATCCCTTCACCCCCACCCTGTCTCTGTGAGGGTCGAATCAGCTAGGGTGCATGGCTGGGCTCTGGAATGGCTCACCATGCCTCATTCACAGCCTGACTGGGCTGGGGAGGGCTGTCTCTGGCAGAGACGGTCTCAAAGTTCAGGGGGCATCAGGGTAACCTGGAGAACTTGTTAAAATGCAGATTGCCAGGCCTCACCCCCAGTGATTCTGATGTAGTTGGTCAGGGCAGGGCCTCGGACTGTGTATTTTTGACAACCACCCAGGCTCTCTGTGGCAGGTGGTTTGAAGGTCACACTTTAAGATTGTCACGCTGTACTAGAAAGACTAATGTCAGGAGAAAGGCATAGAATCTGATGGCCTAAGTCTCAGATGATGCAAGGTAAGACTTTCTTCATTGAAAAATAGACAAACCCATGTATACACAAGATTTTGCAGTTTCAGGGGGCTCCAGGATCCTTGAAGGTCAACCATGGGTCCTGGACCCCAACGTAAGAACTGCCCACTGCTCTAAATGCCAAGTCTAGGCTCTCAGGTCACCTCTGCCATGCAGCCTCCCCAGACAGCTTGACAAAATTGCTTCTCCCTTGTGCTCCCACACGCTTGGTGAGAACATAACTCCACTGGGATAGCTGTTTGCATATTTGCCTCCACTCCTGGACTGCGGGCTTGTGGGCATCATTTTCCTTCTCCCTCTGGGCACTTACTTTTGAGGTTGGGCAGAACCACGTGATTTACTGTAGCCAATAAAATGCTGGTGACACAAACTTTACAAGCAGGTGTGTGATTTGCCGTATACTCTCTGTCATCCTGCAAATGCACGTCACCCTGTGGAGGGTCTACCAGCTGCTGTCCTTGAGTGACTGGGTGAACAGAAACTCCTGCCCACCTGCACTGGACATGTAGCATGAGTGCAAACTAAGCCTTTGTTGCCCTAAGCACAGGGACATTTGTTATTGCAGCCTAACCTGGCTTGTCCTAACGGTGCTTTGAAGGCAGAGCCCCTCTTCGCCAAGCTTCGGGTCTCCGGTTCCTAGCACAGGCTGGCACAGAGTAGGTGCTCAAAAATCACAGCAGCTACTGTTTATTAAGAACTTGCTAAGTGCTGGGCACTGTTCACTGTTATCTCATTGAATGCTTTTCTCCCAGGCCAGCTGTGGCATGTAAAGTGTTCTACACAGTGCCTGGCATGTAGTAAGTGCTCTGTTAGCTATTATTTCTAATTATGATGCTTCTCTGCCTCGGATGAAAATTGTTTGGAAGAACAAATGAATGGAGAAGGGTGGAGTGAACTGGCAGCTGGGATAAGGTGTCTGAGGACACATTAGGGGCCAAAAAGGAAGTTTGGCTTTTTAGTTCTGTGTCCTCAACCAATATTGGTGGTCAGCTTCTGTCTGCTGAGACCCTACTGGGTGCCTGGTTCTGTGCAAGATGTATTGCACTCACTGGCTTATTTAATTCTTACTGGACCCCCATGACGGAGGTGTTGTTATTCATCCCCATTTTACAGATGAGGAAACTGAGGCTCAGGGAAGTCAAGGATCATTCCCAAAGGCTCACTCTAAGAAGAGGCAGAGCCAGGGGACAGGCTGACTCTAAAGCCTGGAATATGAACCTCTTATTACACGTGCTGCCCCTTCCTAGGGGAAAAAGAGGGGAGAGCAAGACGGTGGCTGAGCCCAGGTCCTGGGCTTCTAGTCCATTGCTCTTTTTCCTCTACAATTTCTCTCCTCTTACCCGAAAAGTGTGAAAGTGCACACGCATCCCCCCTCAAAAGAAAGCAAGCCAAGGAAACCCCCTAGTGGCTGTGGGCGGCCCCTCCCTGCCCAGTGCCGGCAGCAGCCCTCCCCATGCCAGCACAGACTCCATGTCACCACCGTGATTGGTAGACTAAACAGCTGGAGCAGAGCCGGCCTCCTCGCTCCCTCTCGCCAGGGCGGCCGGGGGGCTTTCAAAGACCGGCCTCGGCTGCTATCTCCCCCATCAGCTCCAGCAGCATTTAGCCACTTTCTTCAAACACCCAGCCAGAGCATGATGGTTAATGTCAAATCTGGCAGCAAGTCATAACCTATAGGGCTGAGACATTTATCATGGCCCTGGGGCCCCTGGGGACTTCAAAGGGGCCTGAGGGGTGGGAGTGGGGGGGGGAGGGGGCTCTGAACGGGGATTTTCCTCCACCCGGAGCCTCAGATCCCTCAGAGCTGGAGGGATCAAGGGGCTACCTCGGTTGGGCAGCCCAAATAATAATAACAATAATAATAAATATTAATGACTAATAATAGCTGTTCTGTATTGAGGGATTATTAATTACCTCCAGGGCACTTTACATGTCTCATTTAATGCCCATAGCCACCCTGTGGAGCATTTATTGTTATTTTAATCCTTGCTTTTAGAGATCAGGAAACGGGGCACAGAGAGGCTAAGCCACTTGCCTAAAGTCACACGAGTCATAAAGAAAATGACATCAACAACGATAATAATATGTCATTTATAGAGTGATTACTGTGTGCCAGGTGCTTTGTGTGTGACCTCATTTAATCCCGCAAGTTCTCTCTGAGATAAGCACTATTATTGTCATTTCAGAGGTGAGAAAATAGTCTGAGATGTGAGATGGCTTTCCCAAGGGGACACAACTGGTAAGTGGCAGAGCTGGGATTCAAAAGCAGACCTTCTGCTCCAAACCTGGCTCCCAACCATTGCACATTACGGGCCTCCGGGGGCTGGGGGCTGGGGGTGGCCGTCCTCCTCATCCTTGTCACCGCCTCTGTCAGGCATCCGGAAGCAGGAGAGCGGTCCTGCTGTCAGCTCCCGGGCCTGATGGGAATCCTTGGCGTATCGTGGCACCTTCCACCTGGGGGAGTTCGAGGCTCCCTGGGGGCAAGGTAGAGAAATGGAGGGGCCGGTGCTGTGCCTCCATCTAGCTGCCTGCCCAAATCTGGGGGTTGGGGGGGAGAGCCTCTTTCATGCAGGTGGTCCTCAAGGCTTTTTCTGGCTCTTGGCCGACAGTAGGGTAGTCCCAGCAGGTGTGGGAGAATGCTGTGGGGCTTAACACCCGCCCCCCCACCCCCCCCCTCCACCGGCTGGGATTCTGCCCCAAGTCAAATTCTAGTGCGGGGAGAGAGCTCTGCCTAAGGTGGGGATGAGCTTCCTTACAAAGCTCCCTGGGGCCAGTGCACAAATTGATCAAGCTCCACAAACACTATGTTATACCCACAAAGCCCAGCTATCCCAGCGCCGATGAGAAAGAGCAGAGTTGAATGGGTGTTTGAAGCAGGGAGCAAAAATGGTCCCTGCTCACAAGGATTAAACTCCCTCTATGAGGCCATATATGGCGAGTGTCCCACGAGAGAATGCTCCAGATGGCTTCCTGGAGGAGGTGATGTCTGGGCTGAGAAGAGATGGGGATAAGGTCTATGCAGAGGAGCAGGGCTAGTGTATTAGTCAGGATTCTCTAGAGAAACAGAACCAATAGGAGATATATATATATATATATATATATATATATATCTCCTTGGATGAGACCCACCTACATTATGGAGAGTAATCTGCTTTACTCAAAGTCTCTGATTTAAATATCAATCATATCTAAAAAATACTTTCACAGCAATATCTAGGCTGGTGTTTCACCAAACAACTGGGCACCACAGACTAGCCAAGTTGACATATAAAATTAACCATCAGAAAAGACAAAAATTATATGATTCCACTTATCTGAGGTCCCTAGAGTAGTCAAATTCACAGAGACAGAAAGCAGAATGGTGGTTACCAGGAGCTGAGGGCAGGGAGGAATGGGGAGTTCTTATTTAATAGGTATAGAGTTTCAGTTTGGAATAATGGAAAAGTTCTGGAGACGGACTGTGGTGAAGGTTGCACAACACTGTGAATGTGCTTAGTGGCACGGCATAGTTAAAATGGCAAATTTTATGGTATCTATATTCTCCCCCAATTAAAAACAAAATTAGCCATCACAGGCAGTGAGGGCCTGAGCAGCAAATGGTGATGGGGAAGCAAGGACCCTTGTGAATGAAGTGAACTCATTAATTTCTCACCCACCTGGTATTGAATGTTAAGCCTGCATGTGACAGCACTGTGCTAGGGCTGGAGAGACAGCAGTGAATGACAAAGTAACTCCTGCTACTATATGCTGCATGTGGTACCAGGCCCTTTACATTCTTTATCTCATCTCATGATCACAAACAGCCCATGAGGGAAGCATGTCAATGGTCCCATTTTAGAGAAGAGGAAGCTGAGGCTCAGAGAGGTGCTGTAACTTGCTCAAGGTCACACTATAACCCAGTGGTAGAGTGAGGGCTGAAATCCAGGTCTGTCCAACGACCAAGTCATTCATGGGGGCGCTGGCTGGAAAGGACACATAGAATCCTTTCTGCCCCAAGAAATTTGGTGGTGAAATAAAGGAGAAAGAGGAAGTGGTAGCTTGAAGGAGAAAAAGAACTGGGGAGGGTTTTCTTTGGAGAATGGGGAAAACTGGAGAATGTTTGTGGAGCTTGGGGTAAGAGCTTGCAGAGGGGGAGGGAGAAGGGGTAGGGTGGGTAGCTGAGGGGGGCACAGTTGAAAGGAAGATGGTAGTACATGAAGAAGCAGGGAAGTCTTGAAGAGAGGTGCGGGGCAGCGGCAGCCACTTTGGGCCAAGGCCTCTTCTCGGTCAAGTAGAAGCCCAGGGCTCCAGCACAGAGTGTGGGGGCAGGACAGGGCTGGGGTTGAGGAGAAGGGACCCAGGGAAGGGATGTGGGAGGAACAGGGTAGGAGCATGGGCTCCAGAGTCAGAGGAATATAGGCTCAGAGTTCAAGTCGCAGCTCTTGCTGCCCCAAACTCTCAACAGTGAATATCTCAGAGTAGAGAGGAGGGTGAGAGGCTCATGGGAAGAATTTCACTTTATATTTCTTACCCCTCAGTTGGAAAATTAGCAACACTTTGTGATCTGCAAAAATATTTCTGTTGTGAGAAAAAAAATTACTCAACTGTATTTCCTGCCTACTTCCAGGGCATGCAAACGGGATCATGGGTGAGAAGGTCCTTTCTGACATGTAAATTGTGAGAAAACAAATGAGAGAAAATATCAGCATTAACATTGGTAGAGCACTGTTTCAACACTGCAAAGAGGTTTCAGAGATTAAAATCAGACCCCACGCTTCCACCAAGCTGCTTAGTACACCTTTCAGTTCATTCAACAAATGTTTATTGAGCGCCTACTGTGTGCCAGGCCCTGTACTAGGTGCTGGCAATAGAGGAGTGAGCAAAGCAGAGGAAGCATCTGCGCCCATGAAACTTACATTTGATGGGAGGGAACAAACAAGCAAACAGATATCTACTAAGCTAGGGAGTACTAAATACTGTTAAAAATATAGGCGGGCACATAGTCAAAGAGGGTTCTATTTTAGATTGAGCAGTCAGGGAAGGCTTCCCTGAGGAGGTGATATTTGACCAGAGCCTTAAATGAAATGAGAGAGCTAAGCCAAGGGAATATCTTGGAGAGTAATCCAGGCAGAGAGAACCCCAAGGGCAAAGGTCTGGAGGTGGGAACTCACTAGGCAGACACCATTCATGCACCCGACCTCCAGCCACACTCTCATCCATCCACCCATCCACTCATCCATCCACCTACCTACTCACCTGTGTTTCCATTCTGTTTACCTGTCCATCCACCTATCTATCCATTCATCCATCCACCCACCAAACCACCCACCTATTCACCTGTCTATTCATTCTATTTACCTATCCTTCCATCCATCTATCTATCCATCCATCCATTCACCTCTCCCATCCATCCATCCATGTATCCGTCATCCATCCATCTATCCGTCCATCCACCCATCCATCCATACAACATGTACTGAGGATCTGTTACCAGTCAGTCATGGGGAGGCATAGGGGAGACTTCGTGAAGAATTAGATACCATCTCTACTGATATGGAGAGACAGGTGCAAACCATTAGTGTACGGGATGGCAGTTGAAAGGGCATCCTCCATCACTCACCATGCACTTTTGCTAAGGAAGCTCTCTCAGCGTTTCCCCACTTTCATAGTTTTAGGAAATCTTGCTTGGGTTTCACAGCTCAAGTCCCAGCCTCTTTCTCCATGAGGTTTCTGGTACTTCCTATTAAAATTCACCACCCCTTTTACTTTGGATCTTCATTCTGCACAATAATGCTCCATCCTCATTGGAGTTCCTTGTGTGAATTTGTGTCCCCACCACTGGTTCATGAACTCCTTAAGATCAGGGTAAAAACTAATCAATCGATAGGCTACCACTTACTGAATGCTTAACTACACATTTGGCATTGTGCAAAGCATATCTTTAATACACTATTTGTTATTCAAAACATACAGAAGGGGACCTGCCCTCATAGGAAGGACTTGTTATTATTAGTGCATTTTACAGATGAAGACTAACTGAGGCACCGAGAATTAAAGTGATTCATCCATGTCACAAGCTAGTAAGTGGCTGAGCTAGGACCTAAATCCTGGCCTTTCCAACTGCAAAGCCCGTATCTTAAATGCGCCACTTTACCGCCTTAGTCAACTCCTCTCCCCATCACACCCCTGCCTGTGCACTGAGAGAACAGAAGGAAGAAGTAAGTTCCTGGCTCTAGCAGCAGACTGCCTGGTTTGAATTGCACCTTCATTACTGGGATTCATGTTTTGTGACCTTGGCCCTGGTCAAGTCAATTCACCTCTCTGTGTTTCAGTGGTTTCATCTGTAAAATGGGGGTAATCTTATAGGTCTATTGTGGTGTAAAATGATGATTCATGTTTAAAAAAAAAGGTCGACAGGTACCTGGCACATGGTATAAGTTAGCCATGCATTTTGTCTAATACAGATCGTAACCTCAGTTCCCTCACAGTTTGGTTTCTTTGTTTTTTAGCAATTTGCCTGTCATATTTTATCATTCTTACTTTGCACTATTTGATGGAGACGGGCCCTAAGAGCACCAGATGCTTTGCCTTTGGAACTCTTCAACTAGGCCAGGAGCCTGCAAGAAGAGCAGCAGATTTGAACAGGACCGTGGAGTGACTCACCGGATGGGGGTGGTAGAGCAAGAGGTCCCCATCACCAGCCCTCACTGGGATGGGGACGTGGGCCGAGGGGGCTCAGGCGGCACTTATCTGCCCCTCCCAGGGATCCACGTCAGCCGGGCCTTCAGACCTTCCAGGGCCTCCCCGTAAATCACCCTGGATGATTTATAGGGAGACGCCCAGTCCGCTAATCCAATAAACAGGATAAGCAGGGTCCAGCTGGATTTATGGGCTGCCAGAAGGGCCTTTCGCCGAGGGAGACGTGTGCACTGTGACCCTTCTCCTGACCGCCGGCCTGAAGCACGCTGACGGGCAGGGGTCACACGGCCTGGGCTCTGGGCCTCACGCTGCTCCTTCAGCGGCTGCTGGTGATGTTGGGCGTTCCCGCTCTAGGCTCCAGGTCCCCGAGGCTCAGGTGTTCATCGGGCACTTGGCACATGTGCAGTCAGCATACAGGGAGCCTAAAGGCACTGTAAGCCAGGCCCTGATGTCCCATGGTCGGGGGGCGTGGTTTGGAGCACAGGGATGCGGCTTACAGGTGCCAGAGCCAGGCTGGCCTGTGTTCAGATGCTGGCCGGGATATTTCCTAACTTCTCTGAGCCTTAGTTCCCTCGTATGTACATTGGTAAATAATAGTAATACATTTTCCACAGAGATGTTATTATAATAATAGAATGCAGGGCTTCCCTGGTGGCGCAGTGGTTGAGAATCTGCCTGCTGATGCAGGGGACACGGGTTCGTGCCCCGGTCCGGGAAGATCCCACATGCCGCGGAGCAACTGGGCCCGTGAGCCATGGCCGCTGAGCCTGCGCGTCCGGAGCCTGTGCTCCGCAACAAGAGAGGCCGCGATAGTGAGACGCCCGCACACCACGATGAAGAGTGGCCCCCGCTTGCCGCAACTGGAGAAAGCCCTCGCACAGAAACGAAGACCCAACACAGCCAAAAATAAATTAATTAATTTTAAAATAATAATAAATAAATAATAGAATGCAGACCAAGTGCTCACACACCACCTGGCAATTAATAAAGGGTCCATAAGTATTAGCTAATCACAATTATATCTCATGGATACGTGCACTGGGAATATCACAGAGATCCTCATGCAGACAGGCTGGCCCAAGGGGGTGTGTTGCAGCTTTGCTGTGTTCATGTGAAACTGGAAGGAACCGTATGTCCTTCAAAGGGCAGAGGATGGGTAACCATGAGTGAGTAGCAGAAGTTAGATATGACAAAGGCAGACCCAATGCTCACATAGCAACATGGATGGATCTTGAAAGTAAAGTGAAAAAAGATACAGCAATGACACAGCACCCATATAGATTCAATACAACACCTATAAAAATCTCAACAGTATTTTTTACAGAAATAGAAAAGCCCATCCTCAAATTCATATGGAATTTCAAAGGATCCCAAATAGCCAAAAACAATCTTGAAAAAGAACAGGGACTTCCCTGGTGGCGCAGTGGTTAAGAATCCTCCTGCCAAGGCAGGGGACACGGGTTCGAGCCCTGGTCCGGGAAGATCCCACAAGCCGCGGAGCAACTAAGCCCGTGTGCCACAACTACTGAGCCTGCGCTCTAGAGCCCGTGAGCCACAACTACTGAAGCCCAGGTGCCTAGAGCCCATGCTCTGCAACAAGAGAAGCCACTACAATGAGAAGCCCGCGTACCGCAACAAAGAATAGCCCCCACTCCCCGCAACTAGAGGAAGCCCACGCACAGCAACGAAGACCCAACGCAGCCAAAAATAAATAAATAAATAAATTTATATATTAAAAAAAAAAAGAAGAACAAAGTTGGAGGTCTCGTACTTCTTGATTTCAGAACGTACAAAGCCACAGTAATCAAATCATTTGTGATACTGGCATAAAGATAGACATAGAAGCCAGTAGAATAGAAAAGAGATCCCAGAAATAAACCCTAACATATATGGTTAACTTATTTTCCAACATGCCAAGACCATTCAATGGGAAAAGGACAGTCTTTTCAACAAATGGTACTAGAAAAACTGGATAGCCACATGCAACAGAATGAAGTTGGACCCTTAGCTCCTACCATGTACAAAAATTAACTCAAAATGGATCAGAGACCTACACTTAAGAGCTAAAACTACAAAACTCTTAGAAGAATATACAGGGGGAAATCTTCATGGCAACTATTTTTAAAATATTACATAAAAAGTACAGGCTATGCACATACAAAAGAAGATAAATCAGACTTCATCAAAATTAAAAACTTTTGTACATCAAAGTACACTATCAAGAGAGTGAAAAGAAAGCCCACAGCGTGGAGAAAATATTTGCAAATTATATATCTGATAAGGGATTAATATCCAGAATATATAAAGAACTACAACTCACCAGTAAAAAGACAACCCAGTTGAAAGATGGGCAAAGGACCTGAATAGACATTTCTCCAAAGATGATATACAAATGGCTAATAAGCACTTAAAAACATGCTCAACATCATTAGTCATCAGAGAAATGCAAATCAAAACTACAATGAGTTACCACCCATACCCACTAGGATGGCTATTTTTAAAAAACCAACACCAAAACAGAACAAAACCAGGAAAATAACAAGTGTTAACAAAGATGTGGAGAAATCTGAACCCTTGTGCGTTGTTGGTGGGAATGTAAAATGGCCCAGCTACTGTGGAAAACTGTTGGCAATTCCTCAAAAACTTTAACATTGAATTCCAATTTGACTAGCAATTCCACTCCTAAATACATACCCAAATAATTGAAAACAGGAAGTGCAACAGATACTCGTACACCAATGTTCATAGCGGCATTATTCACAATAGCCAAAAGGTGGAAAGAAGGCAAATATCCATCAACAGATAAATGAATAAAAAAAATGTGGTGTATACATACAATGGAATATTATTCAGCCATAAAAAGGAAAGAAATTCTGATACATGCTACAACATGGGTGAACCTCGAAAACATTATGCTAAATGAAATAAACCAGACACAAAAGGACAAATATTGTATGATTCCACCTGTATGAGCTATCTAGAATAGGCAGGTAGAGAATTCATAGAGACAGAAAGTAACATAGTGGTTACCAGGGACAGGGTGAGGGGAAAGTGGGGGGATATTGCTCATGAGTACAGAGTTTCCTTGGGGTGATGGAAAAGTTTTGGAGATGGATAGTAGTGATGGCTACCCAACATCATGAATGCACTTAATATCACTGAATTGTACACTTATGTCACTGAATTGTACACTTTAAAACGGTTAAAATCGTAATTTTTAGCTTATTTCTCTTTTATCACATAAATATGCACACAGGCAAAATAACCATGTATATTTCATTTTAAAAAATGGGTAAATTAAACCAACAGAACATTTGCCTTTGTGTGTGTGTGTCTTGTGTGTGTGTGTGTATGTGTGTGTAGGATAGGAATGGGCAATGAGGATAAAAGGGAATAGAGAAAACTGGGGCTTCCCTGGTGGTGCAGTGGTTAAGAATCCGCCTGCCAATGCAGGGGACACGGGTTCGAGCCCTGGTCTGGGAAGATCCCACATGCCGCGGAGCAACTAAGCCCATGTGCCACAACTACTGAGCCTGCGTGCCACAACTGCTGAAGCCCGTGGGCCTGGAGCCCATGCTCTGCAACAAGAGAAGCCACCACAATGAGAAGCCTGTGCACTGCAGGGAAGGGTGGCCCTGCTCGCGGCAACTAGAGAAAGCCCGCGCACAGCAACGAGAAAGCCCGCACAGAGCAACGAAGACCCAACGCAGCCAAAAATAAATAAATAAATAAATAAATAAATTTTTAAAAAAAGAGGCCAACTGGCCGTCCATTAGGGAGATGCCTCGGTAAGAAGAGAAGATGGGGCCTCCCTGGTGGCGCAGTGGTTGAGAGTCCGCCTGCCGATGCAGGGGACACGGGTCGTGCCCCGGTCCAGGAAGATCCCACATGCCGCGGAGCGGCTGGCCCCGTGAGCCATGGCCGCTGCGTCTGCGCGTCCGGAGCCTGTGCTCCGCAACGGGAGAGGCCACAACAGTAAGAGGCCCGCATACAGAAAAAAAAAAAAAAAAAAAAAAAGAAGGGAAGATGGATTTTTGAGATATTCTTCAAACTGGAGGCCACGACCAAACAGGTTTAGGATTTAGGATCCAACCATAAAATTAATAACATAACCACTGAATACTAGTTGAATTAGTAACTGAATAAATGATCCCTTCAACTCCCATTTTCTATGGTTCTGAGTTGCTTGGTTGACCCCCAAAAGGCCTGTCATTGGGCCCCGAGATATGAAGGTCCCCAACACGTTACAGTCTCAGACTTGTTCTGGGGAAGGAGCGTTGGCTGGAAGTAACAACCTCAAGCATTTCCTTTCCTGCCATCATGGGTTTCAACAAATAGTTCCTGAGCGCTCACTATGTTCTGGGCTGAGCAACAGGCACTGAATTCTCACCACAGCCCTGTGAGAGGTTCTATAGTAGCTCTGATTCTAAGAAACTTCCTTCTGTCATCCTTTGTGGTCAGTGTGAGGGGGCCTTCGAATTCTCTCCTGAGGACCTCAGGAGATTTTCACTTGCATGAGTATTTCTGATGGAGGCTGAGCTTAGGAAGTTCTGGAAGAGAACTTGCCAAGTTCTCTGCAAGTTCTGAGGAAACCAAAAGGGGGTCTGGGGAGGCTGAGGAGAGGGCTGTGTGAGGAGGGTGTCCTTGGAGCAGAGTGGGGTGTGTGTGCATGTGTGTGTGTGTGTGTATGTGCGTGTGTGTGCATGTGTAGGCATGCGCACAGGCGCACTGGCCATGCTTGGAGCACCATGTCATTCAGTGACACAGTCTCCATTTCCAAAAATGGACTCCAGGTCACTCCAAACACATCCAGAATTCAACCCTGTGAAGCAGAACTGGTAAATAGCAACAAGAAGGTTAAATAAAGACAGCGGTGGGAATCATTTTTTGCGCTTTCCAAACACTGGCAACAACTCTTAACACTGCGGATGGATGGCAGGGTTCTAGTCTCCATGCATCCCTGTGCTTGCTTCCCTTCCGCCTACTCAGCGCTGAGTCCAAACCCACAGTCCCCAGAGTTACATGGGGCTCGTCTGCCACATTTTCTGGTCCCCAGGTTTGGACAAAGCTTCAGTGCATTTCTCCTTGATTCTTTTGACCAAATTTGTGGAGAGTTTTGTTTTTTTAACTTTGAAACAAACTGTAGCTCGGGGGAGAAAGGGTGTTGCTTAATTTCAAGCTCAGTTCTGTTTTTCTAAGATTTAGTTCTCTAAAAAGGTAAGATAAGGGACTTCCCTGGTGGCACAGTGGTTGGGAATCCGCCTGCCAATGCAAGGGACACGGGTTCAAGCCCTGGTCCGGGAAGATCCCACATGCCGCGGAGCAACTAAGCCCGTGTGCCACAACTACTGAGTCTGCTCTCTAGAGCCCGTGAGCCACAACTACTGAGCCCATGCGCTGCATCTACTGAAGCCCGCGTGCCTAGAGCCCGTGCTCCGCAACTAGAGAAGCCATCACAATGAGAAGCCCACGCACCGCAACAAACAGTAGCCCCCGCTCCCCGCAACTAGACAAAGCCCGCGCGCCACAACGAAGACCCAATGCAGCCAAAAATAATAAATAAAAAATAAATTAATTAAAAATTTAAAAAAAGTAAGATAAAACAAATATCTATTTACCACAACTAGGCTTTCTAATTAGCTCCCCTGTGCCCTCCGCTTAAATTCAAACCACCTGTCTCCATATAAAATCTCCCATAGGTTCCTCCACTAACACCCTTCTGAAGGAAGGGCCAGCCCACAGCTGGCAACCCCTGGCTTGTGGGCTGCAAGCCATGGAACGTGTGGGGCTGGGACAAAGGCATGTGCAGATGGAGTGTGGGATCCCGGCTGCTTGAGAAGGCTGCTTTGTTGAGGTTGCAGAAGTCACTGACAGGGAGAAAACATCTGGGGGACACAAAGGGCCTCAGGCCCAGAGCTGAGAGGTCCCAGAAACTTCGAAGCAATCTTGGCAGAAGATGTTCGGTGCTCAGAGGGAAAAGAATCCATTTCCACATTCTTCTGCCCTGGACGCCCACTAGATGTTTATACATCCCTGGGAGAGGTTATCTGCTTTTGACTTGAGGCAGGCCCCAAACCAGGCCTCCGATGGTTGGACCTGGGGGTTGTTGTGAAAGATGCCTGGGAGTGTGAGTGTGTGTGTGTGTGTGAGAGAGTGTGTGTGAGTGTGTGTGTGTGTGTTGGAGGGCGGGAGTTCAGAAGAGAGGCTCCTTGGAATCCAGAGACCCACAGAACCAGCTCGATGGCAGGCCCTTCTCCATCCACCCCTGCCAACAAATGAAGGGGTCTTCTCGTGGAGATGTCAATGTTTGGAGGGGCCCACCTCTGCCCTCGATTAGTTGTGTGACCTTGAAAAAGTCACTTTTCCTTGTCCTAGGCCTCATTTCCCCAACTCTGAAAAAAGCCTGTTGGGTGATGGACTTGAACTAGTGGTTCTTAGCATTTTGGAGACACTGGCCTTTTGGCAGTCTGATGTCAGAGTGTCTCTCTAGGAAGGACATTTTACAGGTGCAGATTCCAAATTTTACTTACACCTTCAGGGATTCTTAGGGCCCTGGAAGTCCCTCTGAGGACCGGCCATTAGAGCCCCCCGTGGTGGTCTCCAGGGTCCAAACACAGACTGCACATGGTTGGTGCTTGGGAAATGTCTATGGAATGAACAAATGATCCCTTCCAACTCTCACTTCCTATGAGTCTATGATTCTAAGTGCCTGGCCTTGATTTTGCTTAGTCACATTCTGCAGATGGAAACAAAGGTACGCAGGAAAGACTCTTGTCTGACTGTTAGAGGCACACACACATGCACACACGTACACACATGTCCTCCAACTGACATTCCTTTGCCATACATATTTTATCAAGCCCCTATGTGTGCTAGGCACCGGGGTTATGGTGATGAGAAGGATAGACCCCCGTCCCTGCCCTCAGTCTAGCCGTTCTGGGCAGAGCTCTGTGCTCGACCTGGATGCACAGCGAGGCACAGACACAGCCCTGCAGTCAGGGCCGCGTTAGGACTTCCGTGGGCCTTGAGCACTTCCGCCTTCATGAGCCCTTTCCTCCATCAAAAAATATTCTAAAGTACCACTGTGTTGGTATAAAGATGAATTCATTGTTTTATATGTTCATTATTAGTATTTTCATGTTTTTCTTCTCATTTAAAAAGATATTAAAACGTTTTTGTGGACCTTGACATGTATCGTGAGCTCTCAGTACTGTGCCTAGTGGATAAGTCGGCCCTGCCTGCAGCTCAGCTCTACCCACCAGATGATGCAACATCTCAGGCTGCCAAGCATGGGTTTCACAAAGAGAATCCATAAGATGTCAGGGGAGGAAGAGGTCAGGGAAGACTTCCGGAGGGAGATGGCTCTTAAACAGAGTCCTGGAGGGTAAGCAGGACTGAACTGATGAAGCAGAAGAGGCATCTGGACCGGGGAGAGATCAGAGAGGGCAAAGGCCTGGCAGGAGGACCATGCAGGCAGCAGAGGCGGCCAGAGTGCCAGTGCCCCTCAAAGCTGGACCTGGGGGGCGTTCAGGGTCTTGCCAACAGCCCCACCCTGACGTGCACCTCATGGCTCCCACTCCCACTTGTGGACTCTCAGAACGCTGAGGAGGATGAGATAACCCCCACCATAACCCCCGTTTACTGAGTGGGACCAGGTGCATGGAGCACTTCATCATTATCCCATTTTATAGATGAGAAAACCAAGGCTCAGGGCGTTAAGTACCTTGCCTGCAGTCAAACAGCCAGGAAGAGTCAGCTGGATTCACACAGGTCCATCTGACTCTAGAGCTCTAAGCTCTTACCCCTACATCATACTGTCTCTCCAAGAGGCTGAGGGAGACCCCCCCCCATCATCCCACAGATGGGCCAACTGAGGCCCAGGGAGGAGATATGATTGGCCTAACAGCACAAACAGAGTTGGGAATAGAATCTAGGGATCCTGGCTCCAGCCCAGGGGCCCTTCCCAGCGGCCAGGGAGATCAGTACCCTCTGAATGATTCCATTAGCATCATCAGCCTTCTTCATCCTCTCAGCTTAAAAAACACAAACTTGTTTCCACAACAGCCTTGCCCCTTCCTGGTAAGTCCTTCCTACCTGGCCTGTCCATGCGGGTTCCTGAAGACCCAGCTTCTGTAAGAGTCAGGCCGAGATCCTCCTTTCTCAAAAGTTTGTCCTCAGAAAGGGGAGCATCTTTTCTTGATGTTCCTCCACTCCCCGCCACAGGACAGAATAGGTTTCTCTGTGTCCCAAACCCACCCCTTCCATGCAAAAAGCACCTGCCCCTCAGGCTGCCTGTGCAGATGTTATCATGGGCCCGAGCTGATTCACTTTTGTGACAGCTCAGCGCCCTGGGCAGGAATGCAGTTCTGGGTGCCACAGTCTTCCAGGGGTAGAGACACACTGGAGTGTGTCCCCACATCCCAGGGTGGGGTGGCAGGAAGGCCAGGGGCCTCCATGCCATGTCCCCTGGGAGGAGGCGTAATTGCAGGAACTGGGCTGTAGAGTCTGGGGGTATAGAGCTGTCATCAGACCCTGGGAGAGCATCCTGTAGAAGGGTGATAAAAATTGGGGGTCCTCAGGGAGAATTTGGATTCTTAGTGGAACTGACGGGGTACAGGTCCATTCAGTTCAAGATGTTATCACAGTCAAGGCTGACCAAGGAGGAAGTGGGTTGTCTAGGGCAGTAATGAGCCCCCATGTACTGGTGATGTGGAAGCAGAGGCTAGGCAGAGATGCTGGGAGGAGATTCAGGTGCCAGATGGGAGATGCAGGAGTCCATGGCCTTATGGATTGGAGGGCTTTATGAAGCGTATGCCTCTTCTCATTTTCTAGTGAAGCAACATAGTTGAGTGGAAAGAAATACCTCAACCCTTGAAATCAGAGAGTCCCTGTTTAAATATCTGGTTTCTACTACTAAGAAACGCTTCACCTCTCTGTGACTCAGTTTCCTCTCTGTAAAATGGAGACAAACACAAGGGCTGTTGTGAGAGTTAAGTAAGAATGCATATAAAGGTCCTGGCAGGGACTTCCCTGCCAGGGAAGTGGCGCAGGGGTTAAGAATCTGCCTGCCACTGCAGGGGACATGGGCTCGAGCCCTGGTCCAGGAAGATCCCACATGCCACAGAGCAACCAAGCCCATGCACCACAACTACTGAGCCTGCGCTCTAGAGCCTGCGAGCCATAGCTACTGAGCCTGCGTGCCACAACTACTGAAAACCATGCACCTAGAGCCTGTGCTCCGCAACAAGAGAAGCCACCGCAATGAGAAGCCTGCGCACCACAAAAAAGAGGAGCCCTCGCTCACCGCAACTAGAGAAAGCCCGCACACAGCAACGAAGACCCAACACAGCCAAAAATAAATAAATAAATAAATAAATTAAAAGAAAAAGGTCCTGGCAATAAATGAGTTTCTCTTCCCATTTTACTGGGGGAGGGAACAGAGTTTGGAGCTGTTAAGTGACATACTTGGCCAAGGTTAAATGGCTGGTAGGGGCAATTGATTTAGAATGGGAACCCAGGTCTCTTCCAGAACAGTGGGCTGTGTCCTACCTGTTTAGGTCCTATTTATTGAGCACCTACAAATGCTTGAGCTGAATGGTGTTCCACTGAGTACCTGCTCTGTGACCAGGTACAATTATTATCCTTATTCCACAGATGAAGCTCAAATAATTTTGCCAGTTGCTCAAGATCTCACAAATGAAGAAGCAGCAGAGTTGCGGTGCCAATTAAAGTCTGACTCCCAAGCCCGACTCTTAATCGGGGGTTGGTAAACTACGGCCCATGGGCCAAATCCTCCCTACTTCCTGTTTTTATAAATAAAGTTTTATTGGAACACAGTCACATTCACTTGTTTACGTGTTGCCTGTGGCTGCTTTCACGGTACAATTGCAAGGGGAATCACTGACTCGCAAAGTCTGAAACATTTACTATCTGGCTATTAACCAGAAAACTTTGCCTAGCCCTACTCTTAACCACCATTTTATATAATAGTTTTTTCTTGAGAATTTAAAAGGAGAATCTGCTTAACACCAAGACACATTTTCAGGCAGGTCAGTAAGTATTTGACATGAATTCTGTGATAAACAGAGACTGAATTACCCTGGCTCTCCTTGCAAATTTCCTCCATCTCCCGCTAAGCAGATCTTCTTGGTCGAGGGGATGGGCTGAGTAAAACAAAGACAAAGGCATGTGTCAAACACATTAACAAGGCCCTGTGTTTTGCATCTGTATATTTTGATTTAATCAGGGGATTTTAATTGTTTTATTTAAAAATTTTTATTATTTAAAATGATTTAATTGTATTACTTTTTTTTTTTTTTGCAGTACGCGGGCCTCTCACTGTTGGGGCCCCTCCCGTTGCGGAGCACAGGCTCCGGATGCGCAGGCTCAGCGGCCACGGCTCTCGGGCCCAGCCGCTCTGCGGCATGCGGGATCCTCCTGGACCTGGGCACGAACCCGTGTCCCCTGCATCGGCAGGCAGGCTCTCAACCACTGCGCCACCAGGGAAGCCCTGTATTACTTCTTAATTGATGTTTACAGCTTATTATTAATGCTATTTATTATAAATGTCAGAACTGTATCTTTTCTCCTTTAAAGTATTTATTTGGCTGCTCCGCACGGCTTGCAGAATCTTAGTTCCCCGACCAGGGATTGAACCCGGGCCCTCGGCAGTGAAAGGGCGGAGTTCTAACCACTGGTCGGCCAGGGAATTCCCATCTTTTCTCCTTTTAAATATTACATGATTTCCATCGTGAACGTATAATATCTCAGGACGACTTCCTTCCCCAAGCGAACAAGTGGGGTTTTTAGCCACGGCCAGGGAGATAGTAGATTTCGATATGCCAGAATTAAAGAACAGAATCAGTAAACGAATAAAAATATCAATCTGAGCAGAAAGAGTACTGAATCAGGAGTCAAGAGACCTTGGTTCTAGACATAGCTCCATCCAATCAGCTGGGTGGTTTGGGTTTCTCATAAGCCCTCCTATGTCTCAGTTTCCCCTTATAAAATGGGGCTACTGGACCAGATGACTGCTAATGGCTCTTCCTAGTATAGCAGTGTATTCCCATTAAAAAAACGCACCAAAATAAAGCCTTTGGGGCAGTTCTGCCTAGAAGGAGAGGCTTCACAGAGATGACCATCGATCCCACAACAGGGTTCTCTATTCTGAACCTAGCAATCCCTTTGGGAGTAGGGGACAGTCGGCGTGCACCAGGCACCTTCCCAATCATTTCTGGTTTTGTCACAGGATCCAGGACTCTTTTATCAGAAGAAGGGGAATTTAGGTCTGATGAGGAAGGAGTTTCCCTGGTGGGGGCAGTGGGTCAGAAGACGCCAACAGTTGGAGGAGGGGGGGAGCTGAAGGAAGCGGTGACCCTGTCCTGTCATCTTCCCCTGTCCTCGGGATGGCTTGGGGAGCAGGACAGGACGGACATGTCATCGCTGTGAGGGGCGTGGATGTCCCCACCTTCCTGCTAATCCCTAATCATGATTACCCTCTCCCTAGGCAGGAATGAAAACCTTTTGGTCTTTATTTCATATCACTTTTTACAATTTTATAGGCAGAAAAGGAAATTTCACTGCTGTTTTAATTTGTCTCTATTTGATCAAGAAAAAGATCTTTTTCTTGTTTAGCTATTTGTAGTTTTACTTTTGTAAACAAAATTATTTGCAGCCTTTGCTTTAATTTTTTTCCTATTAGCAATATTTATCTTTTCTCTTTTGAGTTTTTGAGGTTACATACTTAATGTGTAAATGTATCCTTTGTTTTGTCAAGCTTTTAGAAAACCAACAAAACTGGGTGTAGTAGGAAAATGTTAATAGCCTCTTTACTTCCTCGGCAATTCTGAACTCCAGAGGAGTCCATTGATAATTAACATTTGCTGAGTAACTGCTGTTAGTTTTCTGTATTTATACAAACTAACTCAAATACATATATATGTATATATCTACTTTTTCATTTTTTTATGAGTAGAAACCTGCTATATCTTTTAATCTGAAAACTCTTTTTAAAAATTCTACATTGTAAACTGAACTAGCCCTGTCTTAGATTCCTATGCCTCTTGTGTATTTCACAAACTCTTTCTTGTCATCGTCACTACAAGAGTTAGTCAAGAATCATTAGGCCAGAGTTATAGATTAGAGAAACTGAGGCCCAGGGAGGAAACGTGATTTACCCAGATCCTTCAACAGTTCAATACTGGGGGGCTTCCCTGGTGGTCCAGTGGGTAAGGCTCTGCCCTCCCAATGCAGGGGGCCTGGGTTCAATCCTTGGTCAGGAACTAGATCCCACATACTGCAACTAAGACGCCCACGTGCCGCAACTAAGACCCGGAGCAGCCAAAATAAATAAATTTTAAAAGCCCCAAAAACAATTCAATAGTGGGACGAGAACCCCAGGATGAAACCCTCCTGATTCTGGAGGCAGACGCCTCTCTATGCAGAGTGAATCAGACCTTCTGTCCCGAGAGTCACCCTCCTGAGGGGCACAGGCTGGAGTTGGGAGTCAGAGAAAGTGTAGGTACTAAGAGAGTACATGACGGCAGAAGAATTCAAGCTACCCCCAAGGCTCTCCTCAATTCCTGACATGCTAGGTGACCTTGGGACGAGCGGTCGGCCCTCTCTGGGGTCCCAGTGCCCATCTACGAAATAAAGGCTTGGGCCTAATCAGAGGATTTCAAACTGTGCTCTTCGAAGCTGCAGGGAGCCTCCACAAGTTACTGTCCCTCAAAAGTGAACACGGGGAGCACGTTCTGGGATGCTCATCACAGCACCCGCTGTGTCGGTGAAAAGTTGGAAGCAACTGCAATGTCTTACATGCAACAGGTCATGCATGTGTTCATCCCTTCTTTCGTTCGTGGGACAGTTATTGAGTAACAACTGCCAGGCCCTGTTTTAGACACTGGGAATCACCGCTGAACAAGATAGACCAAGTCTCTACCCTCTTAGAGCTTACCCGAAAGGCCGGGCCACCCGACCGTGAGCTGAACCCCAGTAAGGTGTAACCAGATGTGTCCCTATGTCACAGCATGGATGGGTCTCCAGGCCACAGGGCTGAGTGCTAGAGGTGGTACCAAGACCTGGGTAGGCTGATTCCTTTGATATAAACCCCACCCCTTCTGGATATCTGGCTGTAGGTGGACAGATACATTAAAAGGTGCTGAGGAGGCTTTGCAGGGTGCATCTCCAAACGATGGTTTTGTTTCTGGAAAGAGAGGGGAGTAGTCCAGGATTGAGGGTACCTTGTGTCGGGCACTTTATCTGTATTTTTTAAACAAGGAAGACATTCAAATATTGTTTGCAATTAAATATATATACATATATATATGTGTGTGTGTATATATATATATATATATATATATAATGTCCAGAGAGAGGGAAGGACAAAAAGAAACTTACAAGTTTCAGTCTCACAGAGTCCTTCAAAATCTAACGTGTTCAGGCTCCACGCTCTACCCAAACCTAGTAAGTGTCTTGGTTTGGGGATCAGAGATTTTAAGTTAAACCAATGATGAATATTGCCGGGATCCAAGGCTAAGCCAGCTTCATCATCGAGGCAGCATCCACTGTGTTCAGTCCCAGCTGATTCTCCCTTAGCTACTTAAAAGCTCATCTTGGCATTGCTGGATGGGAAAGCCTCCCCCAAGATTTATTTTACAAGTGAGGAAACCTCTTTTCTTTTTTTTAAAATTTATTGAATATATTTGACCTATGACGTTATGTAAATTTAAGGTGTACAACATGTTAAATGATTTCTTATTTTGCCAAGGACTCGATTAACGGTAGAGCCCAGATTACAAAGCAGGAAGCCAGCCTGCCCTGCCTCCAGATCCTGGGCCCAATGCAGGGGGGAGGGGTGGGGTGGGATGGAGGGGGAGGCCATCCTCCAGACTCCCACTGGAAGCTCCAATGATGAGTCCTGGTGTCCAGCACATGCTGAAAGGAAGCCTTGTCAACATGGAAGGAGATCAAGGTGGCCAGGGGGTGCTGAAACCTCCTGTCGGGTCCAGCATCTCTGAGGAGATAGGGACACTTCGTACACTGCCCCTGTCCCCGCCCCCTCCTCGAGCTCTCTCCACTCGAATTCCGAGGGGCTTTGGAATCACTAGACTGTCTCCTGCTCCCAGGAAACCCCAGGCTTCAGTGGAGCCAGGCGACTGGCCATCCATCATCCTTATCTCCCGGCTCTGGCGGCCCCAGGTCCCTGGCCTGGATGGGCCCAGGGGGCCAGGAGGGCGGGGGGGAAGGATGGGGGCAGGGGGGCCTCGATCACAAGAAAAGCAGCTGTTCCCTGGGGGAACTTCAAAGTGCCTAGAGCTGAAATTTATGGGCAGAGTTGTTCACATTAGGGGCCAGAGGGCCATTCATCCTGTAAATATTTATTGAGCACCTACTGTGTGCCAGGCACTGGGCTGGGGGAATCTTATGGGCCCAAAGAGATTTTGTTGTTTGTTAGGTTAACATGTCTACCTCAGTGGACTAGGTTTGATGAATGAATCAGTTCATTAATTCATTAAGTATTTATTAAGCACCCACTGTGTGCTGGGGGTTGCTGGAAATCCAAGGCTGTTGGAACAGTTAAATAAATACGCCCCCCTACTGTGGGCAGGGTCTGAGATCCACTAATGCAGTTGTCCGGAGCTTCAGAGTCAGGCAGACGGGCAAGTTACTAAACCCTCCTTGGTCTTTGCTTTCTTAGCTGTAAAACCAGGGTAATAATCGCACCTATCCCATAGGGTTTGGGAGAGGAGGAACTGAAACAAGAAACTATAGGTCTAATTCTTAGCCTGAGCCTGGTAAACGGTCATCTTGTACCAAAGGTGGCTATTTTTGTGACTGCAAATGATCGGCACCACCATTTATTTATTACGTGTGTGTTGAGTGCCTGCCATGTGCTCGGCAGCTGCTGTCAGGGCAACTGGCAAGTTGGCTTGGGAGGGTTTGCCAGAGTCCCTACCTCTCCCCTGAGGTCTCTCATTGGCTGAGCCTTCGGGGTGTTAAAGAGGGGTTTATGTGGCCCAGAAGAGGCATTTGGACTTAACCCCTCAAATCCCTGTCACCCCAAGACTCTAAGGGCCCATGATCTTCCTTCCAGGCAGGGTCCTGGATGGGTACCTCCCTACCTTCCAGGCAGCCCATGAGGAAGCCCTTCCTGCTGCGGAGCTGAGATTTGCCTTGTGGAAATTTTCCCCATTAGCATCCCAGCTTTGTCTTCTGGGCCCTACCCCAGCTCTTTGAGCCTCAGTTTATTCATCTATAAAATGGGAATAGCAATAGTTCCTATCCTATAGGGTTACTGGGACGGTAAAATGAGATGAAGATGGTAAAGCACTTGGGACAACCTCTGCAAAATGAAATCCGTGATAAGGGGCAGCAAATAACAGCAAACAATAAAATAACGAGAGCATCTGGGAGTCAATGAAAAGAGGAGGTGGAGGAAGAGGAAGACGAAGGAGAAGAAAGGGAACCAGAGCTGTCCTTTCTGGGGTAGGAAGTCGTCCTCAGGAAACCTGAGTTTGGCAAAGGAGAGCACACACGATTCCCAAAGATGTTTCCCAGCTCACAAGGTCTGGTAAACACGGAAGGGAAGGCGCTTGGAGTTAGCGTTCTTCTCCACGCAAGGGGGGCAGTGATTCCACTTCCACTCACAGAAGAGCAAGTGAGGCCGCCGAAGGGGACTTGATTTCCCAGGGTCAGGGAACAGGGGGCACTGGGCATCCCCAGAGCTCGGTCTCCTCTCTCACTCCCCTCAAGAGAGCAGTGGAGGGGGGCTCTCCATGGACAGTGCTAGGGGCTGAATTGTGTCCTTGCCCTAAAATTCATAGGTTGAAATCCTAACCCCCAGCACTTCAAAATATGCCTTTATTTGGACACAGGGTCTTTAAAGAGGTAATCAAGTTAAAATGAGGTCACTGGGGGGGGTCCTCATCCAATACACCTGGTGTCCTCATGAGAAGGGGAAATTTGGACACAGAGTGATGCAGAGACAAGAGACAGGGAGAAGACAGCCATCCACGACACAGGAGAGAGGCCTGGAACAGAACCCTCACAGCCCTCGAAGGAACCAACCCCGCCTGCACCTTGATTTTGGACTTCCCGGCCTCCAGAACTGGGAGAACACATTTCTGTTGTTTAAGCCGCCAGTCTGCCGCACATTGTGCCAGCAGCCCTGTGGCAGTGTGTGGAGTGCCGCACGGAATGCTCTGAGGGCTTGCTTCCCTGCCTGTCCCAGGGGGGCGGCTCTTCTCCAGAACCCTGGGATGTTGGTCAGAAGGCGCGTGGCAGGCCCGGCAGTGTCTGACCACAAGGCCGTGGTCTTTGCATTGATCTTCCCTGTTCTCGTCGCTCCCTGAGAAGTGAAAACCCATTTTCCTGGTGCCTTCCGGTGATGACTGGATTAACCTCACCTGCTGCTGTCCTCTGCGAAGACCTGCCAGGCTTGCTCTGGTCTCCCTGGGACTGGGGATTTGTCAGAGATTCTTGGAATTACCAAGTCAGCTGCATCCACTTCCTCCTCTCTCTCTGATCTTTTCCCTCTTCCCTCCTTCCTTCTTCGGCACCCCTCCTCCTGGCCTGTGCTCACCCCACGCCCACCCACATCCCATCCCACGACTGCTTCCTCCTGATTCCCCATCCTCCAGGCCACCCTCACCTGGTGGCCCTCAGCAGAGCAAGGGGCAGTCCAGAACCCAAGGCTGCCCTGGAGACAGAGGCAGGAAAAGTCTAAACTCACTTCTTTCGAGCCGAGAAGAAGTTATCCAGAGCTGGTTTCTCCTCCCACCTTCCAGGAAGCCTCGTTCTTGTCCCTGGCCTGGATACATTATTATATTTTGCTTTAATTGCATTAAGGCAAATGACTATGTCACCCTGTGGTTTCGATCAGGTCAGGGATCTGATAATCGATCCTGGCACAGTCTAGACAGGAGTCACTTTGAAGCTGTTTTTAGCAGGATGAGAACAAACAATTTTTCCAAAGTGGTCACATTAGGCAACAGGCTGGTGGGTCATCTCTTTGGAAGGGAGTGTGCCCTGGCTCCAGGCAGCCTGCTGACTGATTCCAAGGCCCCTGGGGAGGAGACAGGACTGCACCCCCTGGGATGCAAGGAGCTTGAAGTAGAGATGCCACAGGCTTAGGCCTCCCTATATGTGAAATCTGGTCCAGGTGCCTCTTCCAGGAAGCCAATCCTGACTGACACCACCTGGCTCAGGGCACAAAGATAGCATAGTGCAGTGTGAGATGGCTGGCTGGAGAGATGGAAGAAAGATGGAATTCATACAGGGCACTGGTAGAGGTGGGACCACGTCCTGCAAAATTATTCTCTCTTCAACTCTCTTTCGATTCTTTGAAGTTCATCAAGAGGAAAGCCTCAGTGTGGTCTAGTCTGTCTCTAATATGGTTCTAATGTTTGCTGATCTCCCCTTTTAACAAGGAGAGCAGGCCTTGGTCTGCAGGGTGCTAAGATATAGCTAGATTTCAATAACACTGTTTTGTTATCGTTGTATTTATTTCCTACAGTCTCTTTCAAGCAGTACTGGTTTTCCCCCAACAGAAAGTGAACCATTGTTCAAGCACAGTAAGGTAGAGATCCTGAAGGTGGGAGCTGAAGGAGGACTTTGGGAGACAGTGCTGGGGGATCTTACGCACAGGACCCATGCCAGCTCTGCACTCGCTTGCTGTGTGACTGCAGACAAATTGCTTTGCTCTCTGAGCCTCGGTTTCTCTGTGTAAAATGGAGTTGATGATGTACTGCGTGGGGCCATAGTGAGGATTTTCTGAGAACGTAGGCATGTAAAGCACCAGTGTATGCATGGCGGGCGTGGGGTCTGCCCTCTGCCTGGTGGCCTTGTTCTTTACATGGGCCACTGCTCCCCTCAGCCAGTCTCAGAGCCTTTGCTGGTCCCACGGGTGAAACTGACGAGATTCCAGGTTCAGAGGAAACGAAAGGAGCTTGGAGGCCCGAGCTATGCCCTGGCTCCAGCTCCCTGGCCTTGGGCTTGCTCCATCCCTCCACTGGCCCACAGTTTCCCCACCTGTCAGCAGAGGCTCTGACCAAATGATTTTAAGACCCTTTGCTCTGACATAAGGATATTTTGGAGTTACAATGCCACAACAGAAGAATCTCTGTTTTAAACAAATATATCTTGTGGTCCTCCCTACTTGCAGACTTGGCCATGGACAAGTGGCATCGGCCTCACTTGAGAGCAGGTAGAAATGCAGATGCTCAGGCCCCACTCAGATCTCCTGAATCAGAATCTGCATTTTAGGACTTCCCTGGTGGCGCAGTGGTTAAGAATCTGCCTGCCAATGCAGGGGACACGGGTTTGAGCCCTGGTCTGGGAAGATCCCACATGCCGTGGAACAACTAAGCCCGTGTGCCACAACTACTGAGCCCACGTGCCACAACTACTGAAGCCCGCACACCTAGAGCCCGTGCTCCGCAACAAGAGAAGCCACCGCAATGAGAAGCCTGTGCACCGCAACGAGTAGGCCCCGCTCACCACAACTAGAGAAAGCCCGCGCACAGCAATGAAGACCCAACACAGCCAAAAATAAATAAAGAAATAAATAAATTAAAAAAAAAAAGAATCTGCATTTTAACAAGATGCCCAGTGCTTGAAAAGCACTGATTTATATCACCCAGTCTGAAATGAAGAGTTTTAAATGCTTTTACATCTTCAAATATATTTATATATATTTATACATTTCTCAGGGATTTTAAAAAACAATGAACATGTCATTTTTTTTCTGAAACAATAAAGGTGTTATGAAAATGGTAAATGAACCCAGGCCAGTTCAGAGACGAAATGATTTATGTAAATCTGGTGAACAGTTTTTCCCAGGAAATTTTCCTTCTGAGTAAGGTAGGGTCTCCCACTTTCCATAAGTTGGCCTCTTCCCAGCAAGTGTCTCCCTCATGCCTGATTCCTGGAAGGCTGTGTGTGCGTGTGTGTATGTGTGTGTGTGTGTGTGTGTGTGTGTGTGTGGTGTTGTGTGACTGTGTCTTGCAGCTGATCCACTGAGCAGGGACTTCAGCCAAGTCAGCAAAACCAGGATGGAAAAAAAACTAGATTCCTAAAGGCTTCAGGGTAAGCCTGGGGAGCTTGGGCAACCATCCCTCAGATAAACTGAAGCAGCATGTACTGTGGATTAGTCAGGCATCCTGGCTTTCCAGTTGGGCCCACCTCCTAGAGGGCTTCCTGCCTAACCCTCCTGTCCAGCTGGGGTTCTCTGTTTCTCCTCATCTCCAAAACAAAAGCCCCAAACACCATCCCATCCACTTCGGGAATTTATCCCAAAGAAGCGATCTCGAGGTAGGCAAAGATCTTCCTAAAAGAATGATCATCACATGCTGTTGATAAGAGTGAGAAGCCAGAAAAAAAATCCAAGTGTCCAAGAATAGGGGCCTGAGGTTACTTCATGATGTATTTCAATCCTGTGCCTGCCTGGGAGCAGGTCAGCAGTTATGGGCAGGAGTCGGCAGGTCTGGACTCGAGGGATAATTTAAGCAGTTTATTTAGCCTCTCCAAGCCTCACTTTCCTGAGCTGTAAAATGGGAGTGATAATAATACCAAATGCCTTCTCTTGTTTTGAGGATTAAATGAGGACATACACGGAAAACATTTAACACCACGCCTGGTGCACAGTAAGAACTTGGTAAATGGTTGTTTGCTGTGTGCCGGTTCAGATACAGACAAATGTTGGCGGTGAGTATTAATGACAAGGAAATATATATATGGCACAGTGAAAGTGAAAAAAACAGATTATAACTCAGCATGATCCATTTTGTAAACATATGTGTACATATTCACATTTAGCCTTGTATGTAATTGATAAACATGAAGTGGAGATGTAGTTGCTACAAGAACAGGAAATGTCCGGCCACTGGGGAACCCTTTCTCATTTCTCAGGCTCACTTCCATACTCTTTGCCTGAGAGTGCCAGGGAAAATCAGATTTGGACCTATCGTTGATAAGGACCATAATGAAAAAACAAAAGTGGTACCACTTGAGTGCTTTCTAACAGACAGGCACCTTCTAGGTGTACTACTAGCTCATTTATTCTTCACAACCACCTATGAAGCGATACTATTAATATTCTCATTTTACAGATAAGGAAACTGAGGCACAGAGGGGCTGAGTAGTAATCTGTCCAAGGTCTAACAGCCAAAAAGAGGTTAGAAGATCGTTTCAAACCTGGGCTCTAATTACTATGCTATCCCACCCCCCCGGCCTCTCATTGACAAAGAAGGAAACTAAGGCCCAGAGAAGCAGGACACTGGCCCAAGGCCACACAGCAAAGCAGTGTCAAAGGAGGAACTAGTACTAAGCCTCCTGAAGCTTTGAGGCTCCTCAGTGCCCCCTTCAGGCAGCCTGAGGATGCACTGGCTACCTGATTCCTCCAGGCTGTAGGAAGGGCACCTGCGCAGCTCATCGTTTGCACTCCTCTGCGTACAACCGGCTGCTATAAGGAAGTACAGGTCTTTGGCGAGCAAAGGAGATGACCCACAAACTGCCTGCACCTTCCCCTGAAGCCCTGCCTCCACCCTCCAAATCCCGTGTCACTTAAGGCAAATGTAATCCATATGGCTCTGATTCATTTACAGGTAAATCTGCAAGACACTGGGTTCTAAGTGCTGTTACTTACAAAGCCTTCAGAACCTGTTAAGTGAGATTCAGCTCCCCAACTCCTCCTCTCCACCCCTACCCCCAGTCCAGTCTTCCTCCCCTTCCCCCATCTGGACCAGAGTTCATACCAGCATCTGGCAGGGCTGAAAAGAAACTCACAAACTCAGACTTGGAAACTGTGTGTGGGGGCACAGGACCAGTTATTAGGATGTTCAGAGTAGCATTGTTTGTAATCCCAAAAGTTGGAAACAATGTATATGTCTATCCATGGAAGAATGGATGAATAAAGTGTGGCAAATTCATACAATGTGACACCACACAGCAGTAAAATGGACAATCTCACAAAAATACTGTTGAGGGAAAAAAACAAGCAAGTTGCAGATTAATTCATAATATGATACCAATTGTTCAAAATTTAAAAACACTGAAAAATCATTATATGCAAATATATAAACTACCTTGGTAAAGTTTATTTTTTAACCTGGTAGTGGGTACATGGATATTTGTTCTAGCATATATACATTTTTGTATAATTTTGAAAAGGTACATAATAAAATTTTCAATAAACCCCTAGATTTCACATCAGCAAAGGAAGTTAGCCTATGTGTTGAGTTCAACTCCCTCATTTCACAGAAGGGGAGAAGGAAATAATTTGATATTTGTTAACTACGTAACACTTACTAAATACTCACTTGTCAAGCACACCCTCATTTCATGTAAGTTCCAATCCCCTGCATGGTAGCATATGCTATTACTATTCTCATTTTACGGATGAGGCAGCTGAGGCTCAGCAACTTCCTCAAGGTCATGCAGCTTGTAAACCACAAGGCTGGAATACAAGTCGTGGCCTTCTGGCTCCCAAGGCTCACACACCAGACCACATGCTGTTGAGGCCAGCACTGCTTTTTTTTTTTTTTTTTTTACATCTTTATTGGAGTATAATTGCTCTACAATGGTGTGTTAGTTTCTGCTTTATAACAAAGTGAATCAGTTATACACATACATATGCTCCCATATCTCTTCCCTCTTGCGTCTCCCTCCCTCCCACCCTCCCTATCCCACCCCTCTAGGTGGTCACAAAGCACCGAACTGATCTCCCTGTGCTATGCGGCTGCTTCCCACTAGCTATTTTACGTTTGGTAGTGTATATATGTCCACGTCACTCTCTCACTTTGTCACAGCTTACCCTTCCCCCTCCCCATATCCTCAAGTCCATTCTCTAGTAGGTCTGTGTCTTTATTCCTGTCTTACCCCTAGGTTCTTCATGACATTTTTTTTCTTAGATTCCATATATATGTGTTAGCATACAGTATTTGTCTTTCTGTTTCTGACTTACTTCGCTCTGTATGACAGACTCTAGGTCCATCCACATCACTACAAATAACTCGATTTCGTTTCTTTTTATGGCTGAGTAATATTCCATTGTATATATGTGCCACATCTTCTTTATCCATTCATCCGATGATGGACACTTAGGTTGTTTCCATCTCCTGGCTATTGTAAATAGAGCTGCAATGAACATTTTGGTACATGACTCTTTTTGAATTATGGTTTTCTCAGGGTATATGCCCAGCAGTGGGATTGCTGGGTCATATGGTAGTTCTATTTGTAGTTTTTTAAGGAACCTCCATACCGTTCTCCATAGTAGCTGTACCAATTCACATTCCCACCAGCAGTGCAAGAGTGTTCCCTTTTCTCCACACCCTCTCCAGCATTTATTGTTTCTAGATTTTTAGATGGGACCTAATGAAACTTCAAAGCTTTTGCACAGCAAAGGAAACCATAAACAAGACCAAAAGACAACCCTCAGAATGGGAGAAAATATTTGCAAATGAAGCAACTGACAAAAGATCTCCAAAATTTATAAGCAGCTCATGCAGCTCAATATCAAAAAAACAAACAACCCAATCCAAAAATGGGCAGAAGACCTAAATAGACATTTCTCCAAAGAAGATATACAGACTGCCAACAAACACATGAAAGCATGCTCAACATCATTAATCATTAGAGAAATGCAAATCAAAACTACAATGAGATATCTCACACCGGTCAGAACGGCCATCATCAAAAAATCTAGAAACAGCACTGTTCTTTGATCTTACCCCACAAGTCTCTGAGTTAGGTTTATTACTGGTTTTAGAGGTGAGGAAACTGAAGCTCTGAGCAGTCATCTGCTAACGCTTGTTCAGGGAGTTACTCCACAGAGACCAGACAAGGGAGCTTCCTGACTCCTAGTCCAGTGTTCTTTCTCTATCAGGCTTTGTCTGGAAGACCTGGTGGGGGGGAAAGTATGGCTGTGTTTACCCTTACCTTCTACTCCTTAGAAGCTCTATGCAGTTCGAGTACTGCCAAGGGGAACGAAGCTCCCAAAGTCACCTTGGCCAGGTTTGGGGCACAAAGCTGTATAGAAGGGGAGGACCTGGTGAACCCTGGGTCTTGCAGCCAAAGAAGCCATCCTTAACTCCACTTTCATTCACAACCGGCATCCAATCTATCAGTCAGGTCCCTGCAGGAAACAGGTGGCACACTCAAACTGGGTGCTTTGAGGAGAGTTTAATAAAAGGACTATGCACAAATTTACAGGCAGGGTTAAGAAAAAACAACCACTTACAACGTGGTACTCTGGGGCTGGCAAGAGCAGGGAGTTGTCACCACTCAGGTCTGATGGGCAAAGGGAGGAGCCATTATCCACCCCTGAGGAGCAGCTTTTCTGCGTGGGCTGCCTGATTAGAGCTGTGCCCTTGGTAGAGGGCTCAGCCAAACCGAAAGGAGGCAGTCGAGGAAATATACCACAACCTCACACTTCTCCTTCCGTCAGATCCCTTGCCAGTATTCCTTTTGGCCAAACTCAGTGGGAAACTCCTTCGGCCAAACCCAACAGGAAACAGGACAAAGACTCTGGATGGAGTTCATACAGCTCAGTCTCCCAGGGCATAGAGCAGGGTGGGGAGAGCCAGAGACTGAATCCAGAGGGGCAGGCAGAAGAAAACAGAAAACACTGGCTTTCCTTCAGATAGACTCAGACTCTGGTGGTATACTGCATACCACCTCCATGGCTAGCCCCTAGTGTGAGCCATCATCACCCCTAGGCTGTATTTCTACAATAGACTCCTAGGTGATTGCCCAGCTTCTACAGTCTGTTCCTAACAGTCAGTGATTCTTGTAAATTACATGTCAAACCATGTCACTCCTCTGCTCAAAATCTTCAAGGGAAGAGCAAAAGCCAAAGTCCTTACAAAACCTCGCAAGTTCCTGCACAGTCTGTCATCTGTCCATCACCCCTTGACCTCATCTCCCTATTTTTCTCCAGTATTCACTCTGCTCCAGCCACATTGACCTTTCTCTTCTTTGATATACAAGGACAGTTCCTGCTTTAGGGCCGTTGCTGATCTCTCTGCCTGGAATGTTCTTTCCCCTCCATCCTTTACCTCCATCAAGTCTACTCAAGTGTCTCCTGCTCAATGAGACCTACTCTGACCCTCCTTTGTAAAACTGCAAACTGTCTCCCCCATCTCTCGCCCACTATCCCTGATCCCCATCAGCCTACTCTAGTTTCCTTTTCCCTATATCACTTGTCATCTTTTAACATGCCACATCATTTACTTATTTGATATTTTTCTTTTTTCTTTTTTCTTGCGGCTGCGCCAGGTCTTAGTTGTAGCACACAGGATCTTCATTGCAGCATGCTTAGTTGTGATATGTGTGATCTTTAGTTGCAACATGTGGGCTCTTAGTGGTGGCATGCGGACTTCTTAGTTGTGGCATGCAGACTCTCAGCACTTTGAGAGGTCGGGGTCTAGTTCCCCGACCAGGGATCGAACCTGGGCCCCTGGCACTGGGAGTGTGGAGTCTTACCCATTGGACCACCAGGGAAGTCCCCTACTTACCTGTTATATTTATTATCTGTATCTTCCCACTAGAACACAAGTTCTGCAAGCATAAGGCTCTGTTTTGTTCATCAGTGGATCTCCAGAACTTGGAATTTTGTAGGTGTTCAACACATACTTGTTGAATGTTGTTGAATGACTGAAATGGGGATGAGGAAAGATTAGGCTTGGAATTTTCCAGTTAGAAAAGGGTAGAGGATGGGTAGAGCCAGTGAGAAGATTAATGGGTCCTATATGAGGGAAAGGAAAAAAAAAGTCAACATGGAATTATTCATTACTATATACCTGTTAAAAGTTGTATCTTACCAACAGACATCAAAGGCCTGAACATTTTGTAGACCCTTTGTCCTAGCAATTCCATTTTCAAGAATTTGTACAAGGAAATTGTCATCATTTTTTGGTAAAAATGTAGTAATAATGAAATTCTTCACAGTGAAGTGAAGAATAATGAAAAATTGGAACCAAAGTAGCCATCTAACAATTGTGAACTGCCTAACTATGGTACAGCCATGGGTGGAATACTATGCGAACATTAAGTGCATTAATTGACCTGAATGATATTTATGATAATTGCTTAATGAGAAAAGCACATTATAAAACAGCATTACATTATAATCTTGTTTTTTTGCGGTACGCGGGCCTCTCACTGTTGTGGCCTCTCCCGTTGCGGAGCGCAGGCTGCGGACGCGCAGGCTCAGCGGCCATGGCTCTCGGGCCCAGCCGCTCCGCGGCATGTGGGATCTTCCCGGACCGGAGCACGAACCCGCATCCCCTGCATCGGCAGGCGAACTCTCAACCACTGCACCACCAGGGAAGCCCTAATCTTGTTTTTTATTAAAATATACAGCTGTCTCTTGAACAACATGGGTTTGAACTGTGCAGGTTCACTTACATGCAGATTTCTTTCACTAAATTTGTCCTATAGGACTACACAATCCATGGGTGGTTGAATCCTCGGATGTGGAATAGTGAATACTGAGGGCTAACTGTGAAGTTACACGCAAATTTTTGACTGCATGGAGGTCAGCACCCCTAGTCCCCGTGTTGTTCAAGGGCCAACTATATATGCATTTTAAAAGTTCGAGAAAGCTATAACCCAAAATATTAATGGCACTTATCTCTGGATGGGCACCATACAGGTATTTTATTTCTTTTGCCTCTATTTCCTAAATTTGCTTCAAGGAACTTAATTATTTTAAAAACTAAATTTATATTTTATAAATAGCAGTTATTTATGAGCTCTTGGACAAATAACTTGACTTCTCTGTGTAACAGTTTCCTCATTTGTTTGTTTGGGTTTTTGTTTGTTTGTTTTTGGCTGTGCCAGGCAGCTTGTGAGATCTTAGTTCCCTGATCAGGGATTGAACCCCGGCCCTTGGCAGTGAAAGCTCCGTGTCCTAACCATGGGACTGCCAGGGAATTCCCTTCCTCATTTTTTTTTGTTTTATATTTTTGTTTTTAACATCTTTATTGGAGTATAATTGCTTTACAATGGTGTGTTAGTTTCTGCTTTATAACAAAGTGAATCAGCTAAACATATACATATATCCCCATATCTCCTCCCTCTTGCGTCTCCCTCCCACCCTCCCTATCCCACCCCTCTAGGTGGACACAAAGCACAGAGCTGATCTCCCTGTGCTATGCAGCTGCTTCCCACTAGCTACCTATTTTACATTTGGTAGTGTATGTATGTCCATGCCACTCTCTCACTTCATCCCAGCTTACCCTTCCCCCCTCCATGTCCTCAAGTTCATTCTCTACATCTGCATCTTTATTCCTGTCCTGCCCCTGGGTTCTTCAGAACCACTTTTTTTTTTTTTTCAGATTCCCTATATATGTGTTAGCATACAGTATTTGTTTTCCTCTTTCTGATTTACTTCACTCTGTAGGACAGACTCTAGGTCCATCCGCCTCATTACAAATAACTCGATTTCGTTTCTTTTTATGGCTGAGTAATATTCCATTGTATATATGTGCCACGTCTTCTTTAACCATTCATCTGCTGCTGGACACTTAGGTTGCTTCCATGTCCTGGCTATTGTAAATAGTTCTGCAATGAACACTGTGGTACATGACTATTTTGAATTACGGTTTACTCAGGGTATATGCCCAGTAGTGGGATTGCTGGGTCATATGGTAGTTCTATTTTTAGTTTTTTAAGGAACCTCCATACTGTTCTCCATAGTTGCTGTATCAATTTACATTGCCATCAACAGTGCAAGAGGATTCCCTTTTCTCCACACCCTCTCCAGCATTTACTGTTTGCAGATTTTTTGGTGATGGCCATTCTGACTGGTGTGAAGTGATACCTCACTGTAGTTTTGATATGCATTTCTCTAATGATTAGTGATGTTGAGCATCCTTTCATGTGTTTGTTGGCAATCTGTATATCTTCTTTGGAGAAATGTCTATTTAGGTCTTCTGCCCATTTCTGGATTGGGTTGTTTGTTTTTTTGATATGAGCTGCATGAGCTGCTTGTAAATTTTGGAGATCAATCTTTTGTCAGTTGCTTCATTTGCAAATATTTTCTCCCATTCTGAGGGTTGTCTTTTCGTCTTGTTTATGGTTTCCTTTGCTGTGCAAAAGCTTTGAAGTTTCATTAGGTCCTATTTGTTTATTTTTGTTTGTATTTCCACTTCTTTAGGAGGTGGTCAAAAAGGATCTTGCTGTGATTTATGTCATAGAGTGTTCTGCCTATGTTTTCCTCTAAGAATTTCATAGTGTCTGGCCTTACATTTAGGTCTTTAATCCATTTTGAGTTTATTTTTGTGTATGGTGTTAGGAAGTGTTCTAATTTCATTCTTTTACATGTAGCCATCCAGTTTTCTCAGCACCACTTATTGAAGACGCTGTCTTTTCTCCATTGTATATTCTTGCCTCCTTCATCAAAAATAAGGTGACCATATGTGTGTGGGTTCATCTCTGGGCTTTCTATTCTGTTCCATTGATCTATATTTCTGTTTTTGTGCCAGTACCACACTGTCTTGATTACTGTAGCTTTGTAGTATAGTCTGAAGTCTGGGAGGCTGATTCCTCCAGCTCCGCTTTTCTTTCTCAAGATTGCTTTGGCTATTTGGGGCCTTTTGTGTTTGCATACAAATTGTGAAATGTTTTGTTCCAGTTCTGTGAAAAATGCCATTGGTAGTTTGATAGGGATTGCATTGAACCTGTAGATTGCTTTGGGTAGTATAGTCATTTTCACAATGTTGATTCTTCCAATCCAAGAACATGGTATATCTCACCATCTGTTTGTATCATCTTTAATTTCTTTCCCTTCCTCATTTTTGAAATGGAGTTAAAAACAGTTTCAAGTCCTTCCTATTTGATAAGAGCTGCTCTTAGATGTATACTGGAGAAATCGGCCAAAACTATAAGAGAAAAAAAAGAATTAAGAGATGTAAAAATTGAAAGAGATAAAGCTAGCACTATTTGCAGTGACTATATTTATTGACTTTGAAAAATCAAGCTCAAGCTATAAAAATTAATAACCATCTAGAAAATGCAATTTAAAAATATAGTACCATTCATAAATGGTAACAAAAACTACGACGTCTCTGGGAAGTAATGAATAACAAAGCCAAGATATCCCCTTCTGTAACCAAACAGAACACTATGAGGCCTTCCAGAGACAGACACCCCCTCCCCCATATCCTCTTCACTGAAGTGCCTAGATAATATAATATCTGATGTACATTTCCTGAGTTGTTTTACAGATGCTAAAACCACCACCAAACAAAGAAATTAACTACTTGATGACCAAGAACATGCAGCCCCCATACCTACTGGTGCCTAAGGATTGATAATGTTAACCTCTGTGACACCACCTTGTTACCTCACCATCAACCAATCAGAGAATTGTGCATGAGCTCATCACATACCCTGGGATTCCCCCTCCCTCGCCATACCTTTAAAAATGCTTTCCTGGAACCCATCAGGGAGCTTGGGTGTTTTGAGCACTAGCTGCCCTGGATTCCTTGCTTGGCGTCCTGCAATAAACACTGCACTTTCCTCATCACAACCCAGTTGGCTTTACTGTGCGCAGGTGAGCAGACCCAACTTTGGTTTGGTAGCACTTTCACCATTTCTATTCAACATTAAAATCGTTATTTTATCCATTGAAATAAGAAAAGAAAAATTAATAAAGGCATACAGCTTGGAAAAGGAGTAAAACTGTTTTTTTTCCACAGATGATATGATTACGCGTGGAAAAACATAAGAAATTTACAACAGAAACTATTAAGCTCAGGCACAAGGTCAATATTAAAAAAATTTAATTTTCACTGTATAGTAGCACAGACAATTTAAAAAATTAAGTAAAAAGTATTATTTATAATAGCTCCAAAACCCATAAAATTCTTAGAAATAAGTGTATCAAAAGATGTGTAAGACCTCTACACTAAAAGATACAAAATACTGATAAAAGAAATCAAAAAGACCTAAACAAAGGGAGAGTTATACCATGTTTATAGACTGGAGAGCTCAACATTGTTGAGATATTAATTTTCTCCAAATGTATGTATAGATTCAACACAATCTCAATCAAAGTTACAGCAGGATTTTTTTAAAGTACAAATTAAGTCTAAAATTTATATGGAAATGTAAGCAACCTCAAATATTCAAATCAATCTTGAAAAAGGTTGAAGGACTTATCCTACTTGATTTCAAGATTTAACTATAAAGACACAATAGTCAAGAATACATATACGGGGCTTCCCAGGTGGCGCAGTGGTTAAGAACCCGCCTGCCAATGCAGGGGACATGGGTTCTAGCCCTGGTCTGGGAAGATCCCACATGCCGCGGAGCAACTAAGCTCGTGTGCCACAACTACTAAGCCTGCACTCTAGATCCTGTGAGCCACAACTACTGGAGCCCACGTGCCACAATTACTGAAGCCCACACGCCTAGAGCCCATGCTCCACAACAAGAGAAGCCACTGCAATGAGGAGCCCGTGCACCACAACGAAGAGTAGCCCCCCAGTCGCCGCAACTAGAGAAAGCCTGTGTGCAGCAACGAAGACCCAACACAGCCAAAAATAAATTTAAAAAAATATAATAGATATACAGATCAATGAAACAGAACAGTGTCCAGAAATAGATCCACACATGTATATGGCCAACTGATTTTCAACAAAAGTTCCAAGGTAATTCAATGGGGAAAGAAAACACTTTTCAACATATTGTGCTGGAACAACTAGATTTTTGTGAGGAGAAAAAAAATGAATCTCAATCCCTACCTCATACTATACCCCCAAATCAATTCCAGATGAATCAAAGAACTACTTGCAAAAGCTAAAATTATAAAGGCTTTAGGAAAAAACAGGAGAATATTGTCAACCTTGGGGTAGACAAATATCTCTTGGAGTGATCTCAATAGGCAGGATTTATAAAGAGAATGAGAAGACAAGCCACAGACTAGGAGAAAATATTTGCAAAAGAGTTATCTGACAAAGAACTATTATCCACTCTGTTTCTCCAGCCCTAAGAAGAATGGCTAGGATATAATAAAAGGTTTCTTGTGGCTCAGAGTGTAATCTCACAATGATTGATGTGGAAACCGAGTCACAGAGAAATTGAGACTTAAAGATAACACAGCTCATGTGTAGTGGAGCCAGATTTTGAATGCTGCGTGAGACTTCAGAGCTGATAACCACGTGGCCAGTCCACCAGACCATGCTGGAGGTGGTTTTTTAATTACCACTCTACCTCTGCCCCACTTTGCTTGATACCTCAGAGAAAATAATACAGAGATGGCTTTTTCCAGCTGGACTTATCTGAAGCAGACAACCTACTCCTTCCAGGACAGGAAAGGGTACCCAGGACACAGACCTCTTCCCTGGAGAGAAGAAAGTACAGTCCTATGTACTGCTGGCCTATCTCAGAGGCCAGTAGTTGCCAAAAACAAACCAACCAGCTGATTTCCCTGGGCATGGAATGTTTCAACATCCTCTGTCCCACTTGCTCTGCTATATGTTAACTGCAGATCTGTGGCAAACTGCAGGGCACTCATTGGAGATGAAGTTGAGGCAGAGCATGGAGAGTGTGCTCTCTCTGAGTTTTCAAACAAGCAGATACAGGTAAACCACAGTGAAAGTGAAAAAGAAAGGGGCCCATTGGGGTGGCTTATGAGCAGCTGCTCAGTGAGCTCACAGGGGACCCACGGTGGGGTGCGCCTCCCTCATGCCTCAGAGCCCCTCTCTGCCTCTGGCCTGTGCCTGTCCCCTACTTTTAGCCAGTGGAAAGGATCTCAAGCTGGGAGGAACAGAGATCTTTCTTATGTTCTAGTGGGGCAAGGGAATTGAGTTCACTGCAGAGAAGTCAGCAGTGGGAGGCTCATGACTATTTCAGTGACCAGAATATCTCCACCCCAGGTAGAGGAAGGTGCTGTGGGAACGCAGGGTTTTAGCCGACTACTGAAGTGTTGGCTAAAGTGTTGTTTGTCTGTGGCTTTTCCCTTCTCTCCATCACAATCTGGGAACAGTACCTTGAAGCACTGTCCTTGATTAATAAAGTTTTCTGCCCTATGATGATCCCCTGGATGGAGGTGGTCAGAGGCAGGAGAGGGTGAGAATACTGTTCTTGATTATGAAAACCTATTTCCATTTTGTGTATCCCTGTATAATTTTAGTCTCCTAAATTGATCTATTATTTTTCACACTGTACTTTTGTAGAAAATAATTTTCCAGAAGACATATAACACTGTCCTTAAAGACCGATGTAATCCCTGTACATAATACATGTCATATATACACTTATAAATGTATATATAATGCTTAAGAATAAATCATTCTGAGTTTTTGAAAAAAAAAAAAATGAACTGTTATCCAAAACGTACAAAGAACACTTGAAACTCAACAATAAGAAAATGAACAACCTAGGACTTCCCTGGCGGTCCAGTGGTTAAGGCTCCACGCTTTCACTGCTGAGGGCCCGGGTTCAATCCCTGGGTAGGGAAGGAAGATCCTGCGTGGTGTGGCCAAAAAAAAAAAGGGCGGGGGGACTTCCCTGGTGGCGCAGTGGATAAGAATACACCTGCCAATGCAGGGGTCACGGGTTCCATCCCTGGTGGTCCGGGAAGATCCCACATGCTGCAGAGCAACTAAGCCCATGTGGCACAGCTACTGAAGCCTGCACGCCTAGAGCCTGTGCTCCTCAACAAGAGAAGCCCCCGCAATGAGAAGCCCACGCACCGCAAAGAAGAGTACCCCCTGCTCGCCGCAACTAGAGGAAGCCTGCATGCAGCAATGAAGACCCAACACAAGCAAAACTAAATAAATAAAATTTAAAAAATAAAAGGAAATGAACAACCTGATTAAAAAATGGGCCAAAGACATGAACATATACTTCAGCAAAGAAGTTATACAGATGGCAGATAAGCATATGAAAAAATGCTCACCATCATATGTCAGTAGGGAATTGGAAATTAAAGCAACAATAAGATACCATTACATACCTATTTCAATGGCCCAAATCCAAAACACTGACAATACCAAATGCTGGCAAGGATGTGAAGCAGAAGGAACTCCGATTCATTGTTGGTGAGAAAGCAAAATGGTACAGACACTTTGGAAGACAGTTTGGCAGTTTCCTATAAAACTAAACATGCTCTTACCATATGATCCAACAACTGTGCTCTCTGAGTCAAAAACCTATGTCCTCACAAAAATCTGCAGGGATATTTATAGCAGCTTTATTCATAATTGCCTAAACTTGGGAGCAACTAAGATGTCCTTCAGTAGATGAATGGATAAATAAACTGTGGTACCTCCAGACAATGCAATTAGTGCTGAAAAGAAACAAGCTATCAAGCCATAAAAAGACATGGAAGAAGCTTAAATGCACATTACTAAGTGAAAGAAGCAAATCCGAAAAGGCTACATACTGTATGATTCCAACTACATGACATTCTGGAGAAGGCAAAACTATGGAAAGAGTAAAATTACAGGTCAGTGGTTGTCAGGGGTTAGGGGGAGGGAGGGATGAACAGGCAGAGCACAGAGGATTTTCAGGGCGGTGAAACTATTCTGTACAAAATTATGGTGATACATGTCTTTATGCATTTGTCTAAATCAATAGAATGTACAATATCCAGAGTAAACCCTAAGGGAAACTATAGACTTTGGGTGATAATCATTAACGTGTCCGTGTAGGTTCATCAGTTGTAACAAATGTACCATTCTGGTAGGAGATGTTGATAGTGGGGAGGCTGTGCCTGTGTGGGAGCAGTACTCTCTGTACTTTCCACTGATGCTTTCAGCTCACTTTGCCGTGAGCCTAAAACTGCTCTTAATAAATAGTCTATTAAAAATTGATAAATTAGACTTCATCAAAAATATAAACTTCTCATCAAAAGACATCATGGATAAATGAAGAGATGAGGCAGATGGGAGAAAATACTTTCAATACATATACATCTGACAAAAGACTTGCAACCAAAATATAAAAAGAACTCCTACAACTCAATGATAAAAAGGCAATCAATCCAAATTAAAACAAAAAGGGCAAAAGACTTGAATAGACACCCTGCAAAGAGATATAGAAATGGCCAGGAAGCACATGAAAAGCTATTCAACATCATTAGACATAAAGGAAAAGCAAATTAAAGCCAACATAAGATACTACATATCAGAATGGCTAAAATTAAAAACATGGACAATATCAAGTGTTGGTGGAGCAACTGGAACTCTCTTACATTTCTAGTTGGAGTGTAAAATGGTAAAACCACTTTGGAAAACTCTCTGGCAGTTTCTTTTGAAGGTAAAATACACCTACACTCTGACCTAGCAATACCACTTCTAAGAATGAAATAAATACATATGTTAGAATATTATATTCATAGATAATGAATATATGTATATATAAATATATATACACACTTATTTTTATATATATATATATAAATACATACATACAAAAGGTTTGTATGTGAATGTTAACAGCAGTTTTATACACAATAGCCAAAAGCTAGAAACAGCTCTGATGTCTATAATTCGCTGAATGGATATACAATTTCTTACAATGTTATACTATTCAGCAATAAAAAAGAACAAATTACTAATATATGCAATGACACAAATAAATTCAAAAAACACACTGAGTGAAAGAAGCCAGCCATAAAATGTGTGATTCCATTTATATGAAGTTCTGGAATAGGAGAAGCTAACCTACAGCAATGAACATGAGAACGGTATTTGCTTTTTGCGGGGACTGAGTGGCCAGTGGCCAGAGGGAAATGTCTGGGGTGATGGAAGTGTTTTATATCTTTATTGTGGTAGTGTTACATGAGTGAGGATGTCCAAACTCATCCAACTATACATTTAAAGTCTGCACATTTTTTGTGTGTACATTATAACTCAATAAATATTATGTAAAGCTAAAAAGCACTCAACACACAGAAAAAGAATATAAATATATCAAAATTAAGGATTTTAAAATGGAGAATAACATAGATGTAGTAAAGAGATGACAGATTGAAGGACGATAAATTGCACTGTTAAAACCTAACAAGGGGCTTCCCTGGTGGTGCAGTGGTTGAGAGCCCGCCTGCCGATGCAGGGAACACGGGTTCGTGCCCCGGTCCGGGAAGATCCCACATGCCGCGGAGCAGCTGGGCCCGTGAGCCATGGCCGCTGAGCCTGCGCCTCCGGAGTCTGTGCTCCGCAACGGGAGAGGCCACAGCAGTGAGAGGCCCACGTACAGCAAAAAAAAAAAAAAAAAAAAAAACCTAACAGGAATAAAAAGGAGCTCTTGACAATTGACAAGAAAATGACCCTTAATAGAAAACTGGCCAAGGGTATGGGTTAGCAGTTCATAGTTCTTAGTTAAATCAGGGGTGCATATATATTATCTAACCATTCCATTCCCAGCTATAGATTCTAATGAAATTTTCACACAGGTCCATAAAGGACACGTGCTACTACATTGAAGGTGATATTGCTTGTGGGGCAGAGTTGAAGCCAATCTGGAGTCCATCAATTTGATGGTAAGGAGTTACATTAACTCTACCCTTTGTACCTAAAGTCTCACACATAAGCACACACACACATTTATTGAGGACATACTATATTCCAGTTATTGCATGTTACAGCAACTAATTTAGGCTTCGTAATAAGGAAGAACTACTGTCACCACTCCCCATTTGATAGAGAAACCGAGGCACAGAGAGGTTAGGTAAGGTTCCGAAGGTCACACAGCTTATCATTATAGAACCAAGATTCCAACCAAGCAAGCCTGAAGCCCACACCGCCTGCTCACTCTGCCTTTCTGTGCTTCCTCTGTGTGCGTGTGGAGGAGGACACTCAGAACTTGAGGCCTAAGGCCCAGGGCTATCTGCCAAGCAACACGAAAGCCCCTAAAAAAAGGTTAACCTGGAGCAAGCCGTATCTGTGCCTTCCGCCCCAATAAACATCCCACGAGCATTTCCTCAAATTCAGCCGTCGTCGCAGGGAGGGAGCCAGGTGGAGCCCACGTGGTTTTGACAGAACATCCATTCAAGTGGAGCTTTATTATAGTGGCACTGCTGGCGCAGTAAAATTTAAGGATCTGTCAGTTTATGATGAATTTTTATTTTTAAGGGTTTCAAGTAAGCAGTAAACATTCACTCCAGACTGAAATTCCCCCCATTTGACACCTGGAAGGGGCAGGGTGGGAGAGCAGGGGTGTGGGTGGTAGGGAATTGAGCAGGGAAGAGGTGAGAAGAGGCCGGGCACCGCGTCGGGGGAGACTATTCCCACCAATATCTCCAGGCAGGGGTGTGAGGGGCTTCGTGCCCCATAATGAGGGAGGCCGAATGCTACCCCAAAGGGAGCAGGGCTGCTCTCTTTGTGGCCCAATTCAGTTTTCCTTTCCTGCTTCCCAGCAAAGCAGGACCGTAATGGGCATTTAAGAACCACAATCCTTTGGGAACTCTGTGCAATCCGCTGCCAGAGGAAGGAAGGAAGTCGGCACGGTATGCACATAAAAATTACGGACATAATTTTTTTTAATGCATATATGTATAGAGAAAAGGGGCCAGGGCTTCCCTGGTGGTGCAGTGGTTAAGAATTTGCCTGCCAATGCAGTGGACACAGGTTCGATCCCTGGTCCAGGAAGATCCCACATGCCGTGGAGCAACTAAGCCCGTGCGCCACAACTACTGAGCCTGCGCTCTAGAGCCTGCGAGCCACAACTGCTGAGTCCATGTGCCACAACTACTGAAGCCTGCGCACCTGGAGCCCGTGCTCCACAACAAGAGAAGCCACCGCAATGAGAAGCCTGTGCACCGCAACAAACAGTAGCTCCGGCTCACTGCAACTAGAGAAACCCCCGTGCACAGCAATGAAGACCAAACGCAGCCAAAAATAAAACAAAAACTAAATTTATAAAAAGAAAAAAAAGGGGCCAACATTTTATAGGATTTTTTTTTTTTGCATTTTGGGTTTTTTTAAGAGATTTGTTGTAAACACGCATAGCTTTTGTGATCACCAAAAAGTCATTGCTAAACAAACAAAAAACAAACTACAGTGAACGTGCTACCAGCAGCTGTTGACCTTTTCTGTACTTTCACCCCGTGCCAGGCCCTGGGCAGCCCCTCTTTATCTGCTCTCCCATTTAATCTTCATCCTACCCTCTGCAGTGTTACTATTTTTAATCCCCATTTTATAAACAAGGAAACTGAAGTTTAGGGAGGCAAAGTACCTGGCTCAGGGATATACAGCTAGGAAGTGGAGTGGCTGAATCATGGGTATAGTTGACTGAAGTATAGTTGATTTACAACATCATGTAAACAGGGAAATCTTGTTGAAGACTTTTTTTTTCCCGGCCGTGCCCCACGGCTTGCGGGATCTGAGTTCGCTGACCAGGTTTTGAATCTGCGCCCTTGGCAGTGAAAGCAAGGAGTCCTAACCACTAGACCACCAGGGAACTCCCTGTTGAAGACTTTTTAAACAGCAGTTCAGCTCGACCCTGAGGTAGCATCTCATTCTCGTCTTTAGCAGCACCTAGGGGATTACCTCCAAGAGATGGAGGGCAAACCTGGGTCACTTGGTCTCCTCCTGAGGCCACTTCCCGCAGAGGAACCCTGTCTACCAGTTGTATGTACCCTCCTTACCTCTCCCACAGCTCCATTTGCCCAGAGACAGTTTGGCCTCCTCATGAGATAGAAGGATGTAGAATAAACGACACAGGAGAGAGTTGTTTAATGTGAACCCTCTGACACGGGGGCCAAAATTTCACACCAAAGTGTGTATGTCTGTGGGATGAGAGACTGGGACTGGGACTTTACCTTGGAAAAGGAAACAAAACACTGCAGAAATATGTTGAATTGAATTTTTGGTAATTGTGACTATGTGCTAATTCTTAGCAGGAGCAAAGAAATCAAGTGCTGCTTGTTTTAGCTCTGGTGGCACATTGTTTTCTAATCAAGTCATATGACAATGGCTTTCACTTTACTTTTGTCTCAGCGTGATTTATGAAGAAAATCATTAGTGTGAAAATATTCAAGGATTTTATCAATTTCCCAAAGGGTTTCTAGTCATCCTTTAATAGTCAAACTGTTCTCTTTTGAAACCCCTGGTGTCATTTCCTCTTTTACAATGTTAACGGGCCTAACTCTGCTGTGTCCCACTTTGTCAACGACATTGCAAGGATTTGAGCAGTTCAAGACCATTATTTTCACTGATTTTGTGAAATCCACATATCTCTATATATTTTAACAATATTTGCAATTTCACTCAATCTCCAAGTTGTACTATTATTTTGTGTCTTTATAAAGACCAGAGAGAAACAGTTGATGCAATGGGAGACAGAAATCTGTATTAAAGCGGCCTGTGGGGAAAGGTGACTCATTTTTGGAAGGATCAGTTCCATTAGTGAATTGTTTCATGTTTCAATGCACTATTGCTTCCTTCTGCAAACTTGTAACCCTAGGGACCTTGGATAATGAATATTCAAATAACAGGGGACTCCCTATGTATACACAGGGGACTCCTTATTAATTATATAGCATACTTTTAAGTATTAGGTATACACCCCTGTGTCTCAAAAATGCATCCACCCAGGCAGTTGTTGTGGGTAATGGTTTCTCTTTTGAGGTAACAGAGCACTAGTTCTGAGGGCTGAGGTCCATGCTTGCTGCCAGTGAGATGAATCACTTTGATGTGTCCCAGGAGATGGAGCCTGAAGTCAGTCTAGATGTTTCTGTGATGGGGAAGAGGATGGCCAAGGAACTGGGGTACCACACAGCATGGCCACCTGTGGCACCCCTCTGTCTTCTTCCCTGTGTCTATTCTCCACATTGGCAGAGAACCTTCTGCCTCTGGTTGGAGTATGTGGATGAGGATGCACTGGAGGATAAATAGGGACAAATGACAACAGCTCTCATTTACTGAGCACCTCAAGTGTGTCAGGTACTCTGCCGATATCATTTCTAATTTTAGCAGCAGTCCTATGAGATAGGTATTATAGTTGTATCATTTGGAATTCTCTGATTTAAAATGACAGAAAAACCAATCAGGACTAATTTAAGGAAATCAAAGAAACCTATCAGCTGTTGCTACACAATAAACTGCCCCCAAGTGCAATGCTTAAAATAATGAGCATTTATTATTGCTCATAAGTCTACAGGTCAGCTGGGTGGGTCTTCTGGTCCCTCTGGGCTCAGCTTCGGTGGTCAGCTCTGCTGATCTTGGCTGGGCTCTCTCATGCATTTCCAGCCAGCAGGCTGTGGGCTGGCCCAGGATGCCCTTGGCTGGGACAATGGGCTCTCCTCCATGTGTCTCTAGTCCTCCAGCAGACTAGCCCAAGGTGGTTCATAGGTCCAAGAGAGTGATTGTAAGTGCACAAGACCCCTGGAGGCCTAGGCTTGGAACTGGTCCACTGTCACTTCTGCCATGTTCTGCTGGCCAAAGCAAATCACAAGACCAACCCAGATCCAAGGAGTAAGGAAAAAGACTCCACCTCTTGGTGGGAATTACTTCAAAGCCATGTTACAAAAACGTGAATACAGAGTGGGGCGAGGAAGCGTGGCCATTTTTGTAAATAATCTTCCACAAAGCTTGTGTTGGTTTGTGTATCTGGAAAGTCAAAAGAATTTGGCTTCAGGCACAGCTTAATGTAGGCACTCAAATAATATCGCCATCTCTGCGCTTGGCCCTGCTCTGGGGGGTTGTTCCATTCTCAGATATGCATTTCCTTCATGATAGTAAAACAACAAAAGTCACTTCATATGGCACATTCTCACAGCTTTACACACACTGAAAAGAGACAGTGGCTGTCCCTCACAGCTGGACTCTCATTGGCTGGAATGGGTCGCGTGTACATCCCTGAACCCATCACTGGAGGGAGGGGTGAGGGAAGTGTGGGTAGCTGAGTCCCTGAGTGGAGGGTGCGGTTGCCTCCAAACCATATGGGCTGAGGGTGGAAGAGAAATGGTGCCCTACAGGTACCAGGTGGAAGGTGGAAGGTGGAAGATGGAAGGCTGCTGGGCAGCAAAAAGCACAGCTGTGCACTGTATTCATTACTTCTGTTTTATGGAGGAGAAAAGGGACGCTCAGAGAGGTTAAGTGCCTTGAGGGAGGTGATCCAATGTCAGAACAGGACTGTAATCCATGCATCCCAGAGCCTACATGCTTTCCCCAAGACCTAGCTGCCTTTCAATCTAGAGGGAGAAGATTCCTTAACCTGGGCTGCTGCTAACTCCACTCTCCAACTTTGGGTCATCTCTGCCCTGACCTCAGAAGGCAGCAGTCAGGATGAGGAGAGGGCTAGAGCCCATGTGATTTGGGGAACTGCTGAAGGCACTGAGTGGCTTGGAGAAGATATGGGGCTGAGCGCAGCCTCCAACATCACAGGGCCTTCCTAGGAGAAGCCCGGGCAGCTACAAAGGGCAGAGCTGAGGCCAGTGGGTGCAAACCACAAGGAGAGACATACAAGAAGAATGCAGGCACAGTGAGGACGCTCTTGGGGGGGGAGGGGGATAGAAGGGGGAGGGGGCCGGGACGAGGAAGAGGAAACAGGGAATAAGGACGGGGAGGGATGGGGAGAGAAGGAGCGAACAGGGGCCCACTGGGTACCCTGAGTTGCCCCATGATTCCAGGCATCTTGTGCATTGAATCCTTAAGGTCAACTCTGTGACATGGGATTCTCAGACGGTGACTGAGCTAAGTCAGGGGCAAAACCCAGACAGGAAGAGTCATCTGCTAATCCTCTGTCTCTGAGCCAGGAGACACTTCCTAAATTGCAGCCCAGATGGCTTCTAGGGAGCCTCAGTGACAAGAAAGCGTAGTGGTGAGACCATAGACTTTGCCTCTGTTAGAGTGGGTTTGAATCCTTCCCGGACACTCTCCAGCTGTGTAAGAGGGAACAAGCCGCTTCACTTCTCTGAGCCCCTGGTTCCTCATCTGAAAATGAGAATAATCCCAACCTCCCAGGGCTGCTGTGGGAACACAGTGAGCTAACGTGTGCCCACGTGGAGTGGAGCCCAGGGCACCTGGAGCCAGTGTGCATCTGCAACCCCTCGGGGGTCCTCCCCACTTCAGGCCCTGCACAGCGCCCCCTACTGATGCAGAAATGGGATCCAGCTGCCACTTTCAGGAAACCGAGGGGCCCTGAGGGGGCCCCCTCCCCAGCCCTCCTCTAGCCTTCTTCTCTGTCCTCCTCCTCACCTCCTTGTGCCCACGGATACACAGATCTCTTTCACCTCCAACTTCAAGAACCCAGCAGCTGATTTAGGAGTGTGCTCAGGGCCCAGAATGTAAATCGTTTCTCACCAGGAATGTGTAAACAACCCATAAAGCAAAGGATTTGGGCCCGGGTCACGTGGCCCAGCTGCTCATAAAACCACAGCATTGATCTCCACTCTCCAGCAAGCCTCTAAGCCACGGGAATGATGGAGGGGCTGCGTCTTAGAAACCTGTAATCTCCCACCATACATCTGAGGTGGCGTGTTTGAAGTCCCAGGATGAGTTATTTACATCATTTTTGCAATGTGTACTGAAAGGGCATTAGCCCAACTCCTGGCAATGGGGCTTTATGGGAACCTGGCTGCTTAAAAATATAGCGGGGTGTAAAAGGATCCCTCTGGCAAGTCACTCACAAGCCACAGTTTCTCTGGGCGGCCATGTAATCAAAGCCAGATCATCTGGCCTAGTCTTCTCCATGGCCGCTGTAGGACCACCTTCTCAATTTCTGCCACATCCTAGCACCACCTGATCTATTATTTACTTAATGGTGTTTACTTTCAATCGTTACCTTTTTACTTAGCTACATTCCAAACAATACCCATGAAATCATGCATTTGGTATCTGAGTTTTATTTTTTCCTCTTATACATTACAATATATTCATAACCTAAAATGACACACGTTCACTTTGTATCACGTATAATCGTCCAGCTCACCCACCAGTGTACCACAGGCGGGGAAACACTGACCTAGTCAAACACGTCCACTGTACAAATTGGGAAGCTGAGGCCCATAGATAAGGGTCACTATAGAAGGTCATAGATAATAGGTCACGGCTATTTAGGGGAAGAAATGAGAGCAAAAGAGGCTAATAATAACAGCTTCCTATTCACTGAGCATTTGCTATGCCCTCAGCACTGCACTGAACCTTTTACACATAATTCCTGATTTACATAACAACGAGATTGTGTCAGTCACTGTCCCAATTTTGCAGATGAGGGAGTTGAAGCCCAGAGAGGTTAAGTGTCTTGTCCAAGGCCACACAGCTAGTCAGTTGCTCAACCAGCCTTTTAACTCAGGTCTGCCTGACTTCAAAGGCTGGCTCTTAATCATCCAAGGGAAAGAGGGAGAGGCAAGAGGAAAGAAGAAATGGTGTATTTATTAAGTGCTAGCAACTTTTACATCTATTGCTGTGTTCTTCTCTGGTCACCCATTCAGTGTCCTTGTTCCATAAAGTCTTCACCATAGCCTAGAGTTGCCACAAAGAGGAGTGTCTCGCCCTCAAGGCCTTTGGGCAAAGGAACAGGTGTTTAGAATCCAAGGCCCCAGGGGTGGATGCCCTCCAACTCTCATCCTCTCCACAGAGGCCGCCACAGAGCTGTGGTTGTGGGTGCTTGCGCATGCTTGGGAAAGTTGGGCTTTGGCTCAGTCAGACCTAAGATCAAATCCTAGCACCTCTGCTCCCTAGTTAAGTAAACGGGGCAAGCCCCTCTACCTCTCTGAGTCTCAGGGCGCCGTGCATTCAATGGGAATAATGTTAACACCTACCTCATGGGATTTTACTGAAGGTGAAAGCACTGCTGTGTGTAAAGCGCTTAGCACAGTGCCTGGGACATGGCAAATATTCTTGAAAAAGAAAGCAGGGATCATATTGGGGGGGACAATGAGGAATGACCTCCATCTCCTCTGGGACCCGAGAGCCGATGTGCAGCAGGAAATGCAGCTGCAGCCACCACGTAGACCATAGTCAGGGTGCTGGACCAAGAGATGCTAAGGCATGGAGAAAAAGAGCACAGGCTGGGGAGTACAAAAGATGGGCCCGGCACCCAGCTCCACCACCAAGGAGCCAGTGTTTTGTGCCAGTCACAGGTTCTTGCCAAGCCTGTTTTCTCAACTGCGAAATAACGGTCAACTGGGTCTCAAGTTTAAATGACCATCTTTATGTTCATGGAAATGACTGAGTCCTTGGCTTATCAGGGCCGAAGATGCTATCCAAGGCCATCAGGACTAACCACTAATTTTACAAATTCGGGGACTCTTCATGCATGAGCACGCATACAAAGTGCTGTGTGTGTGTGAGGGATGGCACTCAGGGATCTGGGGCTCTGATCTTACCTCCGCCATTACTCTAGAAAGTGCTGGCTTTGTTAAATCTCAGTTTTCCCGGGTGTGAAATGGGCACATTCAAATCCTCTTTTCTTTTTTTAATTTTTTAAACTTTAAAAAAAATTTTTTTTAAACTTTATTTTTTTTTTTGGCTGTGCCACACAGCTTGTGGGATCTTAGTTCTCTGACCAGTTTTTGAACTCGGGCCCTCGGCAGTGAGAGCGTGGAGTCCTAACCACTGGACCACCAGGGAATTCCCCAAAGCCTCTTCTTAAAGAACTGTCTTGAGGGTTATATGGATGAAGTTTACAGAGCACTTTGTAAAGTGCCTGACATATGGTAAAGGCTTAATACACAAGCTACTGTTCCTTGTTTCTGAGAAACACATTTTCGTGGCCCAATTAGGGAAATAAAGAACTGGGTTCTTGAACAGAGGAAAGTAAAAACGTGGATTTCACCAAAAACATGGATGGTCAAATAAATACTAGCTGCAAGATTGGTTACACTTCCTTCATTCAACATACAGTTTTTTGAATACTAAGTGAAGGTGCAAGGTGCCTGGCACTGGGGCAAGAACCCTGAAGACACCGCCCCTGTCCCCAAGGAGCTCAACCCTCCCAACTAGACAGGAAGACATCGGGCAAGCAGCATACAGTTTGCACTGTTAATAACACTCTGTCAATGGGGGTGCTGGGAAAACATGAATAATTCCAACCAGTGGGATCCAGTAATCAGGAAGCAGCCTTTGAGTTGATCCTATAAGAATGGGAAGAATTTCCCTTTTTTAAAAAAACGGAAGATAAAAAAATAAATTGCCATTGTCCATGGCTACATGTCTAAATTCCACCCATCCTTCAAAAGTCACCTCCTCCCAAAAGCCTTCCCGGAGCACTCTTTAATGGAAGTGTCCCCTCCCCCCTCTTTTGAAATTCTATTTATCTGCCCAGCTCATTTGGCCCTTATCACCACTACTATTTGGTATTTATGTATTTCTGGGGCTCTTTAAGGAAAATTCCCTGAGGGCCTCTCTGGCACCCAGTGGGCACTCAATAACCGAACTGGACTGAATGGACATGTGTGTTCTAATGGCCAAATCAGGACACTGAGACAAAAGCCAGACTGAAGGTCCCTGGGCTACAGTTCTCTGCCTGTACACATCCCAGTCCCAGGCTCCTCCCAGAGTGGCTTGGGCTCTGCAACAACAAACAAGATACTTGAGCCTCGTCTCCCACCCTGCCCTGGACCTTCTCCATGCCCCACCTTGCCTTGATGATCAGAGCATCCCAGGCCCTCAGCCTCCCCTGGGCAAACCCCCAGAGCACATGGTCTTTGGGGGTGACAGAGAGGCCCTACCAAGCAGGCTCTTGCTTTTAGGTGGCGGCTTCCTGGCTGAGTTATTTAGGAGTGAAAGAAGGTGATGGGCACATTCTGCTGGGCATCTTATATATTCCTTCATTTCATCCCCACAGTTCTGTGAAATATCATTCCTTAGTTTCCAGGTGAGGGAATGGAGGAATTCAAGATCACCCAGTTAGTAGCAACCTGGAAATCTTCTATCACCACCCCACAAACCAACCCATTCCCTGTCCAGGCCATCTGCTGGGCGTTTCTCAAGCCCGTCCTTTTGTCTCTATGCTCACTGTCAGCCCCTGGTCCAAGTCACCATCTCCCCTCCCTGCTAAAGGGCACAGACTCAGTGGTTAAGAATCTTCCTGCCAATGCAGGGGACACGGGTTCGAGCCCTGATCCGGGAAGATCTCACATGCCACGGAACAACTAAGCCCGTGCGCCACAACTACTGAGCCCGTGCGCCACAACTACTGAGCCTGAGCTCTAGAGCCCGCGAGCCACAACTACTGAAGCCCGTGCGCCTAGAGCCCATGCTCTGCAACAAGAGAAGCCACCGCAATCAGAAGCCCACACACCACAACGATGAGTAGCCCCTGCTCGCCGCAACTAGAGAAAGCCTGTGCACGGCAACAAAGACCCAACGCAGCCAAAAATAATAAATAAATAAATAAAGGGCACAACCTCCCAACCGGTCACCCTGCCACCAGGCGGTCCTAATACTATAGCCAGTGACTTCTTGTTTTAAAAATCTTTTAAATATGATTTCTTTATGTGTATGCCCACAATACATACACACATACATATAAATACGTACACATAAAATTTTCTGTGAATACCTTAAAATGATCAGAAATATACTTCATTTAATCAGCACAGTTTTCCTTCTTTCCTTTATCGTTTGGCTCCTCTTTTTCCATCTCTTCCCCTCACCACAGCACCCCACACTCCATGTCAACAACCTAGTGTGTGTCCTGTGTTTTAATCTGCTCATTCAATCCTAAATAGAACTCATTCAATTCTAAGCATGTACCTGTATCCACATTTACATATACAGAGTTTGTCATTATTTCTTCTTTTTAAAAATGGGACCATATTATAGTTTTCTGCTCTTTGCCTTCTACACCCACCATTACTTCATAGACATCTATCTTTTCAAGTCAGCTAGCATAACTCTAATTTATTCTTTTTAATGGCTGCCTAATATTCTGTTCTGTGGATGGACGAGTTTATTCAGTTGTTGCCTTGTTGATGGTCATTCCCTGCGTCCAGCTTTTCTCCACTGGGAACAATGTTGCAGTAAGTGTCAGGTAGGGTTCTAAGAAGCCATGGCAGCTTAGCCTGTTTGAGCTGGAGGCTCAGTTTCTAAGATCAAATCCCTAAACTGGGGCTTCCCTGGTGGCGCAGTGGTTGAAAGTCCGCCTGCCGATGCAGGGGACACGGGTTCGTGCCCTGGTCCGGAAAGATCCCACATGCCGCGGAGCGGCTGGGCCCGTGAGCCATGGAGCTGGGCCTGCGCATCTGGAACCTGTGCTCCACAACAGGAGAGGCCACAGCAGTGAGAGGCCCGTGTACCGCAAAAAAAAAAAAAAAAAAAAAAAGCCCTAAACCGCACCACAGAATAGCCTGGTGAATTCACCAGCTGCGGTCTCACCAAGTCGTGCCCTCACCCCACTGCCTGCCATCCTGCACCTAGAGCTCCACCTTGCAGCCCCTGAGAGACTGTCCTTGGTACTGCAGCCACCAGAGTTGGACTCCCTGTTTGCCCCTGCACCCACAGAAAATGAAGGAAGCCTTGGGAATTTCCTGGTGGTCCAGTGGTTAGGACTTGTCACCAGGGGCCACTGCCAGGGGCCCAGGTTCGATCCCTGACTGGGGAACTACGATCCCACAAGCCACGCAGCACAGCCAAAAATTTAAAAAATTTTAAAAAGAAGTCTCACTGGGTGCATCTGATTGGTGGAAACCCGCTGGAATGGCCATACCCAAGCAGCAACTTTGAGATTCTTAAATTGGGGAGGTGGAACTCCAACTCCAACACAGGGATTTCCCCAAACGTCAGAGAAAGGCTATTCAAAAGGTGATGGGCAACTGTAAGTATGACAGCATCTACTGTAATATTCTTACACATAAGTCCTTCCTTATCAGGGTCTTTATTCCTATGGGGTAGATTCCCAAGAGTTGAACTGCTGCTTTCCAAACATCCATCACACTTCACATTTCCACCAGCAACATGTGGGAGTACCACTTTCCTTACGTCCACACCAGCAGTAGGTGTTACAGCTCTGACAGATGCAAAACTCTATCATATTGCTAGACTTATTTAGGTTTTCCTGACTACTTGCATATGTACATTTTTCATAACCTTTTTTGGCCATTTAATTTGCTCAGTCATTTTTTATCTAATCATCCCCTTTGCCCATTTTTCCATTGGGGTGTTCTCTACTTTCAATCTATATGCTGGATGTCTTCCATCTGCCCCTCCAGATCCAGGCTCTCTGACTTTATCCATTTGCTTGGGGCCTCGTACACCACAGGGACTATAAAGAGCTCCCAGTCCTCAGCTTCCAGTTGGGTTTGGCCAATGGGAGGCACAGCTGGAAGTCACTGGGCAGGAGGAAAGAGAGGTTGGGGTATTTATTCCCAAGCTCTGCCCCCTCCTCCCACTGGGCACAGGTCCTAGGTAGAAATGATTCCCTTCTGATACCAGCTCTTGTTCACCTCCCTGGGTGTGTTTCCTCAACCCTGCCCACCCCTTTCAAACAGTCCCTTTGTATTGTCCCTTCATGACATCTCCTTAAATGACTCAATTCTGGTGTGCCACCCACCTCCTACCAGGACCCTGATACAAGATAGGAATCCGTTCTCTGCTGTCAGTGTTACACTTCTTTTTTTCAAGTTCTATTTTTTTGCCTAATGACTTTTTTAGCATCTTTTGCCATACTAAAGATCGTGTGTGTGTGTATATATATATATATATATTTATATATATGATTTAATATATATTATATATAATATTACATTATATATATAAAATAATATTCTATTGTATGGCTATATCATATTTTATTTATCCATTTATCATTGAGGAACAGTTGGGTTGTATAGATTTTTTTTTTTTTTTTTTTTTTTGCGGTACGGGGGCCTCTCACTGTTGTGGCCTCTCCCATTGCAGAGCACAGGCTCTGGACGCGCAGGCTCAGCAGCCATGGCTCATGGGCCCAGCCGCTCCGTGACATGTGGGATCTTCCCGGACCGGGGCATGAACCCGTGTCCCCTGCATCAGCAGGCGGACTCTCAACCACTGCGCCACCAGGGAAGCCAGGTTGTATAGATTTTATATATATTATGTAATCATGTATCTTATATATAATATCATATATACCAAATATATATATGACATATATGACCATATATAAAGTCAAATTTAATTTTTAAATAAGATCTCTTTTCTTTTATAGCTTCTTGATTTTCAGCCTTGAAAGGTGAGGTCTTCCCTGCCTCTAGATCATGAGTTGGCAAAATTTTTTCTGTAAAAGGCCAAGTAGTATCTATTTCAGATTTTGTGGGTTGTACAGACTCTGTTGCAACTACCTGACACTGCCATTGTAGCAAGAATGCAACCATAGACAATATATCAACAAACATGTTCCAATGAAACATTATTTACAAAAACAGGCAGCAGCAATTCTGCTCCTAGGTATCTGCCCAAGAGAAATGAGAGCATAGGTCCACCAAAAACCTGTACATGAATGTTCATAGCAGCACTAATCATAACAGCCAAAAGGTGGAAACAACCCAACTGTCCATCAACTGATAAATGGATACATAGCCATACAATGGAATAGTATTCCTTTATAGAAGTCCTGATCCATGCTGCAACATGGGTGAACCTTGGAAACATTAGGCTCAAGGAAAGAAGTTAGACACAATAGGTCACATACTGTATGATTCCATTTCTGTGAAATATCCAGAACAGGCCAATCTATAGACAGAAAGTAGATTGGTGGTTGCTGAGGGCTGGGGGAGGATAGGAGATAGGGGGTTGATAGTTAATGGTTGTGGAGTTTCTTTTTCAGGTTATGAAAATGTTCTAAAATTGACTTTGGTAATGGTTGTACATATCTATGAATATACTAAAAATCAATGAACTGTACACTTTAATTTTACGGTATGTGAATTGTATCTCAATAAAGCCGTTATGAAAACAAAAACAAAAGTGAAAGGCAGCCATGGATTTGGTCCCTGGGCAGCAGCTAGCTGACCCCTGCTCTACTTTACACATGCAGTCTCCTAGAATCTCTAACAATATATTGTATTATTTTAATTCTTTCATTAAATTTTTTTCTTTTTCTTTTTTTTTTTTTTTTTTTTTGCGGTACGCGTGCCTCTCACTGTTGTGGCTTCTCCTGTTGCGGAGCACAGGCTCCAGACGCGCAGGCTCAGCGGCCATGGCTCACGGGCCCAGCCGCTCTGCGGCATGTGGGATCTTCCCGGACCGGGGCACGAACCCGCGTCCCCTGCATCAGCAGGCGGACTCTCAACCACTGCGCCACCAGGGAGGCCCTCATTAAATTTTTTGATCCACCTGAAATTCAGTATTTGATGGTGTACGATGAGTATTCATTTTAATTTATTCCAGCGGGCTACATTATTGGGCCTGCACCATTCGTGAAATAAACTATCCCTTCTTCTGCTGAAATGAGGTACCTCTTTTGTCCAATATTAACACCTACATCTTGGGATCTAATTCTGGATTATTTATCATGTTCCATGGATCTATTTGTCTATGCCTTTCCCAATATCAGACTGATCTGATTTTAGTGACTTTATTGCATGTTCTGGTTTCTGTAAAGGAAGTCTCCCCTCATGTTCTTTTCTTTCACACTTGACTTGCAGCCAGTGAGCTTATCACAATGGATATCACTCCCTGCTTAAAAGCCTTTAATGGATTTCCACTGCTCTTACAATTATAGCCCAAATCCTAACTCGCCCTTGAGTGCTGCGTGCTTGGCACTGCCTAGCTCTCCAGCTTCACTTGGCCGAGGACGCTTCACCTGGGACTCTGTACCATAACCATGCTAAAGTAATTCAAGTGCTCCTGTTTCCTCCTACCCCAGGGTCTTTGCACTGGCTGTTTCCTCTGCCTGGAATACTTTTCCATCTCTTTTGTCAACTCCTCTTCTTCTTTAACCTCAGTTTGATCATCATTCCTGGTCAGCCTATGCTGACCTCCCTAACCAGAACAAATGTCCCTCCCCATATTGTGAACCTATGCCATGCTGAACTTGTAACATTACATTTATTTATTGGACTAACTTCTGCTTCTTCCAGCCCCCCTGTGCCTTCCCAGTATTTCACACTGCGTCCTACACATAGTACTCCAAAAAAAAAAAAGAAGGCGTGAAATAAACAGGTAGAGACTGAACTCAGGCACCTCCCGCCTGGCTCTGAAACCCACCCTCTCCCCTTCCTCGGTGCTGTGTGCTGCCCTGAAGCAAGCCTGGGAGGGGATGTCAGGAGACCTGGGCTCTGGACTTAGCTCTGCCTCTCGTGGAGACAACACCCTAAATCTGTTTGCAAGGTGCTCTCCCCTTCCTTGCCTCTGGCTTGCAATCCTCACAGCCACCCTGGGAGGCGAGCGGTGTGGGGAGAGATTTCTCCTTGATTTTATTTTATTTATTTTATTTTTTAATTTCTTTTGGCCGCACCATGATGTCTGTGGGATCTTAGTTCCCCGACCAGGGATCGAATCCCGGCCCTTGGCAGTGAAAGCGCAGAGTCCTAACCACTGGACCACCACAGAATTCCCATCCTTGATTTTGCAGTAGAGATACCTGAAGTTGGGGATGAGGTGGCTAGCCCAGGGTCACACAGTCAGTCAGAGGCAGAGCCAAGAGCCCTGCTCTCTGGGTCCCCAAGCAAGTGTTCATCTTAGCAAAGACCCTTTCCTGAGTTGGGCCTCAGTTTGCCCGTTTGTAAAATGGAGACGAAGGATTTGGACTGAATGGTGTCAACGGTGTCACAAACCTCAAGCACCCAAGGTGTTGCCACACCTGAGTTCCACCTGTATGATTATTGACTTAAAATCTTTATTTAAAGGGCTTTTAAAAAAACTTTAAATTACCTTCATTTTTTAAAAAAAATTAATTAATTTATTTTTGGCTGTGTTGGGTCTTCATTTCTGTGCGAGGGCTTTCTCTAGTTGCGGCGAGTGGGGGCCACTCTTCATCGCGGTGTGCGGGGCCTCTCACTATCGCGGCCTCTCGCTGCGGAGCACAGGTTCCAGACGCACAGGCTCAGTAGTTGTGGCTCACGGGCCCCGTTGCTCTGCGGCACGTGGGATCTTCCCAGACCAGGGCTTGAACCCATGTCCCCTGCATTGGCAGGCAGATTCTCAACCACTGCGCCACCAGGGAAGCCCTACCTTCATTTTTAAATTTATTTTTTGGAAAAGAAACTTCTAAAAATAAGGAAAAGTTCTTTTATTACATCTGTTATTCCATTGTAACCGCCGGTCACATTTTATCTAAGACACATTTCAGTGAACATGTACGTATACAAGTCAGCCTGGCTCATCTGGGAGCTATCGACAGTCCTCTCGTCCCTCTGGCAGTGGAGGGTCTGTGCTGTGGGAGAAACTTGCTCAGTGTCTCTGGCAAGAGCACCAGGCCGGGTCCTGCCACATCAAGGTGGGGCGGGGGGCCGGCCAGGGGCCGTCTGAGGGAGGCATGGGGAGCACCGCTGTGAGCTGTCTGGCTGATGCCCATGTCGGAGCATACGTGCCTGCCGGGCGTGTCTGCCCACGTCAGCATTCATGTGTTTCTGTACACACACCGGCCCACACGCCCTCCTCCCCGGGCTCCCACCACAGCCCGTCCTTCCAAGGCCCGAGCTGGGGTCAGCTCATGTGACTGCCAGGGAGGGGTCTGCTTTCTCTCAGGCCCAGAGCTGTGGAGTGAGTGAGACAAGGGGGGCCACCAAGGCGGGCACCTCGGCCCCGCCAGATCGCCCGGAGGCCAGTAAGCAAAGCGGGCCCCTCAGGAGTTCTCGCAGGGACCAAGCCACCCTGGACCTAGAATTCTGGAAGGTTCCTGGTCTCACCCTCTCATCCTACCAGTGTGGAGATAGGCCCTGACAGGGGAGAAGACTTGCCAAAAACACTGAGCATGCGAGTGGCAGGCCCGGGCCTCGGGGTTCTCTCTGACTCTCTGTGCCTTCTCCACACACTCCCAGGGTTTCAGCCAAGCCCTGTCTGCTGCAAAGGTGACTCGAGGAGAAAACCAGTATTACAAAATAATTCAAAGAAAAGCTCATGTGTATTGAGCGCTCTACTCACTGGAGGGTAGGCACTGCTTTAAACACTTTACGTACATGAACACATTCAGTCCTCCAACAACTCTAAGAGGTAGTATGACACTATTATTATCCCATTTTCCAGATAAGGAAAGCAAGGCACAGAGAGGTTCATTAACTTGACCAGGGTTGCACAGCTGATGAGTTGGCTTCATGGCCAACATTCTTTGCTTCTACGTTAAGCAGAGAAGGGGCAGAGGCCTGTGGATAGAAAGACACCTTTCTTCATCTTACACTGAGTTGAGAATCACTGGAGCCCTTCTGCCGTTCCATGGTATGTTCTTGAAGCCTAAGCTTTGCCTGTGCTGCCTGGCCTCACTTCTCAGAGGAGGAGAGCAAGTTAAGGAGGCAGAGTTATATATGTGCTCAAAATCACACAGCTGTCCCCGGGTCCTCTCACCACTTGCCATCATTGTGCTGAACACTTTCCCTACTTTGCTTAATTTAATCTCCACAACAACTATATAAATATGAACTACGTTCTCCCCATTTTATGAATGGGGAAGTGGAGGCTCTAAGTGGTTAAGTAACTTGCCCAAGGGCACACAGCTAGTAAGAGGCTGAGGCAGTACTTGAACCCAGGTCCCTCTAATCTGAAGCCTGTGATCTTAACCACCAGTGTCTCCTGCCTCTCGTAACCATGTGCAAGGAGGGAAAGGCACAGACAATGCCCCATCTTACAGAGGAGGAAACAGGCAGCTGGCCTGGGAGCACACAGCCAGTGAGCACGGGAGCTGGGACTCAGAACTCCAGGTCCCTCCGACTCCTTGGCTAGTCCCCTTTCCTTTGTTCCTTCAGGAATACTCCAGAAACGGCCCCATCTCTATGTATGTCTGTGGTCAGCAATGCACTGTTGCCAGTGATGCTTTCCAAAGTAATTTCTCACTTATTATCCCACAAGTCCATGAAGGTCAGAATATGCTCCATTTCACAGATGGGCAATTAGAGGCCCAGAGAGGGAAACAGCCTTGCCCAAGACCTTGAACTAGGGTCCTTGACTCTAAGTCCAGTGAGGGAGGCCCTGGCCAAGGGGTCCGCCGGGCAGGCTCCAGCTAGCTGGTCTCTGCTCTGGCCAGAGGCAGGAAAATGAGGTTATGGTCTTATCAGGCTAATTGCCACCCTGAAGTCAAATCCTGCCACTCAGCTGGAACCTGCAGGAATGATCTCGGAGACAGGAGCTGTTATTGTCCAGATGAGGGGACGGGGGCAGGGAATGGGGCAAGCTGACCCTCTAAATTCCCCATGAAGCAGTTTGCTTTCTCAAAGGCCTCTGGAGAAAGACATTTCTCAGGCTTTCTCTTGGGCAGGAATGAAGCTTTCTACTGCTTTTGTGCACAGTTAGCCGAGACGCCGGCCATAGTAACAGAAACAGCATTAAGACCACGCGCTTCCTATAAATAGACAAAACAGGGCTGCAGTACACGCAAGTGGCGGCCGTTTCTCTCTGATGCACAGGAGTTGGTCACTGATAAGAGTTGAGTAACAGAGCTTGGAAAATGTTAGCACAGGGTGACCCTGCCCAGCTGGGGAAAGCCCTAAGGGCTGGTGTTGGTGGGCCATGGGTCGGGGCAGCGTAACCCTGGATGTTGAAAGGAGGGACTGAGAATCAGAAGGCAACAATGACACTCATGGAATAGCCAGCATGGATTTAGTGTGGCCAATGTTCCTGGCACCGTGGGCTTTATAAATGCAAAATGTTTGCATCTTGGGTGCCCCTCTTGCCTCATCCTAGAGGTGGCCCTGTTGGCAACTTACTTTCCCTGTCTGAACTCCAGTTCTGTCCTTATTATGGGGATGAGAACAGCAGCTCCTACCTCGGAGGGCTGTGAGGAGTGAGAAGAGGCAGAGAAAGGGCTTAGCACGGAACTGCCATGGTCAGCATTCACTATTTTAACACAGGGGAAGGTGCAGTTGCTGTGTGCTCAGCGATGAATAAGGCTGGGATGGGCTGAATGTTTGCGTCACCCTGCCCCCACCCCAAATTCATATATTGAAATCCTAATCCCCAATGTGGTGGTATTAGAAGGTGGGGCCTTTGGGAGGTGATTAGGTCATAAGGGTGGAGCCCTCATGAGAGGGATCAGTGCCCTTATAAAGAGACCCCAAAGAGCTGCGTCATGTGAGGCTACAGTGAAAAGTCAACACTCTGCAACCTGCAACCAGGAAGAAGTTTCTCACCAGAACCCGACCCTGCTGGCACCCTGATCTCAGACTTCTGGCCTCCAGAACTGTGAGAAATAAATTACTGTTGCTTATAAGTCACCCAATACTTTAGTACTTGGTTTTAGCAGCCTGAACGAACTAATAGAGAAACACACCCAATCCCTGACCTCATGCTGCTTACAGTAGACCAGGAAGACATCAGGGATAGACTGTGATAAGAGATGATGGGGGAGGAGGAGGGAGCCAAGGAAGACATATCAGTGAGATGAGAAAAAGAAAAATCCCCTTCCCCAAAGATGGTCCCTTAGAACCATGAAAAGTGTGTTGTTCTCACTCTGAAAATTACCAAAACCAGGATGACACCCTGCATCTCACGCTACTTATTTACCCCTCAAAACAATTTTGAGCTATCCTCATGGGATGAATAAAGAAACAGACTTAGAGAGGTGAAGTGATTTGCCTCAGGTCACACAGCTTGGGACTCAAACCCAGGCCTGCCTGATTCCTCTACAGCTTGACTCTGCCACTAGCTGGATGTGTGATCTCAGGCAAGTTACACCTCTTTTCTCAAGCCTCAGCCCGGTCCCGCTGCCCCACCCTTGCGCACGCGTGCACATACACACACACACACACACACACACACACACACACACACACACCATCAAGGTAGAAGGTGAGGGTCACATGAGGCCAAGGGTATGGGAGTGCTTTGGACATTGCAAGCTACAGTCCATGACTGAGCATTATTAGCGTAGGTGATGCAGAAAGCACCAAAGGGCCCCTTATCTGTGATGAGCACCCTGGGGGCCCCATTTCCTCCCACAGGATCTTCCTGTGAGTCAGGGTGCCGAGTATCCCCAGCCCTCTCTTACATCCGTCCTGCTCTTAGGAGTAAAAGCATATGGAAGCATTTTAATCAGCAGTTGTGACTACCAGCTCCCTGTGGGAAAAGTGTTCTTGGCTCCTGTTTAACAGATGAAGAAATTGAGGCACACACAGTAAGGTTAAGTCACTGCCCCAGGGGATACAGTTTGTGGGCGAGGGGGAACCTGGGAGCAGACAGCAGTCCCTAGACACCCCGTACTGCGATTTCCAAGTGGGTGAGATGCTCCTGGTCAGCAAGCCGGAGGGCAGCACTTGAAGGATGGGGACCAAGGTACTGCTCTGCTCTGGGGGTGAGGGGGGGAAGATAGGCCAGCTCCTTCCTTCCACCACCGCCCCCTTTTCTGGGGCTGGAGATTTCTTGGCCAAGCCAGCCCTTTCCCCACTATGTAAATACCCCAGGCCCTTTCAAGCTTCATTCTCACCTGCTTGTGAACACTTTAACCCCACACTTTGGTTGCTTTCTTATGGGGAAGAGGAGTCCGGGGCAGAGGGCCAGTCAGATTTAGGGATGGGTTCATGATGGAGGTGGCTGGGCATGGGCGGTTAGGTGATGAAAGAGACCCCCAATCTAGCCAGGCTGACACCCTCATTTTTTAAAACTGCTGGAACCCAGAAAGGGGTCTCACAGTAAGTCAGGGGCAAAACCTGGGCCTGAACCTGGGTGTCCTGAGCTCTAAGTCCAACAACCTTGCCCTCCCTTGCTTTGAGCTGTGACCTTCCGATGGCAAGAGCCTTAGGTATCAGTAGGAAAGAGGCACAGAAAAATACTTGTTGTACATGAATGAATGAATGAATGAATGGATACCGGTCCCTCCTCTAGGGGGAGTATGGGGGTGCAATGCTGACTCCTCTGTGGGACCCCACTTGGATAGGCAGGGCTTACCTCTCTAAAACCATCCCTCCTTCCCTTGGATTTTCACCAGGGTTCCTTCCTTTCCCCAGAGAGTCGTGCGCCACCTAGAGGAAGATGGGTGCCCAGCAGCCTCATCTCTTGGGGAGAGTGACGAGCACTTCTAAATTGGCCCCTACCTCCTTCCCAGTCTCTTACCTGATGCCAGGAGGCATCATTCTGGCCAGGCTCAGCTTCAGTAAACCTCTAATGAATGAGGACATTCTTGCAGCAGAAAGGACTTAAAGTAGAATAAGCCACATACGTTCCCACCTTGGTGTTTTCTACTCAGAGACTACTGTTAAGACCTTTCTCTTCCCCCTTTTGCACCTCCTCGGTTTCCTTACCTTTAAAAAAAAAAAAAATGCAGGGCTTCCCTGGTGGTGCAGTGGTTGAGAATCTGCCTGCCAATGCAGGGGACACGGGTTCGAACCCTGGTCTGGGAAGATCCCACATGCCGCGGAGCAACTAGGCCCGTGAGCCACAACTACTGAGCCTGCGTGTCTGGAGCCTGTGCTCCACAACAAGAGAGGCCGCGATAGTGAGAGGCCTACGCACCGCGATGAAGAGCGGCCCCCATTTGCCGCAACTAGAGAAAACCCTCGCACAGAAAGGAAGACCCAACACAGCCATAAATAAATAAATAATTAATTTTAAAAAATGCAGACAGGAGAAACAGCATCACATCTGTGGTGTTCCTTCTGCATAACTTGAATCTAATCATCAGATGAAACACAATTAAGGGACATTCTACAAAATAATTGGCCAGTAATCTTTGAAATTGTCAAGGTCGTGAGAGTCAGAAAGTCTGAGGGATTGCTCCAGGCTGAAGGAGACCGAGTAGATGCAACGACGATGCCACACCTGATTCTAGCGTGGTGCACAATCGCTGACAGGGTCTGAGGATTCTATGGCAGGAGCGTGTCAATGCAGTGATGGCTATATTATGGTTTGCAGGAGATGGTCCATGTTTGTTGGAGATAAACATGAAAGTGTTCAGGGGAGGTGGGGCATTATATCACCAACTTATTCTCAAGTGGTTCAGGGAAAAAAACATCTATGTACTTTACTCCCCCCCTTCCCATACACTTGAAATTGTTTCAATTTAAAATACATGTAGCATTAAAAATAAATCAAATTAATGTATTATAGAAAAAAATGCAGACAGTAATACCTCTTTCTTCAGATTGGAATGGTGGTGAAGTGGAAATCTGTAATCGTGATATCATTTATTGAGCTCTGACTAAGGGCTTTCCATACACCCCCCCATTTACTTCTCACCTCTCTGTCTGTGAAGTAGGTATCATCACCCCCATTTTCAGGTGGACACAGAGTACCCCACCCCTGTGGACACAGAGACTGAAATCATCAACAATCAAATACACATATAATCCCAAACTGACAGGGGCCATCACAGAAAGAAAGGTGCTATGACAGCAGGGTGACAGCAGGGCCTCTGGGGAGGAGACCATTGCGGGCACCAAGGAGGCAGGGGGGACACACTGGGACAGGCATGCGGCCGGCTTGCTGGAGGAGCTGGGAAAGCAGTAGCTTGAGGGTGGACGTGCCGGAGAACGGTGGGCAGGGGCAAGATCCCACGGGACCAAGGCCATTTTTAAGGAAACTGATCTTGACTCAACTGCCAAGGAAGCCACTGGTGGGCTGTGAGGAGAGATTTACATGTTTAAAAGACCACTCTGGTGCAGCTGTGGAAGATCAGAGGGGACAGGAGTGGAAGCAGATGGGTCCTTATCTCTCCCTCCCTGTTTTCTGGTCGAGTTCGGGTCTTATCTTGCTTTCTAGAGAGCTGCTTGAGGCCAGGGAAGGCATCTGTCTCGGAGGTTGCCGAGCCCAGGCTGTCTCTCTGAGGCCTGGCCGGAAGGCTCCGTCTCCGGGCCTCAGCTCTGTCCCTGGGGACGATCTGGGACACGTTCTGCTCTTGGCTCCCTGGGGCTCTGCGGCCCCAGCACGGGTGGAATGTTTGACAGAGGAGTCCACGTGTTCTCCAAACAGACCTTGATTCATGCTTCCAGGAGAAACTTACAAACAGACTTCTGCCGGCTGCATCCATCAGAGGACAGATGGGCTCTGTAAACAAAGGCCCATAGGCTGTCTCCAGCTTACAGGCAGACACCCTTCCCTGTGGGTCCCTGGCAGAGCCCTGCCCCACCCTGGCCGCTGGGGCCACACTCCATGCCAAGGCCCTCTCTAGAGCCACAAAGACATACTGCCCCTCACTGCCCCATTTTGCAGGTGAGAAAACAGAGGCTCAGAGATGTTAAGTCAGTAGCCCAAGGTCATGCAGTCAGCCCAGCTACTACAAGTACTCTACTGTGTTCTCCTACTACACTATACCAGTAATAAAAATAACAGCAACTAAAAAAAAGAGAGAAAAAGACACCCCCCCAACCCCCAAATTACAGCAATTCACATTTACTTATGAGTAGTCAGGTGCCAAGCACTGTTCCAAGTGCTTTATCAGATTAACTCATTTCATCCTCACAACAACCCTATGAGGTAAGGAGTCTTGTTTTCCCATTTTTCATATGGAGAAACCAAGGCAAAGAGAGGGTGGCCAGCTGACTGTCCAAAGTCATGCTGAGAGTCAGTAGGGGAGGTAGGACTTGAACCCAGGCACGGTGAGTCCAGAGCCCACAAGCTTCACCCCACCCACTGCTCCCCTGGCCTCCTGGGAGCTAAGGGCAGGCCCATTTTTCTCCCGCACTTCTGTCTCTGTTTAAGAAGTGAAGGCCCAAAGAGGGAAGTTTCTGTGTCCCAGCCACCTGGCTTCCATGGCAATGGGGCCTGGGGTCTGTGGGCTCTCCTTCTCAGAGGCCAGGATAGGAGCCGGGGGCCTGGTTCTACTCCCAGCAGTGCCACTGCCTTGCTGTGTGACCTGCACCAAGTCACATCCCCTCTCTGAGCCTCGGTTTCCCTATCTGCTCAATGGGAAAGACAATTCCAGCCGTTACCCACATTATAAAACAATAAGTGAAGGGTGGTGGGACGGGATGAGTTTCCTGGCCTGGATTCCTAGCCCATGAACGGAATATCCAAGCAGCTGTTCATTCTGGGGTTGAAAGCCCCAGGGGTGGGACTGGGTTGTGCCGCCTCCATTGTGAGACCCCCCACCTAGGGCTCCAGCCCAAATTGCCAGACAGAGACCTGAGAGGAGGGGCCCCCTCCCGGCGGGGGTGACCAGGAGCCAGCCGGCTGGCCATTTGTCCACAGATGGGTGTGCAGATAACAGGCGTCTGGAGATAAGGCAGGGCCTGCTTGCAGCCTAGGGGAGAGCCAGGCCGAGCCCCAGGGCGGCTGGGGCAGAGGGGGCTGGACCCTGGCCCTGAGGCCTGGGACAGACTCTCTCTCCCACCCCGGGAGCACAGGGCTAGTGCCCTCCACTCTTCTGGACCTGCCCCCGCCTCCCACCAAAACAAAACAGAATAAAGCAAACATATAAACAACCAGAAACATATACTTTTATCAGAAGTGCTGCACTTAGCCGGAAACAGCCCTGAGTTCCAGCCCAACCCTGCCACTGACTTCCTGGACAGCCTGCCTGCATCAAGTCGCTGGTGGACTCCAAGTCTTAGTTTCCTCATTCGGGCAGTGGGCACAGGGATGCTGCTCCCTCCTTCCTCACAAATACAGAAAAACACCAGTAACAATGAGCAGCTGACACCGTGCTAATGCTGTGAAGTGGGTACTGTTATTATCCCCACTTGACAGATGAAGAAAGGGAGGAGTGGAGTGTTAGGTCATGCAGTCTGTAAGTGGTGAAGTCAGGATTCCAATTTAGGCAAAATCCGATTCTAAATGCTTAAAATGTCACTGCTAATTTTATGAAAGGAACAAAGTAAATTGCAATTTGAGCCCATTTCACTTTAAAAATACACATATTTATATTCGTATATTCATAGACATTTTAGGGAAAATAAACCTGCAGATACTTACGGCATCAACCTCTGGAGCAGGGTTTTCAGCCTTGGCTCTATTGACATTACAGGCTGGATAATTCTTTGCCTAAGGGCTGTCCTGGGCACCGTAGGATGTTGGGCAGCATCCCTGGGCTCTATTCATTAGATGCCAGTAGTGGCAATACTTCCTCTCCCACCCCCCTAAAGCTGTGACAACCAAAAATGTCTCCAGACATTCCAAAACGTCCCCTGGGGAGCACCCCCCGCCCTACCCCATTGAAAACCACAGATCTAGAGGATGTAACTAAGAATGATGCTCACTTTCTAAGCCCTACACTAGAAATGTTGCCATGTGCCAGCACTACACCTTGGAATGAGAAGAAACACCAATAAAGGTGAAAAAAATAAAATCATTGGAGGATGGATGGATGGGTAGAAGGATAAATGAATGTGGCTCAAAGGAGCCAGATGAAAATCAGAGCCTAGGTGTTCTGGGGGAGCATTTTGAATCCAGTCAATCCCTGCGTTTTACAGAGAGGAAAGGGAGGCCCACTGAGGGAACGGGCTTGTCTGAATGCACAGAATGAGCTGCCGCAGCGGGAGACAAAAGGCTGGTGTGTTGACTCCTGGGCCAGTGCCCTCAACCCCAGAATGTGAACAAGCAAATGAGAGAACAGGCAAGTTGAGGGCAGAGCTGCCACCCAGCCTGATGCTTTCAGCTGATGGCTGGAACATTCCAGAGGCAAGTGACTCCACCTGTGACCTGGCCCCCATGGGGCCCTCATGTGCAGGGCAGACATGTGCACACACACAACAGCTTGTGCCAAGGGTCAAAAGACGGGGCGGGGGGGGGAGTCTGCTCCACGGCCCAGTGTGCGCACAGTGTGAACAGGAGACTGTGACAGACTGCGGTCACCCGAAGCCCCTGGAGACAGTGGGAGCCCTAGGGCTGCTGAGGGTGGGATGACCCCAGGGGGAAGCTGTGGCTACGGTTTTGAGAGGAGAACCTCTCCTAGAGATGGCCGTAGTGAGGGTGACAGCTCTCCTTCACTGAACACTTACTATGTGCCCACTGTGTCCCCAGGGTCCAGAGGCAGGATTCAAGCCTGGGTCCCTCTGGCTCCAGAGCCTGTGCTCTCAGCCTCGCTGCTCTCCTCCAGCGCAACCATTAGGAAGGAGGTGGCACCAGCACTCAGGACAACAACCAAGAGGCGCAAGCAACCCGAGTGTACGTGCATGGACAAATGGATAGCAAAATGTGGTCCATACATACAGTGGACTAGGATTCAGCCTTAGTAAGGAAGGAAATTCTTACACACGCCACAACATGGATGACCCCTGGGGACATCATGCTCAGTGAAATCAGTCAGTCACAGAACGACAGATTCTGTGTGATTCCTCTCATAGGAGGTATCTAGAGGAATCAAATTCGTAGAGACAGAAAGTAGAGTGGCGGTCACCAGGAGGAGGGGGGAGTGGGGCTGGTTCTTAAATGGGTGCAGAGTTTCAGTTCTGCAAAATGAACAGAGCTCTGGAAATGGGTTGCACAACAATGTGACCGTACTTAACGCGACTGAACTGTACATTCAGGAACGCTTACGATGGTAAGTTTTATGTTATGTGTGTTTAGCACAATTAAAAATACAAAGGACAAGGCAGAACATGGGTGAAAGACTCAGGATTCCCTCAGGGAAACAAAACCACTGTGATTTCTGGAACAAGGGGCTTTGTTATGGGGGAACAACAGAGGGAATGGGGATTCAGGAGAGACCCTGGTGGGTAAAAGGTACCCTGTGATCTGAGGAACCAGCAAAAGGGCCACCCTGGCAGGGCTGGAGGACGATGTGCCTGGGTGGCTGCATCTCTCTGGTCCACCCTGATCCTCTGGGTGGTGGGTCCCGGCCCCTGCCAGTCAGCTGGTAAGAGGAGGTGGTCGTGAAGAGAGTGAGGAGAAGCTGCCACCGGTGGGGCATCTGACCGTCACAACCTCGAGAGGGATGGCCTCTTTGCTTCCACCTTCTAGATCTCCACAAACTCCTCTTCTGGCCGACTCTAACCAGACACCCTACAGTGAAGGGCGTTTGGGGAAACAAAGTTCCCGCCTTGACGAAGGTGACCAAGAACAGATCACCGCATGGGGCGGTGGTGGAATAACGTACTAGACACACCATTAACTGAAAAAGACGGAGGAAAATATGCATGGCAGGCACATTATAATTATTTTTTTTATGATTATTTTTTAACTGTAGTAAAAGACACATAAACTTTACCATTTTAACCACTTCTAAGTGTACAATTCAGTAGCATGAAAGACATCCACAGTGTTGTGCAACCATCACCACTATCCTTCTCCAGAATTTTCTTATCATCCCAAACTGAAACTCTGAGCATATCATTTTTTCAGGACACACACACACGTGCACACACACACACTCGTGCACACACACACAGGCACCCCTTTACCTCTGTGTGCACAGAATCTCTCTGGAAATATACTCAAGAAACTCGCAGTGGTTATCTCTGGAGAGGGAGGCTGACAGGCACGGGTGGGAGGGAGATTTACTGTTAGAGACCATTTTCACGGTTCATTCTTTTGTACCATTTGAACATGTATTTTTATTCATTTTTCCTCCTGGAAGCTGCTCTCATCCCTTAATTCTGATTGAGTTTAGAAGGAAGGTATCCTCCCCCTTATCCAAGCAGATCAGAGAGCTGCGGTTGCCCGTCCCCACCCCCCTGCCCCCGGGAACACACAACCTCTGGTACAGTTTGGTGTGGAATAAAGATGGCTGGCCTGTGTGACTCACGGTGTGGCCTTAGGCCAGCCCTTTCCCTGCTGGGGCCTCAGTGTCCCCGTCTGTACAAGGAAAGGCTTGGAATCAATGGCGCCTAAGAGTCTGTGATGCTCGGGGATGTCTTGATTTAATCAAAGTTGCAGAATTCGCCTGGAGGCTGGGTCTCTGCACTAGGCGAGGAAGCAGAGATGCAGGGTGATAGGGGACTTGCCCATAACTACCTGGAAAGGCAGCAGTGGGAATGGAATGAGAAACAAGAGTTCCCAGTTACCTTTTGCTCAGAGACAGCCAGGGGCTGGCCCCAAACAAACTCAGCTTCAGTAATGGAAGCAGCAACTCCCATCAAACAATCATGGGACACTGCAGGCTTCCTTGTCACCCTCGTTTTATTTCTTCTCTTATATATGAAAATACATTCCTAACTATTAAAACAACAGATGCTCACTTTGTATGATATAAAATTGTCGAGTTTACCATACTTGGGGAAACACCGATCTGGTCAAATGCGATAACTGTACAGCGGGTATGTCTGGTGCCCTGGAGAGGGCAGCACAAGGTGTACACTCGGGACTTAGGCAGATTACCATTTCACCTTGCCCAGCACACGGTAAATGCTACCCAAGTGTTAGCCATTGCTATTACATGCTGTAAAATGAAATGATTACACACTGTAAAATGTGAAATAAAAAATGAACTTATATCTTGTGTTTAAAAACCAAGATGGATATCACCGATACTTAATTAGGCATAGAAAACCTCCAGAAAGATGCAAGGGACATTGAAAGATTCATGAGCTGCCTCTAGGGAAGGGGTTGGGGGTTGGGAATGTGCTGCACATTCTATACTTTAGAGAATGGCTTGACTCTTAAACCTTACAACTGTACAGCTTTTAAAATATAATTAATGGGCTGATTCCAGGCCAGAAGCAGGAAATGCACAATCTGAGCATGGAACGTCTTAAAATTAATACTACAGAGCAAGGAAGCTCTCAGAGAATACTGGGGTCATGCTAAACTGAAGAGGCTCCCACTGCCTAAAGACAGGAGGGAATAAAAAGGAGTATTAATAAGGATAAATAACTGCAATGAATCATTAAGAAACATAAACCAACCAACCAACAAATACCTCACTGGTCTCCTGTAGAGGATGCTGGGTTTGGCTAATGGCAAAAATGGACCCAATTCTTCACCCTTCCCTGAATCTATGGGGAATCTGCAGCTCCTTCTATTGGGAGGTGCAGTCTTTTTCTTTACCTTTGAAGTTGGGCTAAGTGACTTGCCTTAGCAATGGATGCTGGTGAACATGACCCAGCAGAGCGGTGAAATGTACTTGCATGGTTGGGCTTGCTCTTTAGCTCCTGCCCTCAACACGCAGACTTGTCCTGGGGTAGCCAACTGGCCGCAAGAGAATGAGTAACATGGAAAAGATCGGAGCCCAGCGGCAGCCTGTGGCCAAGCCCCATCTACTTCAACCAAACCCAGCTGCTCCAACCACATGAGAGAGAACCAGCGCCTGCCTTCTACACCACTGAGTCTGGGATGCTTTGTTAACTCAGCATTACTATGCATTAGGTGACTGATACAGATGTGATAATGGTATTGTAGTTTACTTTAACAGAAGACCCTACATTTTAGAGTTGAAAACTAAAATATTTTCAGATGAAAAAATGAATTCCTTTTCAGAGAAAAACTGTACTCTGTTGTCAGACCACATGTCAAACCGTGTGTCCCATCTTGAGTTTACTCAAGTCTCAGCGCCCCCGAGGCACGTGTCTTCTCTCCTGCAGTGATTCTAGGGGTCTGGAGTCCTGGAGGGTCAAAGTGAGGAAGGACTTTGGACTATGCTGTCTGTGTCCTCACTGGGGGAGTCTGTGGACTGTGGAGGTGAAGCGACTCGCCAAAGGTCACTGTGAGCTGAGACTCCCATCCTGGACTCCTTACACCTCGATTTTCCGGCCAGCTCTCGGCACCTCCTCCCCTTCCCAGACTCCGTCTCTGACTCAGCCCAGAAAAACCCAGAATTGCCAATGAGCACAAGGAAGTATCTTCCAGTCTTCACCCTCTGGCTGAGAAAAAAAAATCCCATGCAAAGGCCTGTCCAGATCCCGGAGGGCCTGGTGCAGACTCAGGACACCCCCAGTCCCAGGAAAGGGAGGGCTGGTTCTTAAGCCGAAGCCCCGCTGTCCCTCCCCCACCCCTCTGTTCCCTCCAAGCCCCACTGGGCCCCACCATCACAGGAACAGCAGCCCCGCCACCCCTGCTAGGCTTTTGATGCACAGGCTCACGTCAGTTGGGAAGTCATTCCAATTCTGCGTGACTGCAGGAGCCACATGACTCCCCACTCCCAGTTTTGTTGACGAGGATTACGGAGGCCTCCAGGGGCCTTCCAAAGTCTCCTGGGTGTCAGAGGCTGTCTAAGCACCTTCCGTGAGGGCCCAGGGCAGCTCGGCAGGAGCAAGCGCTTCACTGTCTGCGGCTGGGCAGTTTGGGCTTCACTGACTGTGCCTTCTGTGCTCTGAGTGTCCTCCCCCGACACCTGCACAGCTGATTTGCTCACATCCTATAGGTCTGTGTCTCAGAGCTGCCCTCCTACGAACCTTGAAAACATGATGCTAAGGGAAAGAAGCCAGACACAAAAGGCCACATGTCGTAGAATTCCACTTATATGAAACGTCCAGAAGAGGCAGATCCGTAGGAACGGAAAGTAGACCAGTAGCTGCCAGGGACTGTGGGGGAAGGAGGAAGGGGAAGTGAGTGCTGCCAGGTACAGGGTTTCCTTTCGGGGTGATGAAAGTGTGCTGGTATTAGACTGTGGTGATGCTCACACAACTCTGCAAATATACTAAAGCCCACTGAATTGTACACTTTGAAAGGGTGAATTGTATGATACACAAACTAGAACTCAAAGCAATTTTTCAAAAATGAAAATAGAAAAAAGAGTGTCCCTATGAAGGAGGCTTTCCTATTTGAAACTACAATCCCTCTTGGCCTCTCACACTTACCCTCATTCTGCTTTATTATTCTCTAACACATTTCCACCACTTGCCATGTTACCTATGTTTTTTCTTTTCTCTCTGCTCCACCAAAATTTCCATCCCTCAGCACTGTACCTGCAGGACCTCGAACAATGCTTGACATGCAGTCAATTGTTGGTGAGCTCACTAACCAGCCGAGTCCTGCACCAGGTTCCCCTCCCAGGTCCCTGAGAAATGATGCCCTTTAAGCATCTCGGAGCCAAAATGTTAGAGTGACTCTCCCTCTGTAACCCACCTGCCTCCCTCCCTCTCGTTCCTCCTGCCCAGTCCCATCCACCCTGTGAAGGAAGGCCCTGCTGCGAGACTTTTCTCCTTCCTGACCTCTGCATCCCTCACCTGGACGGCATGCCACCTAACCCTCTCCCTCCTCCGCACAGCACAGTGACCTGAGAGCAGGTGCAAGTCTGATCCACACAGCCCCTTCTCTAACCTCTTCTGTGACTCCCCACGGCTCTCAGGGTCAAAGCCTCAGGTTCACAGCCCTCTGTGACCCAGCTCCTGACACGCTCACCTCAACCAGTCTCCCTCTTGTCTACTGAACTCCGGCCTCACGAATGCCTTTTAGGCCTTTGAACTCAAAGCCCTCTCTCTTGCTGCTGGTCTCTGCACACTGTTCCCTCTGCCTGGAACACTTGTCCTGCCCCACCCTCTCCTTCAGGGCTCAGCTTAAGTGTGCCTTCCCCCGCGAAACTTTCTGAGCCCCGGTAGATTCAGCGACACCCAGGAAGCGCTGTGCACCCGCTTCTCTTTTTGTCTGTTTATTTATCTGTCCCACTCCTTACGACTGGGGGGTCTTGTCCAGTAAAGGGCCCTGCCAAGGCCTGCTGTATAGTAGGTGCTCATTAAACATTCCCATCAACAAACAGGGGAAGGAATGAATGCACCCTTTCTTCCAGGCCTTCCCTCATGCCATTCTTCCTGCCTATAGTCCCTCCTTCCTCCTTTCCCAATCCTGCCCACTTGGCCAGATGCAGTTGGAGTTCCACCTCCTCTGGGCTGGGGAAACCTTCCCTGATGACTCTAGCAGAAATGCAGCTCTCTCCCTCCTGCTTCCCACGGGCACTGGCGTGGCACACCCTGAGCATCGGGGCCACGCCTGCTCTGTCTTCCCCTTCACACTGCCAGCAATGTGAGGGAAGCAACTTGGCCATCCCCAGCCCCAGAGGCTCGGGGCTTAGGGAGGACACAGTTAAGGCGCTAAGTACAAAGGGTGGTTGGGAGACACAACGGAAGATGTTCAAGCAAGTGCACGTGCCACACAAGAGTCCACGTGTCACAGTCAGAGGGGCTCACAATCAGAATAGATATGACACCTGGCCTCCCAATGCATCACACCTGGCCTCCCAATGAAGGAATTTCATCAACGATTGTGTAATGCTCACTATCTGTCAGGCCCTGGCTGAATTCTTTATCACAGCATCTCATATAATCATCACAACTGCCTTATGCATTAGGTACTACTAATGTCCTCATTTTACATATGGAGAAAGTGAGATTCAGAGAGGTATAGTAACCTCTCCTGGGTCACACAGCAAGCAAATACCAAAGCAGAGATTCTTAATTTCTCTTAATGACTAAGGCATATACCACCTGGACAGCATTGGCCACAGATAAATATCCAGCCTCCACTTGCATCCCATTGTTGTCAGAGAGCTCACTACACACTAGGTCATTCTTTCATTTACTCTTTCAGTTAATAAGTATTTATTGAGCACCACTGTATTTGTCACTGGGGATGAGAGATGCACGAGTTATCTGCTCTCAAGGAGCTTACAGTCTACAAACTAGAAGCAGGTAGAGGACAATGAAAAGTAAAAATGACAGTGCTAAATTCTAAGCAGAATTAAAACAGGCTGAGGTGACTGGTTTCCCTGAGTGAAGAGTACTTGTTAGGGACTCAGAGGATAGGGCTTGAGTCTGTGTGACCTTGGATGGGTACCTCCATCCTCTCTGGGCCTCAGTTCCCCTATCTCAACCTGAAGGAGCTGGAACTTGTTCCCTAAGTGTTTCCCTGGCTTGAGATGTGAGTCCACACCTCCCCCTCAGAGGTCTGGTCCCATACAGGACTCTGGGAGGTGGGCAAAAGGAGGACTGGGAGGGCTTCCCTGGTGGCGCAGTGGTTGAGAGTCCGCCTGCCGATGCAGGGGACACGGGTTCGTGCCCCGGTCTGGGAGGATCCCACATGCCGTGGAGCGGCTGGGCCCGTGGGCCATGGCCGCTGGGCCTGCGCGTCCGGAGCCTGTGCTCCGCGGCGGGAGCGGCCGCAGCAGTGAGAGGCCCGCATACGGCAACAAAAAAAAAAAAAAAAAAAAAGGAGGACTGGGGGGCCACAGCTGCCGCCAACCCAGGGCCTCTGCTCCTGGGACCAGAAGCAGAGATGCAGGAAGGACCCCAGCCCTGATGTTAGCAATGCATTCTACCTCCTGCAGGCCCTGTTCCAGGGGGACCTTCCCCCAGAGTTGCCAATCCTATTCCACTTCCCTTAACAGCCCAAAGCTGAAAAGAAGCCGGCGAGAGGTTCTGCCCCTATCCGATGGGTAACCTCAGGCAGGCCCTTCACTTCTCTGGGCCTCAGTTTCCCCAACTCGGACCTTCCTCGCATCCAGGAAAGCCTCTCTCAGTGGGCCTCTGGGCGGCAGCAGGGTTGCCATGGTGACAGGCTGACTTGCATCCAGAGGCCTCTGCGCGGGTCACAGTACCCACCACGCAGGGTGATGGTGCCTCAGTGGGGCCCTTTATCAGGAGGGAGCTGGCAAGGGAGGCCTGGGGAGGGAACGCACTTTACCTACAGGAGCAGGCCCGGGTCGGATTGCGAGTCTGGTTAATGCCTCCCTGCATTAGGCCTGTCGCCCGCTGACAGGATTTTTTGTTTAATTGGAGGCATAAGAAAACAATAACATCTGTCGGCATGAGGAAAGCGGCAGGAGCTCCAGCAGGGAGAGCTCTCAAGGAGGTGGGGATGGGGGAGTCTGGGCTCTGCCACCCGGGCTGGGTGACCCTGGGCAAGTGGCTTCTCCGTGGGTCTCAGTCTTGCTCACTGGCAATGAGCAGGCTGGACCACAGCTGGCTGACTCCAAGTGTGGTCCAAAGAGCACCTGCATCAGGATTTCCCCAGGAGCCTGCTAAATTCAGATTCCCAGGCCTGGTCCCCCTACACTGACCCAGAGTCTCCCAGGGAGGAGGCCCGTGAACTACCAGGTCCTGAGTGTGACTTGGGAAGAACTGCAAGAACTCATGGGGCAAGAATTAGCACTGTGGTTCCTGTATGTCAGCACAGGGTCTGGCACACAGAAAAGGTTAGCTGTCCTTACGAGCTGAAAGTCAAAGGGATATGTACCAGAATGTTAATGGGTGGTAATTCCAGTAATTTCAAATATTTCCTTTTTTCTTTTTTTACTTTTCAACACTTTCTGATTTTTCTATACTGAACATGTATAGTAATGTAGCTGACAAAAATAATTATGGACCAAGGAGGTAAAAGAATTATATGCTGAGAACTATAAACATTGATAAAGGAAATTTAAGATGATTCGAAGAAATGGAAAGATACCCCACACTCTTGGATTGGAAGAATTAATATTGTTAAAATGGCCATACTACCCAAAGTGATCTACAGATTTAATGTGATCCGTATCAAATTATCCATGACATTTTTCACAGAACTAGAACAAATAATCCTAAAATTTATAAGAAACCACAAAAGACCCAGAATTGCCAAAGCAATCCTAAGGAAAAATAAGAATGCTGGAGGCACAACCCTCCCAGGCTTCAGACAATAATACAAAGCTACAGTAACCAAAACAGCGTGGTATTGGCACAAAAACAGATATATAGATCAGTGGAACAGAACAGACAGCCCAGAAATAAACCCACACACCTATGGTCAATTAATCTTTGCCAAAGGAGGCAAAAATATACAGTGCAAAAAAGACAGTCTCTTCAGCAAGTGGTGTTGGGAAAGTTGGACAGCTGCATGTAAATCAATGAAGTTAAAACACTCCCTCACACCATACACAAAAATAAGCTCAAAATGGCTTAAAGACCATAAAACTCCTAGAAGAGAACATAGGCAAAACATTCTCTGACATAAATCGTAGCAATGTTTTCTTAGATCAGTCTGTCAAGGCAATATAAATAAAAGCAAAAATAAATAAATGGGACCTAATCAAACTTATAAGCTTTTGCGCAGCAAAGGAAACTATAAACAAAATGAAAGACAACCTGTGGAATGGGAGAAAATATCTGCAAACGATGCAACCAACAAGAGCTCAATTTCCAAAATATACAAACAGTTCATACAGCTAAATATATAAAAAAATCCCAAACAACCCAATCAAAAAATGGGCAGAAGACCTGAATAGACATTTCTCCAAAGAAGACAGACAGATGACCAAGAATCACATGAAAAGATGCTCCACATCACTAATTATTAGAGAAATGCATATCAAAACTACAGTGAGGTATCACCTCACACTGGTCAGAATGGCCATCATCAAAAGGTCTACAAACAATAAATGCTGGAGAGGGTGTGGAGAAAAGGGAACCCTCCTACACTGTTGGTGGGGATGTAAATCGGTGCAGCCACTATGGAAGTTATGGAACAGTATGTAAGTTGCTTAAAAAACTAAAAATAGAACTACCATATGATCCAGCAATCCCACTCCTAGGCATATATCCAGAGAAAACCATAATTTGAAAATATACGTGTACCCCAGCATTCACTGCAGCACTATTTACAATAGCCGAGACATTGAAGCAACCTAAATGTCCATCAACAGAGGAATGGGTAAAGAAGATGTGGTACATATATACAATGGAATATTATTACTCAGCCATAAAAAAAGAATGAAATAATGCCATTTGCAGCAACATGGATGGACCTAGAGATTATCATACTAAGTGAAGTAAGTCAGAGAAAGACAAATATTGTGATATCACTTATATGTGGAATCTAAAGAAAATGATACAAATGAACTTATTTACAAAACACAAACAGATTTACAGACTTCAAAAACTTATGGCTACCAAAGGGGAAGTGGGGAAGGGATAAATTAGGAGTATGGGATAAACAGATACACACTACTTTATATAAAATAGAGAAACAATGAGGATTTGCTGAATAGCACAGGGAACTATATTCAATGTCTTGCAAAAACCTCTAAAGGAAAAATATTGGGAGAAAAAGAAGATAGATATATACTATATATATATAACCGAATCATTTTGCTGTACACCTAAAACTAACACAATATTGTAAATCAACTGTACTTCAATAAAAAAATAATTATGGGCCCATGAGCCATGGCCGCTGAGCCTGCGCGTCCGGAGCCTGCGCTCCGTAACAGGAGAGGCCACAACAGTGAGAGGCCCGCGTACCGCAAAAAAAAAAAAAAAAAAAATAATTATGGGGGCAAATGACATGGCTCTACGGTTTGGATTATAGTCAGTCTTGGTAGGTGCTCCTGTAATCGTATTTTTTTTTTCTTAATCGTAGGACTTTCAGATTGCAGGCTTACTAAAACAAATAAAATGACAGAACACAAATGTATGCACATGAAGGAATTCCCTGGCGGTCCAGTGGTTAGGACTTGGTGCTTTCACTGGCATGGCACAGGTTCAATCCCTGGTCAGGAAAGTAAGATCCCACAAGCCATGCAGTGTGGCCAAAAAATAGATAGATAGATAGATAGGTAGATAGATAGATAGATCTATATCTATATCTATATAGGCACATGAGAAGTTGTTATCTAGCCCTTCCCTATTCCTATCCCTGAGGTAACCAATGTTAACAGCCGATGGGGACCATTCCACACTGTTCCTCTGGTTCACACACAGACACGTACCCCCTGGCATAGGGTCTCTTTGGGATTTGTTTTGCTATTGTTCATTTTATGGAAATCAAATCATCTTATACACTAGCCTGCAACTTATTTTTCTCTCTTGATAATATTTCCTGGACATCCCTAGGAGAGAAAACCAGCTCTATTTCATTTCTTTTTAGATTCGCTCAGTAAATATTTAATTTTCTTACTTGCCTCTACAAATGGAAATAAAAGCTACTCTGAAACTTCACGGTTCCGGTTTTGAGCTTTGAGCTGGACCCATTCCATACTCATCCCCCTCATCCCCCTTGCAACACACACACACACACACACACACACACACACACACACACCTGCCTTCATTCCTCTCCATGTATTGTTGGTGAACGTGAAATCTCACCCCATGAACCCCTACCTCCTTCAAGAGCAGGAACTGGGTCTTAATCGCCTGGGCTCAACTCACATTATGAAGCCAGATCTTCCTTCTAAAGGAGCGTCTAAAACCAGTAACAGTCAAAGGCAGGAGTAGCCCCCAGACCAGCCCCACCTTCAAGCTCTGGATAAGAACTCTGCCGCTTTGGGGATAGGGCAGCTTTTGCTTTCACACCAATATTGACCAAAGCCTTTAAGCCAGAGTTGCAAATGGAGGCTACATCCGGCTGCAGATGGGTTGAGTTTGGCCCATCAGCATTAAAAGTGTGCTTTAAGTTAAAACCTTTGAAAATTGGGAAATTTCACATAATAACCTAGATTCTCTGCTTTTCTTGAAAACTCCAGGATTTGGCTGCTTTGGGCCTAAACTCCCAAATGGCTACAACGGGCCGACACCGAGCATCGCTGCCCCCTTAAGACAGGGCACTGCCCTCCAGCTCCATACAGCCCCACCTGAGCCACTCCAGTCAACTGCATCACCTGCCTGGCCTCCGCAGGCCTGTAACACTCTGCAGGCCCTTGGGGGGGATCCCTCACAGGTCTACCTGGGATAAGGACAGAAAGCCCAAGAGAACACTGGGAGCCCAGGAAAAAGTCCTTGCTATGGGCCTCTCTGGCCCTTTACTGGCTGAAATGTTTCAAGTCACCCCTGTGTGACAGCAAGTGACAACACAACAACAATTATTAACAGCTACCATTTCCTGAGTGCCCATTACATACTGGGCACCAGGCTAACCACTTTCAGGACCTCCTTTAATCCCCCCCAACAATCCTATCTAGGCATCATGGCCCCCATTTAACTGATGAAGAAACTGGGGCTCAGAGAGCTTAGGTAACTTGCCCAATTGACACCATTACCAAATGGCTGAGCTTGAATTCCAATCTAAGTCCAAAACCCAGGTACTTAGCCTGCACTGCCCCACTGCCTGGAGGAGCAGTGGTGACTCACTCATCTGCATGTTAACCTAAGGGAGAGGAGGTATGGGGGGCTGTGGCTCACACTGGCTTACCCTTCCACGTGGAGATAGCACATCAGAATGGTTTAAAGCAGGGCTTTGCTGTTAGACATGCACTCAAAGTCCAGCTCCTAGTAATAGTATTTACTAGCTGTGTAACCTAAGGCAAGTGACTAAACCTCTCTGAGCCTCAGCTTCCTAATGTACTTAGGATGACTGGAGGATTAGGATAGTACATTTACATGCTCTATCCATACTGTTCTTTGGTGGGCATAAGAAAGGGAGTCTGGCTAAAAAGTGAGCAAAAAGGGATAGAAGGATGTGGAATACTCAGAATCCAAAGAAAATCTGAAGAACCAGAGGAGCTCCAGGAATCAAAACAGCAAGGATAATAGAAAACCTTGTCAGGGAGCCACCATTGGAACACTTTTTCACCTCCATCCTTTATTTAGTGTCCTGGGAGATTGGCCCACCTTGGTTCACATTTCTACCTGTGTTACGCAAGGCTCCCTTGAAGCAGAGCTTGAGAAGTGGATTCTTGTGCGATGTATTTGTTGAGATAGTGCTGTCAGGAGAAGAGGAAGCCCACGACAGAACTAGGCAGGGGAAGAAGCTGGTCAGAGATGTGGTTTCAGGAGAAGTCTAGCCTCAGCTGATCCCAAGGGCAGTGCTGGAGCACGGATTACACCACAGGGTTTGTCCTCTCTTGAGGCCCAGAGAGGCTGGGTTTACCTTACGTTAGTCAGCCATTCACCACTGGCCACCCCAGGTGCAACCTCTCATCCGCTCCAAGTAATTCACCTAAGGCAATCCTGCCTCGGGACAAGGAAGCAGGTGTGAGCCATTAGCATCCAACCTTCACAGCACCTGGGAGACTCCCAGCCCAGAAAGGGAGTCCGAACAGGGCACCATGAGTGGTGCACATCCCATTACTGAATACTCCAACAGCCCACACGCAACAAGGGAGAGGCGACTACCTGAAAAGAAATCAGGACGCTGTTTGCAGAAGAAGAAATGAATACAGAAAGCTGAAAAAAACGAAAAAGAAAATTCACTACAAATGGTCAGCTCTGAGCCTGCCCTATGTATAATAAGCATCAAATTAAGGGTGACTATCATTGTAAGTGTAACAAGATATTAAAGTGGAAGTGGCAGCCGAGAGGCCAAGATATAACAGATGCCACTTCCCAGAGCAAGGTGTAAGCCCGTGGAACACAACTTACAGGGCAGACAAAAACTGGCTGTTCTCAATCCTCGCCCACATTGTGGGCAGGTTCTAAAGGACTGGAAGTAGTTGAGGTTGAGGGGAAAATTTCTGAAGAAAGCAGCTGACGTGCTGTGGGTCCCCCTCCCTGCAAAAGGAGTACCGGGGACACTTCCCCCTTCATCTCCAGATAGGAGACCAGTACTACGAGTAACTACTCTTAAAGCTCAAAACTACCTCCTACGTTTCGGTGGACACAATAGGCTGCTACTTGACCCCTGCCTGTTCCATTTAAAGGGCAACCTTTGCACTGGCCAATAGCTTTGACCGCGGAACACAGGTGCGGTGGCTGCCCTGGGTAGCTCACTCTCAGAATTTATCAGAGCAGGGCTTCCCTGGTGGCACAGTGGTTGAGAATCTGCCTGCCAATGCAGAGGACATGGGTTCGAGCCCTAGTCTGGGAAGATCTCACATGCTGTGGAGCAACTAAGCCCGTGAGCCACAACTACTGAGCCTGCGCTCCGGAGCCTGTGCTCCGCATCAAGAGAGGCCATGATAGTGAGAGGCCCGCGCACCGCGATGAAGAGTGGCCCCGCTTGCCGCAACTGGAGAAAGCCCTCGCACAGAAACGAAGACCCAACACAGCCAAAAATATATAAATAAATAATTATTTTAAAAACCATTTCTACTGAATATCTTTAAAAAAAAAATTTATCGGAGCAATGGCTCTGCCGTCTTGGGGGAGGGGGAGACTCACCAGCTAGAGAGAGAGAGCCAGCAGGGGCTTATTTCAGCGTCTGTCCCACAGGGATTCCTGGAGGGCAAGCAGACAGAGGTCTCGGGATGCCGCAGGCTGAGGAAGGCGAGCGGCCAGGCGATATAGAGATATATTCAGCTTGCCAAGGACCTGCAACGTGAGCAGCTTCAGAGATGGGGAGTGCGGAACGAGTCTCCAAAGGACCCACGGCAAGGCCCCATGAGGGAGTCTGCTGTAGACGCCTGCCCAGTCCACAGCGCCCAAACTCAGCTACCTCGACAGGACGCATCAAGTAAGAACTCTCTCCCGCGCTGCTCCAACCCTGGAGGGTTGGAAATCAAGCCTGTCAAATTCTGAGCGGAGGGGGAGATGCACACGGCGGAAGCTAAAGAGGCGAGGGACCAAATATGCTCCCTCACTGACTGCAGGCTTCCTACTGACTTGCGACCAACCCAGATTGGGGGCGGAGGCCGCGGGGAGAAGGCTCCATTTTGAGTCCAGTGTGAAGATGAGACGATTTGGGGGGCTGAACTGAGGCTATATTTAGTAACTGGAAATGGTTGTAGGACTTTTTGGGACCTAAAATGAACAGAAAACTCATCACTAGCCCCACAGAAAAAACAAAAAGGGACAGAGGGGGCAAAAATTCAGTTTCCTTCCATGTTAAAGCCTATATGTTCCGTGAGTTTCAATAATGGCTACCCGAGGAGAGGCATTGGAAACAACATTTCAGGTATGTGGCCTTGGCAGATTGGGGCTTGAATGTTAGGCCTGAAGGTCTCTTGAGAAAACCAGGCCCCATCATTTTGGGGTTTGGTGAGCCTGAGCCCAAGGTCGTCCTGCACTGTGAGACTTAGGTTCCAACCTGGGCTGAACAGCCCCAAATCTGCAGAATGCGTCTCCAAAGGGTTTAGTCCTTTAGACACATGTCACACTCCTCAGGTGAGAAAAGGGAGTGTCCTAACAGGCAAATGATGTCACCAAGGTCTCCAGGCTGGGGTGGAAGAGGCCTGCTGGCTCTGTAGGCTCCTGACCCTGGATTCTCAAATTCTGGCCATGACATCCTGGCTCCCACGGTGCTGCTCTGACATCACAGGCTGTCAGTGAGCTCTGTGGGTTGTGCCAGCTAGGCCAGGGTGCTGGGGTGACACACAGGGCTTCCCAGGGATGGACCAGGCATTCAAAAATGAAGCCAGAAGCCAAGTGAAGGACCTTCCAGGTCTCGTTCTGGAACCAGTGATCTGTCCAGAGCTGGAGGGCCTTAGAGACCATCCAGTCCCCCAGGACAGTTTACAGACTGGGAAACTGAAGCCAGTGTATGTCCAGGGACTTCAAGGGGCTCAGTCTGGCCCCAGCATGAACAGATCTGAGCCCTTGACCATCCTCTGGAGGGCACTGGGAGGAGAGGCATTGGAGGTGGAGAGGAAACTCCAGCCAAGGCACCAAGAAGGAGCAGTTAGGGCATGAGGGTGGGAAGGGGTGGACATAGGAATTGTTCCATTTGGCTTTAACCACAGGATGTGTGAGGGGGAGACAGGCTGTAGGGCAGGTGTGGACAGGTGCTGCTGAGGGCTGCCTTCCACTGTGAGGAGTCTGTACATTACCCTGCAGGCAAAGGAAAGTCCTGGGTGGGAGGGCGGGGGGGGGGGGCGGTGGCTGAGCAGAAGATGTAATAATAATGGCAAGTATTTGCTGAGTGTTTTCTATATTCTGGGCACTGTTCAAAGCACTTTAACGTGTATTACCTCACTTGATCCTCCCCTGACCCCGTGAGGTAGGTACAGATATCAAACATCCATCTAACAGGGGACTGAGGCACAGAGAGGCTAAGCCACTTCCCCACAGTTACCCTTGGTTGGAGTCAAGATGCCAACCCCAAAGGTCTGACTCAGCAGCTTGCTAAAGCTGGCACCACTGCCCAAGAATGTTTTAGGAGGAGCACCAGAGATGGCCAGAGATAGACTGGGGGTGGATGGCTGGGGTAGGGAACATGTGGAATCTTCTCTAGGAGCAAAGTCAGAATTACAGGGCCTGTGAGGACGACACAGAGTTTGCCAGATTTCCCGGGTTGGAAGAATCACAGAATGGAGTGGGAGATCCTTGAGTCAGCTGGTTTAACCTCCTCGTGTTTGCAGGTGGGGACACTGAGACTCAGAAAGGCAAGATGAGTTGCCCCAAGGACATGCTGCTGGCTGCCTACGCCAGGCTACATCCAGATGGCAGGACTGCAGTGCCAGGAACTGATATTCAAAGACATTAATTATGCTTTCTGGGGACAACATGATATGCTGTAAGAAAAGCCTTTAAAACAGGCATATCCTTTGATACTTTTAGGAATTTGTCATAATATGCATGCAAAGACATATGTAATAGAATGTCTTATTAATAATAATTATAATTATTATAAAAATTCCCAAGAATAGGGGGACTGGTTAAGTGATTTATGATATAACTGCCTGAATACTCTGAAGTCTTTAAAAAAAAATCATGTTGTAGGTTAAGAGTTCTTGACCTGGGTACATGAATGGGTCTCAGGGGACTGTGAACCTCCTAAAATTGTGGATGTGGTATGGGAATGTGGATTTTTCTGGGAAGTGGATCCACAGTTTGCTTAAGATTTTCAAAGGGATCTGTGACCAAAATAGGTGAAAAACTGGTATTACAGAAGAATACTGCAAAAACCTTGTATTTTTAAAGGTAGACAGCAGAGTATCAACAGTTATCAACTTATGGCCAACCTTATTTTCTCTCTACTCCCACTCAATTCCCCCTCCTGTACTATTTTGAAGGGAACCCCAGACATTTGACTCAGAAACTGCTCAGAATGTACCTCTAAAAGCGCTTTTTAAAAAAGAATAGGCACAATGTTATGGTCATATCTAAAATAAACAACCAGGGCTTCCTTGGTGGCGCAGTGGTTAAGAATTTGCCTGCCAATGCAGGGGACGCGGGTTTGAGCACTGGTCCGGGAAGATCCCATATGCCGCGGAGCAACGAAGCCATGCGCCACAGCTACTGAGCCTGTGCTCTAGAGCCCGTGGGCCACAACTACTGAGCCTGCATGCCACAACTACTGAAGCCCACGTGCCTAGGGCCCGTGCTCCTCAAGAAGAGAAGCCACCGCAATGAGAAGCCCGCACACCACAACGAAGAGTAGCCCCCGCTCGCAGCAACTAGAGAAAGCCCATGTGCAGCAACAAAGACCCAACGCAGCCAAAAAATAAATAAAATAAATTTTAAAAATAATAAAAATAAAAACCATTTAAAATAAACTAACAATAATTCTTTCTTATCAAATAAATGTCCAGTAATGTAAATAATATTCATTGACCAAAAAAAAAAAAAGATAGAAAAAGTGTTCACAACCCATCATCGCTAAGTGAGAAAAGTGAACAGGATAGACTCTATGGCCCATTTTGAAAACCATGCACGTCATAATGGTAACATAGTTATTTGGGAGTGGTAGAATTGTTTTCTTCTCTTTCCCAAGTTCTCTGTATTATTTTTTGAATTAAAAAATAAAAGGAAGAATAAGAGGCTAGACCTGTTTTTAAAAGTCTAAATCCCCCGATCCAGCATCCAAGTTTCAAGAGTTTATCCTGTTCCATCCTGGATGAGAAGACCCAGTGCCCTGGAGAAGTTCGGGGTGTAGGCCACAATTTCACAGGGAGGGGAGGCTGTGAAGGGAGAGAGGAGGGTCTGACTGACTTTCCCAGCCTTTTGAGAGGAAATGTAGAAGTGGAGGTTCTGGAACATCTCTCAAGCTCTGGTCCCTGATGTTCTGCCACCTCCATCCTCTTACCTTCCCACTTTTATCAAGCCTCACACGTTTGGGGCACTTTGCTGCTGGAGTTGACAGACCAAACGAAACAGAGGCGGGCGGCAGATAACCAGAGCCCTTTCTGGCCACACATAGGCCTGTTGGCTTGTTGGGCCTGGAAGAGAAGGCGTCTTGTTTCCCCAACACATTCCACAGTCATGTCCCCCAGGCTGCTTGGCCTCCTGGCCAGATGATCCCCGCAGCTTCCCAGGTCTTTCATGGTTGGGGACAAAAAAAGAATGAAAGACCTGACGTTAGGCTCCCCTTTCCAAAGCAAGAAGTCTCCGTTTTGCTGTGTGACCTTGGGCAAGTCTCTCCCCTCTCTGGGCCTAGGTTCCTGCATCTGGACAGGAAGATAGATAATTTCTGAGCCACCCATCCTTCCTCCCACCCACCCAACCCTTTCGTTCAGAAGTCTTACATTTATTAGAAACAGGAAGTAGACCCACCGCACCTCTAAATGTCAGCTTGGAATTTCATGGCTGCCTCAGGCCACAGTGTGAAGGCCAGTTGCTAAAACTTTTTTTGACAGAGTGCATAAGACACATCGTACTGCAAGACCCAGTACACACCCTTGAAATAAAAGTTTCATGTAATAACCCTTACCCTTCCTTTGTGAGATGCACTCTGATATTTTCTATTCTTTTTTTTTCTTTTTTCAAATTTCTGATTGCAATCCATTAAGGCATTTTCCCAATCCATGAAACAGACATGACTTGAACCTTGAAAAACACTGATTCATGCAACTATGCCCCCATTTCTGACAAGGTGGTACCAGTCCAGACAAATACAAATGGATTCTATATTTACTATCTTCAATTACTGGGCTTCCCAAACTTGGAATCTCAACAATTCCCAAACAATCCCTTGGAATGTTTTTAAAAATGCAGATTCTGATTCAGTAGCTCTGAGGTGAAGCTGAGATTTTGCATTTCTGACTAGCCCCTTAGGTGATCCCGACACAAAGTTAGATGAGGGATACCTCAGACATCTGCTTCATTGGTCCAACTATTCTTACCACAGGGATCATTTTTTTCCCTCATGTCTTTTCTTCCTCTCTCCCTCCCTCTTTTCTGCATCCTTTCATAAATGTGTTTGGAGAATCAACAGGTTAAAAAAAAAAATCAAACTCTGCCTCTTACCAGCTGGAGAACTTGAATAAGTTACTTAAATTCTCTGTGCCCCAGTTTCTTTATCTGCAAAATGGGAATTAAAACTGCACTTTTGGGCTTCCCTGGTGGCGCAGTGGTTGGGAGTCCGGTGCAGGGGACGCGGGTTCGTGCCCCGTTCCGGGAGGCTCCCGCGTGCCGTGGAGCGGCTGGGCCCCTGAGCCATGGCCGCTGGGCCTGCGCGTCCGGAGCCTGTGCTCCGAGGCGGGAGAGGCCACGGCGGTGGGAGGCCCGCGTACCGCAAAACAAACAAACAAACAAAAAAAAACCTGCACTTTTTTGATAAAGTACTTTTGAGATAATTGAGATAATCCATGTAAAGTATTTAATTCATTGCTTACCACGTTATGAATGCCAAATAAATGTTATTGTTTTTATTATTTTTGTTGCCAAAGTTGCATTAGAACTTTTTCTTATTGACTATCTCCTGTCATATGAGTAGGTTGTATATTTAGTTTGGAGTATGAATTCTTTTTTAACTATAGAATTATAATTATAAAATACAACGAGCAATACATTTGGAAAACTGAAGGAAAGCAAAAATATCATCCATAATTTCAATGATTCCACCAACAAAGATTATTTTAGGGTGTCTTCTTTCAGGTGCCTACTTGATGGTTCCGGTATTTAGCTGACACCTGAGTGCATCTTCTTCTTTTATAAAACCCAGTGAAATCACTCACTTTTTTTTTTTTTGGCTGCACTAAGCAGCATTCGGGATCTTAGTTCCCCGACCTGGGATCAAAACCGTGCCCTTTGCAGTGGAAACTTGGAGTCTTAACCACCGGACTGACAGGGATTTCTCCACTCACTTTCATTTAGGTGTTGGTTCATGCTATTTTTTTAAAATAAATAAATAAATTTATTTATTTACTTACGGCTGTGTTGGGTCTTCATTGCTGTGTGCGGGCTTTCTCTAGCTGCGGTGAGCGGGGGCTGCTCTTCGTTGCGGTGCGAGGGCTTCTCATTGCGGTGGCTTCTCTTGTTGCAGAGCACAGGCTCTAGGCGCGCAGGCTTCAGTAGTTGTGGCTCGCGGGCTCTAGAGCGCAGGCTCAGTAGATGTGGCACACGGGCTTAGTTGCTCCGCAGCATGTGGGATCTTCCCAGACCAGGGCTTGAACCCGTGTCCCTTGCATTGGCAGGTGGATTCTTAACCACTGTGCCACCAGGGAAGCCCCATGCTATTTGTTTTGTCTTAAAAATAAAGCCTTTCTTATTTTGAAAAAAAAAAATCCCAGTATGTTTAATTTTATACCCTCCTTTTTTTACTCACCATTAGATCATACTCACCTTTTCCCTAAAGATGGGTTCTAAAAGTGTAAATGGAAGTAGGTGCAAAGTATGACTTCTGGAATCAAGGACTGGATGCAAACCTCAAATCATTCCAATGAACTTGGCTGAGGTCTGACTCCATGCAATGCTTGACCTGGGGACGGACACACAATTTAGGACCATACAAACACTAAGACCTTCAGGCCTGGATGATCCTTGGGGAAGATCTGGGGACTGGAATCACATAATGAGGGGCACAGAGCTGAGATCAGAAAACATAGCCTTCCTTATGAAGGAGGCAGCAAGGGACTTAACTAAGATGGAGAATCTATTTTAGTTCTATTTTACTAATTTCGGTGATACTTTATTATAAAAATTCCATGTGCCAGCTCTCTTCCTAAAAGATTATTCCTTCAACCATATCTTCCTAAGCACCCACCATGTGATGGGGTTATATTGTATGATTAAGCTCTGGGTGATCATATCGCCAGAGGCATCTCCCCAGAACTGTCTGTAGTAAGCAAGTTACCATTCATTCACTCAACAAATATTTATTGAGTAATTTCTATGTGTAGGTACTATGCTAAGTGCTGGGGGTACATTGCTAAGTAGAACAATTTGGCTCCTCTCCTCATGGGGTTATAACCTCATGATGATGGATCATCTCTATAGATGCAACCTGTTGAACACCTGATGCTACTATTAAAACTGATGAACATGAACTCTGTGCAGCAGGAAGGATTCTTAGTATATAGTGTTTGTGGGTGAGGGAGTGAAACAGAGTTTCACTGTTTGGGTGGCAGGTTACATTCTTCTTTCATGAGAGTACATTATTGTTAAAGTACTGTTGGAGAACATTTTTCCAAAGAGGAGATGCAGACGGCCAACAGGCATATGAAAAGATGCTCAACATCACTAATCATCAAGAAAATGCAAATCGAAACCACAGTGAGATACCACCTCACACCTGTCAGAATGTCTGTTATCAGGAAGAACAAAAATAACAAATGTTGGAGAGGATGTGGAGAACAGGGAACCCTCGTACACTGTTGGTGGGAATATAAATTGGTGGAGCCACTGTGGAAAACAGGATAGAGGTTTCTCAAAATACTAAAAATAGAAGTACCATATGACCCAGCAATTCCATTCCTGGGTATATATCCAAAAAAAACAAAAACACTAATTCAGAAAGATACATGCGCCCCAATGTTCATAGCAGCATTATTTACCATTGCTAAGATACAAAAGCAACCTAAGTGTCCATTAACAGATGAATGGATAAAGAAGATGTGGTGTGTGTGTGTATATATATATATACACACACACACACATATGCAATGGAATACTACTCAGCCATAAAAAAGAATGAAAATTTGCCATTCACAGCAACATGGATGGACTTGGAGGGCATTATACTAAGTGAAATAAGTCAGAGAGAAAAAGATAAATACTGTATGATATCACTTATATGTGGAATCTAAAAAATACAACAAAGTAGTGAATACAACAAAAAAGAAGCAGACACATACAGAGAACAAACTAGTGGTTGAGGGGGGAAGGGCAGTATAAGAGTGGGGGAATGGGAGGTACAAATTATTGCGTTTAAGATGGGCTCAGGGATGTACTGTACAACATGGGGAATATAGCTGATATTTTGTAATAACTATAAATGGAAAGTAACCTTTAAAAATTGTATAAAAAAATTCAAAATTTAAAAATACTATTGGAGAAATAAAAGTATTTTTAGCATTTTAACTACACCCTTACCCACCCCCTAACACACACATCATTGTAGTAGTTAAAAACAAGCAAGGACTTTGGAGTCAAGGAGACCTGGCTCTGAATTCTGCTTCTCCAATGTCCTAGCTGAGTGGCCTTGGGCATTAACTCCGTATCTATAAAATGGAGTTAAGAGTGTTGCTCGGAGGATTCAATGAGAGTCTGTGTAAAGTGCATGGCATACAATAAAAGCTTAACACCACTGCCATTAACGTTGGTACACTGTGACAGAAGGAGAGGAGCCTGTCTCATGGTTTCAGGAAAGAATTGCACGTTTGTGTTTGTTTTGTTTTGTTTGGCCACACTGCACGGCACGCAGGACCTTAGTTCCCCGACCAGGGATTGAACCCGTGCCTCAGGCAGTGGTAGCTCAGCGTCTTAACCACTGGACCCCCAGGGAAGTCCCAAGAATTGCACATTTGTGAACTGCAGACACCCCACTATCCTGTTTCTGGAGCTGTCTGTGCAATTTTGCTGGAGTCTTCAAAAATCTACTCTGACTGTTCTGTTTGGTATAAGGTGGGGACCGCCCCACTCAGTTCCAATCCACAGTGATGGCTGGACTGCCTCAGGCAAGGACAACGCTAAACTAATATCAGGTAGAGCAAGCAGAAAGCTGTCAGATCAAGTGACAAGACATGGAGAAGAAACACACACATGTTTAAATGTCAAGAGTCCCAGTGACAAATATATCTGAGTTTATGCAATTACATTTTTTTTCCCTAGAGCAGAGAATGAAAAATAGAATGTTAGGGTTGGAAGTAACTTTAGAGATCATCTAATCCTACAGCTTTGTTTAACCAATGATTTCTTTCAGAGAATATTTTTTGGAGGTCCTACTGTGTGCCAGGTGTGTGCTGGGTGCTAAGGGTAGGACAGGGGAACACGAGAGCCTTATCCCCTTTGGGGGTCTATAGGATTCTGTGGAGAAAGCTACAGCCCAGGGAGCTTAAATAACTTGTTAGAATCAAGGAAATTTTGATTTTTCTTCCTATATTTTTCTATATCTTCTAAATTTTCCACAATAGACATTATTATATTTAACTGTGTGTATGTATTCACTTTGCTAGTCACACACAGCTAACAAGACAAAGAATTGATGTCAGTAAGTGGGTTACTCCTGAGTCTCTACCAGAGCGGTATAAGTCCTACTCTCAAAGCCTGGTGCCTGCATCAGAATCCGCTAATGAGCTTTACTGAAAATGCAGATCCCATGCCCACTCCTCCCCTACAGGGTTCCCTACGTTAGAAACCTGCTCAACAAGGGGACTGTGATACCCACTAAACTTTGAGAATGAATGCCTACTAGGATGATTCTCATGTAGCAAAGAAAGCAGCAATGATTTTTCTAAAAAATTGGCCCCAGGAATTTAATGAATTAAGTTCATGAAAACAAAGACATTTATCTCTTATTGGAATAAAGTCAACTCCTCCCGTTTTTTCCTCTAGTGCCACAGCTAATTGCATCCATTATGTGTTTTTAACGGGCGCTATAAATCAGTGTGCCCGTGGAGAGGGGGGAGAGGTACGAGGGAGGGGCAGTCTCCACGTCACAAAATGGAATACAAAACAAGCGGCACATTTCCTCGGAGCAAGCAGCCCAAAGCTCTCCTTTCTGTGCGCTTCTCCCTTCCCGAATGCTAGTCTCCTCTCCCAGCCACCCTGCTTGCCCTGAGTGGCCTGACAACATTTTGGGGTCCTACAAATCACAGCCCTGTCCTAGTTCTTGAGCAGGCAGCCTTTACACTGCCCAGCCTTAGGGTCCTCAGCATTTACAACCTCTCTCTTTTGCAGGTTATCATCCTCTGTCAGATCTGAAATTAAAACAACCAGAAACACGTCAGGTGAGTGGCTGGGAGAGACATTTGGCTGTTAGGAGAAATATTCCATTACATCTGACGCAAAACGTTAGGATGCCTCTGCCAGCACCCAGGTTCCCCTTCTCCGAGGGCAAGCTGATTACTGTGTGGCTCCAACCGATGTTTATCCTCTCTGGCTCCGTGGCGAACGCCATTGGAAAATCCTGGTTCACTTGATGCCTGGTCGCCTGGTACATTCAGATTCATCCAGTTAGGATACCCGGTTTAAGACAGAATGGATTTTGGCGAGCTCCATAGACTGATTGGGTTTTACACACATGCACAGAAAGATTTGATTTCCTCTGTGGAATTTATGGCAGGGGAAAAGAGGTAATTAAATTAATTTCTGCTCTGGTTTCTAGGCTTTTCTTTCTGTTCTTTCTCCTGCTACTTTTGTTGTTGTTGTTTAAAAAAAATAGGCTTGCATGGATGAAAATGAATTTAATAACTAGCAGCAGTTGGTTTAAGTTTGGGAGCTGGGTTCCACTGTGACGTTTTTCTTGTTCTTTGCTCCATGCTCTGAATGGTTTGGGGAAGCTAATGAGGACAATCTTGTGTCCTGTGGGGTGTGTGTGTGAGGTGACATGGCTGTCCACATGGCTAGGGAGAGATGTTCACACCAGGAAAGGTGGCCAAATCCAGGCTTTCTGGAAGGAAACCTGCTCTGATATTTGATAAGGAGATTAAACCAGAGTACACTTCCCCTTTCTCCAGTCACCACTCATGCCTCTTGCCTTTCTTTTCTGATTTCTGTTTTTTCCATCATTCAGTTATCTTCTCATCTCCCCACTCCACAGCAAGGTTCTGCTGCAGCAAGGGGAACGGTAGGGCAGAAAGAGGCTGAAACAGAGAACGGTGCTGGTAAGAAGATCGACAGTGACAGTGAAAATGATCAAGACTCAGTCAGACAAGTTTGCAGGTTCCTACTCCACTCACTCCTGCTTCCCAAGCCGAGGCCCATTGATTCATCCATGACTTTTAAAGGGAGGACTTCTCTCGCTAAAGAGACCCCTGAGAGATTTAGAAATTCAACGGAAACAAAACAAAACAAAACCACTAAGCACTTGACTTCTCTCCCAAAGGACCGGGGAGCCTGCCAATTCCCCAGCAATGCCAGTGCTAAGCATTTTCCTAGCATCAACATTAAATCCCCTTTTTGCTTTTCTCTTGTAAAGTGTGTTTACAATTGACCATTATGGGAAACATGACGGATGTAATCTGGCCCCGTTTAAAATAATAAGACTAATAATGATACCGTTTACTGCCCAGAGGCTCAGTTTCTGAATGCCTATATGCAGAAAGAAGAGTTGGGGAGTTGAAATATTCACCAGTAAGTGTAGTTAGCTGCTGATCTATATGCCCCAACCCAGTCCAGTGCCGAAACTCTTAGCACAGATTTCCCAAGATTAATACCTCGGCCTCCTAGCAACTTTGAAAGTCCATCTCCGGCTCTGGTCCTGGCAGGGGTGCAGGAGAATGTGCGGATCCCACCACTCGTTAGAGCAAGGCCCTTTTGGGTTGGGAGAAAGCAGGCCCAAGGAAGGAGGGCTACCCTCCTCTACCACCCTGGCCCCAAGTTGTAAGGGAGGATAGCAGAAAAGGAGCCCTCTATCCCCTCACCACTTCTGACTCATTCTACCTCACACCAGTTCTTAATCTCCCAGAATAGGCTAGGTTGATCCAGCTGGGTTTTCTCTACCGAAAGGTATTGCGTTTCTTCCAACCAACGCTATTGCGAATAGATCAGTCCCAGAAGGTGGTGGCTGAGGGCTCCACCAGCGGATGGGTTATGAGGCAGGTGGCCCCAGCAGAACAGACAGGTTGGAGTGAGTTGCCACACCACCTCGGATTCCCGCATTCCCACACACCAGGCTGCCGTTAGTGCGCAGAACTGCGTCGCTCCAACGCGCTCCTTTGCCTACTCTGGAGAAAGGAGCGCAACAGTTTTGAGTGAATCGCCAATGCCTCTCCCCGAGATAGCAGCGCTTAGACGGACAAGCAAGGAGCAGAGAGCCTGCCCTCCTCCCTGTGGGTACGCTGCCAGAGTGGCGCTTGATCCTTAGTAAAATTGAGTCGGAGAGACATGGCTCAGCCCTGTGTTTGCAGGAGAAAGCAGACTCGATGATTGCTGGTGAAGGCCCCATGCGTCCAGCTCTGCCTGGACTATGGACTCCCCAGCCTATGGGGGCTGCGGCGCCTGTCCTCAAGGACGAGTTCGCGACTCCAGCTTTTTCCCAGTCCTCAGCTGGGGTAGGCTGGCTGAAGGATTGAGGAAATTGGTGGAGTGGGTTGATTCCATCCTCCTGCCGAATTCAGATTGAACTGAAAGGAAAAAATTTCCCTGACCTGGGAAGCAACGGTCAGGCGGTGAAACTGACCTTCATGACACTGACCAGAGATAAACCTCTTGGCAAGGAACAGTTCGGCACACAATTGATCAATCAGTTGGGGACCAGCGGCTACATGCAACCCAGCACCACGAAACTTACCGGGGTGCACTTAACGAAAAAACCTGACATGCCTAAAGCAGACCGGTGCGCGACAGAACACTGCTAACCGACCACCTGAAACTAATGGCTGTGAGGCTGCCCTGAATGAAATTGCCTGAAAGGAAACTGACTGGGCGAAAGGAACCAGAATGAAATCCACCTGCCTGCTAACACGCCACTAAACCGCGGCAAGGGACTGCAGCACGGAAGCTGAAGAGGGCGGCAGGGTGGAGCCGGGAGGGGGCTCCTCTCCCGGAGCTCCGAGAACCTGACTGGTGCTGCTGCGGGGACTCGACAGGGACTGGGGAGGGGGGTTTGTCCAGTGCTTTTTAATTTACGACCGCCGCGCCCCAAGCCATCCCATAAATTTGGGGACCGTTTTCACCAAAGCTGTGAGTTACGATTTTTCAAATAAATACATTTTCCAATCAGACGGGGCTCTGTTTAGGTTGAACGCGTCCTGAAGCAGACATCTCTCTGCCCGGAAAATACACAGAGGAGGAAGCGGAGCCGGGACGAAGCTCAGACGACATAAAAACTTGTGTAAACACGTTGTCATTTACGGACTTCAGAAGAGAAAGGGAATGGGGGAGGAAAATGTTTAATTCTCCCTTGAATCCTCAGGTCCCAGAGCCGAGGGAAAATTTAATATTCTTTTTCCATAAGCTTGATTTGTGTTATGCATTATACAACGGGCAGCATCAGGTTTACCTTCAACAGATTTTGTAATTTTGAGGCTGTTACAAACCTAAGAACGTACAGGGTTGCACCCCTCACTGCCCCCCCCCCGCCGCCATGCACACATACCTACAATCTCTCTCTCTTAGGTTTTCTTTAGGAAAGAACATGGGGGAGATAAACCAGAAGGGATTATTTCAGCAGGAGGGTCTTCGATTTCTAGCTGTGTGCCCCATCCTCTAGGCCTGCTTGCCACCTTTAAAACAAGGGGGGCCGGGACTAGGAATCAGAGCTCCCCCCCCCACACTATCATTCACACATAATTCTGTGCACAGTTGCAGGAAGCTCAGGGATTCCCGAAGCTAAACGGTAGAGAATGGAATATCAGCTTGTGGCTTGGACCCTCTCTGGCTAGTCCACTCCTCATCCCAGGAAAGGGGGAAACAGGGGAAGACAGAGGCTGCCGTGGAGCCCAGGTCTCCACTAGGTGTCTGGGCTCTAGCTGCGTCTCTGCCACCCATTGGCTGTGGCCTTAGGGAAGCCCCTTCCCCTCCTCCCTAGGCCGGTTCCTCTGTAGGTCCTAACACGAAATCTCAGCCGACTTGCTACTCTCACATACTGGCGAAGGCAGGGAGGCCTCTCACCCCACGAGCTTCTAGGGGAAATCGACCCACTTTCTGTCTCTTCCCTGCCCTGTCCCCCAAACCCCCAGCCCCGCCCAGGCTTTCCCGGCCCCGGGGAGCAGGTTGGGCCAGATTGGAAAGTCCTAGACACTCTAGATACTGCAGAGAGATGTTTAAGGGATTTGCGCGCTCAAGCCGCGGGGTAAATGGCCCGCGGGCTGATTTATGGCGCGTTACTGCGCGACGCGATTCCCCAAGACAGCGAGAATATTTTACACCGCGCTAATATAAACAGGCGGCCGGCCGGGTCCTTTTTATGGAGTTCCTGTAATTACCCGGGCCCTGACAGCTCCTTGATTTACGGCCCTATTTAGATAAGGGGTCCGGTGCGGGGATTGCTGGTGGCGTCAAGGTCACGGGACGCGGCGGGAGAAGGTTTTGCGGTAGGCGCCGCGACACGGGTTCTCCCGGGCCTGCCAGTCCTGGGGGCGGGAGTGAGGGGAGGAGCGGGGCAGGCTGGAGAGGGACCCCGAGGCGTCCGAGGCTTGAGTACAGCCAGTCCACTGTACAGATGGGACAACTGAGTCCTGGAGGAGGCAGGAACTACACCCCCAAACCATACAGCAAAGGAAACGTGGGTGGGTGGGATCTGGAACTGGAATTCAGGTCTCTGGCAACATAATCCCTCCGCACCTGGCGATGCTCGGTCTCCCCCATCTCCAGCCTCCTGACAGTAGGGTTTTGTAGGGGCGGTGGGGAAAGAAGAGGACTCGATGCAGTCCGAAACGGGAGCGGTCAGATCAGAACAGAGCACTGCAAAGGGGATGCCTGGATTCCCTCCCTATCCAGGGCTATGTAGTCATGACTCATGTAACTCCATTTCTTCCCCTGTGGAATTCATATTCCTAAAAACAGAGCCACCATTTATCCAGGTTTACTGTCACTGTGCTAAGAGCTTCACCTATATAATTTCGCTTAATCTTAAACCAGCCCTCTGCGGCGGGTGTTACTGCACCCTAATTTACAGAGGAGGGAAACGAGGATGCGAAGGTTCACACAGGGCAGGATGCCAGTGCTGAGTTTCAGTCCTGGTGGGTGGGCGCGATTCTTCCGCGAGGCTCTCTTAAACACTCCCTTAATACAAAATTTTAACCTCTATGTGCTTAAGAGCCTGTAAAATGGGGTGAGGGTGCTGGCCCGACCTCACTAGCATAACTGGAGGAAGAAGCGTGCATTTACAAATGCTCGGAGCGCCAGACCTTGTGAAGGCGCAGTCCCCACAAGCACCTCGGGATGCGGGTCCGGAGGGGAGGTAGTGGGATTTGAGACTGGTAGATAGGACGCCCCGCCCCACCCCAGAGTCCCAGATTCCCGTTCCTTAGTCTGTTTTCGTGAGCCTGGGCAGGCTAGAGTCTTCAGGCCCCAGAGCCAAGTGCGAAGTCCCAGAGCTGGGAGAGAGGAACCAGAGGGGAGCCGTGCAACAGCCCTGAGCTGGGAATTACAGAACTCCATACTATCAGTCCCCGTTTTTCTGAAAATGGGGGAAACTGAGGCTCAGAGAGGGAAAGGAACACAGTGAGATGCTAGGTAGAGCCAGAACTCAAGGCACATCTCTTGCTTCTCAGCTTAGAAACATTTCGGCCAAACTCCTGGGACCCAGACCTCCCACACCATATAGCCTGGGAAGGAGCGAGAGAACATCGTTACTGGGTTCCCACTGTTGTTCCAAATGCACCTGAGCCACGCTGGACTTAAAAGCACATTGGGGTCTTCCAGAAGGCCGGGTCTGGAGCCTAGGCACCTCGTGTTCTACACAGGCCATCTCCCTGGCGTCCATCCCACTGGAGGCTTCCCAGCCTGGAGCCCCAGTGGTCCTCGAGGGCCAGGCTCCCACAGCAGGCACTGTTTGGAGGACTACTTAGACTCTGTGACTCTGGGTGGAGAGCAGTGCTTTCTGGGGCCCAGGGGACTGCCAGCACCCTGCTCTTTAACCACCCACGGGGGACTGTCGGGGGATCTGGGGGCCCTCAAGGCTGCTCATGGGACTGGGGTTCATCATCCAGTACCGATAATGCGTTCCCTACCACACTAAGCAGGCTGGCTATTTGGAGGGTCTCTATGGGCCCTGAGTGATCTGTGTAACCCTGGAAAACTCTTGGGACACGAGGGTGGGTGCTGGAGCTGTGAGTATGTGAGTATGTGGGTCACTGCACGTACCTGTCTATCCCATCCCGTGCTCCTCGTTCATGGGGGTGGGGTATGTGATACTGTGCATACTATTGTTTCAACTTCATCTCCAGGGCTTGTGATTGTGACTACTGTAGGTAAGACAGAATGGATTTCAACTTGTCTGAGTGTTTGGAATTTGTGTGCCTGTGTGTAATGGGCGAACATGTGAAAACTTCTACTTCTGAGCACCTGTGCATATACTGTAGTAATTGTGGCTGTGTACTTGTGTGTCTTTGTGGGAACTGAGAACACATGAAATGTGGAATGGGGTTTTCAGAAGTCTGTGCTGTGAATACAACTGTGGGACACTGTAAGAAACTGACACAAACTGGTTGGACCTGTGCACAAGTGTGACAGTAAAGAGTATGTGTCAAGCCCTGCAGCTGTGATATTTGTGTAGAATTGATGTTTTTCTGCTGTGATGGTATCTGTATGCATGCCTGCATGGAGGGTTGGGAGTGGCTCAGAGCTGTAACACATCTGAAGCGAGGTGTGTTCCCTGTGGGTGACAGAGAGATAATGTGTAAAATCCTAGGAATGCACGAATATTGAAATGCCGTGTGTCGCATGGGTGTAAATAGGTTACCGGGAGAATACACATATGTTGTGGCGTCTGCACGAATGCATGGACTTTCATGTATGCCCGTGATTTTTTGTGAGGCCGTGTACGTATATATGTGCATGTGTAATGGTGGGCCTGAGGGTCTGCCGGTGGAAATCCTGCCGGACTAGGACCACGGCTGGATGTGTGTCGAGGATTGAGGTCCTTTTCCACAGAGTAATTACTGTCTCTGCCCGCACACCGGCACTCCCGAGAGCCTCCAGGCCAGGAAGGCGCGGGACCCCGCGGAGCCGCGGCTCAACCGGGCGCCGGGTGCTCCCTCCCCGCGAGCCTCCGGCTCCGCGCTCGGCCCAACCCCAGCGCTGCTGGCGCCAGGCGCCCGGGAGAGCAGCGGGTTTCCAGCCGCCTCAGGCAGGAAACAAGGACCTCCCTCCCCCCACGCACCTCTAGGGCCCACAGCCCAGCCGAGCTCCCGCATGGAGAAACGGCTCTGGACTAAGCATTTGTTGGCTTCTCCCTCGCAGTGTCGTCGCCCCTCCGCCCGCCGCCATCTATTTATTCCCTGTACGGGAGGGGAAAACCGCATACCCACTGGCTACCCGACCCCCAAGGAAAACTGTTCATCTTCTCTGGGCCTCACTGTTCCCATCTGTAAAATGAGTTGACCTTTCTCCCCCTGCCTTTGGGCTGCTAAGTGTGCCAGGCACACAGCGGGGGTCAGTAAATACTTGTTGAAGAAATGGGTAAAGGAATGAATTTGCCCTCTAAAAAGAGCAGTCATGGGGGCTTCCCTCGTGGCGCAGTGGTTAAGAAATCCCCGCCAATGCAGGGGACACGGGTTTGAGCCCTGGTCTAGGAAGATCCCACATGCCGCAGAGCAACTACGCCCGTGCGCCACAACTGCTGAGCCTGTGCTCTAGAGCCCGTGAGCCACAGCAGCTGAGCCTGCGTGCCACAACAAGAGAAGCCACCGCAATGAGGAGCCCGGGCACCGCAACAAAGAGTAGCCCCCGCTGGCCGCAAGTAGAGAAAGCCCTCGTGCAACAACGAAAACCCAACACAGCCAAAAATAAAAATAAATTAAAAACAATAAAAAGAGCAGTCATGTATTTCTCTTCTCCTTTCACCCTCGCCTCCACATTGCTTTTGAGAGAAGGGCACATTCCCTCAGCTTCTCTATCTGTAAAATCTAGGTGAAGGCCTTTTTGCTCCATGATTCTAGATTCCTTTTCTTGGGCCCACGGGGAGGGGTGGCAGACGCTGTCCTGGACGTTGACAGGCCACGTAGGGAAGGGGCTTGGCTGGGAAAGGCTGGTGAGGATGGAGGGACCCAGGTATGAGGACATCAGCTGGGAAGATACCCATCGGGAGGTAAGACAGAGAACTCCAACCGCAAGCGCTGCCACCCTGGGATTCCCAGGTCCCAATGCCAGCCCAGAGAAAGGCCCCCGCGGACAGAATCCAACAAGCGTAAGGGCCTTAGCCGGGAGTGGGAATAGCGGACGTCTGCGCGGCCAGGACCGTGGCGTCTCTACGCCAGTGGGTGTGAGATGCCAGGTTTCTCCGGCTGCGTGAGCCTCTCAGAGAGTGTGGAGGTCGTGGTCTCCTCGGTGTGTGTTTACCGCCAAACGCTGACTTCTCGCAGTGTGGCCTTTGGCGCCGAGAATCGAACATTCTCAAGCTGTGATAACCTGCATGGGGTGGCCCAACGTAGCCGAGCTCCGGGCTCTCCGTTCAAGCCCCGCGGGAAGGAGGCTGCCCCTGCATCAGCCTGGCTGGCCTTTGGACTGGATCAGGCGCCCAGGAGGCAAGAAGAGTGGACCTCAAGCTCTGGAGCCCGGAGTAAACCAGTAAATGCCTGTGGGCTTGGAGCCCTCATCCCCCTACTCGCCACCCCTCTCATTCCACCTCCTGTCCCCTGCTTCTTCCCCAGTGGGTGGCCGCCTGCGCCGTAGAGGACAAGACTTGGCCAGTGTTGGCGGGTGCTCTACCGGGTGCAGGACCTGCTGCAGTCCCGCAGAATGGGCCGGTGACTAAGGACTGGGGGTGCTTAGGGAACAACATTGGGGGCCTATCTTGCCTCCAACAGCGGTCTCTCCTTTTCTGGCTCTGAGACCAAGTAGAGCAGATGCCGCTCAGGACTGGGAACCTCTGGAATTTCTATTTTGAATTCTGGAAGGTCTAGAAACAAGAACCTTTCTCCTTTTTTGCACCTCAGTTTCGTTATCTGTAAAATCTAGGTGAAGGCCTTTTCTCTCCATGATTCTAGATTCCTTTTCTTGGGCCCACGGGGAGGGGGTGACAGACGCCGTCCTGGGCGTTGACAGGCCTGTGTCTCAAGTACTAGCCCCCGTCTCCCCCACAGGTCGGGAACTGGGGGGGGGAGGGGCGGAGGCGGGGCCGCCTCCCTGTCCCCGCAGGCGGCCTGAGTCGAGTAGCGCTAGCTGAGCTTAAAACCAGGGACGGCCATCCCCCTTTCCTCCTCCCCGCCCCCCTGCCATTGGCTCCAGGGAGAGGTTGACATCAAAGCCCCAGGCTTATATAAGCCAGACCCTGAAGGGGAGGCCGCAGAAGGGTTAAACAGGTCTCTCGGCATCCTCGTCCTCGCCTGCAACAGAAGCCGGCCAGAAGACGGGCTGCGGGTGTCATCTTCAGCCTTGCCCCAGAATTTCTCCAGTGCCCACCAGAGCGCCGCCCCAGAGCCCACGGGTGGCCCCGGCTGTCTCTGGGGCGCATGGGGCGGCGCTAATCGGTCTGGCGGCGCAGGCCAGGGGCCGCTCCAACATGAACCTCGTGGGCAGCTATGCACACCATCACCACCATCACCATCATCACCACCCTCACCCCGCGCACCCCATGCTCCACGAGCCCTTCCTCTTCGGCCCTGCCTCGCGCTGTCACCAGGAGCGGCCCTACTTCCAGAGCTGGCTGCTGAGCCCCGCTGACGCTGCCCCGGACTTCCCCGCAGGCGGGCCACCGCCCGCAGCCGCTGCAGCCGCCGCCTCCTACGGTCCAGACGCCAGGGCCGGCCAGAGCCCCGGGCGGCTGGAGGCGCTCGGCGGCCGCCTGGGCCGGCGGAAAGGCTCAGGACCCAAGAAGGAGCGGAGACGCACAGAGAGCATTAACAGCGCGTTCGCCGAGCTGCGCGAGTGCATCCCCAATGTCCCGGCTGACACCAAGCTCTCCAAGATCAAGACTCTGCGCCTGGCCACCAGCTACATCGCCTACCTGATGGACGTGCTGGCCAAGGACGCACAGGCCGGCGACCCCGAGGCCTTCAAGGCCGAACTCAAGAAGGCGGATGGCGGTCGTGAGAGCAAGCGGAAAAGAGAGCTGGTAAGTCCGGGTCCCGTACACTCTAGCCAAGGGCGCGGGCGCGGTGAGCATCCGTAGGCCGAGTATGCAGGGGAAGGAGTCTGCGTTGCCGTTCATGCAATTTTGAGAGACTGTGGGGAGTTCTGAGATGGTTTAAATGTGGGATTGTGTGCATGGAGGGAGGCAGATTCATATTTGAATTCATCTGTAATGTGGATAGTGTTTGTAAGGCTGTGAATGAAGACAGAATCTTACAGTTTTCGGACAGGCTCATAGGATCCCTTCTAAGAATCCACTGGAAGCTTCAGACCCCGAGAAAATGCACACACCATATATTTCACTTCCAGTTTCAAGGGGTCCTGATTCATCCCTGGGATCTCCTGGAAGCCAGGTTAAGAATGCTGTAGGAGTTCGTTACTTTAATTTGCCTGAATGTGAATTGATGCATCTGGGCTCCGCTGCTGTTTTCAAAGGGCCTTTGCCAGAGAGGTTGGTCTACTTTCATCATTGTACAGATAGGGAAACTGAGGCCCAGAACGGGACAGGATGTGAAGGCCACCTACCCGAGGAGTTGTTTACTTGGATAAAACAAGTCAGTTTATTCCCTGGAGGAATAAACATCTGGAGGATATTTCACCGCTCCACTCCCCACGGCTGGTTCCTAGGGCCACCTTGATGGTTTTGTGTATAAACGCCGACAAGCAAGTCACTCACTTTTTTTGGCTTTGGAGATCGCAATCCCTACTCGGCTTTTTTCGATCCTCTCCAGTGAGGCGACACTTCTGGAGCTCAGTTTCGCTGGCGCAGGGCTCTGGGACCTCTGAAGCAGTGATTTCCAAGCTGAGGAACTGAACTAGTTTCTCTAGATTGGTGTGCTCAGGAACACCGCGCGTTGGAGACTAGAGAGCCTCCTGGGTTTTATCTGACCCGCAGGGGCTGTGGTAAACTAGGGAAGTCACCTGAGGAGACTGGGAAAGACCGTGGTCATCGAGTCTCTAAACTGCCGCCCTGGGCTGGAGGACATGCAGGCCCAGGCGACGCCCTCGTTGGAAGTAGTTATTGGGCGTCTCCCCACTCCCTGCACTTTGCCGCCTCCTTCAAGTAGCAGGGAAGGGGGATGCTAAGCCAGGTCGACTCCCCCGCTCATTCGTGTAGCCTTCTGAGTGCCCAGAGCCGGCTGCAGAGACCCAACCCTGTATCCAAGCCCAGGCGCTATAAACTAGGTTGGAAAGTGGGATGTGTGCGAGGAGCATGTCCACGAGCAAGGAAGCTGTTGATTCGCACCCCTCCCATTCCAACCCCTGCAGTCTCCCTTCGGCGCCATAAAGCCAAACCTAAGAGCATTCGTTCCACCAGCTGCAGAAAATTCTCACTACCAAACCCCCAGAAGCTGCCCAGCCCATCCCGGCCCCCCCAACCCCGCCCCGGGAACTCGGCACATAAAGGCAAATTTATGAGCCTGTTTGCCTATTTCACAAACAGAAATTCGTCACTTATTTAAAGGCTCCCAGTTACTGCTCCCAACACCTTTTACCCCACCCCCACTTTTACCCCACGCCTGGGCGAGCGGAGCAGAAACATTTAAACCTGTCTCTCTCGCCTCTTTTCTTGTGTGTGTCCTCTGGCAGCAGCAGCACGAAGGCTTTCCTCCTGCCCTGGGCCCAGGCGAGAAGAGGATTAAAGGGCGCACAGGTTGGCCGCAGCAAGTTTGGGCGCTGGAGTTAAACCAGTGAGCCGAGGCCTGCGCCGAGGACCCCGCCACGGCTGCTCGACCCCGGAGCCCTGGGAGCAGAGGAAGGCGGAGGCGAGTGCCAGGCTCTGGGTGCCAGGGGCTTATGGGGAGCATCCCGCCTGGCCTCTGCTGGGGCGCTGGCAGGTCGCTTGGCTGCATCTACACATTTGGATCGCACGTGCAATGTCATTTGAAATTGTTTTTAATACGTGAAGAGAAAGAGAAATATATATATAAAACCCCCACCCCTGCAACCGAGAGGGAGGCTCGTGGCTGCACGATTCGAAAAGGAAGGACTGCGGGACCCAAGCGCGCTAAGACGTACCCTTCCAACCCTTCTGGGGCGAGTTTAGAACCCCTAACGCCTTCCTCACTACCCTGTCTGCCTGTCTTTCTTGCCCCCCTGTCGGCTTCGCGTCAAAACCCTCCTCGAGCTCTCCTCCCTAATTAAAATGCAATAAGAGGAATCAATAGTTTTCTGCCAGGGAAAGAGAACCAAACCAGGAAGATGGAGGGCTGCCTTTGTTGTTGTCCTCCCTCAAACAGTGGTGTTTTTTATTTTATTTTATTTTTGTCGCTGCACTTCCTACTTAGTTCCAAGGGAAATGGCTCTTTCTTTACCTCTCTTTCCTTCCTTCTTGCGTTCTTTTGTTTTTTCTTCTTGCTTTTCTTCCTTTCTTTCTTTTTCTTCCTTTTCGTTCTTCCTTCCTTTGTAAATAAAAACTTTTCCCTTTGTTGAAAAGTTTTTATGTATTAAACTACCTACCATGCCTGCTGCGCTCAGGTGTTTGTTTATCCCCCGTCCTCACCCTTTTTCTACCTCAAATCTATATGACCACTCACTGCCCCCTCCCTTTGCAAAGCAGTATCTATGCTCTTGACTAATAAAACATTTTCTGAAATCAGCAGAAGCCTGTGTGGTATCTTGGCGAGTATCCCCACCCCGCTCCATCGTTTCTGCTAGTTAGAGCACCTCCTGTTCTACTTCTCTTTTGATAAATGCCAAGCCAAACTGCAAATCAAATCAAGGGAAGGGGGCAGATAAAGGACTCCTGGAACAAAGAGTAGAGTTCTCCTTAGAAGATAATGGAGGGGGGCGGGGACAGGATAGATTTAATGAACCCACAGAACAGAAGACTGGAAACGAATTAGATCCAGAGGGGATGAGCTAGGACTTTTGTGGGTCAGCATTTGGGCCTGTCTGTGGGTTAGTAGGCACATCGGTGTCTGCAGGCCACGGTTTGGGGTTATTGGGAAGGGGGTCTGTCACACAAACGAGGGACAACGCGAGGGCAGGGTAGCTCGGAACAGGGGAATGCCCTCGGGAATACTTTCGCGTATGTGAAATTCTGAAACTGCAGTTGCACGTGTCATGGTGCAGGAACTCACACGGAGCCCCGTGGCTGAGCGGGGGCCAACGAGGGGCTGCGGAGCACAGTCCCAGCACGCGGTAAGGACTCGGGAAGGCGCAGCAGCTATGATTTTATACATGAGTGAAAGAAGCGTGTGAGTGCTCACGGTCAAAGTGACGTTTAGGTTTCTCTCTAGCAACAAAGCACTCAAGTATCTGTGAGACTATATGGATTTTGTGCAAAGGGATGGGGGGGCGGTATGTGCAGGCTAATTCGGGCACTTAAGAAATGTGCGGAGAGCAGTTTCCGAGCCTCCACGTGTGCACCCATGGCTAGGTGTAGGGGTGAATAAAAGCGGGTGCATTTGTCAAGGTGCGGGTGCGTGCTGGGCTGAACTGGGGCGGGCAAATGCAGGCGTTTCTGTGTCCCTGAATAACAGCGTACGGACAACCAGTGTGGTTTGTGCGCAACCGTGTGCGAGGCTCTAGGCTAAGCGCTTTTATGTCTCCTAACAGCTCGCACGATCGTCCGAGGGAGCTCATGGTCTGCGGTGCCTGCACGGCCCCCGGAGCGCGCTGCGAGGCGTTAGGACGCGCGCGGGTCTCTCGGCGCTTTCTCGCTCCACATTCGGAGCTGGAGGCCCGGGCTTGGGGCCGAGAAAGGAGACCCTGCGCAGCTCCGGGGCCAGGCGTGCCCCAGGCGCCTCGTCCCGGCATCGGGGTGAATATGGGGCCCCATTAGTTTGGGCTGTAAACACCGTGGCAGTGCTGAGCGGCCACGCGGGCCTTTCCGGACGCGAGGGAGTTAATAAAAGGTGTTTTATGGGCGCGAGGAAACGGCGGCGGAGGTATGACCTTCTCTCTACTCTGACCCCCTACTTTTTCCTTTATTCCCTCTCGCCACCCGCCGCCAGATCAAACAGGCCCGCGATTTAACTAGGGCAACACCTCACGGTAATGAGCAGTCCTGGCACACCCCTCCCCCGGCCTCAGTACCCGGCCCGAGGCCCCAAGGCCTCCCTGGGAGGAGCAGAAAAGAAAAATCGACTTTTCCTTTTTTCATTTTCTTTCCAAGAGCTGGGAAGCTCCTAAGAAATCCGGAGAAAGAGACCCAGGGAGCAAGCCGACTGAGGTGTCCCAGCCCGGAGGGGACCTTTCCTAGATTTGAACCCAGGACTCCAGTTTAGTTTACAGACCATTCACTGGCTAAACACAGAGCACGCCGCCCGCGACTATTTTTAGCACCACGAAGTATCCCAAGCACGGGAAGAATGCGCACCCGGGTCTTGCTTTCTTGTAGCCCCGGCCAGTGAGAGGAGAGAGGGGTACCGAGGGGTACCGCCCGTGGCAGCCAGAGCCAAGTTTGGCATATAAACAGGCCTCCTCCGAAAACCCCATCCGGCCGGGCGCAAACCCTCTTGGAGAAGACGGCGGAGGAACCTAACATTCGGTCCCAGCCATGTCTGCTCCTGATCTCAGACCTAGCACCCAGAAGCTGAGACAGGGGGCCAGTGCCCATTGAGGGGTTCACCGGGATCTCTTCCCAGTTTCCCCAACACTTACTTCACCGCCTAGAACGCCCGTGCCACATTTCCAGCCCTCACTCCCCGACTGCAAAAGCCGAGCCCCCAGCACAGAACAGAGTTGCTCCCGGTTTCACAAACCAGTTTTCGCCAAGGGCTCCAGATTCGGGGTCCAGATCTTCTCCCGGCACCGGGCTCTAACTCCTTTCATCCGTCATTAGCTCTCCCTCCATGGAATAGTTTAAGAGCCTGCCTTTTACTTTCTTATTCTCTCCCAGGTTTCAACGCGGTTCGTCCGAAACCCACCTCCACCTGGCTGTGGCAGATGGTATCATTATTCATTTGAATTAAGGACATAACATTTTTTTTTAATCTGGGGGGTGGGGTAATGGAATGATCACTAACTTCAAAGCAAATTCCAGGAATTTGTCGTAAGGAAATACTAACTGATGTTACGAAGCTTTAACTAAAGGACTAGTCTACTAAAGAGTAAAAAGTATAAAGGGACCTCCAATGTGTTATAATTACAGAACTGTTTGAATAAATCCATCAGTGGGTTACTACTCAGCCCCTAGAAAAAATGTGGTAATTGATATGGAGAGTGTTCCTGATACAAGAGAGGGAAAACAAAACCCTCTCAGCTTACTAAAGCAGGCAGTGACCTGCTTTATGTAAAAATAAATACATAAATATCATTCATGGAGAAAAAGTGGAAGAATATACATCAAAACATTTACACCTCTACCTCTGAGTTGTGGGAATAAGGATAATTTTGACTTTTCCTCCTACTTAGCCATATCTATCTATCTATCTATCTATCTATACTACAATGAATAAGTATTACTTTTGCAATAAAAACTTAAGCTGAAATTTCCTTCTAATTTCTCCTGTGGCCAGTGTAGTTTCAGTACGCTGTTTATTCAACATGCATTAATTGAGTGCCCACCTTGTGCTCGGCACTGTGGGTATAAGTAATGAATAAGAAATAATCCTGATAATTACTATCAATTAATATACCATAGTAAATATTTGTCTTGAAGGGTTTATTATTCCTTCCACACAGTAAATGTAGTCTTTTTCTCACATTTAAAACCTATAATACATGAAATAATAACAACAGTTATATTTTATTAAGGAAATTTATTTAAGCCCTTAGCATGTATTATTTCATTCAAGCCTCACAAGGATTGTGCGAGGTTAATACTCAGGCAGCTGAGGCTCAGAGAGGTGAAGAACTTTGTTCAAGGTCATACATAGGAGGTAAAAGGCAGGCTGGGCTTGGATGAAAGGGCAGGTCTGGCTGCCTCCAGAGACTTGGCTTTTCCCCACATCTTGGAGCACCTCCAAGTTGTGTGTGTGTGTGTGTGTGTGTGTGTGTGTGTGTGTGTGTGTGTTTACAAATACAGCCTCTCTTAGTCTGATCTTTGGTCCCCAAAGTAAGTAGAGAAAGAAAGAAGGGGGTTTGTGAAGGGATCTGGGATGCCAACTCCAGCCTTCCCCTGGAACCCTCTTCCTCTGTCCTGGATCAGAGTGGATCCCATCTATAAAATGAGGAAGGGGTGGGCTTCTTAACCTCTAGGTTCTTTCCTAACTGTAAAACTGATTCTAGGAATATACTTTCTGCTGGTGAAAAACTCAGCACTTTATTCTTTGCACCAGCCTGTGATGTTTGTATAGTGCATTCACCTTTCCTTGGTACTTTCACTTCTTTGAGCACATTTTTCTCCTTATAAACTAGAAGGGAGAAGGGCAGGAATTATGCTCCCCATGGATGGAAGAAGACTCAGAGAGGGAAATGACCAGCTCAGGGTCACACAGCAGTCAAAGACTGAGTTGTCATTAGCTGGCAGTCAGCAGACTCCAGGCCCAGGGCTCTATTGGAAACGGCTCTGTATCCTTCTCTTCAGGCAACCAGCAGTGAAGCTTGTGGTCTTACTAAATCTTCAGAAAAGAAACGAAGCTAAGCAATCAGCCAGTCTCATTTTTAAATGAAAAGTGACTGCTAAGAAAAAATATGCAGGCTCTAAAGTATCTGAAACCAGCCTCCTGATTTAAATCTAATTTGTTTGAAAAAAAATTTTTTTTTCAGCCAAGAGAGTTTTTACAGCTGAGCGCTCCCAAACCCATAAAAACCAAGATTTATATGGGACTTCCCTGGTGGCTCAGTGGTTGGGAATCCTCCTGGAAATGCAGGGGACATGGGTTCAATCCCTGGTCTGGGAAGATCCCACATGCTGCGGGGCAACTAAACCCTTGTGCCACAACTACTGAGCCTGTGCTCTAGAGCCCATGAGCCACAACTACTGAGCCTGCGTGCCACAATTACTGAGCCCACGTGCCTAGAGCCCGTGCTCCACAACAAGAGAAGCCACTGCAATGAGAAGTCCACACACCACAACAAAGAGTAGCCCCCGCTCACTGCAACTAGAGAAAGCCCGTGCACAGCAATGAAGACCCAATGCAGACATAAATAAATAAATAAATTTATATTTTTAAAAAAAGAAGGTTTATATGGGAAAATGTGAGACTCTTAACAATATTACACAGCGTCTAATGTAAGCAGACATAGACACTATATAAAAGCTCCTACAAATGTTATTAAAACAAACAGAAATGCACATTTATCCCCACAGAATGAACAATGGAAGGCATCGGACTTTTGAGGAGTTCCAGAAGTCTATGTTCCCTGAATTGTTCAAAGCGTCCCATCACACTGGGACCTCAAAAATCCTTACCTACCATCCAAACATTTCCCTCATTTTACAGAAGGGGAAACTGCAGCCCACAGAGGGGAGGGACTTGCCCAAGGTCACATGGGGAGTTGTACTCTTCTTTCCCTCTTGTCTACTTAACCTCTCTCCTTCCAGTGCAGGGCATAGAACCTGTCAGTGGCCAGGAGACCCTGCACAAGTTACTGAACAATTCTGAGCCTCAGTTTCCTCATTTACAAAATGGCTGAGATCATTGCCCCAACTTCCTGGGGCCTGTGAGGGTCGAATGAGATAAGGCAACATGGTGTCCACGGCAGAGCTATTTTTATTATTTTATTTAATCCTTGCAATAGCCTTGTGAGGCACTGAGGATTTATTTTGGTTTGCTTGTTTGTTTGCTTTGGAAAGATCAGCACAGAGGTTGCAGTGACCTGCCCACGGGCACATAGCCAGTGAGTGGATCCCCGGTTCAAAGCTCTTTTATCCCACATCACTAAGACAAACCCAGGGGCAGGCAGGCTGAGGCAGCTGAGTTTCTGAAACTGTCCAAGGCAGCACTAAGTAGCATAGTGCTCTTAATATACGAATATAGTAGTATATTTCTCTTAATGCAAGCCACCAATGGGAGCCATGTGTGTAATTACAATTTTTCTAGTAGCACATCAAAATAAAGGGAAACAGGTGAATTTATTATTAAATTTAATATATCACATATTAAGTTTAATATATATTTAATATTAAACTTATTATTAATTTTTTATATATTTATTTAACTCAATATGCCTAAAATTTAGTCTCAACATGTAGTCAATATAAAAATTATTATTGAGGTATTTTACATTTTTTTTCATACTGAGTGAAATTGGGGTGTGTTTTATACATCTTAAAGCACATCTCAGTTTGGACCATATTTTAAACATGCAAAAGCCAGCACACATGGCTGGTGGCTATCATATTTGGACAGTGCAGGTCTAACAGATCACGTAGCAGGAATATTAAATATGGAGCTTTAGTTAGTCATATCAATAAGTAGCCACCATTTACTGAGCACTTCCTGTGTACCCGACAGCAGTGCTCAACCTATATGGACACATCTACTCATCCCAACAACCACAGAGGGTACGTGTGTAATTTATTCATGGTCACATGACTAATACGCGGCAGGCAGACCCAGACCTGGCTGTCTCCCAAACCTGCAGTTTTAGCCGCTGAGTTCCATGATTTCCAGGGACATCAGCAGGGCTGTAGGTGGGGCAGTGAGATATGGAGTGTCCTCTGGAGTGTCCCGCTCAGTGGTGGAACCTTGGGTTCCAGATCCAAGTCTCCCATGAGTCAGGTGACCTCAGACCAATTATCCTCTCGGGCCCCAGTTTTCTAACCTCTAAGATGGGCTAACAATACCTTTCCTCACCCCACTGAACTCTTGTCGGGCAAAAAGGGGGAAAGCTCTTTTGACAGTGTTTTGAAACAGAGAATATAGCATACGAGACGGGGTGAATGTCAACAAGGAGGTTGGGACTGGCCCGCAGGCCTGTACTCACAGACAGATGAGCTTGTTAGATGGGCTGTGTGGCACTGGGCAGGTTTCTTAACCTCTCTGAGCGTTTTTCTGTAAAAAGGAAAGCAGAATAGCTTGCAGAGACATTGTGAAGATCCAATCATGATTAAATAACAAGTGGTAAGCTCATAGGCTGGCCCAGAGTAGGAAGTGGTAAACATGAGCTGTTATCACTGCTGCTGTCATAGCATTTGGGGTTGGACTCCAGGGCCTGGTTAGGAAGCAACGGGGAATGGCAGGGAAGCTGAGCCAGCTCTGGCTCAGCGCAGTATTCTGGCAGTCCCAGGTGGGGTGTGCGAGGTGTTTGGGGGAGTGTGAGAACAGTTAGTGTGGTGGGAAAAGCACTAGGCCCACCGGTCAGGAGAAGGGGGTTCAGCCTGCTCTGTGACTTTGGGCACTTCCTGGCCCCCACTGAACCTTGTTGTCATCTGTAAAATGAGGGGTTGGGACCAGAGATCTAAGTCGCTTTCTGCTTTGACTGTCCAGATTTTTACAGTGGTATGAATCAAGGCATTCACCAAACACAGCAGCTTGTGAGGGGGACAGAAAATAGCCCTGAGCCTTCCTTCCCAGGTGGCCTGCGGTTGCCACTGACTAAGGGGAGGGCGCCACCTGGTGGCCACTCTCCCTCCTCTGAGTTCAATGTAGAGAATCAGCCAAGATTCTCTCCCCTATGCAGTGACCCTAGAGCCCCAGGGCACACTTTTTCTAACTTCCGTTGGCAGCTGATGAGAGCAGAGAGGGGACCCAGAAAGTTCACAGAGCCAGGAGTCCTGGGCATGAGGCTAACTCCCGAGGGACATTAGGGTTTTGCAATCCAAGATCCCCTAAAGTGCCTTGGGGCAGGGGTCTGTGTTTCCCTACTATGTAAAGTCTAAAATGCATCATATATGTATGGGGTTTTTTTTGCCTTTCTTTTTCTTTGGATAGGAGCTACTGAACAAAACATAATCTTCTCTTGGTACCTCGGAATCCTTCTGTCACTATTGCTTTGGGCTAATGGAATGCAGAGGGCTGTTTCCCCCTAAATACCCTAGACTGCTGGGATCCTGAGTTTTTCTAACTGCTTTTACTACTCTTCCATCTCCCCCACACAGCCAATATTCTACTTCCTTCTGGTGGTAGAGGTTGCATGATGCAATGGAGGGGTCAGACTGACATGGGTTCAAATTCTGGCTCATTATAAGGCCCTAGGTAAGCTATTTAACTTTTCTGAGCCTCAGTTACCCCATCTGAAAACTAGGGATGATAACAGCTTCTCCGCAGGTTTGTGTGAGGATTACAACCGTGCACATAAGTATTCTAGCCCAGTGTCCAGCACCTAGTAGGTGTTTAACAAATAAAAGCTACCATTGCTGCAGGTATGTCATCCTGACCACTTTTCCATGTTCAGCTTTGGAAATATTCCTGGATAGAAACATGAATAGTATGCATTTGAAGATGACATTAGCAACCACAAAGAAAACATCCTTATCATTGAAAATGTCAGGGCCTCCTTGGACTGTTTAAACTGGCTCAGTCAAGTTCAACTTCCCCTAGCTGAGCTGTGGCCTCTCCCGTTGCGGAGCACAGGCTCCGGACCATGGCTCACGGGCCCAGCCACTCTGCGGCACGTGGGATCTTCCCGGACCGGGGCACGAACCCATGTCCCCTGCATCGGCAGGCGGACTCCCAACCACTGTGCCACCAGGGAAGCCCAGTCCTCATTCTTTGGGCGGCGCTGAGCTTCATCAGATGATGTCACTCCAGGCGGTTGCTTGTTGACATGGCTGGGTCTGACCCCTGCTCCTCGGACTGCACTGCTCCTTGGGGCTTGGCCACTCTTGCACACCCCATCTCCTGAGCAGGCTGCTCAGAGGGGTCTGGCTGGGCACAGGTGTCCTCCCTCTGCTCACTTAGCAGAGTCTAACCTTGCTGATGGCCATGAGCCCTCAGGAAGTCTCATTAGCTGCCCCAGCTTAATTAAGCTCATTACATTTGCTAAACCTCACTGGCTTCTCCAAGACGGCAGAGCTCATTATGCTTGGCTCCTTCATCAGAACTCAGGGGCTCCAAGGCTTCCTCAGGGACCCTAGGATTTCAGCAGTGGAAGGACTGCCTTCCACCCCTGTCTAGGTATGAACTCCTCTGAAATTCCCAGCTCCTGGAGGGCAGAGTCCATTTCCAGATTCCCCCAGGTACCTGGCTCATGGCAGACACTCAAACATCTTCTTGACCACATTCTGCTGTTTGGTTTGATTTTTAATGATAGCAGATTTGGTGACTCCAAAGTACAAACTCCTCACTCCGGCATGTGGGGCTTTCTGCTCTGGACTGGACTTCCCCTCACCCTTGTCTCCTGTCAAACCTTCCATTTCCCTCGAGGGCCCGCTTAGGAGCCTCTTCTTCCAGGAAGCTCCCTTGATTTTCAGAAAGCCCTTTCCTTCCTGACCATTTCCCCCTTACTCTGAATAATATGGATACAGATATAGTATGGCTATACATGGAATTGGTAGATAGATATTTTGATATACCTACAGATACACCCATAGTCACAGATTCAGGAATGTGTGTGTATATACACATATACACATAAAAATACACACACACACACACACACATACAGTGTGTACAGTCGTCCCTCTGTATCCACAGGGGAATTGTTCCAGGATCCCTACAGATACCAAAATCCATGGATGTTCAGGTCCCTTATATAAAATGGCATGGCACAGTTGGCCCTTTGTATCCTCGATTTGGAACTTGTGGATATGGAGGGCCAAGGGTATACATACGACATATAAATATGCATATCCACACGCATATATATATTCATACAATATGCATACGTATATATGCATATCTGGTATTTCTAAACTGATAGGAACATCCTTCTATGTCATTAAATATTTTACAATTTTGACGTAAGTATAATACTTTTAAAACCAGTCACCTATTATTTGACAGTTCTTCACTGGTCTAAACAATGCTCCCATGAGACGCTAGCTTATCCAATTAGTAGGCAGCAGGACACAGTGGACTCTGGGGTCAGATAGACCTGTGTCTGATTCATCCCCACCCACCACTCTCTGGTGACCTTGGAAAAGCCATTTCACCCTTCTAAACTTCTGTTTCCTTATCTATCAAATAGAGAGAATAATAGTACTTCCAGTAAAGTGCTTATTGTTGGACCTGTCACATAGTTAAGTGCTCAGTGAAAAAACTGCACCAGTCTGGGAGGCAGAAGAGGAGGCTTTGCTTTCCCCACTGACCAGTGACTTTGTACATTCCTATTTTGTAGTGTGTGACAAAAACCCACGGAGGTAACAGGTGATAGCCCTTTATAACAGTTAAGTGCTGCCTTAATTTAAGACTATTATCGTTGTTGTTTTTACTTCTCTTACTGTTTTCTACAGGTTTTAGAAATATGTAACAAACTATGCGAGTGGAGAGTAAATGCTTTGAGAGCACTTTAAAAAAACTGCTTTGCTATTTTACAGTCTTGGTGAAGATGATTCATGCTCATTATAAACAATTTAGACAACACCAAGAAAGCACAAAGAAGAAAGGAGCATTGCAAATCCCACCAACCAGGACAGACCATGGTCCGACCACGGCCTTCTTTTCCTTGCTACCCCTGTGGTGCCCAGGGCGAACCGGGGCAGGCTTCTGCTCTTTAATAAATGTCTGTTGACCTCAACCAGATTGACTCGTTAACAGAGGCATGCTCCAGTTCTGTCCCTCTCCGCCAACCTCTGACAGTTTCATTAACCCCATTAAATCATGCAGGTGCCTTTACACCTCCTGGGCTTGTTAATCTCTGTTCAGCTCTGGTAAGTTAAAACCTGGCTGGAAAGTTGGATATACCTTGTTAACCTCCATTAAACATTATTAAACTTCCTAACTAGAGTCTTAGTGACTTCGAGGAATCCCTCATTGAAGTTTAGTGAATCCAGTTGATCAGGGCAAGGGGAACTGTTGCGGCTGCACTGCTTCAAACCGCGGTGCTCCTGAGTTCTTTGATGGTGGAGTTGACAAGTGTCCCTAGGGTCGGACGACCGTTGGACTCGCTCCCAGGAGTGCCTCCAGCTCCCACTGTTACTTGGGCAGTTCCTCAACCTCTCCGAGCGTGCATTTGCACCTCCATAAACCGGAGTTAATAACAGCTCCTTGATATGACGATGGATCAATGCATGTAAAACTAGTGACAGGTTGTCTGGCACGCACACTGCACTTGATGGCTGTTACTATATCAGGATGTGGAAGATCCTTACAAACTAAAAACCTGTTAAGTAAATGGAAGATTCAATTCCACACATTTGTTGTTTCCTCCTATATGCCAGGCACTGTGGTGGGAACTGTGGATTATTTTCATTCTGCTTTTTTTTTTTTCCAGATGGAAGATCATCTATTCCAATGATTTGTCTTAAAAGTGTCTTTGTGGCTGTGCATGTCACTGTATTTGCTCAGGCTCTGACCTTTCTGAGCTGCTTGAGGTTGAACGTAGCTCCTTTCCCTTCCTGGGCCTAAGGCGGTTGGACTCAGTGCCATCTAAACCTAGATGTGCAAATTCCCCAGGAGAATTTTCCCTGGGCCGCCCTTGAGGAGATTCTCATTAAGTAGGTCTTACTGGGGATTTCTAACCAGTATTCCTGATCAGGATGAAGCTGCTGGATTGGGAAACCTCTGGACCAGTTTAGTACTTCTCAACTGTAATGAGCTTAAGTCTTATTTGGGGAAATTTTAAAAATTCATATTCCTGGAATTCAGCCCCTGAGCTCTGCATACTGAGAATCTGGGATGGGGCCCAGGAATTGGCATTGTAACAGAGTTCGCAGGGGATTCTGATGGGGGTGGGAGGTGGCAAGTGCCACCTTTCAAAGAGGCTGGACCTCAGCTGATCTGATATTCAATATTCTCAAGGTCTATTTTGAAAAAAGGATGTCCGGTTCCTAGTGGAACTTCTGTCCTAATGGTACAGTAAGATATGGTTTCCTCCTTCCATCACAATCAATATCTGTGGATCCTCAAAGGAGGTCGACCCCAGCAGGGGCCGGCCAGTTTGGGGGAAGCTTGGCAACGAACCACCTCTCCTAGGTTCAGTGTGTGAGGGGTTCGAGGCAGCCCTCAGCAGTTACATATGAAAAAAAGGGAGGGCAGCAGACAGAAGAGTGAAAGGAACTACTTATGCTATACCTCAGATCAAGAGGCAACATGGTATGAAGACTAGACCTTCCTTTGCTTTCTAGAGGAAGATGACTCAGACATCCTTCAGCAACAAACCGTCACTGACTCTGTGGGCTCCCAGTGACAGTCAAGACGCCCCACTCTCCTCGCCCCCTAAAATGCCTCCTGAAAGGGCAACCTCCACATTATTTACATGGGAGCGGAATGGGAGAGGGTGAGGGTACTGAGGGGAAGAACCGTACTTTGTAAATTTCTGTTTATAATTTCAGAGCTAGCATGCAGTACTACTAGTCAACTAATATGAACAGAAATATTTACTGCATTTTCCCCCTTTCATGCTGCTGAGGACAGAGATGTGGAAAAGTGACACTAGTGACAGGTCTGAAATGAAAGACCTGTGTGTCTGAGGCTTGGCTGGCCAAGGGGCTTCATCCCAGAGGCCTCCGGGGCCTCCACCAATCAGCTCAGTCAGATAGCCCAGCATAAGCAGGCAACTTGCTGGGGCCTCTGACTTAGTAGCCGGCTGGCGGGCGAGGCAGGGCAGAGATTCTGCAGGTCTAACAAGCGTTCAGATGATGGACCAACTTTAAATACCAAGGCTCTACTGTAGGTGAAGAAATGCCGGCTCATACATTGCTAAATGTAAGTTTTTGAGACAGTTAAACACTGAGATATTTATGTAAAGGTCTGTACTTCCAGTTCCTCTTGAGAACTCGTGAGAACTGGCCACACAGGGCTGGCATTCCCACGTGGCAACAACAGGCTGGAGCTCAGCGGTGGCTGCCCTTAGAAGGGACCTAGATTTTCCATTTTACAGCTCCCCCGCCCCCCGGCCCCCAACAGGCATTTTAATTTGCAACCGTCCATCCAGTTTACTTAGAACTTTTATAGGTGGATAACTGAAGACCAGAGTGAAGCTCTGGGGCCAGGGTACCTGCTATGCTACACAGCACTCAGGCTCAAATCGGGCCGTCCAACCACAGCCAATCTCTCTGCACAGGAGTGAGTGGGAGGGCAGGGTCACACTTCTGTGAGCTGAACTCACATGGTGCGCACTGGGAGTGGAAGGGCGAGTGGAGGACAGATCGCTGTCCCCAGTCACTGTCCTACACAGCCAGGGGCCGAATGTTCAAGTGAAAGCATCTGAGCTCCATGTTGGACATTCAAAGGGTACAACAGAGTGTGTCTCTTGTTTCTCATTCAGATCGTTTATTAAGAGCGAAAGTCGGGCCATCCCATCTGTGTGATACTGCAACATGAAAAGTCACATACATACTAAGGAGACCCCACAGAATTGAGAGCCTTTCAACAGTACAGAGCCATAGATTACAAAATTGAAATACAAATGATCCCCCCAGTTTGGCAGGAAACATGTACAATATGAGGAAGCCTGGAATGGAAGGGCACTTGCTTTTCGATAAGGCAGTTACAAAATGGAAAAAAACCCCAAACCAACCCGCACCCCCAAAACACTCTGACGGGAATAACAGATAATAGACATGTGAAAACAGGGATCCTGTACAAGCCTCTGTCATTGGCAAAGATGTGTTCATTAAGTGAAAGCCACTGAAGGGTTTGCGTTTGAAGATGCGAGCTAGATGAAATGACTGATTGTAGACATTCCTACTCTAAGAAAAGGTCCCACCTTGCCCCCGGCTGGATTCCACCTCAAAAAATGGGATCAACTTTACACTTCCTAACCATAAACTTGAAAACAGTCTGTAATAAAGTGAAAGGAATACAAAGGCATCCCTAAAGCACCATGCTTCCCAGGGCATGATCTTGAGCTCACCTGTCCTTCAGTTCAACTGCCTCTCTCGCTAACAGGGATGGGGGCTGCAAACGGCAGGGCCACAGAGCTGTGTCTGTTCATGTCAGGGTCACCTGAGTGACCCACCTGAAAGGCAAGTGTATTTAGTGAGAATTTAGAGTCTAGGACACCACCACATTTCCCGCCAGGACTTTGGAACCTTGGTCTTAAATTATAGGCTCCTTCTGTTCTTCCCTCCCATTCATTTTGCAAAACTCAACTGACTGCCTTCCCAGTCCTGTCTCACAACCTTGAGCTCTACAGGTTGGTTCCCTGAGAGCCAGGCTGGCCTTGGGAACCTCTGCTCAGGGGCTAGGTCTCAAGGTTCTGAGGGCAGCTCACTGCAGACTGGGTGACAGCTATGCTGCAAGTTGGAAAGTGAACGAGCGCCAGAAGCGTCAGGAGGACAGAAGGCTAGTCCAGATGATGCCACAGCACTCGGGCAAGTCTTTTCAAATCTCAGTTTCCCCATCTCTAAAAATCAAGGACTGGGCAATGGCAACCTCAAAGGACTTTCCAGCTTGAAAATATGGCACTTCTCTGACACTGAGACATGTGGTTCTCCCAAGTTTCTAAGCTTTGTTTTCTCCATAAAAACAATGTGTGACGTACTTGCAGGAATCTTAAGGTACAAGCCCTCAGGGGCCCTATAACCTTTCAACTTCAGACAGAGCAATGATCATATTTTAAAATCTTCTAGCTAAAACTTTTCCTAAGTGATATGAGCATCAGTTTTCGTGAGGCAAGCACAAAACTAAGGCCTCCTCTGTCTTAAGGTATTTTTTTTAGCAGCCTGATGGCACTCCCTCCTACCCTGACCTCCTCCATCAGCTTTAGCAAGATCAAGGGAGTATAATGATGTTATACTTCGTCCCAGCAGGATGACGTTGGGTTACCTCAACATCTCCAATAAGGAACTAATACTCGGGGGGAAGGACAGCCAGGACACCAAAGTGTCTATATGCTAGCTGCTCCTTCCCCAGAGACAAACACTATGCCCTGGGACAGTGCAGCAATTAGGTCCTTGGCCAACTAACTTGGCCCCCATTAGGCAGAGACTAAGATGGAAATTCCAGAGAACATAGAAAAGCCAGAGGTTTACAAAGATAGAACAGCCTTCCCCAGGAGGTAGTGAGTTCTCTGTCCTCAGAGGTGTTTAAGCCCAGACTGCTCAAACCTTGGTGGGACGGTTGTAGGCAGAATGCCAGCACCTATGGGGAGACTGGACTGGATGACTTAAAGGTCCTTTCCCAACTTCTGGATCTTGTCATGGTAATGACTGAGAGCCTTCGGATGATTTCTGTGCAGCAACAACTCTGGGATCCATGGTCGGGCCCCTGAGTAACTTCCCTCTCCTACTTTCTCCTTTCTACCAGGCAGGTGCCCTCCAGGATATTAACAAAAAAGTCCCCACAAAATAAACAGCTGAAATGCCAAGGTAAGATGCAACATTCCAGCTGCAAACAATTATTAATATCTGCTCTCTGGAAGACTAGCTGTGACTATTTAGCTATGACAGGAACGTCTAACAACTTGGCGGCTGTATCACATAAATGAAATTCCTCTTCCTTTTACAGCAGCGGTCTTGAATCCTTTGGTTGCAATCTTTCAAGGGATTCAGCTATGATTTTTTTCACATGATGTTGCCAACCTAAGGGTTTGTTCGTTGAAATAAGAAGTTTGTCCGTTTGTTTTTTAAAAACCTTAAAATGAAGCAACACAAATGGCAAGATGTTGACAATTCCATGTGACACCCTTCAGGGCCTATGAAAGAATCACAGCAGGCTGGAAACTGAGGCAGGAGCTGTGCTGTTTAAGACAGTGCCAGTTCTGGATTGCACATTCCAGTTTTGCCCAGGAGCACCAAGAGGAGAGAAGGCAATGTTGCAACATTACAGGTGGAGAGACACACGAGTCCCTGACAGGTGGTATAAAAAACAGGCAGCCACGATGAGGACTGCTTTCCCCAAGCCCCACTGCTCCCCAAAGCCAGATCCGGTTGCTTTGGAGGGTCGGCCACCCCTGACAGGCAGAAGTCTCCTGCCCCAGATCAAGCCATGGGAGACTGCAGAAGAGGCTAAGGCAAGTGGCTCAGTGGTCTGATGAAAGAATAGATTTCTGCACACAAGGAAAATGTAAGTTCAGAGAGCTCTGCCTTCTCTCTCACCTGACATGCTTTCAACAGTTAAGACACCCATAACCTCCACTTTCCAAAGGACCTCTCCTTAGAGGAAAGACGGCTTGGGACTCGAGTATGCACAGCATCTGGCTGAGAGGGGAAAGTTTCCCCAAGCTTCACGTGGGAATGAAAGCACTCTTAAAGACACACTTGAACAGACGGAGCCTAACACCACAGCTTCTTGTATAGAAGCGTACTGCTGTCTCTCAACTGGGAACACAGATCTGCTATTGAAGAAACAGTGACAAGACCTACACATCCACAATTCTGGTTCAAACATCAGAAAGACACACTTTTTTTCTCAATAAGATGTGGACATTTCCAGAGAGCAGGTTACCAACACCTTAACCCCACCTGTCCCCAAACTCCAGCCTGATGAGAAAACACTCCCCTTGACAAAGGGGGTTTGGTGTTTGACACCTTCAAAGCCTTTCTAACTCAGCTTCTCAGGAAAAAAACCGACATAAGCCACATACTTTAGAGCCTTCCTGATGCTCACACATCAACAGCCTTCAGCTGTGAGTAGCGAGACACTCTCTAAATACCTATTGAATCTGTACAACTAAAAACACGCAGAGAGCACCCTCACGTGCCCAGGTGTATGAAAATAAGATCCCTTCATAGTCTAGAGTATGCTCTATGTACATTCATTTATACATATTTTAAAAGGCTGCAATCTGCTAGACATGCATCGTGAACACTGGTGAAACCTTGGCTACAGCGAACACACATCGTTTTATTTAGTGAGAGTGGTGGCCCTGTCCCCGTCCACGGAATGCATGTTCCACGGAACTGAGACCTTTGGCCACTCCACCACCATGCTTGGGGGCCAGGGGGTGGGGTTGTTCTGACTTCTCTGCGTGGATGCTCAGATTAAGCCGTCAGTGAGTCACTAAAATGCTCTGCCAGGCCAGGCTGTCCACTGCTGCTTTTATTTTATTTTATTTTTTTTTGCCGTACGCGGCCCTCTCACTGTTGTGGCCTCTCCCGTTGCGGAGCACCCGCTCCAGACGCGCAGGCTCAGTGGCCATGGCTCACGGGCCCAGCCGCTCCACAGCATGTGGGATCTTCCCGGACCGGGGCACGAACCCGTGTCCCCTGCATCGGCAGGCGGACTCTCAACCACTGCGCCACCAGGGAAGCCCTGCTTTTATTTTTTAAGGCTTAAGAAAGAACTCAGAATGAAAACTGAGTAAGAAAGTGATACCTTTGACCACAATATATGTCAAGATGGTCAGAAATTAGAATTCAAGTCCTTTCTTCTCTTTCCTTCCCACTCCCTGTCCACACCCTCTGCCCCCCAACACACTGACTAGAAAATTTTGCAAAAGCATACTTTTGGATATAAAGCTTTCTTTTCAAAGGATACTTTGGCTCTGATATAATTAGATAGAGGAATCTGAGTTTTTGAACATAAAAAAAATCAGGTAATTAATACTTAAAAAACTTTAGCAATCGTCCCCCCTAAAAGAGAGGCAAATTGCTCACAAAAATGAACATCGGATGGCACTGACCTGTGTTGCTCAAACCCATGATTTGTTGCTGACCTCCAAGGAGGTCAAAGCTGGTCAGACTTTCTATCCCAGAGCTGGACTTTGGAGCAGGAACCACATGGTCCTTGGCAGCTTTCTTGTGGTTGTGAATTAAGGATTAGTACTTCTGAGAACATGAGCCCCGCACCACTAAATATCTTCATTTGTCAGAGCATTTCTGGCACAGGAGAATGGCTGAAGTCACAATACATAACTTGACCGTGAAGCATGAGGCATGAAGGGGTGAACAAAGAGCCGTGGCTCCCGGGATGGGCTCTGCCTCAGTGTTTCTGGAACCTCCACAGATACAGCTTGGCACATGAGATTGCCCTGAAGTTCTCGTCTGACCTGAAATATCCTGTTGGTGCATCAGGATTTCCTCACACTCCGGAAGTTAAGTGGTGAGCAACAGAAACGGCAGAGGCCTCAATACCTGGAGGTGGGAAGCACAAGGCTGGCACTGTTAGTGACAGCTGGATTAACCAGCAAATCCTGACTGAGTGCCTACTGTGTGCAAAGCACAAAGCTGGCGAGGGACCAGTGTCAAATGGATTTGCTGATAAGCGACAAAGCCTGCAACCAAGAGGGGCGCCTATGTCCCCAGCAGACGGGTCTGCTCATGTACCTCCCCGCCAAGCCGTACCTCACTGCTGGTCCAGGGCTACACCTCACATGTGGCAGCATGGAATTACAAGATGACTACCAAAATATCTGTCATCCCACATTTCCAGTAGAACTGACTTAATGCTTTGCTGAATGTGGCAATACATTGTTTTTCTTTCATTCTTTTTCCGATCTTGTTTTTTTTTTTTAGTCCAGTAGTTGCCTTAAAGTCTGTGTATAAACATGCTGAATCATGAGAATGTAATCCTCCTGACCGAAAAGATTTACAGTATTCATCATTCAAACTTTTTTATTTACAATAAAATTTAACAGTCTTTACGGGCTTAAATGTAGCAGATATCACCTGTGCATTAAGCATTATACTTCATTTCTTGAAGATGTGCTTCATCATCACTCAAGCTGCTTGCCACCCTCTGATTTCTGGTCCAGTCTACTCTTGTTACTCTTCACCATGTAGATGAAGTAAGCGAGCGTCTCCTTTTCATTCACGGGTATGTTCCTGAAGTGTCGGCTGACAGTCTACATGGGGAGGAAAACCAGAGTCCATTAAACCACGTGAACCATGAGGGCCACAAATTCTAAGCTGTGCGAAAGAGGGAACAGCAAGTTGCTCCCAGAGCTATGGAAGGGGTTATGATTACTGCAGAACTTCCTGCAGCGCTACAGGATGCAGAATGCCCTTTCTTCCCGGGTTTAGGTGATTTGGTTTCCAGGCTTCCAAAAGCAACACTTTATTCCACAACACTCCTAAGGTGCAGTTCTGTTTCAGTGGCAGCCAACTGTCCACCATGGCACAGTCTCAAGGTCATCCTCATGGAGCAAGGGACTGGGACTGCAAGGGTTGACCAGCTGCTACCATAAACTCTCAGACCCAGGAAATGGGCAGAAAAGTGTCCTTTTAAAATTGTGTCAAATAAATACCCAATTGAACCCAAAAAAACCATCTAAATAGTACATAACTGCCTCTTGAAAGACACGAGATTTGAAGAAAAATTCATCATTTATTATGTATTCCTGATACTTTATTTCCAAGTCCTGAGAATGCAGGTCTCCTCTTGCCCCATCTCATCCCACCCCTCCCACCAGGGGTGGACACTGGCTAGGGTAATGTTATCTTGAAGTAGGAAAGGCTTGTGTGCTTCTATGGTTTATTTGGACGCTGGTGAAGGAGAGGTTTAAGGAAAAATGATGGATCGGCAAGAAAGCTCTAAAGGGAAGACCAAAAACCAACAGGGATGTGACCCCATAAGGAAATCTCTGGATGGACCGAGGGCACTGGTTCAGATAAAAAGGGAGTCAGAGAACGAAAACTACAGAGTGGTTGTCTCTGAATAGTAGGATTGCATTTTTCATCATTTCCCAAGTTTTCTACAATAGACAGAAAAACACATTTAGAAAAGAAGGATGAGAGGGTACCCACACAAATGCCAACAGGACGGAAGTATCAAGGCAAGGCTGTCAGTATATTAAAATAATGGCCAGTGGAGCACCTGCATCCCCATCCCACGCCCGGAACTGTGTTAGGGACTCAGGGCAGGAGAAAACGTTCTTAGGCTCCGTTCATTGTAATAAACACTTCCAATACCAACATCAGAGTAGAAGAAATCAAGGAAAACAACCAAAGAAAGAAAAATAGCTCCTACAGAACATGAGTAAAGGTTTGGGGATGATTAATCAGACACACCTCATGTGCAGAATGGAACATATCTAGAAAGAATCTTGCAAAACAAGATTCAAACAAATGAACAAACAAAAGAACACTCAGAACTTAGAATCAGGACTCTTGAGATTCCAAGCTACCAACTTGCTGTATGGTTTTAAGCAAGTCCTTTCCTTTCTCTGTGCCCTGGTTTCTTTTATGGAAATCAGGCCTTTCTAGGTCTAAAGCTGGGGGATTCTAAATTGTGCAAAAGAGGAAAGAGGAAGTTGCTTCCAGAGGTATGGAAGGGATTACGTATAGACACACATGGAGAATCAAGGTCACCATCAGAAGCACAACGCTGGCTCTCCCTCTTTAGAGCGCAATTTTGTCTACCTACTTCTGCTAACTGGGCCTTATTGAAGCCTGGTCTGGTCTGCAATTTGTAGTGCCGTTTATAACGTCGGAGAGTGTTCACCTGCAGCTGGAACAGATCAACCTAGAGAGAAGAGGAGAAACACATTATCCATCACCTGACCAGCCACGACTCACTGAGAGCCCACTGTGTGCCTAGCACTACGTTAGATAGGGGTGGGGATGGAGAGACTACAAAGAAGTCTTAGAAATGGTCCACCAAGGACTAATAACTGGCTGGAAGGACAGAAACAACAGTGGAAGCAGAGTTCTGGCGGGGGAGGGGTGGTCCCAGAAGGCTGATGGAGGTTGTGAAGCTTCCGCTAAGGAGAGGCAGGGTTTAGAGAGACAGTGAGGAAAAGAACTAGAGTAGGGAATGAGAGAGAAGGCCATGGGCTCGGAAAGCCATGAGAGGACATACGGGCTAGGGGTCAGAGGCTCTCATGATGGGTTTAAAAGGTGAGACTGGGTGGTAGCGTGTCTTGACAAGCAGAAGGAGAGAACCTAGGTGGAAGGGCGCTGCTCTAGGAAGATGGATCTGTGGTGGTTTGTGGGAAGACTGACTGGGGGTGGAGGGACAGCAGAGGGAGATGCTGCAGCAGTGGTCCAGAAATGAGATGGTGAAGTTGAGCTCTGCAGGGGTGCTGATGCTAGAGGGCATAGCAGGCATGGAGAGCAAAGGTAAAAGCAGACAGACATCCTGGAGGAAGACAGGCCAGAGCTCGGCACAGAGTAGATAGAGGGGCATGACGGAGGACAGTGGGAAGTACTGGTATTCTCAAATAGTTCTCCCCTAGGCTCAGCCTTCGGGTATTAGGATCCTTAACAGCCTTCCAGAGAAAGCTCAAAGCTACTGTAGCAAATGTACAAATCAGCAGGTTAGGGTCAGGGTCTCTGCAGATGACTGGGTAACAGAGGGGAAGGGACCCTCCCTTTTTTTTCTAACAAAGGAAGAGAGGAAAGCTGCACAGTCATGAAATATTGAAGGCCCAGAAAGTTGGGCTGCCTTTACCTGCCTCTAAAAGAGATGTTCTTGCTTCAGGCAGGTGGAGAGCACTTAAAAACAAAATGAATGATCAATATGAGGGACCAAAGTCCTTCTTTCTTTTCAAACATTCCTCAAACCTTTTTTTTTTTTTTTTGTGAAAAGCATTTAGAAAGTAAATACATCCATTTTTTCATAAAATAATAATAAAAATGCTAAAAGCATTAGAAAGATACTGTAAACCAATGCTAGAAAAGGGGACACAGGAAGGGGCAGAGGGAAAGGGCCATATTTTCAAAGGTCTCCTCCACATCTGCAGACAAAGGCCTGCCTACTCTTTCTATTCCTACACAGTCATTTTCACTCTGAGTGCTAACAGGCGGTTGCCTTATGAAATATTCATGCATCAAATATCCAGTGTACATTATAAACGGTTCTTCTTTTGCTGAGTCTTAAGTGAAAACAATCTAGATAGAAAGAAAATTCGATATTCCTCCCTGTAGCCTTGCTTAATAGACACTGGCACCTTGAAGGAAAGGCAGGCTTCTGGTTTGAGAAGCCTAGGGCTCATCATCTAGTGCGACGGTTCTCAGCAGGGGATGATCCTGCCCCCCAGAGGACACCTGCAATGTCTAGAGACACTAGGTGTGCCTGGCACCTAGTGGGTAGAAGCCAGGGATGCTGCTGAACATGCTACGATGCACAGGACAGCCCCACCACAAAGAATTATCTGCCCCAAATGTCAACAGTGCCAGGGTTGAGAAACCCTGGGCCAGTGTAACTGACCTTGGAATAGATCTTTGGGAACAAGCCTGGACCAGGAATCAGAGAGTGATAGAAAATCAGAGCTGGTGTGACCTGACAACTTACACCTTCATTTTGCAGACCAGAAAACAGAGGGGAAATGACTTCCCCCAATCCATATACACTCAGTCTCTAACTTTAAGGGCAAAAACAAAGTTTTTAAAAACTTGACATTGTGGTTGTATTTAGGTATTTCTCAGGGTTTTTTCTGAAGAAAGTCAGCACAGCCTACTGGAAAGGGCACTGGACTGGGGCTCCCAAACTGTGTGTGTGACTCTGAGTGTCTGTAAAATTGTGGGGCAGTCAGACCAGTTGATTTCTAAGCTTTCAGCTCTCAGATTCCATATTACTATGATTCTATTAGTCACTTTTCAAATACACCACAGCAACAAAGAGGAGACTAAAATTACTTCTTAGGCCAGGCCAGAGGTAAGGATCAGGTTAGAATCCATTCTCCCAGCTTTCTTAAGGTAAAGTTTTGGACCTTTACCTCAGGAATGTCAGTGTCATGCTCAGGAGAATCTCCACCATCGTCACTTGTCTTCCTCTTCCTTTTATTTCGTACACTCTGGATGAAATTTTTGTGGAAATCGCAAATATACAGGTGTCTTACCTGTTGGGAAGCAAATTAAAGTCAGAGTTGCCAATTCCATGGAAACAGCAACAGGTATCTGTCAAATTATGGGGATTTTCTCCCTTGCGAGGCATTGGAGACACCAAGGAAGAACAAGATGCAAGCCATCATTTCCACAAGTTTCCTACTGAATTGCACAATGAGAACCCCTCAAAGAGAACGCTAATATCACACCGGGCAGTGCGTTATAAACCAAGTCCCCCCTGAATGATAAATACAACAAATGGTATGGATACAGCAAAGGGCAAGGCCCTGCAGCTGAGCTAGCTAGAGTGGAGGTCCCTGACCAGAAGGGAGGATTTGCAGGTAGTAAGGAAGCATTCCAGATGGGAAAGGCCACGACTTAAGTTTCAAATGAGGCCGATGGAAGGCGTGAGTGAAGAGGCCCTGAGGAGACCATGTCACTTAGATGGAGGCAACTGCCTGTGCAGGAGCATCAGGAGAAATTTGGGGGTCAGGGGCATGAGAACAGCTTAGACTTTCCTTCAAACAAGACAGGGTCGCCCAAGGTTTTTGAAGCAGGGAGAGACGTGACATTTTCAGACCTGTAGGAGTTAGGAACTTATACCTCGCTGGAATGCACTGCCCCGGGAGCAGGAAAGCAGGAAAGCAGGCACTGTGGTAATGGTAGATGGGACAGCCTATATTTACATTGACAACAGTTACTATTGTACGATGACAACCCTCTGAAAAACTATTTCTGTGTATCTATTTATAATGCTTGCATCACCACACATCTAATCCACAAAGAGAAGTGGAAAGAGGTGCAGAAATTCTCACAAGGTGGAACCACATAAAAGAAGCTGGGGGACTTCCCTGGTGACGCAGTGGTTAAGAATCCGCCTGCCAATACAGGAGACACAGGTTTGATCCCTGGTCTGGGAAGATCCCACATGCCACGGAGCAACTAAGCCCGTGCGCCACAACTACTGAGCCTGCGCTCTAGAGTCCACGAGCCACAACTACTGAGCCTATGTGCCGCAACTACTGAGCCTGCGTGCTGCAACAACTGAAGCCCGCGCACCTAAAGCCTGTGCTCCGCAACAAGAGAAGCCACCATAATGAGAAGTCCATGCACGGCAACAGAGTAGTCCCTGCTCACCGCAACTAGAGAAAGCCCGCGCACAGCAACGAAGACCCAACGCAGCCCAAAATATATAAATACATAAATAAGAAACTTTAAAAAAAAAGAAGCTGGATACAACTGCTGCTTTTCTAATGCAGGCTGGAGGCTTATTATAATAGTAAGTGAAGGCGGCAACAGCAGCTAAGATGTGAAGAACGTGTTCTTATTAAGAATATAACTAGCAGGGTTGAATGGAGGATGACTGTAAATGACTTGGGGTTGGTGACACTGAACCAGATGTTGCGCAAATGTTCTTGAGAGACTTCTGAATTTGAGTTTATTCCTCAAATGCTTAAAGATAAAAGTAAGCTGATAGGAAACCAGCGTAATTAACTCAGGCCTTTTCACGGAGAAAATAATGAAAACTGTGTTTTATTCAGATGAATTAGCACTTTCATGTGGTTGGATTAGTGAGTCATGAGTAGTTTTAAGTTTACATTGTGAGGGTGTCTTGCAGATAGCAGGTAATCAATAATGCTGCTGCATCAACACAGCCACCTCCTTGCATCTAAAAGCAGCTTAGGCCAGTAAAAGCCACATTTACATATGGCAACAAATTGGAACATATTGCCAGATTCAACTCTGTCAAAGGACCTGCGGACACAGCACGTGTCACTGTCCCAAAGAATCTCACCTAGTTGATGTATAGACTACTGGATGTGCTTTTATGAGGAAAGAAAGCACACTCACAGCATACCCTACATACCTCACAGGAAGCTGGCCCTCATGTTAGCTAGTTTCACATGTAAGGTCTGAGAGACTAAGCTGTTCCTCAAATTCACAGAGTGACAGACTTGGAAAAAGAACAGGCAGAAGACGTGATTCCTAAAGCTGTGGCTGGGAGATTTCAAGTCAGGACACTAGAATAATGGAATCCTAGATGGAAGACAACTCAGCAATCACCAGTGTAACCCCGCTGGCTCCCATCTCATTTTCTATTGGGATAACCTGAAGCCACCTAGAGTGGAGAAATGACCTGGCCAAGGTCATCCAGACCTTCTAACCCCTGGCACATGTCCTTTCCTCCTGCAATGTTTTCCTTACTCTATTCTCCACTTCTACTTTTCTCCAGAAAAAAGCAGATGTATGTCAATTGGAGGGATGTTTGAAAGCATGTTATATCTTAATAAATCACAGAACACTGCCAATGTTTACATGAAAGGAGTTAAACTGCATGAGTAGGATTTAAGGTGCTATTATTTAAAAAGGTTCTCTGCTAGACCCCTTTACAAGATAAATAGTCATTATTCCTCCTTAACTGTTTTCAAGTACATATTGGTTTTCAGAAATTTCAGAGCCCAGTGGCCTTTACGGAACTGGGGGTGGAGAAAGGAGGGTGGTAGAAAAGGCTCTAGTGTTTTTTTTTCCTGTTTCACTTTCTGCAACAGCTAAAAATTCTTGTAACACAGCAGTTACTTAAAACTGAATTCCTGCCCAAGCCTGTGAGAATGAAATAGAATCCCTTTCAGAAGAAATGACTCCACAACACCACCTTCAAACAAACTGTGAGTGATTCTGCCTTGAAATCCTACTCCTTCAGAAGCATTACCTTTTGGGAACTCTAGTACCAGGCTCAGGCTGCCTCTCTTCTAGACAGCGTGTGTCAAACGGTCAACATAGCCCAACACAGGTTTTCCAGCGGGGTCACCGGGAAAATGGAGCCTCAGTTGCAGCAGCACAATTGTTCAGATGGTGGGTTTAAAAGAACTGGGAATTTCTTTTTTTTTAGTACTATAAAATATTATTATAAGCTGCTCAAGTAAAGGCTCCCAACAACCTAAACAGAAGGTGGGCAGTGTTTCCATGAGGATGAATTCATTACTGTCTTAGAATTAAGCATTTCATTTCCATACATGTCCTAATCCAGGCCACGACAGTGTCTAGCCGACAGTGTTTGCTTAGATGAATTCCTTTCATTCATTTATTCATTCATTGATAGAGATGTGTACTAAGAAAGCCATCAACTCACCCTCAACCACTTAAAAGTAGCATCTTTCCATTCAAGAGTTGCAAATATAATTGTTAACTTAAAAAAAATGGGGGTGAGAGTGAAGAGCGTAGAAGGAAGGGCAGGAAAGAATTTTTTTACTTATTAAACACTTAATCAAGGCTTATGCATGGGGCTTGGAAGTAAATCAGACAACGGATTCAAGAAATTAGCCAGCCTCTTAGGTGCTGTGTGACTTTGGCACTGTCACTTCCTATCTCTGGGCCTCATTTTCAGTTGTAAAATCAGATATGGAGAAGTGGGTGCCCTTTCAGTTTAACAAGCAATCTCTGATTTCCCCTCAAAGTGGAGAAATTTTGGTCCTAAAAGAGAATGGATGTTAACCACCTAATCTCCTAGCTGGTCTACCTGAATATTAAATACCCCTCTAACTTCCAATTCCTAATCACCAGGCAGCCACTTAAGGCTTGCAGCAACAGATGTCAAAACAAACAGTTCTTAACTGGTTGACAATACGCCCATCTTTAGAATAGCTAACTAGAAGTGGTGAAATCACACAGGAAAAGTTTTCTATTCAAATTAAAATTACCCACCTCCACCCTCCTGGGCATTTGTAAAGAAGTTAACCCTATAAAAATGGATTTTCTTCCTTTCCGTCACTTCGACTGCCAGAGCCACCTCCCGAGACCAGATCTTGGTCTTATTTCTGCCACATCCTTGAAAATCCCAGGTCCCCACAGCTGCCTGCTGAGCAGCGAGCTTGGTGACCCTCTGCAGAAGCTGAGGCCGCCCCAGACAGGGACGTAACTGCCACCTTTCTTTTTCTGAAGGAATAACACGGATCCGAGAAGGAGGGAGAAGTTGGAGAAGAGCTGGGTCCCTTCATCACCTCCTCCCTAATACCTGCTCCTCCGTGGGCGAACCAAATGAACCCACCTCTTCCTGCTCCCATGTCTGCACCAATAAAACGAGCTAAAAACTGGTATCAAATCTTCCCAGGCAGGAAGGGTCCTCGGAGCCCCCGCCGCTAACCTCCCGGATTTGGGCAGAGTCCTAGTTAGAGCCCACCAGTGCCGAGCGGCCTTTGCAAGCCCAACTCCTCAGTTTGCAGATAAAGGGCGGCGAGGCCCAGGGCGGGGAGGGCCCCCGAGTCCCGCCCGCAGCCCGGGGCAGCGGCCCGAGAGCTGCCCGGTGCGAGGGCCCAGCCGGGGGCGGGGGCGGACTCACGCTCTTGTCGATGTCCAGCTTGAGTTTCTTCTGCGAGATGCTCTTCTGCACCCTCTTGCTGAAGGAGGCGTTGCCCGCGGGCCGGACGCAGCGCTCGCCGTCCTCGATGAGGCAGCAGCTCTGGCCGTAGCCCGGGGCGGCGGCGGGGGCGGCGGGGGGCCCTTCCCGGCTGTCCTCCTCTGTGCTAAAGCCGTTCATCTCCCCGCCCCGGGCCGGCCCCTCTGGGGGAGGGTCCCCCGTAGGCCACTCCGCGGCCGCGCTCCCCGCGGGGCAGGTTGCCGAGGCCCCCGCACTCGAGGGTCCCAGAGTCCGTCTGCAGCCGAGGCGCTGCCCTGCCCCGCGACCGGGAGGCCCGGCTCCGCTCCGCCGCGCTCCCGCTCCTTCGGTCTCCGGCCCCGCGTCTCCGCCAAACCCCTTCCTCCCCGCTCGCGGCCCCGGGGTCGGCTCCTGCAGCTCGCAGGGCCCCGCCGGGAGTCACCCAGAGGCGCCTTCTGCCGGGGGCCCTTAACCGTTACCCTTCGGCGGGGACGTCCGAGAGGGCGTCCCAGGAAGCAGCCGCTCCCCGAGGACTCCAGGCCCGGGTTGGCAGGGGGTTCCAAGGGCCCCCGCCGGCTCCCGCCTTATTTCGGCTGCGGGGCAAACTCGCCTCCGGGCAGCTCCCCCGGGGTGGCGCGGCCTCCCCGCGCGGGGCCCGGCCTCGAACCCGCGGCGTCCGGGCCCCGGGGCGCGTCCGGCCCGCCCCACCCCTGCAGCCGCTCGGCTGCGCCCCGAGTCCCGCGGCAGCCCCTGGGCCGCCCGGCCGCCGCCCGGCCGCCGCCCGCCCAACGCTCCGCACCACAACAGTTCGCTCCCCCGCCCTCCGCGGGACAGCGGAAGTCCCGCCTCCGCGCGTCCATTGGCCGCGTTCGCACTCTGGGCGGGGCCGCCGCCGCCGCTGGCGCGTCCCATTGGGCGCCATCGCCGCCAGTCCCCGGCGCCTGGCTACTTCCTGGACTCTGCTGGGATGGGTTCAAAGTAGAGAAAGTGGAAGAGGGAAGAGTTCTCCGGGTGAGGGAGGGGAACCGGGCCGCAGACTCTCCGGGCCCGGGAATGGATGGTTAGCAGGGTCCCGGCTGCACGGAGGGCCCGACTCCGGGTACGGAGGATCACTTTCGGGGGACAGAAGTGCAGACGTGGGCGGGGACGCAGAGGGAGAGATACGCGGAGGGGCATGTGAGGGGGGACCTAAAGGGGATAGAGAAACTGTCATGAGAGGTTCAGGCAGGGTGAAACGGAAGGACCACGGCCAGAGGACCCGCAGACCTGCGGGGTAGAAATCGGATAGAAAGACAGTCGTGGCGGGAAAGACAGAGGGACGATCGGGACAGATAACGTGGAAAGACGTGCAGAAGAGGTGATGGGGGTCTGATGGCAGGTCTTGCAAGGTGGTCAGAAGCTTAGGGTGGCGGAGACCCCCCACTGTGGAGACTGGGACTGGCTTGGTCGGCGCGGAAAGAAAAGGAGAGAGGGAAGGGGACCCAAGGGGCTTGGGTGACCCTTCCGCTGGGAAGAATCGGAAGTCGGGATTAGGTCTGGAGGGTGGACTAGGTGAACCGTAGGGAAGAGGAGTCGCTGCGCAGGAGATGTAGAAAAGGCTGGGCCAATCTCGGCGTGGAGAAGGGCTTGTCGTACTTTGGGCCCTCCCTGGAGCTCTGTAAACTGTAGCTTCTAATGCTTTAAGCCTCCGGATTTATCCGCGAGGTGACCGCGCCCTGCGGAGGCCCAGAGCTTGGGGTTCGGCGCCCAGGACGTCAAACACACACTCAGTGCTGTAGGGAAATACTCTAATTTGGCACGCCTAGTCAGGCCACCTCTCCACTGGGTAGCCTGGGGACAAATGAGGGCCAAAGGCCCGAAGGGACTAGCCCAGGGTCATGCAGTCTTTTAGGGCTGGGCAGCATTTTCTCAGGGGGAGGGGCGTGGAGGGGACTGGGAGCGTTAGCTAAAAACGTGTACCTATTTTGATACTACTAGGTGGCATTGAAGAGGCTTCTGGTTTGTTTCTTGTTGAAAATGGGAAGCTACCAGTTTTCATGTTTAGAAGCAGATGTCCTATGATCTTCAGTTTTCCTCAGTGGCCTTAAACGTATTTGTACCCACTAGCCTAGTAATTTCTCACATGTGGGGCAGCCATTTCAGGAAATCGGCCTACCGGAGAATATTTTATACGCAACAGTGTTCATTATGGGATTATTTATAATAGGGAAAATTTTAAAAGAACCAAAAGTTTCACAAGGGAAGATCAACAACCTAACATCTAACATGGTTAGATGTTAACATGGTCCTAACATCTTCAGAATGAGATATTTTGCAGTCATTTGCATTCATAACATCAATGTAAACGTTTTCTATATAAAATAATTCACCACTGACTCTTTAACAAAGAGTTGATGAGTTGGAGAAGTGCTTTATTTACGTTAAGTTTAAGATACAGGATATAACATTGCGTATGGGATATGATGTGTGTACATCTATGTTTTTAAAAAAAGAAAAACAACTATTTGTGCCTAAGAAATACACCAAAGTACCAACAGTAATTATGATGGATATTTTCCTCCCTTTATTCTACCTTTGCATTTTCCCCAGTAAATATTTCTTGCCTTTACAGTAGGAAAACATAGAATAAAAAATTAATGGAAAAAAGGCAAGCTGAGTAAGATTCTTCCCTCAGAGTTCATATATTCAAAAATAAATTATTGAGCATATAATGTATACTCACTTCAGGCTTGGCCATACGAGGAAGATGAAATATAATCCTTGCTTTAAAAGAGGATATCTTCTAGCAGGGGAGCTCAGACATCAACACAGAAAACAGCTGGGTATCTGTACAAGGCAGTGTGGGATGTTGCTTTCAAACTTGATTAGTATGGATAAGAGCTCCTACATTTCCCACATATATTTTTTTCAAAATAGCATTTGCATCCAGCGCCAGTCTACTGCAGTACACACAGTTTCTTCAGCACCAGCTTCCCCTGGCACTACCCTTCTGGTGGGGGAGGGGCAGGGGGTCCTTTCTCCTGGGTCCTCTATCTCAGCCCCAGGAGTATTGTCTGCTCCTTACATCTGCTCTTCCTGTATTCTTTAGAGTTCTCTTTACTTCTTACTGGGCAATGCCTCATTACTACAGTCCCCTGTTACAATTAATAAATCTTTATATTAACCTTTCCCTGTTCAAATTACTGTGCGGTTTCTCTCCTAATTACCCCCAGCCTCTATGTATTTTCTTGGGGGCGGGGCACATGCTTTTAACCATCCTTTACATACAATTTCGTAGTCTTTCTTCAAGGAAAGCTTTCTCATAAGCTTTCCCCATGTTGTTATATAGGTTAGTTCCAAATAGTAACATTTGGAAAACATTCTGATCCCCTTGCTGGGGGAGTAAATCTGTAACTCCAGAGGGGAGATATAAATAAATATTCAGATATTGAAGGAATGAATACAGGAGAGAAGTTTCTGTGATCTTGTTCTGCTTTGTGTAGGATTTAAGATTCTTGAAATGGCCCAGAGAATCTGACTTGTTACATTTGTAACTTTAGGTAATTAATCTACAACATATGGTTAAGTGCTTAGAAAGATCTCGCTTTTTAGATTTGTAAGTCTGCCCTTATTGGACATTTAAAGTGTTTGAGAAAATCAGGCATATTAATTTTGTAACTGTAGTCTGAAATGTCTAAGGAAATTTGATTAATTAAGGCTGTAAGTCTGTTAAATGTTTGAGGACTGAAGCTACTAAATTTAAGAATTAATTTAATAGTAATCAGAACAAGTGAAAGTGATTGTCCTTATCTTCATACAAAAAATTACTAGACTTATAATGGAATAACAAGATTTGTAAGTTGAATTTAAAGCCTTTAGGAGAAGCTACATTTTTAAATGGGCAACTTGAGTCAGTAACTATAACATTCTTTTCCATACCCAAACCGACCCCCAGATATTTAAAATTGCAGGTTGATAACCCCCAGCTTTATAATTCTATCTGAGACCTCTCCTCTGAACTCCAGATAACAACATTCAGCTCTTTGCTTGGAATGTTCCAGAGGCATCACAGACTACGATGTTCAAGTTAAACTTCTCTGACACCCAAATTCATAAATTGCAACCTGCATCACCCGTGACTCTCCCTCCCTCTCACCCCACTCCAAGCCAACCCATCATCAAGGCACTTTCTTCTACTTCCAATAGATATTTAGAATCTGTCCTCTTTGCTTCATTTTCTGCAGCCAGCCGCCTAGCCCAGCCCACCATCATCTTTTGCCTGAAGTGTTTCACTGGCCTCTGAGCTGGTCACTAAGTCACTTGTTCTCTAGGGAGCATCTACACAAACCAGACCATGCCACACCCTCCTTAAGGCCCCTCACCAGCTTCCCAGTGCATTCTGACACTGCCCCCTGCCATCTCTTTGCCCTGCTCCCCGTGCCTCAGCTCTAATTATTCTTCTGTAAGTTCCTCAGAAAGGCCAAGCTCCTTCCTACCTCAAGGTCTCTGCACTGGCAGTTCCCTCTGACTGGAATGCTGTTCCACCTGCTCCTTTATGGCTGGCTCCATCCCTCAAGTCTTAATTTAAATGTCATCTCCCCAGAGAGATTAAGAGCAGTTGGTTTCCCGCGCCCATCTGTTCTCTGTTCAGTGTCTTTTCTTATTCGCATTCATCACAATATGCAATTAATCTCTTTTATTGTTATTCTTTTTGTTGTGTGACTGTCTCTCCCATTACAATATAAGCTCCATGAAGGCAGGGACCATGTCTGTATTATTTGCTGCTGTAGCTCGAGTGCATACAACACTAATTCTCCAATTCTGGTGGCTACCAGAGTAGGGACTCAGTCAACGTTTTTTCAATAAATTAAATATATTCAACGATACCAAGGTATTAAGTGAAAAAAGAAAAGATACAGAGCAGTATGTAGAGTATAAGTTCCATTTGTATTTCAAGAAAATTTTATACGCGCATTCATGCACATATGTATATGAAGGATACACAAACTAGTAATTGTGGTTGCCTCTATGGTGGAGACTGCAGGTCAAGGAAGGAAAGGCAGAAAGAATTTGAAGCTAATAATGCATTTTCCTATTTGAATATTTTACCATGTGACTATATTTCTTTTATAATAACGGTAAGAAAAATACTGTCTTTTGGTATTGTTAGTAGGCGATACAGAATACCAAAAAAGTAGGAAGAATCTCAAAATAAAGGACAGTCATCTAAATGGAATAAATTTAGCCTTATTTTCCTCATTCCACTGAGAACCTGTGAAAGATTCCTCTGGCTCTGGCCCTTGTCTGCAGCCTGGCACTTGACAGGTATCGTGGCTCTTGGCATCATGGATAAGAGCAAGGGCTCCTTACTCTGAAGCACTTGGTTTGAATCCCACCTCTGCCAATTTATTTGCTGTAGAAACATTGACAACTTAAACTATAAGAGCCTGAGTTTTCTTCATCTATAAAATGAGATAATAGTATTTCTCTTATAGGGCTTCTGTGAAAATCAAATGTGATAAATGTAAAGCACTTAGCACAATGTCTTGCATATAGTAAGTGCTCAGTAAGCGGTAGTTATTATTTCATATATTACATGATGACACCTCTAAGCTTCCCATTGAGTTCAGGTTTCTGCATGTGAGGGAGAGACATCAAAGGACAAGAAGGCAAGGTGGCACTGCTTATCTGCCAACTGTTCAGTCTCCGCATGGGTGGTCTCCATATCCATCTGCCTAGCAATGATTGGGAAAGTACTTGATTATTTTATTGCATCTTAATCTCATAAAATTGTGTGAATGGCAAAGTGAAAGTACCAACAGTAGCGATGTGACACATGTGCATATAAAGCAAGTGAGAATGGGAGAAAATGTCTGCAAATCATATATCTGATAAGGGACTTGTATACAGAATATATAAAGAACTCTTACAAGTCAATAATAAAAAGACAAGCCAATTAAAAAGTGGACAAAGGGTTTGAATAGGTATTTCTCCAAAGAGCGTATACAAATGGTCAATAAGCACATGAAAAGATGCTCAACATCACTAATCATTAGGGAAATGTAAATGAAAACCACAATGAGATATTACTTTACACAAACTAGGATGGCTACAGTCAATAAGACAGACAACAGCAAGTGTTGGTGAAGATCTGAAGAAATTGAAACCTGCATCTATTGCTAGGAGGGATGCAAAATGGTGACACCACTTTGGAAAAACAGTTTAGCAGCTACTCAAAATGTTAAACATAGAATTACCAGATGACCTAGCAATTCCACTTTTAGGTATCTACCCAAGAGAAATGAAGGGGTACATCTACACAAAAACCTGTACATGAATGTTCATAGCATTATTCACAATAGCCCCAAACATGGAAACAACCCAACTGTCTATCAACTGATGAATGGATAAACAAAATTCTATCGAGAATATGGAATATTATTCATCTACAAAAAGAAATCAAGTACTGATATATGCTGCAGTATGGATAAACCTTGAAAACATTATGCTAAGTGAAAGCCAAACACAAAAGGTCATATATTTCATGATTCTATTTATGTGAAATGTCCAGAAAAGGTAAATCCATAGACACAGTAAGATTAGCAGTTGCCAACGGCTGAGGGTCTTGGGGTCAGGGGGCCAGGGTGGGGAGTGAGCGCTAATGGGTACAGGGCTTCTTTCTAGGGGGACAGAAGTGTTCTGGAATTAGGAAGTGGTGATGGCTGCACAACCTCGTGAACATACTAAGAACATTGTATTATACACTTTAAATGGGTGTATTACAGCTCAATAAGGCTGTTTAAAAAAGTATGTGTATCATTAACTCTTTATAATTGATATAGAGATAGAAATAATTAGATTTCATGTGGAATCAAAAAATGGTACAAATGAACTTGTTTACAAAACAGAGTCACGGACGTATAAAACAAACTTGGACGGGTACTAGGAGGGAAGTGGGGGGAGGGATGAATTGGGAGATTGGGATTGACATATACACACTACTATATATAAAATAGATAACTGATGAGAACCTACTGTATAGTGCAGGGAACTCTACTCAATACTCTGTAATGACCTCTGTGGGAAAAAGAATCTAAAAAAGAGTGGATATATGTGTAATTATATATGTATATATTTGATTTTTGTATATATGTATAATTGATTCACTTTGCTGTACAGCAGAAGCTAACAACATTGTAAATCAACTCGACTCCAATAAAAATTTTTAAGAGATAACATTTTACTGACTTAAAACTGGAAAAAAAGAGAAATAACTAGATTTATTGAAAGGAATGAATCTTTAGCCTCCACTGGATGTTCTTAAGCCTGCTTTTTGATTTGTGAAGGAAAACAATCAAATTGAAGTTATATTAGTCAAGACTGGATATATATCATCAAAGATTGTGTCCAAAAATGCAAGTGTAATTGCAAGAGTTATACCATATTTTATCACCTAGCAACAGATGTGCTCTGTTGGCAGAATGCATTTGTTGTTTGACTTTTGAGATTAGTCACATTTTCAGAAATGAATTTATGTATGGATATAGGGGCCTGTGTATACTCTGTCATGGGGAAGGCAAAAATTCCCTTAGCCCTCTCCACTTCTTTCTTTAACGCCAGGTTACCAAGCAAGTTTCTAAGGAATAATTCAGCTGAGACTAGGAAACTGCATGTAATTATTTGCCTCACTGGAAAATTCTAATGCCCATGAAAAAAATCAAGTTTTGACTTACCTATCAATCTTCTGTGAGTGTGGTCAGGAAAAAGCCCTGGGAAGCTGTTTTATTTTGGCCCTCACTAAATATGCAACTAACAGTGACATAAATCATGAGTATTAATAAATCTCACAAAACAAAAATTCCAGAGATAGGTATTTGGTTCAACAATAGCTCAACAATTTCCAAAGTCCGAATCAGTTCTGCTAAGAGCTGGGGATAAAATGCTGAGCAGTGCAGAAAGCGCATTGCCCTCATGAAGTCCAGTGGAGGAGAAAGACATCAAACACCTAAATGAAGGGATAAAATGACTAATAATTAAAATAATACTCACTTGCTAATTTTGTGTTTGCAAATTTGCCTACTCACTAAAATGTACTTGTAACCTCAAAGCCGATACTTGCTGCACTTCTGAGGTCACTTCTGGACGTGTGCATGTGTAGAGCGGAGAAAAATTGGAGTCACCCACCACGCATGTTCCCAGCTGGGGTCAATTCAGCTCTCGCACTGTAAACAAAAGTCCTTCTTGCCATCTTATTCTGTGTTGCACTGTTTACATTTTTGTGCTTTAGTTGATGGCTTTGGTTTAAAATGCCCTGTAAGCATAGTGCTGAGGTACTGCCTAGCGTTCCTAAGCACAGAAAGCTGGGATGTGCCTGACGGAGAAAAGATATATGTTAGATAAGTTTCATTGAGGCATGAGTTATAGTGTTGTTGGCTGTGAGTTCAATGTGAATGGATTAATGATCTATATGAAATGAAGTGTCTTTAAACAGAAATGCACATAAAACAAGGTTATGTATTGATGGCTTGATGAAAATGTGGTGACCAGAGGCTGGCAGGAACCTAGTCCTGTGCTTCCCCTAGGAGCGATGGGTCTGTATTCGCTCATTTAGTGTCCGTGGTGACTTTAGAGAACAAAACTGCTGTGAATCACGAGAACGGACTGTGTTATTAGGATAAGTGTGAGGAGGGGGGCTACAGAGGTGCTGAGAATGAGTGAATGATGTGTGTGGGTCTGTTCTTGATAGAGAAGCCTCTTGGGTGAGGTGACAGTTGGGCTGAGACCCAAAGGGTGAAAAGAAACTGCAGAGCAGGTGGAGAACATTCCAAGCAGAGGGACCAGCGGGGTCTGGAGGTGGGAAAGCCTTGGCCTGTGTGGGCACCTAAGCCCTGTTAGGACGTGATGGAGAAGCAGGCAGGGGCCAGCTCCAAAGGACCTTTTGGGCCTGGCTAAAAAGTTTGGGTTTTATTCTAAAGGCCTGGGGTAAAGCTGCAACGTGTAAAATAGTGCAAACTGCAACCTGTAGGCAGTGCAGCGGGAATCAAGTTATTCTCTTCTCACCTGTCTGTGTCCTTGTTTGTTCTCATCACTAGGCTCTAGAGGTTGCAGGTGGTCCCTTATTTACCTGTCTTTTTCCAGGGCCGAGGACAGAGCTGGGATCAACCACTCTGGGCACAGAGCATGGACCACCACGAGCCCACAGTACATGTTTCAGTATGGTTTGTTGATTGAATTCTGCAGCTGTAGCTGTGAAGCAACCGTAGCGAGGACTCTCCTAGAACCTGGACAAATCTGGAATTTAGGCCTCTGCCTCCCAGGCTGACTGATAGGCCAGCGGTGGGGAAGCTGAGCTCTCAGCTCCAGCAAAGACAGACCCGCCATCCCCTTCTCCCCATCCCCAGGCAGGAGCTGGCAGGAGATCAGACGCTGCTTCAATTTCAAGTAGCTCATGAACGAAGGCTGTAAAGTTGCTAAGAAACCTGCTTTTTCTGAGGGCTCACCGTGTGTTCTTTTGTTTCTATGGCGTTGTGTGTGTGAGAGTGGGTGTGAAGTGTGCCCAGGGCTGTCAGCCTGCCAACCTGAATCAAGTCAGACTTGAAGGCAAGAGCCGCAGGCTGCCCTGAGCACCATTCGGGACGCCAGGTATTGCCAAGCTGGGCAGCCCAGGCATTGAGGGTGAACAAAAGAGGAGCCAGCTGCCTGAGGCCGGAGATTGGCAGAGCTGTGAGCAGCTGCAGGAAGGAAGCTTTGGATGCTGAGTCCTGGACCCACTTCACCAGAGGGCCAGAAGCTCGCGGGAGGGAGACACCAATAATAGAACCAGGAGGGGATCTCATCCCGTAGCTGAACTTGGAAAATAAATCCTTAACACAATCTGGGCCATTGCAAAATACTGGATGCAAGATTTGTGGAACTAGAAGATTCCGGGTTGACCGTTATCTAATTTGCTCCCCTTCTTCTCATGGTTGCAAGGAGAATCTGAGGCCCAGGGAGGGGAAGGGACTTTCTCAAGGGCACACAGCATATAGCAAACATGGTAGAACTCACTATAGGATCTGTGGGCTGAGAGTGGAGGAAAAAAAGGCCTGAAGTGTAATCTGAAACTAGATTATTCATCCATTTGTCCATTCATCAAATACTTATTGAATCCTAAGTGCCAGGAGCCCCGAAGTCCCAACCCCACCGCGAGAAGAGAAAAATGCAAACCTTTGAGCACACTGGCAAATTCTCTGAATCTGTTTCCCAATAAGTATGCCAACAACACAAAAGAGCTCCCACTGTGTGTCCGGCTAACCGCTTTTTTACCTTGGATTCTCCTCTCGCTTGCAGACTTGGGAGGATGAGGAACTAACATGGATGAGAAACGTGATCTTCTCCCGTCGCCCGCCTCAGCTGTCAGTGACTTTGAAGAGCACCTGAGGGCCAGTTGCGCTGGATTTGTTTCTCACTCTGCGGGCTCCAGGTGCCTAGTACATGCCTAGCACCTTGAGCAACTCATTCCTGGCTCTAGACGTCCGTCAAAGTCACAACTGACGCTCTCACTCTGCCCAAACCCTTTAATGGTTCCTGCTGCTTTTAAAATAAAGGTCAGTGGGGCTTCCCTGGTGGCGCAGTGGTTGAGAGTCCGCCTGCTGATGCAGGGTACAGGTTCGTGCCCCGGTCCGGGAAGATCCCACATGCCGCGGAGCGGCTAGGCCCGTGAGCCATGGTCGCTGAGCCTGCGCGTCCGGAGCCTGTGCTCCGCAACGGGAGAGGCCACAACAGTGAGAGCCCCGCGTACCGCAAAAAAAAAAAAAAAAAAAAATATATATATATATATATATATATATATATAAAAATATCAGAGACTCGGTAACACGGCCCGCAAGGCCTCGCAGGGCCTGGCTCGGTTTGCCCCTCCTTCTCGTCTCCTCTGTCTCTCCCGCTCTGCTCCAGCTCACTGACCTTCATACCTGTCATGCTCCCCCCACAGGGTCTTTGCCCAGGCTGCCCCTACACCTGGAATGTTCTTCCCTCCCTTTATTTCCTAGTAAAATCTTTTTAAAGAAACCATTAAACTGTTTAGAATTCATGGGTGGTAAAAGATTTTTCAAACAACAACAACAACGAACAACACGAGTTACAAAAGACAGTATCTACCTTCGTGTTCCAGGGCTCAAACCTGCCGCAGTGGCCAGCGATCACAGCCCCCTTTCTGTTAATCAGCCTTCTCCAAGCCGCGGTCCACAGCGCCCTCTAGTGGGCCCTGAACGACAGCACCAGGATAGCTTCTGTTCATGGCCTCCTGCAGCCCCACCCCAAGACTCAGCCACAGGAGCACAGGTGGCGCTGGAAGCATCATTAAAAAACTCACTTCACTGTGTAGAACTGGGACCTAGTTACCGGGCAGGATTTGCCCAAGATCTCACCGAGTCTGTTGCAGAGCTGGGCCAACCAGTGTTCTTTCCACTACATGGTATTACATAATCGAATACTCAGAAGCATCACAACGCTTTGGTAAGCAGGGACTTGTGACTCATGGGTGAACAGAAGACATGAGCTAAGCTTGTCTCATATTTTCACTGAAATCCTCCACTCGTGGGTGTGGTCTTTGGGTGTAAGACCCTTTGTGGGCTACCTCGCCTAAGTCTGTGAACTCCTTCTGTGCCTCCAACACGGGAACTCCTTCCTCCCTCAGGGCCTTTGCACTGCCTGTTCCCTTTGCCCGGAATGCTCCTCCACCAAACTGCCTCTTGGCTCGTACACCCTCCTCATATCATCCAGCTCTCACAGAGGCATTCCCTGACTATCCTACCTCACGTTGATCCCTACCCCAGTCTCTAAAATACCTTGTTTATATCCTTCATAGCCCTATTCACACCTGACATCATCGTGGTGAGTTGTTTGAGGTCTGCCTTCCTCTCTAGAACGATGGCTGTTGGGAATTTATTCTGGACCTAGCAGAGGCCCTGGGCACTGAGCGGGTGCTCGACGAATACACAGGGAACGATGGACTGGAGAATGGCGCAGGACAAGGAATTAGCCAGAGACCACATTAGAGAAAAGTCTGGAGGTTTACTCAACAACAGTCACAATCACAGTTGTACATGGTAAGTCAGGTCTTCACAAAGGCTCACTTTTCCAGGCAGGAGATGAGAGGTTGGCGGTCTCGAGCTTTCTCTATGGAATCCCAGGTCTGACTTCTCAAGTATTCCATGCTTGTAATCCCTTTGGGATCCACCTTCAGGCCTGTAACAGAGCAGGACCCTGACCTTGTTGGCTGGCGTGGCTGAATCAAAGCCATTTTGGGAGTGGATGTTAAGAGGACCTTGTCGCTTGGAATGTAGGTCCAACTCCCACCCCAAAGGTGACAGTGGGCCTTGGCTCAAGATCAAGTTTGAACAAACATATTACTTGGATTTTCACAAAAATGCATCAGTTGAAAGCAGAAAAGAATTCCAGGACAGAACTCACACCTTGCCCTTCTCCCACACTTAAAAATCTTCAGAAAACTTAATTAAAAATGCATTGCCTTCTAAGAATTACAAAGGATCACCCAATCTGTGCAAACAAGGGATCCCTGTGAAGCAAGGAGTCCAGATTTCTCAGTTACGACTGTAAAGTGCTTCGCCACTCTTTTGAAACTTCAGAGACGAAAAGTAGAGATGCACAGAAAGAAATATGGCGCCATCTTCAAGGACATCACCTATTTCTTAAGGAGAAAAAGAAATTCAGCAGGTGGCGAATATAATGTGGACTTTGGGAATCCACCAAGAACTACATCTTCGACAAGAACTGCTCTTTCTCCCCAGGTCCTAAGGTCGTATCTCCCATTAGATCCCTTTTGTGGATGTACTCCCTTCTGCCTCTGAGCTATTTCTTCCAAAAATAGGGAACTGATAGCTCCTGGACTGTTTTAAAAGTTGAAAGCTCCAACTGGAAGCACAAGGTGGAATGGCTTTTCCCACGTGTGCCTGCACACTTAGCCGCCTCCTCCAAGGCCTTGTACTGACAGTGAAGATGCTCTTTGCATTCCAAAATGTTTCTGGAGTCCCCCTTTGGAAAGGCTGCTGGTGGGCCGCACAGGCATGATACTTTCTAGCCACACCCTGTTTTGCGACCCCATGCTCAGAAGAAAGGCTCTAAAGGAAAAAGGGCCCACGTTCTCACACATCACCTGGCTGACAGCACCTCCACAAGCTCCTGGCTGTTTGACGGAGCATCAGCCAGGGTGGAGCAGGGACCTGGATCCTTGAGCCAGGTGGTTTTCCAAAATGAAGACAAAACAATGGATGGCTAGTATGTGCGATCAGTTGGCCAGTTAACAAATGGACTTCTCTCCTTCCTTCCTTGATTACAGGCTATGTCAAGTCTCGGCACCTACAGATGTGGGCTCAGCAATTACAAATGCCAGAGTGCTCAGAGGACCTGCCCATCCCTTGTTGAGGGTGCAAAACCAGACTCAAAAGGAGAACCAAAGGATGGAAAAGAGGACAACTGAGGACTGCTTGCTGCTGCTCCTGCTTCCCACATGCGTCCTGTCACCCACTTGGAGTGGGACCATTTGGAAACCTAGCCATTGCTCCGCCCTCCACCTGGGCGTGGGATTGGGGGCTGCAGGCGTGGCTTCCAAACAGGGCCCTCTCCCAGGGGCTGCTGAGGCCCTTCTTGGCCACAGATTAAATGAGCCATGCAGTTACCCTTTAAATTTGGGGTGTTATTTGCATAAAATGGAATAACTTCTGGCCTCTGGCCCTTGGGAGGCATTGCTGTCTCAGATCCTGCTCTAGGCCCAACGCCTCCTGCTTGAAATTAGACATTAAGAAACACACACTCATCCAACAGGAACTGCACACACCATCAAACATGTTTCCCCTCCCCCCAACCCTGCCCCTTTATGTCTAGCAAGGCACTAGGAAATGATTCAAGTTTAGGGATTGGCTGTACATTTGCATTTTTTCTTTTTAAAAGGCACAGTTTGTATTTTAATGATGCTGAATTACTCTCTGATGATGAATCCTAACTCAGTTCTCCCATATTGCGACACTCTTGTTATCCTAGATTCTGAAAGGGGTCTCATCTTCGACTCCTTCCTACAGAGGGCCACTTCTAAAGATATAGCGCTCCCTTGGAAAAGACACCAGGGATCGACAAGCAGGCTTTGTAAGCACGGGGCTGCCTCTCCTGCGGGCAGGTGGCCAGAGCAGGGCTTGTGCTGAGGCAGAAGTGGAAGTGACACTTTGCCCGCTGCACGCTTAATCGGGGTGGTGGTGGCCGGGAATGTTTACTTCCCTCCCCAGATAATTGACAGCCTTGAGATCAGCCAGCATCTCAAAGTCAGATTCGTGGCTCTGCTCCCAGATTTATGTCTCAGTTATTTCATTGGTAAATAACACAGTCGAGAGGCTCGACTCTAATTGGAATACTGATTCAAGGACTTCCTGGGCTAGCTGGCAGAAGCGGTGGGCTGTAGACTGCGATTTCCATTTCTGAATCAGTGGGTGGCAGGCTGGTTACAGAAACACTTCCTATTAGTTTGGGAGCCCTCTGGGAGGCTGACACATAATTAACAAAGCAAAAGGTAAACACAAAGGACCGGCATGGAGCTAGGTACACGTCTGTTCATGGGACACTGGGATCTGTTCTCCACTGCAGGTGTGACCATGGTGGCAGGTTGGCAGGGCTTTAGGTCTGGGCTGAGGACCGTGTCACACCAAGGCCTCCGGTATGAGCTGATGGACACAGGTCCCCTGCCCCCTCCCCCAGCACCACCAACTTTGGACTTCACAGATTGTCTCTAGGCTGGGGGCTGACTCGAATGTTTTACACTTGGCTGGCTAATCACAGCATCCTAGAAATCCATATTGGATGCTAGAATACCAGAATCCTATGTGGCATTTTAGTTTGTGATCACAGTACAGAGTTCTTTAAAAATTCTAGAATTCCATATGAGAACCAGAACCACAATGAGTCAGAGGCTAGGCATCTGCCCACGGTCCACCCTGGAGGCCTCCGGACCTCACACCTCTGTTCCTCTCCTGAGGCAGGCAATTGGCCGAGACAGAGTGAGAGAGAGAGAGAGAGAGGGGGGCGGGGGCGGGGGGGGGGAGATGGAAGCACTGATGAGGGAAATTCAGCCAGAATTTCTAGTTTGGAGGTTTTCTACTGGGCCCGTGCCACAGGCCCAAGGCCATCTGAAACACAGTCCTGAAAAGCTGGTGGCTGGGCTGTCCTTGTGCCCGAAGAACACTAAAATGGGCATTTCGAGTACCCTGAGAGCAAGGGGAGACATCCCGTCTGTCCACGGCTGCAAAGGAATATCTGCGGGTCGCGCTGCTGCCCCCAGGCCTGGCAGTTGGCCAATGGTCAGTATTGTACACTCGGAGGGCCCGAGGCACGGCTTTCGACTGACTGCATCTCCTGGGGCTGTGACAGACAACAGATGCTGGGCAGGCAAAAATTCAAAGGCTGAAACCAGTGGCCCCGAGAAAGACTTTTTCCTTTCTGCTGCAGATGGGTGGCACTGGTGCTAATAGCTGCCCCCCCTACAGACAGAATTTGCCTCTCTCTCTGCAGGACTGTCATGTATGAGCCACCTGAAGGCTAGGCAGCCTCAGAGGACTCATTTTAGGGTGGTCTAGGGCTGCCCTGGCAGTCCTCCTGCATAATGCTCAAGGGAACGTGGTGACAAAGTTGAAAAGGCTCTCCTGGATTTCCATGATGCCGCCAGGGGTGCAGCAGGCTCTGCTCTTGAGCGGGGCCTCTTGTGGGGTCTGCTCTCTATCCCGGCTCCACCACTCTGGGCCTGCAGGGCCAGGCAGACACCTGGCTCAGCTTCAAGCGCCCCCTCTGCCCTGGCCCGGCTGGTCAGCAGCTTTTATGTGACGGAGTCCGCAGAAGCCCTGCCTCTCTTGGGAGAGGGAGGCTGCAGTGAATGCCGGAGAGGACCCTGCCAGGCCTGCCATGGGAACGTGAAGGCTCAGTTGCTATTGAATTTTTCCAAGACTGTTGAGTTGGTATGTTCAAACAGCCACTGCTGAGTGGGAGAGGAGGGGTTGCAGGTGTTCATGAAGATCCTGTGGTCACGTTCACTGCAGTCCATGCAACTGCCGCTGACGGGGTGATACAGGGTCTGGTCCTGCAAAACAGGCAGGTTATCAGCCGGGCCACGCTGGGGAGGTGAACAAACAGCAGCAGCAGCAACAGCAAGGAGGCAGGGAGGCTCGCAGACCTGTCTGGCTCTCCTCTCGAGCACACAGTGGGCGCTGCCCGCCTCCCTTGCAGCTGGCCTTGTCACATGCCTAAGCTGTGCCCACTGGGATGCGGGCAGAAGTGATGCCTGCCACTTCCGGGTCGGGGCCCTAATCACTGCCCATCTCCAGTCAAATTTCATTGGCTTTCAAGGTGGTTTTTTTTAAGAAATGGGCTCAGCTGCCAACATTTAAGATTCCAGAGACTTAAAATAAACAGTTGAATTTCTGCTTTCTCCTGATGACTGGAGAGTCGGGCATGGTAGGTCTGTGGAACAAACACGTGAGGGAGGGGCTCTGGGGAGCAGGAATGAGGCATTACATTTTTTTTTTTTTTAAATCGAGCAGGCTTCCCTGTTCCCCCCACACCCTGTCTTACTTTGCGGTACTTCCACAGCTGGTTGCCCTTCATGCTGTGGCAGTCGTAGAGGGTGACGGGGCTGGTGTGGGAGATGGCATCGAAGCAGAACTTCTTGGTGTGCTGGGGGTCTCCAGGCCGGATGTCCTCTCTCCAGGTGAAGGTGAACACCTGTACACACAGGCACATCGTGAGATGGACGGCAAAGCTAGGGGACTCTCTTTTTTTGTAATCATGGGGAATTTTAAACACAGGAGTCCAGAAAAAAGTTTACTGACCACACCTGTCCCAGTGACCCAGTGACCCAGCTTCGAGGATTACCAACTCACGGAAAATCTTGTCACAGCTTTCCCTCACCATATCCCACCCACAACGTTATTCTGAAGCAAATCCTGGACACCCTACCACACCAGGTGTCATGACTTCAGTAAATGCCATGATAACAATGAAAAGTTATCACAGAATCTTCCATGTCATCAAATATCTTGAGTTCAAGTGTTCTCAGACTGCCTTATACCTCTCTTTTCACAGTCAGTCTGTTTGAATCAGGATCCAAACCAGGTTCACATATGGCATTTGGTCGATAAACTTTCTTTTCAGCAGCTTTACTGAACAATATTTGGCATGCGATAAATTGCCCACATTTAAGTGTACAGTTTGATACTTTTTTTTTCTTTTGCGGTACGCGGGCCTCTCACTGTTGTGGCCTCTCCCGTTGCGGAGCACAGGCTCTGGATGCGCAGGCTCAGCGGCCATGGCTCACGGGCCGAGCCGCTCCGCAGCATGTGGGATCTTCCCGGACCGGGGCACGAACCCATGTCCCCTGCATCGGCAGGCGGACTCTCAACCACTGCGCCACCAGGGAAGCCCCGTGTTTGATACATTTTGACATAGTTGACACCGTGAAACCATCATCATCATCAAGGTAGTGGATGTATCCATCACCCCAAAAGCACCCTCACGTGCCTCTGTAATCTTTTCCTCCTGTCCCTCTCCACTCCTCATGCCCCTAGGCAATCACTCCTCTGCTTCCCATCACTAGAGATTAGTTCACAATTTCTAGAATTTTATATAAAAGGAATCAGACAGTATGTATTTTTTTGTGACTTATTTCACTCAACACAGTTCTGTTGAGATTCATCCATGTTATAACAACATTTATTAGTAGTTCATTCCTTGTTATGGTCAAGTATTATTTCACTGCATGGTACTCAGTTTACCTGTTCTTGGACATTTGGGTTGTTTTCAGTTTTTGGTTATTTCAAATAGAGTTGCTATGAACACATGTGTACCAGCCATTGTATGGACGTATACATAATTTCTTCCCTCGTGGATAAATCCCTTGAAATGGGATGCCTGGATCCATGTGTAACTTTCTAAGAAATTGCCAAACTGGTTTCCAAAGTGGTTGTACCAGTCGCACTCCCACCAGCAGTGTGTGCCTGGTTCCAATTCATCTACATCCTTGCCAACCCTTGGTATGGTCAGTCTTTTTAATAGATTATCATTTTAATTTCCATTTCTCTAATAACTATGAACTTAAGCATGTTTGATGTGTTTATTTGCCACTGACATGCCTTCTTTGCTAAAAATGTCTGTACATACCTTTTGCCCATTTTTAAATTGCCTTGCTTATTTTCTTATTAAGTTTTGAGAAATTTTATACTCTAAATAAGTTCTTTATCAGATATACGCTTTGTAAACATTTTCTCTCTGTCTGTAGCTTGCTTTTCTATTTTCTCAACAGTATCTTTTAAAGAACAGAAGTTTTTCATTTTGAAGAAGTCCAATTTATCAATTTTTTTCTTTTATGAATTGTCTTTTGGTGTTGTATCTAAGAAATCATGGCTTGGGTTACCAAGGTCACAAACACTTTGCCTATGTTTTCTTTTAAAATATTTTGTTTTAGGTTTTATGTTTAGGTCAATGCTCCATTTTGAGTTAATTTTTGTATATAGTCTAAGGTATTTATTGAAAAAATTTTTTTGCATATGGATATGCACCACTTGTTGAAAAGATTATATTTTGTGCACTAAATTTCCTTTGAACATCTGCAAAAGTTGGTTGTCCACATACGTGTGGGTCTATTTTTGGACTCTCTATTCTGTTCCATTTATCTTTCTTTTTTTTTTTTTTGCGGTACGCGGGCCTCTCACTGTTGTGGCCTCTCCCGTTGCGAAGCACAGGCTCCGGATGCGCAGGCTCAGCAGCCATGGCTCACGGGCCCAGCCGCTCCGCGGCATGTGGGATCTTCCCAGACCGGGGCACGAACCCGTGTCCCCTGCATCGGCAGGTGGACTCTCAACCACTGCGCCACCAGGGAAGCCCATTTATCTTTCTTTATGTCACACCTTTAATTACTGACATTTTACGATACATCTTGAAATCAGTGTTAGTCTTTAACTTTGTACTTCTTTTGAAATTTTGTTTTGGCTATTCTATGTCCTGTCCATTTTCCATATGAATTTTAGAATCAGTTTTTCAATTTTTACAAAAAAGCCTACTACAATGTTAGGATTCTGTTGAATTTATATATTTCTTTGGATAGAATTGATATCAATTATTGAGTCTACCAACCTCTGAACACGGTATGTATCTTCATTTATTTAGAACTTCTTTAGTTTCTATCAGCAATATTTTGTAGTTTTCGGTACACAGGCTTTTCACATCTTTTGTCAGTTTCACACCTATTTCATATTTTTTGTCATTGTAAATGCTTGTTTTTAATTTTAACTTCTGATTCTTCATTATTAGTATATAGAGAAACTGACTTTTGTATCATGCAACTTTGCTAAACTCAGCTATTAGTTCTGGTAGCTTCTCTGTAGATTTTATTGAATTTTCTACATAGATGATCACATACTCTGCAAATAGAGACAGTTTTTGTTCTTTACTTCCCACCTGGATGAAATTATTTTTTTCTTGCCACAGGTTAGAACCTCCAGAACACTGTCAACTAGAAATGATAAGATTGGAATCCCTGTTTTGTTCCTGATCTTAGTGGGAAAGCATTCAGATTTTTACCATGAAATATGATGTTAGCTGTAGAATTTTTACAGATGCCCTTTATCAAGCTGAGGAAGTTCCTTTCTAGTCCTGGTTTGCTGAGAGTTTTTATTAGAAATGGATGTTAGATTTTGTCAAATGGTTTTTCTAGGTGTGCTGAGGTGATCATATGGTTTTCTTTTTCATTTTGTTAATGGTGAATCATATTGATTAATTTTCTAATGTTAAACCAACCATTCATTCCTGGGATAAATTACACTTAGCCATGATGTATTACCCTTTTCATATATTGTTGGATATAATTTTCTAAACTTTTGTTTAGAGCTTTTGCATTATGTTCATGAGGGATATTGCTCTGTGGTTTTCTTATAATGTTTTAGTCTGGTTTTGCTATTAAGGTAATGCTGGCCTCATAAAATGAGGTGGGACGTATTCCCTCCTTTTCCGGAAGAGTTTCTGTAGAATCAGTAACTTACCTTCTTTAAGCATTTGAGAGAATTCACCAGTAACTCTATCTGAGCCTGTAATTTTCTTTGTGGGAATATTTTCAACTACAATGTCAATTTCTTTGATAGAACCAGGGTGTTTTCCACTCGGGCTGGTGAGAACAGGCATTATTCCTGGCCCAGGTCAGTAAGAGGACCGTATCACACCCCCATCATCACTGGCTCAGGAAACCCAACGTGTGAGAGCCCCAGGACTTCTCCAGAACTCTTGGGAAGGACATGCCTTTCCACTGAGGGGCTGGCAGCCTATGCTGCTGGTGGTCACATCTGCCACCACGTGGGAAGACAGCCAGGTTAAGAATGGAGCCAACGGAGAGGGAAGCAGAGCTGAGACCCTAGAGAGATCCTGATGACATCATCTAGACTTTTCAGTGACACCAGCCGGTAACTCCCTCTTTCTGTTGATGGCCACTTGGGCTGGGTGTCTGTCATTTGTAACCAATAGTCCAGACTGACGTGCAGGGTTCCTCTTTCCAAGGTGCTCAGGAGGCTCTTATAATGCGTACCCTGGGCTGACCTGTGATTCATCTTTTTGGCCGTGCTATGTGAGATCTTAGCTCCCCAACCAGGATCGAACCCACGCCCCCTGAATTGGAAGCACGGAGTCCTTTTTAAAAATTTTTGGCTGCGTTGGGTCTTCTTTGCTGCGTGTGGGCTTTCTTTAGTTGCGGCAAGCGGGGGCTACTCTTCGTTGCGATGTGTGGGCTTCTCACTGTGGTGGCTTCTCTTGTTGCGGAGCATGGGCTCTAGGGTGCACGGGCTTCAGTAGCTGTGGCACGTGGGCTCAGTAGTTGTGGCGCGCGGGCTGAGTAGTTGTGGCTCGCGGGCTCTAGAGCACAGGCTCAGTGGCTGTGGTGCACGGGCTTAGTCGCTCCGCAGCATGTGGGATCTTCCTGGAGCAGGGATCGAACCCGTGTCCCCTGCACTGGCAGGTGGATTCTTAACCACTGCGCCACCAGGGAAGTCCCGAGACTCATCGTCGACCCGTGGCCTCTCCCTCCCAGTCCTGACCATGTGAGCACTGCAGGCCGCGATGGCACAGAGAGCCCGACTACTGGTCCTGAGGAGCGGCCCTTACCTGCATGTTGTTCCAGGCGGCCTCCCCTCGGCCCCGGACGCAGCTCTCCAGCCTCAGTGGGGAGCCCAGGGCCCCATGCTTCGTGTCTGCACACAGCCCTGTGCCCACATTGTGGATCTGGACAAGAAAGAAGCAAAGAGTGGACCAGTTAGCCACCTCGAGATACCTGCCTGGGCCCCTGCTGGGGTGGGGGGAGGGAAACAAGGCAGAGGCATCATATGGGCTGAGTGCTGAATTATCCTAATAAAGCTTGCCCTGGGTTGGTGGGTGGGCCCTGAGCCCCTCAATAAAGGAACACAGAGCTGCTCTGCTAAACCCTGCTTTGTCTTAGAGCACGCAGAGTCCTGGGGTGGTGGCGGGTGCCTGGAGGGGAGGGGCTGTTGAAAGGAGGATTCCCTGGCTCCTCTCCCAGAGAATTTGACCCAATAGGTCCAGGGATCAAATTTTTCCCTCATTCCAGGTGATCTAGAGACTATGCCTTGAAAACCACTCTAGAAAAGGTGTAGGGTCTTTGCTGTCAGACCTTGGAGACTGCCTTTTAGGGCGGGTGAATGGGAAGATCCAAAGAGCAACAGTGGTCTCACTAAGATGGGTGGGGGCGTGCGGGGAAGAGCGCCGTGGGAGCGTGGAGGCCCCGGCAATCGCGTGGCCAGCCAGCACGGACAGCAGGCAAAAGCCACCGTGCCAGGTGCTGGCACCACACCGTGCAGCTCCTACTTCACAGACGTGGCTCCTCGTTCGACTGACGGGTAGGGGGTGTCGGGGCTCAGAAAAGGTCAACTCCAATGTCCGGCTGCAGGGGTCTGACCACCCAGCTGCCGTGTTCTGCATCCACCACCGTGTCCGAGAGGAGGCCACGCTCCCCGGCGCTGCCCCCAGCCAGCGTTTGAGGGAGGCAGGCCCACCCCCGCGAGATGTGCACTCCTCTGGCAGATGATTTGGCCAGAAGACTGCCTGTTAACATGGCCAGACTTCAGTAGAGCCTCACTGCAGGCTGGGACCCTTCTTCCCCAGCTTCACGGTCTGACGGCTCTCCCCACCTCCCTGCTCAATTCTTTCCTCAAGTGTTGCCCCAGTAAGTCTCTTGCACGTCTAGTCCCATCTTGGTGTCTGCTTCTCGGAGGACCTGAACAAACACGGGGGAGAAAGCCAATAGAGTGGCAAAGAAATGAAGAGCTTCATGAGGGAAATCAAGATGACACCTTGTCTAGAAAACTCATGCTGGTGTTGGGCGGGGCTAGGCAGATGGCTTAGTTGGGAACGGTCCCTCTAAGTTGCTGTGTGAATCTGAACAAGTAACATCTGATGTTTCTGCCGGCCCAACGCGTGTCTCTCCACCTCTGGTAAAAATGCCCTGATTTTCCACAGGGCCACGGCTCCTGGCCCATCCCGTGGCCAGAGCATCCATCCTACCCTTGCTTCCCCCTTCTTCCAATGGCCACAGTGACTGGTGCAGGATCCAAGGATAAGATTTCAATCCTGGACCTTTGCTGGCTCCACTGGGAAAGAGGTCTTTACTTTCTGCTGGGTTGGGCCAAGCTTGGGATTTCTCAGCCTGAAGCTTCTGGGAGCCAGTCTTGCTACTTGTGGCATGAGGCCAACACAAAAGGAAGCACAGTTAAGCAGGAGAAAAAGAGACTGACATCATTTGAGCTCTCTGGATCCAGGTGTTCACAGCTGAAGCCACAGCTATCCAAGGTTCCTGGGAAGTCCTGTGTTTGGTTTAAAGCTCTGCTGTCACTGTCTTTAACTTTCTAGTAATTTTATCTGTGAAACCTGCAAGTGAAATCTGATGGGGCAATAGAGCATGCACGTGAGCAGAGGTGACACATGCTCTGTGAGCATCTGCCGTTCCTTTCTGCCAAGTTCACAGACAGCGACTGTGAGTCCCTGCAAGCACAGAATCCTGGGGTCCCACATGCAGGGGAGTTCAGCAGGACTCAAAGGGAGAACAGGGTGAGTGTGTCGTGGCTGTGACTCAGTGGGGGCGCTGGCATGTCCCAGCGGCCACGCCCTCCTTTCCAATCAGAACTGGCTTCAGCTGCACAAAGAGGAATGCTGGTCAAAGACACAGGAGGGACTGGGGAGCCCTATCATGTCCTTTCTGTGATGCTTCTCTGGATGAGCCAACTACTTCAGCAGAAGATAACAGCACAGAAGCAAAGGGAAGGAGGGGGGCAATCCACAGTTCCTTTCCCTTCAGTTCTTTCTCATTCATCAGTAAGCCCAAGGTAGAGACAGTTGATAGGACGTGTACATTATCAAGAAGTGAAATAAAAACAGCTGAGTTAGTTTTCTGCAGTGTTTCCACTGCTCTGGTAAAAAATACAAACGCATGGACAAGGTTTGAAATACAGACTGTGAAATTTCACCAACTGTGCACAAGTTAAATGCTCTCATTGCCTTTAAAACTGGCACTGCAGAATATAAAGATGAATGGTAAAATTCACACTAATCATTTAAAGTTTTAATTTTTCTCTACTTATAACATTCAAAAGCAAACAAACAAAAACACCACCACAAGGCTAAGAGACCACCGAAAGAAAGTAAAAAGTTTTATATTTTATACCTCTACTGGCACTTTTTAGATGACGATAAGTTTTTGTTTTTTTAAAAAAATTTTTTACTGAAATATAGTTGATTTACAATGCTGTGTTACCGGCACTTTTTTCTCTGACCTCTGGACCTGGGGTCTGCACGTGCATTTTGCACCGGGCCCCAATTATGTGGCTTGCCTGGCCCTTCAGACTCACCTCACCCCACGCTGCGGCCGGGGGCTCCACAGGGGGGTAGAATTTGGGCAGGTCCCAGGCGATCTTGGTCATAAACCACTTGAAACTCTTGCAGTTAAGGGAGCTGCGGAGCTTTTTCTGTGCAGTTACATCTCCAGCGGAGAGGTGGCGGTACTCGGGCCGGCGCTGGTAGATGTGCTCCGCGTACTCGTCCATCCACACCTCTGCCACTCGCTTCAGGTTCTGGACGGGATAGGCAGGGGCAAGGGTCAGGCTCTCCGAAGGGCCGAGGAGAAAAGTGGGTACAAAGAGTCCTGGAGGTGGAGGTCAACCTTTCTTATTTTATGCTGCATCAAGGACCACAGCCCCACCGTGTTTTTAAGTCTTCTATATTTCTATTTATTATTTATGCATGTTTTAAGGACTCTACAACTTACGGTTGAATAATAAACTGCTGCTGGTTTTCTTGCCCATCTTGCATCCCCTCTTTCTCTACAGATCGCCTCCCACTGATTTACCTTTGGGGACCCACCCCTGCCTCACTATTATCTCCTGTGGCTGAACGAAAGGCATGTGACCCAGCCTGGCCAATGGGAATATAGATAGCCCAGACATAGGGATTGGCCAGCAGTGGGCAAGTGACCTGGGCCAAGCCAATCAGAATCGAGAGGCATCAGTCCTGGATTTTTTTTTTTTTTTTTTTTTTGGTAACTATGGGGAAGAATTGCTGGGTAAGATCTGGTGGGTAAGATGCCGAGAGCTGCTGGGCCATTTGGAAAGCCTGTCCAAGGTTGAAGTCAACCCAGAATGAGGCAGAGCTGAGGGTTAGAACCGGGAACACATTGCTTCTTTTGGTTCCCGAATCCAGCCATGTCTGAAGCCAGAACTACCTCAGAGCTTTCCATTTACATGAGTCAGTAAATTCCCTTTCTGATTAACCCATTTGAGTTGGGTTTTGTCACATTCAACTAAGAGTGCTGCCCAAGTTGCCTGGTAAAAACGAATTATAATTTGCAACCAGAAGGTAAAATTCCCTCAGCAGCTGGAATTTTTAACAATCCTTTGAGGTGTTAAGGTTGCTACTTTGATTACAAAACACAAAGATAATCAATACAAAATGACAACCATATTACTGGCAAGTAGAGGCAGCAGCAGGTGAGGAAACATCCTGTTTGTGAGTAGACTTGGAGGAGAGGAAAAGTGAATTCTTCTGTGTAACTGTGATGAAAATCCCTCACTCCACCTGCAGTGTAGATCCCATCTGCGGAGAACCTCTTACTTTTCTTGGAAGAGCAAAGCATCACGGTTCAGGGGAAATTCCCTGCTCCCAACATCTTCCTCCAACCCCAGGCTGTTGCCAGGATACCTCCCCTGCTTTAATTCTCTAGGCTTTATCATATCATTTTCCCCCTACTGCAATCCAGATTTCCTTCTGAAGGGTAAAAGCAAGTTAGCACTTTAGGCTGTTATCAATCACTCACACCTTAGTGTAAATGACTGCCCTAGAAGCAGAAGGTAAGGCTGCGGCTGGCAAATGTTTTCTGTACAGGGCGAGACAGTAAATATTTTAGGCTTTGCAGACCATGTGGTCTCAACTCTGATGTAGCTATAAAGCAGCCCTAGACACTACGTAAGTGAATGGATGTGGCTGTCAAAAGTTATGGACACTGAAATTTGATTTTTTCATATGTCACAAAATATTATTATTATTTTGATTTTTTCCCCCCTCAGCTATTTAAAAATGTAAAAACCATTCTTAGCTTACGGGTCACACAAAAATAGTTTGCCAACTCCTGAGTAAGGAGGAAGGAAGCTCACAGGAGGAAGGCCCTGGTATCGAAGCCCAAATCCACCAACTCCTCACTTTTGCTGGCTCTGAGTTTGGGACTGGGAAACTACAAAATTTCCTTGCCACTGTCTCATTTTTTCTGAGTGCTGAAGAGGTCAACAGTGGGTCAGAAATCAGTTCAGGAACATTGTTATCCCCCTCAGGCCCCTGCAGGGCAGAGGCTGGGTTTAATTTAAAACTGTGCCCAGAGGAAGCTGAAGGCCTAAGGGGGGCCTGCACATCTGAAGAGTCTCCTTCTCCTGCCTTGCCACCCAGGTCCTCTGGCTCACTGTCTGATTTGCTCAAGCCACAGGGACGATGAGAGACCACCGTGGTTTCTTCTCCAACCACAGGCAAGGATGGCCAATCTGACCAAGGAAAGGTGTTGAAATTCACCAGGATTCTTTTTAAAGGATCAAATCAAATAATATTCTAATTTTAAATGATACTTGAATTACTATTTTAATGAATATTGCATTTTCCAGACATGGCTTAGCAAGTCATTTCTCCCAGATCTTGAACTTTTGTACAGTTACTGGGCCAAAGTAAGGGACTTTACGTTTATTTCTATTACCTCTCCCCTTGCTAGAGTCATGAAAAGGACTCTGGGATTTTAGCAGGCGGTGTGCTCCTCTTATCCCTACTCCTAACACCTTCCTAGTTCTGGGTCCCAGTCCTGTCTGAGGCCCCCCTGCTTTTCTTGAGTTTGGATCACAGAGAATTGTCCAGAATCTTGGAATAAGTCTCCAAACAAAAATCAACTTTTGTTTTGCCAAGTTTGAGTGGGTTTCTGTTACTGCCTTCCCAAAGACCCCTTGCCCAGAGGCAAAGACGAGAAGGATCTTAGCAAATTTAGTAAATAAATTAAGACTGGCTCCTTCTTCTTGAGGCAGGCAAGCTGGTGGCCAGTTCATCCTTCCTGAATTGCTGCTCCACTGCTCCCTGGTTATTTGTCCTTCTGGAATCTGTACACCTTTAGTAAGACTTTGGTTTCCCTCTTTATCTGGCTCTCTTGGGGCTTTTAGGATACCTCTCCTCAAATCTATCAGTATGATGTTCTAGGAGACAACACTCTAGAAGGATCTGGTTGTTAAAACACTGAACAAACATGTAAAATATGATCTGCAGCTAAGACAGGGTAGTTAGATATTGTAATAAAAAGTTAGGAGAGCTTGATTCAGGCACCTTTGGTCCTACCAACCTACATGGGCACTGCTCAGACTGAACTGGTTTAAAGTCAACAGGAGACTGATTCAGTCTGAATCAGGTGAAAAATCAGGTGAAAGAAGGAGTTAACATGTGAAAACACAGAATTCAGATAAGACATTGAAGTCACCTTTCCAGTCTTGCTAATATTGATGCTGACACTAATACTGCTAATGACAATAGCAGTCGCTATTTAAAGGACGACCACTCTGTGCCAGGCACTGGTCAGACCTAAGTGGGTTTGAATTATGGCTCTAGTTTCTTTGTGCCTCTACATTTCACTGTCCTCATCTCTAAAATGGGGATTAAAAACAAGTGAGAACTAAGTGAGGTAAGTATGTAAGATGCTTTGCACAATGCCTGGCTCAGGAAGTTTTTAATGTGTTACTACAGTTCATCTGTGGATCTATGAACAGGAGGTGGTGGTGTGTCTTTACCGGGCGAGTCTTATATCAATACGTGACAGCTCTGGATAGGGAAAGGATGCTTTTGGGAGTGGTCCTGCTCAGGGGTCAGAGGACTGTCCTAATGGTTCCACAGTCCCTAGTAGCTGGAAGAGTCGCAGTCTTGGGCTTACTGAGCGACTCTGCGGTTTTCCCGCGTGGCTCCTTCCTCTGGGGTTGCCAACGGTATTTCAGATGAAACGTGATTCCTGCCTCTCCTGCTGAACTAGACCTCGCACCCCACGTGAGAGGGCTGTCCCAAGCGCGGATGGCTGGTACGGCTGTCGTTGGAATCTTCGACCACTAGGGGGCATTGCTGGCTCTCTTTTTCCTCAACGCCGGTCCCCATAGCAACGCCGGTCCCCATAGCAGCCCCGGCCGCCTCCAGAGCCCAGCATCCCACCCTTGGATGGAGCCCGGGGAGACAGCTGCCTCTCTGAGCCTCTTGGTCTTTCTTGTAAGTCGCAGGACAAGGGCCCTTCCGAGACCCAGAGGCTACAATTCTGCACGTCGTTGATTGTCAGGTGATGGGGGAAGGGGAGGCAGTGGCCTGGGCAGAAGGAGGCTGTGTGGACTGAAGCCAAACAGGCTCGCGGCGGTGGGGTGGGGGGGTGGGCGCTGTCGGGAGGGGTCTTCACGGGTTGAGGTGGGGGGTCTCCAACAGGCAAATCTGTGTGGTGACCTTTCCAGATCCCACCAAACCTCCCTGCGGCTCTCTTTACCCTCTGGGGACCCTCCCACATCTTCGTTGTTCTTTTGGGGTCACCTTGATTTTTTTCAAGACCCTTAAGATTTTAAAATTTTGTTATTAAGGTTTAGTGAAATATTAATAACACAAAACAAAAACTTCTGGCTTACATTCCCGTTTGTAGATAGTGCCACTTTAATTCGACCAATGACTGATATAAACCATCTTAAGGCACTAAAACAGTGTGACACAGAATTTTTGGCATGAAAGTGGAGAGGCGGTGAGAAGAGAAAGACGCTAACATTTATTAACCATTGCTGTGCCAGGAGCTTTTAAGTGCCATCTCAGTCTTTCCCAAACACACCACTCCACCTGTATTAAATTTTACCCAACATGTTTCTTTAAATCATCCCTAGTCTAACTTTGTACCTACTTTAGCTTTATCCTAAGTAATAATGTCAGTGAAATCATGAATTTGCTACACTAATCCACATTAATTTCAACACATGGAAATAAAAATGTTGACCACCTAAAATCACCTTATTGGTCACACTTTGGGAAACTGCATTATCTCCTTAATTCTCCCGGCCATGCTAAGAGTTGGAAAAAAATGAGCTTCCTTGAAGCAAAGGAGTGAACAGAGCCTTAGAGCAACCCTTCCAAGGTCACAGAGCTAATAAGTGACTAAGCAGGGCTTTAAGTAAGTTCTTCTATGTTTATTTATGTTTGCCACACTGCAAGGCTTGTGGGATCTTAGTTCCCCAGCCAGGGCTTGAACCCATACCCTCAGCATTGAAAGTGCGGAGTCCCAACCACTGGACCGCCAGGGAATTTGCATAAGTAAGTTCTTTTAAACTGGATTTCACCTGGAGGGTGGGGGGAGGGGCACATCCTCACTCCTAGGGACCATTAGGCCTAGGGCATGGGGTGTCTCTGCTCTGCCGATGGTTGTAGGCCAACATCTCACCCCCTAGGAAAGCCACCACCTTACCCGGGCCAGGCTGACTCCGGCGGGGACCTTGTAGGGCACGTACTTCCTGTAGATATGGCCCACCCTGGAGCAGGGAATGTCCTCCATGCGGCCTCCACACATCCACACCTGCAGGGTGAGAAGTGAGAGAAGATGATATTTCTGCCTCCAATTCACGGCCTCCTCAAAGGCGAGCGTTCCTTCGTGCATTCATCGGAAGCATCAGCGTGGACTGTGTACCAAAGCCCCCATTCACAGAACTAGGGACGTAGGAAAACACAGCAGTGACAACAGCAGTAAAAACAGCTCACGGCATCGAGTGCTTACTCATGGCCAAACGCTACGATATGGGCTTCGCACGCACAGCTGCACAGAAGCTACGATATGGGCTTCGCACGCACAGCTGCACAGAAGTCTCGTCAGAAAACCCATAAAGTAGGTAGTAACGGAGCTCCATTTTACAGATGAAGAAACCGAGGCTCAGAGAAGCTAAGAAACTTCTCTAAGGTCACAGGGTTGGTACATGGTGGAGCCAGAATTCAGAGCCAGCTTGGGCTGACTCTAGAGTCTGAGCTCTGGACAAGTGTGAGAATTGTGAGGGGGTAGCGGGGGCTCTGTGGGAAAGACTGTGGTGATCACTTCGTGATGCTGTCCGCAGGTATGCCAGGGGACAAGGTGGCACACAGGCTGTGCATTTGCCGACTCTGGCATTAAATGCTGTTGTTTCCTTCTAGATCTTGCTGGGTCACCCTGAGCAGTCCCCTGCTTCCCTGCCCTGACTCTCCTGCAGGGTGGCTCATGGGCAAGGCTGCCTGTGGTGTGGCAGCTGAGGCTTCTTGTGTCTCCCTCCACAACCGGTATCACAGAGATCTCCTGAGTTGGAACCCTGGTCTGACAACAGTGTGGGAATCCTTAACAAGTACAATCAACCCACTGAGGGGCCCAGCCTAAACAGACCCCCTCTGGCAGTCCTGGGTTCAAATCCTGACTCAGCCACTATACAGCTTTGTGAGTTGGATCAAGGCACCTAACTTCTCTGAGTCTCAGTTTCCTCACTTGTAAAGGATTAAATGAGGCAGGCTCAGGGGATGCGGTATTGTAGGTAAGGTGCTTATTAGCACAGGACCTGGCACCCAGTCACAGCACTGTGAGATACTACAAATGATGGGTTCATACATTTGACTGATATTTATGGAGTGCCTGCTACATGCCACACATGCAGCTGGGCACATACAGCAGTGAATAAGTTGGCCAAGGCCCCTGCTCTCATGGAGGCGGTGTGTGGTGGCCAGACTCCGAGAAGCCCCCAATGATCCCTGCCTCCTGCTGTTTGCACCCTCCCAAATGAAGCACATGAGGACTGACCTGTGTAACCAACAGGATACTACAGAAATGACGAAGGACACTGTGGCTCCCACCTTGCTCCCTGGGATCACTTGCTTTGGGGCAGCCAGCTGCCATGTTGTGAGGACACTCAAGCAGCCCCATGGAGAGGTACAGGTGGTGAGGAGCTGAAGCCTCCTGCTAATAGTGCTAACCTTCCCACCACGTGAATGAGCCATCTTAGAAGTGGCTCCTCCAGGGACTTCCCTGCTGGTCCAGTGGCTAAGACTCTGTGCTCCCAATGCAGGGGGCCCACGTTCCATCCCTGGTCGGGGAACTAGATCCCGCATGCATGCTGCAACTAAGAGTTTGCATGCCGCAACTAAAGATCCCATGTGCTGCAACTAAGACCCAGTGAGACAAATAAATAAATAAATATATTTTAAAAAAGTCTCCTCCAGCCCCAGTCAAGCCTTCAGATGACCACAGCCCTGGCTGATACCCTGACTATAACCTCATGAAAGACCCAGGCAGAACTATTTTGCTAAGCCACGCACAAATCCCTGACCTGCACAAACTTTGAGATAATAACTGTCTATTACGGCTTTAAGATTATGTTTTCCTGTGGCAGTAGATAACTAATACAGGGACTTTCAGATGGTGATGTGTGATCTATGGAAGCCAAAGCAAGGTAACTGGATGGACTCACTGGATGGATGGATGGGATGCTGTGCTACCCCCACCTGTCAGGGAAAGCCTCACCTAGAAGGGAGTATTTGAGGCGAGACTTAAATGATGAGAAGGTAAAATAAAATAAAGATCTGAAGGGTGAGAGAGCAGGTGGAGAGAAGAGCGAGTGCAAAGGCCCTGGGGTAGGGAGCCAGAGGCCTGGAGCAGAGGTTGCAAAGACAGGAGTGAGGGGAGGTGAGGTCATAGAGGTGAGTGGGACAATCATAAGGGTCTCTTGCAGCAGAACTAGGAGTCTTCACTGCAAGTCTTCAGTGAGGGAGACAACACAATCCACCTCTCTTTTCCAAAGATGACTCTGTGGAGTGCAGGATGGCCTGTAGGGTACAGGATTGGGGGAGGGAAGGTCTAGGGGACTTTCGTAGATACAAAGCAGTCATGGCTTAGGGTCTGTGGGACTGTGGCGATGGTGGGACACGGCTGGATTTGGGACATTTATTATTAATTTCATTACTGTATTCCCTCATTTGTGGAGTGAAGAGCAGGAGTGGGAATATCTACAACCCCGATGCCGTGCAAAAGAGCCTTTTCCACCTTGAACTGCTTGACAGGATTCTGGGGACTCGGCTCCGTATCTTGATTAATTCAGGGGCTCTAGAAGGGCTCCTTGCACACTTGAGGGGCCTCACTCCCCCATCACTTCCCGCCAGCAACTGTCTCCTCCCCACCCCAGATGTACTCTGTCCTGGGCTTCCCACAGGGGATAGGCACGCGTGGGGCTGCAATTAGTGGAAATGCTGCCTGGAGAAATGCGATTATATTCTGATGTTGGGGGAGAAAAAAGCCATCGAGCCAGTCAATAGAACAGAACATTGGTCTTGAGATAATGGGCTCCTGATGGTAGATTAATGTCAAGGCCAAGCCAAGAAGTTTATTTTCAAAGCAGGAGACATTGATCAGGCGCCAGCATCCTGTAACAATAACTCTCCCTTTATACAAAGTGACTGATGTGGAAGCAATGTTTTTGTCTGGTGGATATTGCCCAGGTCGCCGCTGGGCTGCCCTTGCCTTTTGGAAGGCAGAGTAACACTGAGCAGGTGGAGGACACCTTACCCTGCTCTATTTGTGAATGTCTCCTGGGCAGCTGACTAGGCCGGTGTCCAGCTCTCTCGACTCCATATTAAACTCACATTAGCTAATGAGGCTGTGTCTCTGGCTCTGCTTGGCAGGGAACCTTCCTTTATGCAGACGGATTATCAATTTCCAAATCCTTCCCTGTGCTGTGACCTCGGGTTTCTTTGGCCCTGACCACGCTGGCCATCAGCCGGAAGGTTCCTGAGGGACTAGGGTTTACTCCACGGCTTCCCTGCCCTGGACATGACTCTCTGACGGCTGAGTCAGAACTCGAACTGCCTTTAGAGAGACGCACACCTGTTCAGCAAAAGCTGCTACCAAGCCCTGAGTCCTCTGGGAGCACCTGAGCCGTCTGAGAGGGGCCCAGCTCAGGGTATACTCAACCCTTCAGAACTCCCTCTGGCCCCCCAGAACACATCACACACAGCAGGCACCACCCCCGTGGTGGTTGCTGCTTACCTGGCAGGATCCCCAGACTGGAGGGGACTCTCCATCCCGGGACATGATAAAAGCTGGAGGCATGCAATTACAGCATGACTTGCCGTGGGCTGGGGAGCTGGGCAGATCTGGTCCTGGACTCCAGGTTCAGCTCATGGTCCATGTCACCTACCTGTGTACCTTCAGGCCCACCTCCCTCCCTTCACAGCTGAGGCAGCAGCCACCCAAGACCCACAGAAACCACAGCACTGTTTTCCTATCCCAACGCCACCAGTGCAGCCGTGTGACCTGGGGATGACGGTCACTGCTACCTTGCAAGGCTGCTGAGATGGACTGAGACAAGCTGTGAAGAGCGCTCAGCCTGACGCCTGGCCATAGCAAACCTGATTAATGTTAGTCATTTCTATTTGCGAAAGAACGAGAAATACCACCACCTTGAAATGATACAGTATTTGCCCTTCTGCCCAACACCATGGTATTTTTTTATCCTATGGCCTGATTTCCCAAATGGATAAAGTGAAGCTCAGAGACATGATAGAGTTTTTCAAACAGACTTCGTGGCAGAACCTGCAACTGACCAGGAGAATGACAGTGCCAGGCGGGTGGGGTACCGTCACGGGGCTTGGTTGCCTGAGGGTCTTCGCCTCTCCCCCAAGTAATACACCGGCAGAAGAGCCCAGCTGGTGGCAGAGAGAAGGGGAGCTGCAGAGCTGGCAGCAGCTTCAACCGTGTTTGGCCGGGACCCCATCATATATGGATGGGGACAAAGACAGGCCACTGAGATGACATCTTGCAGCCCCTCTCTGCTGTCAGCTTTCTTCCCTCCCTCCCCTCCACGCCCTTCCTAGTCTCCATCCCCACGGGGGGTGCAGCTGTCTGCTCCGGGAGCCTTGTTCCACCATAAGGAGTTTCCAAACACACCCTGCCATCTCGTTCCTTGGTGCTGTTTTCTCCTGTGGAACAGTCTTCTCCCTGGAAGCACCATGCCACTAGACAAGTACAAATCTAATTGTAAAAGCTTGCTCCCCATTCATTTTCATTGCTGCTTTGATTTACTTTATTAGCAAACTTCTTTTGTGTGATGACAGGCTTCATTACAGTGTCTATAAAAGACAATTAGTCGCTCTTACTTCCTAAACTGAGGAGGAAAGAAACGAGTGGTGATGAGCTTCAAGAAGACACAGTGGGCCCCGGTGAGTGCGTGGCAAAGGGGCCGTCCTGCTGAGCGGACCGCGAGTGAGCGGGGGTGGGGCGAAACCTCTCTCTCAAGGAAACTGCTGCCTGGAAACCAGTCAGTAATGGATGGGCACCGTACCTGCCCAGGGAGGGGAGAAGACACCAGTCAGCCATGGCTTTTGCTGCTGGCAGCTCGGCTGAGGACCCCGATGAAGTCCAAACCCTGTTCAGTTGCACTTGGGAGCTGCACCATTAATATGCAATTAAAAGAATAATCGCCACCAATTATCCTGCATTATCTCTGAGCTTAGGAAGAACACAGCGTAGCCGTGATGAGCTTGGTTCTGGCTCTTAAGCAAGTTTCATGAATCTGAAAGCCTCAGTTTCCTCACCTGCAGTATGGGATGTATTATTGTGCCTCCCTCCTAGGGTTGTGATGAGGCTGGAATGAGGTAATTCTGAAGCATAGACGACTCTGAGCAATCCTAATGGTGCTACCTGGGCACATGGTGGCTGGCGCTACTGGTGGTGGGCGCCACAAATATGCCACGCAGTTTCCCTTCAGGAAAGAAGGAATGGTGTTGGATCCATGTCTTCTGTAAGTTCATATGATTTTGAACATATTAGTTTGTTTTGAACAACAAGATACTGTTTCAGGAAGTCTCACCAGCATGAAAGGATCTCACTCATGTTAATTTTAGATGCTTATACTGGTTACAGGGTACAGTTGGTAAAAGAGCAGGAAAAAACCCAATTTTATTTTTCTTTTAAAAATCCATTTAAATTTACTTCTAGATTAATATATGATTTTATATAATATAGTATTAAGCATATGTGTAGCTAAATTAATAAATTGAATATCTGACTGTTTCAACAGTATCCTGGGGCTTCCCTGGTGGCACAGTAGTTAAGAAGCCGCCTGCCAATGCAGGGGACATGGGTTCGAGCTCTGGTCCGGGAGGATCCTACATGCCACGGAGCAACTAAGCCCGTGTGCCACAGCTACTGACCTGCGCTCTGGAGCCCGCGAGCCACAACTACTGAGCCCACATGCTGTAACTACTGAAGCCCGCGCACCTAGAGGCCGTGCTCGGCAACAAGAGAAGCTACCGCAATGAGCAGCCTGTGCACCACCAACGAAGAGTAGCCCCTGATCGCTGCAACTAGAGAAAGCTCGTGCGCAGCAACGAAGACGAAATGCAGCCAAAAATAAATAAATAAATTAATTAAATAAAGAAAAACAATACCCTGAGGTGTTTTTGTGTGTGTGTGTGCGGCACACGGGCCTCTCACTGTTGTGGCCTCTCCTGTTGCAGAGCACAGGCTCTGGACATGCAGGCTCAGCGGCCATGGCTCACGGGCCCAGCCGCTTCGTGGCATGTGGGATCTTCCCGGACCGGGGCACGAACCCGTGTCCCCTGCATCGACAGGCGGACTCTCAACCACTGCGCCACCAGGGAAGCCCTCCTGAGGTGTTTATAGTCAACTTGGCCAAAAAATGGGGGGTGGTTGCCTTACATTAGGGCTTTTTTTTTTCTTTAATAAATGAATTCACTTAAGTTGCAGGATCTGTTAGGTTTTGGTTCATATTTGAAATAGCACAATCTCCCAACCACCCAGTGAGGGAGGTACTGGCATGCCTCTTACACATGAGGAAAGCGAGGCCTAGCGAGGTCCAGTGCCTTCCCCAGGGCTCCTCAGCTCATAAGTGGCAGAGCCCAGAGTGGATTCCAGGGTGGGGGCCCCCAGAACTAGGCAGATCTGAGACTGCACCTTTGATCTTTCTAAAGCCTGGTCCTGACCCTATCATGGTCTTCCACAAAGACCCCTCTTGGCATTTGTATTATCTGCAGGACAAAGGGGGGGTTACCCTGGGCTTGCAGTCAAGGTCTCTGCCCCCTGCTCTGGTCACCTCCGATCCCCTCCACACCCCCTGGACACCACATGTGCATGCTGCTGAGAGCCAGCTGCAGTGCACTCACATTTCTGCTCTCTTGGGCACATGTGCTTTTCTTTCCATGAACAATGCAGCCCAGTACAAACATTCATTCGTTCATTCATTCATTCACACATAGCCTGGTCACTGGTCAGCCTTGCTCTAAAACCCTATTGGAAGAGATGGGGGCTTCCCTGGTGGCTCAGTGGTTAAGAATCTGCCTGCTAATGGAGGGGACACGGGTTCAAGCCCTGGTCTTCGAAGATCTCACATGTCGCGGAGCAACTGGGCCCGTGAGCCACAACTACTGAGCCTGCGCATCTGGAGCCTGTGTTCTGCAACGGGAGAGGCCGTGACAGTGAGAGGCCCGCACACCGCGATGAGGAGTGGCCCCCACTCGCCGCAACTGCAGAAAGCCCTCACACAGAAACGAAGACTCAACACAGCCAAAAAAATAAGTTAATTAATTTAAAAAAAAAAAGAAGAGATGGAACAGAAACTGGCAGCCAAGGGTGGACCAATGACATAGAGCCTTGAAAGTGGGGTGAAGGTGTTGGTACCTGTGGGCCAACCCTGCCAACCAACCTACCCATTACTCTATCTTTCCACACCCCAGCCTGAGCATCCACTCTGTACAAGACCTTACCTACTGATTACAGCCACGATTTTCAGTCTCGAGTGAGCATCAGAGTCACCCGGAGAGCTTGCTAAAACACAGACTGCTGGGTCCCACCCCTAGGATGTCTGACTCAGCAGGTCTCCGTGGGATCTGAGAATTTACATTTCTAACAAGTTCCCAGATGATGCTGGTGCTGCTGGGCTGGGGACCACACTTTGAGAACTAGTGCCTCCTGGATTAGTGACAGCCTCTCTCAGGACAGTGGTGCCTGCCAGTTCACACTGTGTCTCTAGACAGCCCTGTGAGTTTGGGGTTATTAGTGTCCCTTCAATGAGGAAGTAAAGGTTCAGCAGAAAGGGCAGGTGAACTGTCCCAGGTCTCACTCAGAGTTCATTCCAGAGCTGGGCCTGGAGCCAAGGTCTTTGGCCTCTGTCTTGCCGGCCTCAAAGCTCCTTCCACACCTGTCTTCCTGCAACTGCAGCCCATACACATCGACCACAATGCCAACGTCAACAGCTATCATAATTGATAATTTACAATATGCCAGGTGCTGAGCTAAGCTTTTAACACATTTTGATTAATAGTATGCTCACACCGACACTATGCAATAAGGATCATTCTATTGCCACTTTACAGATGAAGAAGTCCAGAGAGGTTAAGTCACTTTCCCAAGGTCACACAGCCACTAGCTGATGGAGTTTTCACCTGAACCCAGGTGGTTTGATTCCAAAGCCAATGTACTATCCCGCGCCGTTCTGCCTCCTTTTTTCTTTTTTTTTTGCGGTACGCGGGCCTCTCACTGTTGTGGCCTCTCCCGTTGCGGAGCACAGGCTCCGGACATGCAGGCTCAGCTGCCATGGCTCATGGGCCTAGCCGCTCCGCGGCATGTGGCATCTTCCCGGACCAGGGCACGAACCCGTGTCCCCTGCATCGGCAGGTGGACACTCAACCACGGCGCCACCAGGGAAGCCCCCTGCCTCCTTTTTTAACACGAAGGTTCTGATCCAAACAGCTACCACTCACTGACTGCCTTCTTTTTGTCTGTCTCCAGGCTAAACAAACGTTTTATACCATTTTATTTTTTATTTTTATTTTTGGCCTCGCCTTGTGGCATGTGGGATCCCTGACCAGGGATCGAACCTGTGCCCCTGCATTGAGAGCACGGAGTCTTAACCACTGGACTGCCGGGGAAGTCCCTACCATTTAGTTTTTATAACAAACCTCTGAAGAAGTTGTTATCTCCATTTTTAGCAATAAAAGACCGAGGCATGAAGAGATGGGCACGTGGCTGGTTAGGGAGCGATGTACCACAGGTGACCCTCGGGCTTCCGAGCCATCTTCCTGGAGGAATGGTGGGAGGGGCAGGTGCCCACAGACAGAGACACCCATGGAATTTCAAATGGCTGCTCAAAGTCAGGAGCAGAATGCCTTCCCTGTTCTTGGCAGACAGCTCTTAGAAAGTCTGGGTACATGTGGCTGGGAGGAAAATTCTACATGCGGCAGAGCAAGTTCCCAGCATCCTCGGATAACCCAGCGAAGGAAGGAGCTAGCGCCGGGTCCCCGGCAGCGACACTGCAGCTGGTCTGAGTCAGAGGGGGCTGGGAGCGGGTGGTGGAAGGGATGGGGAGAGGCGATGGCAGGCTGGCACTTGCGTGGGGGCCCCGAAGGCCCTCCTGGGTGGCAACTTAACCCCCTCAGGGCTGGTCCTGACTTCTGGGGCCTCCCTGTAGCAGTGGCCTCTCTCTAGGCTGCCCCCTCCCACCAGGTGGAATGAAATGAGCACTGGGCTTAGAGTCAGGACATCTGGGATTTAGCCCTGGCTCTGCCACCTTCCAGCTGAGGGACCCTGGCCCTGTCCCCTAAGAACCTGGGGCATCAGGTCACAACATCACTCCTCACCCGTTTCTGGTGTGCCTACTACTTTCTTTTCATGCACCCTATTTCACTCAACCACCCTGATGACACGTGAGTTCCAAGGAAGGAAAATCTGAGAGTTTCCTTTTTTTAAATCTGCCCACAGCAGTCTGGGGCTGGGTTGGCCTTTGGTAACTGTATCAGTGTTGGGCTGATGTGGTGGGCTTCCCTCTCGGAACAAGGCTCTCCCTCGTTCCCTCGTGTGGCTTTCTGTCACTCCCTTGCTCAAGCGGGCCTGCCCCAAGGGACCTTCTGAACGTCTCCATCTTCCTCTCCAAGGGCAGCAGGCTGCTGCCCTTGTCTCCTGGAACAGACCCTGCAGAGGTGCGCTTGGGGTCTCCATCCTTCCCTGGGGGTCTCCTCACCATGACTCCCTTCTCTGTAGACCTCACTTGGGGAAGAATCTCATCCCTGAACTTGCAAATGGCCCAAACGAAGCACTGGGATGTCTATGGGGCGGAGGAGGGGTGGGCCGGGAGGCTGAAGAAACAACAGTCTTCCCTTCTTCTCGGTTAAAAAAAATATTAATTTTTCTCCTGATTACAGAAGTGATATGTACTGATGATGAACGCATTCAATGTTACAGAAACAATGAAGCAGAAAGGGACAGCCACACTGTAGTCCTCCCACCCCCGATGCCCCAAGGGAAGGGAAGCTTCCGTGGCACCGTGGGTCAGAGTACATCAAGGCAAAGGATCAGTCTGAAGTCAGACAGCAGGGCTGAAATCCCTGTTCCAACCACGTGACATTGTGGAAGGATTTAACCCAAGACTCAGTTTCCTCATCTATAAAATGGGGGGGCACGGGGCCCCACGTTACTGCATGTGGGTGCTCAGTAAACTAGAAGGAGATTCTTCTCAGTTTTTTTTTGTTTGTTTGCATTTGTCATATTTTTAAGATTAAACACGAGACTATATATACATACATAAAAACAAAATTTTCACATCTTTTTTTAAAACTTAATTTTGGAGGCATCTAACTTCTTTTACATAATGTTTCACTGTTGGGATGTGCTTTAACTTATTTATTCCCTAAGGATGTACATTTAGGTCATTTTCAGTCTTCCCCTTTCGTAAGTAATGCTTCAACAGATAGCTCCTACCTCAATCTTTGCTCTATCTCTCTTGGCTCAACTCCTGGGCGTGAAATTTTGGGTAAAAGAATGTGCTTGCTTTGAAATGTAACGGATTCTGCCAAATTGCTAACAAAAGATATATCCACTTACATTGCGTCAAGGCCCACAGCTTTCTCACACCAGCTCAGCCACGTTGTCCCGTGGACACTTCTCCTCTCCTGGACCTCAAAGTTGAAGACATCCTAACTTTGGCCTCCTGGGGACACTGTGCAGGTCCCTTTTCTGCTGGTCCTGCCGCCACCACCTCTAATCCAACCACCCTCTCATCCACGTAAGGCCAAGGGCTTTCTACACAGCATCTTATTCGAGCCTTTCTTGGGTAGGAAGGCAAACTCTATCAGCACCATCTGGGATGTGAGGGCCAGAGAGATCAAGCAATTGGTCCAGGGTCTCCAGGTGGACAGAGAGCAGAGACGAGAAGCCAGTGCCCTGCCTTCTCACTGAGTACCTCTCCTGCCACATCGCCATCACCCAAAGATGCAGATGTAAGCCTGGGAAGGGCAGGATGAAGGAAGTTATATAAGATAGGAATTGATGCCACTAACAGTTATCTAAAACACCTATTCTGGGCCAGAAACTGGGGTATAGAGATGGACAAAACCCACTCCCTGCCTCGAGGAAGCTCAGAGTGCAGTGGGGGAGACAGGCCAACCCTTGGGTCCTGTCAGCAGGAGGTACTGGGTGCCATGCTGGGAGTGACATTCGGGTGGTCCCTAAGCATCACAGGGAGCTCAGGTAAGGCTGAGAGGACGCCATATAGATGAGCTGAACCCAGAAGGATGACTGTGGGTTGGCCAGACTAAGGAAGGGCATTTCAGGAAAAATGAACAGTGCGTGCCTTCAAAGATAGCCAGGCATGTGAGCCTGGGGCTTGTGAGCCGTTCTGTATGGCTGGGTCAGGTGGACATCGGTGGTTTGCCCCGCCCCGCCTCCATTCCCCCTTCTGCACACAATGCCTGGGCTTTCCTTTAGAGAGCCAGCTCATCCCACTTTCCCAGCTCCAGGATGGGCATGTGACCAATCAGACTCAGGCTGCAGTTGACAGATCAGAACATTGCTCAGGGAGGGGCAAGGGACCAGAAGGCCAATGAGACTCGACTTGGGAACTTACTACAGGAATGATGGGAAATAGAGACTCTTTTCCCACTGGGCTGCTGGGTATTTCCACAAGTGAAAACTTGCCTGAGAGGAAAGCCAACCCAGATGAAAGCAGAGCTGAGGGACTAAGCGAAATGGAGCCTAGATGAGATGGGTTAGTCCCTGGATCCAGCCGGGTCTGGAGGATCTACCCTGGAATTTCAGTTGTGTGGGCCAATCAATTCTGATTTTTTTGCTTAAGTCAGGCTGGGGTCAGATTGACCGGGATTTTGGTGACCTGTTACCAAGCGTCCAGACTAACGCAATGCAGAGGAGAGTGGAGAGAAAGCAAGGGGCGGTAAGCAGCTCATGGAGGTGGGTGTAGGCCAGGCTACAGGGTTAAAGATTTATCCGCCCACTAGAACTGGGAAGAGTGTAACTGCCAAGCAGGAGAACTCTCATATGTGACCGTGCCTTTTGGAAACAGAAGCTCTATTGGCTGAGAGAGAGAGGGGAAAAAAAAGAGTCAATGACTCTCCTAGAAATTTCAGAGCCTTCGGAACATCTTTTCTGGGGTTTTCCCATCGGGATAGATGGCCTGGTCTGAAATTGGAGCCAAATTATTAATCCATCAGCCCTGATGGCACGTATCAATTTGTCTTTTTTTTTTTAACGTATCAATTTATCTTAATTTCTGAAAATACACTCATGCCTTTCAGACCAGTCTCTCTTCTCTGTCACCAAGAAGAAAAGGGATCTCAGCAGAGATTAATCAGAGGGAATTTGGCCCTTCGTAAATGCCCTGCTCTGGCTGAAACAGAACACCCGGCATTCCAGGGAGGTGTTGCCGGCAGACGAACGGGCTCTCCTGTGCCCTCAGCGCTATGGGCAGGCCTTCCGCGGGGGGCCGGGAGACAGTGCACTGTCAGAGGGGCTGCCGCCGGCTCCAGGAACTCGCGCTCTCAAAGCCCGGAGAGAGAAAGCCCAGGGAGAAATGTCTCCCTTTCAGACCTGGGGGACTCCTCATTACACTGTCTCATCTCCTCTCCAGAGTGAAGGAGATAATTGGATCAAATGGCAACAGGAGCCAGCCTCCCTCCCCCTCCCGGATGAGAGACTTCCAATACGGCTTCATTACCGTGTCTTTTGTAAATAAACTGTGGTGGGAAAATGCCAATTGTTCTGCCATAATTGCCTGATAAGCATCATCAAATGGGTCTTTGAAACGCACAGACTGAAATTATTTTGGGTTTAGAAACTCCTTTGTGCTCATTTTTCTCCAATCACTCTTCTCCACGGAGGGAGTTTCTGAAGGGGAACTTCTTGACCAAGGAGGCTGGTTCTGGCCAGTATTACACCTGCTCTGAGTATTCAACCAACAATTATTTATTAAGTGCCTTCTCCCGGTCAGGCAACCCTTTTGGTTCTTGGGATACAACAGACAAAGATGGTTACCCTACTGAAGTTTACATTCTGGTGAGAACTAAGAACACTGATGTGCCCATTTCTGGGAACAAACTTAGTAGAAAACTTCATAAATTAAGTTTGTTTAATTGACAGATTGAGGAACTGTGAAGTTAAAACTCTTCTGATTCCTTGTATGTGATTCCACTGTAAGGATGTGACATTTGGAAAATTAGATTGCATGGGCTAGGGATACTAAATAAATGACATATGTGCCATCGCTCGCCAAACCTGCACCCAGGGCAGACATCACTAATCAATCACCACTCCTTTTCTGATAAGCTCAGACACAGCCTCGCAATACATATTAACACAGAACTGGGGCAGCTCCTACTGATGGATCAGAGTTGGCTGGGAGAGCAAACCTATTTCTGACTTAGGCTGTTACTAGTTCACTTCATTGAGAGGCTGCAGGATATCCTAGTAAGTTAACCCCAGGAGGAGGCAAAAGCTGAGAAGAAGAGTAAGAGATTACAGCCAACCTCTTAGGCTAGTTTTCCTCTCAAGTGCTCTCACGTCCCTGCAGAGGCCTATACAACATGGCGGGTGAGAGCATGGGCTTTGCAGTTGGGCAGACCTAGGTTCAGGTCCTGGTTCTGTTAGTGTCAACTGTGTGGGACCTGGGTCTGAGTTCCACCTGCCCCCCCTGTGAAATGTTTATAATAATGATACCACCCTCCTAGGGTTGCTTTGAGGATTAAATAAGCCAACACTTGTGAAGGGCTCCACACAGGGTACTGCCAGCTCTGATCATGGCTGCACTTGAGTTGCCGCACACCAGGGTGGATGCACAGTTGTTGACAGCTGGCATCCGCTCTGACTGATTGGTGCTTGTGTCATCATTGTTGTTAAATATTTTTAATATCACCCCTGGATTTTAATATTAGTTTTATTTAGGGGGCTGGCCCCCTTATGGGAGACAACTTCAGAAGTCTGAAGGTAAAATGGACATAGACTGCCTTTCAAATCAAAATAATGTTTCAGTAGAATTACAGGTTGTTTTCTTGCTAATCAAGAATTTATGTCCCCCAGTTCTGAACTGCTCACCCAGTGGCATACACAAGGACAATGACAATAATGAAAATAATTTTTAGGATATTTATTAAGTCATCCTAACAAGAATGGACTTATTTAATCCTCTCAACAACACTGTGAGAATTAAAGTATCATTAAACCCATTTTATGGAAGCAGAAACTGAGGCTCAGTGAGGCTAAGGATTCTTTGTCCAAGATCACACAGCTGGTATGAAGTAGCAGAGCTATGACCTGACCTAGGCAATCTAACCCCAGCGCCGAAACCTTAATTGCCGTGTGTGACAATGGTTCTTTGCATAAGAAGTTGATGCCCGACTTGGCAGGCATCCGGGTTCCTTGGCAGGCATATTCACAGGGCTCAGCCCAGTTATGCTGCTGGCCATCCCTCATGGGTTGGGGATATGCCTTACCAGGGGTTCTAGGGGTGTTAGAAGCAGGCCCTGGCTGACCACAGGGCCACAGGACAAGCTAACCTTCCCCTCAGAGGGACTAAGCCTCTGTTCTTCACTTGAGATCAATACAAAAATCCCACAAAAAGGGGAGGAATGGGGCCTCAGAAGTTTGCATAGTTAACTAGTAACCATCACCTCCTTTATCACCATTGTCAGAAGCTTCTACAGCACATGGGCCGGTCTAATAGGTTACAGTAAATATATTTTCACTGCCTCTTTAATAATTTCTACCAGTTATTAATTGGTTGTGTCCCCAGGTTGGGTGCTAACCACTTTCTAGCTATTATCTCATTTAATCTTCACAAAAGCTCTGTAAAGTAGGTAGTATGATTATTCTCTTAGATGAGGGAAGAAAGCTCAGAGAGGTAATCTAACTTGCCCAAAGTCACACAGCAACTGAGTGATGGAGTTGGGATTGGAACCCAGGCTTCTCTGACCCCACAACTCAAGCTCTTAGCCCCTGGTCTCTGTACATCAAACTCCAGCAGAGACAGATACAAAGGGAAGACTCGAGAGGGGTGGCCAGGAACCACTAAAGACAAGTTGGTTTCTGTGAGGCCAGGGGACCATTCTCAGAGCAGAGCTTCCTGCCGGCCCATGTGTCTTGTTCGGCCGTTGTGCTCTCTCTTCCCCTCTGCTGGTCGGCTGGTCATCTCAATGGGAGACACACCATCTCTGGGGAAGTGAGGCCTGTCTTATTCCAACACTGTCATCTGAGAAGGGACAATGCAAGGCAAACACCAGCCAGAGCTGTGGCTGAGGCCAGCCTTTGGCAACCTGAGGATCTCCATGCTGCCGCCTCCACTCCGCACCCCCTACCAACACCCACACAGCAAGCAGTGGCTGGCGGCTCCTGATTTGTTCACCAGGCTCAGACAGACGCTAAGCAGGCAGCCTGCCAGGACAGGCGCCACGGGCACCCTGCCAAGGACAAAGGGGCTTCCCGAGAGCTCACCTTGAATGAGATTTCATACTGCTCCCCTCCCCATATCTCCAAGCCTGGGTCGTACCCGCCCAGCTCCCAGAACCACTTCCGATCCACGGCGAACAGTCCGCCGGCCATCACAGGAGACCTGCGGGAAGAAGAACCTGGTGTGAAGACGCGGACGTCTTGGCCGTGTGCTCCTTGGGTATCCTGCTCTAGGGCACTGCTGTTCTCCCAGGGGTGATGCTCCCCGCTACTCTGTGAACACAGCTCACTTGTCCAGCAGGGGATCCAAAGCCCTTCTGAGTGAGGCCCCTGGCTTTCTTCCTTCTTGCCTATACTTCTTCATAAATGCTACATTTTAACCAATGGACCCAAAAATCCTTTACGTGGTTAACACCTAAGAATACTTGTGAAATGAAATCATAGTGCTTTTTCCCTGTGGGCCTTGTAGCTGTACCATATATATATGCATATCTATATCTAATCTCTAGTCTTCCCATTGATTAAATGATCTGAATCAGGTCTTTCCAAGCCTGTCTAGGCTGTAGAATGTCTTAGAGAGATGAAAACACATACAGCTTCCTGGGCCCAACCCCAGACCTACAAAACAGTCTCTGGGGGAATGGAGCTTAGGAGTCTGTGTTTTTGGGTAAGATTGTTTGATGATTCTCACTCTGTAATCCCAGCATAGATATTTTTTTTCTGCTGAGAGTTTATGGAAGAAGCCACAGTCACTGTTCTTTCAGTTAAACTGGGATAAGATTACCTCCGCTCATTCATTCTCTCATTCGTTTCTTCATCGAGTACCAGCTGAGAAGCAGATGCTGGAAGAATTTGGAGGTAAATCAGGGTCAGACAGAATCTTCAGGGGATGCCAGCATGGCAGGGCAGCCACCTCAGGAGAGGAGGACCCAGAAGACAGGTGGGGTGTAACAAGGGCCTCTGGGAGGCGCAGCCAGCGCTACGGGAAAGGAGGGAGCGTCTGCCTCCAGGTTTTCGGGGTGAGGAGGGAAGCTGGGGCAAGAGTCAAGGAAGGATGCTCAGAGGGTGGCATTCGAGGTGGCTAGGAACAAAGTGGGAGCTTGGGGGAGGGGAAGGCACCCAGGAGAAAGCACGAGCTCGGGGGCAGAGATGATCAAGTGGTGGGTGTGGCTTGCCCAAGTTCCCCACAGCGCCTCCCGTGGGGCCAGCACCTGGGAGGGGCCACCAGTGTTTTTTGTGCGAAAAGCTGAGTGGCTGTGGCCTTGTCTGACTCCCCTGGAAAACTCCAAACCCTCCAAGGAAAACCATTCTAGCAGCAACCTCCACGGCCCCTCCTGGCTTGGGGAACTGCACGCTCAGGGGAAGTGGACTGACTTGGAAAGAGGTGAGTTAACCCACACGCCTTGCGAGGCTTCCTGCAGTAGATGGGCCCTGATAGCACAGGAGGGGACCCTTTTAGAAAGGACTCCCTTGATCACTGACCGAGGCCTTGAATCTGCCAGGCGCTGTACTGAGCTAAATTACTACCAAAATGAATTTACTCCTCACATTGACCTCATGAGCCCGGATCAGAAACGGGGAAATCCTCACTGCAACCTCAGCTCTCCCCAAACCTGTGGTGGGGTCTGGGGTGAAGATTTTAGCCCCGGAACCCTGTGCTGCTGAGTATGGGAGCCATTGGCCACATGCAGCTTACTGACACTTGCATTGTGGCTGGTCTGAACTGAGAGGTGCTGGCAGTGTGGATTTCCCAGACTTAATGTGAAGAAAAGAACAGAAAAGATCTCATTCATAATTTGAAAGCGTTGGTCACATGTTAAAATGAGAATATTCTAGATATACTGGGTTAAATGAAATACATTACTAAAATGAATTTTATCTGCTTCCCTTTACCTTTTTTTAACGTGGCTATGAGGACATTCAGAAGTACATACGTGAGTTGCACAAGACTTCTATAGGACAGTGCTGATTTAACCTCTTTGAGCTGGTTTCCCCATCTACACAGGGACGTAGAGCTACACCTGCTAGCTCACACTGCTAGTACAGTTTTGAAAGTAACCAGTACTATAGGAAAGTAAGGTGTTAGTAGTATCAACTTTCTTCTGTCTTATGAAGGTTGTAGGGTTTCCGGTTTTTCTGGCCGGAGCCATGATGCTTGGAGGGCCAGAGAGTGCTTCTGGCTCGGTGCTTCAAGGTAAATCAAACCTAAGACTTTGCACAAAAACATCAGCCTGGATGGAAGCCAGCGGCAGGGGACGTGGTAGGATAGGTAGGATATTAGGTGTAAGGCATTTTGGATGCTTGAGGCTTCACCTCCAGAGGGAGGCCTCTCCTCTAGGCTGGTCTGTTTTCTGCTGTGTTCAACAGTAATAATAACAACAATTCTGAGCATCTAGTGTGTGCCACTCACCTCACCATCACCAGCTCTCACAAAGCCCTATTACTAGCCCTCTTATCACATGGAGAAATTGGAAATTCAGAAATGCTGTATGCTCTGCTCCAGGGCATGTAGTTAGTAAGTGGATGAGCTGCCACCAAAGCCTGTGTCTTTCAAATATCATGACACGGCTCTGTGCCTGCAGCGTGCCCACTTGCTGAGCACCATGGGGAGGTGTGCAGACAATGACCAGGATTTCTCAGTGGCCTGTTCCTGGGGTTTTGTCTGAGTGCAACACAGAAGAGAGACTTCTGGAAGGAACTGGAGGGTACAACGGATGGAGAGTCCCTCGGGAAGCATCTGGGTCAGTGGCTCTCAAACTTGGCCATATGTCAGCATCATCTGGGAACTGACGCCTGAATTCCCCACCCTGAGACTCCAGTGTAACTGGACTCAGGGGCAGCCTGGGTGGTTCTTCTTCTTTTTAAAAAATTTTTATTGGGGTACAGTTGGTTTACAATGTTGTGTTAGTTTCAGGTGTACAACAGAGTGAATCTGTTATACTTCTACTTATTCTTTGTTTTAAATAAACTCCCCAGATGATGGCAACATGCAGCCACGGTTGACAGTCCCTGCTCTAGGGCTGGGCCAACCCTTTTAATATCCAGACGAGGAGACTGAGACTGCAGACAAAACTAGCTGGGCCTCTGCTTCTAACCAGCTGCACGACCTGCACCCACCCCTCCCTCATCCTGCAACGAGGAGACTGAATGGGCCAAGACCCACCATTACGTACCTTTCAAATCTAGGGCCTATGAGTTGGCTTATGGCAAAGATTCAAACCATAAAAGGGGGTTCTGGTTACCCTAAAAATTCCATTTTCTGGAGCAGCCTGCCTAACCTCAGCCTCTGCTATGTGTCACCTTGGGCAAGTGTCGTTTCTTCTCTGAACCACAGGATCCCCATCAGTCAAGTGGAGAGAGTTCCACCAACACTCAAGGGCATGTTGTGAGAATCAAGCACAGTCATGTCAGCTGGAACTGCTTTGCCATGTCAGGCCAAATGTTACTTACTCCTGTTATTAGCATTCTTCTCCCAAGAATTCAGGACAACTGGGGGCTGACTCTGGGCCATACTGGGGTAGGACCTGGCTGCACGATGTGGTGTTGGCTAGACCATATCTGTGGCCTAAGAAGGGCTCTAATAGTAGTGTTTGACCATGTTTAGGATACAGGAGGTCAGGACCAGAGCACAAACGTCTGGCCTGCTGAGGAAGCACGGGGGATCCACTCACACCCTCCACTCTCAGCTCATGCTACTCTCTTGCCCCGGTCACCTTCCATTTCCTCAAGCAAGCCCACCTCTTCCTACCTCTGAGCCTTCCCTGGGGCTCACAGCATTAGGGGCCCCCCAGAAACCCTGGGTAAACTGCGCCCATGAAGATGGCTGAGCCGCCAACAGCCCCACTTTCTCAGATGGGGAGGGTGAGGCAGAGCGGCTGGACTTCACTGGGGCTAAGCCGCGGTTAGGCAGGGGTGGTAGACAGAATAATGGCCTCCCAAAGAAGCCAGTGTCCTAATTCCCGGGACCTGTGACTCTGCTGCCTTACACAGCAAAGGGCCTTTGCAAGGGTAACTAAGTGAAGGATCTTGAGATGGGGAGATTATCCTGGGTTACCTGGATAGGTCCAATGTAATCACAAGGGTCCTTATAAGTGAAGAAAGAGGCAGGGGGGTCAGAGTCAGAGAAGGAGACATGATGATGGAAGCAAGAGACTGGGAGAGGGAAGGGGGAGGGAGGTGCAGGGGGAGACAAGGAGAGGGAGGAGGGGAAGACTGGAAGATGTTATGTTGCTGGCTTTGAAGATGGAGGGAGCCATGAGGCAAAGAATGTGAGCAGCCTCTAGAAGACGGATAAGGAAAGGAAATGGATCCCTTCCTGGGGCACCGGGAGGAAATGCAGCACTGCCAACACTAAATCAGTCAGACCCTTTCAGACTTCTGACCTCCAGAACTTTAAGAGAATAAAGCTGTGTCGTTTTATTTTATCTATTTATTTATTGGCTGCGCCACATGGCATCTTAGTTCCCCGCCCAGGGATTGAGCCCGCGCCCCCTGTAGTGGAAGCGCGCAGCTCCAACCCCTGGACCACCAGGGAAGTCCCTGTGTTGTTTTGTTTTGTTTTTTTGCAGTACGCGAGCCTCTCACTGTTGTGGCCTCTCCCGTTGCGGAGCACAGGCTCCGGACGCGCAGGCTCAGCGGCACAGCCGCTCCACAGCACGAACCCGTGTCCCCTGCATCGGCAGGCAGACTCTCAACCACTGCACCACCAGGGAAGCCCCCCTGTGTTGTTTTAATAAGCCAGTAAGCTTGTGGTAATTTATTACTGCAGCGACAATTAGGAAACTAATCAGGAAACCAATACAGCTGGAGAGGCTGGACTTTGGCTTTGTACCCAGAGGTCTTTCCACACCTCTGGCAGGAGAGCTGGAGTGGCTCACGTGACAGCTGCAGGGATGGCGAGCCCACTGTGGGAGGAAAGACCCTTCTGGAGCTTGGGGTACCAGAGGGGCACTGGGCTCTGTTTCTGGCTTAGCCACTAGTCCACTGTGTCCCCAGGGAAGCCCCTCCCTGTCCTGGAGCCCAAGTCTCCTTATCTGCAAGGGGTTGGAGTCCGTTACCTGTAGGCTCCCACTAGCTCTGCCATTCCAGGATGCTACGGGTCCGGTCCACACACCCGCACCCCACACTTCCACCGTGGGACAAGCTATTTCCCTGATACTTCCAAGAGGGTGTAACTGATGGATGGGAAAGTCGGCTCCAGAGGCAGACAGGCCTGCAAGGCACTGAGCCTTTGCTGCTTCACAGCTGTGTGACCTGGACAGGCTGCTTAACCTCTTGGAGCCTTGGTGTCCCCATTTGGAAAACACGGATCATAATTTTTACTACATATGCTGTTGGAGGTTAAATAAGATCACCGCGTAGTGTGCTCGGCACTGCGCCTGGCACTTAGAAAGTATGCAATAAATGGTGGTGACAATGACAACGACAATGGTGATGATTACAACTGGGTGCTAGGCTTGCCACCCCGGGCTGGCAGTCCTCAGGGTGGGCAAGGAAGAGGTGATCAGTTTGGTGGTCCGTGAGCCAAGGCTCTGTGACGAGCTGGGAGGGACTGTGCTTCTGTTGGGGACGTCTGTCCTGGCTCCCCTGCACTGGACTTTTGGGGGAGGTGGCAATCCTGAGTTGTGTGTGTTGAGGAGGGCTCCCTGGGGTCAGCCACTGGGACCGGCCTGGGTCACTTGTACTTACTCAAATGGGTCGCTGGGGTCAGCTTTCTGCAGTTCTGGAGGGATCGGGATCCGTTTATAGTACATCTCCCAGTCAAAGGCGCCCCGCATGGCATCCCCCGCCTGCGTCTCATACCGGAAGTCGTCGTGGTCAATCACATCGATCATTGGGCACACAATGGTCTTGCGGTTCTGAGCAATGCGGTCTGAAGAAGCCAAGAGATGCCCATTAAGGAGGCCGGATGGGAGAGCAGCTACATGCATGACCCTGCTCTGCAACTTATTCACATTTTTAACATGTTTCCTGGGTGATTTCTCTGAACACTCGAGTTTGAGAATCTGTGAGGAAGAAAGTGCACAAGCTTTAAGCAAGATGGACCAGGGCTCCCAGCCCATCCTGCCGTCCACGAGAGGGCCCTGGGCCAGCTACATGAATGACATCTCAGCCTCAGCATTCTCCTCTGTGAAATGGGGAGAAGAGGGTCTGGTTGCAGGAGTACTGGATACAGTAATGCTTGAAGGTGTTGAGCACAGGTGTCTGTCATGCTCAGCATTGCTATGGAAAGAGATTAACTTCCTTCTGGGAGGGTCCCTGTTCTGGCCCTCCCCATTCCTAGTCCTAAACTTGACCTGTGGCTCAGCAGCCAGCACTCCAGCACTTGCCCCTCATGGCAGACTGCCTGTCCCTGAAGCTCCCCAACACCTCGTAGCTGCCATCAGAGAACAAATGGTCCTTGCAAGAGAGTCCAGCTCACATTTTCCAACAGTCAGAACTACTGAAGAGGGATCGGACTATCCCATGAGCTCCTCAGGACTGGAGGTGTGCAAGCAGGGCCTGGTGGACCTCTGCCCTGCAGGAATGCTGCAGGCAAGGTGACTCAAGATAGCAAACGGGGGTCTTAACCTAGATGGCTCTATGTCCCTTTCAAGCCAGGGAGAAGCTGATTGTATAAAATTCACTCTCTGCCCTTCAGTGCACTTCCTGCCAAGAAGCCCTGACTACAGCCAGGAGGTGCCACTGATTGGGGCAGATGATCTGCCATGAGGGGCAAGTGGGCTGTGCTTGGGCCAGGAGTCAAGTCCAAGTCTTGGAATGGGGAGCCTGGTAGGGCCAGGGTAGGCTGGCAGCTGCCTAGGGCCCAGGCTTCATCAAGCTATAGCAGATTTTTCTTGCAGGGGAGAAAGCAAAGTTTTGCCTTTTGCTAAACTGCAAGACACGATCCATAGGTGGGTCATGAAACTGTGCGTGTGTGTGTGTTTGTAGTGAAGCAAAAAAGAATGTCAGGGTGCATTCTAGGTGATGAGGGAAAGTAGTTTTGGGAAATATTTCAGTCATACTGCATCAGTGTGTACATTTGTGTACTGGATTGACATGTCTAATGTATTTCTGTGGCACATGGTCAAAAAACTGAGAAATGGTGCTTTTGTTGCTGTGTCCCCAAGTGTAGATCTGGGGCCACCAGTGCCAGAAGCACCGAGGGTGTGTTTAAAAACCCCCCTAGGGCTTGGGGTGGAGCCTGGATCTGCCTTGTGGACATGTTCCCTAGGGATTAAGGAAGCAGAAGAATCTTCCCAGGGAAAGATCTAGAAAAGGGCCACCCTTCCTGATAATTCATGGCCACATGAGGGATTTCCCTTCCAGAGAGGGTGTGTGTTGAGGACACAGTGCTCTGCTGGATGCTGGCTGATTGGGGGAGGTGTAAGGTCAAGGCGGTGGCATCAGAGGTAGCATTCCACGGTGCATGTCCAGGTGCAAACCCTGGTTTTGTCATCTATGAACAGTATAACCTTGGAAAAGGTTATCTGATGTCTCTGAACCTCTGTTTCCTGGCCAACAAAGTGGAGGAAGACAGCACCTACTTCCTGGGATCTCTGTGAAGGCCAAGTGGGACGATGGGGCCAAGATGCTTAGCCTAGCCTCGAACACGTGACGAGCCCTCTGCTGACATTCTTTGTGCCCAGGATCGCTGAAAGTAGCTCAGAAGCAGGAGCTGGAAGGGTGAGTATCCCCCTCATTCTCTCTGCCCTTCAGTCTTCTCATTTGCAATATGTGGATAATAAGGCCTGCCCTGTCCGCTTTACCAGTCACATTCAAATGTGGGCTGTGATCAAAAAAAGATAAGAGACTAGCAGAGGCATGATGATGACGACGACGACGACGATGATAATGATGATGGTGGTGATAGAGATGAAGAAAATGATGAACAACAGTGGCTTTCCTTTCAGGGGAGCTGAATCCCTTTCAGGCTCAGAAATGCCTACTCTCCAAAGAAGGCAGAGTGAACTGTGCATGTTCATGGTTTCAGAGACAAAAGCTATGATGGGCTCGGTCAGCTGTTCATATTAGCAGGGATAGACTTTTACATCTACACCAGTGGTTCACATTTCTATTGGAAAAAGGGAAAAAGAAGAGGAAGAATGTTTCTTCCATGTATGGTTGCAGATTATGAAAATTACCCTCATATATTTCCATAGAAACAGAGTTAAGGCTGTTAACACAAGGCTTAAGGCTTGTTAACCGCAAGCTCAGCTTCGTGTTCTACCACTTCAGTCTCTTTATGAGTCACTGAATGACCCCCCCCAAAACGCGATGTTCCTTCAAGACTATAAATTAGATGATTTATTCTTTTTTAAAATTAAAAACAAATATTTTATTTATTTGGCTGCAGTGGGTCTTAGTTGCGGCTCGCAGGATCTTTCCTCGCGGCATGCAGGATCTTTTGTCATGGCGCATGGGCTTCTCTAGTTGCAGCACATGGGTTCAGTAGTTGTGGCACGTGGGCTCTCTAGTTATGACATGTGGGCTTAGTTGCCCCATGGCAGGAGGGATCCTAGTTCCTGAACCAGGGATCAAACCCTCGTACCCTGCATTAGGAAGGCAGATTCTTAACCACTGGACCACCAGGGAAGCCCCAATTAGGTGATTTACAGTGAAGCCTTTTCTCTTTTTTGTTCTCTTTCAGTCATGAGAGGCAGATGTAGATCTCTTGGTTTAATTAGGTAAACAGTTTACCAGAAGATCTGGGTTATATCCTTTTCCTAACCCAGTGGGATCCTGGACCCTTGGGGTCAGAAGCATATCATCTGATAGTAATTAGAGTTTCATGCTGATCTGTGTTAGGAAACAAACTTGCTGGGTTACCCCATTAAACCGTGTGGGTCTTGCTTTCTGTCCTCACTTCTGAATGGGGGCCTAACCAGTGCTCCCCGAAGTATAGTCCCTGAACCAGCAGCACTGGCACCACCTGGAGGCTGTTAGGAATGCAGTTTCTAAGGCCCCGGCCCAGACCTCCTGAACCAACCACTGTGGAGCAGGGCTCAGCACTCTGTGTGTTAACAAGTCTTCTAGGTGATTCTGATACACACTCAAGTTTGCCCTAAACTCGAGTCCTCTTTGCTCCCTATGCTTTCTGTTACGGAGAGCATACCCATCCATTTTTGAGGCGATCACTTTTCTCTCTGGATTGACAGATCTTCCCCAATCTGCCTCCATCTCTGTCCCTCACCTGACTCCCAGCCCCAGTAGGACATTTCCTCTTCAGCGTCCACCTGTCAGCAGCAGCTCAATGCCTTCCTCAAAGCTCAGAGCCTAGGGATTCAGACCTGGTTCTTCAACCCGCCCTGAGGCACCTCAGTGCCCAGCAGCCAGGCCTCGTGTCTCCCTTCTGTCCACAAGCCTATGTGGACGACTCCTAGATCACGCTGCCCTCTGTCTGGAGCCCTTACCTGAGAGCTGTCAGAAACTCTCCAAAGAGGAAATGAATTTAGGGAGGCAGTGTGGAATCCTGAAAGAAGATATACTTTGGAACCAGAGAGATGGTGACTTTGACACTTATTGCCCAAGGGATCAAGTGAGTCACTCAAAATCTCTGAACTTCAGTCTCTTCTATTATAAAAAGGGGAGACTTTCGACCTGGCATGGTATTGTGAGGGCTGAAAATAAAGCTTACAACGTTCCCTGCTCACAGCAGCAGTGCAGTGAATGATAACTGTTCTAAGTTGGTATGATGGTGTTCCCTACAATTTGGCTCTTAGCAGTAGGCAGCCTTGGCTTGCTTTCCAATAACACCTGAAGTAACCTGGGAGAAGCAATCATGTCACTAGACACTAATGTGGTTTATGACTTTGGGCAAGTCACTTCCCCTCCCCGAGTCTCAGCTTCCTCCTCTGTAAAATGAAGGGACAGAACTTTTAAGGTTGCTCTGAGCACTCCTGAGGGCCTGATACCCTCGTGGCACCTGGCATTGTGCTGGGTGCATCTCAAGCAGGCAAGGGAAGCCTTGTAGCATAGATGACTCCCTGCAGAAAGCACGACTGGAGGCCAGTGGCTCACTCCAGGCCGCCTACCTCACCTTGCAAGCCTCCCTTACCAAGCAAGGGGGGGAGCCAGTTGACATTGGCTTCACAATGTGAGTCCAAGAATGTGATGACATCCCCAGTTGCTGCTGAGGCCCCCAGCATCCGGGTCCTTATCAGCCCTTCCCGTTTCTTGGTTCGGAGAATCCTCACGCTGGGAAAAAGGGCCATGTAGTCTTCAAGTGGCTTCTTCAGGTGCTCTGTGAGGGAGAGAGAAGAGGACAGATGGATAGATGGGTGAGTAATCATCCTTGTGACCCCTTCCTTACATGTGCACTGCACTTTACAGTTTAGATAGAGCTTTCCAGTGCACTGTCTCATTGGACCTTTCAGATAGGGTCAAGAAGGGCAGGAATAACCGCCTGTGTGTTGCAAAGGGGGAAACTGAAGTTTAAAGAGGTCCAGTGTTAGTGCCAGACCTGGAACATAGAGAGACCTTCTGTACGAGGGCGTTACCAGCTGTGGTTTATGTCTGGCTGGGACCCATTCCCTCATTTTCTAGCAACAGTACTCTGATTTTCTTTGGGAAACTGCCCCTCCCCTTCTCAGTCCTTCAGACTTGTGGGCTTGACTGCATCTCCAAGGGGGAGGAGCATGTGGCTTGGGCCTGACCAATCAGGGCATTCCATTTCCTTGGCCACAGTGACTGGTTCAGGGATGGACATGTGGCCTGAATTGGTCCAAACAATGAATCCTGAGAATTCTTTTTCAGAACTATTGAAAAATGAGGCCCTTTTTTCTTACTAGAGCTGCTAGGTTGGTTGGCCCTAAGTCTGGAGTTGCTTGTGACATCTTTAGCAAAATAAGGTGATGAGAGGTGGTGGGAAGATCTGCTGAGACTGAAGTCAACATGTAAAAAGAGAGTGAAAACATGGAGACAGACATTATCCTGATAACATTTTGATTCTCCAGATCCCCCTATGCCTGAAACAGAGGGACTCGCAGACGTTCTTATTACACATAACAACCAATTCCTCTTTTTGCTTATTCTAATGTAGGCTGGCTTCTGGCCCATGCCTGGAAAAGCTGTTATAAATAAATCTCAAAGACAGTCTCTTTCTACTAAAAGTGCCAGCCTTAACGTTAGTGTCTCTTGATTTTAATCAGGGTTACGGCCCTTTATGAAAACTCTAGTATGGCTACAAAAAAACCCTATAGTTTATATCCTACTTAATGGTGAAATATTGAATGTTTTTCTCCTAAGAGCAGGAGAAAGGCTGTCCACTTTCTCTCCACTTTAGTACTGTTCTAGAATTCCTAGCCAGTGCAACTGGTAAGACAAGGAAATAAAAGGCATAAAGATTGGAAAGAAAAAGGTAGCGGTATTTTTTTTTTTTTTTTTTTTTTTTTTGCGGTACGCGGGCCTCTCACTGTTGTGGCCTTCCCCGCTGCGGAGCACAGGCTCCGGACGCGCAGGCTCAGCGGCCATGGCTCACGGGCCCAGCCGCTCCGCGGCATGTGGGATCTTCCCGGACCGGGGCACAAACCCTCGTTCCCTGCATCGGCAGGCGGACTCTCAACCACTGGGCCACCAGGGAAGTCCCTGTAGCAGCATTTTTAATTGTAGATGACATGATTGTTTACACAGAAAATCTTAAGAAATCTACAAAGAAACTAGAACAGGAAAACTTTGCAAGATTTCAGGATACAGATCAGCATTTAAAAATCAACTGTATTTCTATAGACTAGCAAATAAGAAAGCTATTTGAAAATGCAATTAAAATGGTAAAAATACCATTTACAATTTAACAAAGTGAGTACAAAATATATACTGAAAACTACAAAACACTGTTGAAAGAAATGAACAACCAAAATAAGCAGTAAGATAGTCCATGTTCATGGATCAGATGACTTAACGTTGTTAAGATGGCAATACCTCCTACATAGATATACAGATTCAGTGTGATCAAAAAATCACAGATGGCTTCGTTGCAGAAATTGACAATTGACAAGGTGATCCTCAACTTTATGGAAATGCAAAGGATCAAGGAATCCAGGACAGCTAAAAAGTGCTTTTCTGTTTTTGCTTCTCTCTGAAATATTTGGGTTCTTTTTTTTACTTAATTAATTTATGGCTGCATTGGGTCTTTGTTGCTGCGTGTGGGCTTTCTCTAGTTGCAGCGAGTGGGGGGCCGCTCTTCATGTGGTGTGTGGGCTTCTTGCTGTGGTGGCTTCTCTTGTTGCAGAGCACAGGCTCTAGGCGCACAGGCTCCAGTAGTTGTGGCACGTGGGCTTAGTTGCTCAGAGGCATGTGGGATCTTCCCGGACTGGGGATCGAACCCGTGTCCCTGCATTGTCAGGCAGATTCTTAACCACTGCGCCACCAGGGAAGTCCCTAAAAACTGTTTTGATTACTTATATATGAACGTTCATAGGAACAGTATTCACAATAGCCAAATGGTGAAAATAACCCAAATTTCCATCACCTCATAAATAGATAAACAAAGATGGAATATATCCATACAATGGGATATTACTCAGCCAAAAAAGAAATGAAGTACTGATACATGCCACAATGTGGATGAACCTAGAAATCATCATATTAAGTAAAGGAGGCCAGACATAAAAGGTCACATATTATATCGTTCCATGTGTATGAAATTCCAGAGCACGTAAATCCAGAGACAGAAAGGAGATCAGCGATTACCATGAAATGGGGTGGAGGGGAATAGGGAGTGAGTACTTAATAAGTACGGGGTTTCCTTTTGGGGTGGTAAAGATATTTTGAAACTAGATAGAGGTGATGGTTGCACAACGTTATGAATGTACTAAATGCCAATGAATCGTATACTTTAACATCGCATCGTATATTTTAACATGGTTAACTTTATGTTATGTGAATTTTACCTCAATGTAAAAAAATGGGTAAAGGACATGAATAGGCACTTCTTGAAAGAAGGTATATGAATGGCCAATAAACTCATGAAAAGATGCTCAACATCATTAGTCACCAGGGAAATATAAATCAAAATCATAACGAGATACTACTTCACATTCACTAGGATGGCTATAATGAAAAAGTAAGATAATAAGTGTTGACAAGGATGTGGAGAAATAAGAATTCTCATACACTGTTGGTGGGAATGTAAAATGGTGCAGCCACTTTGGAAAACAGTCTGGCAGTTCCATAAATAGTTGAACACAGTTACCATACAATCCAGCAATTCTACTTCTAGGTGTATATCCAAGAGAAATGAAAATATACGTCCACATGAAAACATGTACACTCATGTTCATAGCAGCAATTTTCATAATATCCCCAAATTGAAAATCAAATCATCCAAATACACATCAACAGATGAATGGATAAATAAAATGTAGTATATCCATACAGCGGAAGTACTATTCAGCAATGAAAAACAATGAGCTTTTGCAATAATATGAATGAGGCTGCTGGGTTAAAGAAGTCAGACAGTTCTGCTCTGAATTCACTCCATCAGGAGTTAGAGCTGGAAGGGCCCTCCTAATTCAGTGGCTGTGGCTGAATCACCTGGTGAGCTGGCTGCAAATACAGCTGCTTGGGCATCCTCTCAGGCGACTGTGATTTGGTAAATTGAAGGAAGCATCAGCATCTTTGGTTTTACTTGACCCACAGGTAATTCTGATGTACAGCTAGACCTGGAAAGCACTGGAGTAGTTCAGTCTCTTCATTTTATAGACAGAAAGCTCAAGTCCAGAGAAGGGAAGGTGCAACAAATAACAGTAGAGCCAGAGCCCCTTGACTGCCTGATCCAGAACCCAGTGAACCTTTTATTTTTCTAACCTGTATAGAAATGAACCATTTTCACTGGTAAGGCAGATTATGACTTGCAAAGGAGCTTCACATATTTTATCTCCCTTGATTCATAAAATCATACTCTGCATTACAGTTCTCCCCATTTGACAGATGAGAAAACTGATGCTCAAAGAAGCTAAGAAACTTGCCCAAGGTCATACAGCCAGTAAGTTGCTGGGTTCTCTGTAGAAACATGAGGCTTTCCCCTCTCTAGTTGTGTTTTCCCTATCTCTCATAATCATATACTATTGGCACAATTTTTGCCACTTCTGCCTACCTCACTACAATTTACTTAAGATTTTCTTTTTTAAATCAACTCACTTAAAAAAATATATTTATTTATTTATTTTGGCTGCACTGGGTCTTAGTTGTGGCATGAGGGATCTTTAGTCGTGGCATGTGGACTCTTAGTTGCAGTATGCATGTAGGATCTAGTTCCCCAACCTGGGATTGAACTGGGCCCCCTGCATTGGAGTGCGGAGTCTTACTCACTGGACCACTAGGCAAGTCCCAGCTCACTTTTTTTCAATTAAAAATTTATTTTAAAAGGAAGCGTTAAAAACTATAAGTGGAAAATCGGTACCATTTGTGATAAAGAGCTAATAAATTAAAAAACCCAAACAAATAAGAATAAAGCGATGTTGCTAGATTTTAGCCAGATCTTCCTGCCTCCCTCTTTGTCAAGAAGGGAGATATGGGCAACCAGCTGAGACTTTCCATCTGAGGTAATCAGAGGAAATGAAAGAGAGCTGAAAAGAGGAAGCATTCTCTCCCCATGAGTCAATGTTACTTAATGCAAAGTCTCTGGGCCACCTGAGATCATCTTAGGTACCGCTTAATCACTTTTGAGCTGGTGCACTTGGGGAAGCACTGCTCCAGACACTTGATTTAAAGTCTCCAGAAACTTAAAGAGTGGAGATGAGGTGTGTTTTGTGTTGTGTTGGCTGGCACCTTGCAAGTCGGAGCAATTAAAAGATATACAGAGGAAAGATTAACTCCATATACAACCTGAGGCTGGAAGGCTGAAAAATACTCCAGGTTGCCTCTTGCTTGCTTGCAAAGATTAATATGGCTTCTCCGGCCCTTTCCCACTTCTCTTTGGAACAGCGGCTCTGTAGAGAGCAGAAATCAATTTGCCCTAATTGAAGGACTAAATCGTTCCAAAATAGACTTTCTTGGGCAGTGAGACAAGATAGCAAGAGGCATGATCACGCTCCAGATAGGCTGCTGTTCGGGCAGGAACACTATCTTTAAAGAAAAGAAAAAAAAATCCACAGTCATTGTCTTGTGACGAGCGCTTCTTCTTGGCTGGGTTCAACTGGTAGGTCATTAACACGAGGATGAGATAATCTCCTGTACCACACCACTACTCCCAACAGAGGGAGATATATGCCCCTGTCCGGCTCTAATCATTGAGGGCCCTGCTCGGGCAGAGCCCCATCGCTAAATCACCCCAAACGCAGATGGCCGCAGTCATTACAGATGGACCAATTAAGGCCTTTTGACAGCCTGTGGCAAAGTCGGCGCAATTATTTAGGGGCAATTATGCTCCTCCTGTCCTTATTAGAAAGAACATTTACACAAAATCAAGACTGTTGCCTTATTTTACCACGCTGTCTTCTTGGATGAGGGCAGTCCGTAAAGTCATAGAATTTTAGAGCTGGAAGGGGCTTTAGATGAAGATGATGACGGTTCTGATCATGACAATTACAGGGAACAATTCCTGAGGCCCTGCTCACACACGGAGCTCTCTACTGTATACACATAATCTCTGTTGCCTACACCACCACTACAAATGGGGTACTATGGCCCCCTTTAATACAAAAAGACACCATGAGGCTCAGAGCAGGTGGTGTCACCTGCCCAAGGAGCACAGTTCATAAATGATGGAGCCAAGGTCTAAATCCCATCCCTGCCTGACTGTAAGAGAGCACCAAATCCCATCTCTGCCTCACTTCCGTCAGACCCTCCATTCTACCCAGAGAGGGACGGCTAGGACCAGAAGTTAAATGTCTTGCCCAGAATCATACAGTGAGTCTGTGGCTCGGCAGTTTTCCACGCTGGGACTTCCCCCCACCTTCATAAGCCCTAGGGCAGGGATGGCAAACAGGCTTCATGGAAGTGCCTGTGCTCACAGGTGTGTAATGGATAGCTAAAGCAATGTTAAGAAAGACTCTGAGGCTATACCTGGCTCAGCGTGCAAATGCCAGGGCTGAGAGATGTCTGCCCTGAAGCAGCAGGAAGGCAGCTGTCCTAATGCCGCAGACACATCATTCCCATTGCAGGGGTTGCTCTGATGGCACAGCAATACAGAATTGCTCTCGCCCTTATTATCCCTAATCTCAAGAGGAGCCAGAGCCATCCAATGGGGGCGGTGAGGCTGATCCTGAAGGGGAGCCCCCATCAGGGTAAGGCTCTACGCAGGTGTTCAAAGAGCACTTACCAGAGTGCTCACAGGTGGATTCTGGGTGCCCTGCCCACACCCCTTCAGCATTTTGTCCTCTGCCTGCCTGCCTCCCACCCGCCGGCACCTGCCGCTGCCTGGGGCTCGGCATCCACGTGGTAGACCTCGACTGAGGGCCGTCGTGTGTGTGCACAACCGCCCCGGCTCCCTCGCCCCTCAGGCGGGATAACCCCGAGCACGTGCTCTGTGCTGGCTCCCAGTGGGGTCACCGTGGCTGCCTGCCGTGGTGCCCGACATAGGCACCCTTCCTGGTTGTCTCCCCTTCCTCTTCTCACTTCCCCACTCTCTTGCTTCTGTTTCCTGAAATCTCCTCTCAGACTAACTCCTTGCACTCAAATCCTGTCTCAGGATCTGCTTCAGGAAACCCAAACCAAGACAGTGTCCAAGTGGCAGTCATGGGTTAGAGGATCTGCAAGGCTGAGGGTGTGATCCCTTGAAGGTGATGACTTTGGATCAGCAACACGATGATGTTTGGAACCGTTATTTCTGTAAATAACGGTCATCATGTGTTTAGTACGCTCCCTCCCAGGCATGAATCCAAGCACCCGACATGCATTTATGCATTGCATCTTCACAAACACTCCATGAGGCAGGTTGGTATCCCTTTTTTACTAATGAGGAAACTGGGGCACTGGGAGGATTAATAACTTTGCCCAGGTCTACACAGTAAGTGGCAGGTCTTGGATTTAAACTCAGGCAATCTGGCTCCAGAGTCTGTAGGCTTCTTTGTTAAACTTCTTTAAAAAAAATTAAGAATCATTTCACACATATTTTTTAAAAAGTAGAATAGAATAACGAAGCCCCAAGGATCCATCACTCAGCTTTGGGAACTGTCACTGCTGGCCTCTCCCGTTTCATCCCCGCCCCTGCCCACTGGATGATATTGGCACTGATGGACTTTGTGCCTGTAAGCATCGTGCCATTAGAGGGGGGAAGCCTGGGGGGTTAACATGGAAGGATATTACAGCTTCCTCTGGACTAGCTGTCCCTCTCCTAGGAACACGCCCAGTGAGTTATCCCAACGTTGGGCACCCAGTATCTTCTCAGGAAATTCTTGCTGATTATCTCATTGGACTCCCTGCAATCACCAATTCTGGGCAGGTATCATCAGTTCTGGTGTTACTGGAGAGGAAACTGAGGCTCAGGAAAGGGAAGGCCTTGCCTTAAGTCTCTCAACTACTGAGGTATGAGTGAGGACCAGAACCCAAGGCCTGTGCTTCCTTGGTCCTCCTTGTATATCCCACCTGAAAATGCACATACTTCCCCAGGAACTGCAGCCTCCCTGGTTCCTGTGTTTAATGGAGCCTTTCCTTCCTGTCTGCTCTGAAGGGCACTTAGGACTCGGAGGATGGTTCTCCCTGGTGGGCTGTGCACCAGGAGTTGCACTCAGAGGAGTTGCTGAGAGTTGAACTGTGTCCTCCCCAAAAGGTATGCTGAAGTCCTAGTGCCTAGGAATGTGGTCTTACTTGGAAATAGCATCTTTACAGCTGTAATCAAGTTGAGATGAGGTCATACTGATTTAGGGTGGGCCCTAATCCAATAGCTGGTATTCTTTATAAGAAGAAGAAATTTGGACGCACAAGGAGAAGCCACTGACCACAGAGGCAGAGACTGGAGTGATGCTTCTACACGCCAAGAAACACCAAGCATTGCTAGGGAGAGGCGAGGAGGGATTCTTTCCTAGAACCTGCAGAGAGAGCATGGCCCTGCCGACACCCTGATCTCAGACTTCTAGGCTCCAGGACTGTGAGGGATTAAACTTCTGTTGTTTTAATCCATTGGTCTGTGGTGCCTCGTTGCAGCAGCCTGAGGACGCTGAGACAGAAGAGAGGTTCTCATACACTGGCATTGAAACAGTGACACAGCAAGAACATGGCCCCGGTTCTGGCCACTGCTGTCTCTTGTCTGGACCACTGTGGTCTGTGGCCAACCAAAAGAGCCACGACTGCTGTCCCCGCATCCACTCTGTCTCTCTTCAGTCTGCACGCAGCAGTCCAGGGGGCCTCTTGGAAGAGAAGAGGACTGCACCGTGGCACCCTTCCGATCTCTTGCTTAAAACCTTTCCACGGTTTCCGTGGCTCTCGGAAGAAGGTCCAAAATCCTTCCCAAGGATGACAAGCTGCATATAGTGGGTCCTGCCCCCTCTTCAGCCTCATCTTGCCCTTCCCTTCCTTCCTGCCCACTCCATGTCATCTTCTTTCAGGCGTCCAAAGGCCCCATGATGACCCATCCCTTCTGCCTCAGCGTCTGTAACCAAGCCGGCCCTTCTACCTGGACTGCTGAGGTCTAAGCCTCTTCACATATCCCCCCAGTTAACTCCTGCTCAGCCTTCAGATCTTGGTTCACACCTCCGACTCCTCACTAAAGCCTTTCCTGACCTCCCAGACCACAGCAGGTCCCTAGGGCAAATGGCCACAGAAGCCTTGGACCTTGCCCTTCATGCCGCTCAGCTTGGATCACGGTTCCATACCCATGGACTGACTCAGTTTGCTTCCCTCCACTCTAGGCTGTAGGAGGGAGAGCTCTGTAACTGCTCTGCTTGCCAGTGTAGCCTTCGTGCCTAGTGGGGGGCCAGAGGCGTCTGCAATCCCAGCTGAATCCACATGCCTTCCTCCTCCATCGTTTCATTTGATTTGATTTGATGTGATTTCCCTGTGAAGGAAGCAGGTCACGGCTCATCATCCTCACTGCAAGATGAGGGAAGTCAAGTTCAGAAGACGTTTCTGGTCCAAGGTTACACAGCCAGCCAGGTAAGTGGTGAAGACAGGGCTCAAATCCAGTTCAGTCTGTTCAAGAATCTCTGCTCTACTGCTGTGTGTAATCAAATTAATTCCCAAGTAGAGTCCAGAGTCTGAGCCTTGCACAGACTCCTGCTGAGGGGCACCAAAAATAAAGGAGCTCTGTGTGTCTCCAGAGCTGGCAGGACACCAAGCATATGGGAGAGGGCCCCGTGGATGGGACCCCAAGGGAAGAGGAGGAGGGGGAAGGAGAGGGGAAGGAGAGAGAGGGGGAAGAAGGGGAGGGGGGAAGTAAGGAACAAGTCACAAACCAGACAAATCCCTGTTGGTTCTCTGGCCTCAGGGGTGTTGTCAATGGTGCAGAGTTCGCAGCGGGAAGGGCTGCCTTCCGCACGCCTGGGCTGGCTTCTGGGACTTCTAGGTGTTCTGGGTCTTGTCACATCTCAGCTCTGCTGGGCTTCTGGCTATTAAAGTGTCATAGCTCATCTGTTTCCAGGATTGATTTATTCACTTGTAAGTCTTAGTCACTGTATTCTAAGGCACTGCCAATCCATTTGGAGGTGGGCAGGGTTCACAACAGCAGGCAAAACCCTTTGTCCTATTTTGATACTCAGGTGCTTCTAGCCAAAGGACAGTTGTTAACATAACAACTTATCTTTATCATCCCTCTTATCTTTATCGTCACCGTCAGTGTCATGGTTTCTGCTGGGTGCTTACCGTGTGCCTAGGCCCAGTGTTAAGCACTGTTACCTACACACATTGTCTCGTTTCATTCTTACAACTCTCTAAGGCAGGCAGTGTGAACTATCTTAGACAAGGGGAAACTGAGGCCTAGAAAAGTTCTATGCCAATCTATGTTCAGACGGCTAGGAGGTAACAGCCAGGAATCAGACCAGGTGTTTCTGATGCCAAAGCGGGCATTATTAACCATGAAACTACACCACCCCTCGAAGTCCCTGGTCTCTCCACTCTGCCAGGTGGGTACCAGTTTCCAATCCCACAACCTCAACTCTATCTCCTACCCTTTGGGGTGTCCAGGGCTTTCACTTGCTTGGAAAACTTGCAGACAGGTTAAATATAAATAGCAGGAAAATTGAAAAGAGAGGTCAGGAAGGAAAGCTATGTTTGCACCAGGATGGGTTTTTGGCAGGGGAAACGTACAGGTATTTAGGCATCATTTATTGTTTGGGAAAGGAAAGCAGACGAGCCCTTCAGGAGAGACATCCTTTTTCTGGCCCAGAGTCCCAGGAGGAAAGGGGCCTCTGAATTCAGCTAGAAGGCCATTTACATTCTCCTTTGACACGGGTCCTCTTATAACACATTCTAAGGCATTAACAGACACTTTTGATGTGTGTTTTTGAAAAAACAACCATTTCTTTCTTTTTTCCCTTCCCTCTTCCCCTCCTCCCCCGCTTCTTGATAATAGCTTTATTGAGATATAATTCACATACCATACAATTTACCCACTTAAAAAGCATACAATTCACTATCAAGGACCCATTTCTTGCACTGCTGAAAGTAGCGAACCAACCATCCCTTAGTGAAGGTCTTTCTGCCAGGGAGAATTCAGTTCAATTTAATCAAGAAAGCATTTACTGCACTCCTGCTGTGTGTCAGGAACTCTGCCGGGCACATTCCTTTCTGTTGATCTAACAGGGTGGTTTTCAAAGTGTGATCCCCAGACCAGTTGCAACAGCATCATCTGGGAACTTATGAGAAATGCCAATTCTTAGGCCTCACTCCAGACCGACAGAATCAGAGGAGTGGGGCTGTCGATCTGGAATTTAATGAGCTCTCCAAGTGATTCTGAAGCGTGTAAACATTTGAGGGACACTGGTCCAACGTAATGCAGACGGTGACCTCAGAGAAATAAACCTAGGCAGTTGTGATCATACAGCTGCCCCCTGCACCTGAGGGTTCTGCATCTGGGGATGCAACCAACCACGGATTGAAAATCTTCAGAAAAAAAATCCAGAATGCTCCAAAAAGCAAAACTTGAATTTGCTGTGTCGTGGCAAATATTTACAATAGCATTACATCGTATTAGGTATTATAAGTAATCCAGAGACGACTTAAAGCGTTCGGATGAGCGTAGGTTATATGCAAGTACTACGCCATTTTATATAAGGGACTTGAGCATCCAGGGATTTTGGTATCTGTAAGGGCAGGGGGTGGTGGTGATGGTGCTCGAACCAATCTTCCCATGGATACTAAGGGATGACTGTTTTAGGATCTCTAAGTGATTCGAAACAGAATCCCATGTTTCCTGCTAGAACAACAGAAACACTAAAGCTCTCCAAGGAATCCAGAACAATTTCCTGACCCTATAGCAAAACTGCGAAGGGGATGGGTGTCCTCTCATCCTCCTCCTCAGACTCACAGTGGTCCCCACCTGGCCTGGACTCCCCTTCACCTCCCACCAGGACCCTCCTCTCACCTTCAAGTGAGAAAAGATCTGACAAACGAATGCACCTCCTGAGAGGCTCACAGCAAGGCTTCTCAAACCACAGCCCTAAGAATCCCTAGGGGAACTGGTTTTCACACACTTACCTGGGCAGCCTCGGAGATTCTGATTCCCTATGTCAGGGAACAGTGCCTTCAAATCTTTTGACTATGACCCATAAACAGAAGTACATTTTACATCATGAGCTGGTACACATATACATAACTGAAATACAAGGTGTGATGCACCCGGATATGTTTTTTCTATTCTATCCTCTTGTATTTCACTTTTGTTAAAAAGCTGGTCATGACCCCAGAAACTGATTTCATGACATTGCAATGAGTCTACTACACTGTGAAAAACCCTGACCTAGGGCACAGTCTGGAACCTACACCATTAGAAAAAGATGCCCCACTTGACCCTGAGGTCCTTGGCCATGGCCCCTGACCCGAGGCTAGTGCTCTTTGCACAACACCCCATTGTTGTTAATTGTTATTGTTATTGGGCTTCTGAGAATGTACAAAAATGTAGCCAGGGTCCAGTTCTATAAGCAAGATTGTAATTGCCCTGCTTACCTTGATAGGTCATTACTAGAATTCCTGTGTGTTGATTTGAGACCTCTGGAACACCACATGGGTAGAGAAGAAAGTCATCACTCCCAAATGGCCACTTTCCTTCTACCAGAAACTTCAGAGAGCATATTTTAGGTGTCTTTCCTTTCACCCTAAGAGCTGCCAGGAAGTTGTGCGTATGGGGGCTTTTGCATCTATGGGCCTATTGTCTCAAGCAGCTGGAAAAGATCAAGGATACAGCAGATTTAAGGGAACTGGGCCTAAACCCTTTACCAAAAGCCAACATAGCGCCAACATCTGGCTGACTCACCTTCTGATTCAGGGGTTTCAACCTTATCCTACTCAATGTCCCTTTATGTGACAGTTGTTCTGTATGGTCCCCTTTAATATCTTAAAATAAAATTCATAAATAATACAAGGTGCTTAACACCCAATTGGGGAAAATTCTATATAATGCCCCAACTGTGATATAAACAAGAAATAATAAAGTAACATGTTTTTCAATACGTAAATGCTTGGAATTGCTACAAGAAGATAAAGAAGTAGCCAAATACTTGTACTTACAGGTGTCATATACTGAACACATATTGGTTCACCTTACAGACCAGCACAGGTAAGTGGGTTGGCAACTCAGGTACCATGAGCAGCACTGCTGTTGATGTAATTTCCTAAAACACTGGATAACTCCTGGTGGCATGCCAACCCCCCCAAGCAAATCTTCCCTTGACATACATGTGTTCCTAGAAAAGTCAGCACCGTGGCCTACCTGGGGAGGGGAGAGAATTCACTTTGGGGAGGTGTGTGTGTAAGCTGTTCCGAGTGGTAGTGGGTAAGAGGGGAGGAGAAGTCGGGTGAAATGCATGTGGGCACGTTCCAGTAACAAAATGGATTTCTGGGGGGAACCTTTGGGAGGAGGAGAGGGGAACCAGTAGGCTGGGCGTTGTGTGGCGGGAAAAGTCAGAGCAAAACGCATACGTGATGTAAACCCCTCCTCTGCCGCTTCCATCAAGTGTTCAGTAAAGTCTAAAGCCCTCCAGTTTTGTGCACATGGACTCTTCCGGGTGCTCTCCATCCAGAGTGGAAACAGAGTGAGTCCCTGAGCAGAAGCCAGAAGCCAAGGAGGCAGCAGACTAGTACAAACTGTACTAGGCACCAGGGGCTGTCCCAGGTACTTGGCTGGCTCATCCCACACACATCTTTCACTGCCACCCTATGAGGGGTAACTCTATTTTACAGATGTAGAAACTGAGACTCAAGAAGGGTCTGTCACCGCCCATGATCACACAACTAGTGGTGGTTTCTCTGAAATCAAGCCCTAATGTGTCTCTTTTCACCATCCCTTACAATCAGTGGCCTCTTGGTCTGATGGCTTAGATTAACTTGTTAGGTTTACAGGCAAACCTCGTTTTATTGCATTTCACTTTACTGAGCTTCGCAGATACTGCGTGTTTTACAAAATTGAAGGTTTGTGGCAACTCTATGTCAAGCAAGTCTGTCGGCGCCGTTTTTCCAACAGCTCACTTCGTGTCTCTCTGTCACATTTTGGTAATTCTTGCAGTATTTCAAACTTTTTCATTTTTCATATTTTTTACTGTGATCTATGAGCAGTGATGTTACTACTATGACTCACTGAAGGCTCAGATGACGGTTAGCATTTTTTAGCAATAACGTACTTTTGAAATTAAGGTATGTACATTGTTTTCTTTAGACACACTGCTATTGTACACCTATTAGATTGCAGTGTAGTGTAAATATAACTTTTACATGCACTGGGAAACCAAAAAAATTCATGTGTCTCACTTTTTTTTTTTAAATTAATTAATTAATTTGTTTGTGGCTGTGTTGGGTCTTCGTTTCTGTGCGAGGGCTTTCTCTAGTTGTGGCAAGTGGGGGCCACTCTTCATCGCGGTGCGCGGGCCTCTCACTATCGCAGCCTCTCTTGTTGCGGAGCACAGGCTCAGTAATTGTGGCTCACAGGCCCGGTTGCTCCGCGGCACGTGAGATCCTCCCAGACCAGGGCTCGAATCCGCGTCCGCTGCATTGGCAGGCAGATTCTCAACCACTGCGCCACCAGGGAAGCCCCCATGTGTCTCACTTCTGAACCTGTAGTACCTCTGAGATCTGCCTGTATTTCTCTGGCACTTTTCTGAGAATGAATGGGAATTTGACCTCCAACCTAGAGACAAACTGTACACCTTCCCCGAACAGTTGCTTTGAAACCACGAGCCCCTCTGTTCCTTGGTATCACATTACCCCACTCCTCAGGGCACAGGTATTTGGCCTGAACATGCTTTTGGTGATTTCAAGACTGAATTACACTCCTTCCTCAAGCAATCACATCCACCAGCCAGCTCCCAGAAATAGAAAGCACTTCATCACACAAATTAACTCCTCTCCCCTCTTTCACAGAAGATGAGTAATCTATTAAAAAAGAGATGCTATTATCTAAACAGGCAGCCTTATCTCCACTTTTAATTTCAACTAAATGCATTGGTCCCTTTTCAGTGGGTGGGTAGGGCCATAAATCTGTTTAATAATCAGATGACAAATAAAAACATACCAGAAACTACCACCATCAAGCTAATCACAGCGTCCCCTGTTTTCTGAAAGCCACTCCCTACCAATCAGCTACAAATGAGAAGACAAGGCTGGGTCCCTTGGACGTGGCCACCCCCACTTTTTCGCCCAGTTGGAGCCCATCCAGGGGAGCAGATTCATGGGCAATTCCAGTTGCGTGTTCTTGGTAGCTGCTCTTAAATTATGTCAGGTTGTCAGGTGCTGGAGAGCAACATGTGTTTAATTTAGGATGCCAGCTTCCATGCCTATCGTTCAAGGTGTTATTAAAAAAGAAAAAAGAATTCTCCACTTTAGCAACAGTGTCAGCCTGTCAGTTTCATATTTGTTAAAGGGCAAAAGTATTCCCCTGGGGGAGATTTTCCTGCTCAGTGCGCGGGAAGAGAAAGCTTTCCTTACCACCCTCTCTAACTACTGCTCCCTATCCCCCCAAATCCCAACCCAACCTCTGGAAACCTCTGCTTTTTGGAGTCCTGAGACCTCATCCGGGCCTCTTCGCTCTCTGCTTCCTAACTGGTTAGCACCGGAGGAGGAACCGTGGTATCTTCAGCTATTCACAGAAACTTCCACATCAGGAACTAACCTGGGCACAGAGGTCATCTTGGCCTCTAATCCCTTACCTCTCCTCCCATCCACACTGTTGCTACAACACAGGTCTACTGATGTCATCTGGTGACATTTCAGGCCTCCCAGCAATATCCAGAGCTCACCTTTCCAGATCTATCTCCCATCTCAACCCTGCACCCAATCCTCTCTCTGCAGACACCACTTGACTAATGTTCTTGCCTTTGTTCCTTTACTCTTGCAAATCTCACAGCTCAGAGCATCCTTCTCTGCTTCTCTGTCCCATGGAATCCTATGCTTCCCTCCAGGATCAGCTCAAAGTGCTCCTGAATCAGCAATCGTGCGAACGATGCTCTCCTGATGCCACTGAGTGTAGCACGTGCTCTGCTTTCCATGCACGTTCGGGTTCAGGACTTGTGTCTCTCTGCCTAGCAGCAAGCTTCTTGAGGGCAGGACTGAGTGTGATTTATTTTCCCATCCCTCACAGCACCTGCCATGTGGCAGGTGCTAACAGATGTCTGGTGAGTGGTCCTGGCTTGATATATTTTCCTTTTCATTTGCTGCTTTTATTTTTTAAAATCCATCACCATGACATGGCTCAACATGTCACCCAAGGGAAGACATCAAGCATGTTCAGGGGGCACTGCCATCTAGGTATTCACTTGTGAGTCTCTAAGCACAGGAGGTAGCATCAGGAAGCAAAAGTCAACTTCACAGCTGATGTTTATCAGTGAACTAACCACTCATGAAATTCCTACTCAAATATCACTCCCCACTTAATGAAAGGATATATCTTTGCCCATCATATCCAAGTCTGTTTGTGAGATGGCTGTGTTTCAGATGTGACCATCCTTCAGTATAACACAAACTGATTACAAGGTGCTATAGAGGGAGCAGCAAATGCAAAGGCCCTGAGGCAGTCATTAACAATGGTTAATGTTTAAGGCCGTTTCCTGTAGGTGGACACTTGCACAGAATCTTACAGCATGCCTCAACAATTCAGACAGACCGCAGGGAAAGAAACACCACAACTGATACAGGTAGACTTCATTTTTGGATGTAAAGTGTTCTGAATGTTTTATCTTTTTCTTTCTAAAATGGAGAAGTCTTTACTAATTTTTTGTGATCCTAAATATGATGCATTTGTTGTAAAAATAAAAGTTTTTTTAACCATCATGGAGGAAGGTAACATCTGAGTGAAAAGCCACTCTGGTCTCATCCACTAGAGACGGTCATTCTTAATAGTTTGGTGTACTGCTCACCCAATTTTCCAGTGTTTTTGTGCTTATTTATCTATTTCTTCTGAAACCTGCTTTCCCCCCCCCCCCATTTAACAATATGTCATAGTCGTCTCTCTATATCAGACATGTAGATCTATCATGACCTTTTTCCTACCATCTCTCTTGATCTACCAATTAACCCAGGTGAGGGGAACAGCGCCATTTTGCCTGACATGGAGACTAAGGTTGGGAGAGATGGAGTACTTTGCCCAAAGTCAACAACTGGTAGACTAGAAGACCAGGCTCTCTGCCTCTGTAGCTCATGTCCTGTCTCTGACACTATGCTGTCTGCCTTCAGAAGAAAGGACTCGATCCAGAAGAAAAAGTTTGCAGAGAGCGAGTTCAGCTCAAAGTAAGGAAAGAGATTTCTAATAATAAGAGCTGTCCAGTAAAGGAATGAGATAGCTCATAAGACAGTGAGCTGTCCATAACTGGAAGAATTCAGAGGCTGAACTTATAATGCAAACCGTAGAAAAGACTCAAACGTTGGAGAAAGATGGCATGGCCTTGAAGGCCCCCTCCAGCCCTGGGACTGTGTGATTCTACGGTTCCAAGATGACATACCTGTTAATACAACCTGCCTGTCCATACAAAAGCCTCTAAGACTGCTGAAGATCCAGCTCTGAGGACCTAATCCTTTAACCCAGTGGCTCCTTCTGAGATGCGTTTAGTAATCAGCACAGAGAGAATGTGGTTTTCTTTCCATAAGCTCTAGCCTATCTTATCTGCCCCTGTAATTGTCTCCCTGCCCCAGTGGAGTAACTTGTACTTTCAATGTTGTTGTTGTTGTTTAAATTGAACTAGATATTTTTAATCAATTAATTGACTTGTATGTCCCTATTACAGAAGATAATCTTGATTTTACCCTCAGATCAGTAAAGGTCTCATTAAGAATTTATTTCTCACCAACAACAATCCTTTTAAGAAGTACAAATTAAAGTAAAACATGTTCTCAAAGGAGAATCTGAACCTCAGGGAAAAAAAAATCAACCAATTTATTTCTGGCAAATTTCAAACATATACAAAAATATCCACAAAAATCTAATGAACTCTCTCTTTGTCTCCATTACCCAGTTTCAACAATGACGAGCTCATAGTCAATCTTATTTCATTTAAACCCAAACTCTCAAAATCAACCACTGGCAAAGTTGCTTGAACCTAATATTAGACACAATATGATTTCATTCATTAAATTTTTCATATGAATTCTCTAAACATCACTGTTGTATTTTTTTTAGTGTGTCAAGGGCTAGAAAACACATGGAATACTGCCTTCAAGGGAACTCTACAGGGTGGGTATGTATGAGGCAACATGGGCTCGGGGTTTTGTCTATTCTGAATCCAGAGCAGCACTGGACAGATTTTTCCAGTCCTCTGGTTGTGTATGAGCTGCTCGATGCACGTATGTGATTTGTTAGCCTGTGCTCAAATACACACACACACACACACACACACACACACACACACACACACCCCTCTAACGCTTACTGCTGGGCAGAACAGAAGGAGCTGCCCATATCTGGGATATCATAAGCTTAAGACCAAAGAGAAAGCACTGGCCTAGGACTGCTGTGGTGAGAGGCTCTCAGCCCTGGTGAGGCATCTTGTTCCCATGCAGAAACCCAGACAGCCGTCTGGGTTGCAAAGCCATGGACATCAGGCATCCCCCAGGAGCCAGGTGGTATGGTCTGCGGCATGACAACAACAGCCCCTGGCTCCTCAGTGCCTTTTCTATCTGGGTCTGTCACAGGCCTGCCTCTCCCCCACCGGTGGCCCCGTTCCTGTGGGTTACCATTGCCTTCCTCTAGGCATGGGAGCGCATTTAAAAAAGTGTACGACACGTGCTCATTTTGCAAATCAGATATGTGAAAATAAATGAAATATCACCAATTAACCCACTGTCTTGGTGGCCTCTTTTAATATTTTACGTCTGTTGGGGCTTCCGTGTCCTCTTAGTAGAAAATCCCTGTGGTCCAGAACACCATTCCTCCATATTCCTTATTGCACAGTTCAGCACAAAATAACATTTAACTGAGCCTCCATTATCTGCCAGGGAGGGCGTGAGCAGATCAGAAGCCAAGACAACCAAGCTCAGGCCCCAGGTCTATCAAGGAAGATATTTTTGCTACAAGAATAACATCAACAGCTGACACACAGTGAGAGTGATTCTGTGCAAGATAGGGTGCCAAGCATCCTACAAGTATTATCTCATTTAACACCCACAGCAATCCTACAAGGTGGGACTGTCATCTCCATTTTACAGATGAGAAAACTGAGGCTTGGAGAGTTGAGGATTTTATATACTGCTAGTAAGTGGCAGAGCAGGGACTTGAATCCAGGTCCGTGTGACTCCAGAGCATGTGCTCCTAACCACCGTGCCTTCCTTTAATAGTGGAAACACGTGCAAAGATTAGCAGCAGCACCGAGGACTGGATTAATGTTGGGGAGGGGACCAAGGGGAGTGGAGGTCTCCCAAGCAGAGTTTCAAAGGAATCATTAGGGTGGTGAGGTGGGGAAAGACATTCTAGGTAGAAAGAAACCATGCAAAGGAAACAGAGCCTTAGACAGTCAAGTATATCCAGATAACTATACAGAGTCCACTGTCTTCTCCAGTGAAAAATCTTGTTAATAAACAGTGAAGAAGTAATGCATGATTTCTTTCAATTGAAAGGGATATTTCTTAAGTATGTATGAGTATCAAATAGAGGCTTTGCTAAGAAACAAAAATTTAGCTTATAAAGGCTTAAGACATAAACCCTCCTCCCACCCCGCCCCTCCCCCGAACCCTGGAAAGGGAACATGCTAAAATCTCTTGAACCTTGCAGGAAATAAATTGCCGGGTCAACCACTTTCTTTCCTTTAAGACAGTATTATTTTTTAATTAAATGAGAAATAATACACATATTCTCCTTGCTAAAAAAACCCCCAAAACTACAGATACAAGAGGGTAAAGTGTCTTTAGTTTCTTTTGCTATGACCCTTGATCCTACTTCACTTCCCTGCCTCACAGGTAATGGCTGTTAGCGGTTTGGAGTATGTCCTTCCATGCCTTTTTCTAATGTGTTTACTCAAACATATGCATACACATTGAAAACATAAAGTATTGCTTTTGTTTGTGTGTGCATTTATAAATAAATGGTTCTGAAGCTTGCTTTTTTTTACACTTTATAGTACATGTTAGAGTTCTGTTTATGTCATTTGGATCCCGTGCCTTGTTTTTAATAGCTGCCTCATGTTCCATATTAGTGATACATCACAGTTTATGCTCCTTCCTCTACTGATGGGCACTTAGGTTGTTTCTAATTTGGTGCTATTACAAACAGTGCTACAGTGAGCATCCTCGTATGTGCCTCGTGGTACAGACGTGATGACTATTTCTCTAGGACAGACACCAAAAAATGGAATTCCTGCATTATAGGATGTGCACATTAAAACTTTTGGGGTACTTCCAAATTTCCCTCCAAAGTGGAATTCCCAATTTTTGTCCCCCCGGCAGTTCCTGTTTAGAATGGTGAGACTCTTGGGAAGGAGGGTGGGGTGGAGGGAGGAGAGAGGAGAGAGGGTATATTTTAAATGGCGTATTGGATATAATAAAATAATTTAGAAAAATAGCTTCTGTTTTCATAATACAGATTAGATAAAGTGGGGCTGGACAACATCTTTTTTGGGGGTGATACATAAAAGACATGATCTCAAAGAGTGGGCCAGGCCCTGCTCCTCCAAGAGTCTCTGGTGAGAGAGGTGAGGAAGGAGATGACTTGCATATTTTTTTAAAGGGAAGTAAATATTCAAAAAATGAAAGAAAAAGAAAAGAAAAACAACCCAGAACCTTGTTAGGACTTGGGTGTGTGTGGGGGTCGGTCACTGAATAACCGCTGGGAAGAACAGAACAGGGGAGGGGGACTAAGCTCTCCCTCCGCGGGCTGCTCCTGGCCTCCGGGGAGACCTTCGTCTTAGGAGGTAAGTCTGGTCACCAACCAAACCACGGGGCTGGGCCTGAATTCCCCAGAGGCGGGGCTGCCCCACCGACCTCATAAATCTTTCCTAGGGTCAGATACTGCCGCTCAGCTGGTCTGACTGAAGAAGGTTGTCTAACCTGGCCGGCCCAGAACTTCAGGGGTGAAAGCTGCCTCTGGGGACAGCGGTAGTTAGGGAGGCGTGTTTCCGTGGCTTTTGATGCGTTAATGGTATATGAAGGAGGAGACAAGCCTTCAGAACAGAGCCCGGCTCTGCTCCGAAGTGTGCACCAATTAAGATGATTACTGGTTTCCTTACAACACAAATACTAATGGCCTGTCACGCTCTGGCACATTCTTCTTGGTAACCTTCAACTCCGAATGATTAATAAGGCTTTGGTGGCAAGGCTCATACACACAGGCAGAAAACAAAGCCGGGGGAATTCAACTCTGATGACTGCACATCCAACGAGGCAGAGGCTTGTGGAAACAAGTTCTGAAGGACCAGGACTGTTGGGGAGGGCATGGCCACCATCAAAGGGGACAGTGTCCTGGGAATGCTCTGAGGAATTAGAATTAGGACTAGCTGTGGGACCCCACAAAGGTCGCTTTCCTCACTTTTTTGTTACATGGGGATAGTAACCCTTTTCCTGCTGGCCAGGCAGGATTGTTTACATAAGAGCGTGCTTAAAGATGCAGAGAATGGAAACATCATCATTACTGGCAGTCGTGAAAATGAAAGGGGACACACAGATGGGAGTGGGAGTACATACAGCACAGTGGTTAAGAGCCAGGCTCCAAAGCAGGCAGACCTAGGTCAAATGTCTTGCTTTTCTACAGACCAGCACTGCCAAGTCACTTAAATTTCTCTAAGCCTCCGTTTCCTCATCTGAGAAGTGGGGATAATATATAACCTCCTCTCTTACGGTGTTAGGATGAAACGAGATCACATATACGAGTGCTCAGCAAGCCCTGGGTCTGGGACAGACTGAGTAGTAACACTGCTAGCCATAGTTACTATTACTGTGGTTACACCAAAAGCCAGGAAAAAGAGCTTCTACTTTGGAGACACCAAGGAAACCCCATTTCCCCAATTTACATCTTCTAAAGACACCCCCTCCACACACACAACACTTCAAATTCCATTTTTTCTATTTTATCAAGGCCAGAGGGCACCTGACTGTCCTAAATCCAACTCCTTCCCAGGGTTCTGTGAGTTTCATCTCAGGAGAAAAATGGTAAAGACTGTTTTCCATTTAGCCTTTTCAGAAAGATGAACTGCTAGGTAGAGGTACCAACAACTCACTGATGCTTTTGGTCTAATATTCAGTATTTACTGAGAATATAATCAGAGGAAGCTCCCCCAAACAGTTTTATTCCCCTGTTCACCTTATGTAAAGCATTGTACAAAAGGGTCTCAAAACCTTCTCTTCCAACCCAGTCACTGCCCCAAATCCTAAATTCTGGAGCACCCTGGGCCCCACGTAAGTCCCCACCTCAGCTCACAGTGGGAGCAGACCCTACAGAATGTTTAAAGGGCCCCAGGATGGAGACAAGAGGGGGCCCACGTGCTTCCAGGGCCAGGAAGCTGAGGGATGTGTGTGACATGGACCAGGTGGAAACCCACAAACCCAGCTGGGGTCACATGGGAATGTGGGCCCAGAGATGATATCAGGAGAACCGGAGTACCAGATTTTTAGTGGAATTCTCCTAACTTCTAAATATTCTCAATTCAATCAGGTTTAAACAATTATTTTGAAGGTCAAACAAGCAGGTCTATGGGGCTGTATCCAGCACCTTGAAAGGAACATAAACTCTTCAAAGCTAGAAGTTTATGACCTAGAGCAAAGGAGCAGTAATTTACCAAATGGGGTTCTCTAAAGACCAAAGGAGTTTAACGGATCAGAAAAGAGAGACAATAAAAACCACAGGTAATTCCACCACCCGGGCCACTATTACCACTTGGATCTATACACTTCCAAGCACTGGGGGAAAAAACATACGGTTACATATGTTTTGCTTGGTTTTTATATTGCATAGGAACAGGCCCAGATGTACACACCGATTTGCAGCCTTTGTTCTCCCGTGCTTACCCTTATAGTGCAATCACCTTTGCATCCTGTCCTCCTTGGGCCACTCTCTTACACCAAGCCCTCTTCCCGGTCAAAATGTGCTCACTCGGCAGTTTTTCTGGCATGAACTGAGCCAAGGTTTCTCAAATTTAAGTGATGAACAATACCTCTTAAAAGAAAAATATTACGGAGACCTCTTCCATAAACATACCCAAGGATTTATCTGAGAAATACTAACCAAGGAAACCAAGGTTTCTGACTTCCAAGTGTGAATTTTCCCAGCAAAGTGACTCTACAGTTGCTGAAATAATAGTTTAAAAGATTAAAAATCAAAAGGAAAAAGGAAATTAAATAAAACCTGCCTAACTCTTGGATCCACTGAACCCCAGCTTCAGAAACACTGGTATCAGGCACAACAAGGGGTGCCTTGGAACAAGAGGCCCTTGTGAGTTCAGCCTCTGAAGCTCCTCTTGATCTGGGACCACCCCTGCCGGCCCTTCCTCCCTATAGACCCCATGGCTGGGAAACCACAGAGGTCACTGGTTTTCACTTGTGGGCCCTAGAGTTGAACCCAGGTTCTCATCCCACCTTCATGGGGTAGAAGCCATACTTTAAATTATTTTAATTAATATAATTAAAACATTTTAAAATTTTCAATTAAAAACTTTCTAATTAAAAACATGTTCACATCAGGCTCTTGGGTAAAATTTCTTTTGAAAAAAGTTTTCCGTGGTAACTAGACTTGCGGTGGAGATTACTCTGTATTGCATATAGACGCGGAACTAGAACGCTGTACACCTGAAACTTATTTAATTTAAAAAAAGTTTCATTATTGAAGAAAGAAAAAAATTTGGAAAATCATAGATACAGGCCATTCTCCTCACTTTATAGGGGGTGAAACTATGACCCAGAGAGGGGCAGGGCTCGCTGGGTGACTAGTGAGTCAGCGACAGTCGGGCCTGAGGAATTGTTTCCCCACGGGCTGGGCTCCCTCCCTCGGCCCCATGCCCTGGATTCCCCTCCCAGACCCTTTCTCCCCCTCATCCGTGAACCCTCACACCATTCCTGCCTGCCTGATCTCCCTGTTCTCCCTAAAAGAAGCATCAGGTACTTCAAGTTTCAAGGGTTCCCCATGTATTTCCTCTCACGTGCAGATGGGAAGGCACAAAGCTCAAGGGACAATCTGGGCAATCTGGGGGCGTCTCCACACCGAACACTGGCATCATCCCAGAGATGTGCGCAGCTGCGGGGTCTCCAGCACGTGTGAGAGAAGGGGTTGGCACACTCAGCAAGTCTTATAAGTGCAGACGTAATCTTCTTAGCTGGAGATACCTTTATGCTTCTGCTAAAAGATGAAATGAATTCAGAGTCCATTCCTGTTCTAAACATCAGAACAGAGGCTTTCGGGAGACGAGGTCTCCCTCAGTCCTGCAGCTGAACGCCTGAAGGCGGCCCTGGGTCTTTGATGGGAGGAAGGGGAAGGGGCTGAGAGGCAGGGTGGACCTTAGTGTGGACCCAGTTCTGGGCCTGAGTGAGTCTGGCCTTGAACTTGCTGTGTGACCTCAGACCACACATTTATCCTTTCTGGGCCTCAATTTCCTCATCTCTAAAATGTGACTACTCCCATGTAGCCAACATTGCTGGATTACAATGAGAGCGGAAATGGGGGATAGCGTCTGGAGTCAACGTGACCTGTTTGTCGCTTACCCTCTGCATTTCAGTGACCTCATCTGCAAAATGGGAGCAAACCAACTTATTCATGCTGGGAGAGGAGTGAACGGATCAGAGGTTCTCACTTAAAAAGAAAAGTCAGGATACCCCCAAATCAACTCTTGGACATTCAACAGCAGCTGCAGCCCCAAACACATCATTTTAAAGCAGGTGCTCACATAGCCAACAAGGTTTCTGGCAGACCCACCCCCATTGTGCCCTTGTCCTTCAGGGGCTCACTCTCCAGCTGGAGGGGCAGGTGCCAGGCCTGGAACAGGAGGGACCAGACACTGAGGGTCCATCCTGCAGGCTTGGCATGCAAGCTTCAGGACCCCGGGGAGGGGAATCCAGCCTGGGCTAGAGCATCAGAGAAGCCTTCTTGGAGGCAGCAGGGCCTGATCACCCTGGACTTGGAAGGTGAGGAGGAATTGGAGGAGGCAGAAAGGAAGTGATGAGGAGGAGAGAGGGGGGTCCTGGGGGGTGTAAGGTTGGACAGGTAGGTTGGGCTCTGGGCCTCGCTCTCCTGGCCATGTTGGATCTTGCCCTGTGAGGGCAGACATGTGACCCTGACCTGCAGCCCCCAGCCCGCCTCTGTCCCAGCCCAGCCATACAGAGTGCCAGACAGAGAGCATGTGCTCAGTACATCTCAAAGGGGCGCCCTACGTCTATCACGCACACGTCCTAATTCAGCACGATCCACTGACAGCACCACAACAAATCGACAATCTGGTTGGGGAGACGAGAATGAGACAAGCCAAAACAACGCCCAAGTTATCAGATGGACTTGAAGTTGAAATGATAACACTCATGACTGACGACGTTCATGAAGTGACAGGACCACATGGATACACCCAGGGTCAGGCACGATACCCACGGCCGGAGCTCTCAAGGGCTGTGATGCCACCATTTGTTCTCCCACTCAGGAAAGCATGGGGGTGGCAGATGTGTGAGTGCCATTATTATAGGGATATACTGGATGCAAAGCTGTGTGCTTTCTCAGAGGTCCCTAGCTGTCTCCCCTCCCCTCCCCTTCTCTCTTTCACACTCTCTCCCAATCCCCCGCCCCATCCACATCAGGTCACATGGCGACTTAGTTGAAACTCATAAATCAAAGCAGGGAGTGGAATCTGGCTTTCTGAACAGCTGCCAAGGGGCTGGAAGTTAGTTTGAATTTGGCCCCATGGGAAACAGGAGATGAGAGACAGCCAAGTAGAAAAATATCCCCACCTTCCCTTTCATCCACAGACTACACCAAGATGTTGCTCCTTGTTTGCAACCCATGGGAGAGGTCCCCCTAGGGAGAGCACACCCGCTGATGCTGGAGGTCACTGTGCAGTGGAAGCCTCTGCTGTAATGGCCTCTCCTTTCTTGCCCCATTTCCTCCCTTTATCCTTACTCTCACTGCCTTGGGCTTGCAACACCTTATCCATAGCTTAGGTTCTGTTTTCTAGAGGACAGTGGCTAAGTAAGGCAAAGAATAACCATATATTTGCTTTACTTTGTAAAATAAAAGTACGTCACTCACAAACATCGGTGCTTTAAGAGCTGTCAATAACAAAATGACTTGTGTGCAACACACCTTATCATACATCCCAACCCATGGTGTCCCAATACAAGAGAAGAGAATGAGAGGAGACAGAGAGCACTGGTGGGTTTTGATTCAAATACTCAAGGGCGCTCTCGTTATCTGTTAATTCCACAGACATTTCACCATGTCGCTAGGTGCCTGGCATTGCACAGGGTACCAGGGATGCAGAGGTACCTAAGACATGGTCCACGTCCTCAGGGAGTAAGGGAGACATATAAACGGTAGGTGCTGTGTGACAGCTGAGTGATTCAGGAGCGGGGCAGACAGGAGGTAAGGACCCTCCCTGACTTGTCTGAGGATGGGAGATGGGGGAAGAGATCGGCTCACAGCGCTTGGTCCTGAAGGGTGAACAGTTTGCTAGGAGGACAAGGTGAGCGGGAAGAAGGGCCTCTTACACTCTGAACTCCCACTACCTGCTGCCCATTCTCTGCGGGCAGCGCAGACTTCATCTGCCTCTAGACCCCAGCTCCTCACGGCAGGGACCGTGTCATGTGGTTTATCAGGATATCCCTAAAGTCCCACTGGAGACCTGGCTTGCAGCAGGGACCCAGCGGAGACCGTGGAGCCATGGAGAGGCACAGATATCCTGGCTCAGTGATCTCCAGCTCTCCCTTCCAGCCAGCGCGCCCGAGGGACACTGCTCACTGCAGCCTAGGGCCACCGCAATCCCCCGCAGCCAGGTTCCCTCCAGGGAGCAGGTGGAGGGGGGGGAAGTGAGAAAAGGCCTTTCGGCAACTTGGTTCCACTTCTCTGGGTGGGGTGGAAAGTGCTTCTCCCATGAGAACCTTGGCCCGGGATTTGGTTAATGATTAAATCATGTGTGGTAGGATTATATAATATCTAAAAAAGGTCACTGCTACCCCTTTTTACTCTCAACTGCTGCTTCGCTCTCTTCACCATCACCACCTCCCCTTCCCCAAACAAAGCAAAACTAAAACCACCATGGCCCACACCACCCCTGGAGACGGAGGCCATAACCAACATCGGAAAACAAGAATTCTCGGCAAAGCCAGGGTCCTGGCACAGAAATGATACCTTTGGAAGAACATGTGCTGAGTGAGTCCTCACAGCCCTCACCGCTCCCCAGAGCTAAACCCAAGCCTGGGCTTGGGGACTGACTGGGCAGTTACCAGACAGGAGGGGGCGGGTCAGAGCCGGTGAGGGTCCCTGGATCCAAGCATCACTCTTCATATGATGCCGAGCTTATGACAAAAGAAAATTCCGTTCTTTTAAAAAAGTTTACTTTTTTGCCTGCCTGCACTGGGGGCCCTGTGAAATTTCTTCCCCGCTATAACTATGTCCTAATATAAAACCTTGGTGTGATCAAAGGCTTCTTCAGCCCAAAATTGTGAACACAATTTCTTAAGCTGCTATGGAAGTTTGGCCCCTTGACATATCCAGAAAATAATGAGAGCGCAGCTGTGGTGGCTGACGTGACGTGTTCAGGCACTTGGCAGGGCTCAGAGCTCCCCATCACCGTACTTGGTGGCCAATCCATCATTCACACACCTGCTGGTGTCTCTGCCATTCAACTCGGGCTTTACCCAATGGACACCAGCCATGGACAAGGCTTCATAGCATTACGTGCCACTAAACAGGTGTCTGCACAAACAGACGTGTAATTGGCATAACTGAAAAAAAATGACATGTGTCAGTGACAGGTCCAAGGCCAATTCCATTCTGCTGCCTGAATGACAGACAAGGCCTCTGCGGGCAGGCAGCATCATGGCGGAAAGCAGTGGTAAGGACCAGGGGCCCGCCCAGCCCAGAGAAGCTCCCAGCTCTACACTTACCAGCTGTGTGATCTTGGGCAAGTCACTCCCCCTCTCCCAGCCTCAGGGTTTGCACTTGAGAAATGGGGATCACACTATCCCCACCTCATAGGCCTGCTGTGAAAAATTATGGAGAAGTGAGTGCAAACCACTTAACACTGAGCGTGGCACATAGAAAGCACTCAATCGAAGGCCAGTCTCCTTAGGTGAACATCCCTATAGAGGGAACTTTGTGTCCACCTGGGGAGGGGCTGTCAGCACCCAGAGTTGTTCCTACCAGAGCTGCTGCGTTGAGTTCAGGGTGCTTAAGAGTGGTCTGAGCCCAGGGCTGGCAGAACAAGCCTTCCCACTGTGAGCCCTGCCAGGTGCGCGTGCTGGGTACAGAGTCAGGCCAGGAACGGCTGGTCTCAGAAATTCAGGCATCCGCTGAGCAAGTTAGATGGCAGGTGTTTTACAAATGTTCTCCAAATGAATCAATGGGCTTTGGAGCCATAAAACTGCCTGTGTATCCTTGTGCACGGCACTTAGCCTCTCTGAGTCTCCATTACATCCCTAAAACTGTGCTAATAATATCTTCCTTCCAGGGTTGTTGGGAAGCTAGTACAGTCCTGTAAGTAAAATGCCTAACATAAAGTAAGTGTTCCGTAAATGGGAACTACTAAATTGCACCGTGAACTTGCAGTGGGAACCAGAAAATAAATGAGTCATAACTGAAGGGAAAACTATTCTATTTAGACGTGTAACCTTGGACAAGTCACTTCACTTTATTAAGGTTCGGCTGTCTCATCTGTAAAATGGAAGCAGTCAGACGTCTTAACCCACAGGCTTGCTGTGAGGATCAGGCAAGCTACCCCAAGTGGAAACTTTGTAAACTCTAAAGTGGTAAACAGATGCTGGCGGCTGAGCAGCGCCAAGAAGGACCTTGGGCTAAAGAGAAATTGAAATGCCCAGCCCAAAGGATGCCAAGGGCAAGGTGTATACACAGTAAACCATGGGTACAATGGCCTTTCTTATTTGTTTCCTAAGTGGGATATTTTTCCTGACTACAAAAATACTGCACTGTAGACAATCTGGAAAACATGAAAGTGCAGAGGAAAGCACAGAAATCTCCTGTGATGCCATTGTCTAGAAATAACCACAGGAACTGGGTCATGTTTCAGTGTCGTGTAGCCACAGGTGAACCACGAGCGAGTGTACACAAGGCAGCGTACTGGAGTGGTCCAAGGGCAGACCTGAAGGTCAGCTTCAGGTTCAAACTCCAGTCCCACCTCCCACCAGATGTGTGACCCCAGAGAAGACTCCTTACTTCTCTAAGCCTGTTTCCTTGTACATAAAATGGGGATAACATTAATGTAACTTTCTTTGTAGAACAGTTAGATAAGATAATAGGATTAAACAAGATCATGCATGTTAAATGCTTAGCACAGTGCTCATCACATTCTAAGAACTCGATAAATGTAGCTATTATTACAATTATTACTATACATACATATACACTCACAAAATTTTTATTTACAAAATGGATCTTTTTGGTAACAATCACGTCATCAAATTTTCTTCTGCAACAGTAGTTCTCCAAGTGTGGACTCACGGCCATCGGGATCAGTCTTCCTTGGGAACTTGCTAGAAGTACAAATTCTCAGCCAGACGTTGACCTACTGAACAGAAACCCTGAACAGGGGGCCCAGCCGACGAGGTTTCAACAAGCCCTCCTGGTGATCCTGATGATCACTCCAGTTTGAGAACCATTGATTTCAGCGGCTTCACAGCATTTTCTACCACGATGTATTTAATCAGCTGCCTCTTTTCAGACAGTTAGGCTATTTGCCAGTGGGGCGCTGAAATGGGCTGTACAGGCTCATGAGACGCAAGTGTAAATATTCTCAACTCTATGTTATTTCGGTAGCTCGAAATCAGCTACAGGAGGAGTTTTCACACCCCAGAAATCAGCAAATGCTACAAAAATTAGGGCTCCCCACCTCCACCCCAGCTGGTTATCTTTTCCCAGCACACTACTGGCTAGTCCCATACGGTTTTGCTATGTGAATAACACTACAGTGAACATACAGGTCCATACATCTACTTGCACATCTTTGATTGTTTCCTCAGAAAAACTTCTAGAGATGGAACCGCTAGATCAAAGGATTTTTAAAAAAAATAAATTTATTTACTTATTCTTGGCTGCGTTGGGTCTTCGTTGCTGCATGCGGGCTTTCTCTAGTTGCGGCAAACGGGGGCTACTCTTCATTGCAGTGCGCGGGCTTCTCATTGCGGTGGCTTCTCTTGTTGCAGAGCACGGGCTCTAGGCGCACAGACTTCAGTAGTTGTGGCATGCGAGCTCAGTAGTTGTGGTTCGTGGCTCTAGAGCGCAGGCTCAGTAGCTGTGGTGCACGGGCTTAGTTGCTCCGCAGCACGTGGGATCCTCCCGGACCAGGGCTTGAGCCCGTGTCCCCTGCATTGGCAGGCGGATTCTTAACCACTGTGCCACCAGGGATGCCCAAAGGATGTTCTTAAGGAGTTTTGATTCACACTGTCAGCTTACACTCCCACCAGCTTCCCCTGCATGGGTTACAGTGGACTTTTGAGCTGTGGACTGTGGACCCAGGATCCTGCACCAGCCCTGGCCATGCTGAAGAACGGGGCAAATCCTGACATTTTGTACGAAGCTCCACCTTCCACCCTCCCCTCCTCCACCTCCTGCTCTGTGGGGGTGAATGTTAACTGTTCTTTCACACACGGCTGTCTAGAGGGGCACTATCCGATAGAATTTTCTGTGATGTTGTGTCTGTGCTGTCCTACGTGGCAGCCACTAGTCATGTGAGGCTGTTGAACACCTGAAGTGTGTCTTGTGCGGCTGAAAAACTGAATTTTTACTTTTATTGAATTTTAATTAATTTAAATTTAAATAGTAGTCTAGTGGCTACCGCATTAGCACAGATCTAGGGATTCAGGAGGGACTGTGACTTATGGTTCTTTTATAATTGATGATCATGGTGACCTGAGATCCTGCATAATTTGCACCAGCTCTGGTTTCAAACATTCTGTTCCCACTGACCCAGAAACATTGACATGCTCGTTCTTAAATGTCTGGAAATTCTGATATTTCAGGATTTAAATTACAATCTCCCGGATTGTATTTCCTGTGTGGACCCCTTTGTTAGATTATGTCCCAGTAGGGGATGGACCCCTTTGTCAGATTATGTCCCAGTAGGGAATGGGAAATATTGAGCTCCCAGCTCAGCAGAGAAGCACAGTTGTTCACTCAAAGGGCAGTCTCCCCATAATCACTACTATCAATCTATTGCTGACAGACCATCTTGCCCCTGTGCTTTTGCTTATGCTGTTCCCTTAGACCAGGAACCCCCTTCATTAGGCAATGATACCTCCTCTAGGAAGCCCTCCCTGATTATTCCCATTTAGAATTAAATGTGAATTTAAGTGGCCCTCTGTGAGGCCACTAAACATGGTGCCCATGATCATGGCTTAGGCGAGAGCTTTGAGTCACCCACATAGGACCTATTTACCCCCCGTTTTAGATAAAATTCTAATAACTTTAATAACTGGATTTCTGATTCCAAAGCTGATTTGAAATAGCAAATTAGAAGGGGGAAAGACTCCTAGGGACAGACACACTGGAAGTGACAAGAAGTAAAAATCACCTAAGAGTCACGCAACAAGGAAGAAGATTTAGAAAAACATATAAATACCAAACCTGGGTTTCTGAAAGCAGAGCCATTGGGTCATTTTGTGCAAGGGCAAATACTTTTCCAGACCTCAGCTGTTCTTAAGGGAAATGCTGTATCTAATAACTGATACTCATTAAGACAACTATAAAGCATCAAATTCTAACTTTAAAATCTAAGGAAGAAGTGAGGAAAGTCATCCTAAAGTTCTAGGATTTAAAGCTTGACAGGATGTGAGAAGTCATCCATACTTTATAGATGCAGACACTGAAGCCCAAAGAGAAATGCAATTTGCTCAAGGTCACAAAGCTATTTACTGGCAGGGCTGGAACCAAAGCTGGTCTATTTGTTCCATATCAATACCTGGAAAAGTCACTTGATGAACTTTTTACTCCATAATGCCACTGAATTGATGAGACATTTATGGAGGAAAAAATGATGTATCTTCCCCACCCACGCCCACACGAAGATATTTTCTCTTGTCACTGATGATTAACACTGGGAAAGGCTACCTCTCTATATGGAAACAGGTGTCAAAATCAAGAATAAGACAAGAGTTGGCATTTATATCTTCGTGACAAACATGGTATGAATAGCACGACTTGGGGGTGATATAATATTTGAAAGAGCATTCCCTAATTGGGGTGGTTAATATCCAAATTGGTATTACACACGGGTAATGTGATCGAAGTCTGTAACGAAAATGAAATCCCTCAACACACGGCTGTCCATCAAGATGCAAATGACAGAAGAGAAATAAACCACTGATGATACACAAATGATTTCAATGCTCCGTGCATCACCAGACATTTATTTGGGGCTTGGGCCGTGGAGAAAGAATAATACGGTTGATCTAAGGCAGTTATAAACCACCACTGATAGATAAACACACATCTTCTCGCTCTATGCAGGAGCAGGAGGTATTCAGAACAAGGTGGTTCATACAGACAGACAGCTCTTTAAATGATACCTTGCAATTACATTACAGCCTTGCAGTAGATAATAAACCTTCAATGTGTTGAATAATTTAAAATTTTCCAGTGGCATGAAGGTTGAAGGGAAAGAAAATCACACTTTGCTTTAGAGGAGGAAAATTCCTCAGCAAATCAAATGTGGGAATTCAGGCAGAAAAACGTCTAGTTTTTCATTCATTTTCGTGATAGGTGGATATTCCATCCCAGGTCAACCTGCCCCCTGATTTTCAAAGTCAAGGAGTCAAGAGTGAATGAATCTATAAGAAATAAAATAGGAAAATATAAAGCACAAAATCCTTCCATGCTATTCCTACCGTCATAGATGAAATAATACTTAATAGCATAGTATTCTGGATCCAAATAAACTTGAGTTTGGACCCTGACTCTGCCATTTGCTTGCTGTGTGAACTGAATCTTTCTCTCAATCTTATCATCTGTAATATCAGGACAAAAATGCCAATCTCCTAGGACTCAGTGAGATCATGAATTAGCACTTCCTGGCTCATATTAAGTGTTAATAAAGACTGGCATCTACTATTGTTCTCATACATTATTATTACTAATAATGAAGTTTAAGTTTTGGGGTCCATAAGCTGCAGACACAAAGGGGGATGAAGGAAAAAGAAGGAACAGATGAACACAACAGAGTTTCATAATCAAGGAATATTATGGCGTCCAGGTTAATGCTTATGGTATGGTCAACCCACGGTTACCCTGAGCCAGCCACTGTTCTAAGCCCTCCACGAGCAATATCTCAATTAATCTGCACAACTGTTTAAGGAAGTAGCCCAGTTTTACTCATTGATGCACAGAGAGGTTGAGTACTAGTTCAATGTCACCCTACTGTCTGACTCTAAACCTAGGATGCTTAGAACCCAAGGATTCAAAGCCCAAACAACTTAAAGTTTTGCATCTAGTTTTTTCAAAAATAATTTGCACATGCATAATTTTACACTGTATCTACAGGGGAGTTGGTGGCCATAAAATTTGGTTCCTGGTACTGCCAAGGTGGGCTTGGGTAATTAAGTCAGCTACAGACCCTGGCGAGCATCCAAAGAAATTGTCAAAAGGGAAAATGCCTTTGTTAGATGACTAAAACTGTTGTCCAGTCTTGTTGAAAGAGTGCAGTGTATATGCTGTGTTAGCAATTAGCTAAAATGTTAAAATGGGGTGGATATTTGACTGCACTAGTTGGGCCTGAAATGTATTCAAGGATGAGCTTTGGCTCACATATTAAGTCAGTGAAGGAAAACAAAAGGACAAACCAGGTGTCTATACCTGCTGCTGCAGCCTTGCCCTTTGAGCACAATGGATGGTCTTGCTGACCGAGAACAGTCTGGACCGAGGGCTGTGATTGTGTGCCTGACCTCTGGAGGCGCCAGACAGCTGTGGGGACTGCACCCCGCCAGCCACAGGCGCACCCTGATTGGCCATGAACCAGTCACCTGACTGAAGTACCCAGTGGGCCTCCCTTCCTCTGCTCTAAAATGTAGAGGCTGGGTGAAGATGCCAGAAAGCAGGGCAGAGACTCCCTGAACTCTGAAGTCGTGCTGCCTGGGAACACTAACCTCTCTTCCATCAGTGGAAAGCCTTGATTTCTTCTAGATTTAAAAATAGACTGTGTGTGTGGGTAACTTGCAAAGCCTGAACTCGAGGTTTTACATGTGGAGAGCTTGCTGAGAGATAGGATCCGCAGGAGTGTGGAAGAAATATTTAAAAATAAAGGTTGAAATGTGAATAGAACCGGAGTGCCTGTTCTTGAACTCACTCTACCACGTTTTTTTAGGAATTTATTTTGCAGTGGGAGGCAGTTGTGGGTAGGGATACAAACAGGGTCTTCAGAAACCTGGAGGGAGTCATGGGAAGATCAGGGCAGAGGGAGACTCCGGTGATGGGTGTGGTGAGGAGAAGTATAATTCAACATGAGGAAACGCTTTCCTAAGAGCTGTCCAGTTAATCATGACATAGCAGGACAGACGTGGAACAGGTGCACAGAGGTAGCTCTCAGAATTACTGACCCGGCCTTACGGGTCACTCCAGCACACATAAGCAGGTGAGTACCCTGAGCTGAAAGAACCCAAACCCGGCTGTCTCGACTTGAGTCTTTCTATTTCTAAGGCCATGAAAGTGGTTAGAAGTGAGCTCATATGGAGAAAGCGCTTTTGGGGGCAAAAATGTTCACTGGTAAGTTTTAAATGTCCCAGGAAAGATCAAAATCCATGTGCTGGAAAGCAGGGCTTTTAAGCCAGGTACCCCCAAATTGGAGATGTTGGTCTACCCCAGAATAGATAGGACAGCAGTGGAGAAGGCAGGGTGCTTCTGACTGAGGACCAGGAAAGGACCCAAGCACATTCTCACATCAAAAAACATTTTATTGGACATTTCAGGAGGAATTTATTCCACGTCTGGTGAATTTAGAGTTATGGGCTTGGTTGGGGCCTCAAACAGGTGATTATGGTAATTTAGAGAGAAAGTGCCAAGCGTTCCAGCTTGAAAACAATCGTGCCTCCTTGTATTGATAGAGGGATGAATACTCTCCAAAGTGCCTTCCCATCTATTATCTCATTTGGTCCTTACAACAGGCCAGAGATGTAGGTTGTGGCTCTCCTGCGGGGCTGTGAATGAGAGTTTTCCCCTCTCTGGGCTTCAGTTTCCTTACAGTGCTCCCAGGACTGCCTGGATCAGAATCCCCAGAGAGCTGGTTATAATGCAGATTCCCAGCCTCCACCCAGACAACAGAACCTGGACTCATGCTGGGGTGGAGCCTGGGAATCTGCATGCTAAACATACTTTCCAGGTGATCCTTATGTGCACGAGAATTTGAGAACCCCTGCTCTAATATTTCATAACTCCTCAGCAGTGAGATCCTGTCATATGAAACACACACACTCAGCAACTAACAAAATCCTGAAAAAGTATAAAATTCTGATGAGTGGGGAGAAAACAGTCTAGTGTTGGCTGAGTGCATGTGATCATCCAGATAATAACAGCCTCTCAAGGATGTAATTAGTGCCCTCGAAACTGGAGTACGACTGTTTAATAATTTAAGTGAGGTCATCAGGATTAATGAAGAGCGGTTGAAATTAAATGTGGGACCATAAATCCGCACAGGCCTGTTACAGTGAGGCAATTATTTATGACAAGGCATCCTGAAAAACAGGGGTCTGACTGAGGCTGAAGGCATCTTAACTTAGCTCCTCCGATAAGAGCCATGCAGTTTTGCACTTAAGGTAATCCAGGGTCTACATCCAGAGATATCACCATCCAACTGTATCACAAAGCATTTATTTGTGATATACGGTCTTCTATTCCTATAATCCAGTGTTTTCCAAGTCTGAGCAGCATTTCAACTCTATCAAAGTAATCTGAGATGCCTGTTGAGAATGAAGATTCTTGGGGCCCACCCCAGAACCACCGAATCGGAATCTCTGTGAGTGGGCCCTGGTAAGCTGCAATTTAACAAGCTCCTCAGTTGGTGCTGATAGGGATAAGAGTTAAGAAGCCCTACGTGAACTGAGCTGGAACCGGAGACCGTGTGGGACACACTCCCGGCGTGGACTGCCTGCCTTTGAGGTCACTTTCTCCTTGGCCACCTGACTGGAAGGTTCTCCTCAGGGTTCTTGCCTTCTGTGGAAATCAGCATCCTCCTCTATGTCTTTATGGCACTTTTCAGCTCTTTAGGCTCTTCCACATTTCTAGTTTCATCTAATCCCTGTAACGAGACTCTTGAGGTAGATGGGGTAGCTGAGCGCTCACCGCCCTGTGGACAGTCATGATAACCCCCATCACCACAACAGTGTCACCGGTGAGCACCGTTACTGAACGCCGACCGTTACTGAATGCAAACCGTGGGCTGGGCCCTGCGCTATATCTCTAGTGCATTACCTCACTTAATCTTCACCTGACCTGTGAAAGGGAGGATGGTAGTTATGGCTTGTGGGTTGGGAGTGACGGAAACCCACCCGCAATGAATTTACCCAAGAGGACGGTGCATTGGCTCATGGGAGGGGAAAGGACAGGGGCGGAACTGGCCTGGAGTTAGGTCAGGCTCAGCTGGCATCACAGGCTGGCACCTTGGATGAATCACCGTGGCCATGGGGTTGGGACAGCACTGGCCAGGTGGGCTGGAGCCTCCTTCATGGTTGGGTGGTATTACTGACCGGCTGTCCCTTCAAGATCACAAGGAATGAGTGGTAGGTGAGGAGCAGTCCACCAAACTGACTATGCCACCCTGTCTTCCTTCAGCTGGAAAGGGTGGGAGATGGGGGCGATAGGGTTCTGCGTCTACGACAAAGAATGCTGAGAGTCAACTCTGCTCGGGAGGAAGGTCTATTTACAGGTCATCTTCATTCACTCATGAGTTAAAAGTACTGATTGCTTCTTCTGTCATAAGGAAGCAGAAACATGTTTTCTGGGAAAGGTCAGGGCTGGTCTTTCCTCCTGCCTGGTTAAAACAGATCTGCTGGCTGCTGTGGAGGTTTCTGGGAAGGTAATTTTTAGTTTGAGCTTTCCGTTAACGGAGACTGGAGTGCAGTTATTATTTAGAATATTCCAGACCATATATTCTGACAGCACACAGAAAAGAAAAATTAAAAGTTTCTGAGAAGACTGGGCAGAAAACAGCCTTATAATTCCACCTGTTTTCACCCTCACTACATATTATTAGCAATGCCCAATAAATCCCGTTCATTAATTGGCACAGTAGACGGTGGGAGTTATTGGTTATTTTGAGATTCCCGGTTGCTCATAAACAATGTGGGCATCTCTGAAGAGGTCTGCATTCATGAAGCTAACAAATAAATATATATATTTTTATCATTCTGGGAGGAATGAGTAGTTTGGTCTTTCAGGAGAAGGACCTGAGTGTATACGAGGATCCCAAAGGTTGAAAAAGGCAGTCTGCATCTGTTAATACATTACGGGACCCAACGTCCCTAAATAGTACAAGAGGAAAGAGTGTTACTATGGTCTTCACATGCCTGTTTCTTTGTTCTGTACAATGATGCAAGAATTACATTTTCATGAGATTTTTCTATTTCAGATAGGAAAGCAGGAGAATAAAAAGAGAGAAAAGAGAAATGAAAACTTCAATGCCCACGAACACTATATTGATTAACAGGGCTGCAATCTTCTCCTTTTAACTTTTTCAATGAATAAGAGATGTATAAATGTCTGGATCTGGCCTTCCTGATCTTCAGAACTGTCAAGCATTGCCTGTTTTTGGCTATGAAAACTGGTAACATTTTAAGCCTCCGGTGTTTACAGATCTGAAGGTGCCTCTGGATTCAAATCAAACCAAAATTGGCTCTGGAGCTGTGGCTGCCTGATAAAGACGTGACTGAACCTTTCCGGGACTGGAAGTTTTGCAAGGAAATTGGGAAGAATTCCTGAAGTATTGATATCTTTTGCCAATGAGTCATTTCACAGCTGCCCATGGGTCTGGTGTTGGTTAGTAGGTTAGAGCTGATGCCTACTTTTTGGCCAATGTGCTTCATTAACCTGCTAGAACCAATATTATTTAGAGGAGCTGGCTAATATTTATGTAACCAAGCAGGACCCTATGGGGCCTTCCCAGGACAGACCCCCCCCGATACACCCCCATGTCCTCCACCTGCCTCTTCTTTGTAGAAAAGCTTTAGTCTCCCAGGCCCCCCACCTGAGTCTCAAAAGGCTGGCTCAGGATTTAATGATTAGGAAATGCGAAGATGCAGAAACTAACAATACTTGTTGGTCTGGGAAACTGGTAACAATTGAGACTATAAATCAGCCCCAGAGTCACTGAACTCTCAGGTCCCTGAAAGATACAAATAAAGGCCTGACACACATTCCTAAGTTATTTTTACAGGAAGCAGACCTCTACCAGAAAACTGCTGACCGCAAGCACAGAGACCTCAGACCGGGTGAAACCAGAACAGGGGTGACGCTTGAAGCTTCATCTTGATGCCAACCCATCCAAGAATTGTGTATGAGCTGATCATGCACCCTGCAGTCCCCTCCTTCACACTGCCTTCAAAATCTTTATCTCCTAACCAGCAAGTTGGAGATGGTCTTAGGACATTAGTCCACCATCTTCCCAGGTTGCTGGCCCCTGAATAAAGAGACTTTTCATTTCCTGCCAACACTTGTCTCCTGAGTATTGGCCTTTTGAGCGGCAAGCAGCTCAACTTGAGCTGGGTACCAGCCCTGTCCAGTTACACTGATTGTGCATGAAAACAGCAGAGCATACTTCCTTAGACGTATGGATGTATATCAGATGTCATGACTGAGCATTTCATATCTTTACCTAGCAGTTTTGTTGTTGTTTTTACCTAAAAGTTGTTTTATTTAGGGGGTGGGATATGGAGAGGAGGTGAATTCCTTGTACTTGGGTTTGAATTTTCTACTAAATGTGAATTTTCCCATTAGGCAAATGTTGGCTAAGAGGCTCCCAATAAAACTAAGTATAATATGTTTAAATTGCTTACAACGGTGTCTGGCACATGGTAAGTGCTATCTAGGTGTTACACAGCATTATTATTATTGCTATTACTGCTTCTTTCCCTCTATGAGGCAGACAAAACCAGCTCCTTCAGCTCCCCACTTACTGAGCTAAAAGAAGGATGGGAACAGGACTTGGATGGTTTGCACTCGATCAAGTGAGATACTAAGGGACCTCCTTCTTTTATTTCAGCCTCAAATCTCATTTCCCTCTAGGCCCTGAGTAAATAGCAATTCACGTCAGACCTAAGCTGGCAGAAAGGCCCAGGAGCTTTCTGAAGAAAGACTATGACAGAAGGGGGGCAGCTCTGTGGCCCTCTCCCTGGGGACCTTATTCCAAGGACCTCCAGTCACCTGCTTCATTGGGTTTTGCTTCCCCCCATTTAGTTTTTAAGGGAACACTAAAACAGTGGAGAAGGTTAGACTTTAATCCTCACAAGAAAATCAGGAGAGGATCAGCAATTTAGCAGAGTTTTGCTGCACCAAGTTTTTAAAATATAGAAGGCTTGCCTACTGTATAGAAGCATCACCTTTCTGAAAATATAATGCAGCTATTTTCCACTACAGAAACGATTCTTTCTCAAACATCAGAGCTTTTGATGCTTCAGATGCAATCTGAGCGATTTATTTGAATTTTTTTTTTTTTGCTATCCCAGTAAATCATTTATATAGTGCTTGATTCACAAAATCCTGGGTTTTTTTTTTTTAAGATGCACAAAATATACCATAAGCATATCGACTCTTGCATGCTGTGTTCTTGCCAGATAGCCACCAAAAGGTTTATAGATTTCCCCCATTATAAACTAATTGATATTCTGTAACAGCTTTAATCTTCTTAGCAGTTCTCTCCTTTGGAGTCTGAGGGGAGAAGCATTCAGGATGTTATATGAAAGGAGAAGAGAATCAAGAAACCTGTGGATTTTCTTAGTGATAAGACACCCTAGAGACTGGGCTGATACATAGGAAGTGTGATTCTTAAGGTTACGGAACCCATCGTGCGGAAGATGGATCCCTCTCGTCAAATGGGATGATTAACCAGGAGGAGACTCCTCTAAGGGCAGGTAAGCAGTTTAGGACACCCCCCATCGATCTCTCAGAGCCTCAGTTTTGTCATCTGTAAGATGGAACTGTTTCCCCTGCCTTCACGTTCCAAAGAAGGAACAATATTTCATTTCTGGGATGGCCAGGAGAGGGGACACAGGGCAGGCCAAAGTATGAATGCTCATGCTGCCCACACAGCCTGCTAATTTATGCTTTCCCTGCTGTGGTGAACTCACCGGTACAGGCTCTGCCCTGCCAGGGAGGCCCACAGCTCCTCGCTGCTCAGCCTGTTCCTGCATCAGTCAGTTCAGGAGCAAAGTGGTAGGGACAGATCCGTGTTGTGCTCTCTGGATCAGCCTCTCCAACAATACACCTAATATTCTGGAGTCATGTGAATCCTGTCTCTATCTCACAATTGACTCAGAGGAGGAGAGATGTGATAGTCATTTCACAATGACAAGGGGGAAATGACTGTAGAAAACTTAGTGGAAGAAACCTGGATACAAAGTTAAATATAACTGGATGTCCACTGCACAAAGCGTAATGTAAAGGGTCTAAATGTAGATTCACATTATGGATTATTGTCTAGCTAGTAAATAACAGATGAGTTAGCACTATACCTACTGACCTGAGGGATGTCTGTGATACATTAACAGGGAAAAAAAAGAAGAGCAATATATACAGTATGATCCCATTAAAAGGGGAGCAAAAACATGTAAAGATTAGGGGCAAAAGTTCTAGAATCAGAATGCATGGTTTTGAATCAAAGTTCTGCCTCATTGTCCTAAGTAGACTGGCCATTTACTTAACCCCTCTGTATCTCAGTTTTCTCATCTGTAAAATGGGGATAAAATATTACCTTTATTAAGTAGAAAAAGGAGGTTTGAGATCATTGAGTCCAGTGGTTTTCATACTGGGAATGACAGAAGCCACAACAGTGCTGAGGTGATGAATGGGTAAATGCACTGAGCACGAATGCTCAGTAAGTATTAGCTCTTGTTACTACACGTTAGTGTTATGATGCAGAGTGGTCTAGAAGGATACACACCAGACTGTTGACATGAGTTGCTTCAGTTGGCCTGCAACTAGAGGGGGATTGGGAGGGTATGAAAGAGAAAATGGAAATGAACAGACACTGGGAACCAAAGGACATGTTCAGAGGGCAGATTAGATGCTCAATAGCAAATGTCACAGGGAAGTGCAAATCCAAACAACAATGAGAAACCACTACACACCTATTTCAATGGCAAAAATCCAAAACGCTGACAATACCAAATGCTGACAAGGATGTGGCGCAACAGGAACTCTCATTCATTGCTGGTGGGAATGCACAATGGCATAGTCACTTTGGAAGACAGTTTGGAAGTTTCTTGCACAAGTAAACATACTCTTATCATATGATCCAGCAACTGCCACCTTCCTTGGTATTTACCTAAGTGAGCTGAAGACTTACGTCCACACAAAAACCTGTACGTTGATGTTTAGAGCAGCTTTATTCATAATTGCCCAAACTTGGAAGCTACCAGGATGCCCTTCAGTAGGTGAATAGATAAATAAATGGTGGTGCATTCAGACAATGGAATAGTATTCAGCACTAAAAAGAAATGAGCTACAAGTTATAAAAAGACATGGTGGAACATTAAATGCATATTACTAAGTGAAAGAAGCTGATCTGAAAAGACTGCATGCTGTCTGATTCCAATTTTATTAGACATTCTAGAAAAGGCAAAACTACTGAGACAGTAAAAAGGTTAGTGGGTGCCAGGGGTTAGGAGGGAGGGAGAGATGAATAGGCAGAGCACAGAGGATTCTTAGGGCAGTAAACTACTCCATATGATGCTATAATGGTAGACACATGTCACTATGCATTTGTCCAAACCCACAGAATATATAACACCAAGCGTGCACCTTAATATAAACTATGGATTTGGGGCGATAATGATGGGCTGCTGTAGGTTCATCCATTGTAACAAATGTACCCCTCTGATGCAGGTGCAGGACACTGATGAGGGAGTGGGTGTGGGGGGATATGTGCAGGGGGTGGAGGGGTGGATGGGAACTCTCTGTGCTTTCAGCTTAATTTTGCTGTGAACCTGAAACTGCTCTAAAAAATAAGGCCTATTAAAAAAAAAACACACACTGGGAAAGGGGAGAACCCTAAATGTTAACAGTAATTGCCTCCAGGTGATGAGGTGATGGATGGCTCTTTCTGCGCTTTCCACATTTCCGTCTTGACTCCTAGCCTGTGCTCATGATGTTCCCTCTGCCTGGAACATTCTTCTCCCTTCCCTACCCCAAGGAGAAGTATCTGCTTATCCTTAGGATCGAGTTCAGCTGCAATTTTTTCTGGGAAGTCTTCCCTGATCTTCTCCGTGCTCGACAGCACCTGGACCTCCACCAAGGGGCACATACTCCATGGTCTTATGATTGCCCCTTACCTTGTATGTTTGCCCTGCTGGATGTGAGCCTTAGAAGAGAAGTCTATTTTATTCCCGTTGTAGCCCCAGCACCTGCTGCAGCGACGGGCACAGAGTCATTTCATGAATATGAATGAAATCGGGACAAATGTAGGGAAAAACAAAATCAGCAGCACAAAACTCAAGGTGAAGAGAACCCAAACAATACAGTGAAAGTGGGGAATGGCCATCCCAACAGTTGTGGTGGTCCTGGAAGCAAACTAAGGCTTTGAGAGAGATGACAAGAAACGAGGAATAGATGCTGATGGGCTCGTGTCAAGAGTGGTACGTTGCAATGCAAATCAGGTCAGGGCAAACGGATCTCCTTGACGTGTCTCCAGGACTGGCATGGTGTGACAGCGCAGGTCAGAGTTAATAAGCCCATCATAGAAGGAAGACCTGGGACCTTGGTCTCAATGGTGAGAGCCTCTACCATGTGTACTAATGGGCCCTGCAATGTCCATACTCCCTCCAGCACCAATCACTGCCAACAATCTGTTGATAGCTCCACAAACGCTTGCTTGCTTAAGAACCTCCTTTCAGGGAACCCTTCCATGTGTATGCTTTTGTTTGTTTGCTGATGGGGAGCTGCGTTGGGGGAAATGATGTCAGTGAGATCATATCATAGCCTTTCGTTTCTGCACCTCATCATTCCAGGTGGCCCACAGTTCATCCAAAGACAATAATCCCATCCAGGTCTACATATCCTATTATTTTTGGAAAACCAATATTGTTTGGAAATGGGGAGGGGAAGGAGAATAGAAAGAAACGAATGAACAAAGACCCCTCTTGATTTTCCTAATAAAGATCTCCTATCTGGGCAGTGTAATCTGGAGGCAGGTCTGCCACCCTACACGCTCACCTTTCTCCCACTAGTGCAAAAACACCTCTATGTCCTCCTCATCCTCAAGCCAAGCCCCCATATTTGAAGAGCTTTTGGAGGCCCCTGGAAAACTCCGCAGTGCTCTGTTTGCAAGCAGGGCCAGGATTATTCCAGGGCCAACGTTTGCCTTCACTCTAGTCCCCAGTGCTGCCTGCACAAAGCTCTGGATCTTATTTTAAGAATTCATCTGCTCCAATTTTGTCTCCTACCCGAGGTCTCGACCCTCAGCCAAATTAAAATTAGTTGCCCTGAGGATCCTAGAAGAGACTCATTTCAGAGGAAAATGCCTTCTTCCAGGCAGCGCCAATCAAGCCTGTAGTTAGCATCTATGAATTTCAACTCTGAGAACTGCCTCTGCTCACGTGGCCCAGAGGAATCCGTCTTTCACGGTGGCCCATATTTGCCGTACTTGAGACAGGCCTCTCTAGAATTCTGAAGTTCTTTCTCTCAAATCTCATTTTTAAAACAATCACTGCTAAGTTTTTCTTCCAAAGCTGCCTTGAGAATTTCTTCTTGAAACAAGAAGAATGATTGCTTTTCTGAAGAACGCAGGTTGCAAAATCTGACAGCTAATGTGCAGGCAGGACTGAGGGGCAAGAGGTAAGAGTTCTCCTCTGCATTCCATGCCCGATTCACTGAGAAAAAAGGGCAACAGTCAGGGACCTCAGTTCTCATTCCTGTCTGTGAAATGGGACAGTATTCATTCTCTTCTCTATCTTATTAGGGTTTGGGGGCGGTACTGCATTGGGTTAATGTTTTTGCTCTCTGGAGAAATAGATGTTACTTGGTGAATGTCATTCGTATATAATTTACCTTTTCTTTCTCAAGGCTGTTACAGTCTTTTCTTATTGGGGGAGGGGGGATCACGTTATTTTCATCACTGAGTACAACACTGAGGAAATTGGGATATTGGAGCATAAACCGTTATGGTCCAGGATTGGTTGTGTTTGATAATGAGCTCTCTTTAGCAAGAAGTTTGCTCTTTAGTACAATGGAAAATGATGTATTGAGAAGCATCCTGGGGGGCAGAAAACAGTAATGTGCTTCTGCAGATGTTTCACATTAACAGCTAAGACGAGGGGACAGGCTGTACTGGGAGCGCAGAGAGGGGATTCTTGTCTCTTCTCTGCAACCAGCTGGCCATGCGCTCTTAGTTAAGCTTGTCCACTGCTCCAGGACTCAGGTTTCCCATCTGTACAATGAGTAGGCTGTTACATCTGCAATTTTCACACATTTTTAAGCAGTGGAGTTCCTCTTAGTGAACAATTTTCCAGAAACCAAATATGGACCATGCCAGGAGAGGTATGTGAACCCCACCTGCACCTGTGAGGTTCTTCACAGCCCTCACAGTGCTCCCTGACGCATTCCTGGGCCCCCTACTGCTCAGAGGCACATGTTCAAAGCCAGTAGCCTTGGATGACCTTGAAACTCTTTTCTAACCCAACAAGGAGAGCTGCTGTTTCTAATCTGGATGATGCCGGGTTCACTCTCCCTCTGGAGGACTAATGCCTTGTGATGCTCAGAGATGGATCCTGCCAAGTGTTATGGGTCTGCCCCATGTTTCAGAAAACAGGCGACAGGGACCTGAACCTGAAACCCAAAGACGTGGGCCAGCGCCGGTCACCAAAGGAACCTCTGTGTCTTCCACAGCCACATCTATCTCGCTGACTGAAGACGACCCTGTTGCGAGTGATGGTTTTCCCCGTGTGGGGATACAGCTGTAGCTGCCATATATTTTCCCTTCTTCTCTGCCCCCCTCATTCATTCATTCACTAATTCACAAACATTTATTAACCACAAATGGTCTAATGAGGAAGCCTGATAATGAACAGGTCAGCAAACAGCCCTGTGACCCTACGTGGAGAAGGGAGCACAGCGGCAGGGGCGGGGGACCGAAGTGAAGATGAAGAGGAGCCCGGCGCTTCCAGGATGTCCTGGCCGAGGGAAGAACACGAGAAGACCCCAAGGCAGGATGGAGCCTGGCGTGCTCCAGAACAGAAGGCCCTGCGGCGGCTGGTACACGAAGAAGGAGAGCAAAGTGCAGAGGGCAGTCCGCACGGCTGTGGCTCTCAAGAACCTGAGGGAAGGCTCGGGCGCTCACCCCGAGCAGCAGGGGCTGTGTCTGCGCAGCACAGTAAACGGACGTCAGTTAATGACTTGAGCAATATGCTCATTTATATTCATTTTCACCACCTGGCTGAGAGCCCGTGGCCTGCGGGTAGTGGGCCCAAACTGGGGGAAGGATGAGGTTGGGAGAGGAGGAGGGGTAAAGGACGAAAGGCAGGAAAGGCAACGGTAGAGCACGGGTCTGGGGCTCTGAGTCCACGGGTCTGGGTGTTCTGCTGACTGGCTGTGTGAGTCTGGGCCAGTCACCTGACCCCAACTCCTTGTCGGAGACGCAGAGACCCCAGGGCCTCCCTCAGAGGCTGTCGTCAAGAATAAATGAGATAATGTATGGGCCTGGCACATAGAAATGGTCCCCGGAATGGTGAATGGATGGGGAGACAGTTTAGGCGGAAGGTGGGACAATAGCACATTTTTTTAGTGCTTTACAATTTGCAAAGCCCTTTCACCCACGGAAAGGGGGAGACCATACCTCCATGTCTGTACATTTATCCCTGACACCCCCTCCAACAAACTAGCCGTAAATAATGTTAATAGTAATAATGATAATACCAAGCTTAAATGTTTATTTCTAATGTTCACTTTGTGCATTGTACTGTCCTAACTATTTGACATGTATTAACCCACTTAATAGTCATATTAAGAGGTAGATTCCCTTTTACAGATGAGGGAACTGAAGCACAGAGAGATTAAGTGACTGCGTCAAGGTCACAGAGCTAATAAGTGACAGGGCCAGGATCAAAGAGGTAATTATTGCTAAAGAATGGTGCTACAGACACAAGGAGACACACCCACAGGTGACTTCACAGACCTCACTTCAGGGACACAAATAAATCTCATATAATGGATGCTATTGTAACCATGGCGGAAGTACTAAGGGAACAGAGGAAACGAGCTCTGATCATTTAGTTGTCAAACATGTATTAAGCACCTACTATATGCCTGAGGAGTTGAGGATATGTAGTGAACAAGACTGATGGGGTAGTCCCAGCTCTCAGAATGTGGAATCTGGTAGAGGAAACATACAACAGGCCAATGTTTACACACACAATGCTCACATGTTACACTTATTTATATTTTAATTCTGATGTGATAAGAGCAAAGAAGGAAAAGTAAAGGGTCCCATGACAATGAGTGTATGTCAAGAGTTAGGGGAGAGGGCTTCCCTGGTGGCGCAGTGGTTAAGAATCCGCCTGCCAATGCAGGGGACACGCGTTCGAGCCCTGTTCCAGGAAGGTCCCACATGCCGCGGAGCAACTAAGCCCGTGCACCACAACTACTGAGCCTGCGCTCTACAGCCTGCGAGCCAGTTACTGAAGCCTGGGCACCCAGAGCCCGTGCTCCATAAAAAGAGAAGCCACTGCAATGAGAAGCCCGCACACTGCAATGAAGAGTTGCCCCCACTCACTGCAACTAGAGAAAGCCTGCGTGCAGCAACGAAGACCCAATGCAGCCAAAAATAAATAAATAAAATAATTTTAAAAAAAAAGAGTTACGGCGAGAATTAGAGGCTGAGTTCAAAATGTGTGTGTATGTATATGTGTGTACACACACACCCCGCCGCGTAAGTGGGGTGTAGTACTAAAACGGGGCAGCAAGCAGCTCAGCTTTGATTATTCTGGAGTGTACTTAGATTCCCTCTCTTCACTACTTATTAGTGCCTCTACAAGAAAGTGAGAGAGGAAAGGGCTTCTCTTGATTTTCCTGCAAGTGGTGAAAGCTCTGATACAAAGAATAAGCTCGAGACCATTGGCTGGAGGGCAAATTCTTCTTGGATTTCATTTCTGGCTCCACCTCTGTGTCTCTTAAACCCATGGGTAAGGCCCATAGCGAAGAGGCTCTGCAGTGTGGTCTAGTGGTTAAGATCACGTGCGTGGGGTCAGACAGATGTGACTTGGTCACCACATCACCATCTAAGAGCTGTGTGACCAAGGGCAAGTCACTTAATCTCTCTGAGCCTCAGTTTCTGCATCTGTAAAGTGGTGTGGCAGACACTGTAGGTGGGCTGTCCTGATACCTTCTCTAATCCACTTCTTTTCCTATTTCTACTAAAGAGGCCAAAAATCAGAACACTCACGTTCCCAGCCACCCTTGCAGATATGGGCGCCCAAATGTCAGAGTTCTGGCCAAAAGTCTCTGGGGAGACTTTCCTGAATAAGAAGGCAGTCTTCCAAGGAAGAGGCTTTGTTCTCTTTGCCCTTCCTCCTTCTTCCTGCCTGGAAGGTAGAATTCCCAGAGGTACAGCAGCCATTTTGTAACCATGAGGATGAGGAAGTGGGAAAAGAGAAGAAGTCTGGTTCTCCAATGATAGACTCGAGCAGCTGTACCAATCCTGGATCTCATTATCAAATGAATGAATAAATGAATAAACCCCTTACTTGTTTGAGCTATTATTTAAAGTTCTCTATTATTTGCAGTTTAATGCACTTCTACGTTGATACAAATGGGATAAAAACAGAACCTATTTCATGGGTCGTTGTGAGGACTAAGTAAGATAACTTGTGTTCAGTGCCAGGCTCATGGCCTCAAGTATCAGTACATGGTGGCCCATATGCTGGCGCTGCTGAAGATGGGAAAACCTACCACCCCTTTGGCAAGTCACTGAACGGAGTATGGAGGGTGGGAAGCTGGGTGAAATGGGCCCTACCTCGGTCACTGAAGTCGTCCACCAGGACAATCTCGGCGATCAGCTCCGGGGGCGAGCGGTTCAGCACGCTGTGAACAGTGCGGAGAAGGGAGGACCAGCCCTCGTTGTGGAAGGGGATGATGATGCTGGTGTTGGGGAGCGTCTCCAGGTAGCGTTTGCTGTTGCAGCTAGAGGGAGACACGGGGGGACAGGGAGAGGACAGGTTCAGCTCTCATGTTGCCAGGAGAACTCATGCACGTGGTTCAGTTAACTGCAATTCCTACTTCCTCTCCAGGCTTCAGGCAATGAGTGAAAGCTGGGGACATCATGGTCACTTCACAACTTTCTTCTACTTGGCATCCCAAAGTCCTGCCTCTAATCCCTGCACACAGAGTGCACAGGGATATACACACACACACATGACCCCCCCACCCAGCTCTGTACACGAGCAGTTACAGAACAACAAACCCCAACAGTGACGGAGCAGCACCGGGGTTTGGTGCTTTACATGCACTAACTTGTTTATGCCTCAATTGTGATAGGAACATGGTTGTCCATCCTCATGATTCCATGTAGAAGATAGCCCTTCAGTAACACTCTTGTCTCTCTCCCCACCCCTTGCACATTCCTCTCTACGGAGGAGAAACCATGTGTCCTTAAACCTGGAAGAATAAACTGGGCTTCACTGGCTTGGCCCCTCTTCTCTCCCTCCCTGGGCTCTGTGGGCAGAGGGCACATTTTCTCCTTTGCTTTCCACCAGCCCCATGGTAAGCTTGGGGGCAGAAGGCCCTGTTCCTGTGGGCCTTTAATATCATGGTAATACCCCAGAGAATTAACATAGTTACTTAGTATCAGCAAATATTTAGCTGGTGTTCAAACTTCCCTGATGTTTTTGTGTCTGGTTTGTTTAAATCTGCATCAAGACAAGGCCCACATTACTGCTTTTAGCTGATGCATCTCCTAGGTCTCTTTTCCCCTTACCATTTGTTTAAGAAACTGGGTCATTTGTTCTATAGTATTTCCCACAGTCTGCATTTTGCTTCCTGCATTGATGTGGTGTCTCTCAACATGTTCCTCTGTCTGCCCCACTTTGCCTCCTGTAAACTGGTAGTTAGATCTAGAGGCTTGACCTAATTCGATGAGATATTCTGGCAGCCTCTTTATAGGTGCTGGTGTCAGCATTCCTTGGGAAACACATAATGTCCAGTTGTCTTTCCTTTTGTGATGTTGGTGGCCAAAGATGATTTGCATCTAAATCCTTTATTTCATGAGGGGTTTGCAAAATGGTGATTTCTAAAGCTATCATTCTTTCTTTACTAGCTGGAATACTTCCATGGAGAAAAACTTTACCATGTCAACTATTTGGCTACACTGAAATATAGGAAAGATAGGCTAAGTTCTTGATTCTTAATTTACCGATTTTCAGAAGGACCTGGTTCCCTAGCATCCTCCAAAGATGGCCAATTATTTGTTTTCATTATGAACTCATAATTTTTAACATAATTAATATGTTTCAATTCAACGCTAGTATTATTCTTCTTGGTTCCCAAATAAGCCTATTTTTAGCCCAAGGCGGTCTTCTCAAGTTGGCTCCTAGTCCTTTGCACATGGTCACAGAGTACTGACAGCTTCTTTGTTTTCTGACAAAAGGTATCAAAAGATTCTCCAGGCTCAACTTGTATGTTTCCTGCTCTAACCTGGAATCAACCATTCTGCCAAGGAACCCTGGCTCTTTAATATTATCAACATAACCATTTGGATGCTGCAATATGGGCACTAAGTGCATTCATTACTATTATGTTGGTTATGGCTTCTACGCCTTTACGGTGGTCAGCACTACAAATATATTTTAATAGATGAGTTTATGCTAAAATTTCATATATATATACAATTTCATAAACATAAAATTACAGAGTTTTACTAAACCTTAATTTTATATTGTATCTCTTTTTTATTGAGATATAATTCACATACCATAAAATTCAACATAAAATTCACCCTTTTAAAGTGTATAACTCAGTCATTTTTAGTATATCCACAAAGTTGTACAACCATCACCACTATCTAATTCCAGAACATTTTCATCACCCCCCAAAAGAAACTTCATATCTATTAGCAGTCACTACCCATTATCCACTGCCCCCAGTCCCTGGAAATCACTAATTTGTTTTCTGTTCCCATGGATTTTCCTATCCTAGACATTTTATACAAATGGAATCATATAACATGTAGCCTTTGTGTCTGGGTTCTTTCACTTAAGCATAATATTTTCAAGGTTCATTCATGTTGTAGCATGCATCAGTACCTCATCCTTTTTCATGGCTGAATAATATTCCACTGTACAAATACAACACATTTTATTTATTCATTCATCAACTGATGGACATTTGGGTTGTTTCTACCTTTTGGCTATTATGAATAATGCTGCTGTGAAAATTCATGCACAAGTTTTGGGGTAGACATATGTTTTCAATTCTCTTTGGTATATATCAAGGAGTAGAATTGCAGGCCATAAAGTAACTCCATGTTTAACTTTTTTTTTTTTTTACGGTATGCAGTCCTCTCACTGTTGTGGCCTCTCCCATTGTGGAGCAAAGGTTCCAGATGCGCAGGCTCAGAGGCCATGGCTCATGGGCCTAGCCGCTCCGTGGCATGTGGGATCTTCCCAGACTGGGGCACGAACCCGTGTCCCCTGCATCGGCAGGCGGACTCTCAACCACTGCGCCACCAGGAAAGCCCCCATGTTTAACTTTTTAAGGAACTGCCAACTGTTTCCAAAGTGACAGCACCATTTTACATTCCTACCAACTATGTATGAGGGTTCCAATATCTTCACATGCTCACCAACTCTTGTTATTGTCCATCTTTTTGATTATAGCCATTCTAGTGGGTGTGAAGTGGTATCTCATTATAGTTTGGCTTGCATATTCCTAATGATGAATGATGTTGAGCTTATTTTCATGTGCTTATAGGCTATTTGTATAACTTCCTTGGAGAAATGACTAGTAAATATGTATTTCATTTTCATATTGTTCCTTGCTGGTGTACAGAGATATAATAGATTTTTTATATTGAGCCTGTGTCTTGCAACCTTGCTGAACTTATTAGTTCTAATGACATTTTTTTGGTGTGGATTCCTTAGGATTTTCTATACACAAGACAGTGTCATCTGCAAATAGATAGTTTTACTTCTTTCTTTTGAATCTAGATGCCATTTATTTCTTCTTCTTGTCTAACTGTCTAGAAACTCCAGTACAATGTTGAATAGAAGTGGCAAGAGCAGACATCCTTGTTTTGCTCCTGACCGTAGAAGGGAAAGCTTTCAATCTTTCACCATTAAATACAATGTTAATGTGCGTTTTTCATCAATGCTCTTTATCAGGTTGAGGGAACTCCCTTCTATTCTCAGTTTGTTGAATGTTTTTATCATGAAGAAGTGTTGGATCTTGTCAAATGCTTTTTCTGCATCTACTGATATAATCATATGGGTTTTGTTCTTTATCCTATTAATATAATGTATTACATTTATTGATTTTCATATATTGAACCAACCTTGCATTCCTGGGATAAATCCTATTTGGTCATGGTGTATAATCCTCCTTATATGTTGCCAAATTTGGTTTGCTAGCATTTTGCTGAGGATTTTTGCAGCTATATTCATAAGGGATATTGGTCTGTAGTTTTCTCTTCTTGTTAGGTTTTTGTCTGGTTTTACATATTCTAACTCTTTTGCTAAAAATCTAGGTTCTTAACATTAACAGTTGCTTGTTTTTTTCCTATAACAGTTTCAGAAAAGCAATATTAATATTATTTCTAACAATATGATTACAGAAAATTTAAGATTCCTTTTGTTCTTCATTTCTTTTCATCTTTGGGGTATATTTCAACAGAGATATTAGGGATTTTCCCAGGGCCCAGAAAAGGGGAGCTGAGGACCAGGCAGGCCAAGAGGGAATAACAAAGCTGCCCACCTTGGGACTTCCCTGGTGACGCAGTGGTTAAGAATCCGCCTGCCAATGCAAGGGACACAGGTTCGAGCCCTGGTCTGAGAAGATTCCACATGTGCAGAGCAACTAAGCCCGTGCGCCACAACTACTGAGCCCACGTGCCACAACTACTGGAGCCCGCGCACCTAGAGCCTTTGCTCCGCAACAAGAGAAGCCACCACAATGAGAAGCCTGCGCAACGCAACTAAGAGTAGCTCCTGCTCGCGGCAACTAGAGAAAGACCGCGTGCAGCAACGAACACCCAATACAGCCAAAAATAATATATAAAATTAAATATTTAAAAATATATAATATATGTGATAAAATCATTAGAGGAATGTTAATTGCAGAATCTCGATGGTGGGAATCTCGATGAGTGTTCTGTGTGCAATTCATTCAAGTTTTCTTTGACAATTTTCAGAAAGAAATGGTGGGAGGAAAAAAACAGGTCAGGGTCCACGGACTCCTTAGCTTTAAATTCTACCTCTGCTAGCAGCACCAAGGGAAGCTGGGGGGTAGGATAGGGCAGGAATGAACCCATGGTGTCTGGCTGTGAGCCCAGTTACAGCTGCACGGACCGAGTGCCCCTAATTCTGGCAGTCCAGTATTGATGGACAGACAGGTCAGTCTCTCTCTTTCCCCTTCTTTCATGTCCCCTCTTGCTCCTGCATCTGGCTGGGCTGCTTTTATCCAGGCCCCACCTCCGGGCCCTCCTCCGCCCCTTCCCCCACCTCTCTAACCCCTTTGATCATTTCAGCCAGTCTTCTGGGGGAGCCTTTGCCAACTTCATTATGTCGACCTTTACAAATGAACGAAAGCACCTCTTCTCAAAAATCCCTTTCCCTTAATTTGGCTGCATCCTCTGTGGAAAAGAAAGACAGGTAATATCTCATTTTCTACAAGAGTTCCTGCCTTCCATCCAATTTTGCAGGAGGCTCACTCGTTGCGGCAGGGTTGGAGGGGGGGTTAGCTGTAATAAATTGCCTGGAGTCCATGGGGTGAAATACAACAGCGTTATTATGGCGCAGAGAGCCCTGGCTCTCTTGAACCCCAGAGCTGGGGCCCACAGCCTGCAGCTAGATACACAAACACCATCATGTACTAAGGGAAGCAGACGATGCGACAACAGACTAAATTCACTTCTAGATTAACCCAATCCTGGATTTAAAAATTATTCAGAACTTAAATAAAAGGCTCAGCCTTGATCATGTGCTTCTGGGGAGGCGAGGAGGGTCTACTCTTTTTCTCCCTCCTCTAACCATCCACTCATTTATTTACAAAATAAACACAAAATGGCACTTCAACTTTTGCCACAGGCACTAGTCATTAGTTTGGTCCCAGCTTAGGCTACTGGTTCAAATAAAAAATTGTGTGCCGTGCTCAAATGAATCTCTCCAGTATCCAGCAGGAAACTTGGCTCCACAGACTCGCCCCCAGGCACCTCCCTGTTGGGAGACCGTGTGAAAAGCCCCATTTCTCCTCCTCTTATTAGGCCTCAGATCGCAGCAGAGGAGGCCTGGGGGTGGCAGGGAGGAAGAGAGAAGGCCACCACCCACCCCAGTGACACCCCCATCTTAGCGTCACCTTTAAGACCTGTCTGCATGCTGTGCCTTAAGATCTCAACACTGGACAGCAGAGTATGCTCAGTCCTTGTATGCGTGATAAACGCAAAGCATCCCTTTGCCCGATGCCTTCAGAGTGTGGTCTCCGGGACAGGGCAACTGGGGCACTGCTCCCAATGCAAAGAGGCTGGGTTTGGCTACGACCAGACAATAATAACCTCCTCCTTCCCCAGTTCATCGTGCCTGATGGTTTATAGCACACTCTCCCTTTTTTCTAAGCTGCACCAACCCCTGGGAGGGAGACAAACCTGGGAGTGCTAACCCCATTCTCCACATGAGGAAATGGAGCCCCTAGTGGAAAGTGACTTGGATCCAAGCCTCAAATCTAGAGAGTATTTACTTAAAATAATGCTTATAATATTTTTCTTGATGACAAAAGTGGTTAATTGCTCACTATGAAAGGCTGGAAAACACAGAAAGGCTAAAAGACAACTGCTAATGACTTCAACATCTTGACACCGGAGGCTGGCCTCCGTGAAACATTTAGGGTATGTCTTCCTCCAAGCTCTTCTATGAACAAATATTTGTTTCTACAACACGGCACATGGCACACTGACTTGATGGCCTCCCAGTGTCCATGGGTCCCCAGATACAGAGTGGGGTCCAGAGACACTTAGAAGGGGCCTTGCGGGGGCAGGGACGGGCAGAGCGATGCCCTCACAGAAGGTCAAAGCAGGGACACATGACATTTCCACCACATGACATCAACCTTGGTGCCCCCCTGGCTCAGTATTTCTGGCCCCAGGAGACACCATAAAGGAAGAGGCAACTGTGGTATTTCAAACCTTACGACTATGAGCTGAGTGCAAAACATCCCACCGCTTGCCCAAGCACTTCCCTTGTTATCTGGTTCACAGTCTGATGAGGTCCCAACCTCAACAGGACAGAGTTGAGTTAGATGTTCACGGCGTGAGGACCAAGAGGCACGGTCAGGGGTGCTTCTTGACACACTTCGAAGTGGTGAAAAGAGTAGAAACAGAGTGAATGTTCATCAATGGGGAAAGATTAAATAAATGATGAAAAATTCGAACTACAGAGTACTGATAGCAGTTAAAAAATAAGCTGGAAGATGACAATGATTATAACAGAATATATCTGTTAAGGATTTCTACTATGTTGGGCATAATAAGCACTTTGTAAGCACTTTCTATGCATTAAGTCATTTAATTGTCACAATGCTCTTATGAGGTAGGGACTATCTTACGCCCATTACAATGAGGCGCAAACAAAGCAGAGAGGTCAAATAACTTGCCTTAGGTCAAACAGCTGGTAAGAGCTGGAGCCTGGATGAAACCCACCTGTCCTGTATACATAAATATTTTTATAGAGGTAATGTACTATTAATTATACAAGCAAAAAGAAGAATGAATAGATAAAAAAACAAAAACTGAGGGAACTAGGTAGGAGTCTGAAATCCTGGCTTCTGGTTTCTGCTCTGCCATGCAACATTCCAAGTCCCATCTTCTTGCCGTACCCCGGGTTCCCCTTATGTTGATAAGGGAGCTGGACAAAGGGCAAGTCTGGCGTGCCTGCTCTGTATTCCTTCTCCTTCTTTTGGTAAGAGCATCCTGATTCTCCTTGGGGAATCTCCCAGCCCTCAATTTCACAGGGTTTGCCGGAGGTCCTTGCCTTGCATTGAGGGTGGGCAAGAGAGCCTGGCTCAGCCAGAGCATCGCAGCTCCACAGCCCCTGTGGTTGGTTCAGGGATGGGCACCTGTAAATCAGAGTAAATCTTGGCTGAGACAGCTGGGAGAGAGGGAAGCTCTTTTTTGCTGAAAATGAACGTGGGAGGATAGAAGTCTGATCTGCCTGGGGCCACCATACAGACTGTTTCCTATCTTAAAATGAAGTTAGCAGAACAGAAAACAGAGCCAAGAGTTGGAGAAAGAGGTTCCTGCTGGCATCACTTAGGGACCTGGATCCAGCTCTGGCAGAAGCCATCGCCTACTCCTGGCCTTTTCAGTTATGTGAGTCAATACATTGTCTTTTCTTCAGTCAGTTTGAGTTAGGTTTCTGTCACTTGTAACTATTAAGGATTTTGCTGATATAACTGGATCATCTCTAAGCCCCATCAGTCACATGAATCTGTTTTGGAACTAAGGATGGCTTTTGAAGGACTGAGGCAGAAACTTCCCAGGTGCTCCCTCTGACCTGAAGGGGGCAGCCTCTCTCATGCTGCAGGAAGAGAACTTTGATCATTCACTGACTAGGAGAAAGTGGCCTGGGCTGAGGGCTGAGGTGGGGGGTGGGAGGCAGTAGGAGGACTCACTGGGGATTGAGCAGTTGAATATTCCCTAAAGGATTCTGAGCCCTTGGGCATAAAGATGAATCGAATATACTGGCCCTTAACATGTACCCTCAGGGTTTAATGCTGGAGCACTAGAATAAGAAAGAAAAGAAGTCAAAATCAAAGGGAAGCATTTCAAAAATTTTCTCTCCAAGTCAACCTTGAAAAAGAACAATCCAGTCATTTTGAAGGGAATATAAAAAAAAAAATTTAATTCCCTAACATGGGACACTATCCACAGACCAAATTGAAATGCAAGTCCAGGGACTTCCCTTGTGGTCTAGTGGATAAGACTCCCTGCTCCAATGCAGGGGGCCCGGGTTCGATCCCTGGTCGGGGGAGCTAGATCCCGCATGCATACTGCAACTAAGAGTTCGCATGCTGCAACTAAGGGTCTGCATGCCACAACTAAATAGCCCGCATGCTGCAACTAAGAGTCTGCATGCCTCAACTAAGGAGCCTGCATGCTGCAACTAAGGAGCCCACATGCCGCAACTAAGACCCAGCGCAGCCAAAATAAATAAATATATTTTTTTAAAAGAAGTGCAAGTCCATGAACACACCCAATATTGTATGTGCCTAAGGGAGCAAGAGTGCTCTGGGCCTGGGTTCAAATCCCGACTGTGCTACTCTGCAGCTGTGAGACCTGGGGCAGCTTTCCATCCTTTGCTGAGACTCAGTTTGCTCATCTGTGAAGTGGGGATGGTAACACCAGGAGGATGACAGGAGAACTAGGTGAGAATGGACAATTAAAACAGCCACAAGGAGGGAGAAGTAGCTAGCTCCAGCCTTGCAGACAGGTAAATGTGGAGGAGAACTCATAGCAAAGAGAATGTTCCTGATTTCAATCCTCTTGGAATCAGGGATGGCCATCCCAGGAAAGGGCAAGGGGCTTCAGTAAGGGTACTTTCCAAGGTGGAAACTGTGGTAAGGGAAGGGACATGAGCTGAAGAGACCCTCAGATCCGGATTCAAATCTCACCTTTGTCACTTAGAAGTGTGTCACTTGCGGAAGGTCACAGCCTCCCTAAGCCTCAGGTTCCATGTGGGTAAAACGGGGATATAACTCTTTCCTATTAAGGCTGTCCCAAGGAATAAATGACATACCATATGTGAATGTACCTGGTATAGCACCTGGCTCAGACATGTGAGTTTCCACCTCCCCGAGGCCACGGTGTAGGTCATTTTCCAGCAAATGGTTTAAGTTCAAAATTCTGAAATTCTCCCCTCTGTATTTTATATAAAGGACAGTTCCTTATAATACAACATTCTCAGGAAGACTATGTCTTATGGGCTCTGGAGTCCCCAAGAAGCTTAGTGGAAGTTATAAATAGCTCCAGACTCTGGAACAAAAGGAAGAAACTGGATCTTAGTGGGCAGAGTGTGAAAAACTCCTGCCCTTCACCCTCATCATCCCTCCAGATGCAGGTTTGGGCCCTCTCCTGACATACCCGACAGCAAGCCTTTTCTCTACAGCTGAGGCTCGGCTCCCCAGCCCTTCTCTCCCGCTCTGTGGGGGATGAGACAGGCGTGGGTTTCTCTTTAACACAGTCTGGCTGGAACCAGAGGAGCCGGAAAATTAGTGTGACAGCATGTGCTGAGGCTGACATCTTTTTGAAGGTCCTTTTCCATTTAGGGGAGCCTTTGCTGCACCCACCTGCTCTTCCCTCCTCTCAACAGGCAGTTAAGAGAATAACAAAGTGTATTAGTATTAATTATGCACCTCTGCACCACCAGTTCATCCCGTTTTGTGCCCCCTAACCTGTACCAGAGACTTCCGGTACGAGCAGTATTTAAAGGATCTTGGTTTGTGCAGTCTTTGCCTCTCCCTTTGAACTCACATTTTGGAAAGCCCTTTGCTCAGATCATATCTAGTTTTGAGAATGGTGTAAAAACCACAACAACAACAGCAAAAATTTTTAAAGCACACAGCAAAATCCAACAGTTTCTTCACATGGCTGTCCCACATGATAAAACTGGTCCTTCTGCAGACGTAACATGCAACGTGTTCCCTGTGCTCAAACTTTAAACACAGGCTGACAGCAGGAAGGAGGAACTCTGGTTAATCAATACGGTAGGTGAGGTCAAGAGGCCTGGAATTATCAGCATGAAATAACCACCGTAAGGACCACACCTCCCGTTAGATGCCAGATGCCAGGCCAACAAGGTTAGGAGGAAATGGGCTTTAATATCAAGATTCTTCATGATTCATGACAAGAGGAGAAAAGAAGAAACTAAAATGTAAAGAAACATGTTCAAGGATGTTTTTGCCAGTGTTTCCAGAATGGAAACAACCTGTATGCCTGTCAACAGAGCAATGGTTGAATTTATGAGATTCCTGTGTAACATTATACAGCTATTAGAAATGTCTTAGAAAAGTGACCATAATATAAGCAAAAAAAACCTACCTGTAGAATAAAATACATATGGTATGACCACATTTTTGTGGGGGAAAAAAACCCCAAACCAAAAAACCCCAAACCTCTTGCTATGTCTCCATATGTTGCATAAACAAAGGAAAAGTCTACAGAATGCTAAACTGATACCATTCACTACCTGGGCAGATTCAGGGTTGCAGGTGGCTGGCTGGGTGGGGGCACTATTGATTTTGTCCCTCAAAAAGATGTGGAGAAGGAGGCTTACAATCGGGAGGGAGTTATGTTCTAGTCTATGTCACATTGCTCCTAAGCTGAGCTGCTTCGCTTTTCTTATCATCATTCTGCCTGTGATACCATCTTAATGAAGGGGGAGAATTGATAATTGTCTTTATCTTCTAGTCATTATTCTCTTTTTCCTTAAACCCTTTCGAGGGCAATACCACTTAGAAATCAAACTCACCTCTGTAACCAATTTTACTGAGGGCGATTTATCTGCTCCTGGACAAGCATATGTTACCTTCAGCAGCGGGAGTGAAAGGCAACTCAAGCAGTGTCTGGGCTGTGTCCATTTATCTAGCCAACCCTGCTCGCTACGCCTGGCCCAAGAACCTTCATGCACAAAGGATTCGAATGTAAAAATGTCTGCTTCCTTCCCTGTGAGGAATGGGTCTCGGTCTTGTGTGATGCAGCAGAAGGAGCACAGGCTGGGGTCCAGGTGTGAGTCTCCTTTGCCTTCTACAGGCTGTGTGAACTGGAGCAAAGAACTCAGCTTCCCCGAGGTTTAGTGTATGCATCTGTAAAATGGAGCTAGTAATCCCTGTTAGACACAAACGATTTCAGAGAGGCCAGAATCACAAAAGAGTTGTGACAGAGTTTTTGTAAATGAGAAAATGATGTTGAGACATAAAGGAAAGAAAAACGTCGTCACACCAAACCTCAAAGTGGGAACAAGTGAGCTGAGGCTGTGTAGTGCTCAGCACGATGCCTGGCACAAGCACTAGATAAATGGCAGGTGTTGTTATTATTCATGGAGAACACAGCACCCATTTCAAGAAGACTTAGAAAACGTATCTGTTTGCAGAAATGATAAAAGAACACAAACCACACAACAGCTCATGTGGATGTCGAGTGCTTTTCACCCAGCATAAATCATATGGGATACATGCCCGTTTGATTTTCAGTTGACAGGCAGCCATTTTTATGTATAAGCCATTTATCTCCGTAATTTCACCAAAAGGCTGAATTCACTGAAATCTGTTTTAAAAATTACAAGAAAAGGAGTCAATTTGAGAAAGTTTATTGGCTGCCATTTCATTTTAAGGCTTATGAGCACCTTTAAATCCCAATATTAGGTCTGATGGATCAATAACTGCTGTCTTAGAAGAAACACTATTGCTCAGAAGAGAGAAATTTAATTTCAGAGGAGAGCCGACTGAAGTTTCCTGTAGAACCAGTGATGCTACAAAGAAACCTGGACTTTCTCCTTTCCCAGCTCACAAATCATTCAGGCTACAGCCTCCTTCTGCCCCCTGCCCCTCCCTACACAACTGCCTTGCTAACAACCTGCCAAACTAGGGAGTCTGGATCTCTCTCATCCTGAGGATCTCTGGGGCGCTAATCTTACACTCAAGCACTCCATTACAGGAGTGTCAAGTGAGCTTACTCCACCATACAAATCAAGATAAAAAGGGTAAGAACTGCTAATACATACTAAATGTATCTTCCAAGCCTGTCACTGTTGTACAGAGGGTCTGACATACCTCCTGGCACTGTGGGGGTGGGGGGTGGGAGATGGGTGGGCACAGACTCCAGCCATTCACTCCCATTGTAGATGGCAGAAGGTGTGCACCACCCTCACTTTGACCTGAATGTGGCACACAAACTATCATCCTGCACACCACACCACAGACCACAGCTGATCCTGGGTCATTTTTAGATTTACTGTCTGTTATGCCTCAGACATTTTTTGCTACTCAAGGAAAGTGAGTTAATTAAAACCACAATATAATGTATAATATAATCAAAAAAGGATCCCACCACCATTTCCATTTTTCACAACACAAATGGCATCATTTATTCAACCGCCTACTTGACATCATCGTTTGGATGTTTTTAGAACATCTTAACCTTGACTGAAATACAAATCTTGATTTCCCCCAAGCCTGCTCTTCCCAAAGTCTTCGTTTCTGTAATGGCAACCCCATCTCCCCAGTCGCTCTTGCCAAAAACCTTGGCGTTATCCTTGATTCCTTTCTTTTTCTCATATCTATACTGTCTGTAAGTAAATTCTGTAGTCTCCATCTTCAAAGTATATCTAGAATGCGGCCACTGGTAATCTCTACTCCCACCGTGGTCTGAGTCTGTAATATACCCCTAACTATTCTCCCTGTCTCTACCCTTGGCCACCTCAGTCTATTCTAACATAGCAACCAAAGGGATCCTTCGAAAGTGAAAATCGGATCATGGCGCTCTCTGCTCAAAACCCTCCAGGGATTCCCATCTTACTCACTTTGGTAAAAGCCAAAGCCCCACCATGACCCTGACACTCCTCCAGCCTTGCTTCTCATCTCTCCTCCTGGCTCACTGGGTACCACAGCCAAGCATGATGGTCTCAGGGCCTTTGTACTTGTTTCCTCTGCCTGCAGGGCTCTTCCCCCAGTTAACTGCCTTGTTAGGCCCCTCACTTCTTCATTTCTCTGTTCACATGTCATCTTATCAGCAAAGCATTCCCTGACCACTGATATAAAATACACCTTATTCCCATCACTTTTTTTTTTTTTTTGGCCGTGCCCCACGGCATGTGGGATCTTAGTTCCCCAACCAGGGATCGAACCTGCGCCCCCCTACAGTGGAAGTATGGAGTCTTAATCACTGGACCGCCAGGGAAGCCTCTCCCATCACTTTTTCTACTTCTTACTTTGCTTCTTTCTTTCCCTACATCACTGGAAAATAAATATATTGATTTGTTTGTTTATGACCTCCCCAGCCCAGTAGAATGTAAGCTCTAGGAGGGAAGGAAATTTTGCCCATTTTGTTCATTGCTGTTTTCCCAGGGACTAGCCTACACTAGTAGGCTAGGAAGTAATAAACACACATGGTAGGCACCCAATAAGTATTTGCTTAATTAATGAGTGAATGACTTGCAGAGAAACTTTCAACTGACTAATAGGCTTGAGATCTCTTCAAGGCAGGGACTGACATTTGATCATTTTAGTATAAATGAGTAGGAGGAGGCTGCATTTTGGTGGGCAACAGATTGGGGATGGAGGAATGAGAAAGGAGCCCTTAACACACATACACGGTTGCCTTAAATTCCTGATTTAATTAACTCTGAATACATTCATGAGGTGTCCATGCAGCAGGAGCCCAAGAACACAGACAGCAGCTCTGCCAACAGCTTCCTTTGGTCCCCTGGGGTCCCATGAATGCACAACTGGTGATGCCTTCTGGGCCAGAAAAACTCAATTCTTTTACATCCCAGGCCTTTCCTGCTTGAGCTTTCATCACCATTCCAGAAGATTCCCGGTCTGTTTCTGCAGATATTTATAAACATCAGGCTTTCCTGGTTCTCAACCCCCAGCAACACCAAGGCCACACTATCATGGGAGGAAGGTGGTGGTCCCTCAATAGGTTCTCAGCCTCTAGCTCTTCTGGGTCCAGGGAGCGATTCCCCTTCAGTGCTCTCCCTCTTCCTGATTCCCTACCCTTTTATCCGGATGTTGTGGATACTGCAATGCTTAGCAAACCACGATAACAAATCCATTTCCAACTGGATTCTATTATTTCTAATAGGTTTTTGGTGGAGTCTTTAGGGTTTTCTGTATATAAAATCATGTCATTTACAAATAGTGACCATTTTACTTCTTCCTTTCCATTTTGGATGCCTTTAATTTCTTTTCCTTGCCTAATTGCTCTATCTAGGATTTCAATGCTATGTTGAATAAGAGTGGCGAGAAGGGGTATCCTTGTCTAGTTCCCGATTTTAGAGATAGCTTTTAACTTTTCATTACTGAGTATGATATTAGTTGGGTGTTTGTCACATATGACCTTTATTATGTTGAGATACATCCCTTCTACACCCACTTTATTGAGAGCTTTTATCATAAATGGGTGTTGAATGTTACCAAATGCTTTTTCTGTATCTACTGAGATGAACATATGGTTTTTATCCTTCATTTTATTAATGTGGTGTGTATCACGTTGACTGATTTGTGGATGTTGAACCATCCTCAAATCCCTGGAATAAATTCCACTTGATCACGGTTGTATGATCTTTTTGACATATTGCTGAATTTGGTTTGCTAATATTTTGTTGAGGATTTTTGCATCTCTGTTCATCAGAGATATTGGCCTGTAATCTTCTTTTTTGTGTTGTCTTTGTCTGGTTTTGGTATCGGGGTAATGCTGGCTTCTTCACAATGAGTTGGAATATACTCCATCCTCTTTAACTTTTTGGAAGAGTTGTGTAGAATTTGTATTATTTCCTAAATTTTTGTAGAATTCACCAAGGAATCTATTTGGGCCCAGAGTTTTCTTTGTGGGAAGGTTCTTAATATAATTTCAATTTCTTTACTAGATATAGGGCTATTTAAATGAATCATTTCTTCTTGAGTAAGTTTTGGGAGTTTGTATCTTTTAAGGAATTTGTCATTTCATCTAAGTTGTTGAATTTATAGGAATAAAGTTGTTCAGAATATTATTTTATTATTCTCAACAGTAATAGAATCTGTGGTTATGTCACCTCTCTCATTCTTGATATTGATAATTTGTGTCTTCTCTCTTTTTTTTCTTTATCAGGCTGCTAAGACATCAATTTAATTGACCACCTCAAAGAACCAGCTTTTGGGTTCATTGATTTTTCTCTATTCGTTTTCTATTCTCTATTTCACTGATCTCTGCTTTGATCTTTTTAAAAATTTCCTTTCTTCTGTTTATTTTGGATTAACTTACTCTTTCTAGTTTTTAAAGTAGACGCTGATGTCATTAATTTGAGACCATTCTTCTTTTCCAATATAGGCATTTAATGCTACAAAATTTCCCCTTACATGCTGCTTTAGTGACATCCCACAAATTCTGACATATTCTATTTCCATTATCATTCATACTTTCTAATTTTCCTTTTGATTTCTTCTTTGACCCATCTGTTATTCCTGAGTTACGTAGTTCCCAAACATCTGGAAATTTTAAGACACTATTCTATTATTGGTTTCTAAATTTAATTCCACTGTGGTCAGAGAACATAATTTGTATCACCTGAATCCTTTTAAATTTATGGAGACTTGTTTTCTGGCCCAGAATATAGTTTATCTTGGTAAATGTTATGTACGCACTTGAAAAGATTGTATATTCTGCTGTTACTGAGTGGAGTGTTCCACAAATGTCAACTGGGTCACACTGGTTGACAGTGCTGTTCAACTCTACTATATCCTTGCTGATTTTCTGTCTACTTCTTGTATCAATTATTGAGAGAGAGAGGTGTTGAAATTTCATAATTGTGGCTATGTCTATTTCTCCTTGCAGTTCTATGAGTTTTTGCTTCATGTATTTTAAAACTCTCTTATTAGTTGCTTAACCATTTAAGATTGCTATGTCCTCTTGATGAATGATCCCTTTATCATGAAATGACCTTCTTTATCCCTGGTAATCGTCTTTGTCCTGAAATCTATTTGACTGATATTAATATATAGTCACTCCAGTTTTTCTTTTGACTAATGTTAGCACAGAAGATCTTTTCTATCCTTTCACTTCTAATTTATTTGTATCTTTATCTTTAAAGTGTGTTTCTTGCAGGCAGTATGTAGTTGGATCTTGCTTTCTTAACTAATCGGACAAGCTGCTTTTCCACTAAAGTAATTACTGTGATTATTTAATGTGATTATTGATATGGTTAGGTTAAAGTCCATCATCTTGGTACTTGCTTTCAACTTCTCCTTTCTGATCTTTGTTCTTTTTTCCCTCCTTTTCTGCCTTCTTTTGGATTAACCGAATATTTTTCATGATTCCATTTTATCTCCTTTGTTGGCTTATTAGCTACAACTCTTTGTTTTGTCATTTGAGTGCTCCTTTTAGGGTTTATAGTATATACTTTTATTTATTTTTATTTTTATTATTTTTATTTTTTTTTGCAGTATGCGGGCCTCTCACTGTTGTGGCCTCTCCCGTTGTGGAGCACAGGCTCCGGACGCGCAGGCTCAGCGGCCATGGCTCACGGGCCCAGCCGCTCCGCAGCATGTGGGATCCTCCCGGACCGGGGCACAAACCCGCATCCCCTGCATCGGCAGGCAGACTCTCAACCACTGCGCCACCAGGGAAGCCCATACTTTTATATACTTTTAACTTTTAAAGTCTAATTTCAAATGACATTATACCACTTCGTAAGTAGGAGAACCTTACTATGTTACAGTTCTCCCCTCTAACCTTTATGGTGGGATGTATTTTACTTTTATCTATGCTTTAAATGCAAGGATATGTTATTATTTTGGGTTACACAGTCAGATATCTTTTTGAAAGTTTTAAACAGTAAGAAAAAATTATATGTATTTACCCACATAGTTACTATTTCCAGTGATCTTCATTCTTTGAGAAGGAAGATCCCTTGCTGCTTTTGTAGCCTGTTGGGGATGTAAAGGCACTCAACAGAATCCAGGCCTTATAAATTCTTATAAATTCTTTTGAGGAAATTGAGCTTATAAATTCTTTTGAGGAAATTGAGCACATACCATAAAGTAACCATGTTAATTTAACAAAAAGGAAAAATCAAGAAGGAACATGGAACCAAGAATCTGGTAGACTCGGGCCTTTTCTTGTGACAAAGATGCCATTCAGGTTCATTCATTACTGGAAGCTATATTCATGGACTGGAGAAAGCAGGTCAGGATTGTAGGCTGCTTTCACCCCCACCATGGATAATCTTTGCACGGAAGAAGCTGATCATCCAACGGAGGGGTGTGCCCAGGAACTTTTAGACCCAGGCAACTTCCAGCAGTTGGGACTCTGCTGCTACCAGCTCTGTGCCCTGGAGGGGGCCTCCATGTGTGGCTGCCACGCAGCCCAGCAGGGCCCCTGGGGAGAAGAAAAGTGGGCCAGCCCACCAGCCATCCTTGTTCCTGTTCCCTTGGCAGGAGGGGCTGAGGGCAGGCCTGCTCAGAGCCAGCTGGCCACCTCCCACATGCAAACCCAGCAAGTGGGGCCGGACCACCTAGTCTCCACTCTCCGTGGCTGCACGCTCCCTGGTGCAGCTTCTGGAGGAAGCAAATGCAGCTGGCACAAACAAACAGCCCCTTGGTCCTGTCCTTGACAGGCTGCTGCCAAAATTCAGTTTGAAGGAGTAGAAGGCAAATATAGACCTCAGCTCCTGCCAGAGAAGCTGTTTAAGCTAAAAGCAACAGGAGGGACTGAGTGGCTTGACTGCTCTAACTTCTTCACACATTTCTGCTGTCAAACTGCAGGAAAGATTCTCCCACCCCACTTTCCCTGGAAAAAAAGAAAAGCTCTTCAAGACATCTGTCAACTCATTTAGGAAAAGTCAGCTTCCCAATGGGATAATCCATGTGAGACAGTTTCTTGCAATTGAGTAAGCAATTTGAGTTTTTATCTTATCAAAATAAGTGCTGGGGGCTTCCCTGGTGGCGCAGTGGTTGAGAATCTGCCTGCCAATGCAGGGGACGCGGGTTCGAGCCCTGGTCTGGGAAGATCCCACATGCCGCGGAGCAACTAAGCCTGTGAGCCACAACTACTGAGCCTGCGCGTCTGGAGCCTGTGTTCCGCAACGGGACAGGCCGCGATAGAGAGAGGCCCGCGCACCGCGATGAAGAGTGGCCCCCGCTTGCCACAACTAGAGAAAGCCCTCGCACAGAAACGAAGACCCAACACAGCCATAAATAAATAAATAAATAAATTTTTTAAAAAAGATAATAAGTGCTGCTATTTGCCAATGTGGACTAATACAGATTAAATAGAGTTGATTCTTAACTTTCAGGTATTATAATAGGATATTCTGGATAAGATTCCATTTTCCCTTGGTTTGGATCTTTCATATTTTTATTTCCTCTTTTTCACACCATTGTCGTTCTGCTTTCTTCTTTCCCTTCTTGATGTTTCCTTTCCTGTTCTTCACACTGGTCTATCTTATACCAATCATGCCTTAACCCTCCTTTCCCTCCTTTCCTGTTGATATTTTTTCTTCCTCCTGCTGCCCTTCCTCTTGCCTGCTCATCACTGCTCTCCTTCTCCTCTTCAGCTCAGCTTCAACGCTGATTTGCCCTGTGACCCTACAGGATGGAGTGTGCTTAGTTGCATGCTTTTCTTTTCAATCAATCCCAGAACACTTTGCTTTTACAGAGACCTGCCCAACCAGGAAATTTCTCTGAATTCAGTGTCTTTGGCTTTTCTCAATAGCTCTTCTTAACTTCTGCCTAGAATTCCATTTGTTGAAAGGTGCCAGTTGTATAGGTGCCAAATATTTGAGGTCTTGTTATGTAATCAGAAACGGATATTTTAAATCAGGGAATTTTAGCAGTGCTCTAGTGCTTAAATGAGTCTTAATGAATACATATTCAAGACTTAAAGCAAAAAAACAAAACTTTCATATGAAAAAATTAACAACAAACTATGGCAAATGTGAAATGGATGTTTATAGATGTTCATATTAAATTGCTTCTTATCAGAGAAATGTAAACAATTTTCTTAGCTCTGCAAAATTCCACTGTAGCCCCTTCCGTCAAATTGTAAAGTAAAGCAGCTTAATGATTTTATAAAATCCATCTTTACCGTTAAAAAAAAAAAGTCAGCTTCCACAACGGGATTCTAAAAAAGGGTGGGTGTCAGGAGCGTTGGATTTAGCGACATCTTTTGCCATAACTTGGATACTGGTTGGGTGGGTGGGCTGGTAATACAGGAGAGCCTTAGGCTCAATTCACATCCACCCAGAACTGGGCCTCCTTCCCTTAAACCCAAACCCTGAACCTCTCTGCCAGGTTGGTGAAGCCTATCATCACTTCTCAGAACAGTGTGTACAATGAATAAAATAAAATAGATGAGCTTGTAAAGGAAACCAGTTAGACTGAAATACTGTTATCAAAATAATAAAAGAATTTGAAATAGAGTCATAAATGTGCTTCTTCATTAACACATTAAATGACAAGATCTAGTGGAAGTTCTAAAAACTACCTTCATTCCAAAACAGTGATGAGTATCTGTGACATTTCAAGATATCTGTAAAGTGATGGGAAAGTAAATGATTTCTTTTGGTGAACATATCATAGGTGCTTCGTTGTCTACAGTCATAACTGAAGGGAACACCAGATTTCAGTGACAGGTTCATGAAAAGAAAAATGCAATGTTGTTCTCATCCAAGTTTACAGACCCTCCTGAATTCTATTCACAGACCTATCTGTGGGTCCAAGGACGCCTTGATTATGAAGACCTTTCTTCTTCTGGGCTGTCGGGAGAGAGCACTGCACTGGGAGACAAAAGGGTTTGTTCCCCGCCCCTGGCTCTCCCTCTAACAGCTGGGAGACTCGCCCCTTTAGTTGTTAAGGCAAAGCACCGTCTTGCTTAGTCCTCTCCCGCAGAGGCTGGTGTCGGGTGGGGGTGTCCCCTGGGGTTCCAAAGCACCCTGTGCCTATTCCCTCACTGGTTCTCACCTGTGGGGTAATGACCTGCTCCTGCCATCCACCCCCTGCTCTTGCCCAAAGCAGCAATAATGGCTCATTTATCATTGTGTTCCTGGTATTCAGCACAGGAGACCATGAATATACATTTACTGGATGAACAGATGAATGAATGGATGAAAGCATCTCTCTCTCACTGTAAAAATATTCCTTATTTCACACGAGCAGTTCTCAACCCTGGCTATATGCGAGAATCACGTACTGAGATTTCAGAAGATCCTCAGACCCAGGCTATCCCTCCAGAGATTCAGACTCCAGTGGCTGGGGTAGGGCCCCAGCTTTTGTATTTTTTAAAACCACCCCAGGTATAGCCAGAGTTGAGAACCTAGAGAACCACAGAGCAGTAGCTGAGGTAAGAGAATAATGCTCCCAGATGAAACTTCTTTCCCAGACTTAGAAAGATGAAATTAGTGCAGAATTCTGAACTCTGCGAGGGGCTAAACATATAAATTGAGTTTCTGACCCTCAGAGTCGGGTCACGGTTCTGAATCCAACAACATCAGTAATATCTGAACTACATTCTCAGACTTAGGTGAAAAAAATCCCGGGCTTGACAGTGAAGACCATGAAACGAAGAGCGAATGCCCGAGCAAGCCCTGCAAGGCCCTCGCTCCCTCCCCTCACTGCAAGAAATCCTTGCGAACTGGGCCCTGTCCTGGGCAAGCAGCACACCTTCCGGCTGGGGATTCCTAGCTGTGTGCTTTCCTCATCTACAAAGTGGAGATGATAATAAAAACGCCAACCTCAAAGTACTACTGCAGGAACTGAAAGATGTAAGCGGGCAGAAAGCATTTTGTAAGTAGCCACACATGCTATCAAGATTCTTTATTATTACATTCTACCAACTGAGTCCTTATAGGTGGAAAGACCTTATGACTTAGGGATTCTAGGTCAGACTCCCTGCATGTAAATTCTAGCACCACCTCTTACCAGCTGTATCATCTCACGGTTAACTATTTAACTTTTTTTTTTTGGCCTCAATTCCTTATCTGTAAAATGGTGATAATAAAGGTACCTATCTCATAGGGTTTTTGGAAGGTTTGGCTGAATTAATGTACTTAAAGTACCCTTGGTTCTGGGGCTGGTAGATGCAAACTATTACATTTAGAATGGATAAACAAGGTCCTACTGTAGAGCACAGGGAACTCTATTCAATATCCTGTGATAAACCTAATGGAAAAGAATATGAAAAAAGAATGTATATATAAAACTTCAGCTTTGCATCGGAATCCCCTGGAGGGCTTGTTAAAACATGGACGGCCGGGCCCCTGTACAGAGCTTTTGATTCAGTAGACCTGGGCTGAGATCCAGCAGTTTGCATGTTTAACAAGCTCTTAGGTGATGCTGCTGTTGCTGGCCTGGGAACCACACTCTGAGAACAGCTGGCTTAGAATAATGATTGGCATACAGTAAGTACCTAATAAGTGTTAGCTGTTATTATCTTTTCCCGGCTTCTAAAGCTGTTATTATCTTTTCCCGGCTTCTAATTTCTTAGTCCCTGAGCGAAACAGTTTATGCTCCACTTCTACTCAGTACTGTCTTCGTGAAGAAACAATTTTGAAATCTTCTGCTTGCAGTGGTTCCCAAAGTGTGACCCCACAAACATCATGCGGGAGCTTACTTGTAATGAAGTTCTTGGGCCCCGACCCAGATCTACTGAATCAGGGATTATTGGCGTGAGGATCAAGGTCCTGTGTTCGAACTAACAGCCCTCCAGGTGATTCTAATGCACAGCAACTTTAAGAGATACCCCTCTGCTAGAAAATCACAATGACCACTACAGTACTCCTATTAAAAAGGGGAGGCAGGATGGCTTAAGATCCAGAGTATAGTTTTTGGTTGAACTGCAGCTGAAGAACTGGCTCAGCTTCTTAGTGTGGCCCTACATGAGTTACAATACCCCTCTAAGCCTCAGTTTCCTCATCTGTAAAAATGGGCATCATCACAGGACCTACATCACAAGGACCTGAGACAATGCAAATGAAGTGCCTGACACGCTACCTGTTCAAAGAATGTTAGCTGCCACTGTTATCTTTATAATCATTATGATATGTCCTCTCTCAAAGTGAGTTGAGATAGCTTATAACCAACATATAGATGTACAGGTGCACAGGATAGCTAAAATAAAGATTAAAAAAATAAAAATGTCACACACAGAAGGTGGAGAAAGGGAGGGTTGAAATGGCTGCTGCAACTGTCTTGCAAATTGAGGTCTGGACTTCCCTGTGGGCTAGAGTCAAAAAAGGAAATACAGAGGTCATGGTTTCCGCTGGTTGAAAAGAGGAAGGAGACCAGCTCTTTTGGAGAGACAATACTGTCCCTCGGCCACACCAGTTCTAAATTCTAGGAGAATCTGATCACACGAACCTGTGCACGAAGGCCCTGGGTAACAGGAGGAAATCTCCAGCAGTGCTTCATGTACCTTTTTCTTTAATTAATTCTCAACAAGAGCCCAGGGCAAAATCCTTAGATCCCAGAAGATGAGAGATGTTACACTCACTTTGGGTGCCGAATATCAGGGAGAGAGCGATTCAGGGAGATTTTATCACTGACGTAAATGTTAAATCCATTTTCTCGGTATGCCTGATCCACTCTCTCAGCATCGGTCATGGGGAAGGGCCTCCCTTGTTCTCCGTTTCCTAGGAGCAAAGAGCAAAGTCAGTGTTGCCAATTAAATGGAGTGGGGAAGGGAAGATGAAAAATATGGTTAAATCACCAAGATAGAACTTTACACTTGATATACAGTGTTCCTCCAGATTTTGCAGGGCTAAAGAGGTGAGGGGATTGAGACTCAGCCATGGGCGTATCACGCACTTCAGACCTGTTCTCATGTAATGTCCCCAGCAAAGCTGTCAGGGTAGGCATACGAGTCCTCATTCTATAGACAGATAAACCAGGACGCAGAAAGGCTATAAAACCAGGTCTCTGGGCTCCAAAGCCCATGCTTCCCCCACTCTGCCAGGAGCCCCAAACATCCCTGACCCTGAAGTCTGATCACCTGGACGGGAGGCCAGGTCACTTGCCTATAAGCTGATCAACCTTGGGCCAGTACTACCTCTCTGAACTGTAGCTTGTTCCTGTCTGGTACCCACACCACGCTGAGAAAGTCAAATGAGAGGTTGCATACATGAAAGCTTTCTGTAAACTATAAACCCTATTAACCATGTGAGGAAATACTATGATTACTCTCCAGGCAAGGCAAGCTTTATATATAAATCAAAATTGCCACAAATGATAAAAGATGTTTTGATTTTTTTTAAGCCAGCAAACAAATTAAGATTTGCCTAGCCTAGGCCTGGATTGCCTGAAAAGTGTTGTTTTGAGCAATGGATTTGGGTGGATCCAGTACCAGTTTTCCTCTCTCTTTACAATCCATCTGGGGAAAGAGTCCCTGATGCTCTAGGAAATTACTCTGGGTTCCCAGGGTGCAGATGGTACGTGGGGATGTCCCCCAACCCCTGCAATAATAGCCCAAGCATCTGCCATTGGCAAGGGTCTGGAAGAAAGGGTAATAAAAGTCAGCTGATTCAACATCACCTCATCTTCTGGAGCCCACGGACTGAGCAACACCCCGTTTACTTTGCAAAGTAAATGTTGAAACATCAGCTTGATGAGAAAGTGCAAGCAAAGAGGGGAGCCCAGGGGTGGTGTCTACTCCAATCCAGCCCGACAAGAGAGAGGACTCCGCCACCCGTAACTTGCATTGCTCTGTGATAAGACACTGCCGGCCAGTGCCCAGCACAGATCCTGCAAGGGACACAAATGCAACAGGCAGAAAAAGAAGAGCAGAAGCATCTGTTCGGGCGGGGAGGGAAGCTTCGGGAAGGCAGTGCAGGGGAGTGACTCAGAGTTCAGGCCCTGGAGCTGGGCAGAGTGGAGTTTGAAGCCCGCCCTGCTGCTCCCAGCTGTGTCATCTCAGGAGCGCCTTCAGCCTTTCTACGTCTTGAGTTTTGCCTTTTGTATTCCCTGGGATGAGAAGGTTCAATGTGATGATTAAGGAGGGAACTCAGGGCAAGATGCCTGGCACACAGTGAGTGCTCAACACATGCTGGTTATTATTACTCTCAATAATGTCGCCACTGCTTACTCTTTTCTGGCTAGTTAGCCCAATGTTCCAATAATTCCGGTATAACTGCCTGGAAAATTAGCTCTTTTCAAATGTTTCCTTTCTTAAGGAAACATTTTAAATCATGTTTAAAATTTTAAAAAAATTTTAAAACATTTTAAATCCCCTTCATTTTAAATCACTGGCATATAGAAAAATGCATGTCCTATCTTCGCTTTCCCTGACCATCAGTTGTTACATCAGCTCTATTCAGAGCCTTACTGTCATCTGGTTTTGTCATAGTATAACTTAAAAAAAAAAAAATCAATAGTGGTGGGTACCTCTAACTGAGATAAAAATGAATAAAATACAATCCCTTATATTTCTAAGGTGCTTTCCAGTACTGTAAATTGTACTTTACTTGTCACCTTCACGACAACACCCTGAGGTTATCAAAGTAGGAAGCATGAGCCCCACTGACAGAGGGGGAAACCGAGGCTCCAGGAGATGGAATTTATCTGATGGTCACATGGCTGGTAGGTGGTATCTGAGCTGCTCTCCTGGCTCCTAGCCCAGGCTCTCTCTCGAGATGACTCGCCACAGAAATTATGTGGCGAGTCACCCCACCCCTTCCCAACTCTGCAGTGTAACAGGAACAGTTCCAAAGGCTAATTAGGCAAAGAAAACTTCAGCTTAAGCCCACTAGATTCATTCAACCTTGTGGCTATGGTGCTGCGTAGGGATCAACTCAGCCCTCTAGACCTGAGTTCAACTCCCAAGCCTGCCTCTTTCTCACTGTGTGACTATAGGCAAATTACCCCACCTCTCTGAGCTCCAGGTCTCTTCTCATCAAATGCGCTACAAAGGTTGGTGAGGAGTTTCACCAACAAAAGTGTGGACCTTGGGCCTCGTTCATCATACATGTTCAATAAGTGTTGGCTCTTATGATTACTACTCCTCATTTTAGTGGTAAAATATCTTCGAGGAGGGAGACATTTTCTATCACCATAGAGGTAGAAGGGCAAAGTCCCGAAGGCAGTGGATCTGGTGGTGTGAGTGGAGAAAGGGGTCAGCTAACAGGTGAAGCGGGGGATCCCAGGAACCAGGGGAAGGATGACGGCAAACGGACAGGGAGTCAACAGGAGGTCCAGATAACCCCGTTAAACACACACATTCACGCACACACACACACATGCGCGTGTGCAAACACTCTCCAGGGGACCGTCCAAGGATGCTCTGCTCTCGTACCTACACGCTGAGCATCCCTCTTGATGGCTTCTTTGTCGTGCCAGTCCTTCAGCTTCTGCCCATCTCCCAAGAAAAAGGTCTTCTTTTGCTGATTGTGTGAGCCCTTAAAAAAAGACAAAAACTGTGAAATAGAAGAAAAGGGGAAATAAGTTTAATAACAGAGACCCAGAAATTACACTGCCTAAGGGAGCTTTCAGTATTGATTGAATGTCTGTCATCATTGGTTCATTTATTAATTTCCTCAGCATAGCTTTGTTAGTCCTGCTCCGTGCCAGCCAGGTGTGCAAAGTTCAGAAAGATGACACACTGTGTCCACCGTCCTGGAACTTACAAACCCACGGCAGAGAAAACAGATGGACAGATATTCCTTCCATGGAAGAGAGAAAGAGGTAGGTGTGATGCTGTCCAACAGAAATATAACGTGAGCCACCTAGGTGAGCTGCATATGTAACTTTACATTTTCTAGTATTCACATTTAAAATTTTTTTTTTTTTTTGTGGTATGCGGGCCTCCCACTGTTGTGGCCTCTCCCATTGCGGAGCACAGGCTCCGGACACACAGGCCCAGCGGCCATAGCTCACGGGCCCAGCCGCTCCGCGGCATGTGGGATCCTCCCGGACCGGGGCACGAACCTGCGTCCCCTGCATCGGCAGGCGGACTCTCAACCACTGCACCACCAGGGAAGCCCTAAAAATTTTTTTTAAAACAGGTGAAGTGAGGGACTTCCCTGGTGGTCCAGTGGTTAAGACTCTGTGCTCCCAATGCAGGGCGCCCGGGTTTGATTCCTGGTCAGGGAACTAGATCCCGCATGAAGAAACTAAAGATCCCACGTGCCGCAACCAAGACCCGGCACAACCAAATTAAAAAAAAAAAGGTGAAGTGAGTTTTGATAATATATTTCATTTAGCTCCATATACTCCATCTAAAGTATTATCATTTCAACACACAGTGGAAAAAAGTGTTGAGGTATTCTACGTTCTTTTTTTTTTTTGTACTAAATCTTCAAAATCCAGTGTGTGTATTTCACACTTGTGTTCATCTCAGTTCAGCCTCATTCCAAGTGCTCAAGAGCCATAGGTGGTTAGTGGCTCCATACTAGACAGGGCAGAAGCAGTGAATTTTGGGTGAGAGGTCTGGAGAAAGTGCTAGAGGACTTCGCTTCTGCCTGGGAGAACTGGGGAAGGTTTTATGGACATGGGTGCCTTTGGATTGGGCGAAATGAGAGGCAGGCAGAGCACATGGCCTGGGCAGAGACTTCCAGGTGCAGGTGGAGCACGGCAGAGCTGGGCTGGGCCCAAGGAGCACAGAGCACAGGAAGAGAAGTCGGGTCTTGGTCATCTCTGCAGTCCCAAAGAAGGCCCAGTCCCAAAGAGGGGGAACAGTTGTCAAATGTGTGTGGAAGGTCTGAACAAGCACTTAGATGGCTGAAAGAAAACAGGAATATATAGTAGCCAGGGGCTGGCAGAGGAAGGCATTTATTTTGTGTTCCGGAAGGTGAGCCCATGCTGGTGGGCCAATTAGGAAGCAGTTCCCCTAATTAAAGGAGGCCGCATTCCAGTGTCTGGGGTCATCAGAAGGTGTCAGATGCTTTCCCACGCCAAGAGTCGAGTCTAAGGACTTGGCCCCAGGGCTCAGTAAGAGTCTTCCCAAGGTAACACTGCTCCACACGGCTGTTTAAATACCTGTGTTCACCTACATGAGAACAGCTTTCCACCTCATCTTGCCCATTAAAAACCCCAGACACCTGTCCTTGTCACTGTGGCATGCAGAGTCCACTAGTCCTATTTCCTATATAATTAACTAGGCCCTGAATGCATGGTGTGCTGGAACATTAGCACTAACAAGAAGCCACTGGAATAAAATCATCCCCACGCCTGTTTATTAAGGCTCCGGCTGATTCTCGCGTTAGCAGATTTTCCACAACGGCTCTAATGATAATGACAATCCTTGGCATTCCCTCTCCTTACAGACCCCTCTGAGTTGCAAGAAGAAAACTCTGAAAGTGGGCCTGCCAGATGTTGTGGTCAGAGAGGGAAAGAAAACTGCAAAAACAAAGGCCACGTGCCTGCAAACAGTTCTCGGGGGCTTAGAAATCACAGGAGCTGAGCTGGAAGTTCCTTCAGCAGGTTTCAACTGTGGTGAGCTACATTTCTACAGGAGACCCTTCAGTGCTGCCTTGGGAAGGTGGAGGCTGAGAGTAAGAGCTTGACTCCCCTCCTTCAATCAGACCTGCAATGCACCTGTCTGTTCTTTATACCAGGGTTCCATGTGCGATTTCATTTTTAAAAGGACCTCTGCTAAAAACAAACTGACAATCAAATCTCCAAACAAGTGAACACATATACTTGGAAACTGAACTGAGGACACTGCCCTATTTCACAGGCAGGGAAACTGAATCTTGGAATGGGTCAGGGACCTACCTGAAGTAAGTATTCTACCTCTAGATGTCAGGATTGGTCTGTCAAGAGCTGGTTAGCAATCTTTCCTCCAGCCCTCCCTCCCAATTCCTTCTCCCTCTTCTGCTACCCAAAGACTGGGAACTTCCACTGACGACATTAGGTCACTAGTGGACCTAAAGAGGTTCTGCAAAGCGCGGCTGCCTTAATGGAAGGAACCAATCTAAAGTGGTTCTCAAAACGTGAACCAGGAGCATCCACACCAGTTGGGAACTTGTTAGAAATGCAGATTCCCGAGCCCTGCCCAGGAAGTAGCAGCAGCAACTCTGGGGGTGGGGCCTGGCAATCTGGGTTTTAATAAGTCCTCCAAGAGACTGTGATGCACACTCCCGTTTGAGAACTACTGGTCTAGAACGAAGGAGGCCATAATCCTGCCTCCTCTGTGCCAGTCAGGCTACACCTGGGCTACTGTATCCAAGCTGGGCAGATATTCATCATCAATGGTCACAAAAACCTTAGATGTGATCACTGGCAAACACAATCTGGTGGCTTCTGAGGATCTTTTTTTTTTTTTTTAACTGCCAGCATGAAAAAAATGGAGGGATTTCTTATTGTTTTATCAAGATTCATTGGCTTCTCCTGAAAACTCAAAAGACATGTCAGTGCTCTGACCGAGCTGGGCCAGCACATGGCTCTCCACTTTGCCACAGTCCCCCGCCATTACTTAGTGCATTTCACCTGGCTCTCATCTCTCACTTGTCTTACTTTCCTGGCCCCAGGGAGTTTGCAACAGGCTGCCACATACAGGTATGTATGAGGAAGATTAGAAACTGTGTTGTAGGAGGACTGGGAGATGGGAAGCCGTGCGGGACACAGGAGCATCTGTCTTGTTCTCTGAGGCCCTGAGGCTAGCGTGAGTGCCAAGGGCAGAAATTACTGAATGACTGAGGGATTAGTTTAAGATAGAGAAGAAATTCTAAAAGTTGGACTGGTATTAGGGTGAAACAGGGGCACTTGGAAGAAGATAGAGGAGGCCAGGAACAGGATGCTCGCCTGTTCATCAGGATGTGAAGGAGGGGGCCCAAGTGCGGGGTTAGGGCTAGCACTTCTCGAACTTTCCTGTGCAGTACAATCACGTGGGGATCTTGTTAAACATGGATTCTGACATAGGAGGTCTGGGGCTGGGCCTAAGACTCTGCATTTCTGAAAATCTCCCAGGGGATGGCTGATGCTGCTGATCTGCGAAAAACACTTTGAGTAGCAAGGGTGAGGCGACCTTTACAAGGACATTTCAAGAGTCTAAGAGTCCAGAAAGGACACTGTTTCCTCCATATGTTTGTGAAAGTCTTCTCACACTGCTGGGAACAGGGCACGGGGTTGAATCCCACAGTTGTGACCGCATAGAGGTAAACTCCCTTGAGTGAACAGTGAATTGCTGAACCAACAGGGTAGAGAATTAAGATTCCAAAATTCTGGGAGTTTCACACTTAACAGCTTCTACCACCTCATTGCCTTTGCCTTAATGATGCATGTCCCTCTGGAATGATCTGCAGTGGTCTGGAATGATCATTTAGGTGGTCTCAGTAGTTCTTATTTTCTCCCTAAACTAAGAGGACTTCGGAGCTTGCTGCCATAGGGACTTCTGCATGTCTAAACATGTCACTAGGGGGGTCCTCAAATAACCAAGCTACGCAGCTGCTCAGAAACAATTAGTCCACCTGTCTCCCATCTTACAGGTGGGGAAACTGATGTCCAAAGAGGCCAAGCTACCCAACCAAGGCCACATAAGCAGGCCAGAGAATAAGAGCTATGTTCTTTGACTCCCACGCTGGGTTTTAGTGGAGAGAGCCCTTGTAGTGTGGCCTTGGACAAGCTACAAGAGTCACAGGCACCTCAATTTTCCTGCCTGGAAAATAGAGACAGCACTACCTGCCCAAAAGGTACTTTCAGATCAACCAAGAAAAATCACAAACTGTGTTATCGGGAGCACTTTCAGAGTTTACACATCAATGTGGGTACAAACTCCTTTAGGATTTTAAGAATCTACTGTAAATTGACATCTCATCAAATCACCTTGATACAGGACTCAAATTTTACTATACAAGTTAAAAAGATTTCCAATAATAGGTCTGAGCTTTTGGTCAGAAAAGGAGTTGGTTTTGATACTAAAACCACTGAGCATTCAGAGCCCAAAGGGCCCTTAGAATCCTATCCAGAAACCTTTATGAAAATTTTGATCAGGAGTCTCTGACATCCACCCATGGAAACCCCACAGATACATCATTCCAACTATTGCCAAATATTTATCGAGATCTACTCTGTGCCAGGCACTGGGGATACAGGCATGACAACACAGATCCCTTGTAGATGCTAATGGCTTTATAGCCAGATCAGTCTCTCTCAAAGGATGGTTCTTGGGAGACCTGAGCTCTCATTATAGATACAAATGCCTGGACCCCACCCCGAACCTATGAAATCAACATATCTGGGCATAGGAGGCCAGGAAGATGTCTTTAAACACATTCCCCATGTGATTCACAATAAAGGTGGAAAACCACTTGTCAAAATCCAGCTGTCTCGCTTGCAGATATGAAATCTGCAGCTAACAGAGTAGAAGAGACTTGCCCAAAATCCCATAGTTTGTCAGCCCCAAAGACCAAACCAGATCTGGCTGTTCTCTCCCTGGGTTAGACTGTGAGCTCCTTGAAGGCAGGGGCACATCTGTTTTGAGCTGTCACTGTGTGTTCCTAGGTCAATACCTTAGGCCCTCAGTAAATATCAGGTGAATGACTGAATGAATGATTGTTCATTAATGGGGCAGGAAGTCTAGTTGGATGATTCAGAGCATTCTGATTCCAGAGACGGAAAAACTTAGGTTTTACTTCCTGGGCAGGTGGACCCCAGTTTCCTTGACTGATAAATAGGGAAAACTATCAGAATAACCTGCAGGTTAACCTGCACCTGAGGGGATGAACTGAACTCATCTATACAACGCATCAAGCTCAGTGTCTGGCACAAAGTTAGGCCCCTTCGGTAAAGGAGTGCAACTATTAATACGTTATTTTTGGAGAAGGATTATGATCTGGTGTATGTGATGGTCATGTTTGGGGGAAAAGGAGAGAGATGGGAATCTAATAATAAAACTGGGAGCCCTGCAGAAGGACCTATTGAACACCTGAGCCAATTCAACTGGCTATTGCTGTAACAGGATTTAGAGAGTTTCCTCATTAACAGCAGGTTATGTGCCCACGTGGAAATTCGCTGTTCTTGAGGAAAGAAGAAAGTCCTTAGTTAATAGTGGCATTGTACAACAGAAACAAACGCCACAGACCTTTCGCAACAAGAAAAACATGAACAATGCTTCTCAAAAGACAGCGATTCTTATGCAATGGCAATCACTTCATGTTATGCAAAAAAGGATGTCTGGGTTTCAATACAGAGGTAATTTTAAGTTTCTTTAATTCTGCAGACTCACAGATTTGTCTATAAAAGCCGTGATTATTTTCCTTCAGCAACCATCTTCTGCTACTTTCCTTCCCCTCTGTTCCCAGATGTCCTTTTGCTACAGGAAGCAGAGAGGCTGGAAAGGAGCACAGGGCAAGGGAGGTGAGGGAGAGTGTAGGGAGAAGGCTGGCAGAATGATGGTGGAAATCACATTAAACAGTAAATTGGAAATGGATTCTGACTGGCTGCTCTAAATAACTGCTTCTGGTATCTGCATGCTTTTACTTAACATTCCACTGAAAGAATCAATTAGTGTTCACACACACACACACACACACACACACACACAAATGGAATTTTAATCTTTTGTTTAATCACTATTTAGCATGCCTGGCATCCTTTGGAGGGAAGGAAGAAAGGTGGTGAAGTGAGCCAACTGTATTCTGCCCAAGGAGAAAGGTCTGTTAAAGCACATACTCTAATCCCAGCGCTGCCGACTCGGCAACTACCGCTCAGAGAGGACACTTGTGTCTCTGGCTGAGCTGTCTAGTGTCTTCAAAACAATGGAAAAAGGGCTGTATGTTCAAAAATGGCAATGCGGAAAGGAAAACTGAGCAGGGCATCTGCTTCATCCAGGGTCCGAGGACTATAACGGATTAGATTCAGTAATTTTAGGATAGCTTCCCTGCCCCCAACCCTCCTGTCAAATAACCCTACAAAGGCGCTGGAATGATTTTGCTTTGAGGCTTAAATGACTCCATGCAATTCCAAACATTTGTTTATCTGCTAAGTAGATTATTCTAATAACCTTCATACACACACACTCACACACACAGACAACACAGCAAAGCATTCTCTTCAAGGTTGTCTTCAAGGTTATCCTTCAAAGAGGGTCAGGGAGGACTTAATTTAGCCAAAAGCATAAAGTTACTTTAATTTAAGCAAGGGAGTTTGGACAACTGATACATGTACTTTCTTCATGAGTTTTGAGGACATAAGCTGAACTGTTTTATTTCTTCATTCACCTCATAAAAGAGGATGACTCCACTAAGGAATTAAGGACCTACTATGTCCAAAGAGCTGTGGAGGAAATAAAGAAAAATAAGATAATTCTTAGCCTCAACAAACAGCATGGATATAAGAAAGGAAAAAACACACAACACTGTGTGTGCCTTGAAAGTTGTACAGATGAATTCTAAAGGTATTTACAAGAGCCAAAGGTTAAATTCTACTTAAGACCATCAGGGAAAAATTCCTGCAGAAGCAAGGTCTTTGACAGCTGCCTGAAAGGATGGGTAGGATTTTGACTGGTAGCCACGGGGGGATGGAGCCCAGCTGGAGGGGAAGCATGTGCAAAGAGATGGAGGTTAGAAAGTAAGGGACCTGTTTCCTTAGTGGCAAGGAGACTGATTTGGCTGGGGTGAGTGGGATGCAACAGAGAGTCAGGAACAAGGAGGCCAGGAAGTCTGGACCAGAATCTGAGGGCCTTATATTTGAGCTGTTTGGCAGGTGGGAGCCACAAAAGGTCTTTGAGCAAGGAACAGGCTGGAGTAGAGGTCCAAGAACAAAATGTTACTACCTATCCACCTGTAATTAATCTCAGAGTCCCCCTCTTCCTGGGATAGATGCAGAGAGAAACATGATTTTGTTTTCATTCAGAAGCAACGTACCCTCATTGTAGGCTGAGGCTCACTCTCCACCATTCCAGAAGTCAGACTGAAATGAGCTGACCTAAGCCCAGCCCTCACCTGGCAGGCCGCTGTTCTGAGAAAACCTACCTTCCAATACAACCAGGACCAAGCAGTATGAGAAAACAATTGCCCCTAAAGGGCACTGTTTATGAATGGACAGAGACACTATAACCCAGCAACCACAAGACTGACGAAGTCGGCCGGGCCCACGTCAGGCAAGTCCTGCTGTTCCACCCAGTAATCAGGCGTGTCAATTTTCCTCGCTCCAATAACTCTGTGGTCTCAACACCAGGATGTTGGCATCTGAAATCTGGGCGGGGCTCCATTCCCTAAGAGGGTAAGGTCATTCACAAATAGGAGCCCTTGTTTAAAAAGGCTGACGCTGTGCTTCCAAGGGCAGAAGCAACCCACTAGTCCAATTCACCCTTTTGTTTTGTACAGATGGATCTAGAAAAGGTCATTTGCTACATACGGTGTGAAAGCTCATTAAAAGACTTTTTAAACAGAGAGAGAAAAAGAGCCAAGATGTTTGTAATACCTACTATCTAAAGGGCAAATGGAGCCTTCAGTAGCTTTTTTCTTTCATTCTAAAAGAATGATTGCAACTTGTACCATTTTCTTCAGAGGAAGTTTCCAAAGGGTTTATCACTGGAATAACAAACAAAACAACAACAACACTGATCATTTGACAATGTTCATTTGGGTGTCTCACCCATCCATTGGTCCATCCACGTACACGTTTAATGAATACAAGCACATGCCAGGCCCTGTGCTAGGTATAAAGAATACACTGGTGAGCGAGACAGATAAGGGCCCTGCTCTCATAGAGCTTATAGTAGTGTGTGTGGCAGAAGGGAATGTAGACTTTAATCCAGAACCACAAATAAATTTAAATAGTTACAGTGGCCTGTGCAGAAAAGAAGGATAACATGGTGCAAAGAGAGTCCCTTTCTTTCAGATCAGATCAGATCAGATCAGCAGGGTCTTATCCAGACAGAAAAGTCAGGAAAGCCTTCCCTGAGGAAACGGATGGAGTATGATTAGAATAAACTCAGCAGAGAGAGGAGAACAGAGCATTTCAGACAGAGGGTGAAGTGAGGATGTGCAAAGGCCCATATTTGGCTGGGCAAATATGAAACCGGAGGGACTAAAAGAAGAGCAGGGTGTGTGTTGCACAGAGAAGGAGGGGAAGCCTGGTGGGGATGAGAGGTGGGCAGGGATGAGAATTTTGTCTTTCCCCAGAAGCATTTGGAAACGAAGTATTTTATAGAAGGAAGTGGCAAGATCAGATTGCATTTGGAAAGCTCTCTTATAGCTACTGGCGAAAGGATTAGGAGGCCAAGAGGAAGGGTGGAACACAGGGAGGAGGCTATCATCACAGTGGTATAGGCAGAGATGACGCCAGTTTAGGCAGGAAGGTAGAAGCTGGGATGGACATAAACATTTTTTATTTTAAATAGAGTCACGAGGGTCCTGCAAGTCTGCAGTCAAGAAATGCAGCCTCAGGACTTGGACACTTGGGTGATAAGTTCATCTTGAAGGTCCATAGGCCCAAGATGACATGGATGCAGGTGGGGCTGACCTGGGGCCTGAGCCCAGATCTCCCCTCACCCAGCCTGGTGTTCGCTTCATTACACGTTATTTTCAAGTTTTAATCCTGTTCATAGACAGCAAGTCAGGAAATCAGACCTAATAGAACTGTATCATATATATAGTTAAAGCTTCAGGAATTCAGTGACACATGGTCCAAAAGAAAGAGAAAGAAATCCTAACTAGGGAGGCTGGTGATCCTCCTGTCCCCACACTCAGCGAGCCTGTATCCTGGATGATGTCCCCAGGGGCCTAGTTCCCTCTGGCCTCTGGTACTGTGAGCGCTTTGGTGCCGAGTAAGCCTACTCTTGGAAGATAAGTATTTTCATTACCTCAGAAGGCATCGTGATGACTTCAACCAGAGAAACAGTCATCAGTTTTAATGCTGGAGGAAAAACTGCCTCAGTTGGGCTTTTGAGAGGTGGTTTGTCTTTATATTCCATGGGTGATTGTCAAGGGTGATTCTGATTTTACGTTATTTTCACCTTAAGTGGTAAGTTTATTATAACCTAACCCTTTCGAAAGATGAGACTTTACTATATCATTATTGTCATTACATCCACTTTGTAGATGACAAAACTGAGGCCTGGAGAGAAAATCGATATGAAAGTGTTCCGCAAACTGCCAACCACCCCATGCGTGTAATCATCACAGCTAGGAGTTCCTACCACACGTCGGCCCGCTGCTCCCCACATCTCCGTGCCTGGAAAGATTTGGGGAGCACAGTCGGCTCTCAGGAAAGCACGACTTGCAGAAGTGAACCATCCTTCTGTGCCTTGTTCACGAGGAGTCTTGAACAACCGCAGGCAGCCTGATAAAAAGTGCTCTTCTCAGACGCTCGGCGAACAGAGCATTAACAGAGGGTCATTACATTGCTCTGCAGAGCAGATGCGGACGGGTCAGGAGAAAGGCAGGCAGAATTGGTAAGCTGAGCAGAAGGCAAGTTCAAACCTTTCCAGGGACCAAAAAACAGCTGCAAACACATCCCCTTAGCTGGGGAATTAGGGCTGAGCCCCCAGGTAACAGAATAGTTGCTCTATTAATAGTAATAATTACAGTTATAATCCCCTACATTCTGAAGACAGCAAAACAAAGTCTATAAAAGCACTTGCTTTGGAGTCAGAAACACCTAGGCTTGTGTCACGGTTCTACACTCACTAGCTGTGCGACCTTAGGCGAATTACACTGTTCTTCCAAGCCGTGGTTCCTCGATTGTAAAAGGCAGGATATTAACAGTATCTAACATAAAGGTTATTGTGAGAAGTAAAGCTCTTAGCAGTGTTTGGTATTTAGGAAGCACTTAAAATCATAGCTACCATGATTAGTTATTATTTCGATAGCACTTTGCAATTTACAAAGCATTTTTTACATATATCATCCCATTTCTTCCTCACAATCACACTAGAATAAAGGCAGGCATCACCAACCTATTGTAATACTTTACCTTATGGGTCCCAGACTCCAAGAGTCCTTCTCAACACTGTGAGAAGTGGCCCTTACCAGTTAACCAGTGTTGGCCAGAGGACAGGACCCATCTACCACGCCTGCCTTAAGCTGGAAGAGTGAATTCCCAAGTACACCTGGTAGGTTGACTGCTTCAGGCTCTCTTGCTGCTCGCAAAGGTTCCCCAAGCAGGAGGAAGTGGAGAAGCAGAAAGTGACAGATGGCTGGCCTCTCCTCTGGTACTGGCCTCCCCTCATCCACAACTGTTAGGGCCTTCTGTTCCAGGTCTCAGAGTCACAGAATCTAGACGCTGAGTGGGAGGTTAGATGCTACCTCCTCTGATGGTCCACTGGACCCAGTAACCCTTTCTTTGTTACGGCACATGGATGGTCCCTGAGCCTGGCTTGGGCGCTTAGAGAATGGGAAGCTCTCTTCCTCCATACAGGTGACTCCAGTTATTAGAAAATTCCTTCTGGGCTCCCAGAATTCTTTGGGCTCCTTCCTGGCCCCCAAGGAAAGTCTCTGACTGGACTATGATCCTGGCCTCCTCGACCTGCCATCATGGAACCTCTGAAATACTTTCCTCTTCTCCATTTCTCCTGGGGTGTAAGCCACAAAGGACTCTCTCAAAGTCCCTGAGCAGTTCCCCCACCTCCCACCTCCCCTACCCCCATCCTACTCTCACTCTGGCATCCTTGTTCTTAAATAACGATCTCTTACTCGTACAGTGCCCCAGGCAGGATTCATAAGCTGTAACCACAATGGCACAAAGGATGGTTTCCTCAGAATACACCACTCTGCTATGAAAGTAGCCTCTCCTGCAGAAATGAATCCAAACCCTCAGGCAAACCTTCCCTGACCTCCCTGACTAGATCACAGTCCCTGAGTGTGCCCCTGTAGCATCCTTATGGCTCCCTTGTGATTTCACATTCATTCAGGTGCCTATTTCATTACTGCCTATCTCTCCTTAAACTGTGAGGTCCATGAGGGTAGGAGATAGCAATTTTTGTTGACCAAATGAATGAGGAGACATCTTTTATCTTTTCTAGATGAAAGAAGGTCATCCATGATTAGGCATGTCAAATATAGTCACAAGGATATAATACCATAAGGGGTTCTGAGGATTAACTTTATCCTCTGACTAAATGGCTTCAGGTCAACTTAACGGGCTATGAAAACTAAAGAGAGCTGGCTCACCTGATCCTAAAACGATCTGTAAAAGATGCCACCAACTTTGAACTCTGTCACCTTTTTCCCCCTTTCATTTTGTGAAATACAATTCATATTTTATAGCAAGATGAGAAAAATTTAAACATAAAAAGGCTTCTCTGCCCTTTGGCCTCCCCTCACTGTGTATTGTGTATCTGCACTGTGCATTGTGTATCTTCATTGTGCATCGACCAAACCTCCCCCATCTGCAGGAATACCTGCTCAACCATAAAGAGCAACATTCTCCTACCATCAACAAGACAACTCCTTAAAAGATAACATTCCTTCCTGATTTTGTACAGGGGTCACACGACCCACCAGGATGACGCTTAGATCTAGATTATGTAAACTGTCAATAACACATCATTTGATACACAGCCCTCTGTCTCAGAAACGTTATATAACGGTGCCTTGATTTCTAACTGGCAGAACAGTTCTCAGAGCTTTCTGAGATGCTCTTCCCGGTATAATCCTCAAATTTGGCTCGAAAAAAATTTTCCAATTCTTTCTTAGATTGACTGATTAATTTTTCGTCAACAATTTTCAAGTTGTTTCCTTTCTGGATTCCTACCCTTTAGGTTGTGGCAGACATTGGTGTTTATCCCCCATCAGCTGTTCTCTTTTTCTTCCACAGTACCAGAAATTTCAGCTGGTAATATGACTTCTCAGAATAAAGATGATATTTCCCAGACATCCTTGCAGCTAGGTGTGGCCCAACTGGGTTCTATCCAAAGAGATGTGGGTGCGGGTGTTGTGTGGCAGTCCACGGAACCTACCTGAAGACATCACTGGTGTGCACCCTTTCCTTCTTTACTTCTTCTATCTTGCTGTCTAGAATGCAAATGCCACCATATTGGATCACGAGATGGAGGTCCATGGCCTAGGGATGGTGAAGCTCCTTGTGGGAAGAAGCCTAGGTTCCTGAGGATTTTATGAAGCAGAACTGTCATACCAGCCCTGGGATGCAAACCTCCAGACTTTTAAGTGAGAGAAAAATAAACTTCTTTTGTGTTTAAGCCATTCAAATCTAATCTTAGCTGATACAAGCTTCTTTTCTTGAGGCCTGAAATCCTGAGAAGCAACTTGGGTGTGGTGGAGAGGACCCTGAAGGAGGATCCAGAAGATCCAGGTTTCAAACTCCTGTCTCTGCATTTATGAACAGTGAGCAGCAGACAGGTCCCCTGTCTTTCTAGGTCCCATTTTTTGACTGCAGAATGGAGGTCAAACAATGTCTGTCCATGACATGATTATCTACATTAAAAAATCCTAAGGAATCTACAAAAGCACTAGTAGAACTGGTGAGTTCAGCAATGTCACAGGATACAAAGTTGTCACATGAAAATCAATTGTATTTCTAAATATCAGCAACGAAATGTTGGAAATGGAAATAAAAATATCATTTACAATGGCATCAAAAATTCTAAATACTGAAGGGATAAATTTAACGAAACTATGCAAGGCCTAGTCACTGAAAACTACAAAACACTGCTGAGAGAAATCAAGGATCTAAATAAACAGAGACATATATCATGTTTATGGATCAGAAGACCTGATATTGTTAAGATGTCAATCTTCTCAAAATTGATCTAGAGACTCAATGCAATCTTTATAAAACTAACATGCAAGGGATCTAGAAGAATATGCCAAAACAATTTAGAAAAAGAGGAACGAAGTTGGAGAACTTAATACGTCCTAATTGCAAGGCCTGCTCAAGGGCTACAGTGACCAAGAGAGTGTGCTACTAGAGCAAGGGAAGACATGTGATCAATGGGAATGGGGTGGAGAGTCCAGGTATATAATCAGCTGATTATGAGCAAAGGTGCTAAGGAAATGCAATGGGGAAAGGATGCTCTTATCAACAAATGGTGTCAAAAAATTAGGTATCACGTGCCAAAAAATAAACCTCAACCCTTATACCTCACGGCATACACAAAAATTAACTCAAAATGGGTAACAGACCTACACGTAAGAGCCAAACTATAATATTTGTAGAAGAAAATATGTGAGCAAATTTTAGTGGCCTAAGTTTAGGCAAAGGTCTCTCAAATAGGACACAAAAAGTGTAAAATATGGGTAGGTTGGAATCCATTGCCAGTAAAAGCCTTTGTTCTTCAAAGGGCAAGCCACGGGCTGGGAGAATATATTTGCAAAACAGGCATTTGATAAAGGACTTATATTCAGAATGCATAAAGGACTCTTACAGCTCAACATCATTAGTTATTAGGGAAATGCAAGTCAAAACCACAAGGAGATATCACTTTACACCTACCAGGAGAGCCATAATTAAAAAAATGGAAAATAACAAGTGTTGGTAAAGAAACTGGAACCCTCATGCATTGCTAGTGGAAATGTAAAATGGTGCAGCCTCTGTGGAAGAGTTTTGTGGTTTCTCAAAAGTTTAAACGAAGTATCATATGAACTAGCAATTCCACTCCTAGGTATGTATCTGAAAGAACTGAAAGCAGGGACTCAAACAGATATTTGTTATGCCAACATTCACAACAGCATTGTTCATAACAATCAAAAGGTAGAAATAACTCGTGTCGCTCAACAGATAAAAGGATTAAACAAAATGCGGAACATACATACAATGGAATAGTTATTATTCAGCCAGAAAAAGAATAACATTTTGAAATATGCTATAACAAGGAGGGACATCAAAAATATTATGCTGAGTGAAATAAGCCAGACATAGAAGGACACATATGATTCCACTTATATGAGGTGCCAACTAAAAATTGGCACTTGCCATCTGCCTCTACAAAGATGAAGTCCCTAGCCACTGCAGCCACTGACCTTCAACACACCCTGAAAGCGGTTCAGGGTGGAGATCAGGAGTGAGGCACTTGGTTCTCTGGGAAAAAATGGCAGAATAGGTCTTCAGGTAGATATTTTCAGGAGAAGACTTTACAAGCCTAATTCTTGCATCTCCTTGTATCTAGAATAGCACTAAAATAATTAATGGAGACATCTGCTTCTCGTGACCAGCGCTACCTTCTGCAAACGTGTGTGCTTGATTGCATGTACCCCCCTTCACCCAAATCACATATATACTGACTCCCCCCACCCCCACCCCGCCAACCTCTTTGGAGCAGTTTCTCGGAGCAACCTGAAATGCTATCTCCCAGGCTATAGTCCTTATTTTACCCCAGATAAAACTTAACTCACAACTCTCACGCTGTGGTTTTTTTTTTTTTTTAGTCAACAGAGAGACCTAGAATAGGCAAACTCACAGAGACAGAAAGCAGAAGAGAGGTAATGGTGGGGGGTGGGAAGGGGGAGTTATTGTGTAAATGGAGTCATTGTTGGGGATGATAAAAAAGTTTTGGGCGTAGTTGTAATGGTTACAGAGCTCTGTGAATCTACTTAATGCCCCTGAATTGTACCCTTCTGAACGGTTAAAATGATAAATATTATGTTATGTATTAACACAATAAAAAAAATTATACCTCCCTCCTCCATGCACCCCTGCCCTGCCTCACCCACAAAAAGTAATCCTTCCAATTTTCAAACCTTACATATTCTAATGCTCTCTTGGAGATACATTAGATGTATATTAACATATTAAAGGCTCTGTGAAGTCTCACAAAAAGGAAAGCTGCCTCACTGTTTAATCCAATATTTCACAAATTTATCTGATGAGAAGTTCCCACCACCACCCCCTTCAGCTAGAGAATGATTAATATCCTCGGGAACCCATGGACCTTAGTTTGCAATGCTATGCTACTAATGACAGGGTTTATGAGGGAGAACACAACAGGGTTCCTCCCCTGTGCAATCAGTTTTCTGGGCTTTTCTTTAAAGCACATAGACATGGAACAACTACAAAAGATTTCAAGTTGACATACTGATTTGGAGGGAAGGAAATAAAGTTTACGATAATATCAGATTCTTCTAAAAGAAAGCTTCAGTCAAGTGCGGAAGCATCTGCCATCCATCCATTTACTCATCTAACCATTCATTCATCTATTCATCTAATGATCATTTCTTGTGCAACTACTATTTGTTGGCCTTGGGTTAGGTGCTTCAGGAAGTAACATAAAAGAAATGTTTTTTGTCTACATCAAAGGCCAAATTTGACACCATTTCATTCTAAAAATTGCTACTGGAACCTGGGAAAAGAATTATTCTCCCAAAATAATTGTTCTGGGAACAGTTCTGCAGAGAGCACTGGGGCTGGGCATTGAAGGATGAGTATAATGTGGGCTGGTGAAGTACCACAGAAGCAAAGGTGATCAGGTTGCCCAGAATGTTTCCTCTTTTGCCTTCTACTCACACAGAAGACTGCAGACTGTTTTAGACGCCTGGCTTCTTATAACTCTGGTTAATGGACCACTGTACATTTTCCAGATGGTTTCTCACACATAAATTTCTCCAAAAACCTTTGCTTAGCTTGAGAAACAATGGAGTTGAAGTCGGGAGGGGGTTCTTGTTCTTTTTGTCTAGAGAATTTAATAAGATTTCTCAGGATGCCTGTGGTAGACAGATTGAAAGAGTGGCCCCAATCCTCCAGCCCTCCCTGTGTCCATACCCTTTGCAGTGGGATCCTCTGGCTCCTCCCACCGAGAGATGGAGTCTGTTTCCCCAGCTTCTGAATCTGGGCAGGCTCGGTGACTTGCTGTGGACAAAAGGAGGAGGCAGAAGTGACAGCGTGCCAGTTTTGAGCCCAAGCCTCTAAGACCTGCACTCTTCCACCCTCGTGTTTGTTCATCTGTCTCCTCAAAGGGAACAAGCCCAGGCTAGTATATGCTAGAAGGAGGGGAGGGGCAGGTGGAAGAGGAACCATGTGAAGAACAACCGAGGTTATACCAGACTAGCTGACAGCCAGCCAACCCCCAAAGATATGAGAGCCCAGCAAGGCCAGCAGAGCCACCCAGCCCACCACGGCTGGTCCGAGATGCATGAGACAGCCCAGCCGTGACCACAGAAACTGCCCAACTGACCTGTAGACCTGTACGCAATAACACATGATTGCTGTCTGAAGCCCCTGAGCTTCGGGGTCGTTTGTCATGTAGTATTGTTTGTGGTCATAGAGCGATAAAATGACTTTAGAGAGGATTCAGAAGATTCAGTTCAGTTCTGTGTTTGCATCCAAGGCACCAAACAGAAATATAACTTGCAATCCTGCCACCCTGCCTTATTTTTAAAAGATCCCAATTATACCTGTCTTACAACGCTCAGTTCAAATACCACATCCTCAAGAAACCCTAATTCTACCCCCTTCCACTTACACAATAATCTTCCCTCCCACTGACCTCTCACTGTGCCCACTCTACCCTTCTCCCTTTGGAAGTTAGCCCTTAAGGTCTCAAATTACAGCCATTTGCATACACGTCATTCCTCTCTACTGGGTCCTAAACCAGTGCTTTCAAACTATCTGTGATGAAGAACCGCTTCGTTTTAATTTCTAATTCATCGCGAAGCAAACCATCTGTGGCAGGCAGGATTCTAAGAATGCCTTCCAATCACCCTCATCCTCTTACACTCCCCTCCCCTTTGAGTGTGGGTAGAACCTGCGAACGTGATGAGATATTACTCTACTGATTATGTTATGTGGCAAAAGGAGATTATTCAGCTCGACATAATCTAGCCACACAAAAAAGAAGAGTTTTCTCCATCTGGCAGTACAAGAAGTCAAAGTGACTCAAAGAGTGAGAAGAATTTGATGTGACATTGCTGGCTTTGAAGATCCAGGGGCCATGTGTGTGGTTTCTAGGAGCAGAGAGCAATCCCTGGCTGACAGCCAGCAAGGAAATGGGGACCCCAACCTACAACCACAAGGAAGTGAATCTGCCAACAAGCCGAATGAGCCTGGCAGTGGATTCTTCCTCAGAGCCTCTAGACAAGAGCCCAGACTGGCGACACCCTGATTTCAGCCTTGTTAGACCCTGAGTAGAGAACCCGGTTGAGTAAACTTGGAGTCATGACTTACAAAACTTTGAGCCAAAGAATGTGCATTGCTTTAATACAGTAAGCTTTAATAAAACAAGTTTGTGTTCATTGTTACACAGCAACAGAAAACAAATACATCCCCATATAAAGTGGCTGATTATATTTTCCAAAAGTGGCTGCAACAAAACCTTATGTCCCACATGTTCTTCTAGAACCTTTCCACAAGCGCATTACGAGATGGGATCTAGATCCCCTCCCTCTGAAGTCCGGTAGAACTTTGTGAATCCTTCAAGCAATGTGACTTCTGAGACTAGATCATAACAAGGTCATGCACTTCCACCCAGCTCCCTTAGGACACTGGCCAGTGGAACCCAGCCATGCTGCTCAGAAGAAGCATCCTCGTGGAAAGGTGACCAAGGCAGCAGCCTGCCAGCTCTATGAGTGAGCCATGTTGGAGGTGGACCCATGGGCCCCGGTGCAGCCACCCTGCAGGCACTGTGTGGAGAAGAGGTGACCTGAGCTGTCCACCCCTGCTCAAACTGTAGATCTGTGAGCAAATAAATAACAGTTGTTGTTTTAATCTACTAAGGGTTGGGGCGGTTTGTAAAGCAGCAATAGTAGCTTGAATGAGTACGCAGCTGGCGCCTGTAACTCACCACGAGTTTGACAACACGTGAACTGATCCATATCTATTCAACAAAGCATGTCCACTGAGCACGCACTTGGCTGTCGTGGCAAAGTCCAACTGCCATAAAAGTTTCTAAATGCTTGTCTTCAATTTCTGTGTTTATTCCACTGTGTACTGGCGCCATTCTGCAGGCTACACTTGGGGAGGCCTGGCTGTAAAAGATCTCTGGGCCACACCCATTCTTATTCTTTTCTACATCCTCCCAAATGCCTGGTAAAATTCCTGGAAATAGCAGGAATTCGGTAAAGGTTTATGGACTGAATAGAACATTCAAAGAAAGCCAAGGCTGGAAGCTCAACTCACTCATTTTATAGATGGTAATGTGGTGGTCCAGAGAGATGAAGGGATATACTCAGGGTCATGGGATGAAAAAGTGGCAGAGCCACAGAATTCCTGAAACCTTCTAGTGTAGGCTTTGCCAACTCAACTGCCTGCAGGTGAAGAGGGGTGGCCAGGTGTAAGATAATACAGAGGATGGAGGCTGGTGAAAAGTTGCCAAGTGATGGTCAGCGAAAACAGATGCTCAGTTTGTAAAAGAGTCTGGAAAATTCAAATTTCTGGAGACTATTTCTTGATTTTTAACATACTATCTGGATAAACAAATATGTTTGCACGCTAGATTTGGTCCAGTGGGCCACCAACTTGCAATTCCTGAGCACCTCTAATTTATAAGTAAGGAAACTGAGGTCCTGAGAGGTTAAAGATTTAACTAAGAATATACGGGAAGAGATAGCAAGGCCATTTTATGACTTGTCTAGGAACTTGGTGATGATGATGATTAGAATTACCAACACTTATTGAACACCTACCATGTGCACGGCACTATGGCAGGCACTTAGACCTACGATCTCATTTAATCCTTTTGACAGTCCTAGAAAGTAGGCACAAGTATTCCCCCTTTCTACAGATTCAACAAGAGACTCAGAGAAGCTAAGTAGTTCGCCAAAATCATAGTGTAAACAAGCAGTGGGTCTACATTCTTAACCACACTTTTACAAGGTGAATGAGTCTTCTCCCACCTCATACCATTTCACCGTCCCCTTAGCATCTGGCCTATCAAAGCCCCAGGTTCAGATTTACCTAGAAGAGCTGCAAAATCCACCTGTTAACATTTCTCTATCATTTCAACCCATCTAAGGGTGACCTGTTTGCTGTCCCCCAGAGTCTGAGCGACACTCAGCCGGTGCACAGCTCAGCCTTCCCAGGTGCTGACTCCCCAGAGGGGTAGGGGGCATCTGCAGCTATGCAGTGAAGCAGCAGCTTGTACCTCAGGGCTAGGACGCCCCAGCTTCTTTGCTAAACAGAAGGGAAGCATAGGATTGGGGAGGTGGGAGGGGCCTGAGAGAAATCATTTAGATCTGTTATTCCCAAACTGCATTCAATGGATCCCTTAGAGATGCAGCAAACAGGAGCTGGGGGCGGGGGACCCTGGGCAAGAAGGGATCAGATTTCTTCTTCATCCTACATTCATTAGGCTTCCAAGTAAGATTATATGACAAGTGTTCTACTGCTAAAATACAAGTTTGAAAACCAGTGATCTAAGCCAACCCTTCATTGCATTTTTAAAAGACAAACCCTATAATTTGATTTGCAATTATAAAAATAATAAAGGCACATGGTGAAAGATTCAAAAACTCAAAAGGGTATACAATGAAAAATAAAAATCTCTTCCCACTTCCAACCCCTAGACCCACTCCCTAGAGAATAGCACTATTAATCATTTACTGAGTATTCCTTCCAGAAATTTTTTTTGAATTTTATATATTTTTTTATACAGCAGGTTCTTATTAGTCATCCATTTTTTACACATCAGTGTATACATGTCAATCCCAATCACCCAATTCATCCCACCACCATCCCCACCCCCCCGCGGCTTTCCCCCCTTGGTGTCCATACGTTTGTTCTCTACATCTGTGTCTCTATTTCTGCCCTGCAAACCGGTTCATCTGCACCGTTTTTCTAGGTTCCACATATATACGTTAATATACGATATTTGTTTTTCTCTTTCTGACTTACTTCACTCTGTATGACAGTCTATAGATTCATCCACGTCTCTAAACATGAGCCAATTTCATTCCTTTTTATGGCTGAGTAATATTCCATTGTATATATGGACCACATCTTCTTTATCTGTTCATCTGTTGATGGGCATTTAGGTTGCTTCCATGGCCTGGCTATAGTAAATAGCACAGCAATGAACATTGTGGTGCATGTGTCTTCTTTGTGTGTGTGTGTGTGTGTGTGTGTGTGTGTGTGTGTGTGTGTGTGTCTTCTTCAATTATGGTTTTCTCTGGGTATATGCCCAGTAGTGGGATTGCTGGGTCATAGGGTAATTCTATTTTTAGTTTTTTAAGGAACCTCCATACTGTTCTCCATAGTGGCTGTATCAATTTACATTCCCACCAACAGTGCCAGAGGGTTCCCTTTTCTCCACACCCTCTCCAGCATTTGTTGTTTGTAGATATTCTGATGATGCCCATTCTAACTGGTGTGAGGTGATACCACATTGTAGTTTTGATTTGCATTTCTCTAATAATTAGTGATGTTGAGCAGCTTTTCATGTGCTTCTTGGCCATCTGCAGGTCCTCTTTGGAGAAATGTCTATTGAGGTCTTCTGCCCATTTGTTGATTGGGTTGTTTGTTTAATATTGAGCTGCATGAGCTGTTTATATATTTTGGAGATTAATCCTTTGCCCATTGATTCGTTTCCAAATATATTTTCCCATTCTGAGGGTTGTCTTTTCAGCTTGCCTGTAGTTTCCCTTGATTTGCAGAAGCTTTGAAGTTTTATTAGGTCCCATGTGTTTATTTTTGTTTTCATTTCCATTACTCTAGGAGGTGGATCAGAAAAGATCTTGCTGTGATTTATGTCAAAGAGTGTTCTGCCTATGTTTTCCTCTAAGAGTTTTATAGTGTCCAGTCTTACATTTAGGTCTCTAATCCATTTTAAGTTTATTTTTGTGTATGGTGTTAGGGAGTGTTCCAATTTCATTCTTTTACATGTAGCTGTCCAGTTTTCCCATCACCACTTATTGAAGAGACTGTCTTTTCTCCACTGTATATCCTTGCCTCCTTTGTAATAGATTAGTTGACCATAGGTGTGTGGGTTTATCTCTGGGTTTTCTATCCTGTTCTACTGATCTATATTTCTGTTTTTCTGCCAGTACCATACTGTCTTGATTACTGTAGCTTTGTAGTATAATCTGAAGTCAGAGAGTCTGATTCCTCCAGCTCCATTTATTTCCCTCTAGACTGCTTTGGCTATTCAGGGTCTTTTGTGTCTCCATACAAATTTTAAGATTTTCTGTTCTAGTTACGTAAAAAATGCCATTGATAATTTGATAGAGATTGCATTGAATTTGTAGATTGCTTTGGGTAGTACAGTCATTTTCACAACACTGATTCTTCCAATCCAGGAACATGGTATATCTCTCCATCTGTTGGTATCATCTTTAATTTCTTTCAACAGTGTCTTATAGTTTTCTGCATATAGGTCTTTTGTCTCCCTAGGTAGGTTTATTCCTAGGTATTTTATTCTTTTTGTTGCAACGGCAAATGGGAGTGTTTCCTTAATTTCTCTTTCAGATTTTTCATCATTAGTGTATAGGAATGCAAGAGATTTCTGTGCATTAGTTTTGTATCCTGCTACTTTACCAAATTAATTGATTAGCTCTAGTAGTTTTCTGGTGGCATCTTTAGGATTCTCTATGTATAGTATCATGTCATCTGCAAACAGTGACAGTTTTACTTCTTCTTTCCAATCTGTATTCCTTTTATTTCTTTTTCTTCTCTGATTGCCATGGCTAGGACTTCCAAAACTATGTTGAATAACAGTGGCAAGAGTGGACATCCTTGTCTTGCTCCTGATCTTAGAGGAAATGCTTTCAGTTTTTCACCATTGAGAATGATGTTTGCTGTGGGTTTGTCATATATGGCCTTTATTACGTTGAGGTAGGTTCCCTCTATGCCCATTTTCTGGAGAGTTTTTTTTTTATCATAAATGGGTGTTGAATTTTGTCAAAAGCTTTTTTCTGCATCTGTTGAGATGATCATATGGCTTTTATTCTTTAACTTGTTAATATGGTGTATCACACTGATTGATTTGCGTATATCGAAGAATCCTTGCATCCCTGGGATAAATCCCACTTGATCATGCTGTATGATCCTTTTAATGTGTTGTTGGATCCTGTTTGCTAGTATTTTGTTGAGGATTTTTGCATCTATATTCATCAGTGATATTGGTCTGTAATTTTCTTGTTTTGTAGTATCTTTGTCTGGTTTTGGCATCAGAGTGAGGGTGGCCTCATAGAGTGAGTTTGGGAGTGTTCCTTCCTCTGCAATTTTTTGGAAGAGTTTGATAAGGATGGGTGTTAGCTCTTCTCTATATGTTTGATAGAATTCACCTGTGAAGCCATCTGGTCCTGGATTTTTGTTTGTTGGAAGATTTTTAAATCACAGTTTCAATTTCATTAGTTGAGATTTGTCTGTTCATATTTTCTATTTCTTCTTGGTTCAGTCTTGGAAGGCTATACCTTTCTAAGAATTTGTCCATTTCTTCCAGGTTGTCCATTTTATTGGCATAGAGTTGCTTGTAGTAGTCTCTTAGGATGCTTTGTATTTCTGCGGTGTTTGTTGTAACTTCTCCTTTTTCATTTCTAATTTTACTGATATGAGTCCTCTCCCTCTTTTTCTTGATGAGTCTGGCTAATGGTTTATCAATTTTGTTTATCTTCTCAAAGAACCAGCTTTTAGTTTTATTGATCTTTGCTATTGTTTTCTTTGTTTCTATTTCATTTATTTCTGCTCCAATCTTTATGATTTCTTTCCTTCTGCTAACTTTGGGTTTTGTTTTTGTTTTTGTTTTTTTGTGGTACGCGGGCCTCTCACTGTTGTGGCCTCTCCCATTGCTCCAGACGCGCAGGCCCAGCGGCCATGGCTCACGGGACTAGCCGCTCCGCGGCACGTGGGATCTTCCCAGACCAGGGCACGAACCCATGTCCCCTGCATCGGCAGGCGGACTCCCAACCACTGCGCCACCAGGGAAGCCCTAACTTTGGGTTTTGTTTATTCTTCTTTCTCTAGTTCCTTTAGGTGTAAGGTTAGATTGTGTATTTGAGATTTTTCTTGTTTCTTCAGGTATGCCTGTATAGCTATAAACTTCCCTCTTAGAACTGCTTTTGCTGCATCCCATAGGTTTTGGATCGTCATGTTTTCATTGTTATTTGTCTCTAGGTATTTTTTGATTTCTTCAGCGATCTCTTGGTTATTTCATAACGTGTTGCTCAGCCTCCTTGTGTTTGTGTTTTTTATGTTTTTTTCCCTGTAACTGATTTCAAATCTCATAGCATTGTGGTCAGAAAAGATGCTTGGTATGACTTCAATTTTCTTAAATTTACTGAGGCTTGATTTGTGACCCAAGCTGTGATCTATCCTGGAGAATGTTCTGTGCGCACTTGAGAAGAAAGTGTAATCTGCTGTTTTGGGATGGAATGTCCTATAAATATCAATTAAATCTATCTGGTCTATCGTGTCATTTATAGCTTGTGTATCCTTGTCAATTTTCTGTTTGGATGATCTGTCCACTGGTGCAAGTGAGAGGTTAAGGTCCCCCGCTGTTATTTTGTTACTGTCGATTTCCTCTTTTATAGCTGTTAGCAGTTGCCTTATGTATTGAGGTGCTCCTATGTTGGGTGCATATATATTTATAATTGTTATATCTTCTTCTTGGATTGATCCCTTGATCATTATGTAGTGTCCTTCCTTGTCTCTTGTAACATTCTTTATTTTAAAGTCTCTTTTATCTGATATGAGTATTGCTACTCCAGCTTTCTTTTGGTTTCCATTTGCATGGAATATCTTTTTCCATCCCCTCACTTTAGGTCTGAATATGTCCCTAGGCCTGAAGTGGATCTCTTGTAGACATCATATATATGGGTCTTGTTTGTATCCATTCAGCAAGCCTGTGTCTTTTGGTTGGAGCATTTAATCCATTCACATTTAAGGTAATTATCAATATGTATGTTCCTATGACCATTTTCTTAATTGTTTTGGGCTTGTTTTTGTAGGTCCTTTTCTTCTCTTGTGTTTCCCACTTAGAGAAGTTCCTTTAGCATTTGTTGTAAAGCTGGTTTGGTGGTGCTGAATTCTCTTAGCTTTTGCTTGTCTGTAAAGCTTTTGATTTCTCCATCGAATCTGAATGAGATCCTTGATGGGTAGAGTAATCTTGGTTGTAGGGTCTTCCCTTTCATCACTTTAAGTATATCATGCCACTCCTTTCTGGCTTATAGAGTTTCTGCTGAGAAATCAGCTGTTAACCTTATGGGAGTTCCCTTGTATATTATTTGTCATTTTTCCCTTGCTGCTTTCAATAATTCTTCTTTGTCTTTAATTTTTGCCAATTTGATTACTATGTGTCTCGGCATGTTTCTCCTTGGGTTTACCCTGTATGGGACTCTCTGTGGTTCCTGGACTTGGGTGGCTATTTCCTTTCCCATGTTAGGGAAGTTTTCGACTATAATCTCTTCAAATATTTTTTCAGTTCCTTTCTCTCTCTCTTCTCCTTCTGGGACCCCTATAATGCGAATGTTGTTGCGTTTAATGTTGTCCCAGAGGTCTCTTAGGCTGTCTTCATTTCTTTTCATTCTTTCTTCTTTACTCTGTTCCGCAGCAGTGAATTCCACCATTCTGTCTTCCGGGTCACTTATCCGTTCTTCTGCCTCAGTTATTCTGCTATTGATTCCTTCTAGTGTAGTTTTCATTTCTGTTATTGTGTTGTTCATCTCTGTTTGTTCTTTAGTTCTTCTAGATCTTTGTTAAACATTTCTTGCATCTTCTCGATCTTTGCCTCCATTCTTTTTCCAAGGTCCTGGATCATCTTCACTATCATTATTCTGACTTCTTTTTCTGGAAGGTTCCCTATCTCCACTTTGTTGTTTTTCTGGGGTTTTATCTTGTTCCTTCATCTGGTACATAGCCCTCTGCCTTTTCATCTTTTCTATCTTCCTGTGAATGTGGTTTTTGTTCCACAGGCTGCAGGATTGTAGTACTTCTTGCTTCTGCTGTCTGCCCTCTCCCTTCCAGAATTTTTAATAAGGAAACTGAGCCGCTGAGGTTGGTTTGTCTGAGAGTATTCATCCAGGGCTATCCTGGACATTAAGCTCCTGGCATTTCTCTGTTCCTTTGTAACTTTCAAAAGTATTAAATGTTTCCCCAAATTGCAAACTCTCTCCCTAAACCACCTGCAGCTTCAGAAACCATACATTATGCATCTTCTGCCCTCATTCACTGAACAGGAAAATTTCATGTCTTTTTCATGTGACTATTTCCCCACGGTCTTTGTTTCACATGATGGAGAAATAACCAGAATCACGTTGTCAACTGGCCAGTGTTCAAGCCTAAAAAAGTGCACGTTCAGCAAGCCATTGGGGCTGCTGGACTGGAACTCAGGCTTGAATCGAAGTCCTAAAAGGGGCAACATCTCCATATCCTCGGCCTCAAGAGTTCTGTCAAGAGCCTCACTGCCTATCTGGGTACACTGCCAACCTCTCCACTGGTCTCCTGGCCCTCAGGCAGCCGCCCACATTTCCCAACCTTCCTGTCTGCTTCCTGTGCCTCAGTGTTTCCCCTGGCAATGCCCATCTGTGGCCCCCTTTCCCATCTGCCTCCCATCCTGGACTCATCTCCAAGCTGAGCCCATTTCCTTCCTGATAGTAAAGAGTGTATTGGAAGACAGAGCACTCAGAGCCTCTTTCTCTCCTAGAGAAGACCCAGAGGGCCAATGTTTATTGGGCTTCCTATGTGCCAGGCTATGCTAGGCAATTTACAAGTCTTATTTTCACAAGTCTGGAAGGTGACACTATTATCATCATCCCATTTTACAGATGAGGAAACTAATTAGGAAGTGGCAGCTGAGATAGGGACACGGAGCTGGCTAACCCAAAGCTCAGGAGGGACTTCTTCAAGTTCCTAAAGCTGGGAGTTGCCTTTGACCCTGAGGCCTCTGACATCACGTCTGCCCAATACACTGCCCACATCATGTTCCTGAAGGGGATAAAACACCCACTGCAACTCTGGCAGACTACCAGCAATTCCCCTCTCCCTGTTATCCAACAGCCCAGCTCCTTCTCAAGGCTCCTGAAGTGGACTCTGAGCATGAGAGAAGTCCATGGACCTGTGAAGAAACTGATTCTACTTGACTTGCCAGTGGAGGTGCAGACCCTTGCTGTTGCCTAGTTACCCATCTGGAGCTTAAGCCACTGCCGATCACGCCCCTATTTACCTTCATTAATCAGATTGGTATGGCTCCCTCTGGAGTGGGGCTCAGCCCTCCCTGTGCCCCTGGGATAAACAAGGAGGTTGGGAGACCCTTCTTGATGAAATGACTGAAGTACTGTGGGGCAGGCAGCCCTGGAGGCCAATGTGGATGGGAAGATGGCCACAGAGGGGCCACTGGGAACCAGGGTGGGAAAAGAGAGGCTGGTTGTGGACAGCATTCACTTGTCAAGAAATTTCAGCTATCACTCAGAAGGCAGAAACACGCTGCCAGGCAGGGCATAATTATAAGATGTATATTTGGGCTATTCAAAAGGAAGGCGTGACATATATGTGGAACCTAGAAAAATAGTACAGATGAACCGGTTTGGAGGGCAGAAACAGAGACACAGATGTAGAGAAGAAACGTTTGGACACCAAGGGGGGAAAGTGGCAGGGGTGGTGGTGGTGGGATGAATTGGGAGATTAGGATTGACATGTATACACTGATGTGTATAAAATAGATAACTAATAAGAACCTGCTGTATAAAAAAAAATGAAATAAAATTCAAAAATTAAAAAAAAAAAAGAAAAAAAAGGCATGAGACCTGAGAAAATAGCTGTCTCAGATTGGAAGGTCCCCATTTCATTTCTCATGCTTCTAAAAATTACACGAGAAGGAGGCAGAGTGGGCGGGGCAGTCTCTCTGTCTTCACCCCACAGAGGGCTGGTTTTCTAAGAACACGCTCTGTCGGCTGACCTGAATGTGCCGTGGACCCTACCTGCATCTCTGGCTTTCAACTCTTCCTTCCCTCTCTTGGTGTGGGTTTTAGTTTCCTAAAGGAGTCACAGATGACTGGACATGTGGCACTTATGGGGCCAGTGTCTGAAATATATCAGGGCTCAAAGAATGCAAAGTTTATAGATGGATTAACTTGAGCTTCCTCGCCAGATAGACATAAACACAAGACAGACAGACAGACACACCCATACATGCCCTTGGACTTGGAAAGCCTGAATGTAGCAAAATTATCCAAAGAAACCCATGACTCCATCGTTAACCCCACATGAAGTACTATCTACGTTACATATAGCCCCGCCCTCATTTACAGGATTTAAACATTTGTCCAGGCTACTGTTTCTCCAATCAAGTCCACTTTCTCTCTCCTCTCTCTCTCTCTTCTTTTTTAAGACACAGAGTGAGCAACAACAAGCTCCTCCCAGCAGCTTAATCCCAACTGGTCACTTCTTGATGCAGGAGCTGTGATTTCACATGGGACCCTTAATGACGAGGCCTCAGTTTCTTCACCTGTAAAGCGGGGAGGGTAACAGCTGCCCACGCTACTCCATCAGCATATGGAGGCTCAAAGGAGACCACAGACACGAAAGCATTTTGTGACTATGAAGGGCCACATGCGTGGAAGCAGTCCTCACCATCTTCTGAGCTGGGTCACCCACGAAACCAGTGCAGATATCGCTCTGCCCATCCACTTCTTATCTGTAAAAAGCCTGCTGAGTCATCCTCCAGTCTGGCCCTGCCCTTGTTCTTCAGCAGAATGATGCTGAGTTCGGGTAACTCTATAACTGGTTATCCAGTCCCACAATTAGACTGGAGCTAGATAAAAGTCTGGCATGAGGAATACATACTGTCCTGTTCCAACTTCAGGATTCACCACAGGAAATAGATGAGTGGATAAAGGCCAAAAGACGTGAAACACAAGTTTTATTAGGCAGCAGAGCTTCTGGGGGCTCCAGTTTTGAACCAGATAAATGACAAGAGCCCTCCCAGAAAAAGTGTCAAATATGTTCTGAGAGTTGGGATCACTTGATCCCCACCAGGAGTCTCAGCCAAGCCACCTGGATTTGGGGATCAATCTGGCCCTTGGAAGGAGAAAGAGTAGGATTGCTGGGCTCCAGATGTGGGGACTCAGCATCCTCATGTTGGTCAGGTACTTGGACTTCGTATACTAGTTTCAGAGCCCAGACTTCTTCCTTCAGACAAGGGCCCACCTTCATCTGGGTTGTCTCCCTTGGGTCTTCTGACCCAGAGCCCAGTTCCCCCTGCCCTCTGCCAATCCAGCCCTGAGCTCCCTCCCAGACTCTCTAAGGCAGATGTCGTGTTTGCTTTCACCTTGCCAGCCTCCCTCCCTGGTACCGGTGTCCTCCCACCAGCCTGTATCCACCACTGTCACAGGGCTGGAGGCGGCCTGGCGCGGGCTGTGGAAGCCTACCCGGTTCAGCCTGTAGAGTCTGCTGGTCCTGGCCACATCCAGCTTGGCCTTGCTCCAGTTCTCACACTGTCACATTTCTGTCCTGGATGCTGGCTGCTTTTAGTGCCCTTCCAATCCCACCTAGAGGAGGAAGCACATCCTAATGGACCAAGTGGCTCTGGCATATTACAGATCCTGCTCTCAGACCGCCAAACAGATCGATAGGCTTGTTGGCTTTTTAAAATTATGTATTCACAGAATCCTGTAAGAGAGCTAACATTGTTGGGACGTAGGATAAAAGTTCCCGGAAAGGAACAATAATAGCTAACATTTATTGAGTTTAATAGTTTTTAAGCCCCTGCTTAAAAACCTTCAGTGGCTTCCCACACCTCTTAAGATGAAACCAAACTCCTTAACAGCTGTATGAGGTTCTACATGGCCTGGCCTCTGCCCACCTCTCCAGTCCCTCCTCCACATGCTTCCCTGGGTCTCAGAGATCCAGTCACTTTCCTAAGTTCCTCGAAGGTACCTCCCCATTTTTCCTACCATGAGACCTTTGCATGTGGTATTTCCTCAAGGACACCTGTCACACCCTGTTCCTGCTCCACCAAACAAACTTCACATTTCTGCTCAGATGCCATTTTGTCTAGGAAGTCTTCCCTGACTTCTCAGCCTAGGTTTCTGGCAAACACCGCACGGTCCTATCCTTCAGAGCAATAAGTTAGTAAGGAAACCTTCATTTAGGGTGATTATTTAATTCATGCATATCTGTTCCTGGGCTATAAGCTCCATGAGGGCAGGAGCTCACTGTACACCTGGCTTGCTAACACCTAGCACAGCAGCAGACATACAGAGGTGCTCAATAAATGTTAGTGGGATAAACAGAATGAGTGGATGGATGATGGGTGCATACTATGTGCTAGTCTCTTGAATAATTCCCTCTCAATGCATTACCTCATTTTATCCTCAAAACAACCCTAGGAGGTGGGTGCAAGTATGATCTGCAAGTTGCAGACAGTAGCCAGGATTTTACAAGGGTTTAGTAACTTGCCCAAAGCCAAAGATGTAGCAAGTGGTAAACCCAGGTGTGTAGGTCCCCAAGGCTTGTACTCTTTGCTTTGTGCAAGTTGATCCCCATCCAGGCAGTAGAGGACATCTCCAACAGTTATTTGCTCCCTTTGCTTTAGAGTACAAACTCTGCCAGTGGGGTGGACACAGAGGAAGAGAGAGTTTTCTTCTCTCCACATGCCTGGATCTGAGCCACAAAAAGATGAGAGCACCTCAGATTCTTTATATTTTCCCAAATGAATTTTAGCCAAGTTCCCTGAGAACCTCTCAATAATTCCATCTCCCCCCGACTTCCCTCTCTCTTCTGGACGCTCTTGAGACCAAGGCCGGAGTATAACTTGTGAGTGAGAAATAAATCTCTGTGCTGTTTCGACACTGATGTTTCAGGGTTGATCTGTTATATCACCTAACATTACCAGTAAGAATGCATGTCCAAAATCACACATTAACATGCTTCCTTGAGTAGATTTTCCTGAATGGAATTGCTACTGGAATATGCAAGCTATTGGCCTGAACTTGTCTGCTCTATTATCTCTTCCCCAGAGATGCTGTCATCTGGTACTCCCTAATTCCAATGTGATGTTTAGTCTGAAGTGAAGCCAACCCTCTCATAAGCAGTAAAGTGCTTGGACCTTGCTTGGTCAGCCTTTTCAGCCCCTCTGGGAGTGTAGGCTTGTATGCAGGCTCGTAAGAGTCTGGAGCTCCAGGAGTGGGGTGGCCCTGTAACACTATAGTGTTCGGTGGACTGCAGTGTGAATGGACTGTACTGTTCCCAACATCTGAAATGACGTCATGGGCAAACTCCTCAGGAGGAACCTGTTCCCTCACAAGGTGCTTGGTTAACTTCGCTTTGGTGACGAGGTCTGCTAATTGCATTACTGCATGTACCATTTGACCTTGCTAATAACTGCTCAAGCTGCAAACTTACTACAAAAGTCACCATGTTATACGCAATTATTTGGCTCTGTGCAAAAATGTTAATTTCATGCTTTGTAAACACATCTCTTGTAAAAGACCAACCTGCCTATAAAAATTGCTTTTGACATCCCCAAGATAACCTTTAGGGGAACGAAAAGGGGGAAAAAAAGAGGGATATTCTCTTAGTTCATGTCTACAACGTTCCTTCTCATGAGCCTTTTTTTTTTTTAATGACAAAAGAGAAGTGTTGACAGGAAGGTTCACCAAAGACGTAGAGAAATACTCAAATCAATGAAGACTAACTTCTGAGGATGCTAAAATCCTTGCAGGTTCATTGTGCACTTTCAATCAGGTGGAAGGAGTTTGGGAAGCCTGGGAAAGTCACAAGCTACAGGCTGACTGACCTTAGCATCTTAGAGTTAGAGGGCCCTGAGCAATGGTCTGAACAGCTCATTCTGCTGGCGAGGAGAAGGAGGCCCAGAGACGTGATGTCCTGCCAGGCTCCCACCGAGGTCAATGCGGGGGTCAAAAATCCAAGCCCAGGCCCCTGACTCCCTGGTAGTGTGCGCTCCAGCAAGACGTGGCCCTAGGGCAGAGAGAAAATCTAAAGAGTTTTTTTTTATAGTTAAGGATAGTGGCTCCAATATTTCTCTTCCCCAGTGATTTCTTACAGTGCTGTGTGTTCCCTGACATACCCCCAAGAAGCCAGCTGAAGGAGCAGACGGCACAGTTCAATTCAAGAAGCATTTCCTCAACAGCTACTAGCTGTGCTTCCCAAACAGCGACTTGACTTTGTCTTAAATATTCATCTTGCGTCTCAAACCTTACTTTCCACTCTATAATATGGATGTCTTATTTTAACTTTATTTTAATATAAGATTATTGTGTTTCTGTCCTCTCTTCTCCAAAGAGTGTGAGTAAACCTGATGCTTCTGGAAGGCATGCCTTGTTTCTCCAACGTAAACTCACTATATGGAAGCCCATACACAGGCAAAGACCCAATTAACTACAATGTTAGTGGGTGTCGATATCTACAGTGGACCGAAAGGCCAGGCAAAGGGCTGTGGGGATACAAGCAAAGGGGACATTGATTACAACTTGGAGCAAGGTTCTTCAGACTGATGAATACGTTGTTGTTGTTGTTTAAAATGATAGTCCTTAAATTTATGTTCCCTGCTTGTAGATTTTTTGTGTGTGTTTTTTGTTTTTTGACTGTAGATTATTTGAAAAAGAGAAAAGTACACACACACACAAATTTAAACCCCCTATAGGAAACTCAGTAAAGGGTATACCAGATCTCTTTGAAATATTTTTACAGCTGCCTGTGAAATCTACAATTATCTCAAAATTTAAAAAAATTAATTAAAAAAATCCTTCATAATCCCACCAGCCAATAAGAACCACCGTTAATAATTTTGTGGTTACCCTTTTTATCTTGTTTCAATGCATGTGTCTGAAATCTGAAGACCTAATTGGAGGTCTGGAACCTGCTTTCTTCACCTATCACTGTGTCAAGAGAAATTTCCTGTTATTAAAAGTTCTTTGAAAGTGTTTTCAAAGGGTGCATTATATTCTAATACATGGATGAATCATATCCCCTGCTGGACGTTTAATTGCTTCCAATTTTCTACTATTAAAATTTTCTCATGTTATATGTATTTTACTACAACAAAAAACTATTTTCAGTTTCAATAAACATCCTCTACATCTCACATTTCTGATTACCTCCTCAGGCTGGACTCCCAAAAGGAAAATTCCCAGATCATTTTTTTAAGGTTCTTGTTGCACAATAACAAAGTTCTTCCCTGTTGGGAGTGGAGGGAGGTGGGCAACATTTTTTTTTTTTTTCCAGAAATAAGGTTGAAAAATTTCTCAAGAGGTAAACTCCAGGGGACTTCAAAGTGCCTTACTGGTGATTCTCAAATGCAGGGCCATCTGGGAGCTGAGTACAAGGGTCCAGGAAACCCACAAACCCACCTGCGTGCAAAGTGGGGCGGGTGCCTCAAACAGCTGTCATGCTTTCCTCACATCTCAATGCAAAATGGTCTTTGAAGAGAGATGCACTAAACCAGGACATATGAGACTGTCTTTTGTAAAAGGAGGTTGTTCACTCTTCTCCTAGGAGGGTAATAACTTGGGAAATATACATAAACCATTGCTGCTAGGATATAAACAGCATGAAATTATCCCAACTTGGAGCCATTAAAGATGCACATTGTGAATTTAGAATCAAAACACTCTATAAATTCATAGCAAATCTGCACATTGAAAAATCAGCTTGCACACTGTAAAAGCAGTTGTTGGTTTAAAGCCTCTTTTTTGCAAGCGCTCTTGACTATATTTGCTGGATGGGCACGAGGTGTGAGGGTGGTGGGTTTTGCTTGGGGAAGGCCTTGGAGGCATCAGGAAAACGAGGCAGCTCCAAGGTCCCTGCCAGGTCTGACGTTCTCGATGACTGGTTTTACCATTTGTTCTGGAAGGGATGAGTCTAAAGACTGCCTGAGACCCTGCTGATTGTTTTCATACTTGGGGGACTGGGACAAGAAACAAAAGACTTGACAAGATTTCGTATATCGTTCCCTAAATTTAAGTATTGCCAACGAGGGAAGAACATGTCAGGTTTAGAAAACTCACTGAGAACTCCTTCTCTCGAGAAATAATGCTTGCTGGTGATTCAGCATCTCCCACGGAGAGAGAGAAGAAACTCTGCTTCACTTCGGAATGAGGTCAGGGAGGGAGGTGTGAGCAGAGGCCCCCTTGGCCGTCTCTCCAGCCCACGGGAGGGCAGAAGAAAGCCTCTTCTTTTCACAGTCAACACGTGGGCCCGTAGCATTTGGCTAAGTGTCCCTACGAACAGCCAAGTGGGGGTCTGTACTGCTCAGAAATGGAATTCATTTCCCCCGAGGAAGGCTGAGACAAGTGTTTGTTTAGCCTCATCCTAGACAGAGACTAAAGGGTCAAGGGGGACAGCCCAAAGGCCTTCTGACTTACCTCTGTCCCTTAGAATCCTAACATTTCCACCTCCCTTCCTTTTAAAAATATTGTCAACCTATTCATTTGAACAATGTCAACAGAAAAGTTGTAAGAATTAGTAAAAAGAACACCAGTACACCCTTCACTTATGTTTACCAATTATTAATATTTTACCGCATTTGCTCACCAACCATTTATGCATTTTTTGCTGAATCATGTGAAGGTAAACCGCAGATGTCATGACACTTGACCACTAAGTACTTCAGCATGCAATCTCTCAAGCAAAAGAACATTCTCACATAACCACAGTTCCACCGCCACACTGATATAAACTATGGCCTCACATACACTCTACATTCAAATTTCCCCATTGTCCCCCAATTTCTTTTTATTTATTTTTTACAGACACATAATTCATATAACAGAAAATTCACACTTTTAAAGTGTACAGTTCAGTGGGTTTTAATATTCTCACAAAGTTGTGCCATCTTTACCACTATCTAATTCTAGATCATTTTCATCACCCCAAAAAGAAACTCTGTACCGTTAATTGGTCCCTCTCTATCTCTCCCTCCCTATCGGCCCTTAGACCACTAATCTATGTCCCATCTCTATGGACTTGCCTATTCTGGACATTTTATATACATGGAATCATAGAATAAGTGGTCTTTTGTGTCTGACTTCTTTCAGTTAGCATAAAGGTGTAGCATGGCTCAGCAGTCCATTCCTTTTTACAGCTGAATAATATTCCATAGTAAGGATGCACCAAATTTTGTACATCCATTCATAATTTGACAGGCATGTGCGTTGTTTCCACCTTTTGTCTACTATGAATAATGCTGCTATGAACATTCATGTACAGGTTTTTGTGTGAACATATGTTTCATTTCTTTTAGGTATATATCTGGGAGAGGAATTGCCGGGTCATATGGTAACTCTATGTTTAACTTCTGGAGGAACTGCAGACTACTTTCCAAAGCAGCTGTACCATTTTAGTCTCACCAGCATTGAATAAAAGTTCTAATTTCTCTACATCCTCACCAACACTTGCCATTGTCTGTCTCCAAACCGCTTGTATAGGTATCTTTTTCTCAAACCAAGATAGAATCACGGTTTTGCATCGTATTTACTTCCCATGTCTTTTTCATTTTCTTGAATCTGGGCCAATCCCCAACCTCCTTTTGCCTTTCCCAGTGTTAACATTAAAATAAAGGAATAAAAACAGAGCCTAGTCCAGAGAAGGCCTTCATCCCTGATTCTGGTGGATCCCACTGCACCTGTCTCTTACCCATTGCACTGACAGCCTGGGGCGCTGAGCATGCAGCCTTCGGGGAGGTAACCACCCCAGCCTGCTAAGACTTCTGGCTGGGAGCCCAGCTCAGTGCCAAGCAGAATGATCTGGTGCCTGTTAACTGGGAAATGTTTCTGTTCGGCATCAACAAGGAGCTCAGGGAAAGGGCAGCAAGTCAGGCTGAGGTGGAGGACGGCGCATCTTCAGGGCCCTGGGGGATCTGGGACACCTGCACAGCTGGGCTGCCTCGAGTTTTGAAGTTAACTGGGGCCGCTGAACTACAACAGGGGCTGGCTCTGGAGAGGGACACCCGCAAGCCCCACCACAGTAATGAGCTCTGACATGCTGCACATCACAGACTAGCCAATTAAATACTCCACAGCTTCTCCAGCAGGAGTGAAGACTTGGAGCACTGAGCTGAGGGGAAGGAATCAGGGAACCTGGGAACAGGTCTTGGCTTAGCTTCGGAATCCCTGCACGATGCTGGCAGGTAAATCAACCTCTCTGGGGCCCTCCCTAATCTATAAGGTGGGAGGAGAAGAACACATGTGAGGTGTCTTTCATCTCTAGGAGCTAAATGCAATCCAGCTACAGCCTGTGCTGTCACACTACTACCAGTAACTCACGTGAACTATCTCTTCACATTTCTGTAGCATGTCATGGCTCTTCCAGGTATGTTATCTTACTTGTCCCCGTAGACGGTAGAAGGGGGTCAAGTTATCCCCATTTTGCAGATGCAGGCTCACAGATCTGGGGTGACCTCATTCATTCTTGAACAATAATCACGAGGGGTCCACCACGTGCCAGGTGCCATGTCGGGCTCTGAGGGCACCACATCGAGCCAGGTAGGGGGTAATCTCCCATCCTGAGCTTTCAGTTGTGCAGGAGAGACAAACAATTAAATAAGCAATAACAAAATGTGAACATTGCTAAGCTGAGGGAACCGCAGAGTCCACGCAGGGCCCCTAACCTGGGCTTGTGATTTACCTCAGGTGTTGTTCACAGAGGGCATGACTCTGAGTCCAGGGCTTTCTGGTCTACCAAGGTGGAGGGAGCCACATGCCTCAGGTTGGAAGAATAAAACTCTTGCCAGGGCCCTACTTGGCCTGTGGGAGAAGGGCAACAGAACACTTTTTCCCTAGGCACTGAACACAGAGCTGAGGAATGGGCGAACTCCGGTGCCCAAGGGCCTCAACTCCTGAAGAGCCCAGAGGTCAGGGATTTTAGGTTCTGAGTAAACTCCCTGAGGTCCCTGACTGCACCAGCAGCATGTGACACTGCCGGACAGCGCCGAGAGCCAGGTCCTTCTCCTTCTGGGCCTTCGTTTCCCAGGTCCCCAACTTGTGACATGCTCAGGTTGAACTAATGCTTGCTCTTTAGGGCAAATCTATAAGGACCCTTCAAAACTTCATCTCTTCCTTTTTTCCATCAAAAACCAAAGACAAGGCATGAGTTGGTGTGTTTCAATGGTGCCTCATAAAATAAAATTAACAGTGTTGGGGATCCTTACTGACCTCTGAAGTCAAATTCGTTAAGGCTGATTGGCTGGATGCGGCTGCTTAATAATGGGTCACCCCCTCCACCCCACCTCACATTCCAGTGCAGTTAATGGGGCCATCCCGTAACTCATCCTATGAGACAGAGAGGGGAGAGAGCAACCGGTGTCTATTTTCTGCAGAAGCTGGTTCATAAAGCAGTATTTATACATTCCCTTTAACCTGATACTGCATAAGATCTATTACCACTTAATTAAACTGTAACCTTTTTTTTACATTGACTTCTGGTGGTGATCAGCATCTAAACTTACAGATCCACAAGGCCGCACTGACTTGGTGAAGAAGCTAAATATTCACTCAAAAGAGCAATGAACCGTGCAGAACCATCAACAGCAGTCAATAAAGGCTTCATGTTAAACAGAATTTAAAGAGATGGTATTTGCTACTTTCCTCCCTTGAGAAACATATGCCTTTAAAACTTATTTTCCACCCTTGAATTCCCAGTGACTAGAGTGGTTTTGACAATTTTCGGATTTGTTGAAAAGGAACGATTAGAAAACTTCGTTAGAGGCATTTGCTTTCGTCTAAAAGGGTGTGCGTCCTGGATCCTGCCACTGTCACGAAGGGAAAAGAGACAGGAGACTAATTAAGTAACAAAGGCTCAGCCAGAAACCTCCGTTTCGGAGGCATAATCTCCTTTGCCAGGCGAGGGGCAGCTGACAGGCTACACGCTCACTCCAGCCTCCTCGGCTTAATCCTCCCTCCTCAGCAAGAAGCGTTCCGACAGTGTCTGGAATAATAATGTAATTATGGACAGCTAAAACACCTCATCCATGAAGGACGAGAATTTGGAGTCTTTCAAATATGGGAAAAAGAATCAAAAGACCAAACAGTGGCTCTTTTTTGGGCAGGAGTGGTTAGAACTGTCTCTCTTTCTCTTTTTTTTTTTTTTCCCAACTAAAGTACATATGCTTCTCAGAGGGAAAGTACTGCTTATGACCAAGGTCTGATGGCTAGTTAGGTCACAGTGGCCTCTGCACTCGCTCAAAACACAAACCCCAAATCCTCAAGTATCTTTCCCTCACCAAAAAGCCTATTTTTTGTGTGTTTGTTTCCTCCTTTCACAGTTCTTTCTTGGGTCTAGATTATAAAGTCCTCTCTGTTCTGAAGGAAAAGATGCACGATTAATGGGTAGGGACTGTGTTTTATGATTTTTCTATTCCCTAGATTTAGAACAGTGACTGTTACACAGAGGTGCTACATATATGTTTGCTGATACTTCATGTTAAGTTCAATGTAACTTGGCTAATTTCAATTTGAAACAATACCATCTTGCAGAATATTTTGAGTGCAGGGGCTTATACAATGTGTACATATTGTAAAAACCAAAAGCCAAAACCAGAGCCATGATTTTCAAAGAGCAGCCAGAGATGCTTAGGGGTTCAACAGAGTGGGCTCAGGGGTAGTGTCTGAGAGGCAGAGGGGAAGAGGCTCCTGGGCTGCTGCCCCCATCCCATGTCCACTTCATTAAAAACAGGTCACTTCTACCTGTTTTCTATGCTAGACTTTCACATAAAACATCCCTTGAAGAAAAATGTCCCAAACTGGACATTCACATAGTCTCAAAGTATTTCCCTACAAGAGACTCATTAATTGCAAAGGGGAAAATAGTAATTTACCCTAGAGGAACCTGGCCTACATGATCTTAACATCACTGGTAATAAGACATCCTGTACCTCTGATACGATGCCCCAAGAAAAGCACATGTCACTTCTGTGGTACTTTTGCTCAAATGCATCAAACTAATCATGAGAAAACATCAGACAAACCCAAACTGGGGGACATTCTACAAAATAATTGGCTATTCTTTTCAAAAGTGTCAAGGTCACGAAAAACAAAAAGACTGAGGAAACGCCACAGATTGGAGGAGACTAAGGAGATGTGACAGCTAAATGTAATGTGGGATCTGGAAACAGAAAAAAGGACATTAGTGGGCAAGGTTCAAATAAGGTCTATAGATTGGTTTATACTGTTTCATGGTCTAGATAAGTGTACTATGGTTGTGAAAGATGTTAACATTCGGGGAAGCTGGGTGAAGGGTACAAAGGATTATTTTTGCAACTTTTTTTGGGTAAATCTAAAATTATTTCAAAATAAAAAGTAAAACAAAAAAGGTTTCTGAACTAAATAAAGTCTAAAAAACTACCATCCAAGAGAAATAACAATTGCACTTTTGGATTGTCATCAAATATGACAGAGGCAGGCCTCACTGGGGAACAACAATTATTCAGCTTCATGATAAAAACTATGAGTTTTGAATAGTCATGAACAGCCAGGGCACTGGTGGTCAGAGTCCCAAAGCCTTCACCAATCTCTTCCCAGTATGGGTCCACACTGAACAAGTCCCATAGCACTTGGATTTATTTTATAGAAAAATAACAGAACTCCGGTCTTGCCAAGTCTATGAATTTAGGTATATGTGTGAATTTCAATGTTATTCATTTTTAAAAGTTTGACTGTCTGGTCTCTCCTGGCAATGCTCAATTATTCCTGAGACCAAGCAGTGATGAAGAACAGCTCAAGACAATACACACTGAAGAAGCAAAAAGCAGCTTAGAGGTACTGGTGAAGAGGCAAAGAGCCTAAGTAGCCTCTGAATGCATTAGAGGTCTACTTCTCCCTAAAGGCACATGGACATGAATGGGAGAAATGGATAGGTAGGGAGGGAAGATGAACTCCAGCTAGCAACTGAATCAACTCAGGTTTCTTCTGAAAAACTCCTAAGAATTTAGCCTTCTATTCCATAATGTACTCACAGTTATTTTCATATAAGTATTGTCATCCCCCCGATCTCCACCACTACTAAATCATGTCCAGCAAAGAAGGGTCATGTTTATTCTGTGGATTCTCATACGTACTGACATATACCCTAACTTCTGGAAGCGTGGAGCAAAATGGCTTAGAAAACGTTTATTTATGTTCATGTATCAGCATCTTCTGTTGGTACAAAGAAGTGTTTTACGAAATACACCTTTTACAGATTTAAATCTTAAAAGCACAAAACATATCTGTAAAATCCACTCATCCACAAAACCTCACTCCCTAATAATGCCAGAGAAATGAAGCACTGCTCTGCTAGGAAGCTGTGTTAAGACCCTAGGAAATCTGTATTGTACACATATTAGTTACTCATGGGAAAATAAAGCTTGCCCTTTCTTTTTCTATTATGAAAGGTATGGGTTTGGCAAATGTCCCAATGGTCCTTTTATTTTTTTAAGAGTATATGTGAATTGCTTATAACATATTACCTGTTTTTGAAGGGCTATTAAAATTCTGTATTTGGCCCTTTTTTCTTGGAAAGCCCGATTCTTATCCATAGTGTTTTTTGGTCCTAAGCACACTTAATGAACATTAAAATATCTGCTGTTTTAAATACAAAAGCAGGCAACTGCCCTCCCAATCTTCATTCCTTTGCTTTTGTAGAAGCTACACGCTGACCTTGGGGAACCAGCCCTCCCCCACTGTCAGTGCATGAGGTTTAGGGAGCTGGCCTCCCCCTCAGTTCCACGAGTGACGACTTGACTCATATACCAGAGTATGGTTTCCTCCTGACTACGAACAAAGGTTTAGAGATAAGTCATAAACCAGAGTGGACACAGGAGGTTGGCTCAGGGACTATGAGTACAAGGATCGGGAAAGGGCCTTTCTCCTGCTGCTGGAGCTGTCAAAGGCCTCCTGCCGCCATGAGGGGCGTGAGCCAGTCTGAGGAGAAGCAACCAGCATCAAGCATAGATTACTGAAGACACTGAAGCCCCAGGATTCAGCCACGCCTGAAGGCAGTGCATCCCTAGTCTTTTCAGTTACATAATCCAATAAATTCCCTTTTTCGCTTAAGCCAGTTTGAGAAGAGTTTCTGTCACTTGCAACTCAGAGTCCTAATACAAACATGCTTTAAAAAATAGAAAACATTAGGAAGGCAGAGATGAAGTGAGGTTTGCTAACCTCTAAAATTCAACTTAAAGATTTAGCGTCAGGCAGCTTCACTCAGATAAAAGTACAATCATAAGGGCAAGAAAGCATAAAGAAGTCAACAAAACATTGGTTTTGAAGTCAGCAGACAGGATTCAAAACTGACTCTGTAAGTGGCCAGATGAGAGGCTTTGGGCATTTGCTGAACCTCTCTGGGCCTCAGTTTCTACACATATAAAATGGGAGTGACAACTTCACAGGGTTAGTGTAAAAACCACAAAGAGGTGAAATAGCAAAGCATTGCCCAGTCAAATACGATCATTTCTTTCCTCTGCTAGGGTGCAAGATAAGATGGGCGGGGATGGTGTGAGCAGCTGGGTTTGGGGAGACAGCTGTTGAAGCCCACATAGAAGTGTTAACATCAAAAACATCAGTGGCTGACTATTAAACAAGGGCAGAAACCAAGCCACCTCATCCAAACAGTGTGACAGTGTTTGAAGACAAATACGAGAACCAGATCATCACAAACCCTCCCTCTCTCATGGGACTGTTTACTCCTAACATTTAAGAACACAATTACGTTCAGCTAATGGAACTTCTAAGGGCTTACCTGGTACCTGGCTGGTTCTTGTGACCCACAAGGAAAACCTCACTCACTTGGTGATATGAAATAATAAGTAGATGAAAGACATGAGTTAAAAAAGGAAAATAGATTAAATGAGACAACAGTCAAAGAAAAGAGGTCTCAAACTAGAGGTCTAAGGTCACCTCCAATCTACAATACAAGGGACCACACACAGTGCTTTTTAAAGACAAAACCATATGTTGACAACCACCAGAAATCCAGAAAGTTCTCTGAAAGATCCAAATGTCCAGCTTCTCTTACGTAACCGGAAGACCTGGCAACCCAGCATAGCCGCTCTTGACAGCAGCTAAGCAACCAGCAGAGGCCCCACTAGAGGGGGTGTGTTCCACACTCTCCCCAACCTGCCCCACTCCCTTGCACAGCCAGGCATCATTCATGCAAGGAGCCTTCAGAACCCCTTCAGGAATCTGCATTTGTTACCCATGAAAAACAAGTAGCTCAGAGACCTCAGGGAGCCATCATAAGGCTCTTCCTCTGTCAACCGACCCACTCCAGAGGCAAAGGTTACTAAGAAATGAAGGCTTTGGTGGCGGTGGATGCACAACTCTGTGGCTATACTAAAGCCACTAAAACATACACTTTAAAATGGCAAACTTTATGGTATGGTATGCTATGGTAAATTTATTAAATTATACCCTAGTACAGCTGTTATTTTAAAAAAGAAGAAGAAACAAAGGTTTCCTGTAGGGCAAGGTCTTGACTAGACTGTAACACTGACAAGGCCTAGCCTTGGTAACCTCCCAGGTTCCCTTTTAGTGGCTCTTTCCTGCCTGTGGAAAAGGAACCTGGTTTTCAGCCAGTAACAAGAGTAGGAAAGTATGAGAAGGTAGAAGGCACATTGGATCTGTAGTCTGGAAGCCCTGCTCTGTCATTTCCTGGCTGTGTGGGGCAATTTGCCTCTCTGGGCATCAGTGTCACTACTATCAAATAAGGATGATTTATAATCCTTGATCTGTTTAGATCAAGGGTAGTTTAGACCAACAGTAGAGAAAAGAGATGAGAAAGCATTTTTGTAGATTGTAAAGGGTCACGCCAGGTGTAACAAATACAGGCCAGGACACCAGCATCTCTGTCCTATGCCCGTGATAGACTAGTTAATTAATCATGAACATCTCATGGTAGCAAGCACTGCAGCTGCTTATCTAAGAGCCTTTTTCCCCTTATGCCATGCTGGCAGAGCCCTAATTTTGTTATAGTTACCATATTTCCTTCATATAATTGAGGAATCTATCTTGGTGAGTCTGGGCCAATCTTGGTGGTCCCATTTTCCTTACTAAGGATTGGTTCAAGGATAGAACCAATTGAGGGAGTCTGTTGGGGTTAGAGGCAGGGGTTGGGGAAGGATTTCCTCACTGATTAAAAGGTGACAGGCAGAAAACACTCTCTTCTCTGCTCCTGGCAGGAGCTCCTGTAGGAATCTTGTATCTCTGAGGGGAAAAAAAACAGACATACTGAGGCTGAAAGAAAAGAAAGATGGAAAGAAACACGTCTCTGATGACATCTTTGAGCTGTTAAACTAACTAGCTCTGAAGCAGCCTGAACCCTGGACTCCTTGTTATTGCAATATATTAAACCCTCTTACTGTTTCAGTTATTTTGAATTGACCTGTTACTTGCAGCCGAAAGCACCCTAACTTATAAACCTGGAGAGCTGTGATGTGGTCTTAGACTCCTTCTTAAACATAAGGCTTCAGAAAGTCATTATCAACCAATGAGAATCACCATCTGACATAAAAATGTATTTGTCTTCCTAGGGTTATGGACATTTTTCAAAGAGGCATTGATGCCAGTAAATAATTCCTGACTGGATGTTATCCCGTTTAGTTAATAAAAGTTGTCTGAAGACAGAAAAAAAACACTCCACAGAAATTTTACTAACAAAAGGGCTGCATAAAACAAATACCTCCAGGTAAATATTTCTTCTGCCAACAGGAACAATTCCCTGCATAACCTCAACATTTATGAGCATCTACTATGTCTCTCAGAGGCACTGGAGGAATTAACGTGATGAAGAAAGATGGCAGTAGAGGTGGCACGGTTCTTCCACTATCTCTGAATCCCCACATAATTGCACAAAGCAAATAGATAACAAAACCCATGGAACAACAATTACAACCAGATTAGCTCACAAGGCATCCCCATGAACCCTAAAATACAAATAGGTGAGTGAGAACAAGACACCAATAAGCACTAGTCTTACATGTTATTGGTGTCTGTACAGGGGGATAAAAAGAAGCAATGGGAGCAGTGGCTGCTAGTCCTAGAGAGGATACCATACAGCCAATGGGCATTCACTGGGGAAGCACAATACATCAGTGTGAGAACAGCAGCTAAAACTTGGAGGGTTCTTGCCCAGTCTAGTAACAGATGAGTACAGGAGGGCCACAGTAAGCAGGTCTGATAGGGCTGGAGCAGCCCAGCCCCTATGAACTCTTGAAGCTGATCTGCCAGGGCAGATCAACATCTGCACTGAGGAGAAACTGCTGAGTGAAGTCCAAATTGAACAGGACAGGAACGATGGAGATAGAGGAAAGAGGAGTTTCAGATACAAGTGGGAGAAGGAAACAGAGCCAGGAAATCTAAGAAAGCAAGCCACCATATTTTTGCTTATCTATTTATTTATTTTTATTTTACTTAGGCCTTATGATAAACCTATGAGATGTGGGTGGTATTAACTATCCCCATTTTATTTATTTGCTTGTTTATTTATTTATTTATTTTTGGCCACACCATGCACCATGCGGGATCTTAGTTCCCTGACCAGGGATCAAATCCATGCCCCTGCAGTGGAAGTGCAGAGTCTTAACCACTGGACTGCCAGGGAAGTCAAGCCACCATATTTTTTAAACATTACACACCAAAAAAAGAGAGAGAGAGACAGGGAGAGAGAGGGAGGGAGAACAGGAAGCTCCATGAAGTTAGAAAAGCTTTCCTAAACCCCACCTTTTTATGAAAGTTCAAGAAAATAAATTTCACCAAAAAATGAACAACGGCAAAGTACTGATGTCAAATCTTATGCTAAATTATTATCTGAAAAAGAACAGGAAGAAGGATAGTATTCCTATGAGCAATGAAAGCATGCTTGAAAGACATGCTCATAAAATAGGTCAAAACTGTAACCTAGTATTTCAAAACAAGCTTGAAAGACATTAACAAAATGCTCCAAGATATGAAAGAATAACATAAATTAGAATTAGAAAGACTCAGAAATGAGGTAACAAACCAGAAAAGAATTAGCAATAAAAGAAGAAATCATTTCAGAAATGAACACTAAACTAGAAGAAACAAAGAACAAACAAAAAAACCCCGTATCAGTTAATGCCTCCAATAGGTAAAAAGAATAAAAATTTTAAGTCAAGAAGAAATTTTTTAAAAAGAATAAGGAGAAAGTGAAAAATAATGAAGATAAGCAAAAAAGATCTAGCATATATATAAGAGGAGTCTCTGAAGAAGAAAACCACAAGATAACAGAAAAAATACTAAAACTGTAATTCAAGAAAAATTTCCTAAAATTTAAGAAAAAAGATTTGAAAGTACATATTGAAAAAGCAAATTGCATAACTAAGAATTTCAATCCAGGACAACCGATACTAAGGCATAATCCAATAAATTTACTGAGAGAACAGAAGGAAGAAAGGGGTGGGGAGGGAGTATACTTTTGGGTGCCTAAAAAAAAGGGGCAAGGTACTCATAAGGCAAAGGAAATTAGATTATCACCAGACTTTCTGACAGTAACACTCTGTGTCAGAAGAAACTGGAATTAACATATTCAAGGCACTCAAGGAAAGAAAATGTGAACCAAGAATTTTATACCTAGCAAAACTAGGTATAAAAACTAGCAAAACATTTGTGGCACAAATGTTATCAACATTTAAGAACTCAAGAAATATTGTTCTTGTTCCCATGAGCCCTTTCTAAGGAATCTAATAGAAAACATGCTTCAGACAACCAATCTGACTAGAGAGGTATCAACATACGGGCTGATGGTGAACATTAAATACATAGCTACCTGCAGAACTAAGATAAAGTGAGAGTGAAGGGGGAAAGGGTAGTATAATACAGATAAAGGACAACTATTTAAAAAATGGTGTGAGGGGCTTCCCTGGTGGCGCAGTGGTTGAGAGTCCGCCTGCCAATGCAGGGGACACGGGTTTGTGCCCCGGTCCGGGAAGATCCCACATGCCACGGAGCAGCTAGGCCCGTGAGCCATGGCCACTGAGCCTGCGCGTCCGTAGCCTGTGCTCTGCAACGGGGAGGCCACAACAGTGAGAGGCCCGCGTACCACACACACAAAAAAAGTGAGGTGAGAATGGGGAGTGTATATGCAAAAAAGATTTTTTAGTGTTTTGAGTAATCATATATATATATATATATATATATTTTGTGTGTGTGTGTGTGCTACTCGGGCCTCTTACTGTTGTGGCCACTCCCGTTGCAGAGCACAGGCTACGGACGCGCAGGCTCAGTGGCCATGGCTCACGGGCCTAGCTGCTCCGTGGCATGTGGGATCTTCCCGGACCGGGGCACGAACCCGTGTCCCCTGCATCGGCAGGCGGACTCTCAACCACTGCGCCACCAGGGAAGCCCAAGAGTAATCATATTTTAGTAATATTATTATTCTGATATTGCTGTGTATATAATGTGAGATGAGAAAAAAGAGTCTTATTCTACTATCTCTTATATTATTGAAAGCCTGGGTTTTTGATATAAAGAAAGGAGATAACAGGGCTTCCCTGGTGGCGTAGTGGTTGAGAGTCCGCCTGCCGATGCAGGGGACACGGGTTCGTGCCCCGGTCCGGGAAGATCCCACATGCCGCGGAGTGGCTGGGGCCCGTGAGCCATGGCCACTGAGCCTGCGCGTCCGGAGCCTGTGCTCCGCAACGGGAGAGGCCGCAACGGGAGAGGCACGTACCGGAAAAAAAAAAAAAAAAAAAAAAAAGAAAGGAGATAACAGATGTAGTAGAGAAAAAGAAGAAGAAAAAATACCTCTAGAATCTTGAATTTAAATTAAACATATATTTCCAATGTCATTGGGTATTTTATCATTAAATGTAAATAAAATATAAATATAAACTTATTTATAATCTTCCACCGCTGTCCAATGAAAAGGTCAGGAGCAAGTCCAGTGGCAAAGAGCATCTCTAGTCTCCATATAATGGTCTTAAAATATCATTCCCCACTAAAAGAAATCAAAGGGCTTCTTTGAGAAATGACTGATTCTAGGTCCAAGCGAGGAAATGTGCCAGATGAATCTGAAACATCATTATATAGCAGAGAGAAAGGAAGCTATCAAAGATTAGTGCGGCATGCCATAGGACTCGGGATCCAACTTGAAGAGACTTCCAACGAATAAATGAAGAAGAAATGATAGAATCAGAATACCAAGAGACTTTATGTGCTTCCTGACAAAGAAGCATAATATCACCTGTATTCTTGCCAGAGGGATCAACATCAGTCTGACTGAGGCTCTGGATCCAGCTGTTGATTTGCAGAAAATAAAGAAAACTGATAAGCATGATAACTTGAGCCACGAATGTGCAATCAGCAAAATCTAGACTGTTGGAAACTTGACCAGCCAGGGTTCTTAATAGATAAATTATAAGTAAAAGAAAGGACTGGAGTGGAAACCTGTAGATTAAAACAGACTATAAAAACATCATGTTTAAAAATGGGTAATACTAAACTGCTAGGGATGCACAGTGGTGTGATGAATCTATTTTTTAAATGAAGGGAAGTGACTGATGTAAAAGTAAGGTTACTATTAGGGAGCGAAAGGGAATGATGATTGAATTGGGCACAAGAAGGGTTTCTGGAGGGACTGGCAATGTTCTATTTTCTGGCAGGTGGTCACTGCAAGGAAAGTCACCATAATAATTCATTAAGTTTGAAGTTGTTTTGTGTGGTTTTCCGTATCTTGTATTTTACTTTGTATTAAAAAGACTTTCTAAAAGATAGGGATGGGAAGGAGAAGAGAAAGTCTCCATTTCTTTTCTTCTTTTTTTTGGCCATGCTGCACGGCTTGTGGGATCTCAGTTCCCCAACCAGGGACTGAACCAGGATCACGGCAGTAGAAACACTGAATCCTAACCACTAGACCACCAAGGAACTCCCAAGGCTCCATTTCTATACCTTTCCCTTGACATGAGTTGAGAGACAAGGAGTATTCCAGACACAGGACACAGATTAAGCAAAGGCAAGGAGGTAGAAATGTGGCAAATTCTGGCAACAGGAAATGGTCCTGTTTGGCTGCCCGATGGCTCTACACAGAGAACAGTATGAAATAAAACCGAGAATTATAAGTTGAGGGCATACTGTGGAAGATTCATCATGCCGGGACCAGATATCTGTACTTAATTAGTCTTAGGCAGAGGAGAAAGGATAAATGTTTCTGAACAAGGACTGACTCCTAGATTGAGCAAGCCTGGTGGTCATTTCTCACTCCAACCCCGTCCTCCTTCCTAACAAAGCTCTGATTTTTTTGTCCAGTTATCCATCCTGCAGGTTTTTGTTTCTACAGGTGATAGCTGGAGCTACAGCAGCCATCTTGAGACAATGAGGAACTTTAACCTCAGGAGAACATGCCGAGTATGGCAAAGCAGAAAGATGGCAGGAATACAAATCTCAGATAATGTTGCTGAGCCACTGAATTAATTAATCTCACAGTTGTCCTTCTGCTAGGGTTCTTGTTATGTGAGATAATGAATCTCCATATCATTATGTGCAGCTGAAAGCAGCCCAAATTATAAGTGTTAAGGGGAAATCATAAAAAAGCCCACTCCAAGAAATACCTTTAAACAGTCCCCATGCTCTTAGTGGTCCAGAGGACTCATGACCCATTGGTTGCCCTGAACAATCAATTTCCCATTTCTGCAGAAACACACAGAAGGTTCCAGCAGCCAGCTTAAGTTTACCACTTAATCACACAAGTCTAGCTGGTGTCAAGCTCTTAAAGGAGCTGATCCCAGGGAATGGGGAGAAAAATGAAAAGGAAATAAAGTTGAACGGTTGCCTGCAGAGAACACCAGCTGTGCGTTATTGATTTCCATGTAATCTCCATTTGTCTCCCTGGAATTTCTTCATCATATCTCTGGCACAGGGTCACAGAGAGGCGTGATGCTGCTCATGCCTGGAGTTTGATCAGGAAAAAAACATTCCCTTATATGCCCTTGAAGGCCAAGGGGGCCAAGATGAGTGCTCTGGTGGAGAGCAAGAGAGAGAAGATTTTCCTTGCCTTGCCCCAGTGGCAAAGCTCAGGCCACAGGCCACTGAAACCAAGGTGGAAGTTTAGCCTATTGGCTACCTACCCTATTAGGAGTCTGATCTCTCAAGGTGGTGAGCCCCTAGGATCTAGGAGTTTATGCCCATCCTGGGTGTTTTTAATCCATCGGCTGTTCAGGGCAGGTGTCTTAGCCCTGACAATAGCTGGTATATGGGGTTCCTCCACTGACATATCCATCCCCAAAACCACACAGTGAAACAAGTTATTCGAAGGATCTGGACTTGGGGTGACCGGTGATGGGGAAAGATTAAACAAGAGTAGAAGAAGATGGAAGGGCAGGGTGAATTGTACCCTGTTGTCATTTCAAAGTGCCGCCCCTTTCACTGGTTTGACGCTCTATGTTGTAGACTGAATGTTCTATGGTATTAATATGAGAGTGTCCATTTGCCTGGTGTGTCCCTGTCCACGGGGATGGAGCCATAAGCTCAAGGGACAGAGGGAGCACCTAGGACAGTTGTGCTTAAAGTGCAGTCCCCACTCCAGGAGCAGCAGCATCCCCTAGAAAGTGACGAGAAATGCAAATTCCCAGGCCCTACCAGCCCCGCCCGACTGAATCACAACTCTAGGAGTGGGTCCCAGAAATATGTGTTTGAACAAGCCCTCCAGGTGACTTTCATGTACAGGAAGACCAGACCAACAACCTTATTATGCAGGGAGGTAAAGGGGGGGCCCAGGGACTTGAAATGACTTATTACTTAGGGTCCTGTGGCTGAAAAGCAGCAGAGGCTAAACTAGTCTGACTCCCAGTCTAGAGCCTTTCCCACAGCATCAGAAAAGAAAGTAAAGCTGTGCCGCCGCAAAGCCGCTGCAAGCTATTTCAAAGCCATGCTCAGCCGCTCCCAGTGCTTCTGCATACCTCCCGACAGCTTCTCTGGAGCTCTAATTTGGGACAATAAGACCAGGGCACCCTACCCGCTTCTGCCTCCTCTATGTGGCCGGCAGCAGAGGACAGTGCCCCCGTTCACCCAGTGACGGAAGCCAGAGATCCCAACAACTGTGGTCCAGAATAACTAAAGCAGGAGCTGGAAGCAGACTGCCTGGGTGCAAACCTCAGCTACGCGACTTGTTCTCTGTCACTGTGGGCAAGTTCTCACCTTTCTGAGCCAGTTTCCCAGCTGTTAACGTGAGGACAGCGTATTTACAGGGACAACGCCTGTGGTGAGGCTGAGATGAGATAACCTGTGTTGGGTGCTAAGCACTGCGCCTGGCACACAGCTAAGTAATCCATGCGTGTCAGCTGTCACTGCCCTCCTCAGCATCACCTTGCCCCTCCTCCCCATGTCCCCCTAACAACCAAGTCACGCTGACTGCACCTCTTTGACTGTTCCCACATCTGGCCTCTTCTCTGTCTTTGCATGTCCATCCCCACTGCCACACTATGTTCTGGTCCTCATCTCGTGCCCCTGTCTCCTGGCCTCCAGTCCCCCTTCTAGTCTGTTCTCTGGGCTTACAGTCCAGTGAGCTTTCTAGATTGCAAAGATGAGCTGCTCATTCTTCCTCGTGAGCTTCCCAAGTCCCCACATCTTCAGGGTCGAGTTCTAGCTCCTGGGCAGAACCCACAAGGCCCCTGGGGATCAGCATCCCATCTTTATCTTACACCTGGGTTCCCCCCAAGTTGACCACATGCTCCACACCTAAATACTTTTTGGACACAAAAACTGTGGACTTTTCACACCACTGTGCTCTGTTCCCTCAGCCAGGAATGCTCAACCATCTGCCTGGCAAATCCACACTCATCTTTCCAGACGTAGCCCAGAGCTGGCACCTCCTTAAAGTCTTGTTCTCAGGCAGAAGGCATTGTCCCTGTTTTGTGCCCCCTCTGGCTGCTGTACCTGCTTCTCTCACAGTACCTGTTCCATTTTACTGGACATGTTTCCACATCTGCCACCCTTGCTGTCTGCTGGACTGTCACTCTTTCCTGAGCACTCTCCCTGGCATAGAAAAGGCATTCTAAACTTATTTATTAAATGGGTAAGTGCTAGACTCCCCCAGTCTCACCAGTCCCAGCGCTGCTCTCTGGGATCACAGAACAAACCTGCTCTTGTAGTCCCCAAGAAAGCCTCTGAGGGGTTGAAATCCATCTCTTGATGAAGCAGGTTGGAATAATTCACGATACAAATGTGGCTGTGATCATGCAATACGTAAAGCAGGCCATATGCATGATATCTAACTATTGTCATCTATCCATCACCAGGCAGCCATTCAGTGCCCAGGATGGTCAAAGCCCCCGTCTAGGAGAAAATGAGCCTTCTCACCCCTAGCTGGTGTGGAATGTGGCAATGGAAACTAAGAGCTTGCTATCACGGTCCTGCACTGGGCTGGAGATGTGGCTTCTGGTTCCCGGCACTGCCACTAGCTTGCTGGGCAAACGCCTTCCGTCCTTGGGTCGCTGATCCTTGTCTGTAAAACGAGGGCTGTGGACTAGAAGCTCCCTAAGTACCCTTTAGAGCTCAGAAATCAAGCATTTCAGAAACTTAAATGCCACTAATTCGAAGAGAGCAGGGATGACTCTCGCTTTCCACCCTCACTCCCTCCTGAGCACTTGGCAGTTCACGGAAGGGACAGATGGGAGATACTGTATTCGTTGAACAAATGACTTGCCTCCTCCTGTTTTCACCCAGGTACCCTTTAACTTAGGCCCTGTGCCATGAGGACCCAAGTGTTCCTGGAGTCGGCCGTGCTTTCCCATATAAACAACTTCTCCTCGCTTTGGGATTTAACCAAAGGAGGCAATATTCCTTATGGTTAATAGTGCACAACCCAGAATCAGACAACCTGGGCTCGACTGCTGGTTCTGTCATATAGGAGCTGCGTGACCTTGAGCAAATTGCTTAACTGCTCTGTGTCTCGGTTTTCTCATCTGTAAAACAGGGCCAATAACAGTTCTACCTTATGGGGTCATCGTGAGGATTAAAATAGTTAATACAATTAATTCCTTAAATAGGGTCTGCCTCAGAGTGAGCACTAGACAAAAATTATTATGTTTTCTCAAACTTCCTTTGGGAAAAGAGTACTGCTGTCTAAAGGCATTTCAAGAGTGGCACTAATTCAAGAGGGTTCCAACCTCGTGACCTAATTACCTCCCAAAGGCCCCACCTCCAAATACCATCACATTGGTTCTCTTTCTATGTGAGGATACAACGAGATGTCGGCAGTTTGCAATGTGGATCCTCACCAGAACCAGACGATGCTGGAACCCTGATCTCAGACTTCCAACCTCCAGAACTGTGAGAAAAAATTTCTGTTGCTTATAAGCCACCCAGTCTTTGGTACTTTGTTATAGCAGCCTGAACTAAGACACATAACAACAACAATAACAAAATGTGAATGGATAGATACTAAAATATAAGTGTGGTTATCTCTGAGTGATCATAATCACTGGGGATTATCTTTTTGAGTTTGAGCTTATCTGTATTTTGCAGCATTCTACAACATCCTCCCTCTACCCTCAAATGTCTCTCTCCACAATCCAAGAACTCTGCGCTGGCTAAGCCTGCAGCTCTGCTCCCCAGCTCTGGCCCAGCATTCCAAGGAATTGCCAAACTCCAAGCTCAGACTCCTCAGGAATGGGCTGGGGTGGGGCTTCTCCACAGGAGCCTCATCTAACTGGCAAACACACATTCTTTTCATGGGCATGTCCAGAAAGAGCCGCAGTCAAAAGTGAGAATGACACGTGTCTGAAATAGACCATCCCTCAGGCAGAACTCTGTGGGGCTCAGATTCTTGGCAGGAGCCCTCCTCAAAGTAACATCTCCAGCCGTATACTGAACATTTAAGCTCTGCTCTGCCCAGGAAAGCTGTGCTAAATGTATTCTGATCATTATCTTATTTGATCTTCACAACCTTGCAAGGTCGGTATTCTTCCCCCAAATCATGGGTGAGGACACCTGAGGCTCTGCCGTATCTGGCTCTGGTCACGTAGCTAGGAGGTAGCCAAAGGGACACAACCCCAAGTCTAACTCTGCTGCACACAGTGAAACAGCATCTTCTCAATGGTTTAGTAGACCTCGGTGTACCTGGCCTTGAATTTCCCTTTCCTCATCCATGGAGCTGGACTCTTGTCAACACTTGAGATTCCTAAATAAAATGCTGACAGCTACCACTTTCACAACTTCTCAGACTCTGTTCCCCACCCACAAAATAGGATTGTTTTCAATTAATCCATGAGCATTTATTCTGTGTGCTAGGGAGGCTCACATTCAACCCAGAAATGGTCCATGTCCTTAAAAAAACTATCAGAAATGGTCCATGTCCTTAAGCATCCTAACATCTCATTGTAGATACAAGACCAACAGACTGAGAGGTCCCCAAAATTGTGTCCAGCTGACCCTTACTGAGTAGTCGACCCAGTGATTAGGGTCTCACTAACACTTCGGCAGGAAGGGCTACCATTCATTGGACCTACCACATACCAAGTGCTCTATGTACTTCCTCTCTTCTAAAACTTATCTTAACCCTGGGAGATGTTCCTCACCATGTTATAGGTGAGGAAACTGGGGCTAAGTTGAGAGACTTGCCCAAGGTCACCCAGAACCAGGACTTGCCCTGTAGCATCTATCACACTCAGTTGCACTTGAGGGTTTTTTTGGGGTCTGTCATCCCGTCAACCTGTAGGCCCAAAACAATAGGGACACATCTTGTTTAGAATCGTGTCCCTCATTGACCTAGTCCTGTACCTCATACACCTAAGTGTAAGCTTGCATATGGATGTGCATACACACACACACAAAGGCAATACTAAAAGGGAAGGAGTCAAGGTAACTCAATAAGGAGCTCTGGATTCAGCTAGATCTGGGTTTGAACAAAAGCTTTTCCACGTCCTAAGTGTCTGTCCTTTAAATAATTCAGTCTTCTCTGAGCTTCCATTTCCTCGCCTATTATATGGGGATTCCAACAAACTCACCTCCTGGGGAGAGTATGAGGAATGAACAAGAGTCAGGGGTATCTATCTCTGAGCAAAAGATCTGGCATGTAGTAATTGCTTATTAAAGTAGACATCTATTTCTCCAAGGCCGGAAACAGAAGTGCCCAATTAAATGAGACACCTGGAACTCCAGGTGTTCTGTTCGCCCAGTAGAATATGAGCTCGTTGAGGGCAGGGAAGAAACGTTTACATCTACAACCCCAGCAGGAGCCAATAAATGGTGTTCCACAGGTGGCTGGTGATGACAGAGACATTTCCTGCTCAGGATGGTGACTCTGAGCTGGGCAAGGAGAGGGGTCCTGAGCCAGACTCACCTCTATAGTGGGGATGAAGCCAGCCCCTACCCTGCAGAGTTCTAATGAGACAGAAGTGAAACAGCCTTGGAAAGCCTTCCCCACCTGACACTATGAGAAGAGGAGGACATGGTGACATGGGGGAAAGTGGGCAGAGAGGCTGGGAAGGCCTTGAAAGGGAGGCCAAAGACAGGCACGAAGAGGGAGGGCTTTGCAGCCATACAGTCTAGGGTTCAAGTCCCAGCTCTGACATTTATCAGCCTTGAACCTTCACCTCACTGGGCCTCAGCTGCCTCATCTCTACAAGGAGGCAAACCAACAGAGCCACGCCCTAAGGTGTGCTGAGCTCCTGGTACACAGTAAGAGCTCAATAAATGGTAAGGTACATTATGGAGGATACACTTTTTTTTCTGAAGGTAAAAGTCTCCTCAGACAATAACAGAGCCAAACAGGAATTCAGCTTAGTGCAACTGAAACAAAAACAGGAGAGCCGAAACCGTTTCCTGATGATGACTATTTATGAGGCCAATTCCAGCTTCTGAGAGCTAATGAACCCCCCACGGCAGCCTCTGCGCAGCTCTGAGTCCAGAGCACAGGGACGCACCCTCCCCCGAGTTCCTGGAAGCACAGCAGCCACTTGCGGTACCCCATCAGCATTAAATAATCACGGCAATGATCCTAATAATGATCGGGGTAGAGGGTGGGAGGCTGGGGAGAAAGAGAAGGTGCAGGTGGGGAGGAATAACACTTAAGCTATTTTGCTTCCTCAAGACAAACTTCTGCCTGAAATAGATTAATTCAATCTGCATATTAATGTGGTTTACTAATTAATGACTAAAAAATGCTTTCAACAGGGAAAATGCGACGTGGATGCTTAAAAAAATAACATCCAGGAGTCACAGCGTAAGTATGGAAAGGAAATAAGCTGGCCTCTTTTTTCTTTTCTAACATTTAAAATTTTACAGTTGAAGGAAATGTAGGGCAATTAGGAAAACTCACTTAAAGCACAGAAACATAAAATAGGAAAGCCTGGTGTGAGGGGACGTCGTTTGTGTTCCTGCAGAACCTTCTCGCTTACCACAAGGGCTTGTGACTGCAAGCCTACTTTCTGTTTTGCCTCCTAGACCCTGAATTTCCTGAGGGCAGAGGCCCCATCTTCCGTCCCTTCCTATTTCTGGTCCCCAGTGCTGCGCCAGGCACGTAGGGGGTAGTCAATAGTGTCACGAAACACATGAATGACCCCAAAAGAGGAGGGGAAGGGTTGCGCACAGTGATTCCCTCCTGAGAGTACAGTATGGAAAAGAGAAAAAAAGGAGTAACTTTACTGTGGAGAAATCTGACAAACCATACCTCAGCCAGGTGGTCAGTCAACATCAGCAGTGATAAATCACATGGATAGTATGTACCCTTGATATACGTGATGAAAATAGCACTTTAGGTCTCTGTGGTCTTCCTTTCAAAAACCTGTAACTCTCGTCTAAACATCAGAAAGACATCAGACAAATTCCAGTAGATTTTACGAAAATCCCCAATCAGGACTCCTAGAAACTGTGAAGGTCATCAGAAACAAGGAAAGTCTGAGAAACTATCGCAGCCAAGAGGAGCCTAAGTAGACACGGATATTTAATGTAACGTCGTATCCTAGAGGGATTTTACAGAGGGAGAAACGGGCCTAGGAGGAGAGACCCCCAAGGTCTTGGAGACCCTCCAGGTGGATAGACTCTCAGAAGCATGCTGATGTATTAAAGAATGATGGACCTGGTATTCCTTTTCATACACAGTGAATATCTTGATTTTTTTTTTTTTTTTAATTTGCAACTTAGATGAGACTTCCTCCCTCCTCTGACAGCCCTCAACTTCTATTGCCCAAAAGTCCTGTAAAATTTGGATGGCAAGCACCCCATGGGAATCAGGAAACTCAATGGGCTGGAAGAACGGTCCTCAGAGCTCCTTCAGATCACATCTTCCCATTGAGCACAAGAAAAACTGAGGCCCGAAGTAGGAGACAGTGTCTCGCCTATTGCTACTGCGATACGTTGCTGCCACACTTAACTCATGCTTTCTCACTTGCAATATTCCAAACGCTCTGCACTACCTGGATGTGAAGAACCAGTTTAGGGCCATGGAGGAATTCCGGCCAAATCCTAGCTCTATCTCTGCCAACCTCAAGGCAGTTAAGGGCAACCATGTGGAAAATGGTTTGGTACTTAGCAACACATCTTTTGCCCCAGCCCCAGGTCCCTGCCAAGCAGAAAGCCCAGGCCTGGCAGGCTGAGGCCTGAGACACAAGGACAGCATCCAATTGGGGTGTATGGAAAGGGCACATCTCGGCCTGGCTGGCAGGCCACACTCCCCTGTGTGGCCCCATCCGTCAGCCACCCACAGGGATCTAATTTTTCAGCTCGGCATACGGTACATTTTCTAAATGTGACCCTGTTTCTGTTATGAGAATCAAAGTGCTCCAACCACAAGATCATAAATACCAAAAGTGATGGCTAATGGCAGTGGCAGTTTGCAAAATGCCAAATGGCAGTGAGAAGCGGACGCCATAAATTACGGTCCAACTCCTCCATTCTCACGTAGGTGTTTTGTGGGTTTTTAATGATAAGATCTGCTTTCAAGTGGACTTACAGGGGCTCCCCATGAATTCAGACAGAGCTTTTAAAAATACTTCTAACAGATGCTAAAAAGAAAACTAGAAGAGCCTACCACTTCAAACATAAAAACAAGTTTATTAAAAATGCTTTATGGGGCTTCCCTGGTGGCACAGTGGTTGAGGGTCCGCCTGCCGATGCAGGGGACATGGGTTCATGCCCCGGTCTGGGAAGATCCCACATGCCGCAGAGCGGCTGGGCCCATAAGCCATGGCCGCTGAGCCTGCGCGTCCATAGCCTGTGCTCCGCAACGGGAGAGGCCACAGCAGTGAGAGGCCCGCGTACCGCAGAAAAAAAAAAAAAAAGCTTTATAATGGCCAAAATATGGAAAGTGGCTCATTTGAAGATGGAGACATTTAGTGTGAAAGTGGTAATGATGATTACAATAACTGTAATGACAACAGCTAAGATGTATTGGGTGATGCAATGGGCTAAGCATCCTACGTGGATTATTTTATTGAATTCTCACAAGAGCTTCATGTGGTTGGTCTATGGCTGTCCTTATTTTACACACGTGATAATTCAGGTTCCAAGAGATTAAGCTATTTGTCCCAGGTCATGCAGCAAGCTGGTGAGTGACAGACTGGAGCTGTGAACACACGGGGTCTAGCTTTAGAGCTCGGGATCCAGAGGGCCCTGCCAGTCCCGTTCCAGCCACAGCAGACCTAAGACGGAGCACACTGAGGGCTCCCAAACCTCAACACACATCACTGTGCACTCAGAGAGGCCTGGGACTACGTAAATGTCAAACTGTGGGACCCTGTCATCAGCACAACAAACAAAAGGGCAAACATTTAGAAAACACAACGGATCCCTATTTTCATGCAACTGTGAACTTCTAGGCCTGACTTTGTAGCCTCCGTGCCTTGATCAATAAAATGAGGGTGATACGACCTTCTGGCAGTTAGGAAAATTTGGTGAGATCACATATGTGAAAAGCTTCTTGAAAACCCCAAGGCACTGTACAAACGGTGTTGTTAATGAAAACACAGAAATAAAATGGATCAAGTCAAGCGTTAACATGCCTCCTCTCCTGTCCCCTTTACGGAGGCAGAGACTGGGGCTCAGAGAGATGAGATAACTTGCTCAGGGTCTCGGAATTGAGAGGCAGAGGCTCGGCCACAAGAGAGCATCTGGAGGGCTATTTGTTCCTCCCATTCTCACTGCCACCCTCAGTCCCCAACACACACACACACACACACACACACACACACACACACACACACGGCCCAGGGCTCCAGAAAACACAGTCTAAGACCTCCTGAGGAAGTCACCCCCACAGGTCCCCCCAGAGCTGGAGCTCAAATCAGTGTTCCTATCTCCAGGAGGTAGTTCCTCAAAGAGCACAGCCTGAGGACAGGTGTCACTGCGGTGTCAGAAACAGCCCATCTGTTCTGCCCTAAGCAGTGTGTACAGCTGCCGCTGTGGCCCGTGACCCGGGGGTGGAACCTGCAGACCCATCATTAAGACCAAGAGGTCCCCCCCATTTCACGCTTATTTGGTTTATGCGCAGCTGGTCAGGGACATTTCTGATGAGCATGGGGAGAGAAGCAGGCCTGTGCTGGGCTGTGAGGGGACTGTGGCCCAGTGCCACTGCCAGCTGTCTAAGGACATGTCTCCAGGCTCTGTGTCCTTCCACAAATTTCATTCCTTTGGGAACTGTCCCACTTTTTCACAAAATTCTTTGCATTAAACCATTTCCCTCAGGGCCTGTTTCCTCTAGTTTCTGACTTTCATAAAGCTGTAGAAAGGGAAGTTACAGAGTCGTAGAATCTCACCTCAGAGGATCTTAGATGCTAAAGCTTGTCTACCTCAACCTCCCACCCCCACCCCTTCCTCCCATCTGGCAGTTAGGTCCCCTCTAAAGCATTCCTGCCAAAGGGTAATCCAGCCTCTGCTTGAATACCTCCAAGGACGGGGAACACACTACCTTATGAGGCAGCTTGTTCCATATTCTGAATAATGTAGTGAGAGGTTGACAGCATGGACCCTGCCCAGGTCTAATGACAAGGCAAAATGAAAACACAGGGACCCTTGTTCAAAAATTAAGAATTTCAAGGTGGCAAGAGCAGAGCAATGAACCAAGTGCAGGGCCCTTCTAAGCACAGGGCCCTGGACAACTGCACTGGTCACAGCCCATGTGGCCTGATTCTAATGGCCGATTCCAAGGGTTCGGATCCCACTTACTAACCAGGACTAGCCTCACGTGTAAAATGAAGGTAATGCTATCTATTTCATAAACTTGTTTCTGAGGATGATATGAGTCACGATGTGAAGTGCTTAGAACAAAACCTGGCACAAAGTAAACGCCATCATTTTTGTGCCCAAGACGCAACTACAGAAAGAAAAAGAAGTCCATGTGGCATTGTCCAAGCTAGCACTTTTGATATCTGCACACGGCGCTTACAGCCTTGTAAGCCTTCCCTTTACCTGGAGCAGAGTTTCTGGCTCTTGCCACCACTGCCAGCCACTAAGGGCACAGGTAGGAACAATCACAGCCACCATCATGGACAGATGCAGTTTTGTGGGACCTGATGTTTGTGTTTTGCGGGGTGAGGATAGGGATGAGGAGAGGCTCTTTAAGAGAAAGAACACGAAATGAAGACAGGCACATGACATATTTTTTATATGTTGCTAGATGTAGTCCCAACTCAATTTTCTCACTGCAGGATCCTAAAAATGCCTGTGGTCACCCCCATACCACAGACCAGGAGGGGGGGTCAGATTTGAGAGAGGAAGCGGTCTTAATTGGGTGTGGTTAAACCATCTCGCTTTTGCAAATTTTAAGAGAACATATGACCATGGAACATGTTGCTAGGCCCCTCCCAGGGCCGTGGAGGGGAGAGGCCGTGAAGCTTCACGGTAAACCTGATGCTGGTACCATGGCTCATGATGTCTGCATAAGATATTCAGTAGAAAAGTAAACTCCCTAAGGAGCGAGGCACAGTCCCAGGTCCTGTTGATTCCGACCCTTAAATGTCTGTCTCTTGAAGGTGTCTACTCCTCTCCATCGTCCCCTGCCTGGGCTTCACGGCTCCCAGATGGCTCCTCCACTGGCACCCTGGTCCCCTCCTGGCCAGTCTCCACATAGCAGCTGCAGCAATCCATGCAGAATTAAAGCCTGACCATGTAAATCCTACAAGGGCTTCTCACTGACATTGGGATACAATCTTAACTCCTCACCACGGAGCACATCTTCCTTCCAAGACCCCCACCCACCCTTTCTGGTCCCAAACCTCACTGTTCAACCCTGCAAGGTCAAGCCCCAGTCAGACAAGCAGGATGCTCTGTCTGGAATCCTCTCCTCATCCCATACTCCAACCTGGCTAACCTCATCCTTTGATATTCGCTTAAATGGTACTTCTCCCAAGAAGCTTTCCCAGGGCCCCCCAAAGCATAAACAAATCTGAGTTTGGCACCTGTGTGCCCACACTGCACCCTCCACGTGACCCACAAAAGCGCTTCTGTCACCTTCTTGCCATTACAGTACTTAACAACCTGGCTCTCAACGAGGCTGAACGTGGCACGAGGGAGGGCCCTGCCTACCCGGTATCCTCGGTGCTAGCACAGTATCAGAAGCATGGTTAGGTGTGCGACACCATGCGCTGTTGAATGAGTAAGCATCTCAGAATGCCAAAAACAGAGGGCCACGGTGCCACGAGCACCGGGGTGGCGCTCTGAAGAGCCACAGCCCCATCTCAGCGCTGCCACATAACCCACTGGACAACCCAGGGCAACAGCCAAGCCTCCACGCCTTGGGGCCACACACTGTGTTCAGAGACCAGAGCCTTGGCTCCGCCAGGGCCGCCAGCAGAGAGCCGGCCTCTCCTTGCAGAGATGGCACAGTGAGGCCGTGTCCTTTCTGCTGAGTCTCCTCGGCACAGAAATCTTACAGGAGCAGCCTGACTTCAGAGCCCTTCATTTATTATTCATTTACTTCCTTGTAACACTGCTGCTGCAGCACGCAAAGGACACAGCCCTGGAATGGACTTCCCACCTACCTGCACGCTAGCACTGATTCACCCCAGCCAAGGCACATGGCTTCTGAGTTGTCTATTTTCGACAGCCCAACAATCCTGGGATTTGCAAAGAGCCAACCGGGAGACAAGACATCCTCTCTCCCATTAATAATGCTCTTTAAACACTCCACACATTTTCATATTTATCATTTCCTCTAAAATATCTTATATACATAACATTCCTCTGAGGGATGGAGCTCAGGGTTTACTAGCTTCATTTTATAGATGAGGAAACTGAGGCTCAGGAAGGCTGAGTAACTTGTCCAAGGTCAGACAGCTCCTAAGTGGCAGAGCCCATGAGAACCCAAGGGGCAACTGACTCCACAGCCCACACTCTACCGCACAGTATTCTCCCTTCTGCATTCTAAAGATATTTTTAGGAATGATTTTTAATATCCAGAACATATCTACAAATTAATTTTTGTTCCCCAAGACAAATAAGCTTGAAAAATAGGAAAAAAATGTGAAAGGAAGTTGAAGCTGCTTCACACTGTATAAAATTAACCATGTATCCAGTACAAGTCCCACCCTCTAGCCATGGTGCACTCCTTTCTAGTGTTCAAGCAAGCCAGCTCTCTGTGGCCTCAGGGCCCCGTCCTTGCTGTTTATTCCACCTAAAACTCTTCTCCTGGCTTCTTTCCAGACTTCAGGTCACAGCTTGACCATCACTTCTTCATAGAAACTTCCTTGAACCCTCTCCCTGACTCTCCTACACCAATCTGTTTATTTCCTCACAGCACCCATCACCATTGTGTTATTAATGTTTTTCGCTTGTTTATCATCTGTTTCTTCCACTAGAATGCAAGCTTCCTGAAGGCAGGGAGTGGTTTTTGCACCAGTGCACTCCCATCCCATAGAACTATGCCTTGTGCACTGAATAAATCAATAAATCTTATTGGCATTTGACCACTGTTATAGCCCACAGTAGCTCATTTATAATAACCAAATTACATACAATAGCCAAATAATCTTCAAACAATCAAATATAGGAAGAAGGACAGGTAACAGCCTTCTATTTTTATTAAGGATAAAAATAAGAGGCCCAGAGAAATGAAGCAGCTTGTCTGAAGCCATACAGCAATGAAAGATGGAGCTAGACCTTGAACCCACCAGTGATCTGGCTTTCTAATACTGTCACATTTTATAAAAATCTGCTTAAAATATTTTTCCTTCAGTTTCTTCCCACTGCCTTAAAGATTCTCACAGGTCACTGTGCTGTTTGCTGAGCCGTCTGGCTCTCCCTCCCATGAGGGCAGAGAGCCACCCATGCCTGCAGCATTTCTTTGAGCTGACATACTGCAAGGGAATGTGAATTAACCGGCTCTCTGGAGTGAAGTTAATCCACAACCCAAAGTATGCAGAATCCTGTGCAGAAAACCTGATGGACACGAAAACCTGGGTTTCTAGGATTCTGGAATGCAAAGGCAAGCATGCAAGTATCAAAGGACTTATCTGTAACCGAGAGAGCTAAAACGTGTACACGGAAGAGATATGCTATCAATAAGGCTGCTACCAAAACCATGACCTAGAAAACACGGGCATGACTTTGAGACGACAGACCAAGGTACTGCCCCATCATGGCCTCGTTCCTCCCAAGAGAGTGGGCTTCACTCTCATTCTAATATGCCCATGGTGAAAAATAAAACCCAAAATTAAATTAATCAAAACCCAAACTTTAGGGCTTCCCTGGTGGCACAGTGGTTGAGAGTCCGCCTGCCGATGCAGGGGACACGGGTTCATGCCCCGGTCCAGGAAGATCCCACATGCCGCAGGGCGGCTGGGCCCATGAGCCATGGCCGCTGAGCCTGCGCGTCCGGAGCCTGTGCTCCACAACAGGAGAGGCCACAACAGTGAGAGGGCTGCGTACCGCTAAAAAAAAAAAACCAAACTTTACAGCTAATAGGAAAAGGAAAGTCATCTCTCGCCCTCTATACAATGGAAAAGCTGAGGCTGTTCAATTTCAAAGTTATCTAACCTAGTGATTCCTTGACTTCTGATTTCAATGGACTTGAAAAGATTCCCCCCCAACACCAAAATGTTGGGAAGAGACCTAGTGTTGTCAGCTTTGTGTTCTGTTCAATAAATACATTCAAACAAACCAAGGAGACAAACAACCTATCGTCTGCTACCGTTTCAGAAAATAAAGGACATATTATACCAAGTTGGAATGATATCCACTTGGGATAAGTAACACAATAAGCTCTTTGATAAAACTCACTGTTCTCTTCCCATTTTTTCTTTAATTTTACCTTGGACTGGTGAAAATTTCAACAACTGGAACAAGTCTGTGGACCAGTGACTGGGAATTACAGATCCAACCCATCCTCCTCATCTACAAATAAGGAGACGGCAACCCCAAGGTTCACAAAGCTGGTTAGCAATAGGCCCTCAGGAAGAACAGTATGAGAGTATATAATAAGGGGCTGACTCTAGATGTGGTGGAGTACAGGTATTTTAATCAAACTAAAACAAACCTCAACTCTGTTGGCTTAGGTGATTTAGTAAAAGGGAAAGATGTAAAGCCCAGGGCTTCATTAGATGGTCTTAATAACACAGTGTACAGACTACCATATGGGAAAAATAAACCCCTCCCTCCCTTGGTTTTCTGGTGTTTACCAAAGGAAAGGAAAACAAAAACTGACATAAATGCAATTAATCCCACAGAAGAAACAGTTTCTAACAACCACAACATAAAATGTTTGAGGCCCAACTTTCATTTCCAGAAGTATGGTAGACTGGATACTCTGATAAAGCACTACCTAAAAACAACCAAAAAAGCAGAATAAAAATGTAATAAAGGAAACAAAATCATATATTTTTAAATGTATTGGTAAGTTTGCAAGAAAGTAAGAAATAATCAGAAACCAAAAGCCAAACGAAAATAGGAAGCCAGAAGCAAGGAGAAGTGAAACTGGCTTTTGTCTGAGGGCATTTACTAAAACAGGTTAACACCAGTGTTGATTTGCACATGCTCCTACAACACAGGACACAGAGGACAAAGCCAGAGTCCACACCAGGTGGGGAGTTGTATAGGGATCCACTCTATACCAGCAATCACATAGAGCTAGGACTCCCTACATCACCCAGAGGACTGGCTCAAATTTCGGCAATGAGTAAATGGGGTGGGAAAGAATCTCTCTTGAGAATTTGTTGCCACAAGCCAACCCTCATACAAGTTTGTGGTCCATAATCAGAGTATCTGGGAGGTATGAAAACTTCAAACTGAGAATTTAGTGTAAAATGATCCCACCATGTATGTGGCACGACCAAATGCCAATCCTTCCTGGAGGAACACACCTTCAGAGAATTCCCACAGAAAAAGTTCCACGAAATATGAGTCCATGGTAAAACAAACGAACATACAAAATGTATAAAGAAATGAGGTACTAGAAAAGCAGTGAAAAAAAACACACAGCAAAATCAGACCTGCCAAAAAAACCCTTCAGTGATCAGAAAAAGAATGTGTTTAACATGCTTTAATAAATAAAAAGGATTTAAAATATGAAAAAATAATAAGAGACTATGAAAAAGAACAAGTAGATTTGAAAAATATCTAAATACAACTTTTAGAACTATACTACTAGGAAAAAAAAAGAAAAACCCTCAGTAGGTAGGTAAAACCGTAGCCTAACTAGCTCAAATAGCTGATTAACTAGAAGAGAACTCCAAGATAATTATTCAGAATGCAGTACTGAGGGAAAAAAAAAAAAAAGGAAGGGAACCCTCATCCACTGTTGGTAGGAACGTAAACTGATACAGCCACTATGGAAAACAGTATGGAGGTTCCTCAAAAAACCAAAAATAGAACTACCATACGACCCAGCAATCCCACTACTGGGCATATACCCAGAGAAAACCATAATTCAAAAAAACACATGCACCCCAATACTCATAGCAGCACTATTTACAATAGCCAGGACATGGAAGCAACCTAAATGTCCATCAATGGAGGAATGAATAAAGAAGATACATATATTCAATGGAATATTACTCAGCCATAAAAATGAATGAAATTGGGTCATTTGTAGACGTGGATGGACCTAGAGAGTGTCATACAGAGTGAAGTAAGTCAGAAAGAAAAACGCAAATATCGTATAATAACGCATATATGTGGAATCTAGAAAAATGGTACAGATGATCTTATTTGCAAAGCAGAAATAGAGACACAGACGTAGAGAACAAATGTATGGATACCAAGGGGGAAAGGGTGGGGCGGGAGGAACTGGGAAACTGGGACTGACACATATACATTATTGATGCTATGTATAAAATAGACAATCGATGGGAACATACTGTATAGCACCAGGAATTCTACCTAATGCAGTGTGGTAACCTAAATGGGAGGGAAGTCCAAAAGGGAGGGGATATCTGCATGTGTATACCCGATTCATTTTATTGTGCAATGGAGGCTAACACAACATTGTAAAGCAACCATATTCCAATAACAATTAATAAAAAAACAAAAAGGAATACTTGAGGGAAGCTAAGAGACATGGAAGATATGGTGGAAAGTTCTTAAAAATGTCTAAAGTTACAGTAGGAAAGGAAAGCGAAAATGGGACAATGGAAATATTGAAGAGATGATGGCTGAGAAATTTCCTACTGATAAAAGACAATAATCCAAGATTCTGAAAGACTAATCCCAAGCAGGATTTAAAAAAATACACTAATACCAAAGCCAGACAAAAACATTGAAAGAAAACTACACAAAAATTCCCTCTTCAAAACAGTTATTAAAATTCTAAATATAATTTTAGCAAATCAAATCAAACAATATATTAAAAGAATAATAAATCATGACCAGTGGAGTTTATCCCAGGAAAGCAAGGTTGGTTTAGCATTCAAAATCTGTCAATATAATCCACATATTAACAGATTAAAAAAGAAATACCAAATAATCATTTCAATAAATACAGAAAAAGCTGTTGACAAAATTCAACATCTACTCCTGATTAAAACAAAAAATCTTTCAAGAAACTAGAAAGGAACTTTCTCAATCTGATAAAGGCCATTTACAAAAAAGCTACAGTTAGCATCACATATAATGTCACCATTAAGACTAAATACTTTCACCCAAAGATCAGAAACAAGACAAGGATATCCACTCTCACAGCTTTTATTCAACACTGTACTGGAGCTTCTAGCCAGTGCAATAAGGCAAGAAAAAGATACAAAGTCACCTAGATTGAAAAGATTTGCAAAAGACATGATTGCCTATGTAGAAAAACTGATGTAATGTACACAAAAGGCTATTACAACTAATAAGTGAGTTTAGCAAGTTTGCAAGAGACAATATATTAAAAAACAAATCGGGGACTTCCCTGGTGGTACAGTGGTTAAGAATCCACCTGTCAGTGCAGGGGACATGGGTTCAATCCCTTTTCCAGGAAGATCCCACATGCTGCGGAGCAACTAAGCCCGTGAGCCACAACTGCTGAGCCTGCACTCTAGAGCCTGTGAGCCACAACTACTGAGCCCATGTGCCACAGCTACTGAAGCCTGCGCATCTAGAGCCCATGCTACGCAACAAAAGAAGGCACTGCAATGAGAAGCCTGAGCACCGCAATGAAGAGCAGCCCCCACTCTCCGCAACTAGAGAAACGCTGCATGAGGCAACGAAAACCCAATGCAGCCAAAAATAATAAAAATAACTTAAAAAACAAACAAAAAAATTGTATTTTAAAATATTAGCAATGAACAAGAAACTGAAATTTTTGCAATAACATTCATGACAAAATCCAAAATTATCAAATCCGCTAGATAAATCTGAAAAAGATGTAAAGACCACAAACAACAAAATATTGCTAAGGTAAATAAAAAACTCTATCAAAAAAGCTATGCAATATACAAAAGAATAACTATTGATGAGATGTCCATTTTTCTAAAACTGACCAATGGATTCAATGTAATCCTAATAAACATCCCAGCAGGCTCTTTTACAGTAATTGGTAAACTGATTCTAAGACTCATCTGGAAATGCAAAGCACCTGGAATAGCCAAAACAACTTTGGAAAAGCATGAAGTTGGATAACTAACACCCGATTTCAAGACATACTATAAAGTGACAGTAATCCAGACAGTGTGGTACTGGCATAAAGAAAAACAAATAAATCAATGAAACACAATAGAGGGTACAGATATAGACGCACAGATATATGAACAACCGATTTCTGACAGAGGTGCAAAGGCAATTAAGTGGAGAAATGACAGTATACTCAACTAATAATACTAGAACAACTGGATACCAATATATAAGAGGAGGGGCAGGGAGGGGGGATGGGGATGAGAAGGAAGAGGATGAGGAGGACTTTGATCCATACTTCATGCTACATACAATAATTAACTCAAAATGGATCACAGCTCTAAATTTAAGACCTAAAATTATAAAGCTTCTAGAAGAAAACATAAGAAAAAAACTTTGTGACTTTGGGTTAGGCAAATATTTCTAGATATGACACCAAAAACATGATATATAAAGGAACAAACTGATAAATCAAACTATATCAAAATTTAAAATTTCTGCCACTGTTAACAGAATAAAAACACAAGCCACAGACTAGAGTAAATACTGCAAACCATGTATCTGACAAAGGACTTGTATCCAGAATATAAAGAACTCTCAAAATTCAATAACGGGAAACCAAACAACCCAATTTTTAAAGAACGGGCAAAAGATTTAAACAAACCCATTACAAAGAAGATACACACAGGGTAGAGAAGCACATGAAAAGATGCTCAGCATCACTGGTCATCAGAGAAATACAAATCAAAACCACAATGAGATACTACTACACACCTATTAGAATGGCTAAAATTGAAAAGACTGATAACACTAAGTGTTGATAGTGATGTGGAGTTGGTAAAATTCTCAAACACTGCTGCTGAGAACTTAAAATGGTACCACCACAACTTTTAGAAAGTTAAATAGAGCAGATCCTCAGTATCTGTTGGGAATTGGTTTCAGGATTCCGTGAGGATACCAAAATCCATGGATGCTCAAGTTCCTTATGTAAAATAAAATGATATAGTAGCCTCCCATTTACTTTTGTTTTTAATGTTTTCTTAAACACCTTTACTGGATTACAATTGCTTTAGATTATTGTGTTAGTTGCTGCTGTATAAAAAAGTGCATCAGCTATATGTATACACATACCCCCATATCGCCTCCCTCTTGCATCTCCCTCACACCCTCCCTATTCCACCCCTCTAGGTGGTAACAAAGCACTGAGCTGATCTCCCTGTGCTATGTGGCTGCTTCCCACTAGCTATCTATTTTACATTTGGTACTGTATATATGTCCATGCCACTCTCTCACTTCATCTCAGCTTACCCTTCCCCCTCCCCATGTCCTCAAGTCCATACCCCACGTCTGTGTCTTTATTCCTGTCCTGACCCTAGGTTCATCAGAACCATTTCTTTTTTTTAGATTCCATATATATGTTAGCATAGGGTATTTGTTTTTCTCTTTCTGACTTACTTCACTCTGTATGACAGACTATAGGTCCATCCACCTCACTACAAATAATTTCGTTTCTTTATATGGCTAAGTAATATTCCATTGTATATATGTGCCACATCTTCTTTATCCATTCATCTGTCAGTGGACACTTAGGTTGCTTCCATGTCCTGACTATTGTAAACAGAGCTGCAATGAACATTGTGGTATGTGACTTTTTAAATTATGGTTGTCTCAGGGTATATGCCTAGTAGTGGGATTGCTGGGTCACATGGTAGTTCTACTTTTAGTTTTTGGGGGAACCTCCATACTGTCCTCCAAAGGGGCTGTATCAACTTACATTCCCATCAACAGTGCAAAAGGGTTCCCTTTTCTCCACACACTCACCAGAATTTATTGTTTGTAGATTTTTTGATGATGGCCATTCTGACTGGTGTGAGGTGATACCTCACTGTAGTTTTGCTTTGCATTTTTCTAATGATTAGTGATGTTAAGCATCCTTTCATGTGTTTGTGGGCAATCTGTATATCTTCTCTGGAGACATGTCTATTTAGGTCTTCTGCCCATTTTTGGATTGGGTTGTTTGTTTTTTTTGTTACTGAGCTGCATGAGCTGCTTGCATATTTTGCAAATTAATCCTTTGTCAGCTGCTTCGTTTGCAAATATTTTTTCCCATTCTGAGGGTTGTCTTTTCGTCTTGTTTATGGTTTCTTTTGCTGTGCAAAAGCTTTTAAGTTTCATTAGGTCCCATTTGTTTATTTTAGTTTTTATTTCCATTTCTCTAAGAGGTGGGTCAAAAAGGATATTGCTGTGATTTATGTCATAGAGTGTTCCGCCTATGTTTTCCTATAAGAGCTTTATAGTGTCTGGCCTTACATTTAGGTCTTTAATCCATTTTGAGCTTATTTTGGGTATAGTGTTAGGGAGTGTTCTAATTTCATTCTTTTACACATAGCTGTCCAGTTTTAGTATTAGGGAGGGTTCTAATTTCATTCTTTTACACATAGCTGTCCAGTTTTGCTGTTAGGGAGTGTTCTAATTCCATTCTTTTACATGTAGTTGTCCAGTTTTCCCAGCACCACTTATTGAAGAGGGTGTCTTTTCTCCATTGTATATTCTTGCCTGCTTTATCAAAGATAAGGTGACCATATGTGTATGGGCTTATCTCTGGGGTTTCTATCCAGTTCCATTAATCTATATTTCTGTTTTGGGGCCAGTACCATACTGTCTTGATTACTGGAGCTTTGTAGTATAGTCTGAAGTCCAGGCGCCTGATTCCTCCAGCTCCATTTTTCTTTCTCAGGATTGCTTTGGCTATTCGGGGTCTTTTGTGTTTCCATTCAAATTGTGAAATTTTTTGTTCTAGTTCTGTGGAAAATGCCAGTGGTAGTTTGATAGGGATTGCACTGAATCTGTAGATTGCTTTGGGTAGTACAGTCATCTTCACAATGTTGATTCTTCCAATCCAAGAACATTGTATATCTCTCCAACTGCTGGTATCATCTTTAATTTCTTTCATCAGTGTCCTATAGTTTTCTGCAAACAGGCCTTTTGTCTCCTTAGGTAGGTTTATTCCTAGGTATTTTATTCGTTTTGTTGCCATGGTAAATGGGAGTGTTTCCTTAATTTCTCTTTCAGATTTTTCATCATTAGTGTATAGGAATGCGTGCAAGAGATTTCTGTGCATTAATTTTGTATCCCGCTTCTTTACCAAATTCATTGATTAGCTCTAGTAGTTTTCTGGTAGCATCTTTAGGATTCTCTATGTATAGTATCAAGTCATCTGCAAACAGTGACAGTTTTACTTCTTCTTTTCCAATTTGTATTCCTTTTACTTCTTTTTCTTCTCTGACTGCTGTGGCTAAAGCTTCCAAAACTATGTTGAATAATAGTGGTGAGAGTGGGCAACCTTGTCTTGTTCCTAATCTTAGTGGAAGTGGTTCCAGTTTTTCACCATTGAGAACGATGTTGGCTGTAGTTTTGTCATACATGGCCTTTATTATGTTGAGGTAAGTTCTATGTCTACCTTCTGGAGAGTTTTTATCATAAATGGGTGTTGAATTTTGTCAAAACCTTTTTCTGCATCTATTGAGATGATCATATGGTTTTTATCCTTCGATTTGTTAATATGGTGTATCACACTGATTGATTTGCGTATATTGAAGAATCCTTGCATTCCTGAGGTAAACCCCACTTGATCATGGTGTATGACCCTTTTAATGTGCTGTTGGATTCTGTTTGCTAGTATTTTGTTGAGGATTTTTGCATCTATGTTCATCAGTGATATTGGCCTGTGGTTTTCTTTGTGACATCTTTGTCTGGTTTTGGTATCAGGGTGATGGTGGCCTCAGAGAATGAGTTTGGGAGTGTTTCTCCCTCTGCTATATTTTGGAGGAGTTTGAGAAGGACAGGTGTTAGCTCTTCTCTAAATGTTTGATAGAATTCGCCTGTGAAGCCATCTAGTCCTGGGCTTTTGTTTGTTGGAAGATGTTTCATCAGAGTCTCAATTTCAGTGCTTGTGATTAGTCTCCTTATATTTTCTATTTCTTCCTGGTCCAATCTTGGAAGGTTGTGCTTTTCTAGGAATTTGTCCATTTCTTCCAGCCTGTCCATTTTATTGCCATATACTTGCTTGTAGTAATCTCTCAGGCTCCTTTGTATTTCTGCAGTGTCAGTTGTTACTTCTCCTTTTTCATTTCTAATTCTGTTGATTTGACTCTTCTCCCTTTTTTTCTTGATGAGTCTGGCTAATGCTTTATCAATTTTGTTTATTTTCTCAAAGAACCAGCTTTTAGTTTTATTGATCTTTGCTATTGTTTCCTTCATTTATTTTTCATTTATTTCTGATCTGATCTTTATGATTTCTTTCCTTCTGCTAACATTGGGGGGTTTTCGTTCTTCTTTCTCTAACTGCTTTAGGTGTAAGGTCAGGTTGTTATTTGAGATGTTTCTTGTTTCTTGAGGTAGGATTGTGTTGCTATAAACTTCCCTCTTAGAACTGCTTTTGCTTCATCCCATAGCTTTTGGGTTGTCGTGTTTTCACTGTCATTTGTTTCTAGGTATTTTTTGATTCCCTCTTTGATTTCTTCAGTAATCTCTTGGTTATTAAGTACTGTATCGTTTAGCCTCCATGTGTCTGTGTTTTTTACAGATTTTTCCTGTTATTGATATCTAGTATCATAGCATTGTGGTCGGAAAAGATACTTGATACAATTTCAATTTTACTAAGTTTACCAAGGCTTGATTTGTGACCCAAGATATGATCTATCCTGGAGAATGTTACATGAACACTTGAGAAGAATGTGTATTCTGTCGTTTTTGGATGGAATGTCCTATAAATGTTAATTAAATCTATCTGGTCTGTTGCATCATTGAAAGCTTCTGTTTCCTTATTTATTTTCATTTTGGATGATCTGTCCATTGGTGAAAGTGGGGTGTTAAAGTCCCCTACTATGAATGTGTTACTATCAATTTCCCCTTTTATGGCTGTTAGTATTTGCCTTATGTATTGAGGTGCTCCTATGTTGGGTGCGTAAATATTTACAATTGTTATATCTTCTTCTTGGATCGATCCCTTGATCATTATGTAGTGTCCTTCTTTGTCTCTTGTAATAGTCTTTATTTTAAAGTCTATTTTGTCTGATATGAGAATTGCTACTCCAGCTCTCTTTTGATTTCCATTTGCATGGAATATCTTTTTCCATCCCCTCACTTTCAGTCTGTATGTGTCCCTAGGTCTGAAGTGGGTCTCTTGTGGACAGCATATATACAGGTCTTGTTTTTGTATCCATTCAGCCAGTCTATGTCTTTTGGTTGGAGCATTTAATCCATTTACATTTAAGGTAGTTATCGATATGTATTTTCCTATTACCATTTTCTTAATTGTTTTGGGTTTGTTACTGTAGGTCTTTTCCTTCTCCTGTGTTTCCTGCCTAGAGAAGTTCCTTTAGCATTTGTTGTAAAGCTGGTTTGGGGCGGGGGTGGAATTCTCTTAGCTTTTGCTTGTCTGTAAAGGTTTTAATTTCTCCAGTTGAATCTAAATGAGATCCTTGCTGGGTGGAGTAATCTTGGTTGTAGGTTTTTCCCTTTCATCACTTTAAATATGTCCTGCCACTCCCTTCTGGCTTGCAGAGTTTCTGCCAAAAGATCAGCTGTTAACCCTTTGGGGATTCCCTTGTATGTTATTTGTTGCTTTTCCCTTGCTGCTTTTAATATTTTTTCTTTGTTTTTTTTTTTTGCGGTATGCGGGCCTCTCACTGTTGTGGCCTCTTCCGTCGCGGAGCACAGGTTCTGGACACGCAGGCTCAGTGGCCATGGCTCATGGGCCTAGCCGCTCCACGGCATGTGGCATCTTCCCAGACTGGGGCATGAACCTGTGTCCCCTGCATTGGCAGGCAGACTCTCAACCACTGTGCCACCGGGGAAGCCCTGTATTTTACTTTTGATAGTTCGATTACTATGTGCCTTGGAGTGTTTCTCCTTGGATTTATCCTGTGTGGGACTCTCTGCGCTTCTTGGACTTGATTGACTATTTCCTTTCCCATATTAGGGAAGTTTTCAACTATAATCTCTTCAAGTATTTTCTCAGTCCCTTTCTTTTTCTCTTCTTCTTCTGGGACCCCTATAATTCGAATGCTGGTGCATTTAATGTTGTCCCAGAGGTCTCTGAGACTTCCCTCAATTCTTTTCATTCTTTTTTCTTTATTCTGCTCTGCAGTAGTTATTTCCACTATTTATCTTCCAGGTCAATTATCCATTCTTCTGCCTCAGTTATTCTGCTATTGATTTCTTCTGGAGAATTTTTAATTTCATTTATTGTGTTGTTCATAATTGTTTGCTCTTTAGTTCTTCTAGGTCCTCGTTAAACATTTCTTGTATTTTCTCCATTTTATTTCCAAGATTTTGGAACATCTTTACTATCATTACTCTGAATTCTTTTTCAGGTAGACTGCCTATTTCCTCTTCATTTGTTTGGTCTGGTGGATTTTTACCTTGCTCCTTCATCTACTGTGTGTTTCTCTGTCTTCTCAGTTTGCTTAACTTACTGTGTTTGGGGTCTCCTTTTCGCAGGCTGCAGGTTCATCATTCCCGTTGTTTTTGGTGTCTTCTCCCAGTGGGTAAGGTTGGTTCAGTGGGTTGTGTGGGCTTCCTGGTGGAGGGGACTGGTGCCTGTGTTCTGGTGGATGAGGCTGGATGTTGTCTTTCTGGTGGGCAGGACTGGTGTGTTTTGGGGTGTCTGTGACCTTATTATGATTTTAGGCAGCCTCTCTGCTAATGGGTGGGGTTGTGTTCCTGTCTTGCTAGTTGTCTGACATAGGGTGTCCAGCACTGGAGCTTGCTGGCCTTTGAGTGGAGCTGGATTTTAACATTGAGACGGAGATCCCTGGGAGATCTCTCGCCAATTAATATTACATGGGGCGAGGAGGTCTCTGGTAGTCCAATGTCGTGAACTCGGTTCTCCCACCTCAGAGGCTCAGGCCTGACACCCGGCCAGAGCACCAAGACCCTGTCAGATGCACAGCTCAGAAGAAAAGGGAGAAAAAAAAGAAAGAAAGAAAACAAAAAATAAAATAAAGTTATTAAAATAAAAAAAATTTTTTAATATTTTTTAAAAGAGTAATAAAAAAAAAAAAGAAGAGAGCAACCAAACCAATAAACATACCCACCAATGATAACAAGCGCTAAAAGCTAAACTAAGATAAATATAAAAATCAGTAACTAGTCTGTTGCATACAGCAAACCCCAAGTCTACAGCTGCTCCCAAAGTCCACCACCTCAATTTTGGGATGATTCGTTGTCTATTCAGTTATTCCACAGATGCAGAGTACACCAAGTTGATTGTGGAGATTTAATCCTCTGCTCCTGAGGCTGCTGGGAGAAATTTCCCTTTCTCTTCCTTGTTTGCACAGCTCCCGGGGTTCACCTTTGGATCTGGCCCCACCTCTGTGTGTAGGTCACCTGAGGGCGTCTGTTCTTCGCTCAGGATGGGGTTAAAGTAGCAGCTGATTCGGGGGCTCTGGTTCACTCAGGCCGGGGGTGAGGGAGGGGTACGGAATGCAGGGCGAGCCTGTGGCAGCAGAGGCTGGTGTGACGTTGCAACAGCCTGAGGCGCACCATGTGTTCTCCCGGGAAAGTTGTCCCTGGATCACGAGACCCTGGCAGTGGCGGGCTGCCCAGGCTCCTGGGAGGGGAGGTGTGGATAGTGACCTGTGCTTGCACACAGGCTTCTTGGTGGCTGCAGCAGCAGCCTTAGCATCTCATGCCCGTCTCTGGTGTCCGTGCTGATAGCCATGGCTCGCGCCCGTCTCTGGAGCTCGTTTAGGCAGTGCTCTGAATCCCCTCTCCTCGCGCACCCTGAAACAATGGTCTCTTGCCTCTTAGGCAGGTCCAGACTTTTTCCTGGACTCCCTCCCGGCTAGCTGTGGTGCACTAGCCCCTTCAGGCTGTGTTCAGGCAGCCAACCCCAGTCCTCTCCCTGGGATCCAAACTTCGAAGCCCGAGCCTCAGCTCCCAGCCCCCGCTCGCCCCAGTGGGCGAGCAGACAAGCCTCTCGGGCTGGTGAGTGCTGGTCGGCACCGATTCTATGTGCGGGAATCTCTCCGCTTTGCCCTCCGCACCCCTGTTGCTGTGCTCCGTGGCTCCGAAGCTTCCACCTTCTCCCCCGCCCCCACCCCCCACCCCCGCCGTCTCCTCCAGTGAAGGGGCTTCCTAGTGTATGGAAACCTTTCCTCCTTCACAGTTCGATCCCAGAGGTGCAGGTCCCATCCCTATTCTTTTTTCTCGTTTTTTCTTTTTTCTTTTGCCCTACCCAGGTATGTGGGGGGTTTCTTGCCTTCTGGGAAGTCTGAGGTCTTCCGCCGGCATTCAGTAGGTGTTCTGCAGGAGTTGTTCCACATGTAGATCTATTTTTGATGTATTCGTGGGAAGCAAGGTAATCTCCATGTCTTACTCCTCTGCCATCTTGAAGGTCCTGAGCCCTCCCATATACTTTAAATCATCTCTAGATTACTTATAATACCTAATACTACATAAATGCTATGTAAATATTTGCTGGCCCATGTCAAATTCAAATTTTGCTTTTTGGAACTTGCTGGAATTTAAAAAAAAATTGTTTTCAATCCAGTTGGTTGAATCCACAGATGTGGAACCCGTGGATATGGGGGGCCAACAGTATACACCTAACATATAATCCAGCCATTCCACTCCTACGGATTTACCTAAGAGAAATAAAAGCATATGCCTATAGAAAGACTTGAACATCAATGTTCACAAAAACTTTATACTAGCCCCAAAGTGGAAATAACCCAAATATCCACCAAGTAAATGGATAAATAAACAGTGGCATGTCCATACAAAGGAATATCACCAACCAATAAGAAGGAACAAACTATTATATATGCTACAACAAGGATGAATCTCAAAATAACTATGCTGAGTGAAAGAAGTCAGCTTAAAAAAAAAAAGTATACACTGTGTGACTCCATTTGTGTAAAATTCTATAAAATACAAATTAGCCTATAGTGATAGAAAGTAGATCAGTGGTTGCCTGGGGAACATAGGAGAATGGAAAGGACAGGATGGAAGGGTTACAAGCATAAAGGGACATAGGAAACTTTGGGGGATGATGGATATGTTCATCATCTTGATGTGGTGATGGTTTCATGAGTATATACACAGGTCAAAACTTACCAAATTACACACTTTAAACATGTGCAATTTACTCTATGCCAATTATACCTCAATAAAGCTGTTTCTAAAAATCTACGTCATAGTGAAACTGCAGAACATCAAAAAGAGACAAAATCTTAAAAGTAGCCAGAGAAAAGACAGACTTAATGTAAAGGAATAATCATTATATTGAAACAGGAGGGAAGGGGGCAGGGCACAACCTTTAACAGAATGATATAGCCATAGTACACGATGAAAACTAGTGAGAAACAATTGGATCCCAGATAGCCGTGAATCTTCTGCCATCTTGGACCCAGTTGGTTCTCACTAGTTTTCACCGTGTACTATGGCTATATCATTCTTTTAAAGGTTGTGCCCTGCCCCCTTCCCTCCTGTTTCAATATGACCCCTGACTTCTCAACAGCTGTAACAGAATCCAGAAGTCAGTAGAATAATGTATTGAATATATAATGGTAGACAACTGTCAAACTAGAATTGTATACCCAGCAAGGACAGGCGCAAAATAAAGAAGTTCTCAAGCAAAACCTAGAGTTTGCTATCAAGAGACCCTCACTCAAAGAAATTTAAAAGAATATGCTTCAGGTAGAAGCAAAGTGATTCCATTTGGAAGGTTTGTGTGAAACCGTAAGAGTACAGTCTTATGGAATTAAAAATAATAACTAAGATACATGACAACAATAGCTTGTAAGTCAGAAGAGGGGGTGATCAAAGCTGAGGGGTTCACTAAGATCCTTGTATCGGCTGGAAGAAGAGTAAATATATTGATTAATTTTAGACTCAAAATACAGGTTAAAATTCTTGGTTTACTACTCGAAGTGTAGAAACAGAATACTGAACTCTCTTAGTTGAAGACAAGAAAAAAGTAAAATGAGAAAAAAATCCAAAATAAGCCAAGAAAGGGCAGGGGGAAAAGAAAACATGAAAAGGTGAGACAATAAGAAAGCCCAGAAGAAGATGGCAGTAATAATTCTCCACTAAAATGTGAACTTCTTGTGGACAGAGGCTGTGCTATGTTATCCACTGTATCTTCAGCACCTATCATAGTGTCTGGCTCATATTAGACACTTTGATAAATATCAAATGACTGAGAGTTTGCCGAATGAGTAAATGTTTGGATGAATGGATGGTTGTGGTACATATTTGGTCTTTGTCTCAGGTTCCTGGCACAAAGCTCCTAAAACCCTTGGAATTTCCAGTCATAGGAGTGTCCTCTGTCATTCATAAGAAGCCCTTCTGAGGATACCTGAGCTTATGGTAAAGAGGATGCTTAGGGTGGGACCCCCCCAGGTAGCCCTGGGATGGGACTGGTCATTAGAAAGACCACCCACGGACCTCTGGGAAGGGGAAAGGGGCTGCTGCAGATTAATGTCTATAAAAACTCTTGAATAAGGAGATCTGATGAGCTTCTGGGGGTTGGTAAACATGAGAGGAGGGTGGCACACCCTGGTTCCTCTCAGGACCCTTCTGGACCTCACCCTTCATCTGGGTGTTCATCTGTACCCTTTATAATATCCTTTATAATCAACTGGTAAACATAAGTAAATGTTTCTCTGAGTTCTGTGAGCTGCTCTACCAAATTAATTGAACCCGAGGAAGGGGTCGTGGGAACCTCTGATTTATAGCTAGATAGTCAGAGGCACAGGTGACAACCTGGACTTGTGACTGGCATCTGAAGTGGGGTAGTCTTGTGGGACTGAGCCCTTAACCTGTGGCATCTGACACTAACTCTAGGTAGAAAAGTGTCAGAATTGAGTTAAATTTGTAGGACATTCAGTGCCACTAAGAATTGGAGAATTGCTTGGTGGTGTTGGACAAAACCCATCAGAATGGTAAATGAATGAATATGGTTAACTGAATGAATACAGAAATGTATGAATAATATAAAGCTTCATTTGGGCCAGACGTTTCAGCCTTCTCCAGGCACCCAGGCACCACTTCATTTATCAGAATTAGGCAACAAATTACTGACAGGACAAATGGAGTTTCTCTCTTTTCCCTGGCCACTGTCTGGGAGCAATGAAGTATGCAAGATACAGATGGACAAAGAAGGAGGAGGCAGCAAGGGCCTGGGACAAATTAATCCCAGATTACAGAAAAGTTGATAGAATAAAAATCACGGGGCTTCCCTGGTGGTGCAGTGGTTAAGAATATGCCTGCCAATGCAGGGGACATGGGTTCGAGCCCTGGTCCAGGAAGATCCCACATGCTACAGAGTAACTAAGCCCATGCACCACACCTACTAAGCCTGCACTCTAGAGCCTGCGAGCCACAACTACTGAAGCAAGTGCGCCTAGAGCCTGTGCTCCGCGACAAGAGAAGCCACCGCAATGAGAAGCCCAAGCACCGCAACAAAGAGTAGCCCCCGCTCTCCGCAACTAGAGAAAGCCCGCGTGCAGCAACGAAGACCCAATGCAGCCAAGAATAAATAATTAATTAATTAATTTTAAAAAAATTCATGTATGGATGGGAGATAGCTTCCAGTTTTGAATTATGTAATTATCCCTTCCTGTCCATTTCTATAGCTAATGCCCTAGTTGGGGCCCTCAATACCTACAGTAGGGACCACAAGGTCCTCAACTGCTTTCTGTACCTCTTCTACATCCTTGTCCATCTAGACTTCATCCCATCAAGATACACAGCCACCATGAAATCACTACCCACCACCCTCCTGCTCAAATGATTCAATGGATCACAACTGCCTTCCAGAATCAAATTCATACATCTTAGCCTGATTTTCAAGGCCTTTTAAGAACTGATTTTCAACACCCTTTCTCTCACCATTCTCCTTGAAGAATACTAGGCTTTAGTCAATAGATCCCATGACCATTCTCACCTCTGAGTCCTGGCTTACACTGTTCCCTTCAAGCATTCCCCTTCTGCCACCTTTGTTACTGAGGCTGGGTACATTCTTCAAGGCCCAAATCAAATGTTAACTCTTCCATGGTGCTTCCTGGTACAGAGCCAAAAATAAATTTTTTCACTTCTTACTCTATAACACCCTGTTTATAACACTCTTAGGATTCTTAACACACCCTATCTTATGCTCTATTTGGGAGGCAATTTAGTCTAAAGGTTACGTACATGGACTTTGGAGTCAGACAGACTTGGCATTGAATCCAGGTCTGCCATATCCTATCTGTATGAACTAAGGAAGTTACTTAACTTTTCTAAGCCTCAGTTTCTTCATCTGCAAAGTGGGGAAAATCTGTATCAGAGGACTATTCTGAAGATTGAATGAGATCATGCCAGTAAAGCCATAGCTTATAACAATAATTATTATCAAAACACATGTGTCATACCATCTCTGCCATGGATGTGAGTCTCCTGACAAGAGTATCCATGTTTGATGATGTTTCTACCTTTCTTTCTATCTCCTCTAGTACCTAGTACGGTGTTTTTCTTCAAATTATGCAAAATAATTTCCAAATCAAGAATTAATGTGATATTAAATATGCTTTCATTCATGTTGGTACCACATTAAGATTCTACAGAATTCTTAAGGTTTGTCACATTTGTTAAATATTCAATGTCTTTCTTATCCCTGGAAACCCCATATGCTCCAGATTTTACTAGATGATACTGACACCTTTTTAGGAAAACAAAAAGGCACAGTCATGGGCTGGGAGAATATATTCACAAAACATATATCAGACAAGAGACTTGTATTACAGAATATATATAAAAAAAACTCTTAAAACTCAATAGGACAACCCAATTAAAAATCGACAAAAGATTTTAATAGACATTTCACAAAAGATACAAAATGGCCAATAAACACATGAAGAGATGCTCTTCATGAGAGCATGTAAATTACATATGAGAAATGTAAATTTCATTTCTTCACACCCATAAGGACAGCTAAAATTGAAGACTGACCATTCCAATTCCAAGTGCCATCAAGGATGCTGAGCAACAAGAACTCTATCATACAGTGATGGTGGGAATGCAAAATGGGACAAGTACTTTGGAAAACAATTTGGTAGTTTTTTAACAAATTAAACACACACCTACCATACCACCCAGCCATTCTGTTGTTTTGTAGGTATTTTCTCAAGAAAACAAAAATATATATCCACACAGACTAGCGCACAAATGTTCAAAAGAGTTAGATTTGTAACAGCCAAAAGCTAGAAACACCTCAAATGTCTCTCAACAGGTGAATGGGATGAATCTCGGTATCATCATGCTTAGTAAAAAAAAAAAAAAAAGCAGGCAAAAAGGAACACAAACTGTGTAGTCCTTCTACATAAATTTCTAGAAAATGCAAGCTCATCTAGAGAAACAGAAAGCAGGTCAGTGATTGTGTGGAGACAAGAGGGAGAGATAGGTTACAAAGAGGCACAAAGAGCCTTTTGGCGGATGATAGGAATGCTTATTATGACTGTGATGATCTTTTCACAGGTTTATACATATGTTAAAACTGATCAAGTTACACACTTTTAAAGTGTGCAGTTCACTGTACTTCAAATATACCTCAACAAAGCTGTATGAAAAAAAGTACTGATACTTTAAAAAAAAACTTAACGACAACAACAACAAAATAAAGCAAGTGAGCCATTCACGGGCGAAGGGAGCAAAGCCTCAAGTTGGTCTGAAAGCTGCTCCTGAAAGTGCCCTCTCAGCATAAAATAGAGGCAGGAAGTGAGGCAGACAGGCCTCGAATTGCAGTGGGGAGCGCCATAAATGTGGTTTGGATATGACTGGCTCTTTGAGGCTGGCTTCGTGGCAAAGCTAATTTATTCAGTGCCCAAGTCCCTGGCAGTCCAGTACTTCGAGCCTGAGACAGATGTCAGGTTGCATTCCTGTGGGCTTTCTTCTTTTCCTGCGTGTGTTTCAGAAAAGACTTCTGAGTGCCCTGACGCCTTCACCCAAAAGCAGAGTTATAATGGAGATTTCAGGCATGGATGGAGGCCTAAAGACACAAATCCTGAGAGGTCGAGTTTTCACGCGGCTCCACGCACAAACGTGCAGACTGAGCACAGCACAACCCCAGGGGGCGCCATTCATAGTCGCTGTGAAGCAGGTGGTGCCTCTGGAGGGTGCAGGACCAGGAATGAAAGTGGCCCTGGGAGGCTGGATTCCCTGCTCCAGCCCTACTCCCAGGAAGTATTTGCCTTCCTAGTGCTCTCTTCATTGAACAGTATTTTAAGAGAAAAGCTTAAAAGTGAAATGTCAGTAGAATAGGCAAGTCAGGAAACTGCACTCATGACCATGCCCATTCACCCTGCTTCGCCCAGTTCTAGCCCTCAACTGTTATTACCCTGCACTGGGTCTCTCTGGAAGCCCCTGAACCTCCAGGTGTCCTGTTTCCCCATCTGCTGGAAGCAGAGATAATCCTTACCCCACCTCACCCCCGACTCAGTTCACACCCATCCGCCCCCCAAAGACTGAAGCGTACATAACCCTGAGAATCCTGGAACTGAGGGGTCAAACTGGCAGGCCACAGCCGAGACCCAGCAGGCACAGATGGCTTTATTTGGCTCGTGCAATATTTAAAACGCAAAGTCCACCTAAAAAAAATCCAGAAGTCTGTCTTTTCTTGAAAAACCCGAAGAACAGGCGCCACATTCCCAAGCCATCAGCTGGAGCTGAGGAATGAACAACTTGCCCACAGCCTCCATCAGAGAACCCTTCCCTCACTGAGCTCCCTGGGTGGCCTGGGTGCCTTTGGGTCTGCTCTCCAGTCAGCAAGAAGGGGACTTGCACTTCATCTAGTCCGGACCAGCCCTCACCCAAGATATCCTGTGACAGGCCCGTAAGACGGCCCCAGCCTGGAACATTTCACTTGATGAGAAAACTCATTACCTTTGAGGACACTCACTGGCAGGATTCCACTGCTGGAAAGTTCTTCCCTGTCCTCCAGTGGAAGGCCTTTCCCACCCTCAGGTCCAGGTTCTCCCTTGCCTTTCATGCCCTCTCCCTGCCATCCCAGCACTTCAGGCATTTGCAGCCTCTGGTTCTTCTATGAAAACCTGAACATCCAGTTTCTTTAGTCCTTCCTCACTCCCTGGCGTCCCCAGGGCTTTCCTCTGAACACGCTCCACTTTATCTGTTCCATGTAGAGCTGGTGAAGCCTTCCTCCCCATTTTGTCCTAATGAGCTGATGGAATGAATTACAAACACATGTTGCTACAGTGGCTTCTCTCTAGCGAGCTTTAAAGAGAGGCAGCCTCACTGGGTACTATAAGCAACAGTAAATATGTCCTCTCAGTTTACTCGCAGCATCTCCATATGGATAAAAATAGACCTTGTGGCACCAGGCAGGATAATTCATACTCTCTACAAATCATCTCTGAAACAGAAAAATGAAACATCAGGGATTTCCTACGTTTTAAAAAATTACATACATCTCGGACTGAAAGTAACTGTTTCGAATTTTAAAAATAAGTAGCCCATATTCTGAGGTAGGTGCTTTTTATGGAAAGGAAATAAAAACATGCCAAGGTTTCCTAGTTCAGATCTAAGGTTAGAACAGGGACAAAAGACAAAATTCTCTCTCCTGTGCTTCCCATGGCTTTCTTGAAGATCAACATTTTGGGAGTGAAAAAAGTGCTGGACCCTTACTTTATCTCACAAAAATGTGTGTGTGAAAGAGAGAGAGAGAAAGAAAGAGAGGGAGGGATGTGGTGGAACTGAGATCTTGCAGAAGTCACTTACTATCTATCTCAGGACCTCACTTTCCTGTCTTGTGAAATGCAAGGCTTGGACCAGATGGCTGAGAGGACCTCAAATCTGCATCAGAACCACCTGCATGTGTGCTTTTTGTTAAACACGCAGATTCCTGGCACACCCACAGGAACCTGCATCCGTGCTGGGGTGGGGTCAGGAAGCCGGCATCTGAGAAGCGCCCAGGTGGTGGTGTACCCCCAGGCCTCTCATCCAGCGGTCACATTCTAAGTCCACTCTTCACTCTGTTATCTGGAACGCACTCTGTGGCAGGAGGCACGCTGGGGCCCGGGTTGACAGTCCACAAGTCATACAGGCACAGCTCTCAAGGAACTCACGCACTGGTAGGGGGTAGGCGAGGTGAGAGGAAACTGCCACGGAAAGGAACTGTCCTGGGATACGGACGGGGCCATGACTTCCCCAAGCACAGGGTGCCAGGGGAACCCACCCAGACTGAGGGAAGGCAGGGTGGTCAGGGAAGGCTTGCTGGGGGAGGAGACGTCTCAGCGGAGACCCGAAGCACGTGGGGGACCAGGCCAGGGGAATTCCCACTGGGCAGCATGTCCGAGGCCTGTGGACCAGGTGGAGAATGTGTGTCTGGGGACAGTGGGTGGACTACGCTGGACCCAAGGGAGTTGGAGGGGGAGCAGGAGATGGTGACTGGAGAAGCTGACAGGGCCAGGTCATACAGAGCCTGGGCCACCACACCAAGAACTCGAGATTTTGTCCTAAAGGCTGTGGGAAGCCGTGGGAGGGCTCTGAGCAGGGCAGGAACATGACCAGACTTGTACATCATCAGAAAGATCACCCTGGCTGCTGTGTGTAGAATACACTGCAGGAAGAAAGAAGAAGAGGCTGGAATAAATAAGGCTTCTGTTCATGGTTATAAAGGCTCAGTGCCAGAGGTGGCCAGAGAAGTGAATGTCAGAACAGTTGGGGGCCAGGACTCTTCGGAAAAATCCCAGGCTTTGTCTTCTTATCCCAGGTCCCACTAGTATGATCACTCTTCCTTTTGGAGAAACTTAGGGCAGGGAGAGTAGGACCCTCTCTACACGTCCACCTGCCTAATTCTGTCTGGGCTGCTTGCTTCTCTCAGGCTTAGAAAGAGAGATGGAACCTACCAGCTGGTCTCATCAAAGAAGCAAAAGCAAGAAGGTTCCAGAAATGGCTCAGAAGAGAAACATCCCTGATTCGAATAAATACAATCCCAATAATAATTTACTTGTGCGTAGTACTCTACAGTTTATAATACTTTTGATCACCCTACCTTTTTGGAGGCTCCCGGCACTCCGGGAAAAAACAGGTACTCCCATTTTACAGAGGAGTAAAGTGAGGCCTGGAGGGCTTTGAGCGACTAGTGCAAGGTCACAGAGGGAGCTGGAAACAGAGCAGAGGCTAGAAATTCATCCCACGGCTCTTTACTTCTATTGATCCTTGAGCCCACGGGGACTGTAATTAAATAAAATATCTCTCTTCAGCACTGGAGACAGCAAACTGGAGAATTCAATGAAAACGATTTGCCCAGGGTGGAAGTGTTTTATCTTGAAGTCCTGGGAGGGCTTTTGAAATGAGAGAGGGACCTACAAGGTGGGGAGGGAGAAGATGCCGAGAGCATGGTAAGAAATGGCATCGCTGGCTGCAAAACGCCTGCTCCAAGAAGACTAAATGTGCAGCCCTGGCCCTTCTCTGCTCTCGGGACTGGGACAGTCCTGCTCCTGATCAAACGGGAGGGGCCAGGGAAAAGGGAGTTGGCAGGAGGAGTAAAGGGGACAAATCCCATGGAATGCTTCCCTTTCTTCTACCTCACCCTAACATTTCTATCCAGGGCAAGACAGGTAAATTAACACTGTACAGTTTATTTGTAGAAAGGAAAACAGGCTCCAAACGTCAACTATCGCTAAAACATTAATAGCAATTTTTGAGCCCTTACAAAGTGCCAGGCACAGCCCTGTTTATATAGTCTCACAATGAATCTTTAGCGTGAGTCTGTGACGTTGGTAACTATTATCTCCATTTTACAGGCGGGAAAATTGGGGCTCAAAAAGGTCAAGCATCTTCCTTGAGGTTCCACACAACTATAAAAAATGACAGAGCCAAGATTCAAATCCAGGCTTTTGTGACGCTGAACCTGTGTTCCGCTTGAGGAGGGGGTGATATCTGAGGGAGAGGTCCCCTAACCAGGTTTGTTTTGATGACGGGGCAGGGGAATGTGCTAACTCTGTATGTGGGGGAACTTTCACTGATTTCATTTCATTTAGAAGGCAAGCTGGAACTCTCTCCATCTCCTTTCTCTTCTACCTGTTTTCTTGGGATAAGAAAGAGAGGGAACAGATATGCCAGCAGACAGGACTGGGATGCCGAAGGGTTAAAGAGCACAGATACCAGCTCCACGGAGAAAAGGCAGCAGAACCTCCAATCCCCTCAGCCCTCAGTGCCCCCTACCACCACTGCCTCCCTGCCCCTGACACACACCCTGTGAGCAGAAAGGGTGGGGTGATAACCTCATTTTCCACAGGGGTCACAGAACATACAAGTCTTGGACTCCATCAGCATCACTGGGATGGAGAACGGGACTTGAGGCTGGGCCACTGTAGCTCACAAAGGTTGGGAAGGAGAGGAGTGGGGGCAGGGAGGTCTGCCAGACAGACCAAAAGGGTGGAAAAGCGACCCAGTGAAAGGAGGAAGAGGTAGGAAATTGGGGTTGCTCAGCCTCCAGGAGGCCTAGGGGTGATCTATTTATCATCCTAGGTGTTCCATGGCTGCTGGAGTGACTTTTATGGGCAAACGGCCCAACAGGCCTCTGAGTACATGGGAAAGAAACTAGATAAGAGATAAAAGGTTTTGCCCTTACAATTAAAGCATGACCACCTGGTGCTGGGCAGAGGAAAGAATTTCTCATGCATGAGGACAGGAGAGGGGAATTTTTCTCTTTCAGATGTCAACAAAATTTAGAAAGGGAAAATCTGCCAGGGTCTACTCAGAAGTAAAAAGCAGCTGCCTGGACATGAACATGAAAATATGAATGTAGCTGCCAATAGGCAGGCCTTCTAATACAAATATCATGTTGTTATCCAACCTACCTGGGACATAATTTAATAAGCAAGTGATGATGGACATCCCAAACTACACTGAGGGATGCCAGTTCTATGTTCTTTGAAAGGATGGTAGATTTTCAATGAGTAACGTCTTTCATTACTAAGCCTAGGAAGTTACATTTTATTATCATAAATTTAAAATTTTCAAATTAATAACATTTCCTTACTGTGAAGTTAACCAATGAGGACAAACGAGGTTGTTTTGATCAATATAAATAATCTGACCTCAGGAGTTAGAGACAATAGCTTGCAGCTTACACCTGCCTCAAAGTACCGTTTCTCTATTTTGCTTTAGTTGCCCAATGTTGAGAAAACTTTTCTGATGTAATGGACAGTAGATGCATTTTTTTTTTAATGCAACCTGCCCTATAACATCAGGATTCTCTTCAATCAAACAGATGTGGAAAAATAAGCTGGTAATCTTCGACATGTAAAAATGTAGTATAAAACACAGATGAGAGACTTCCCTGGTGGCACAGTGGTTAAGAATCCACCTGCCAATGCAGGGGACACGGGTTCGAGCCCTGGTCCGGGAAGATCCCACATGCCGCGGAGCAACTAAGCCCATGCGCCACAACTACTGAGCCCACGTGCCACAACTACTGAAGCCCGCGTGCCTAGAGCCCGCGCTCCACAACAAGAGAAGCCACCGCAATGAGAAGCCCGCGCACCACAACAAAGAGCAGCCCCGGCTCGCCACAACTAGAGAAAGCCCATGCACAGCAACCAAGACCTAACGCAGCCAAAAAAAAAACCACAGATGAGTGGTTTTAAATTTTTTCCTTATTATTACAGCTTTAAAAAGAATTAACACAATTTGAAACAATGTTTACAGAATCCGAAGTGCCCAATTGGACTTGCACAGTTTGTGAAGTACTGGCTGGGATGATGTCTGAGATCCTCCCAGCTCTGGCCCTTGCCTCCTCACCATTACATCTTAAACTGAAAAGTATGAGAACCCCCGTGGCAGAAGGAGGCCTGAAGCAAAGGGGCTTTACACCAAGTGCTCCCCGCTTTCCCATTTCAGAGGGGAAAGTGAAGAGGGGAAGGAGAGAAGACTGGACTTCTCAGGTAAATCTGTATCTACCTAGAGCCAGAAAAACCACCAGCTGAAAAAGATAAAAGGGATTCAGAGCACAGAGCAGAGAGGGCCCTACCCGGTCCTCCCTCTGCTGCAAGGCCACAACCTTAGTCCTGATAACTCAGTAGCTTCTGGTAAAAAGAATTCCAGATCCCCACCCCCCACCCCGAACAAGCAATTCAAATACTCCGGAGAGTGGTAACTATACCTCCAGCAGCCATGTGTATAGACAGCAGATCTGCATAATGCACGCCACGGCACGCTCATTCTTTTTTAACCGTGACATTATTCTTTTGCTGTCTATTTTAGGGAAAAGAAAAATCACTGGTATATCCTGTATCTAGAACAACGAAAGGGTTGGGATGATGAAGAGAAAGAAGAAAAGGGAGAGGTGGTGACCTCCACATCCCTGGAGCTATTCAAGCCAAGACTAGACGACTACCTTTGAAGGCTGCTGCAGAGAGGACTCCTCCCTGGGGTGAGACGTCGTACTAAATGATTCCTAAGGTTCCCTTCCAACTCAAACTCTGTTTCCAAAAATAAAAGCAACCCTTAAAAGCAATTTTTTTAAATCACGAGTTATACGTCTACACAACACTAACTCTACCAACTACAGTATAATGGCATTTACCACGCATTTTTCCCACATGTATTTTCCCAGGTAATCATGGCCACGGTCCTGAGTCACAGCGAATGCTGTCATTATCCCCATTTTAGAGGTGGGACGGGGCTCTGAGTTTAAGTAATTGCTCTGGGGTCAGACAGCGGGAGAGCAGAACCCTGACAGCCCCTCGCTGACATTTCTCCTCCTCCCCCTCCTCCTCTTTCCTCAGCCTCTCCCCTTTTCGTCTCATGGTTGGTACAGTTTAACAGGGAGAAAATGGAGGAGAGACACTGAGAAGGAGCCTCCAGTACAGGTAACTGCCTGACGCCCCTCCCATCACTTCGTGCCACCAGATGATTCAGAGGAGACTCACTCAGAGCCTCGGCAGGTAATGAATATATTGAGATGTGCAATAATCTTTCTAAAAATTGATGCATGCACATCCGAATTTTAAAAAGAGAAAATTAGTCCCTTTTTTTAAGGTTACAAAAAAGGAAGCGTTTTAGTCTAAAGTGAGAAAATGAAAGGAGGAAGACTTTTTTATCAAAGTAGGTTCTGCCCTTCTCTCAGGGGCGGGGTGCGGGGGGGGCGGTGTGAGTGCGCACTGCTTCTGAGTCACAGTGAATGGAGCATTTGGATAAATTCCATAACGAACAGGCACAGAAGACAAATGCCAATTCGTTAAAGAAGAAAAAAGATTAATTCTAAAAGATAAGTCCCCTAGGTTGGGTATCGGGTTTGAACTTTCAAAAAGAGAACCACCTGGTTCTTGATTTTGTTTGGAGGCTGTTTTGATCCTCAGAATTAAGACTGAAACTGATTTTTCTCTAGAATGTTTCAGCAAAGAGGGTGTGCGTGGCTGGGGGGCGGGGGTGGGGAGTAACTCCCATCAAACAGCCTTTCTGGATTCCAAGAGCTTAAAGCAGCCGCAAGTCCTCAAACGGCTGGGAGAGAATGAAGAGTCCCAAAGCCTAGCACCTGAGTTTTATGGGTTTCAAAACACCCTCTCCATCTTCTTGCTGATGGAGAACCCTGGAGAGGAGGGGTTGCCAAGCCCTTCCAGTAAAAGAGGCCCTTGGAGCCCAGAAAGTTTAATAATTGGCTCAAGGACACACAGCACAGACTTATATGCTGACCTATATCCAATACAGTGCTCACTGCTTCCCAACAGGGAAAGCACTTCCAAAGAAAGTCGCCAACTCAAGTTCAGCTTCCTAAAACCCAGCTTGGCCACTACCTGGCCCTCCTCCTACTTAGAGGAGGGAACAGGCATGTATCCCTCTCGAAGCATTCACTCTCTCACGGAAATAAAGCAGAAACTGGAAATGGCAGAATCAGTCACTTAAGCCCTGGTGGCATGTTCAGCCTGGACAAGTTGTTTTTCCATTCAAATTCGTGATGTCTGCACATGAAGAGTGGGTGGCTGTAGTCACCACTTGCGTCTCTCATCTCAACCCTTTATAACAAACTAATGGGAAGAACTTGAGGACAGCATAGCTGTGTGTTTGACTCCGAGCTGATAATGACAGCAGTGGTAGCTAATGCTTACCCCATGCCAGGCCTTGCGTGGAGAACATTAAATAGTTGTATATGCATTTTACAGATCAGGTAACTGAGACACAGAAAGGTTAAAGTCGCTTGCTTGAGGCTCTGAAAGTTTAAAGTAGGGGAGCTGGGATTTAAACCTACAGGGCCAGGCTTCCCTGGTGGCGCAGTGGTTAAGAATCCGCCTGCCAATGCAGGCGACACGGTTTCGAGCCCTGGTCCTGGAAGATACTACATGCCGCAGATCAACTAAGCTCGTGTGCCACAACTACTGAGCCTGTGCTCTAGAGCCTGCAAGCTATAACAACTGAGCCCACGTGCCACAACTACTGAAGCCCATGCGCCTAGAGCCCGTGCTCCGCAACAAGAGAAGCCACCGCAATGAGAAGCCTGCACACTGCAACGAAGAGTAGCCCCAGCTCGCCACAACTAGAGAAAGCCTGCATGCAGCAACGCAGACCCAACGCAGCCAAAAATAAGTAAATAAAATAAATTAAAAATAAACCTACAGGACCTGTGGTCTTAACCCCCTGCTGCTTACCAGCTGTGTGATCTTGCATAAGTTACTTAATTTCTCTAAATCGTATCCTTGTCATCTGTAAAATGGGGGTTATAACAGTGACACCATAAGGCAGTTCAAAGCAATAAACGAAGTAACATAAATGAAGCACCTGGCATCAGGACTGCTTCGTTTCACAATTCTATGGAATGCTGTTCACAAATGGAGATGTGCTATAAGGCTGTCCTGCTTGGCACAGTGCCTGTCACGGGGAAAGCACCAAATGCTACCATCAGTATTCATTATCACGTACAATGGTGCCAACAATCATGGTCAAAAACCTAGGGAGTTACTACCCGTGAAGGCCCAGCCCAGGTGTCACCTGCTCCAAAGAGCTCTCCTTTGCTATCCATTTTGATTTGGTTTGCCGTGGAGTTCGGTTCTTATGACCAGTTTCAGAGCACGTCTTACTTCCCTAAACAGATGTAAACTTCTAGAGGACAGACGTTGATCCATGCCTTGGTTCCCTTCAACCACCTACAGTGCCAAGCACACAGTAGGGCCTTCAGGAACTGTATGATGGTTTCCTTCAAAACGTGGGGTCTAATTCTTCTCTCTTTGCATGTAGGCCGAACTTAGTGACTCATTTCTAACTAAGAGAATAAAGTGTCAGTGACAACGTGCGACTTCAGAGACTAGGTCATAGAAGTTTGTGGCTTCCTGCTTGCTCTCTCTCTCAGATCACCTGCTCTGGGGGAAGCTCGCTGCTATGCAATAAGGACACCCAAGCTTCCCTATGGAGAGGTCCAGGAGTTGAGGAACTGAGGCCTCCCACCAACAGCCAGGTGAGTGAGCCACCTTAGCAGCAGACTCCTCAGGCCCAGTCAAAATTTCAGGGGACTGCAGCCATCACCTTGATTGCAATCTCGTGAGAGACTGACCATGAGCCAGAGCCACCCAGCTAAGCCCAAATTCCTGACCCACAGAAGCCGTTTGGTAATCAATATTGTGTTAAGCCACCACACTTTGGGATAATTTGTTATATGGTAATATAAAACCAAAACAGGAACCACATGGTGAGTTTAACAGCAAGCAGACAACAGGAAAGTCACAGTTTTAGGGTAGAAGGAGTAATCCTCATACTTGGATGAGAGCTTCACTGTTATTAAACTCAAAGAGAAATCAGACAGGAGACCCAGGTAGGCAGGTTTTTGCTCAGTAATCACCACAAGGAAGTAGAGGGGGTAGGTGTGGATGACTCAAGGTAAGGCTGGCTGACCAGCTGAGCACTTCACTCCCTCAGGCTGACCAGATCAGGGCTCCAGCTCCATCCCCGCCTGGTCCTTCCCCAGCCCCAGGGCACATTCCAGCTACAAAGCCCTCCTCAAAGTTCCCCCAAAGGGATCAAGCCCCTCTTCCTGCCCTCTTGCCTTCCCACCTGGGGGACGGTGTGGGGGGTACATGTCCTCCCCCCTAGCATCCCTTTCCCCTTTTACACTTTTATTTCTATTCACCAAATTTTTAAAAAATATCTTCATTGGAGTATAATTGCTTTACAATGGTGTTAGTTTCTGCTGTATAACAAAGTGAATCAGCTATACATATACATATATCCCCATATCCCCTCCCTCTTGCGTCTCCCTCCCACCCTCCCTATGCCACCCCTCTAGGTGGTCACAAAGCACTGAGTTGGTCTCCCTGTGCTATGCAGCTGCTTCCCACTAGCTATCTATTTTACATTTGGTAGTGTATATATGTCCATGCCATTCTCTCACTTTGTCCCAACTTACCCTTCCCCTTCCCGTGTCCTCAGGTCCATTCTCTATGCCTGCATCTTTATTCCTGTCCTGCCCCTAGGTTCTTCAGAACCTTTTTTTTTTTTTTTTAGATTCCATATATATATGTTAGCATACGATATTTGTATTTCTCTTTCTGACTTACTTCACTCTGTATGACAGACTCTAGGTCCATCCACCTCACTACAAATAATTTTGTTTCTTTTAATGGCTGAGTAATATTCCATTGTATATATGTGCCACATTTTCTTTATCCATTCATCTGTCGATGGACACTTAGGTTGCTTCCATTGTCCTGGCTATTGTAAATAGAGCTGCAATGAACATTGTGATACATGACTCTTTTTGAATTATGGTTTTCTGAGGGTATATGCCCAGGAGTGGGATTGCTGGGTCGTATGGTAGTTCTATTTTTAGTTTTTTAAAGAACCTGCATACTGTTCTCTATAGTGGCTGTACCGATGTAAATTCCCACCAACAGTGCAAGAGGGTTCTCTTTTCTCCACATCTTCTCCAGCATTTTTTTTAACATCTCTATTGTAGTATAATTGCTTTACAATGGTGTGTTAGTTTCTGCTTCACAACAAAATGAATCAGTTATATATATACATATGTCCCCATATCTCTTCCCGTTTGCGTCTCCCTCCCTCCCACCCTCCCTATCCCACCCCTCCAGGCGGTCACAGAGCACCGAAGCATTTTTTTGTTTGTAGATTGTCTGATGATGCCCATTCTGACTGGTGTGAGGTGATACCTCACTGCAGTTTTGATCTGCATTTCTCTAATGATTAGTGATGTTCAGCATCCTTTCATGTGTTCGTTGGCAATCTGTATATCTTCTCTGGAGACATGTCTATTTAGGTCTTCTGCCCATTTCTGGATTAGGCTGTTTGTTTTTTTTGATATTGAGCTGCATGAGCTGCTTATAAATTTTGGAGATTAATCCTTTGTCAGTTGCTTCATTTGCAAATATTTTCTCCCATTCTGAGGGTTGTCTTTTCATCTTGTTTATGGTTTCCTTTGCTGTGCAAAAACATTTAAGTTTTATTAGGTCCCATCTGTTTATTTTTGTTTTTATTTCCCTTACTCTAGAAGGTGGGTCAAAAAGGATCTTGCTGTGATTTATGTCATAGAGTGTTCTGCCTATGTTTTCCTCTAAGAGTTTTACAGTGTCTGGCCTTACATTTAGGTCTTTAATCCATTTTGAGTTTATTTTTATATATGGTGTTAGGGAGTGTTCTAATTTCATTCTTTTACATGTAACTGTCCGGTTTTCTCACCACCACTTATTGAAGAGGCTGTCTTTTCTCCACTGTATATTTTTGCCTCCTTTATCAAAAATAAGGTGACCATATGTGCGTGGGTTTATCTCTGGGCTTTCTATCCTGTTCTATTGATCTATATTTCTGTTTTGGTGCCAGTACCATACTGTCTTGATTACTGTAGCTTTCTAGTATAGTCTGAAGTCTGGGAGCCTGATTCCTCCAGCTCCGTTTTTCTTTCTCAAGATTGCTTTGGCTATTCAGGGTCATTTGTGTTTCCACACAAGTTGTGAAATGTTTTGTTCTAGTTCTGTGAAAAATGCCATTGGTAGTTTGATAGGGATTGCACTGAATCTGTATATTGCTTTGGGTAGTATAGTCATTTTCACAATGTTGATTCTTCCAATCCAAGAACATGGTATATCTCTCCATCTGTTTATATCGTCTTTAATTTCTTTCATCAGTGTCTTATAGTTTTCTGCATACAGGTCTTTTGTCTCCTTAGGTAGGTTTATTCCTAGGTATTTTATTCTTTTTGTTGCAAAGGTAAACGGGAGTGTTTCTCTAATTTCTCATTCAGATTTTTCATCTTTAGTGTATAGGAATGTAAGAGATTTCTGTGCATTTTTTATCCTGCTACTTTACCAAATTCATTGATTAGCTCTAGTAGTTTTCTCGTGGCATGTTTAGGATTCTCTATGTATAGTATCAAGTCATCTGCAAACAGTGACAGTTTTACTTCTTCTTTTCCAATTTGGATTCCTTTATTTCTTTTTCTTCTCTGATTGCTGTGGCTAAAACTTCCAAAACTATGTTGAATAATAGTGGTGAGAGTGGGCAACCTTGTCTCGTTCCTGATCTTGGTGGAAATGGTTTCAGTTTTTCACCACTGAGGACAATGTTGGCTATGGGTTTGTCAAATATGGCCTTTATTATGTTGAGGTAAGTTCCCTCTATGCCTACTTTCTGGAGGGTTTTTATCATAAATGGGTGTTGAATTTTGTCAAAAGCTTTTTCTGCATCTATTGAGATAATCATATGGTTTTTCTCCTTCAATTTGTTAATATGGTGTGCCACATTGACTGATTTGCGTATATTGAAGAATCCTTGTATTCCTGGGATAAACCCCACTTGATCATGATGTATGATCCTTTTAATGTGCTGTTGAATTCTGTTTGTTAGTATTTTGTTGAGGATTTTTGCATCTATGTTCATCAGTGATATTGGCCTATAGTTTTCTTTTTTTGTGGCATCTTTGTCTGGTTTTGGTATCAGGGTCGTGGTGGCCTCGTAGGATGAGTCTGGGAGTGTTCCTCCCTCTGCTATATTTTAGAAGAGTTTGAGGAGGATAGGTGTTAGCTCTTCTCTAAATGTTTGACAGACTTCGCCTGTGAAGCCATCTGGTCCTGGACTTTTGTTTGTTGGAAGTTTTTTATTCACTGTTTCAATTTCAGTGCTTGTGATTCATCTGTTTATATTTTCTATTTATTCTTGGTTCAGTCTTGGAAGGTTGTGCTTTTCTAAGAATTTGTCCATTTCTTCCAGGTTGTCCATTTTATTGGCATATAGTTGCTTGTAGTAATCTCTCATGATTCTTTGTACTTCTTCAGTGTCAGTTGTTACTTTTCCTTTTCCATTTCTAATTCTGTTGATTTGAGTCTTCTCCCTTTTTTTCTTTTTCTTTTTTTTTTTTTTTTTTTGCGGTATGCGGGCCTCTCACTGTTGTTGGCCTCTCCCATTGCGGAGCACAGGCTCCGGACGCACAGGCTCAGAGGCCATGGCTCACGGGTCCAGCCGCTCCGCGGTATGTGGGATCTTCCCAGACCGGGGCATGAACCCGTGTCCTCTGCATCGGCAGGCGGACTCTCAACCACTGCACCACCAGGGAAGCCCCTCCCTTTTTTTCTTGATGAGTCTGACTAGTGGTTTATCAATTTTGTTTATCTTCTCAAAGAACCAGCTTTTAGTTTTATTGATCTTTGCTATCATTTTCTTCATTTCTTTTTCATCTATTTCTGATCTGATCTTTATGATTTCTTTCCTTCAGCTAACTTTGAAGTTTTTTTGTTCTTCTCTAATTGCTTTAGGTGTAAGGTTAGGTTATTTATTTGAGATGTTTCTTGTTTCTTGAGGTAGGATTGTATTGCTATAAAGTTCCATCTTAGAACTGCTTTTTTTTTTTTGCGGTACGCGGGCCTCACTGTTGTGGCCTCTCCCGTTGTGGAGCACAGGCTCCAGACATGCTGGCTCAGCAGCCATGGCTCACGGGCCCAGCTGCTCCGCGGCATGTGGGATCTTCCCAGACCGGGACACAAACCCGTGTCCCCTGCATCGGCAGGCGGATTCTCAACCACTGCGCCACCAGGGAAGCCCCTAGAACTGCTTTTGATGCATCCCGTAGGTTTTGGGTTGTCGTGTTTTCATTGTCATTTGCTTCTTGGTATTTTTTGACTTCCTCTTTGATTTCTTCAGTGATCTCTTGGTTATTTAGTAGTGTATTGTTTAGCCTCCATGTGTTTGTATTTTTTAGAGATTTTTTCCTGTAATTGATATCTAGTCTCAGCGTTGTGGTCGGAAAAGATACTTGATGTGATTTCAATTTTCTTAAATTTACCAAGGCTTGATTTGTGACCCAAGGTATGGTCTATCCTGGAGTATGTTCCATGAGCACTTGAGAAGAAAGTGTAATTTGCTGTTTTTGCATGGAATGTCCTATAAATATCAATTAATTCCATCTTGTTTAATGTAACATTTAAAGGTTGTGTTTCCTTATTTATTTTCATTTTGGATGATCTGTCCATTGTATTCACCAAATTTTAAAAAATGTTTTATTGTGAAATAATTTCAAACTTACAGAGAAGACGCAAGAAAAGCACAATGAATCTTTCAACCATGTTTGCTGTCACCATTTTCCACCTTCCTGTTATCTTTCTTTCCCCCTCTCTGCCATCTATCTGTATCTATAATTTTTTTCGGAAACATTTGAGAGAAAGTTGAAGACATAATAATCCTCGAGTCCTAACTTCTTTGGTGTGTATTTCCTGTGACTAAGGACATAAAAATCAGGAAATTTAACACTGAAACAACACTCTTATCTACAGTCAATACCCAAATTTTGCCAATTGATCTGATGTAATGTCCTTCATGCTATTTTTTTTTCTGGTTCAGGATCCAATCCAAGATTGTTCATTCATTTTCTCACTGATCAAATATGTCATATGCCAGCCACTGGGTAAAGCACAGGGGATAAAATAATGAGGGGGAAAACAGACACAGCCACTGTCCTCATGGCGCTTATAGAATAGTTTACTAGGGAGACATACTAATCAAATAATCACACTAACAGTAAGTCTGTGTAATCACAAACTAAGACATGTGCTTTAAAGTAAAAAAGCCTTGGGCTTCCCTGTTGGCGCAGTGGTTGAGAGTCCGCCTGCCGACGCAGGGAACGCGGGTTCATGCCCGGGTCCGGGAAGATCCCACATGCCGCGGAGCGGCTAGGCCCTGGCCGCTGAGCCTGTGCGTCCGGAGCCTGTGCTCCGCAACGGGAGAGGCCACAACAGTGAGAGGCCCGCGTACCGAAAAAAAAAAAAAAAAAAAAAGCCTCGACTGGCGTGAGGGTTGGTGGGTGTGCATGTGGTGCTGGGGGTGTTGGATCAGAAAGCTCCCCTGAGGTTGGGACACCTGAGCTGAGATCTAAAGGGTGGGGCAGCATTAACCAAGCCGTTTGCACGCATGCAGGCATGGGGTGTGTGTGTGGTAGGGTAACTGGCAGAGCGCCCATGCGATGAGAAAGACTCTGTGCAGGAGAATGCACGGCTTGTTGCAGGTCAGTAGAATGGAGGGCGGAGGGGGAAGGTAATGTGGGGAGGGACCTGGAGTGGAGTTTAGTCTGTATCTCAGAACAACAGGAAGCTACTGATGGGTCCCCAGGAGAGCCACTGGCACGATTCATATTTCCAGAAGACCACTCTGGCTGCTGCTTAGAGAAAGGTAGTGAAAATAATATGGGTCAACAATCCCTTAGCCTTGATTTCAGAATCCAAAAGCTTTTTTTGGAACTCATTTAATGACAAAACCTGACCTGAACAGACATAAGGCTACTTATAGTCTTTATTTATTCACTTAGTGTGAATATTCTCACAGTTTTGCCACAGGGAAAAAAATGTGTTATGATTATAGGGGGCAACCATAGACCCTGCTGGGGCTATTACACAATGCAGTGTGTGCGCTGTATTAACTTTCCTAATTCAGAAAGATTCTTATGCCACCCGACAACTTATTGCCTCTCAACTTCAAATTCACCTTCTTTGACAGCTGTGCGAAGATGGATCTGGGCCCTTTAAACATTTTTCCCTTGCCAGATAACATGATATTAACAGTGATCAGCAGATGCTAGAGAGACACTGCAGAAGGAAGTGTTTTCTGTTTCTCTGTTTTTCATCCTGGTTTTGGTGTATTTGCCAGGCAGGCAGCATGGATGACTTCTCCGGTCCAGGCTCCTGTAGCAAGCACACCTTCTCCATCGTCCAGCTTCAGTGACCAGCAGCATCCAGCTGCTGGCAGCTTCCCCCTAACACCTACTCTCTTGGGCGGTTTGGTAGCTAAATGTGTTCCATGAGACACCTCACCAAGAACAGCTTACCCCACCACAAACAGCTTTCTCCAGCACATTTCACTGGAGTGGCACCAGAGCTACTTCCCTGCCATTCAGTAAGCACAGTTGTTCCCTCCCCAACAAAGTCAAGATCTCCGCCCTCTTCCTTAAGAGCTCTATCTCAGCCCAGGAGGGATATCTTCCTTAGGAATTCTATCTTAACGGGAGTCGGGGTTGTGCTTCTTGCTGTTCTATCTCTGCCCGAGGGCTAGTGGCTGCTCCTGTATCTGCTATTCCCACATTCTTTAGAACATATTTAGAGCTCTCTTCACTTCGTAATAGCCAATCCTTCATTACTCCAATCTCCTGTCACAGTTAATAGTTCTTTATACTCAAAGTTCCATGTCCAGATTACTGGGTGGTTTCTCTCTCCTGATAGAACCCTGACGAACATAACTGAATCCTAAAATACGCCTCATACAGAGGGGTTAGGCTAAGGGATTCTGGATCTGACATAATAACAGCATCTATGTACCACTTTTTATATGCCAGGCACTATTGCAAGTGCTTTGTGTACGTGAACTAATTTAATCCTGATTTAAATTAAAATTTTAACATAGGAGACAGATTCAATAACTTTCCCAAAGTCTCACAGCTAGTAAAGAACAGAACCGGGATTCAAACCCAGACAAACCTGTGGCCTTATAAGCCTGCGGTTGAGGTGGGGAGGGAGCGAGGAGAGAGGGGGCAGCACAGAGATCAGCTCAAAGGCTACTGTGCATCCTCTATCATGCCTTCAGGGCCCCGTGCCCACTCCACCAACTGCTCACAACCCTGCCCTGGAACTGTGTGCCTAGAGGTCCAGCAGGTCCTTAAGGGCACAAGAACAGAGACCATGTCCTTTCCTCCTGGAATGTCAAGTGCTTAGCAGAGAGCCCTCCTGGGCACATTCAGGATTCAGTCAAAATCTGCTGGATCAATGACATGTTGAATGAAATAGAACTATAGGCCCCAAAGCCAGCTGAACCACAGGTTGAGCTTTCTGGGTCTCATCCCGTGCTTGGAGTGCTCAGGCCCCGCAAGTGCTGTCCTGGGAGCTCCTCTGTCCCACCTGGCCTCACGTGCAGACATCTGACAGCAGTTGACAAAATGACTTCTTAGGTCTTTTTCAACTCTAGACCTCCAGACTCGTCAGAGAGCAAGTCTGATCACATGATTTCTTTGCCCGACACCCTTTACGTCTCTGGGAACCGCCATGTGGAGTCCAGCCCATGGACCTGGCCTCACCAACACCCCAGCCTCTCCCAGGCCCACTCCTGGCTCTACTCCTTAGGGGCCAGCAACATGAACCTGGGAGACCCTGCACACGCCGCATGGTTTTCCCCACTCTGGGTTTTTGACTGTGCTTCCCCTCTGCTGGGAATCCCTATGCTCCCCACCCCTCCCCAGCCCTGCCCCTGCCTTCAAAGACTTAGGTCAGGAGTTCCTCCTTCTGGAAGCCTTCCCTGCTCCCACCGCCCCCCCTCCATCCATCTGGGCTAACTGGCTCTCCTGTGTGCTCACATATAACCCCGTACCTGCGGCCACCAGAGGGAGATCCCACTGGATCCTGAGTGGCTCGGCTGGCGCGTGGAGCCAAGTGTGGTGGTGAAAGCTCAGACCCTGCAGGCCAACCACAGCTCCATCAGTGACCAGCTGTGTGACTTGGGGTGCAATATTTCATCTCCTTGGTGCCGAGTGCCCTCATCTACAAAATGGGGATATTTATAGCGTGTTTGCCACTGGATTGCTATGAAGATTAAGAACAATAATGTATGTAAGGTGCTTAAGACTGTGTCTGGCCAAAGCAGCCTGCAGAGGAGTTACCATGATGAGTGTCTGAAGCTCAGGGGCTGACAGTCACGCAGCTTGGTGGCCTCACTACCTGGCACGGCATCTGGTCCACAGCAGGGTGCAGTGTGCGGACGAATGGATTCATTCTCCCTCCACTCCCATAGCCTCCAACCTGCTGCCCCGGCCTCCGGTGCCTCCTGCGTTGCCACTTCCACCTTTCTGAGGCACACCTCGGATCAGGCCATCATCTGTGCAAACTCTATCCCCGGCTTCCCTGTGTCCTGAGGACCAGCCTCCCAATCAGAGCCCCCATGACACAGCCCTCACTCCCTGCAGTGACTCTCTAAAGGGCATCCAAAGGTGCAATGACTCTGCCACCTGAGAGACCCCAATCCCAGTATGGGTGCTTTGCTAAATTCCTAACCTTCCTCAGGGCCACCTTATAAGTCACTGCCTTTCAGAAGTCCTTCCTGACCTCTTCCTCCTGGCATTGCCTGGCTGACCCCTCCCTCAGTACTTAGGCTGCTCTGCCTGTGCGCCACATCACTGTGAACTTGACTGTGTACCCTGTAGACTAGGAGCTCTCTGAAGGCAGGGGCTGTTTTCTGTGCCTATCACATAGTAATGACCCCCGCCCCAAATCAACTGAGGTGGGACCCAGAACAAAAACAAATTGTTGAAACCACTGTAGTGGGAGCTCAAAAACAAAGAGACAATGCAGTTAAGTAAAAGGCAGAATGTAACATGTGTTTACTCATTGGTATTCAAGGCTAATAGCTAAGTGTTAAAAAAAAAATTTGAAAGTGGTTGATCTCTTAACAAGGAGAATAGCTTTAGCTAAAGAATACATATGTGCAGGGTAATAAGCTAATCCTCCACAGGAAGTGAGGATTTTTCCCATGAATTAAAAAGGAATTGAAGTAGCTGGAAGAGATTAAGACAATTATCCCTGCCTTTGCCAACAGTGTTTTGTCCATCTCCACACAAACACAACATACAAACATACTCATGCACACACATAAAACAATCTGATGAGAAAATGGTCCATGCATTCATTTCCTAGGGCTGCCAGAAAAAATTACCACAAACTACGTGGCTTAAAAAAAGAAATTTACTGTCTCACAGTTCTGGAGGCTACAAGTTCAGAAGTGAGGTGTTGGCAAGGCCAGCCTCCCTCCAAAGCCTCTGGGGGAGGATGCGCCTTTGCCTCTTCCAGCTGCTGGACGCCCCAGGCCTCCTGGTTTACACAGCACAGCTTCCATCTCTGCCTCAGACTTCACATGGCCGTCTTCCTTCACTGTGTCCCTCCTCTTACAAAGACACCAGTCAGTCACACATGATTAAGTCACACAAGACCATGCTACTCTAGCATGTCTTCATCTTAACCAAATACATCGGCAATGACCAAGTATGGTCACATTCTGAGGGCCTGGCGTTAGAACTTCAACGTATCTTTTCAGGGGGGGACACGATTCAACCCACAGCAGTCCATTCATCCATGGGAGATGTGGTCCTTGGAGAAAGACCCGCCCAAGGTCGCACAGCAAGTGAAGGCATTTCCTCCACCAGGAAAACACCAGAACATGGGGTCAGCAAACCAGGGCCTGCCAACCAGTCTGCCGCATGATTCTGCAGATAAAGTTTTACTGGCACAGGGCATGCCCATTCATTTATGTATTGTCTCTGCTGCTTTCACACTACAATGACAGGGCTGGGGAGCTGCAGCAGAGATCATATGGCCTGCAAAGCCTAAAATATTCTCTGGGCTACAAGAATACATAAAATACACTGGCCACGTTTGGGGGTGGAATTTCTAGAGACAGGAGGAAGCCTAGGCCCAAATGGCAGCTCTCTGGGACCCCTTCTCTCCAGCTGGAAGCCCTCTCAGCTGTCCTGCTAGGAAAGCTCCTTCAATATAACTTCCCTCTGCCTAGAGAAATGGCAAAACATAGCACTACAATATTCGTGCCACTGAAGCTGTACATACTAAATTCTATAAGCATTTCCGAGAGACAGAGATTAGTTCTAACAGGAAGGTCAAAGAAGACTTTCTGGGAAGGGAAAGACTTGAGAGGAGCCTGCAAAGATGAGTAGTGGACTCTCAAGAAATCCTTTAGGCCACACTGAGCCACAGCATATTACCTAGGACTCTGCTCAGCTAAAGGAAATGAGTTCCCCATCACTGGAGGTGTTCAAGCCAACAATGGCTGACCATTTGGCAGGGATGCAGTTGAGGGAGACAGGGCAAGATGAAAGAGTCCCTCGGAATTGTGGATTCCACAGTGGTAGGCGGATGGCTTCTTCAGTCTCATATCTCATCATATTTGCTCAGAGAGACACACACAGCAGAGGGGAGACACCTAGGAAGGGAGTGGGGGTGGAGGGAGAGAGAGACACACACAGAGAAAAGAGAGGGCTGAGAATCAGAAGGGGTGAAAGAAGCGAACACACACCCAAAGCCAAAGAGAGCCCACACAAACCACGGAGGGAGGAAATCCACACCAGGGCCTTTTGCCACCTTAACTGCTACAGAGGAAAAACAGAGAGAGCAAAACCATGACAATTAGTTAAAACTAATGAAATGTCCCTTTACTACCTCTGGCTTGGCACCTGGCAGCCTTCTTAATGTGCCCCATTGTTCCCTGGCAGGGCTCTTGGCTGCCTCTCCCGCTGCCAGGGGAGGGGAAGAGCAGCGGCCCAGCCAGGATCCAGGCTGGGGAGGGAGGCTCGGAGAGGCACACCCCAGACACACAGGGATGACCCCGCGGGGAGACCCTACCGCCCTCCCCAGTGGGAAAGTGAACACACCAGATGGCAAGATCTGGCAACTGCCCAAAGTGAGGCGCGCAGGAAGTTTCAGGTCTCAAAGCTGACGAGGCCCATTAACTTGTACTCTGCTCACATGCCAGGAAGGTATTATCCCCACTTTACAGATGAGGAAATGGAGGTCAAATGACTTGCCACGGGCATCAATAAAACGTGGTAGTTAAGAGGCAGTTAAGCAAAGTTTGAGAGTCAGAAATCTGAGTCTGAGTCTCACCACTCACTTGTTTGCTCTGCAGGCCCGAGAGGTTACTTAACGCTTCCTGAGCCCCCGTTTTCCCATCTGCAAAATGACCACAGTAAGAGCACTTATAACAGTGGAGAAATGAGATGGGCCCCAGGCACAGAAGGCAGCAAGAGTGCAATGATTAATGCAGGCTATTGGTACCTCTCTGGTGCCAGGGCGGAAAGAGTGATGGAAGTCTCAGCCCAGCACTGGCCACCACGCCAACTGTGCCCTGTCCTCCCACACCCCACTGCCGTACCAGCAGCCACCTGGAACCTCTAAGGGAAGGTTCCAGTAGGGAAGGGGATGGAGCTGCAGCCACTCCTGCCCTGGCAAAGGGCTCTGTCCTCAGAGACCTGGGTGGCTACATTCAGCTGAACTGCCTTCACACAGGCTCTTTTCCAGAAATGCCCTCCGGATGCCTTTGAGGGCCCCCCAGCCCCCCACAAAAGGCATGTGCCGTTTCTGCTGGGAAAGCCATCTTCCCTCTCATTTCACAGACTCCTAACACTCCCCCTGTAACAGGAGTGTACATACTGGGGGTCCCCGACATGCCAAGGAGCACAGGCAGAAAACAAAGTAGACTCTGTGCTTACGTCGTTGCTAATGAACCTACACGCCCCTGACACAGTTGGAACAAACTATATTAGACAGGGTGGACCTCAGATTCAGAACCCCTAGAGACACAGAGAGGCAAGGCAAATGGTTCTTAGTCTCACATAGAGCAGGAATCATCCAGATATAAACTTAAGTGAGTCTGTTCAAGAGCCTAAGGCTTATATTTTACATTTCCAAGTAACCACCTTTTCCCCCCTGGAAAGTGCATTAGACTTACAGTCAGAAGGACCAGCCTCAGCTTACTGGCTCTGTAACTTGTCCTGTCACTTATGCTCTTTGAACCTCGGTTGGCTCATCTGTCAAGTGACAAACTGGACACAGGTTATAAAGCAGGGCTCCCAAACTCAAATGTCCCCAGAGGCCAGCACAGTTACAGGAAAGGGTGAGGAACCCAGGTTTGAGATCACAAAGTGTGGCAGGGGCCACGGCCGACTCAAGAGCCGGAGCCTGTCTAGATGGGGCAGCTGCTACACAGATCCAGCCACTTTCTGTGATGCTGTAACCCGGGCCCAGCTGCTAGACCTTTCCATTTTCCCCCAAAAGCCAGAAAAGATAATTTTTTAAAATGTGAGATATTCCAATGTTTAGGTACGGACAACAACTTACTAACATTTAAAAATAAAGACATCCAACCATTTTTGGGCCAGCATTGGATGAACCACACAAAACATGTCTCTGGGCTACATGTGACCCACAGGCCACCAGTTTGCAACCTCCAATAAAATACCATATAAGGTTGTTGTTTTTTTTTTAAGTAATACAAACGTCAAATAAAGTAATAAAAGAAGTTATCTGAAGGAGACAGCCATTAAGGTTTATTACCAATAAAATAACCAGGAGTTCAAACTATAGCCCCTGGTGCCCCAAAAACAGTCACTAATTTTTCAGTAAAGTTAGGTGCTGAATTTAGAAACTGGTTATTTCACAGATGCATGCACACAGGTATGCGTTTGAACTGTCAGCAGCTGACTGATCAATACTCAGGAGGAGGCATGCAAAAATAACAGTTTTCAGTTGAGCACATACAATGTGCTTTAGCAGCAGGAAGTAATTTTCACACACTCCCCCGCCAAGATGTTTCCAACCTGTCTCCCTTCAGGAAACCACCTTCCTCCAAAGCCCCGCCAGCCCCCTCTGCTCAGCAGCCCTGGCCTCTCCCTCTTCCAGGAGGCTGACATTTGTAACAGGGCAAGACCAGCCCAAACATACAGCCCCAGTTAACTGGGAAGCTGCCCAGGAGTGAGGCTCCCAGGCGGCCCGTGGGACCTGCTGCAATACTGCATTGAGGCATTCGGCTCATAGAAGAGCATTCCAGAGCCAACACAATGGATCCAAGAACCAGGCTCGTGGGGCTCTCAGTGATAACCTCCCACGTCCGTCCGGGGAAGAGGGTGGACTCACCCAAGGTCAGAGGATGGCAAGGCAGCAGGAGGAAACCTCGGGCTGTGAGCTCGGCTCTGCTCGAGGGAGACACCTGGGCTGGAACCCTATTTCCATCACTTCCCAGCTGTGTGGCCCCGGATACGTCATGGAACCTCTCTGCTCATTTTCTTACCTTTAATGTAATTTAATCATCACCATGACACGACGAAGGAATGCTGATTGTGCTCATTTTAGGAGAAGGCAGAGCTGGGCCTGGGAATCAGGGATCCAGTTCCCAATCACACACTCTCTCCAACTCAAGGGAGAGGCCCCTAGGGTCTCCATAATGTGACCCTTCCTGGGAAGGCCCTGAGTTCAATACCTGCCCCCTCTGTGGGCATCTCACCTTTGCCCCCACAGCAAGGAAGGCAAAGGACCCATCTGAGAAAGGCAACAGATCACCGGCACCAGCGGAAAGCAAAGCTTTAGGGCCCCAGAGAGTCCCTGTGGCCCACTGCGGAGGGATCTGCAAAAGGCACGGCCCATCCCAGATGCCAATCCCAGACTCCGAGCTGTTTGCATTTGACACGGTGCAACTATTAACAGGCACCAGAATCCCCCGGGGAGAGCTGGCTGGCAACTTGGGGAAGCTGCAGCTAAACATACTCCCCAGGAATAGATGTTCCAAGTGCTCCTGGGGGGAAAGGAGTAAGCACCTGGGGAGGAAGGCGAGGTTTGCCTCCTGGGGGTGCTGACAAGCTGGGGACATGGGCGGAGAGGAGAGATTTCCCTGCTGGATTCTCAATAGGATCTGTTGAATACATGGCTCCTTGACCCACCCCAGACTGGCCCAAGCAGTCTCCTTGGGCACGGGTCCTGGAGCCTCCACCGTTACCAGGCTCCTCATGGACGCCGAAGCGCCCCGCAGCTCCAGAAGAACCATTCCCTGAGGCCAGGCTTCCTGCACTCGGCCAGCAGTCACCGAGCACCCACACATCACTCACTCACTCACCTGCTCCTTCAGTCCCTCAGCAAATACTTTGGGCAATCAAGAGAGGGTGACTGGGATGGAGGTTCCTTCAGGAGCAGACAGGCTGGACAGATCAAAAACGATGACTACACTGCATGTTTTCATAAGGGGCTCTGGACCCCTGAGGAGAGACCGCTACCCCAGGCTGCCCCAGCAGGGGTGAGTCAGGTTTAGCGGCAAGATGGCAGGGAAGAAGGGTGTCAGAGGCAAGGGAGCAGCATGTGTGGAGGTCCAGAGGCTCACAGAACACGCAGACGGGGCAGGGAGGGAGAAGCAGAAAGAAAGACAGGACCATGCCTTCCTGGAAAGGCCTCTGGTCTAAATGGGCAGAGAAAGCCAGGGGCTCAGGGGAACTAAAGCAGGGTGAGAGACCCCTGGGGGCTAGAGTGACCAAAGAATACTTCCTGGAAGCGGCAAAGAATATTGCCTAGAAGGATGCAGAGGATTTGTGTTCTCTCCTCGGGGAGGAAGTAGGTGGGCACCCCCAATGATTGATTCAGATTCCAAAGAGTCAGGGAGTGGGGTACAAAGAGCAGCCTGTGCCATGAGGCCAACCACCTATCCTCCACCTTCCAGACAGAGACAATATAAGCATCCCTCCCTACCTCCGCCACAGGGAGGCCAAGAAGAATGGATCCCTACTCTAAGCCAGGCACTGCCACACTCACTGAGTGCTTTCTGTACCAGGCCTGGTACTCAGGGTCTCACCCACAGTGACTCATCCAACCCTCAGAATGCCCACCCCCATAGAGTTAACATTATGCCTTTACAGGCCAAGAATTCTAGGCACAGAGGTCAAGTGACTCGCCCAAGGCCAGAGACCTGAACCAGGCAGTGTAGCTCCAAAGCCAAAGCCCTACACGTTGCTCCACAGTGTCTCAATCTAGTGAGATTGGGGAGTCCTTATGCCAATGGGGCTTCGGCAGGGGTGGGGTGAAGGTTCCTCTTCAAGGTCAACAAATGACCTTGTGGGCTCACCGAGGAAGTTCAGTCTTAGAGCAATGGTCACTCCCCTCTGTGTAGACATCTGGGCCCCCATGGCAGCCTCGCAGGAGGGGTGGAGGGGCGGTGTGGAAAGCAGGGTCTTTCTCCTGCCTCAGCGCTGGGTCAGAGACTCACAGGCTCAAACACCAGCTCCACAACCACACGCTGTGCATCCTTGGGCCATCCTTGGGCAAATACCTGTACCTCTGTGAGCTTCCACTCCCTCACTGGCTCCCACCTGTCTATAATTGTGAGTATTTAACAAGACATACAGGTAAAGGGCTTATGAGTCCAATGCCTAGCAGAATAAGTGCTAAATAAATGGTAGCTGCTATTAATTATTATTGACATTACCATCTTATCATCTACATCATCATCTTTCTTGTTAGTGTCATTTCATACTGTGGCTTTTATCATCTAGGAAATCTGAAGACCATTCAGCATCTGAAGCTCAGAATTCTCCCAAAACCAAAGAGAAGGAAGAAATGGGCCTGCTTTTCCCCTTCCCTCTCCTATCTATACTCAGCAGAGGGCAGCAAACAGGAACCATCCAAAGATAAGAGAGAGGAGAGAGACACATGGAGAGAAAGCTACACACTCATAAATACACACCCACCCACCACAGCAAGTGGAATTGTTTAGCTTCCTCTAGCTTCCAAAGTATGAACACTCCGCCTCCTCCAGCTAAGAAGGGCCAGGCAGAAAAAAAGTCGAAGCTGAAGAGACAGAAGTTCTTTTTCAGCTTGAGACAAATTTTCAATGAACTGCCTTTGAATGGGGGGTGTGGGAGTGGGGGAGAGGGACAGCTCTCAGAACACCTGTGAGGGGAAAGGAAGGTGGCAGCAGAACTCATAAGATCAAATAAAAGCAGCTTTTAACTGCTCCTTATCTTAACCCTCCACTTACCCTGTGCTGGAAGCATTTGCGCCCGGGCTTTCCCCAGGAGGTCACTGAGGCCCACAGAGTGAATCATCTCAGCCAGGGGGTGGCAGAGCTGGGATGAGAATACGGACCTCCAGACTGCAGGTTCAGTAACTAAAACTGAGTCCAAGATGGCAGAGAGCTTTTATCTCAAGGCCCGGGTCTGATGCCCCGCAGTGACTGCCCGGGACACTGTGTCAGCAGGATTCTGGAGTGGACATTTGTTGGCTTCATCCCTAGATTTCATTTCCCCTCCTCCCCATGACAGCATCCAGATTTTTCTCCTGGAAACTGCTCTTCCTATGATTTGGGTGGCCTGACCTCACCCCTAGCTGCAGGGTGGGTTAGGTCAATCAGCACAGCTAATCCTGCTGACAAGTGTGAATGGTTAGATCCACGTTGGGCCAATAACACCTAAGGAGTCTTGCTACAGTTTATAGGAAACAAGTTTCCACTCTCTTATAAAGAAGCTACCAGAAGAAGCAGACTCTCTCCTGTAGGATCTGGGTGTGGATACGAGGTGAGAAAGAGCTACAACCATTTCTTGCTACCCTGGGGGCTCAGTCTACGATGTGAACCTCTAGATCATACCACACCTGAAGTCTACTGCAGTTACAGGAGTTAATATATTCCCTTACTCAGTTCAGCCTACGTGGCGTAATTCCTTCTGTTAACTGCAACTGAGAGAATCTGAGGTGGCTCTTAGACTCAGATTGGCTGTGTCTGCCACGGGGAGCAGTAATGGTGCCACATGCTATGCATCCTTTTAATTCCTCTATTGCCCTGCTGGATCCCATTGCCACCTTAAAATTTAATACATTTCACTTGCTTTAAAACTGTAAAAATTCGGAAAGAAAATTTACAAAAATAGATCTGCAAAAAAGCCCGGTAAGTTCCAGCAGATAATCAGTCTCAATACGTACTGGCCTCCAAAACTGGGAGTGATAATCTTGGCTCATGAGGGATATAATCATAGAGAAGCATCAAATATTAGGATGTGAAGGGAAAAAGCATGCATGGTGAAACAGAGCAAGAACCTGGAGAAGAACTGGGCTCTGGTCTGCCTCCCTCCCTCTGAGAACTGATTTCCCCTCTCCTGGGCCTCAGTTTCCGTATCTACTACATGAGGGGCTTGGACTAGATAACTTTTGTAGCACCGTTCCTGCTCTGACACGCATAGATCCTATAGCAAACACGCTTTGACTGTCTTCCAAGTGCCAAGGCTTAAGCTATGTGCTAGAAGAGGATGCGGTTTCTACTCTAAGACATTTCTGGGAGGAGAGGCCACGATGCACTCCTTAGCCACAGGAACTCAGGCATGTATAGGCTACCTCCTTTCTTGGGCATGAGGACAATGGTTCTCTGAGAAGCAGGAATCAAATTATTTAAGTCTTCCTGGGGGCATCGGGGGCATCAGCTCTTCCCTTGCTGGCTCTGACACATACATGACATACAGTCAGATATATGCACAATACAGAGCCCACTGCAAACACCTTGTGAGCATTTAGCTGCCACGGGACACATTTCTGGCTGCCAAGTTTGCCTCAGAGTGTCTTTTACTGATGAGATCCTGATGCCATCTCTGTGTAAGAGCTGACTGCGGACAAGGTACAATTAGCAAGCAAGATGGTTATCCTTTAAATGGGCCTTTGCTTTTACCTTCCTGATTCCATTCTTTGTTATCATGTCACTGGAACCAACAGATTAAAGGCGAACACAGCCTGAGAGGAGGCATTAGAGTACCAACATATCCCTAAGTAGCGGTCTCATCACAAGGTAGATATGGCGGCCTGTTTAAACACACTTCTGCTATCCAGGCCTTTCCAACACAAGCTTCCAAACCCACAGAACCCCAGGATGCTGGAGCTGGGTAAGTCCTAGCAAAGTATCTATCCCCTACACTGAAATAAGATTCAGCATGCCATTAACTCCACTTGAGTAGCAGTGTTGAGAAACAGTCAGAGGCCAAGTCTGGGCTTCGAGGGAAAGTGACTGATGAGCAGCGTCTGCCCTGGCCAGGGGAGGGGAAGCACGCTTCTGACACACATTTACCTTGCTCCTTCTGAATCTAAGCTCTCACTTCACAGGTGGAGAATCTAAGGCCCAGAGGGCTTAAACCACTTTCCTGAGGTCACACAGTGCGTTCAGGGCAAGAGATTAATAAACTAAAACCCAGGCCTCTGTTCCCAGACCTTTATCAGTTGGGCTCCCTAGGAAACTGCAAGCCTAGGATGAAAAAAGAATGCAGGAAGTCGGATTTGCTCAGGTAAATCAACAACCCTTCCCCAGTGGCATCAGATTTCAGTTGGGCAAAGCAGACAGAGAAGTGATTAGCAATCTAAAGTATCCCAACCCCTCTGTAGAAAATTAAACAAATCATTCCATGGCTACATTTCTGTGGTACTCAACTTTCTGATGGGTCAGGCTCTGCCACCAGGAATAATAAAAAAATGGGGCGGGGGGAGGGAAGTATTGATTTCTGGATGTTCTAAGAATAAAGTTCAGCTCTGAAACAATGAGAAAAACTCTTGATATTTGAAAATTAAAGTCGTTGGTATTCCATTATCCCACCAATTTCTATTGCATGCTTGCTATTATCCAATGAAGTCATTTCCACAAGAGATTATGGCTCAGAAATGGGGAGGCACTGCGTCACATTTCTTTAACACGGGTTTTTAATAGCCGGTTCCCAAGCCTGGAATATGAAACAGATCAGAGAATTAAACCAAGCTGTTAAGCAGATTGGGACTAGAAATGAGAGGCAACCCCCAAATTAAAAAGAAGGTGGCTGCAAGACTGGCTTTTCTTGCTTGGTTTTGCTACTTTCCAAGAAGCCAGCTGTCCGACCAGAGGAATGCTCACATCCTTGAAGCTTTATGTGTCCTTTACAAGTCAGCTGCCCTACCCAGCTCCAGTAGTACACTAAGCATAAACTAGCATAAGTTACATAGACTTACGTTCTAGCAGACGATAAACCCTCTGAACTTAAAACCCTGTATTCTTTAATCCAGTGGAGAAATCACGGAGTTAAAGGACTACAACAGTGAGTATGTTACCAGCAAGGAAACTTCTCTCAAATCCACAAGGAATATAGTTTTCATCTGGATAAAATCCTGTTGTCCGACTTCCCTCCAGAGCCTCTGCAGTTATTTCTACTCGAAAGATCAATGAGGTGCTCTGGGATATTCTCAACAATTACAGGAGTGACAAGCTGAGCTCAGAACTGGTCAGCCCTGTCGAAAGAAGCTCTGTGTGCTGGAGATGCCAGATTCCCCAGATAGCAGCCTGATGTGGTACGTGCACGTTCCAGCGCTCTGGGATGAGGGATGGAACACCAGCACTCTGAGAAGTCAGCCTCCTCCCTTGAGGCCAGCTGACATTCAAAAGGACTCGAGGCGAAGCCTAGTGCTATGCATCTGCAGGAGAGTGAAACAAAAAGGGGCTGTGTGGAAATTTGGCAGGGTGTTCCTGAAAGGCAGCAGATGAATGCTGAATCCTATGGCACCTAGAAGAGCTGATCGTTGGGGAAATAGCTCCATTCTACTGCTCCCAGGAGGCTAAGATATTTTCTTTAAAGCAAGGATCATCAGTTGGCACCCCCTACCACCACCACCAAACCCTTTTACCACTTCTTTCTCCTCTTCCCCTTCATGATATTCCAGAGAAAAAGAAATGAACAAGAACTAGACCTTCCCAGATGAGCCTCTCTGTCCATTTCAGTTAAGGGCTCCGAGCAGTGCCCAGCTGTTGCTCCCCTCTCTCTCTGCCCAAAAGGCTGCCTTACTCCATCAATCCCCTCTTGTGCAAGTGACTAATTTACTTTGAAAGCTCAGGCTAAACTGGCAGTTAACCTTGACCTTCTCTCTACACATCTGGGTCTATAGAAAATGAAAATCAGGATTTCTCTGGCATCCACAGCAAATGAAATACGAGGGCTTTCTCCAGGCAGAGGCAGAATGTCAGGAGCTATTTCAGAACTGGCTACAGCTATTCCAAAGCAGAGTCTGCACTTGGGCAGCACAATGCCCCCTTGATCTGGGGCTGTGTCCAGTAAGGAGTCCTCACAGCTAGGGATGCTACAAGGGGCTCCTGCCTCAGGAAAGGAAAAAGAAGTGGCCATTGTCCTCCACATTGGTTCACTGACGGTATCACAGAAAGCTGGAGGTGGACCAGTAAACACATTTTACAGATGGAGAAAGGGAGGCTCAGAGAGGGAGATGGGAGGTGATCAAGGACACACACAGCAAGTTAATAGTAAAGCTGAGGACAGAACCCTGAACTCCTGACCCTGATGCTAGTACAGGGTGGGAACAGATTTCATGAAGGAAAACCCCATATAGATACAGAATTTAAGAGAGAGGTGTCGAAGTCAGCTGTCAGGGTTTGAACCAGGGGTTTAGGAAAGGAGTTGGGGCCTTACTTTCCAAACAGTAGATCTACCAAAAGGATTAACCAGGTCCTCCAGGATGGTTTGCAACAATTACCAGAATGACAGGCTGCCTTCAAACTGGTCAGCCCTGTCGCAAAGAGCCCTCTGTACTCAAGACAGCAGCCTGATCCTGGGAAGAGAAAGGAAAACCATCCAAAGTCAGCCTCTTCCCTTATCCGGCCTACCATCAGTCAAGTTCAACCCTGATGCACAACTTACCCACTTTCCACGGGACCGAGCAAATCCCACAAGAGAACCTGAAATGTCCCACTGTGTGAAACAGTTCATGCATATATAGCCTCACTGGCACCTAGGAGCTAGGACAGTAGGAGTGATGTGACAGAGCTTTTGCTAGCAGTCTACATGTACTCCTCTCTCTCTCTCTCTCTCTCTCTCTCTCTCTCTCTCTCTCTCTCTCTCTCTCTCTCTCTCAAACACACACACACAAATGTACATAGGTGAGTTCAGAGGAGGCAAAAATAATCAAGATTTCAGTCTTGGCTGCAAGAAACACAACACCTAATCAGCCTGGACAAGTTCAGAAGGGGTCATGGGTACTCTGAGAAGGGACAGGGGAAGCATCTGATGTTCCATCCTCAGAGCACTGGGCACAAATAGCCTCTGGGGAATTTGAGGGTTCTCCCACCACAGCCCCCACTTCTGGATTCCCAGAAAGTCAAAGGCAGCAGGCCCCTCAAAGACCAGAGCTCCACCACCATCTCCCAGGGCCTGAAGCTCCAAGGAGAGCGTGATCCTTGCATCCGCCGAGGAATCCACAGGATCTGGGAAAGAAAGACGGCTGGGAAAGAAGGAGGGTGGAGAGGAAGAAGGCCCAGGTGTCTCTCTGGGCAGATGGGTAAACAAGAAAAGGAGCTGACCTGAGTAGGAAACATCGCGATCAGCAGGTGGGGGGAAAAGCGGAAAAGACCTGGACACCAAATAGAAGGACCAACATCTCCAGAAGAAGTCATCCTGGGATACAGGGCTGTAGGATCCTCCAAAAGAGAGGGATGCTGGAAGAGGTGAGGGGACACCACACAGGGACAGAAAAGAGGATGGTAACCTATGGTAAGAAACAGACCATCACACTGGGCATCAGTTGGTTCGGTTTCTGAATAGCGTAGGACAAGTCCTATCCTTCCCTGAGCCTCAATTTTCCCACCTAAAACAATGGGAAGAACCGAGGAGTCTCTGGACCTGACTCTAATGAGGCAGACAGGGGCCGATGAAGGAAGGAACCGAAGGCCAGATGTGAATTCAGGAAGAGCGTGTTTCCAACTGCATGGCAACTGGGGGACTCACCTGTCCGGCCGCCAGGGCCACCGCTGCTCCGGATCCCCCGGGTGTGCCGTCGGGCTGCCGCTCGCGGTACAGCGCCCAGAGCCCCACGTTGGGCAGAAGGACCAGGGCCGCCAGCACCAGCGCCAACGCCTGCAGAAGCCGCTTCTCCTTCCGCCTCATCGGGGCCGGTCAGCCCCGCCGCGCCCCGCCGGCCCCGCCGCGCCGCCCCCAGCTCCGCGCGTCCGCCCGTCCGCCCGGCGGCGGCAGTACCTCAGCGAAGAGAAGCTACCGCGGCGCCGGCCCCGCTCCAACTCCGCGGCACTTCCGCCGTTTGCAGGCCGGGGAGCCGGACTCCGCCACCGCGCCGCCACCGCGGGGGGGTGGGCGCCGCCAACACCGCCGTCCCCTAGTCCTGCCGAGCCGCGCGTCCCACCCCGCCTCCTCGGGGTCGGCTGCCGAGAGCCATACGCCGCGAGCCGCGGCCTTCTCGCTGCTCTTTCTGCTCCGCCTGGACGCGGCGAGGGCCCAGTGCAGACCGCTCCCCCCTCTCGAGCCGTGATGGTGCGGCCCACTCCTCCGCTGCTCCCCCGCCCGCGGGAGCTTTGCGAAAGTCGGGAGTTGGCAAGTTGGGTGCTAACTGGTGTGGGCTGGGACGCGCTCCCAGGGACCCCCAAAGTCCCGCCCGGCCACTTCGGCTCCGGACTCCAGCCGAGAGTTTTCGGGCTCCCCAGGGATATGCAAATCGTGCTGGAGCCCGGCCGGACACTCCGCACCAGGGAGTAGCTCTGTGACACAGAGCGTCGGTCCAGAGGACCTGCGGACCTCCTTTGCCCCCCCGGGCCTCGGCGTTCCCAGGCGGGAAAAGGAGCCGCGGCTGCGCTGCACGCGCGAGGTTTTGTGGGGCGGGCCCTGGTTTTCTTCCCTCCGAGTTCCTGGCAGTAGGTGTGAATGCCCTCTGTAAACTAGGGGGTGCTGTACCCCCACACCCCGCCACCTGTCTGTTGTCCCTGCCAACCGGCGGGGAGGTACCCGGAACTTCTCTACAGGACTTTTTCTCACGCGAATACAGCCTCCCTGGAGTTGGAATGCCCTCCAGTCCTACGTGTGCCTCTGGTCACTCAGCTCACGGAGCCCTTTCTCGAAATCTTTTGTCGGTTCCTATCTCCTCTTCAGCTACTCGGCAAACTGTGCCAGGCACCGGGATGAAATGAAAACAGACTCGAGCCCTGACATCTGGGAGCAGAAACATTAAACACATAATCGCATTAGACAAGCGCATGTGTCTATAACCGTGGTGAGGGTTCTGAGGAAGTCGGGCCGTCTGGGCTCTGCGGACGGACCGCTAAAGGGCCCGCCTCCGATGGCGATGCCTGTGGCTCCTACAGTGGCCTTCACTTAATTGCTTCCTCTCTGATGCTGAGGGACGACGCGCCCTCTTGGTTGCCTGCCTTTTTGCCATCCCCACATGCGTTCTCTTGATTCTTTTGGGTCTCCAGCCCAGCCGCTGACCCCCATGCCTGGCTAGCTGCTAGCCCCCCAGCCTTGGACCAGCATCCTGACGAGTCCTGCTTCCCAGTTCTTCCAGCTCCAGGGTGGGCAATGGAGATTCAGTTTTCTGCAATCATAGCTCGGATCTTGACATCTGCTACGAAACCTTCAAAACTCCCATCTTTGGACTTCCCTGGTGGCGCAGTGGTTAAGAATCCGCCTGCCAATGCAGGGGACACAGGTTCGACCCCTGGTCCAGAAAGATCCCACATGCTGCAGAGCAACTAACCCCATGAGGCACAACTGCTGAGCCTGAGCCCTAGAGCCCGTGAGCCACAACTACTGAGACCGTGTGCCACAACTACTGAAGCCCCCCGCACCTAGAGCCCATGCTCCGCATCAAAAGAAGCCACCGCGATGAGGAGCCCGGGCACCACAGTGAAGAGTAGCCCCCACTCCCCGCAACTAGAGAAAGCCTGCGTGCAAGGAAGACCCAACACAGACATTAATTAATTAATTAATTAATTTTTAAAAAACCCAACTCCCATCACCTAGGCTAGAGCTGATCAAACATTCTCTCCTGCTTTCTGCCCTGCCAGTTGCTGGCTGTTTTCCTTCATGTGCTGTGGACCACACAGCTCCTTCCACCCAGAAAGCCTGCTCTTCTCCATCTCTGTCGGTGGAAACCTGGTCCATCCTTCTATGTCTAGTTGAACAGCCACCTCCTCCATGAAGTCCTCCAAAACTCCTCCTCAGGGGGCTGCTGTCTTTGGATTTGTCACAGTAGTGCTTACCTTTTACTGAAATACTTACTCTGTGCCAGGCACCATGTTAAACCCTTGGCAAGCGTTACCTCTTTTAATGCTCACAGTTACTCTGTGAGGTAAGTGCTTTTCTTAACCTTGTTTGCAAGTGAGATTCAGATTAAAGAAAGCTGCAGCCAGAATGCTCCTGGTTTAACAAAGATCAGGTAAGACCATCCCTCTGCTCAAATCCCTCCAATGGCTTCGCATCTTCCACTGGATTCCTAGAAGGAACTACAAGGTCCTACAAGGCTATTTATGAACAGACCTCACCCTTTACTCTCTTCATTGTGCCCCAGCCCACTGGCCTTCTTCCTGTTCCTCAGAGCACACCACGCACATTCCTGCATCTTGGCCTTTGCACTTGCTATTACCGCTGCCTAGAATACCCACTCTTCCATCCCTAGATCCTAGCCCTATGCCTTTTTAAATTCTTTTATTGCGGTAAAAATACCATTTTAACCATTCATTGGCATTAAGTACTTTCACATTGTGCAGGCATCACTTCTCTCCATTTCTAGAACTTTTTCATCTTCCCAACCTGAAACTCTGTACCCGTTTAACACTAACTCCCCAATTCCCACACCCCCCTCCATTCCCCTCAACCCCTGGTAACCACCCACCATGCTGTTTTCTGTCTTTACGAATTTGACTATTGTAGGTACTCCATATAAGTGGAATCATACAATATTTGACCTTTTGTGTCTGGCTTATTTCACTTTGCATAATGTTTTCAAGATTCATCCATGTTGTAGCATGTGTCAGAATTTCACTCTTCTTTAAGATTGAATAATATTCCATTGTATATATATACGTATTTTGCTTATCCATTCATCCATGGATGCACATTTGGATTATTTTCACCTTTTTGGCTATGGTGAATAATACTGCACTGAATAGCCTGCGGTTTTTATCCTGCAGTTGCTGTAGTGTTTCTGTAATTGAATTTCCATCCGGTCTCTTTGACAAAAGTGGAAGTTTATAGAGGGAAACACAATGTGGCAACACTTTTATGCACCTCCACAGCACCACACACAGTGCTAGAAACGATAGCTAGAGTGATCCGTTTACAAACACGAGGCTTGCTCTGCTCCTGGGAACTGGCCTATGACTTCCCTTCAAGTTAGAATAGTCGATGTATCTTTACCACAACCCATGAGGCCCTCAGTGATCTGGCCTGACTTCTAGATTGTGCCCTCTCTCCTTCCCTTCTAATTACACTGATTTTACTGCTATATTCCTCAAATGCACCAGGTTGGTAATGGTCTCAGGGCCTTTGCAGATTTGCTGTGCCATTGCATCTCTTCCTCTAAACCTTTGCGTGCTTCTCTCCCTGCCACCTCTCAGGAACCAAATCAAATGTTCTTTAGAGAGAGCTTCCCTCACCAGCTGATCTGTCAATAAAATACCAGAGATCACCACCATCATCTCCTTTTGCTTGATTTTTCTTCAGAACAGGTATCATTTTTGGTTTCCCTCTCTGGAATGTGAGCTCCAAGCAAGGAGGAACTTTGTAATTTTTTGTCTTCTGCATTATGCCCTGCCTCTGCTAGCACACACTTCTCTTTTTGTGAATCAGAAAACTGGTGCTCCTTCTAGGTTGAGGAATTTGAAAAAAGGGTGCCCACCTCCCCCTGGGCCAAAGCAGAGCTAGCGGCGCCAGCACACATGTATTTCAGCTCCTACTTCTGCTCTACCGTATGAAGCTAAGCTGTGGCTCCTTCTAGGCCTGGAACACAGTAGGTGCTAAATAATTACCAGTTGAGCGAAGTATAGCAGCTGAGGTCATGTATGGGAAAATCTTCCGTGTCTCTCTCCTCCCCACCCCTTCCAGCTCCCAGGAGGATCCTGCACAAAATTGGATTTGAGCTGTTTCTTATGTCTTACCTGAGTGACTTGTTGATCAAAGCTGCACACCAGCCGGTTCAGTCCTCAACAGAAACTCTAGCCCGTGAACCCAGCTTTAATCTCAGGGGTGCACTGGGCATGTGGTGGTGGGGCCCAGGGGTGGGTGTGAGGGATCCTCTCAGTGCTGTATCTCATGCACCAAGACAATACCATTGGAGACATGTGAGCAGCACGTGAGCTCAGGCTGTTTTCCTGGGAAAACTGATCTAGTCATCAACTGAAATTGAACAAGAAATGTTGCTTTCATACCCAGACAAAAGTGTAATTCGAAAGGATACATGCATCCCTATGTTCATAACAGCACTATTCACAATAGCCACGACATGGAAACAACCTCAATGTCTATAGACAGAGGAATGGATAAAGAAGATGCGGCACATATACACAATGGAATATTACTCAGCCATAAAAATAGAATGAAATAATGCCATTTGCAGCAACATGGATGGACCTAGAGAGTATCATACTAAGTGAAGTAAGAAAGACACAAATACCATATATCACTTATAGGTGGAATCTAAAATATGACACAAATGAACACATCTACAAGACAGAAACAGACTCACAGACAAAGACAACAGACTTGTCTTGTGTCTTGTGGTTGCCGGGGGTAGGGGGTGGGGGAGGGATGGATTGGGAGTTTGGGATTAGCAGATGTAAGCTAGTATATATAGGATGGATAAACAACTAGGTCCTATTGTACAGCACAGGGAACTATATTCAATATCCTGTGATAAACCACAATGGAAAAGAATATGACAAAGAATATATGTGTATAACTGAGTCACTTTGCTGCACAGCAGAAATTAACACAACATTGTAAATCAACTGCATTTCAATAAAAGTTTTAAAAAATAAAATAAAATAAATTTTAATAATAAAATAAAATAAAAAGAAATGTTGCTTTCAGAATGAGCCGTCCTAGGCCTATTGTGGGCATTGAATGAGATAATTCGCATAAAGGGCTTACCGCAGATGCTGGCCTAATGTAACTGGTAACTGTGGGTGAAGTAAAAGTCCAGCACCCATAAGAGCACCGAGGAGGGATGAACAGGATTTCAGCTGCATGGCAAAAACCTCCACCTCTGGCCCGAGCCTCTCCGACCTCATCTGTCACGCTCCTTGTCACTCCCTCCAAGCCAGCCACACCCACCTTCTTCCTGGTCATTGAATGCGTTATGCTCATTCCAGACCCAAGGCCTCTCTGCCAGGAACGCTGTTTCCCCAGATCTTCCTCCACTGTTGCTCTCTCTCAGCTTTCAGATCTCAGCTTAAACATCCTCTCCTCACAGAGACCCTCCCTGACCACCCACCCAAAGTGCTCTCTTCTGTACTTTCCATTTTGCTGTGTTCTCTTCATAATGCATATCCCTCTCGGTCATAGTTTTATGTATTTGCTTGTTGACTTGTTTATTATTGAGCTCCTCCAAATAGAAGGTCAGCTGCATGGGGCTGAGATCTCAACTGATCATTCTTGCTCTGTCCCCACGTCCTGGAACATACGTGCCTGGCACATAGGAAGTGTTTAATGCATACTTTTGATGAATGGTAAGTATCTCCTCTCTTCCCCCATCTTCCCATCCTTACTTCCTTTTCTTTTCCTTTATTTTTATGATCTGCTTACTGTCTTGCTCATTCTTCAGTTTTCCACTTGTCATGAGTAACAGGCAGAACTTTCAGTCTCCCCAGGACATCCTTCAGCAAGAAGGGCCAATTGGAAGAGAGGCAACAAGACAGGTGCAGGCCATCAGCCTTCCTGATGGGGATAGGAAAACCTTTCCTACTAGATGTCCTTACCTTGGCTTTCTCAGTGTGGTTGGCCCCGTTTGTCAGGGGCTCTACCCTCTGGCTGGTCTGGCCTAGGCCTGAGCTGAGGGGGTGTGAAAGCGGAATGGATCAGCAAGTCAGGAGGTGTTGGCCTGATAATCAGTCTACCTCTAACACTGTTTAACCTTGGCCAAGTCCCTTAGCTACTCTGAGCCTCAGTTTCCTCATACGTTAAACGAGGATAATCGTGACTCTGTAATGAAATAATTTCCGAGCTGGTGAAAGAGAGGTCAACTTGACTCTAAGGAAAAGCCAAGAAACTATGAGTGTTGGACTTCTGTGTGTGTGCAAGCCTGAAGCTTTGCTTCTGCTCTTCTTGGAGATTGTCAAGCTTGTCATACACGCTTAGAGAAGCCTGCCTGAGTTCCCTGAACAGACTAAGCTCCCCTTAGCAGTGCCTTTCCTAAACAGTCACAGTGTTTCCAGTTACAGGGTGACTGTTTGATATGTGTCCTCCACTGGACTATGTCCTCCGCTGCACTGTGAGCACCACTGGCAGAGATCATCTTGTTTTTGTTCGTTTGTTTGTTTTCCTCCCCAGCATATCCTCAATGCCTGATACAGTACCTGGCCCAATATAGGTTCTCAACAAACATTTGGGAAACGAATCACTCACCTCTTTAAAACCTGCACTCAGGAAACTCATTCACACTGGTGTCAGTGACCCACATTGCTCTACCAGGCTGATCATTTAACAAGGTTCAAACTTCTAAATATAGAGCAAGAGAACCCAAGTCCTGGAGCTGAAATTTCCCCACGTGGCTCTGATAAGCCGGGATCAGTCCAGATTTTGCCCTTCCCTTCCTGTGCAGCTTCAGACCTGTCACTCCAATTCTCTGAGCATCACTTTTATCATTAATGGATCCAGGAATGTATGTGGTAACAGGAATTGGAGCTGTCTAGATAAATATAGAATATGGTTGCATTAAATAAAGCCTTTGAACCAGATGCTTGTTGAGGTCTTTTTTAATTCTAAAATTCTGGGATTCAATCTTGCAAGGTAGGTTGCAAAAAGGGGAGCCAGACATGGTGGTTCAGTCCAGTGTGTGCATTTAGCAGCATTTCAGCTCCTGGTTTGAAGAAAAAGAAAGGGTTTGCAGGATGCCTATTTGAAATGACCTCTAGACAGAAAATTGCCTGTCTCTCGCTTGGAGTCTACTTTGTCATTTCCACAGTGAGATGCCAATTAAACCTATCCTGCCAACTATAAAGGAATGCTATTGAATCAAGACAGTCGAGGCAGAAGGTGCCTCAGGTAGAATACAACGATTTGAAAGAGCAAACAGAGAAGGCCATATGTCTCAAAGAGCCAATATACTACGTCGTTGGATGGGTACATCTCAGAGTATTAGTCAGAAGGGTCAGATGCACATATCAGACGTAGAGGGAGCCACCCTCCTCCTGGCACTGCCGCTAAAATAAATATCAGGGCTTCCTGTTTAATTACTTTTCATTTTTGCATAAAAGAAGAAAGTTTTACAAAATACAAACAGAGAGGTGGTAGGGTGCAGTGGAAAGGGACTTCCTAGAAGTCTGAGGCTCATGGAGAAGTGTCATTGTCTGGGGGCACTTCTGTAATATAAAGGGTTGGGTACTCTATAATCCAGTGGTCTTAACTTTGGCTGCACATGGAATCACCTGGGGACCTTTTAAAACTCTGGATGCCCACCCGGCACCCCAGACCAGTTAAGTCAGAACCTCTGGAGGTAGGACTCAGCCATTCCTAGGTGATTCCAAGCTTGAGCGAACTACTGCTCCGTGGGTTTCAGCTCGAAAACCCTTTTCACGGTTTCCTTTGGTCTAAGGGGCATGTCATTGGATGCTCCACTAGGTGGCATCTTCCAGCAAACTTCAGTGGGTCCGGAGAGGTCTCGTCCTAGTCTAACTGCAAGGAATGAATTCGGAAAGCAAGACTTGGTGGTCTTTACTGGCGACATCTACACTCTTGATGAGTGGCTGAACTTGTTTGTTAACAACTTGCTGGTGAGCGCTGGAGCCACAGAATGTTAAATTTCATCCCTGCTAGGAAGCTGAGGCGTGGAGAGGGCGCAGCTTCCTCCCTTACTACCGGGCTCACTCATTCACCAGTGCACCCTGGTCTCTTCCCCCAATCAGTCTAACAGGAACACCACCGCCCTCCACTCCCCACCCGCACCTCCCACCCTCGCTCAGAAGTCCTCAATGAGTCCCGTTATGGGCAGTAGTGAACATCTGTTGTTCTTTTTTAAATTTATTTTTGGCTGCATTGGGTCTTCCTTGCTGCGTGCAGGCTTTCTCTAGTTGCAGCGAGCAGAGGCTACTTTTTGTTGCAATGCGCGGGCTTCTCATTGCGGTGGCTTCTCTTGGTGCGGAGCATGGGCTTTATACGCGAGTTGTGGCACGGGGCTCCGTAGTTGTGGTTTGCAGGCTCTGTAGTTGTGGCACAGGGGCTTAGTTGCTCCACGGCATGTGGGATCTTCCCGTACCAGGGCTCGAACCCGTGTCCCCTGCATTGGCACGGGGATTCTTAACCACTGCGCCACCAGGGAAGTCCCAACATCTGTTCTTTTAATCTGGTCAGTTAACAACACCCTGATTATTCTTTGGGGATTTACCTTCCTTCATCTCTGCTGGGAGGTTGGATCAGAGCTGACTCCACCCTCAGCTTCTGGCTGAGCCAATCACAGTACGCTCTCTGCTCCTGCTACAGTGATTGGTCCAGGGATGGATACCTGACCTACCCAAGGCAAAATATAATAGAACAATCGCATTTGAACTCTGTAGCTTTTATCAGGATGTAGTGGTCCCTTCCAGACCCACCATGAGGAGGGGACTGGATGTCTTACCCTTGTTCCTCGCTGCCCCAGGGATGCTATATAGCATACATCAGTGGGCTTCCCTGCCTTCTGTCTTCCTGTTGGGGTTAGCCCTTGCGGAGCCAGGGCAGGATACCAAAAAGAGGGAGCAGAGTCAGGTCAGGGTGTTTCTTTTCCCAGCTTCCTTACTGGGATGGTGTCACAGGCTGGCTGCGTCCACCACTAAAGACCACAGCTGCTGTCAGGCAGGCCTCCCTCTCTGGATTCTGAGAACTGCCCTCCCCTCCCTCTTCAGGCCAGGGCTGGGCAGCACACCACTGATTCTAGCCCCAGGGTACTGCACTGTTCTTTGTTGTTACCCTATACCCTTCCCATTGTCCTCTTAGTAAACGTGCCTCACATTTCCCAGCGTGGGAGAACTATGCATTTTCTGCTGAGACCCTGACTGAATCAAGTGGAGAAGCTTCCAGAGAACCTGAGAACAGCACCAACACAGAGGAAAGTGGAGCTGAGAGATCACCCAGTTACCCAAGCCAACCCGTGATGTCATCCCTGCCTCCACTCTAGCTCACCTCCCACATTCAAACAATTAACTAATAATGCTGATTTTATTGCCTAATACATTTTACATGTATCCCTTTCCCTCTAGGCCTACTGTATGAGACATATTTCAGGTGCCTGCAAGAAGAATCCCTGATCAAAACTGTCTACCTCGGGCTTCCCTGGTGGCGCAGTGGTTGAGAGTCCACCTGCCGATGCAGGGGACGCGGGTTCGTGCCCCGGTCTGGGAAGATCCCACATGCTGCCGAGCGGCTGGGCCTGTAAGCCATGGCCGCTGAGCCTGCGCGTCCAGAGCCTGTGCTCCGGAACGGGAGAGGCCGCAACGGTGAGAGGCCCGCATACTGCAAAACAAAACAAAAAAACTGTCTACCGCAAACGGCCAAATTCTCTACCTTGTGGACCCTCATCTATGGGCTGGCCCTTGGCCTATGATTTACCTGACCCGGATCAAAAGGATGAGCAGAGCCACTCAGATTCTGTCTCAGAAATTGGAATCAAGTGGCACAGAGGGAAGAAGGCAGTTGGTCGTGGTCCCTGAATGTGAAAGTTCAGGGGGCATCAGGGTGGAGATTACTTTTTGGGCACACACAAGGAGAAGTTACGGGGAAGCAGAAACCATCAATAACACAGGAAATGCATTAGTTAAGAAAAAGACAGTGGAGCAGAGGTGCAAGGAATAGAGATGCTAAGAGAGTTAATTATGAAAAATAACTGCCCTGGCTCCTGTTTTCCTAGTTCAAGTCCTTGTTTCTGGGGTGCCTGCCCGGATCCGGATCCCTGCCCTAGGGCTTCTGTGGGGTTTCCTGTTGTATAACTTTTCCTTGAAGTTATGAGCGAGCTTCTGTCCCTTATGATCAAAGGAGGCTTGGCCTTGATACCCTAGTCTCAGAGTCCAAGTTAAAGCCTTTATCATCTGCCACTTGAATTGTCACAGTGGTCTCCTAACTCCTCCACCGCTTCAGTCCTGCATCTCTTAAGGCCCATCCTCCCCACCCTAGTGACTATTCTGGTACACAGACTTGCCGTGTTGCTTCCTGCTGGCGATCTCCCCATCGCCTTCACAGTACAGTTCACGTTGCTGGCCTTGAACTCTGTGCAAAACTGCTGGTAGTTCCTTACCTTAACCCTGTGGTCTCTCACCCCCATGCCCTTGCTCATGCTGTTCCTTCTTCTAGGCTGCCCTTCACATCCTTCTCTCCGGATGCATTCTCAGCTGGCTTGACTGTCATCTGCTCTTCCCTCACCTCCTTACTGACTCCTTCCTCCTGCCACCCAGTGGAGCTAAGAGCCCATACTACTAGGTTAATTTTCCCCACACTACTTGTGTAATTTCTATTTTAGCATTTACATATTGATAAAGATGATGGGGATGCTGTTAGCTAACTTTGATGGAGCTCTTCTTACATACCAAACTCTAAGTTAGCATTTGACAAACATCCTCTCTTTTAATCCTCACCAAAACCCTCTGAGGTAGGTTTGATTATTATTCCTATTTTCCAGAAGAGAACACTGAAGCAGAGAGGTGAAGTGACCTGCCTAAGTAGGAAGGGGTAGACTCAAGTCTACTGTTCATTTCTTTGCTTTTTAACAGGAGCTTTATTGAGATATAATTCACATGCCATTCATTTCATTCACCCATTTCAAGTGTCCAGTTCAATGGATTTTAGTACAGTCACAGAGCTGTGCGTAGCCACCATCACAATCAGCTTTAGAGTGTTTTCATCACCCCAAGAAGAAACTCAGACCCATTAATTAGTCATTTTTTGCTGCTACTCTTAGCAGCTGGCATGGTGCCCAGCACGTGGTATCTGTTCAACCAGCACTCTTTGAAGAATGGATGGCTCTTCTACGTAAGAGGATGGTGGAAAGTGCAGAGAGCCTGTTTGTGCAATGCCCTTTGCATTTCAACATCAATCTAGGGATTTGCCTGATTCTTCAGTTTATTTGGTTTATGCTGTTTCTCTCTAGTAAGAACCACTGCTTATTATCCTTTATGTGCCAAACCATACACTGAGTGATTTGCCTATGTTATCTCATTAATACCCATAACAACACTTGGGAATAGGTATTATTGTATCCATAATAGAGAGGAGAAAGCCAAGGCTTGGGATTTTATCAATCTGCCTAAAGTCATACAACTTGTAATCACCACCATCTTAACATTAAGTAATCTACTACCACCTGTAATTGAACCATGTCTGGGTACCATGTTAAGTTCTTTATGTCCATCACCCATTTTTGTCATTTAGTCATTCATTCAATTGTTATTTATTGAGAGCCCACTACTTGCCACGCACTATGACAAGTGCTAGAGTTTCAGTGGTGGGCAAACAGATTAATCATGGTCTCCTGGGGCTCACGGTCCAGCGGTAGAAAAGGCATTGTAAAAAAGGAACATACAAATAACAATTGTATTTGGTGGGAGGAAGGAGAAAGGTTCTCAATGGCTGTTGGGGGCAGAACTGATATCTTAATAGTGTTGGAATCCAGTCCAACAGTCTTAGGCCATTCTAATGGGATATTTGTCTTGCCAATGTCTCTCTGGGCAGTGCCTGTCCCTGTAGGAGGTCTGCAGTAAACAGGTCCCTGCCACTTACCCTGGGAGGCATAAATGCATGGGCATATACACACACACACACACACACACACACACACACACAGCCCATACCCCCAGCTGCAGGGAGAGCTAGGAGAGAGCCAATGCAGTCAGCTTTGCAAAGGCTCTCTGTCCTCAGCTGGGGGATGTGAGTTTCAAGAGCACTTTCTATACACTGTGCTGCACTTTGCTTTTATCATGTAAGTGATCCTGGAGATCTTGCCATAAAAATACAGAGAGATTGTCCCATTCTTTTTTTCCAGTTGCAAAGTACTCCACAGTGTGTGAATAAACCAAGGTTCAACAGTTCCCCAAATCTCAAAAGGAGATTTGAAGTTGTTTTCAATTTGGGGCTATTAATGTCATAATGAATAACCTTGTGCCTACCTTGTTCTGTAGCGTGGAGGTGAATCTTCAGAGGAAATCCCTAGAAGTAGGATTTGCTGGGTCAAAGGGTAAATGCATCTGTAGTTTTGAAGGATATTACTAAATTCCCCACCATAGGGGTCCAATCTTTTTGCACTCCCATCAGCAGTGTATGAGAGCACCTGAATCTTCACAGCCTAGGTGTACATAATATTTTTTTTAAAGTACTCATTCTATATAAAAACCTACACTCCCAACTTCTCTTAAAAACTGCAAGATCTGGCAGCACTGGACCTGTCTTCCTACATGGTCATAACAAACCGGGGCTGAGTGGTCACTGAGGCCAAGTTGACACTACAGTCCTTGTGGGTCTTAGGAGTTTCAACTCCTGATTTGGTCCAGCCCCATCATGATGAAGATGAGTTCCACAAGTTCCTAGAGAAAACTGGGGACTAGAACCCAGCTCTCCAACCTCCCAGTCTATTACACCATGTGGCCCCCAAAGTAAGTAAAAGAGGGGTGAGTAGCAAGGGAGGGTAAGCATATAAAAGCACTGACAATTCAGCATTAAAATGGAATTTTTTTTAGCATTTACTTAGCTTAGTAAATATATCACGCCACTCTGTAGTTGATTAAACTGTGACTAATCCACGCAGAGCAGAGTGACAAATTGGTGTCTGTTTCTTCTGAGCAATGAAAATGAGGGCTGATGTCACAGCAGAAGGATTCAGGTTATATACTATTCATTCCCTCATTCATCAAATGCAAACTGTGTGCCATCCCTTGATCCAGGCACTGAGGGTTCAAAGGTGAACAAACATTTAAATACAGGGATCTGAACAGACAACTATGTAAAAAGTTGATATAAATTGTTAAGTGTTTTATTGGAGCAATGTACAGGCTGCCATGAGAGCCCAGAGGAGGGAACCTCTCATTTTTCTCAGGGTCCCATGGGAGAGGTCACCGGGAGGTGATGTTTGGGTGGATCTTGAAGGCTGTGTAGGGGTTTGCTAAGAAAAAGAAGGAACATCAGAAAGAACTTCTTGAAGATAAACAATGTTCAAGGACAAGATTCCTCCTCAGAAAGTAGCAGAAAACCAGTTCAAAAAAGATGTGGGTACAGCAGAAACTAATACAACATTGCAAAGCAATTATACTCCAATAAAGATATTTTTTAAAAAGATGTGGGTGATAAACAAATAAAGAGAAAAAGAAGGAAAGAGCATATATCTGGAAAAGACAAAATCTCCAGTTTGAAGAGATACATGCTTCCCAATGTTCATAGCAGCACTATTTACAATAGCCAAGACATGGAAGCAACCTAAATGTCCATCAACAGATGAATGGATAAAGAAGATGTGGTATATATATGTATTTATTGGAATATCACTCATCTGTAAAAGAGAACGAAATAATGTCATTTGCAGCAACATGGATGGGCCTAGAGATTATCATACTAAGTGAAGTAAATTAGAGAAAGACAAATATCATATCTCTTATACGTGGAATCTAAAAATATAAGTGAATGTATTTACAGAACGGAAATAGACTTAGAAAACAAACTTATGGTTTCAAAAGGGGAAAGGAGAGGGGAGGGAGGGATAAATTAAAAGTTTAGGATTAACATATACACACTACTATATATAAAATAGATAAACGGTAAGGACCTACTGCATAGCACAGGGAATTATACTCAGTATCTTGTAATAACCTATAATGGAAAAGAATCTGAAGAATATATATATATGTAAAACTGAATCACTCTGCTACACACCTGAAACTGACACAATGTTGTAATCAACTATACTTCAATAAAAATAAAATTTTTTTAAAAGAAAAAGGAAAGAAATTTATGCCTTATTTAGCTGAAAAGTCAAGGGTAGTTTGCCTTCAGGCACAGCAAGATCCAGGTATTTAAAGGATGTCATCAAGTCCCAGAAACTTTCTCAAGTCTGCTTCATCTTTATATGCTCTTTGCCCTCAGGCAGCTTCCTCTCTCCAGGTGACAGGGTGCCTGCTGGTAGCTCCAGGTTTACATTATCTTGACAGCTAGGAATGCCAGGGGAAGCTGACTTCTTTTTTCAAATAGCTTCACTAAAAATCCCAGGACTGAGTCTCACTGGCTCACCCCTGCCCCAAAGGAAAAACAGAGGAAGGATAGACAGATGCAGGCTGGGCAAGACCCCCAGATCTCGAAGCAGTGGAGGATGGGGAGGGCAACTGTCTCATGAGGGGTGGAGGAGCCTCCAGATAGTTGAGTTGGATATACTTCGCTGTCTCAGAGACCAGAAAACAAGCACTCAAGCTTTCTAGACTACAAAGATTGAGGAAGGAGGAGCAGGAATTGGAATGCAAGTCTCTTAGGACAAACGACTTCTTCATTTTATTGAGGAGGGAATTAAGGCTCAGAAAAGGGAAGTGACTTGTCCACAGTCACACAACGAGATGGTGGCGGAGTACAGGAGGAATCCTGGCGCCCTGAGTCCCAGGACCTTTATGTGGTGAGCAGTCACACATCTGAGTATGCATCAAGGTCTTGGAGAGGGATGTACACATTTCCAGGAACCCCTGGGATCACTCACCTTGTGGCAGACGCCACAGCCTACTAGCACAGGTGGTACTGTCTATCCCAGATATATGCCTAATATTTGACCCTGGGCCTCATAATATCATTGCAACAGGCTCCTGGGCCCCAGGGCACCAAATGGCTCAAGGATATTGTTATAGGCTGAATTGCATGCTCCCCAAATTCATATGTTGAAGCCCTGACCCCCCCAGTACTTCAGAATCTATATTTGGAGACAGGGCCTTTCAAGAGGTAATTAAGTTAAAATGAGGCCCTTAGGGTAAGTCCAAATCCAGTGTGACTGGTGTCCTTCTAAGAAGAGAAAAAGTGGATATTAAGAGAGACACCAGGGATGGGTGCACAGAGGAATAGCCATGTGAGGACACAGCGAGAAGGTGGTCATCTGCAAGCCAAGGAGAGAGGCCTCAGCAGAAACCAAACCTACCAACACCTTGATCTTGGACTTCTAGCCTCCAGAAGAAGATAACTTTCTGTGTTTAAAGTACCCATCTGTGGTACTTTGTTATGTCAGCCCCAAGAAACGAATACAGACACCAAGTGCTACAGAGAGCAGTTAAGAGTAGGGACAATCGAGACAAACAGAAACTAAGGGAACAAGAAGGGGTGGGGATGAGGGCAACTGAGGGTGAAAATGGGACAGGGAAGGGGGAGGAGTTTGAATGTTGTGGGAACAGAGATACTCAAGCCATAAAATTCAGTCAACATCCAGTTTTCTATAGTAATCACCCAGTTTGTATGAATGTTTAAAATTTTTATTTTCAGCAATGAGGTGTGCATATGGTCATAAAATTAAACAGTTCAGAGAACTTATAATAAACAGCAGCTGCCTTCTCCCCCCAACACCACCCCCCACCCATGTCCTATTCCCCAGAGACCAACCTTTATTAAACTGTTCCTGCTTTTAGCCTTGGCTAACATTTATTGAGTGTGTGCCATGTGTGTGTCAAGCCCTGTGCTAATCCTTTTATGTACATTGTTTCCCTAAGTGCTCATCATAACCCCATGAGGTAGGTACCATCATTATGCCCATTTTACAGATGGGAAAACTAAGGTGTAGAGAAGTTAAGTGATCTGTCCAAGGTCACACAGTTGGTAAGCAACAGAAATGGAATTTCATCTCGGGATGTTAGATCCGGACACCTGAGGGCTCCTAATCGTCGTCCTCTGGTTGTTTCTGTCAAAGCTTTATTACCTGTGCTCCTTGATTTATCAACTCTAGACAGTATCTATTGATTTCTTAATTAGGATTAATGTGATTAATGTGATTTATGAGGATTTAGCTCACTTACCCCTTCTGCCTTCTGCCTACAAATCTTCGATAGACATGTTGCAATATTTAGTTCTCTTGTGGGTACCTTTGGGGCTTTAAATAATACTCATTAACCTTAATCCTTCAATCCCAATCTCTACAAACATTTGTTGATGGGCTGTGTGGGGTCACCTGCGAGTTGGGTGATGGAAAGTCCATCCCAAATTTTGCTTGGATCCATTCCCATCCGCTGTAGCACCCAGCAGGTACTTGATAAATATCTGTGCAATAGAATAAATGCAGGGAAACTTAGTACCAAAGGTGGGAGGTGACCAGGCAATCTCAGCCAGGGGAAGGACATGATAATTGCAGCCTGCAATGTCAGCCTGACTTCTTTGGAGACACAGTCTCCCACTGAGGAGGGAACAAGGAACTATAAAATGGAAATTGAAGGAGAATCGCTACAGAGCCGCTGTCAGGAAGCACTTCCCGCGTGGGAGACAGCAATGACCTCGCTGCAAGGTTGTCTGGGCTGACACACCTGGGCCTCTCCTGCCAGCTTGCGGGAGGCCACCAGGGCACTCACACAGGCCTTTGGCCATCTGCCCCTTGTGGGAAACATGGGGTTTGCTGCTAGCACCAGTTCCACAGTGGGCTTTCCGAAAGGGGTGTCAGGGGTTACAGCCTGGGGAGGCTTCTCCCATAGACTGGAGACTCTGGGCCCGCATACCTGTGAAGAGCCCAACAGGTGATGCTAAAGGCCACCTGCCGTAGGGCCTTTGATGCTCTCCTTCTGCCTGTAGCACCCCCTCCCAGTTAGCCTAGCTAATTCTTACTCATCTTTTGCACCTCAGGACAGGGGATGCGGTCTAAAGGAAGCTTTCCAGATCCCCCCAGCTGGGTCACATCCCGTATTACATATCCTTTAAGTATTTTCCCTCCCTAGCACTTAGCACAGTTGTAATTTTACATTTACTAGAGCCATTACTTGTATAAAGTCGTCCTCACCCACTAGATTGGGACCATCTCTGCTCACTACTGTATCCCCAGCACCTTGCACAGCACCCAGGACACAGTAGGTACTCAGTAAGCATTTCTTGAATGAATGAATGAAAGAGTGAATGAACGAGTCTTAAACTCCTTAAGTCAAATGGTTCATTTATGGGAGGTTTAGCTTCCTCAAAATCCAGCATCTTTCTTGCTCCTAGAAAAAAGAGGATGAAGCTTTCAGACACTAACCACCCCTGTTCAGTCTCATGATTTGCCTTCTGAAAATGCAACGACTCTCCAATAACTCCCATTGACTCCTGGGGGGCATCCTCCCAACCTCCCGAATACACACACATTTCCTTTCTCTCCGTTGCTCCTGCCCTCTTCTGGCCTCTTCACTTTCACCTCCTACTTCAGTGATTCTCAGCCCTGGCTGCGGCTGACTGACCAGGGAACGGTATTAGACATTCAGATGCTTGAGTTTCTGATTCAGGGACAGTAGTCTCCTCACTGGTCTCTCAGGGCTCCAGGTTTGGGGTCCTCAATCCACTCACCACGAAGCAGCCTGCCAGAGAGATCTTTCTAGAATGAAAGCCTAATTATGCTATGCTTCTGCTTAAAACTCCCTCCTGCTTCCCACTGCATTCAGGACAAACTCCAAACTTTCGGAGAGCCTCCCAAGCCCCTGTTCCCCAGGCTTACCTCCTTGTTGGCCTAAGGGCCTAAACAGGCTGGGCCATAGTCTTTCCTTCCTCTAAGTCTCGGCACAACTGCTGCCCTGTCCAGTGTTAGAGAAAAATTTATTCTGACACTTGTTAAACTGATAAGGAAGACTGTATTCAGCACTATTGCAGTAGGGGTGTTGCAGCAGGGGAGAGAGGTAGGGCTCAACTCACGATACAGCAGGCAGCTGGGAATTTATAAGCAATGAGCAGAGCAAAGGGGTCAATGGATGGAAAATTAGTAAGAGGAGGCGGCAAGGGTAGGGGGATTCTTGCTAACCTGGCCTAACGGGATTCTCACTAAAGTCAGGCCAAGGGCTTAGACATCAAGGGTGAGGGATGAGGAATTTGATCAGATCTCAAGGGTGACTTGGCTGGAGTCTTTGCTAAGACTGGGCTGGGTGGACCAAAGACAGGATGGGGGCCAAGGTCACGGGGCCTGACGAAAGTTTGGTCAAGGAGAGAGCCTTTGTCACCAGCAACATTTCACTGCTCTCTGTTCCGTGTCTGACAATGCCTGCTTCTCCAAGTTTCCGAAGAGCTGCCTCTCAGAAGTCTTATCCGACACTCCTCCACGGGACACCACTCTCCACCTGTCTGGTGTGAGCATTTATTACATCTTGATCTGTTTACTAGCCTGCTCCTGAGTTTGACTGTGAGCAACTTGAGGGCACAGACGGTATCTTGAATCTCCAGTGCCTAACAGTGTTGGGCCCTCAGTAAATATTTGCTGAATGAATACAGCTCGATGAACACAACTCTCACGGATCACTACTCTGCTCTGAAACGATCAACGGCTCTGCTTGGCCTGCATCAGTGGTTCTTAGCCTTCAGTGAGCGTCAGAATCATCAGCAGGGCTTGTTAAGCACAGAGTGCTGGGTCCCCCTCCAGAGCCTCTGATTCAGTAGGTCAGACTGGGGCCCAAGAATTGGCATGTCTAACGGCAGGTGAAGCTGCTGCTGCTAGTCAAGGGGGGGGCTTCGCTAATCACTGACCTACAGGATTGGAGCTGATATCATCCCCAAGTGAGGTGCATCACACTCTTTTTAAAATCCAAAGATAGGAAGATTGAATAAGCAAATTTCAGGGGAGGCGTGAAGCAGATATGATCTCATGATCTAGTGACCTCCTTCCCTGCCTGAAGTATAAGATTCTCTTTTTCCCTCTCCCTCTCTCTCGTTTGCAGGCTGGAGTGATAGCTCAAGATTTCACTTCCTTGTCCCGTGCTTCATCTGCCGTGGGAGGGCCTGCCTTCCAGCCCCCTCTGCCGGGCCCGGTGCCAGGCTGAGAGAGGGGACTGCAGCCCCCAGGATGCTGACTGGCATACTAATGCAGGGTACCTCTCCCATCTCAGCCCCCACGATCGGCTCTTGCTGCAAATGGATTCAGGGGGCAGAGACAGCTGGATAGGGCTCGTGACCTGAGCAGGCTGCCCACAATGACTCTACCCAGCCCCAGGGGGGCCAGGGTGCTACTGCTTGCAGGGCACGTGGACAGAGCTGGGATGTGCAGCCTGTGGTCCTCACACGTGTGTGTGAGGCTTTCGGAGGGTGGGGCAGAGTCAAGTGTGGAAGAGAAAGGGGGCCATGCCAGGAGCCAGGGCTGGGGGCCAGCTCTCCCCACATTGCCAAGTGCCAGGGAGGAGCTCCTTCAAAGGTTAAATTTGAATTTGCCCTTCCAGGTCACAATGAAAGAATATTTGTCAAGACAGGAAGTTAGAACATGTTTGTTCGTTTTGTTTTGTTTTGTTTTGTTTTTACAGTTTGTTACCTTAATTTCTATCGTCTAACTATTCAGGCATGTGCTATGTGGGCCTCCATTTATACCCTTGCTCAGGCCCTGCAAACGTTTGGGATGGGCCTGACTGCGGGAGTGACAGGGTAAGGTGAGCAGCCTGTGGAAGTAGAACTGTTCCCCAGGGCCAGAATCATCACCTGGAAGCCCCAGGTACTCCTGCCTTCCTTGGGACTGGCCCGTACCCCTCAGAAGCACCTGGAGAGATTTCACCCTGGAGGTGTGGGTGAAAACAGGTTCCACACTTAAATGACAACAACCTTGTCTGCTCACTGAGATCAAGGAAGGGGCCTGGACCTGGGAGGTTTAGATCTGGCGTTCCCATCAAGTTGGCAGATGCTGGGCAGGGGTGCAGAGTCAGACAAACCTCAACACTGCCACTTCCCAGATATATTTCCTTGGGCAAGTCACCGCTCTAAACATGTTTTCTTGCTTGTTAAATGGAGGTAGCTGTAGTGCCTACACACAGAGGGATTACGTCAAAGCCTTTAGTGCGGGTGGGTACTTAGTATTAGCTGTTATTTGGGATTTCCTGGTTTAGTCCATCCCTATTTGATGTGGCTTCCTCCCCAGTCAACCCCACCATTGGCAGAGTTTGACAAGTTGAAAAAGTTTGTCCTCTGGGTTCCTGGCTTTCCCTTTGGACATTCTTTGTGTGTGGGCACCGCCCTGAATTCATTTTAGCGGCCCGCAATGCTCATCTTACAGATCAGGCATTCTTATCAATGCAGAGCTTTAGGTTCCTGCCTCAGAGATTCTGATTCACCAGGTCAGGGCTGGGTCCAGGAATCTGCATTTTAATGAGCTCTGCATATGATTCTCAGAAAAGAGGCATCTCTTGGAGAAACACTGTGATTGAGAAAGTAGACTGAAAGGCCAAACCAAGAGCAGCCTCTGGGAGACAGGTTCCTGTTCAATTTGAAGCACTTTTCTAAGAGTCAAAGCTGCCCAAGCATGGAATCAGCTGCCCTAAGAAGTGAGCCCCCGTCAAGAAAGGTGTGCAAGAAAATGCCAGATAAATACCTGACAGAGTTAGACAAGGACTCAAACCTTAGCACAGGAATTGGAGTTTATGGCCGTGAAAATCTCTGAGATTCCATCTTCTTTTTCATGTCAGGAAGTGCTCTGTTAGTCCTTCATACCGTGTCACCATGCTCCCTTTCCCAGGGCAATCTGGGTTCGAGTCTCATGCTCGAGAATGGAAGGAATGCGTTTGTGTCCTGGACAGGAAGCTGGCGAGGAAGTTCATTCCAGGCTGCCCCACTCAACTGTGCCAACAGAGGGACCCCTCATCTCGACTTCTGGGCAGGAAAGCCCTGTCTCCGGCCTCTTGTACCCCCTGACCCCCCGCCTCTCCCCCTTCTCCATCCCCACACGTGGTTTAGAAAAGGAGCTGGATGCCAGGGAGGCTGTGGAGGCAGTCTGAGACTGTGCTCAGGAGAGGACTTGGAGACGCCGAGCTGCAGTGACTGTGCCTAACGCCGCGTGTAATCACCGCCATGTGTCTCTGCCAAGAAATCATGTGCGCTTCAGTGCGGCCCCCGGAAACTCGCCCGTCAGGACCCCCTGAGCCGAAGACAAATGGACAAGTTATGAGAGTGATGAATTCTGCTGTCCTTCTGTTGTCAGACGCCCCTTGCAGCAAAGCAGCTCAGCTGGGGACAAGGGCAGAGGGCACCCCCAGCAGTCAAGTTCTGGGGGACTGGGGTGTGTGGTCACCCCCCAAGTACATTCTCTCGAAGAAGGGCCTAGCCAGTCATTTGTTTGAGCAGATGGGTTGACGTGTCATTTCTTAAGGAGCTGAGACAGTAGTCGGGGGAGTGGGAGAGCAGGAGGTTCTTTTATCTGCTCATCTGGCCACCAACTGGCAATGAGAGGCCCACACCCCACCTGTGTCTGGCCCTAGCCTAGCTCCCCAGATGTCTAAACCTGGCTAGCTCTCTTCTCACCAGTGTTCTAGAAGCCAGCAGAAAGTATTCCCCCAACCTGAGCTCCGCAGGTGTCCTTGGAGACATAATACCTCTGAGCCAAAGGTGAGCATTTCCTCCTGGGACAGGGCCGCTCTCCCCATTCAAGGGCACTGAATCTGTCTCTTCAGGCCCCTGACACCTTTGAAAAACTGTTGTAGGAATGATGGCCACATATTGCACACCTACTATGTGCCACAGTGCAACGAAGGGTGCCACATGCATAACCTCAACTGTTCCTAAACATAAAACTATTAGCTCCTTGTTGCAGATGACAAAAGTAAAGCACAGGATAGTTACGTGACTTGCCCAGGTCTGTGTGACTTTAAAATCCACAGTCATTTGGGTTGGCAGGGAGAATGACAGTGAATAAGCATGTGGACTCCGGATCAGACCCCTGTGGACGAATCAAGGCTCTGGCTCCTACTAGTTATCAGGAGGGTTACTTTAACCTCTCTAAACCTTAATTTTTCTCTCTGTAAAATGGGAATAGTAATAATAATACCTACTTATTTGTATTTGTGGTGGGCAGAATAATGGTCCCCCAAAGGTGTCCATATCCTAATCCCTAGAGCCTGTGAATATGTTACCTTACATGACAAAAGGGATTTTTGCAGGTGTGATAAAGTTAAGGACCCGGACATGGGGGCACTATCCTGCATTATCTAGGTGGGCTCCATATGATTTCAAGGGTCCTTCCAGGAGGAAGGCAGGAATGTTAGAATCAGAGAGGGCGAGAGAGAGATTTGAAGATGCTGTGCTGCTGGCTTTGAAGATGGTGGGAGGGGCCATGCAGGCAGTCTTTAGAAACTGGAAAAGGCAAGGAAACAGATTCCCTTCTAGAGCCTCCAGAAGGAACACAGCTCTGCTGACACCTCCATTCTAGCCCAGTGACAGCCATTTCAGATTTCTGATATCCAGGACTGTGTTGTGTGTTTTAAACCACTAAGTTTGTGGTAGCTCGTTAATGCAGCAATAGGAAATTAATAAAATATTACTATGAGTTTAAAAAATTAGTAAAACAGGGCTTTCCTGGTGGCGCAGTGGTTAAGAATCCGCCTGCCAATGCAGGGGACATGGGTTCAAGTCCTGGTCCAGGAAGATCCCACATGCTGTGGAGGAACTAAGCCTGTGAGCCACAACTACTGAGCCTGCGCTCTACAGTGCGTGTGCCACAACTACTGAAGCCTGTGCGCCTAGAGCCTGTGCTCTGCAACAAGGGAAGCCACCGCAATGAGAAGCCTGCGCACCGCAAAGAAGAGTAGCCCCTGCTCGCCACAACTAGAGAAAGCCTGCCCGCAGCAACAAAGACCCAATGCAGCCAAAAATAAATAAATACATAAATTAAAAAAAGAAAGTTAAGGACTAGTAATAACCAATTAGAAAATGTAAAAGAAAAAGTATTCTATTCATAATAGCAAATCTATATGAAATTGGGATTAAAAAAAATTAGTAAAACGACAGATACATGGGGTTGGTTTTATAAAAGTTCCCTGTAAATGCCGCCTCCTGGTTTTACTGTAAGCTTCTTAGTATCTTACACATCATTGTATTCCAAACATAATTTGTTATAACGCTTGGCACATAATAGGTGCTTTTAATATTTGGTGGACGAATGGTGATTGAATTCACTAAAAAGCGGGGTTGGGGGCAATTCCTGGAAATGCTGGTAAAGACCAGAGTTCTGCATATGGAGTATGAGAGATAACTATGACAGTGATTGAAGTGGTCCCAAATTTCACTCTGGTTAAGGTATTGATGGCTCTGATTCAGATCCTGATGGCTCTCTGCACAGAGTGACACATTAAATAATTAGCAGTCTTTACCAAGGATTTTACTAGGTATACCTTGATACAGAGAAGAGAGCAGCTCCAGACTCATGTTCTACAGGAAGTCCTCACTCTAGCACATTGTGATAGGTGTTCGTTGGAACTCTTGGTTACATGTGGTAGGAATCCAAGTCAAATGTACCCAAGAAATAAACAAACAAATTCAGTAACCAAAAATGTAAAAACCAAACACGACCTGAATTTATTGGCTAACATAACTGAAAAACTCTAGAAGTAGGTCTAACTTCAGGTACTGTTGGATTCAGGCATTTGAATGATGTCATCAGGATTTGTTCTCACTACCTCTTAGCTTTGCTTTGCTTTGTGTTGACTTCATTTTCAGGCAGGCTCTGCCGCTGTGTAGACCCCAGAAAATCGAGACTTGCATGTTACCAGCTTAGCAACCTCCAGAAAAAGAGCCTCTCCTTCTCAGCAGCTGTAGCAAAAGTCTTGGGATGGATTCGGATTGCTCCAACTTGAATCAGATGCCCATTCCTGAACCAATTATTGTAGCCAGGGAGCCAGAACATTCTGTGGTTAGACCTAGGTCACGTGCTGACCATGGAGATGAGACAATGTCACTAGAGCCACAAGGACTGAGAGTAAGAGAGGAGTGGTCCCCAAAGGAGATGGAGGAACTGTTAGCAGAGAATGGGAGCTGATGTTGGGCAGGTACAAACTACAGAACTTTCTTTCCCAAGATCATGTAGAGGATAGGAGGTAGAAAGAGTATTAAAACCCAGCCTCTTGAATCTCAAAGAAATCTGGTTCTTAAGTCAAATAGGCTAGAGTGTGAGGGCTGGATCTGCAGATAAAACTCTCAAGCTTCACTGGATTTCCCAGAAAAGTAATGAGGAGTATGGGGGTGGAGAGCTGCAGAAACAGACACTTCCTGTTCTGATGAGAAACTCAGACTCTCAGAATTGGAAGGCCACCAAGTCTAACCTTTCCCTTCTCTTTACAACATCCTCTTCAGGTGGCTGGACAGCCTCTGCCTGGGTGCCACCAGGGACAGGAAACACACTCCTATTTTGAGGCAGTCATTTTTTGATACTTCTGACCATTAAAAATAAATATCCCTATTTTGAATCCAAGCTGTCTTCCTGTAGCTTCTGTCTTCTTGTCCTGGGAGTCACAGAGAACAAGTCAAACTCCTTTGGTATGGCCCAGAATAAAAAAGCATAGAGACTGAAGGTCAGAAGAACATGGTTCTGATGCAGGTCCTCTAGTAGGAAAGCGAGGAAAATGTGATCAAATGCAAGCACAAATGTGAAAATACTTTGCATGTCACAGATCATCGTCATCATCTGTAGGCACTAAAGGTATTATCTGAATTTATTCCTTTTTTTTTGCTCACGGGCCCAGCCGCTCCGCGGCATGTGGGATCTTCCCGGACCGGGGCACGAACCCGTGTCCCCTGCATCGGCAGGCGGACTCTCAACCACTGCGCCACCAGGGAAGCCCTGAATTTATTCTTATAATAAGTATTTGAGATAAATACTATTATTATTTCCATTACATAGATGAGAAAACTGATGCCACCAGAGCTTAAGTCACATGTCCCAGGTCACACAGCTAATTTAAGCGGCAGAGTTGGGATGTGGATTCCAGTTCTGACTCTGCCACTTCAATTACTGTGGTTCCCACATGTTTCTCCTTATGCAACACATCACCTACAAGAAAGGTGCGACAGCGGGCATTGCTTTAATTGATTCAGCCTAAAGGCTCTTGAGTTGCTGGGTACATTTAGTTCTTCACTCTTTCATAAGGTTGCTGAGCAGTTCTTGGCTTCCCTGTCCTCTTTGTGGGATAGAGAAAGCCATTGAACGTGCAAGCGTCAGCCAAGAGCAGCCCCCCAGCCAAAGGCCCCCTCGTAGCCAAATGTCCTGTGGAAGATGTTTTCCCAAACAAATCCTTCCCTCATCCCTGGTTCAGAGATTAACCCACAGGCAGCACTCCAGATAGAGAGAAAAACGAAGGAGAAGGAAATGCATATTACAAGAGCATAAAAAGGACCAAGATCTGTTTACTCAGATTGGGAAACAGATTCCAGGAACAATGTGTCTGCTCCAGTGTAATTATCCTGAAAATAGTCGGCATTTTACTCAGCTCCAAAACTCATAAAGAGGCTTCAGAGAGACGGATGCTCTGGGGGTTGTGTTATCAAAAGAGACTTAAGAGGTAAGGTTTCTAGATCAAACTCAGCTCTTAACTGAATCAGCAAAAAAATAAAAAATAAATAAAAAGGGAGTTTTATGAAACAGGAGGATATATTTTGGATATGCAGATTGAAAAGAAAGGGTAGAAACTGACCCAGATACCTGGCAGAATATCTCTGCACTGCTGGCTAGTATTAGTGAGAGTGGAAAGAAATGAAGTTATTGGAATTATAAACCCCTAGCTTGGAAGAAACATGGAGCTTCCATCTGTTCTATCTTTTTCACATTTGATTCAACTTATTTTTTCAATAAATAATGATTAAGGCACTGTGTTAAGCTCTGGAGATGCAATAGAGAAGATAACACAGTCCTTCCTTCAAGGAGCTTACCATCCCCAAGTGCATCCCAGGGTTAGAGGCTCAAGCCCCTACCAGCCCAACTTAGCGGAAAGTGTCAATTCCCTACCACCACCCAACCCCATACTCCTCTTTATTTTTCTGGGAAGTCCCATGGGGCTTAGTAGTTTAGTAACAGAGTCAACCTTCACATTTCAGCCTATTTGACCTTAGAACTGATAAGCTTGGGATTTAGGAGGCTGGATTCCAGTCCTTTTTCTGCCTCCTATTCTCTATGTGATTTTGGGAAAGAAAATTCTATTCCTACATGGAAGGGAACGGAGCCTTGGGGAAGACTTTCCTCCGCTTGATTCCCAGTCCCCACGATATGTTTAAATCTTGATCCTTCCATCCACAAGCTGTGTGCCCGTGAGCAAGTTGTTTAACCCCACTGTTCTCAGCGTCATCATATGTAAATAGGACTATGTTTTTGTTAAGATAAATGCATGTGAAATGTTTACAATAGTGGCAGTTATATAATAAACATTCGACAGACATGAACTATTATTAGAGCACTGTGGACAATCTTTCAAAGTATGGATCACCATTTATTATAAATTATTTATATGTTTAAGTGGCTCTTACATTTATATCTGTCTCTCCCGTTAGACTGTAAACTCTATATGGGCTGTTTTACTTACTGTTATATTCTCAGTGTCCACCTCGGTGACTGGCATATAATAGGAGCTCAATAAATACTTGTTTAATGGGTTAATCAATGAATGCATTTCTTCCCCAGTCCATCTCAGATTGCAGAGGAAAGAAGAATCTGATGGACTGCCAGAGCATCTGATCCCCGAGGTTTTCTCAAACAAGTTTAAACAGCTGTTTGTGCTAGAGGCCACCATAAAAAGCATTCTTAAAAGTGAGAGGGAAAGAACAGCAGTAATGGAGAGATCTACGGCCCAGCTGGGCTCCTGGATCTGTGGCTGCAGCTAGACTCAGGGGATAGAAAGGGGAAGGGTGGGAAGGTAGAGGCAGGGGCTGAGGAAGGGAAGCAGAGGCATAATTTTGAATCAGAGACAGAGAAAGATACTCAGAGAGACAGAGACAGTCATCCAGAAAAGCCCTCCATTGTTGACAGAGACAAAGACAGAGTAGGAGAAGGAAAGGAGGGAAGACAAGTGTTTGAACGGGCAGCTAATTCCCCAAATCCCTGAGGGGTTTCGAGAGATAGAGAGTAATTCAGGCTTCAGCCTTGGCTGGTTGATTTACCACCAGCGACAGTTGGACCACACTGGAGCTGAGAACATGAGGCGGCTGTGTGGCCCCAAACTTCTCGAAGCCATGCCCGGGACTTCCTGGGAGAACAAGATGGTGAGCAGGTTAAAGGATGGAGGAGCTACCTGCTCTAATGGGACGTGAACAGTTCTCGGGGGCAGGGAAATCACGGTATGGAGGACTTAGAATGCCTCTTTAATTACTCTCACGTCTAATTGGGAGCCACACAGGAGGTTCTGACTCAAAAGACTGATCCATCCTCCCTCCCACCCTCCCACCTTTCCTTCCTCCCTCCCTCCCTTCCTTCCTTCCTTCCTTCCTTCTTTCCTTTCTGATTTACTGAGCCTCCAGAAAGTACTAGGCCATCAGGAATGCAAAGATTAAATAAGACACGATTCTTAACTTTTTTTTTTTTTTTTTGCGGTACGCGGGCCTCTCACTGTTGTGGCCTCTCCCGTTGCGGAGCACAGACTCCAGACGCGCAGGCTCAGCGGCCATGGCTCACGGGCCCAGCCGCTCCGCGGCATGTGGGATCTTCCCGGACCGGGGCACGAACCCGTGTCCCCTGCATCGGCAGGCGGACTCTCAACCACTGCGCCACCAGGGAAGCCCACGATTCTTAACTTTTAAAGAGCTCTCAGTGGTATAGCATAAAGAGAAGAAAAGCAGGGAGCAGAATAAAAGTTACAGTGAAAGACCATTTATATACTCAATTTTTAATTTTTTTATTTGTTCATGATACATGTTGTTTAACACATACTTACAGCTGAAAATGTAAAACAGATTTGGCAGAGGTAATCCAAATTTCTGACTGAGGTTGCTGGGAGATGAGGTGGAGAGAAAATGAAATCATCTTTAGATGAGCAATATGTTGCTTATTTTATTTTTAAGAAATTTGACAAATATTTTTTGAATTGTCATTTTTAGATGGTGGATACTTGGTTATTTGGTATATGCTGTTCTTTTATAATTCTCAGTTAGAAAAAAAGCTCAAGAAATTGAATACTTGATTGTAATTCTGTGATACAAGCCATTTTTCTATTTTTCTTCTTCCACATTAATCCCAGAAGAGGGAAGCAGCAGGGATGATCAGAGGTAAAACATAATCATTCTCTTTCATACCCCCAGTCCATCTATCCTCCAGTCCATATTTTCAGGAACAAATTCTCCAGGACCGAATCAAATAAGCTACTCCATGCAAAGTAAGATAAAATAATACTCATTCCATGAAATATTTGCACCTTTTCTAGAGACTTCCAGAAGTTAGGAACTAGGACACCCTAGTTTGCAGGGAAACGATACAATGAAAAGAGCACAGACTTTGGAGCCCAAGAGAGCTGGAACAGGGTCCCCTAGGTAGCTGTCTGACCTTGGGAAAATTACTACGTCTCTCTGAACTTTAGTCCCCTCATGTGTAAAATGGGTACAATAATACCTCCCAAGGTTGTTGTGAGGTTTAAATGACCACCTGGAAGTTAAGTGTCTAGTAAACCCAGTATGTTTATCTAGAAACCATTAGATTCTTAGCACATGTTAGTCCCTTCTTTCTGACAGGTAGAATTTCCTCAGTGACATCTGAAATATGGCTCCAAGGGCCAACTTAGTAAATGGCCATAGTTGCCAGGACTTCCTCTGTCTTAAAAAAAATCTTCCCTCATGGAGAAAACAGAATCATAAGTGGCAGAGATGGTGTAGACACTGGGCCTAAACAAGTCATGGGCTTAGGAGAAGGCAGGAGTTCAAGGATCATAGAACAACAGATCTGGAAGTGACATCGCTGGTTCTCAGGCAGTAGTTCCAAAACCTCTCTGTGCATCACCTGGGAAGGTTGTAAATCACACAGATTCTTGAGCCTCAGATCAGGATGCTTGAGAATGGGACTCAGGAATCTATTTTTCTGAGAAAATTCCCCCTAAAATGCAAATTTAAAAAAAGGACATATCTTTTTAATCCATCCAATCTCAAAAAAATTTTTTGATAATGTCAGATGTTGGTAAGGGTATGGGGAAATATGTGCTCTAACCACTGCTTGTGGGTGCAGCCACTTTGGAGGGTAATTCAGATTGTACAAACCCTGATGCCCTGTGATCCAAGTCATGGGACTCTGCACAAAAAGGAGGGTCCAAGGATGCTTGTTGTAGGATTGTTTCAAATAGTGAAAAGTTGGGAACAAACTAAAGTTCATCAGAGAGGTATGTCTGAATAAACTGTGATAGATCTGTATCTTGCAAGTTAACAAGAATGAGATGAATTTCTAAATACTGATTGAGAAAGACCCCCAAGAAGTACTGTGTTCAAAAAAAACAAGGTGCAACATCATCATACAGTGTGACTTTTGTGTAAAAACAGAAACAAGGAAGTAGGTGATACTATATACATTCGATGGCTACCATTATGTTTATAGATATATAGAAAAAGATCTGGAAGATACATACTGATCTGATACCTAGAAGGACTGGGGGATGGTGGAAAAGGATATTTTAGCTTTATATATTATGTCTTAACTTTTTACCAGGAGAACGTAAGTCTAAATTCAGGCTGCTATAACAAAATAGAATAGAATGGGTAGCTTATAAACAACAAAATTTATTCTCACAGTTCTGGAGGCTCAGAGTGTGAGGTCAGGGTGCCAGTATCTTTGAGTTCTGATGAGAACCTCTTCTGGGGTGCATCTGCCCATTTCTTGTTGTATCCCTACATGGCAGAAGGAGCTAGCTACCTGTCTGGCCTCTTCTCACAAAGGCACTAATCCCATTCATGAGGGCTCCACCCTCATAATGACCTAAATAACTCTCAAAGATCTCACCTCTAAATACCATCACATTGGGATTAGGATTCCAGCAAATAAATTGTGTGTGTGTGGGACACAGACATTCAGTTCTTTGCAATATTGATTCATTACTTAAGTAGATAGCTTTGAAAGAGCTATACTGAGCCATAATTGTCATATGATAAATTGCTCATAGTGGACTTCCCTGGTGGCACAGTGGTTGAGAGTCTGCCTGCCGATGCAGGGGACATGGGTTCGTGCCCCGGTCCGGGAAGATCCCACATGCCGCGGAGCGGCTGGGCCTGTGAGCCATGGCCGCTGAGCCTGTGCATCCAGAGCCTGTGCTCCGCAACGGGAGAGGCCACAACAGTGAGAGGCCCGTGTACCGCAAAAAAAAAAAAAAAATTGCTCATAGTTAATCTGATAAGTTTGGGCACACGTACACACGTGTGAAACCATCATTATAATCCAAATCATGAACGTGTTAGTCACACTGAAAAGTTTCCTCATGTGACAAAGTTCTGTCCAATGACACAAACAGACATACAGGAAGAAAAGACCTCTTCTTTGTTGAGTGTTGTTTCTACCAATGATGCCTGGAATAGTGTCAGCCAACGTGTGACACAGAGAAAGCATAGTTCACTTTGGAACAAAACCAAAATGCATGAGGATGGCAGATGGGAAAAGTGGGAAGAACCTGGGTTCTTAATTAACTTGCCCTGGAACTACCCTACTTTGGAACTTCTGGTTATAAAGCAGAATAAAGTGTTCTTTATTGTTTAAGCCTATTTGAGTTGGGTGTTCTGTTACTTAGAGCCAAAAAAGCACCCAAAGAGATGTGCTTTGAGAATTAAGGGAGGGTTGGTGTCCTTACCTTAGAAAGGAGAAAATCAGAAATCCAGAGCAAAGGTCATGAGGCAGTCAGAGATGCCTAGCAGAGCAAAGAACTGCTCAAGTTAGGACGTGACATGGGACAGCCAGGAGAGATGGCTAGAACATTTAACCATTCCTCCTGGGTACCCATAACATCACTTGGGAAGATGTGCAGTGGACTTCCTGAAGGCAAGGTAGAAGGGAGCTTGGACTATGGTTATTGGGCATCGAAGAGAAGTGGGACCCCAGACAATTATGGAGCTGGAGGCATCTGGGTTACCCTCAAACACCCTGACTCCCAGTTTCCCCACCTGTTAAAAGCGTATAATAGTTTCCTCCATGACTACCTACAGGGTTATTGTGAGAATGAAGGACAATCTGAGACAAGACAGGAAGGGCTGCAAAAATCAAACACACAACCCAAATGTTCATCTCTACCTTTCGCTTTCTACATGTCAGAGCAAATCTATTGAACCAAGTTGTCTGGATATCTCTGAGAAACTGCTATGTACAGTTTAGGAGCCTTGGCTACAAGCAAGCCAGAAGTTTTTCAAAAAGACAGATCTTTCCTTAGACCCACTGGCAACATGTCAGTGAACTTTCTTTCTGTGTTTGGGCATGTGGAGAAGAATGTAATCAGAGAGTATCTGGACGTGTTTGCAGTGTGCCTGTGTGTGTGTGTGTGTGTGTGTGTGTGTGTGTGTGTTTGCATGTACAGGGATAGCAGAGTGCAGCCGAAGCACAGTCAGAATCAGGCAGACTTGAGTGCGAGTCCAAACTCTATTATTTCCCAGCTCCCTGACCTTGAAGACATTCTTTAACCTCTCTGAGCCTCAAGTTCTTCACAAGTAAAATGGGGCTGCTGTGACTTGAAAGCTGAACTTTAAAGTGCTCTGCAGGAACATTAAAAGGATCATACACCATGATTAAGTGGGGTTTATCCCAGGAATGCAAGGATTCTTCAATATACGCAAATCAATCAGTGTGATACACCATATTAACAAATTGAAGGAGAAAAACCATATGATCATCTCAATAGATGCAGAAAAAACTTTTGACAAAATTCAACACCCACTTATAATAAAAACTCTCCAGAAAGTAGGTATAGAGGGAACTTACCTCAACATAATAGAGGCCATATATGACAAACCCACAGCCAACGTCGCTCTCAATGGTGAAAAGCTGAAATCATTTCCACTAAGATCAGGAATAAGACAAGGTTGCCCACTCTCACCACTATTATTCAACATAGTTTTGCAAGTTTTAGCCACAGCAATCAGAGATGAAAAAGAAATAAAAGGAATCCAAATCAGAAAAGAAGTAAAGCTGTCCCTGTTTGCAGATACATGATACTATACACAGATAATCCTAAAGATGCTACCAGAAAACTACTAGAGATAATCAATGAATTTGGTAAAGTAGCAGGATACAAAATTAATGCACAGAAATCTCTTGCATTCCTATATACTAATGATGAAAAATCTGAAAGAGAAATTAAGGAAACACTCCCATTTACCATTGCAACAAAAAGAATAAAATACCTAGGAATAAACCTACCTAAGGAGACAAAAGACCTGTACGCAGAAAACTGTAAGACACTGATGAAAGAAATTAAAGGTGATACAAAGAGATGGAGAGATATACCATGTTCTTGGAGAAAAGGCAGTCTCTTCAATAAGTGGTGCTGGGAAAACTGGACAGCTACATGTAAAAGAATGAAAATTAAAACACTCCTTAACACCATATATAAAAATAAATTCAAAATGGATTAAAGACCTAAACGTAAGGCCAGACACTATAAAACTCTTAGAGGAAAACATAGGCAGAACACTCTATGACATAAATCACAGCAATATCCTTTGTGACCCACCTCCTAGAGAAATGGAAATAAAAACAAAAATATACAAATGGGACCTAATGAAACTTAAAACCTTTTGCATAGCAAAGGAAACCATAAACAAGATGAAAAGACAACCCTCAGAATGGGAGAAAATATTTGCAAATGAAGCAACTGACAAAGGATTAATCTCCAAAATATACAAGCAGCTCATGCAGCTCAATATGAAAAAAACATATTATACCCAATCCAAAAATGGGCAGAAGACCTAATTAGACATTTCTCCAAAGAAGATATACAGATTGCCAACAAACACATGAAAAGATGCTCAACATCACTAATATTAGAGAAATGCAAATCAAAACTACAATGAGGTATCACCTTACACCGGTCAGAATGGCCATCATCAAAAAATCTACAAACAATAAATGCTGGAGAGGGCGTGGAGAAAAGGGAACCCTCTTGCACTGTTGGTGGGAATGTAAACTGATACAGCCACTATGGAGAACAGTATGGAGCTTCCTTAAAAAACTAAAAATAGAACTACCATACGACCCAGCAATCCCACTACTGGGCATATACCCTGAGAAAACCATAATTCAAAAAGAGTCATGTACCACAATGGAGATGCTGCACGGAGACCCTCTGCACCCCTGTGAACATGGCTCTGTGAGTGGCGCAGAGCGTGCAGGCCGCAGTCTGCAGCCTGCATGCCATCTCTGCGCCCAATGCGCCCTGCCCGCCACGGCCCTGGGGACTGCGAGCGCACGCCATCAGGGCACAGCACACTGGACTGGCTCTGCTGTCGGGTCATAAATTCACAGACACACATGAATGGTTAACAACAGAAAACGGTGTTGGAACAGTGGGAATCAGCAATTTTGCACAGGAAGCTTTGGGAGATGTTGTTTACTGTAGTCTGCCTGAAGTTGGGACAAAATTGAACAAACAAGAGGAATTTGGTGCTTTGGAAACTGTGAAAGCTGATAGTGAACTCTATTCTCCTCTATCAGGAGAAGTAACTGAAATTAATGAAGTTCTAGCAGAAAATCCAGGACTTGTCAACAAATCTTGTTATGAGGATGGTTGGCAGATCAAGATGACACTCAGACCTAGATGAACTAATGAGTTCATATGAGAAAGCATATGAGAAATACATAAAATCTATTGAGGAGTGAAAATGGAACCCCTAACTAGTTTAAAACAACTTAAAAAAAAAGAGTCATGTACCACAATGTTCATTGCAGCACTATTTACAATAGCCAGGACATGGAAGCAATCTAAGTGTCCATTGACAGATGAAAGGATAAAGAAGATGTGGCACATATATACAATGGAATATTACTCAGCCACAAAAAGAAACAAAATTGAGTTATCTGTAATGAGGTGGATGGACCTAGACTCTGTCATACAGATGAAGTAAGTCAGAAAGAGAAAAACAAATACCGTATGGTAACATATATATACGGAATCTAAAAAAAAAAAAATTTATGAAGAACCTAGGGGCAGGACAGGAATAAAGACGCAGACGTGGAGAATGGACTTGAGGACACAGGGAGGGGGAAGGGTAAGCTGTGACGAAGTGAGAGAGTGGCATGGACATATATACACTACCAAACATAAAATAGCTAGCTAGTGGGAAGCAGCCGCATAGCACAGGGAGATCAGCTCGGTGCTTTGTGTCCACCTAGAGGGGTGGGATAGGGAGGGTGGGAGGGAAACGCAAGAGGGAGGGGATATGGGGATATATGTATATGTGTAGCTCGTTCACTTTGTTATACAGCTGAAACTAACACAACGATGTAAAGCAATTATACTCCAATAAAGATGTTAAAAAAAATAAAGTACTCTGCAGACATAAGAGTGTATCTGAGATGTGTATGAATGAACCTGCATATGTTATGTGTCTTTCAGTTTGTGTGTGTCAGAGCGGGGAGGGGAGTGGATATGAATAATGTGTGTAGGAGGTAGACAGGTAGGTGTGTATATTTATATATATGGGTGGTATATCTGATTGTGTGTTTAGTTAATGTGTGAGAGGGAGGGAGAGAGGGAGGATGGAAGAGTAAGGGATCAGTAAGAAAGGAAAGGCTGGAGGAAGGAAATTAGGAAGGAAAGCAGGAAACCAGACAATGTGAGACCAGATCTTGCTGTTCTTTCCGGAAGCCTCTGCCAGCTCCAAGGATGCAGACTGGAATTGGTTCAGAAACCTCAGGGACTCTCTCTGGAGCCAGTCCATCTGCTGGCTTCTTTCTTCCAGGATCACCTCTCAGCACTTAGAGACATTTCCCAGGAGGCTGGGACTGAGGAAGTGTATGTTCCGAGTGGCAAGGTGCATCTCCTTGGTTCTCCAATAGGTAGGGGGCTACTCTGTCTCTGGGTGCTTTGCCTCATCTGCACCTGAGCCCCTGGGTCACCCCTAAAACCAGGCTCACCTCTGCTTGCTGCCCACAATTTCCACATCAGCCTGCTTCTCACTGCCTCCCTTCCTCTGAGCTCTCCCATTCCTCCAGGCCACACTGCTCATGGCCACCAGGCTTGCACTCATAAGATATAGGGTGCCCCATTGCCCTCTGCCTAGAAAGCTGTTCACGGCTCTGGGCGTGACCTGTCCCTCTGATTTTTCAAGCTGGGCTCAAATATCCCCTCCTCAGGGCTTCCCTGGTGGCACAGTGGTCGAGAGTCCGCCTGCCAATGCAGGGGACACGGGTTCGTGCCCCGGTCCGGGAGAATCCCACATGCCGTGGAGCGGCTGGGCCCGTTAGCCGTGGCTGCTGAGCCTGCGCGTCTGGAGCCTGTGCTCCGCAACGGGAGAGGCCACAACAGTGAGAGGCCCGCGTACCGCAAAAAAAAAAAAAAAAATCCCCTCCTCAGGGAGGTGTGCTCTGACCTGTCAGCCTACAGCAACACTCTTCTCCTCCTTGAACTATCCATAAAAAAATATTCTATAGCACTCTTAGTGGTGAAAAATAACACACCCACAGCAAAGTACAAGAACATAGGTATAAAAAGCATGGTGGGTGGTTATAAACAGAACACCCATGTAACCGCCAGCCCCATTAAGAAATAAACTATTGCCTGCACCCTAGAAAGAGGCTCTCCTGCATCCCTGAATGGCGCCTCCCAGGCACACTCCCTTCTTCCTTCCTTAAGGTAACCACTACCTTGACCTTTTGGTAATCCCATCTGTGCTATTAAGCTATTGTCTCCGGTGCTTTAAATCAAAATTCTAATCTCTGCTTTGTGATGTTAAGGCTGGGACCTTGCAAGCCACTTTGCTCACCACCAGCTCAGTTCCTCTTAGAAGCTGCCAACAGGGGGGGCATGAGAAGGAGAGAGCCGGCCTGGAGAAGGGTAAAAGGACTTGCTTTTTCCTCTTTGCTTTCTGTACCTGTCAGCGTCACCACAGCAAAGGCAGTTGAAATATAAAAGCAGGCAATTGCCTTCCCAGTCTTCATTCTTTTGCTTTTCTAGAACCTACACCCTGATCTTGGGGAACCAGCCTTATTTAGGTGAGGTGAGGACACAGGAGAATTGGGGAGTTTTAAGTTAGATGTCAGCCATACAGAGACACATAATGGCCTTTGTGTGTTGTTGACATGGAGCAAAGTTTGAGACCTCTTATTAAAGCCCAGGTTCCTCGTCTGTGAAACAGGAACGAGCCGTTCTCACTAACTGTTGTATGAAGTGAGATCACATGCGTAAGGGCCGATCACATCACGCATGCTAAGTGGTCATAAAATGAGAACTCCTGTTAATGCTGTTATCGTGGCTGCGAGTGGGCCCTGTCCCCGTGGGAGGGCTCCTTCAGCAAGCCCAGTCGTTGGGAGGAAGAAGCAAGTCACTTGGATCCAGGGCCTTTGGGCGGTGAGCTTTGGGTGGGTGACTGGTGGGAGCAATGACCAGCCTGAGACATAATCAGAAGCAGGTGAGGAAATCGACACTCAGGAAGAGAGAGAGACTACGCAGCAGAGCGAGGGTGAGGAAAGAGGCCCAGACAGTCCTCGCTGCCCAGGACCTCCGACCACTCACTGTCTCCCCAGCATCAGCCAAAATCTTCTCTAAGAAAATCCCCCTACCCTTTCCCTGGGGACCTGCAACGTGCTTTCAGCCATCTCCATGGAGTACCTGAGCTAATTCTCAAGACCTACTTACAATTCACTTTACTGGAATTCTATCAGAGTGCCAGCCAGCAGTGCTCCTGATAAGCCACTCAAATCAAGCAGAGGCCAGTGAGGCCTCACCTGGTGATGCTGTCTCACTCTCTATCGGTGATTCCCCAGGTGACCTTGGGAAGCCTGATAACCCCACAGAGCCGTACCTGAGCCTGCAGAGTCCGGTCAAAGCCCTGCGGAGACTGGGCAGAGCAGCATGAGATTGGCAGGGGAAATGGCTGTGCTCTTTGCTTTTTCACTCTTGGAAGTTTCTGTTGCTGTGCAGACCACAAAAACCGGCCGTAAATGCCCAGGCAGAACTGGGCCTTCTGGCAGTTCGCTTGGAGTGACTGACCTGAGCAGGCCTAAAAGCCGGAGCTGTGTGGGGAGAGTCCCCGCGTGGCTGTAACTTGAGGGCCAGTGTTGTCCAAAGGCCAACCCATAGTGGCCAATGGCATCCTGTGCGTCTTTGGAATGATTATGGATCGATAAAGCCTCGATTGCTCCCTTGCCTGGAGAGCTGCACTGCATTTATCAGGTAAATGAAATGGTCCATCAAGAACAATAACAATTTACACTCAGCAAACAGTTATTTAACCACATGTTGATTTCATCAAGGCTGGTCACGGTTATCATCATAATAACAGTGTGTGCTTCCCATTTTCCTGCCTAAGAGTGAAAGGTTTGAGAGTACAGTCCTTGTTTGATGCACTGACATTGAATTTTGAGCTATTAGCTTGTCTCTAGGAGGAAGAAAGGAAAAACGGTTGGGCAAGAGTTGGATTCAAAGGACTTAATGCCATTATTCTGATTAATTACTTAATTAATTAGCCGAACATTTGTAAGTACCTACAATGTACCAAGCACTGTGCTAGATGCAAAGGGTATAGCAGTTGGACAAGATAGGCTCAGTGTATACATTTTCTATTACCATGTAACAATTCAGCAGCTTAAAATAAAACACAAATTTAGCAGCTTAAAATAAAACACATTTGTGATCTCAGAGTTTCTGGGGGTCAGGAATCTGGGCATAGCTTAGCTCGGTCATCTATGAGGTTGCAATCAAGATGTCAGTCAGGGCTGGGATCTCATCTGAAGGTTTAACTGGGAAAGAATCCATTTCCAAGCTCATGTAGTTGTTAGCTGGGCTGAGGTCCTTGCAGGCTAAGACTAAGAGCCATAGTGCCTAGCTAGTTGTTGGCTGGAAGTCAACCTCAGTGCCCTGCCATGTGGCCCTCCCCAACATAGCCACTTGGTTCATCAAAGCCAGCAAGAGAGGGAGTTTCCAAGCATGACAGACATGACAGTTTTATGTAACTTTATGTGATAGAATTGATATCCTATCACCTTTGCCAGATTGTATGGGTTAGAAGCAAGTCACAGGTTCTGCCCAGACTCAAGGGGGTGGTGTGAGTTTAGGAGATGAGGATAATTAGGGACAATCTTAGAGTCTGTACACTACACGTAGTCTCTGCTGTGGCTCAGCTTACGGGGAAGATAGGCATAAAATAGAATCACTGTGAAGTGCGGTTCAGACTGAGAGAGGGAGAACTCAGGTGATACCGCCCTCACTCAGTCTAATGAAGGCATATTTAAGCTGGGACTTGAGGTATGAGAAGGAATTGCTCAAATCGATTGTGGGGTAGGTGTGGGGAGGGAGCATGTGAGTGTGTGAAGCACAGAGGATTGCAGGCTGAGGAATTCTAAACTTACAAACTCTTAGAGCAAAAGAGAGACAGTGATTATCTAGTCTACTGGCTCTCAATCCTGGACACACTGGAATCACCTGAAGAGTTTTATAAACCACTCATGTCCAAGTCCCATGCCAGAGGCTCCGATGAATTGGTCTCAGGTGAGCTAGAAACTGGGCTTTTTAAAACCTCCCTAGGTGATTCTAATGTGCAGCCAAGGTTGAGACCCCTGCTAGTCCAGTCCCTTCAATTTTATAGATAAGGAACTTGAAGCTCAGAAGGAAATGGATTTGGTCAAGGTTTGGCACAGCTACCAATCGGCAAACCCCAGGTGATGAGTGGGGAGGATACGGAGCTAGGAGGTAGGGTTCCTGCCACAAACAGGACTCTGTCCACTTCTCTCTCTAGGATTCAGTTTCCCCATCTGTGAAATGAGAAGGGCCAGATGATCTCCAGAGCCCCTTCAAACGCTGACGGTGCTCTGATTCTATTTGACTGAGCATCAGCTCCATATCAGCCGCTGATGTGGGACAGGCATCCATCTGTCTCCACTCTGGGCTGTGTTTTTGGAAGCCTGGAGTCAGTGATGTTGTGGATCGTGGCCAAGACCCTTCTCTGAGTGAAGCTGCCTGATGGACTGGATGTTCCCAAACAAGCCCTCTTAGTGGAGACAAGCTTGTCTGCTGAAGCATGAGAAGCTCACCCAGGAGGAAGCTGCTCTGGCTGGGTTTAATCTGCGGTGTGTTTATTAGGATTAGGGTTTTAATTAAAATTGACATTTCAAAGACTACCTGTGAGGGAGCCCGGCTTTAATGAAAAGCACATCATGGTGATATAGGTAACCTCCCACTCGGTCAGGCAGGTTTTTCTGTGGAACTGAGGCAAGGGCACCGAGCTCTCTCCTCCTCTGGCTAAATCAGCTCACTACCTGTGGGTGTCAATGGACCTGGCTGCTGGTGGAGAAGGGAGGGAAAGGGCATGGAGCTCATCAAGAAGCAAGTGGCCTGGTGTCCTTCCTCAGCCCTCAGTGACCTTGCCTGGGATGAGGCAGAGCTGAGTTAGGGTGTGGCCTGGAGGAAGCCACAGGGCATAAACCAGGACATGGGTGTCCCCAGAATCACAGTTCATGAGTGACAGTCAAGACTGGAACTAAAGCCCACCTGTTCCCCCAATCCAGATTCAGGGATCTTTTCTGTGGTTCCAGGCTGCCAGGACCATAGGGAGTGAGCATTGATCAGGAACATTAGAGGGCACACAGTTGGACATGGGGGCTGGCCCAGATCATCACTGAATTTTCTCCCCTAAAATTAATAATCAGCTCATTCGCTAAACATTTATTATTCATCAGGCATCCTGCCAAGCGTTTATTTCCAGACATTATTCATTCAGTTTACAAACATGAGCCAGATGCTAGGTATACGGCAGAAAACAAGACAGACAAGGCCCTTGCCACACAACCATCCTCATAGGTGGTGACGAGCCTTCCCATTTTATAGATGAGCAAACCGAGGCCCAGAGGGGTTAAGAAACTCACCAGAGTCACAGAGCTGGTAAGCGGCAGAGCTGAGGTTTGAACCCCAGTCTGTCTTCACCACGTCAGCATTTGGCCTTTCCTTGCAGCCACCGGCCCAGCCCCCTGAATTTATTCACACAGTGGTGAGGTCTGGTCCTCTTTATTCCCAAAGCCAGACTCCCCCACAGGGTCTGCCCAGTTCCCTTTACCAGCCAAATGTCACCGCCTTGCCTCACTGCAGTCTAAAGGCAAACTTTCCAGATTCTCTTCTCCTCCTGCCAGAGTATCTCTGCATGTCATTCAAGGTGCAGTGAAAAACCACGCCTTTTCACCACTCCCCTTAGCATTTGTTTCTTCTGCCCAAGTCTCCTTCCCTTCCCTTTTCCAACCTCAGAATGTCTAGTCGTCCTTCAAGACCCAGGTCAACTGCCCCCTCCTCTGGAAGGCCTCCCCTCCTTCTTTGAAGCAGAGATTGTCCTCAGGGCTCCCCAACACCCACCTCCTCCTGAGCATTTTTCATGAGTGTCTTGGTGTATTCATGTACCTGTCTGTCTCTCTCACTTGCCTGTGAATTCTTGGGGGTCAGGGCCAGCCCTGTGGCCCTTATTCTTAGTGTACCCATAGTTGCTGGAACACCCTAAGTGCTCAGTAAACGTCTGTGAAATGAAGACACGAGAACAGCATGGCCTCTGTCTCTTCCGGTTTACATCCCAGCTACAGAACTCCCTTCAGTCCAGCTCTGTCCTCACTCTATCCCAGCCGCTGACTGTGGGTTTAGGCCTTAGATGCTTCATTAACTAATAATAATGAGTCACTGTACTAGCTTCAGGAGCATTGTAGATGATACAGTGTCAGGAGAAGGCAGTGGGATGTGGAATGTCAATGAGGCTGGCGTGGTTCCTGAAACAGAAAATGCCATGTGCAATCTCTGTCTCTGGTACAGCTCCCATACACCAGGCCTCACATGCTAACTTGGAATAATTCCATTATTCCATCCCAGTTCTAATTCTAGGCTGATTGTAGGGACTGCAAATGAGTGCCATGTGTCAGGTGTGGCAGGTTAACTAATGGGCTCCTCAAAGATATCCATGGCCTAATCCCCAGAGCCTATGACTGTGTTAACCTCACACAACAAAAGGAACTCTGCAGATGTGATTAAGCTAAGGATCTTGAGATGAAGAGATTATCCTGGATTATCTGGGTAGTGGGCCTTCAGTATGATCACAAGGGTCCTTATAAGAGGCAGAGGCAGAGAAGATGGTGTGATGATGGAAGCACACATTGACATGATGTGATCTGAAGATGGATGGAGGGGCCACAAGCCAAGAAATAGGAGTGGGACACTAAAAGTTGAAAAAGGCAAGGAAAGGGACTTCCCTGGTGGTCCAGGGGTTAAGACTCTGTGCTTCCACTGCAGGGGGTGTGGGTTCGATCCCTGGCCTGGGAACTAAGATCCTGCATGCGGTACAACGTGGCCAAAAAAAAAAGCAAGGAAAGAGGCTCTCTCCTCAGAGACTCCAGAAGGAACCTGCCCTGCCAATTCCTTGACGTTAGCCCACCGAAACTGATTTCAGATTTCTGACCCCGGCAACTATAAGGGAATAAATGTGTGTTGTTTTAAGCCACAAAGTTTAGGTAATTTGTTACGGCAGCCCTAGGAAACTAATATATGAGGCAACTCCCTCTTCTGGAGAAGCTGACAGAAAGCTGTACTCTTGGGCTTCCCTGGTGGCACAGTGGTTAAGAATCTGCCTGCCAATGCAGGGTATATGGGTTCGAGCCCTGGTCCGGGAAGATCCCACATGCTGCGGAGCAACTAAGCCCGTGCGCCACAACTACTGAGCCTGCACTCGAGAGCCCGTGAGCCACAACTACTGAGCCCACGTGCCACAACTACTGAAGCCCACGTGCCTAGAGCCCGTGCTCCGCAACAAGAGAAGCCACCGCAATGAGAAGTCTGCGCACCGCAAGGAAGAGTAGCCCCCGCTCGCAGCAACTAGAGAATGCCCGTGCGCAGCAACAAAGACGCAACACAGCCAAAAATAAATAAATTTTAAAAATTAAAAAAAAAAAAAGAAAGCTGTATTCTTTTTCTGGATGAAACCTCAGAGTCATTAACACAATACATCTGGCAATCACTAACAACAGATCTGAGTTGGAAAGGGGAGCTGGAGCCCCTTTGTTTTGAACTGGGCCAAATGCCTCCTTCAACAGTTAGGGAAACGGAAGCCCAGAGCAATGAAGTCTTTCCCAGGGACGTGCAACCCATTAGTGGCAGGACTGCCTTCTGCATGCCAAGATTTTTTCCCCTGTGTCAGCTCTTAAAAACCTAGGTTGGTAGCAGAAGCATCAATGGTGCTGCAACATTCTAGCTTAGACTGAGCTCTCCTACAGGAACCATGATTTTTTCCCTGCAGTCAGGGCTCCATAAAGAAATGGTCTTGCTGGGGCCTTTCTCTGGTGCTACTCACTGCCCCTCCTGGAAGCCCAGGATCCACAGCACAAACTGGGTGAGTTCCCTAGAGCCTCATGACAAGTTTTACCAAGGACCGGCCTCTCTGGACAGATTTATTCATAGATGGTCTCGATGGAGATTCCAGGCACTACGCTAATGACTCACCTGGGGAACCATTCTGCTTTGCTAAATCTCTCCCTCAGGAAATCGGAGCTTGTGAAATGAGAGTCCTTAGGGGAGATGGCTGTTACCTGAGAGGCAGAGATACTGAGACATTAGCCTCCCAGCAGGTGGGTTCGGTTACAGCCTCATGTGAAAAGATTGCTTATCTACCCAAATTTATTAGCCAAGCGTTCCCTAGGGGCCCAGCTGTGGCCCATCAGGTCATCAAAAGACCCTCAGAGGCTCCCCACTGCTTTCCCAACAAAGTTTTGCTCACCTGGACGCTCCCAACTCTCCCTGATTGGGCTGCATCCTTTCTTTCCAGCCTTATTTTCCTCTAATGCTATAGTCAGGTCCACTGTTCACTAAGAAGAGCAGTGGGAAAATGGCTAGCCCATCAGTGGCAGGGCTGAGGCCAGAGCAAGAATGCTGAAGTCCCACCCATGCTTTTTATCCTGCTTCCCAACAAGGAACAGAGCAGGAGGCATAATGTTGATGACATACGGAATCCCCAATTCAGAGTGTACTCTTGATTCTTATGATTGTAAAATCCCATCTAGACAAGTCTCATGGTTTGGCTTCATATGTGCCGTAGGCTAAATGTAGAGAAAGGATTTTTCATGATGAGCTGGGAAACCCGGGTTTTGTTCCTGTCCCTGCCCTAAACAGACTGTGTGACCTTGGGCAGTCCCTCTGCCCCCTGCTCAGTCCACTTCCATTCTGTACAGTCAACAGGCTGGACTACATGATCTTTATAGTCCTTCCAGGAAGACACTTCTGTTTTTTCCCAACAGCCTGGAAAAACTCTAAACTAGTAAAGAAGAATTTTCCCGGGGTTGGTGGAAACTGGCCTGGCCTGGTGAGAAAAGGCCAAATCCAAAAGTTTGGCTCAGCAGTAGGAAGGGATGGCTGGCAGGGTTGCAGACGGGACTGGAAAGAAAAAAGCAGAACTGTGGATCCTGGCAGAGTGTGAAGTCAGCTAATAGAGCAGACCATTCCCTCACAAAGTTTCAGTGAGCCCTATTCTGCACCAGATACCATGTGAGGTGTTGGGGATACAGCCACAGGCCAGATGGAAAGGCTCTTGGTCTCAAATAGGAACTTAGAGTCAATAAGGGTGAGTAGGGGGAGGCAGGCAAACAGGCAATGACAATACAAAGGGAAGGGGTGGGGGGATGTGCAGGAACAGAAAAAGCATGCCTGTCGTGGTACAGGAGGGGTCAGACAAGGGTGCCCAAAGAATGCCACCCTTAAGCTGAGGGATCTGGTCATTTGTGAGGGAAGAAGACAGGAAGGGTGTTCCAGGCAGAGGTTCAGTCTAGGCAGAAAATGCCCAAGTCCTGGAGGTCAGCAAATAGCTAGAGTGATGAACAGAGAAGGAGAGTGCAGAATGAGGTCTGGAGCACAGGCAGCTGCTTTGTAGCCAGTGAGGAAAATGGAACAGGGGTAAATGGGAATCCATGCCTATGTCTGGATAATAAGCATAGTCTGTACCCTGCAGCCTGAGCAGAGGGCCCAAGGCCAGGATCCTCAAGGGAAAAAACTGAGTGAGGGTGCAGTTGCTGAAAAGCTGAGGGTTGAATGAGGGGAGAAAGCTAACATGAGGAAAGAGAAACAACAGTGTGTTGTGGGAGAGAAGGGAATAAATCCTCACTGACAACTTGCTATGAAGTTGGGGCTTAGCCTCAGTTTTTCATCTAAAAAAAATGGGGCTACCTCCAGGACTATGGTGAGGGTTAAATGAGATAATATACATTATCTGTTTAGCGTGCAGCCTGAAACGCTGAGTGGTTAATGAATTGTAGCTACCTTTATTGCTACTGCATGTTAATTCATTCAACAACTGTTTATCAAGTGCCGGCTACATGACAGGCACTGTTCTAAGTGCTGGGATACATCCATGAACAAAACAGACAAAAATCACTGTTCTTGCAGGGTTACTTATTAGTGCTTATTCTTTTCATAGTCACAACCCTGTGAGGAGGGTCTTATTACCCTTATTTTATAGATGAGGACTGGACACTAGGCTAAGCAACTAGTCCCAAGATCAGGAAGCTAGCCAGTGGCAGAGGCAGGATTTGAACCCAAGTCTCTGTGATGATATACACAAGGCTCCCTCCACTACCCCACCCTACCGCTATACAAAAGGCAACATAGAATTAATTACTGCCTGTACGGTATCAATTATATTTTCAACACAGATTTTTCTGTGATGGTCTGGCTTTTAAACCCTCTGTTCCCATCGGTCCTGTAAATCATGCATACCCGTCAGACTATGACTGGTATGGGGGCGGGAAGATGCTATTGCTTTATTCATTGGACCTACATGAACTTCAGGGAAAGTAGAGGACCTTATAGCTGGAGTAGAGGGGAAGGTTTCCTGGAGAAGGCTGGACCTGCAGCCACAGGCAGGAAAAGGACAGGTGAGGGAGTAAAAACAGTTTAAACAATAATCCAGAGGGAGGGAGTGCACGGTGTGTGTTTGTGTGTGCAGGAATGATATATATGTGTGCATGTGTTGACTGCCTTAACAAACATTAATTGAGCACCTAACATGTCAGGTACTGAAGTAGGCACTGGGAATCACAGCAAAGAAGGTGTGCTATGTCCCTGCCCTCATGTTGCTTACAGAGAGAGAGAGAGAGAGAGAGAGAGTGTGTGTGAGTGTGTGTGTGTGTGTGCGTGCATGCGTGTAGGGTAAAGTGAAGGATGGGGATGGAACATGTTGGGAAATGCACATGAAGATAAGGGCATTCATCCCAACAGAGACTGCTTTCTTTGAATTTTTGCTCCCCCAGCTGTGCTTCTTGATTTATTTCTCCACCCACCCACCCCGACACACACACACTTTTGCCAACTGGAGGAAAGGCACAGGCTCCTGGAAGCTGCCCATGGACTCAGGAAGTCCCAGATGCCAGAGTGGGGCTGTGCTGAGAGTGTGGTGCCTTGGCTCAGCCTTGCAGGCTGGTGTTCCCTTTTGGTGCGGGCCTTTTATCTTCTAGCTCAGTGCAGACAATCTATGCTAATCCAGTCTTCTGGGACCAAATGAAACAGCCGGCATTTAAAGGGCTCGAGCTCTCTTTCCTGATTACCAAGCGACCTACATAATCACTCTCACCCCAGCCTTCCTGGGAGGGCACTACCATTGACAAAGCCCAATCAGGCACTCTCTCTGCTGGGAACTGGCTATGATTTCTTCTGAGCTTGCCAAGCAGAGAGGAGACTAGGGTAGCAGGAGCCTGGCCAAGGATTCCCGAGGCCTTGTTCTTGCCTCAGATCTGCAATTAACTCCTGCGTGACTCTGGGAATGTCTGTTCCCACCACCACCATCCCCTGGGCCTGTTTCCCCATTTGTAACATGAGGGGGTTAAACCAGACCATCTCAGAGGTCCCTCCCCTGCTCCAAAATTCTAGGTCATTCATGATAGCAGATCACACTTACTACTCCAGACTTCAAAAGTTTCCAGGGACTTTTGGGGAACCCACATGATGGGTATGAAGCTTAGCATGACAGTTAATAGCATAGGGGTTTGTGTGTGTATAGATATATGCTGATTTGAACATTTGCAAGACATATTATGCGAAAAAAATCAAGTTGCAGAGTGGTTTCTATAGTATGATACCACACAGGTATATTACACACATGCTTGTACAAGCACACACATGCATAGAATATTCTAATATCTCTGGAAGGATACATAAGAGCCATGTGAGCTTGGAGGAAGGGAACAGGGTGTCTAGGGAGAAGATTTAAATTTCACTTTTTGTATTTCTTGATTTTTTTAAACCATGTGCATTGCTGCTTCGAAAATTAATAAACGGTTTTAAAAATAAAGCATGGACTTTGCTGTCAATTCACTTATTCACTTAACAAATATTTACTGAATATCAGTTAGGTGGCAGAGACTGATATAGAAGGTGGTGAGTAAGACAGTCCCTGCCCCAATGAAGCCCACATTCTAGATTGATAATAGCCCAATCAAGTGTGTAATATAATGCCAGGTAGCAATAAGGAGCATGAAATATACAAGACAGACTTGAATATGAAGCCTGGCTTTTCACCACAAATTGTTTGACCTTGAGTAGGTTGCTTCACCTGTTGATCCTCAGTTTCCTCATCTATAAAATGGCAGCAATAGTGCTCCATGGTTTTTTGTGTGTGAAAATAAAATGGAGTGAATAGCACTACCTGGGACATAATAGGTGTTTGGTAAATGTTGGTTATCATTTTGGTTACTATTACTGGGGGAAGGGTTTGGAGGGGAGTGGACATGGCCAAGAGCTGTGTAGGGTGGGGATGGGCAGACACCTGGGAGACAGAGCAGGTGGGCGAGATAGGAAGAAGTGCACAAACTGGGCTCACTGAGGGTGGGACGATACAGAAGGAGAGGGGGTGTGAGGGACCCAGCCCACAAGACAGAAGTGGGCTTGCAGCCTTAACCAGCAGGGAGCCCCACGTAGCTCCCCCAAGGTGCCTGGTCTAGCCAGGAAATGACATGCAGGTTGGTGGGGGGAGTCCATTCATTTCATTCTCAGTGCCCAGGGACAGAGCCATTTGGGTTTCTTGGCAGGGTTGGGTCTCTGAGTGGCAGGTATCTCCATGTTAGGCTTACAGGCTGTTGGGAGGGTCCACTGAGAGCTTCCACCCCATCCCGTGGTGATGCCTGACTCCTTACTATTAGAGTAGCTCACCATACACAGGGTAGATGAGAAGGTCTGGGTGACATTGTGTCTGAAGATCTTTGCCAAGAATATAGATGCAACCTAGGAACAGAAAGAGAGGGTTTCCTCAGGGGTTCCCAAGCTGGCCAGCCTTCAGACTCTCCTGAGGTTCCAGTACAGATTCCTGAGCCTTAGTCTCCGAGGGCTGACTCAGTGACACAGGGTGGGGTCTCACTAATGTCTCCTTGGAAGCCACACTGCCACACCCAAACCAATGACAGGTGCTTCTCAGGTAATGGGCTGGAAGCTTCTTCTTTGCACCCCAGCCTGACATTAGGCCAGAGTCAAACTCCAGGATCGTCTGTGATAGAAAAAACACAGCCACTTGTTCAGTGACTTAAAGCTTGTTGGGTGCCTGTGCATGAGCACTTATGTGTGTGCATGCAGGCATACACACGTGTTTGTATACGTGTGTGCATGCCATGCATGTGCATCTGTGTCTATGAGTGTGTGGTACATCGAAATAAGGGAACAGGAAGGGACCGCAGGTCCAGTGGAGGGAGAAAGCCAGAGAAGTGAAGTGTGTGCTTCCCAAGAGAAAATGAAATTCAAAGAGAAAATCACTGCCCTGGGGGACTCTGTGCATCTCACCTGCTTTTAGTGAATCTCATTCAGTGAAGCTTTTTATGCAAATCCACACAAACAAATTCTGGGCCCTGCTTGGAGTCCTGGGAGGGCGGGTTCCATTTCAGGAGCCATGGCAGGGAGGTGAATCTAGCAGGAGGCCCCTCCTGAAAGCTGAAGATAAGAGGCTGGCCATGGCCCATGGGGCTCATTTGACAGTTCCCAGTGATAGCTTCTTAGCCACACATGAAATATGTATCTATGGCTTTTGGACACAAACTCAAAATGTCAAATTTTTTCAAATTATTTTTGAGCAGCAAAATCCCCCTTTGCCTAAAGGAGGTTTTAAATAGAGTCCTGACATAGAAAAGAGAAAACGGCAAGCTGCTCTAGTTCAAGTATGGAAATGGGGATGGGGACACAGTGCCCCTCCCACTCAGGTTATGCCCACCCCCCTCACTCAGGCCACACCTCAGGCAACAGAGGTCTCAACCCAGATTAAAAACCCTTTGGCTCCCTCACTTTCCCCAATTCACAGGTAGAAAACCCTCCTGACTCCCTGCTGCTGTGCCCACAACGCTTCGTACTCAAAAGGGACCTGCTGCCTACCACCTGGGGCTCACCGTGTCCTAAGCTGGAGGACCAGTTCTTTCTGGAAAGAGGAACCTTAAAGAGACTCTGGCCAGCAACTTGGGAAATGACTCACTGGCTCCTCGGTTCCTCGTTCTGTGACTTTGCTTCACTGCCGAGGGTATATAGGCTCTGAGGTCAGGTTTGAATCCTTGCTCTGCTACTGAAAGCTGTGTGATCTTGACCAAGTCACGTAACCTCTCTGAGCCTGTTTCCGCTTCCATAAAATGCACATAGTTCCTCCATCATAGGTTTGTGAAAGGAGTAAAGGAGCTATTATAAATATCAGGGGTAGCAAAGGCACAGGCCTACATGGCCCAGGAAAGTAATTGAGATGAGAGGTCACTGAGCAGTGCATAGTCCTGAAGGGGAAGCTGCCACTCGGCTCCACCTGATTGTTCCCCTGTGGGAAGGAGAGCCCAGGGAATGGATTTTCCTAATTCTCCAGGAAAAAACCAGAAATTCAGCTCTTCATGTAAAAAATCCCAATTTTTAGAACTTGGCAACTAATTCAAAGTTTTTAAACACTGTGGGTCAAATAAAACACATCTGGAGGGCCAGGAGCTTGTAATCATAGATACCAAGGGACAAAAAGTAGCACGTAGGAGTCGCTCACTAAGCTCCACGAACCAGCACACCTGCTCTACCTTCTCCCCTTTCCTTTCTGTCCTGACCATCCCATCACCTGGTAAGCTCTGAGTTTTCCTTCTGAGGATAAAGAGAGATTTGCAAGCTCATCCCGCTGAGCCTGCATCTCCAGACAGCAGGTCCTGCCCATCCCATGCTCTGGTTTATTTCTACTCAGACACTTCCCTCCCGCCCCCGTGAGACAGGCCTGGGACCTGGGACCTTTGCTGGGACCTGAGACCCTTTGCTGCAGTGCTGCAGTGCTTGCACATGGACACACCTCTCCTCAAGCAACAAAATACAAGGAAACTATATGGGACTAAAAATAACTGTGTGCATTGCAGTTGGGCAAATTCTGCACCCAAAAGATACAAAGAGACCAAAAAACCCAACTGCCACTTTTGAAGAGCCTGGAGCAAAAACAGGGTGTCAGGAGCAAAAGCACAGAAGCATGCCCCCTGCACACAACACCACCTAAGGGGTGAGCAAAACACCTAAGCTATCCCTCTGGCCCTACCCCTGGACGCACCCCTATCCTCACCCCATATAAGAAACAAGCTTGCCCCGCCCCCACTCAGGGAGCGAGCAAGCAAGGGAACCTGTTGTTTGTTATTGCTCCCCGCTGCTGCTGCAGCAGGGGCCCCAACAAAGCCTTGCCTGAATTTCTTGTCTGGCCTCTAGTCAATTTCTATTGATTGGGGAAAGCCAAGAACTGTGGTCGGTAACACCTGGATGAACTGGCAACTCTCTACAGGTGGTTAAAGGCAGCTTGTCAGCTTCCAACTGTTATGTGGTGCGTGCGTGTGTCCAGAGGGAACCTTCAAAGGTGCCATCTCTGCTTCCTGCCTCTGAAATTCAAAGCTGGCTTCTCAAGGAGTGAAGGATCTTTGCTCTGGGCACCTAGCCCTGTTGTAGCAGGATTAATCATGCTCTCCAAGAGGAACTCTCCAAGGCTATGGTGATGTCCTTGGACAGTCACATCTGGAGTTGTTCTGGCTGCCTTTCACATCCCGTGTGTGTGTGTGTGTGTGTGTGTGTGTGTGTGTGTGTGTGTGTGTGTTTATGTGTGGCAGGGTTAGGGGCACAGAGAGATTGTACTTTCTTTTATTTTCTTAATTTCCTTCCTTCTCTTGTTCCACCCTCTCTCCTTCCTTCTCCTGTTTTGTTTCTTTATTTTTCACAAAAGTTACTAGGCTTTTGTACAAATGATGCATACTCACTGAAAAAAATTTAACTCAGAAAAGTTCAAAGAATGTAATAAAAAAGCAAAAACAAAACACTTCGCTTCTCAGAAAAATCTGGTAACAATTCCGTGAGTATCTTCCCAGAGGTCTCTTTATACGTAGATAAACTGGCATAAAAATGAGTGTTTAATTTTATGTAGTTGGGCTCATAACATATCTGTGCAGTTGTGCAATATGCTTTTTTCTCTCAAACAGCATGTCCAGGGATGTCTTTTCCTGGCAGTGTATTCAGATCTGCACCATGGCTGTGGCTGCAGAAGATACCATGGATGCTCCATAAATTACTTATCAGATCCCCTCTTGGGAAGACACACAAATTCCCCGTCAAGGTCCCCAGAACTTCTCTGGACCCAGAACGCACGATCCCACACCTGGACACTGGGGCAGCCTCCTCTTTAGTATTCTGTTTCCAGGCCTTCCGGTGACAATGTGTCCCCACACAGCAGCCAGGGCTGGCTTGTAATCATGCCCAACAGATTATGTCACTCCTCCGCTTACGACCCTTGAATCTCTTCCCTTCACTCTTAGAATAAATTCCAACCCCCTTACCATAGCCTAAGAAGAATGGTATTTCCATGATGAGGCCCTACCTCTGTCTTTCTCTGGCTTCCTCTGCTGCCAGTCCAAGATCATTCACTCTTACTTCAGAACCTCTGCACTCACAGTTCTCCCAGATCTTTGCTAACTAGCTTTTCCACCACTTAGGTTTCAGCTCAGAGATCTCCTTCCTAATCCCCGCCCCCACCCCCAATAAATGCTTATCCCTTTGCCCCTGCCAGTTGTTGTCCTAGTACTCTGCTTTTTATTTTCTTTGCAAAAGTTATCACTATGTGAAATTGTCTCACTGACTTGTTTCCATGGTTATTTGCCCACAAGGGCAGGGACCTAGACTGGGGACCCAGTGATGCTGAGTCATCCTTTGTTGAATAAACAAGCCTACCACCCAGCCTGTGCAAAACACCAACACTCTTTTTATTATTACTTTTTACTGGAGTATAGTTGCTTTACAATATTGTGTTAGTTTCTACTGTACAGCAAAGTGAATCAGCTATACGTATACATATATCCCCTCTTTTTTGGATTTCCTTTCCATTTAGGTCACCACAGAGCACTGAGTAGAGTTCCCTGTGCTATAGAGTAGGTTTTCATTAATTATCTATTTTATACATAGTGTCAATTGTGTATACAAGTCAATCCCAATCTCCCAATTCATCCCACCCCAGCCCCCAACACCAACACTCTTAAAATCCCTATGCCCCAGTTCCAGGGGTTTTCCTGCATCTCTCCCTTAAAATATCTCTGGTTTTCAAAGTGAGCTTGAGTGTGTCTCTCTGCTCCTTGGCCCCAAAAGAGCCCAACCCAGAGTTCCAGCCCCTTCCCATCTTTATCTCCCCCACGTCTCATCACGAAACTTACTCTTCAGCCAAATGGGGTTCTTGACATCTTCATACACACCTCCCCCTGCCAGGCCTCCTCCGGCTCCTGGTCTCGCTCTCCTGCTCTTGCCATCTGGCCTCTGCTGCCCAAACTTTATCCACCCTTAGTCCAGCTAAAATATATCACTACCCCCCGGGGAACGTGTCCTGTCTTTGGCCACATGAATGATTGCTTCTCTCTTCTGTATTCACGTTGACACTTTATCTTTCCCATCCTCGAGACATTAGCACTTTATGCCTCCAATGTTGCCATTTCTATCCCTAGCTTGATCTTTCCTACTAGATTATGAATTCCTTGCCAGCAGAGACTATGGCTTGTTTACCTTTTCATAACAGTTAACATCACGAAAGTGCTTTATGTAGGTTAGCTCTTTTAAGCTTCACTCAGAGTTGGGAACTGTAAGTAACCTTGTTTAACAGATAAGGAGGTGCTGAAACTTGCTAAAGGTTACACATTGAGGGCTTCCCTGGTGGCGCAGTGGTTGAGAGTCCGCCTGCCGATGCAGGGGACACGGGTTCGTGCCCCGGTCCGGGAAGATCCCACATGCCGCGGAGCGGCTGGGCCCGTGAGCCATGGCCACTGAGCCTGCGCGTCTGGAGCCTGTGCTCCGCAACGGGAGAGGCCACAACAGTGAAAGGCCCGCGTGCCGCAAAAAAAAAAGGCTTGGCCGTGGAGCCAAAGTTCACCTTGGCACCTGGGGGCAAAAACCCCTTTCAGCTGTTTTCCTTCTCTCTGTGTAGTAGCTGCCCGCCTGCACTCAGCTGCCAAACCCCCAGGTCTTTGAAGTGGAGGATCTGCAGAGATACTGTTAGCCTTGACAAAAACAAATCACAGGACTGATTGCTCAAATCGAAATCTGAGTGTCAGCCTGCAGGGCTCCACATCATTACTCACCGATGATTCAAGAGTCAGGCTCCGGGAGCCAGGAGGGGCTGGGGTGATTTCTATTACATTGTTGCACTGAAGTGTTTCTCTAAATTATGCCCATGCCTCCATCTCTCCCTCCTTATCCAGCTGGGAACACACTGGGCAACTTCTCTGTTTGTTTCTGTGAACCCCTGCACTGCTTCCCTCCCTATTCCTTTTCTCTCCCATAAGCTCTCTCCTCTTTCCCAAAGCTTACTGATCTCTCAATGAAAAACATTCCTGACAAAATGTGTGACCCGAGCAAGCCCTTTGCCCTGCACCCTGAGTAGCTATTTCTGCAGCTTCTATAAATGAGCTTAGAACACTAATAAGGAGGTGGTGGCCCAGAGAGGGCATGGAATCTGCCTAAAGTCACACAGCAAGTGGATGGCTGGTATTGAACCTATACAAAAGGACAGAGTATCAGTGAACCCTGAGTACCCAACACCCAGCCTCAATAAGTAGCAACTCATGGCCAATCGCATTTCATTACTCTGACCTACTTCTCCACTCCCAGATTACTTAGAAGGAATAGTTTCCTATGGTGCCCTTGCCTGGGTTTGTGGTTGAACAGAATAATGAAAGAAAAGTTGGTTTTGGTGTGTGTGTGTGGGGGGGTGGTCTTTCACCTTCCTGGGCCTCCTTCCTTTCCTTCACCCCTCTGGCTACCTAAATCCCACATCCTATTTGGTCCTCTGCTTGTTGCTACCCTTTTCATTCTCTCCTGGTGGCCAGCTGAATCCCTGCCGAGGGACTGGGGGCTCAAAATGCTCTTTTAGATCATTGAAATTTAGGAGAGGTCTCCAGAAAAGCAACTCTTTCAAGCCCCAGAAGAAAACCAAGCCTGTTGGGAAGGATTTTCAGACCTAGATTGTGTTGAGAGAGAGACATCTGTTCCTTCTTTCCTGGGTCACAAAAAACCATGGAGTTTTTAACCTTTTATCGCGAAAATTTCAAACCTATACAAACGTATAGTGAATATTAATGAACCCTCATGCGCTCATCACCCAGCCTCAACAATTAGCAACTCATAGCCAGTCTTCTTTCATTACTCTTAGCCACTTCCCCTCTCCCAGATTACTTTGAAGGAAAACTCAGAAATCATACCTTTTTTGTTTGTTTGTTTTTGCGGTACGCGGGCCTCTCACTGCTGTGGTGTCTCCCCTTGCGGAGCACAGGCTCCGGATGCTCAGGCTCAGCGGCCATGGCTCACGGGCCCAGCCGCTCCGCAGCATGTGAGATCTTCCTGGACCGGGGCACGAACCTGTGTCCCCTGCATCGGCAGGCGGACTCTCAACCACTGCGCCACCAGGGAAGCCCCAGAAATCATACCTTTTTATATATTGTTATAAATGAGCCAAAGATGGCCTCTGTGTATTGATTCCTAGGTTTATTTCTTCACTGACGGTTCAGACCCATTAACTTAAAAGCCAAACCCTGGAGGGGTGGGATAGGGAGGGTGGGAGGGAGGGAGACGCAAGAGGGAAGAGATATGGGAACGTATGTGTATATATAACTGATTCATTTTGTTGTAAAGCAGAAACTAACACACCATTGTAAGGCAATTATACTCCAATAAAGATGTTAAAAAATAATAAAATAAAACTGTTAAAAAAAAAAAAGCCAAACCCAAATTTTTACACATCCAATTGTTTTCAAAACATCGCAAACAAGCAGATTTTTAGGCACTTAGAGACTGCTTCGCACACCCTGGAAACCTCACCCAGCACCTCCTGACCATTGATAAGATGGGGCCTTGTAGTTATGAGACCCCAAGCTGCCCTCCAAGTTCCCTGACCCAGAGACTCCCCACCACAACGAAGAGCGACAAACAGACATCATCTAGACACCTACACCCTCTCTCTGATCCCCGTCTCCCCTGAGTGTACCCTTGTCCCCTCCCTGCCCTAAGCTCTGGATGGTCTCATGTTATGATGGACTTCCCCTCTCATGCAACTGTCCAAGCATCATTCAGTAAAGCCTGTTGCACATTAATGCTTCATATGGTCCTATGTTTTTCCTTGATCATTACCCCAATCCCTCGAACTCCCTACAATTATTTCATCTGTAAAAATTTCAGTATGTATTTCTAAAAATAAGAACTCTGAAAAACTACAAGTGCCCATCAATACATGATTGGATTAAGAAGATGTGATATGGGAGCTATATATCTATATACACATACAAATGGAATATTACTCAGCCATAAAAAAGAATGAAATACTGCCATTTGCAGCAACGTGGATGAACATAGAGAATATTATGCTTAATAGAAATAAGTCAGACAGAGAAAGACAAATACTATATCACTTAAATGTGGAATCTAAAAAATAATACAAATGAACGTATACACAAAACAGAAACAGATTCACCTATATAGAAAACAAGCTTGTGGTTACCAAAGGGGAGAGGGAAGAGGGGAGGGACAAATTTAGGGTATGGGATTAACAGATATAAAGTACTGTATATAAAACAGATAAACAACAAAGATATACCACATAGCACAGGGAATTATACCGATTATCTTATAAAATTATAATGGAATATAGTTTGCAAAAACACTGAATCACTATGCCGTACACCTGAAACTAACACAATATTGTAAATCAACTATACTTCAATAAAAAGTAAAATAAAATTACAATATCTTACCATGTCTAAAATTTAATAACATTTCCTTAATATTATTAAATTTTCAGTCAGTGTTCCTGTTTCCAATTGCCTCATAATGTTTTTTTTTTTCTTTGTTTATTTGGATTTGGATCCAAATAAACTCTACATATTTGGTTTGGTTGAAATGTCACTTAGGCCTCTTTAATCTATTGCTACTCACTCTCTCTCTGCCTTGCAATTTGTTTGAGGAAGAAACGAAATTGTCTTGTAGAGTAGCTCACAGAGAAGTGAACTTTAAGATTGCATCCTCATTGTGTTGTTTAACATGCTCTCCTATTCTCTGTAGTTAGATCTAGAGGCTTGATCTGATTCAGTTTCAATTTTTTTCAGCAAAACTGTTTCCTAGGTGGTGCTGTGTTCTTCCACTGGGAGGTTCATAATGTCTGATTGACTTGCTTGTGATGTTAGCTGTTGCTGCCCATTGCCAGATTCATTAGTTCATTAGGGATTTCAAAGCAGTAATATTCTTCTTCATTTATTAGGTGGAACATTTCTAGAGAGAGAAATGTCTCCCCATTTATTATTAGGTTTCCAGTGATATATTTTGAAAAGAGAATGCAGAATAAATGCTTGATTCTTTCCATTTCTTCACGAATTTTCAATTTGCAAAAGTTGATTATCTTGCATTTTCTGTGCCATTCAATTAGTCTTATTTTGTTTTAATATCATAATGAATTCATGAATTTAAACATACTGAATGTTTCAATCCTTTGCAGTTATTGTCCTTACTGATGCTCAAATTATCCCATATTTGACTAGTGGGAACATCTTCTTCAAGTTGATTATGGAGTTCTTTTGACATGTCCTTGTAGTTGTCAATAGTCTCCTTGTTATCGAGAATAAGATGTTCTAGGCTCATCTTGTACATTTTCTTTTTATTACACCTGACCTGAATCAGCCACTTCTCCAAGAACCCCTAGTTCCTATTGGTGGGAAATGATATTTCAAGACAGTAATATAGTTATTAAGGGAGCTCACTGACACTGGTTATTATTTTTAGGTCTTTTTAGTAGACAGGGCTTGATAATTATTTTAAGGGTAAAGTATGTCATGTGTTCAATAGCAACTCTTTCTATTTAAGTTCAGTACTTTAGGAATTTTTTATTTAACTTTTAAAAATCTTCTATCTGTATCTCCTTTCTCCTAAGATGAGAATCCAGGTTCTCAATGACAATGACAATGATAGCATCAGAGTATCACTGAATTATTCATTTTCTTTATCACACAATACAGTCTGAAAATAACAACACCACAGTACCATCACCAATGTGATGTGATTACTGAAAAGACTTATGATCTTTTCTTGCAAATATTTTTGTCCTTAGAGTACATGCTTTTTAGGATGTACAGTCAAATTATTGTGTTTTGAAGTCACTTGGAATATTTCTGTATGTGTGATTATGCCAACAAATACATACATAATTAAGTCCATTTAATTGTTTTATTTCTGTTTTTTGAGGTATAATTTTCACAGTGACATTCTCAGATCTTAAAGTTTTTACATTATAAATGATTTTACAGTTTGATGACCTTTGACAAATGCATATACCCATGTAACTCACAGCCCAATCAGGATATAGATTGTCCACAGCCCAGAAAGCTCCTTGTGAAATAATAAATATATATATTTGTCTCTGCCTCCAAGTTCTGATTAAGAACTCCTAAATCTCTTCTGAAAAGGGATGTTAGGAACATCTTTTGTTCTAATATTTGGTCTTTGACCCCAGTTCCTGACACAAAGATTCTAAATCCCTTGGAATTTTCTGGACAATAGGAGCATTCTTTGTTCTAATGAGGTGACTCTTGGTGGGATCCTGGATGGCGGCTGGTCACCAGAAAGAACTAGTAATGATTAGAAGCTTGGTAATTTCAGCCCCAGGCCCCATTCTCCGGAGAGGGGAGAGGGGCTGGAAATTCAGTCAGTAATTGATTACACCTACGTCATGAAGCCTCCATAAAAATTCCAAAAGTATGGGATTCAGAAAGCTTCCAGGCTGATGAACACATCCTGCGCCAGGGGGATGGCACACCCCAACTCCACAGGGACAGAAGCTCCTGTGCTTCTGAATCTCACACTTTGTGTCTCTTCATTTGGCTATTCATCTTGTATTACATCCTTTATAATAAACTGGTAAACATAAGTGAGTGTTTCCCTGAGTTCTGTGAGCCATTCTAACAAATTATTAAACCCAAGGAGGGGTCATGGGAACTCCATTTATAGCCATTCTGTCAGAAGTACAGGTGACAACATAGGACTTGAACTTGGCATCTGAAATGGAGGCAGCCTTGCGGGACTGAGCCCTTAACTTGTGGGATCATCTGATACTAACTCTAGGTAGGTAGTATCAGAAATGAATGGAATTGTAGGACATCCCGCTCGTGTTGGAGAATTAGTCCATGTGGGGAAAACCCCACACATCTTGTTTCAGAAGTACTGTGAGTGGGAGAATAAAAGAAAACACAGTGCATTTTTCCTAGTCACTATCAGCCTTTACCCCACCTGATACCCCACCCCAAAGTAGCCACCCCTCTGATATCTTTCACCATAGATCAGTTTGCCTGTGGAATTGTATATAAATGGATTTATAGTATGAACTCTTTTGTGTTTGACTCCTTTCACTCAGCATAATGTTTTTGAGATTCATTCATGTTGTGTGTATCAGTAGTTTGTTCTGTTGTATTGTATTCCATTGACGAATACTCATCATTAGTTTATCCAAGCTCCTATTGATGGACAGTTAAACTGCTCCCATTTTGGTTATTATAAATAAAGCTGCATCCAGGACATTCTTGCACATAGTCTTTTTCTGAGCAGTCTTATGTAAATTCCCAAGAGTGGAATTGCTGGGAGGTATATATTTACCCTTATAAGAAGCTGCCAGACCATTTTCCCAAGTGGTTGACCAGTTTTACAGTGCTGTCAGCAATACACATCCTTGCCAACATTTGAAGTTGTCCATCTTTTCAATTTTACCTTTTTGAAGGATTTGTACTTGTATCTCATTATGGTTTTAATTTGCATTTCCCTAACGACTAATAACATAAAGCACTTTTTCAGTTGTTTATTTGTCATTTGTATATCTTCTTTTGGAAAGTGTCTGTCCAATTGTTTTGCCATTAAAAAAATGGAATTGTCTTGGTTATTGTTATATGAGTTCTTTATATATTCTAGATGAAAAGCCTTTGTCAGACTTATGTAATTGTGAATAGTTTTTCCTAGTTGTGGCTTACATTTTCATTCTCTTAATTGATGTCTTTTGATAAGCAAAGTTTTTGATTTTGGGGAAGATAAATTTATCAATATTTTATGGTTAGTACTTTCTGTGTCCTAGCCAAGGAATCTTTGCCTACCCCAGCCTTCTTATGCTTAATAATGCATGACATATCCTTTCACATTTATTTACTTTCAATCTTACCTGTGCTTTTATATTTAAAGAGCATTTCTTGATGACAGCCTGTACTTGGGTCTTGCCTTTTTATACAGTCTGAAAATGTCTGCCTTTGAACTGGAGTGTTCAGTCTATTTAATGTGAAGTCATATAATTATTGATATGGTGAGCTTTATGTCTACAATCTTGCTATTTGCTTTATATTTGTTCATATGTTCTTTCTTCCTTTTTGCCTTCTTTCCTGCATTCTTTTTTGTATTCTATTTTTTGTATTCCATTTTATCTCCTCTGTTGGCTTTTTAGACTTCCCTGTTTTATATCTAATGGCTGATTTATGGAAACAGTATGCATCCTTAACCTATCATAGTCTACTTAGAGTTAATATTGTATTAACTCACATGTAGTATAAAAAATTTACAACAGTACATTTCCATTTACTCCCTACCCATCCTTTCTGTTACTATGATACATTTTACTTCCACATGTTATAAACGCCACAATACATTACTGCTTTTGCTTTAAAACACCCATTATATTTTCAAAAATTAAGAAACAAGGAGGGAAAAACCTTTTATATCTCCCTACATATTTACTATTTTCATCTCTCCATTTCTTCAGCTAGATTCATGTTTCACCTGAAGAACTTTACTATATCTTGCAGTGCAGATCTTCTGATGACAAATCCTTCCAGCTTTTGTTCTGAAAATGTCTTTATTTTGCTTTTATTTTTGAAGGTTATTTCCCTGAATATAAAATTCTAGTTTGTCAGGGTGGTTTTTCCCCCTTTATCTCAGCACTTTGAATATGTCTTTATATTTTTTCCTGCCTCACATTATTTGTAATAAAAAGTGGGTGGTTTTCCATTTTTCTCTACCATATACTTGTCTTTTGGCCTTAGCTACTTTTAAGGTGTTCTTTGGTTTAAGCAATTTGTCTATAACGTAGCTTATCTATTCCGTGTTTATCCCGCTTGAGGTTCATTGAGTTCTTTGAAGGAAACTGGAATTTTTCAACAAATTTGGGGAAAATAAATTGACCAGTATATCTTCAAATATTTTTTCTTTTCCATTCTCAATCTCCTCTACTTCTGGAATCCCAATTACACATGTGGTAGACTGCTTGATATTATGCCAGCAGTCAGTGAGGCTCTGTTCATTTTTTTAAAAACCTTTTCCTCTCTGTGCTTCATTTTGAATTGATTCTCTTGTCATATATATTCAAGTGCATTGACCTTTTCTCCTGCAGTGCTAAATCTTCTGTTTTGTCCCACTGAAATTTTCATTTCCTATATTATACTTTTCAGTTCTAGAATTTCCAGTTTTATAGTTGCCATTTGTCTACTGATATTCCTCTATAGGTTCACCCATTATATTTATATTTTCCTTGAAATCTTTAAAATGTATTCATAATAGACATTTTAAAGATATTATCTACTAATTACAATATCTGTGTCACCTATGGATCTGTTTCTCTTGATTACTATTAATTATTTTTCCTGGTTATGGTCTCCTTTTCTTTTCTTGTTTCTTCACAGGTTTCATAATTTTTGATTGTACGATAGGTATTGTGGATGATATGTTGTTGAGTCTGGGATTTGGTGGTGTCTTCTTTAAAGAGTTTTGAATTTTTTTTCTGGCAGGCACTTAATTTACTAGTGGGCCAGCTCTATCATTTGAAGTCTTGTTTTTAAGCTTCATTAAGGTATGTCTAGAGTAGTCTTTACTCTGGAGCTATAACAGCCCTACACTGTAAGGCGTGGCTTTTCCAGTATCACGGCTGAATGTTTAGAGTGTTCAGCAGGTCCCTCTGCTCTGGATGATCAGATCTCATATGTATCCCAGAGCTGTGACTTTTGGAATCTGCATTCAGCTCACAGTTCCTCTGTAGCTGTTCTCTGCCAGGCTTTCCAGAATCTAGTCTTGTGTGCCTACTCTTTACATTTGGCTAAAGACTTAAGGTGACTTAAGGGCACCCTATGCAGATTTCACAACTCTTTCTATACACAAGTCCTTCGTATCTGGTACCCAGTCTTGCAGTTCCAACTGCCTCAGTAGCCTTGAACTCTAATATCTGACCCCTCATCTCAAGCAAAACTTCTGTGCTCTGCTTGCAATCCACCTCCCTGTGTTGCATGGTCTGGAGCAGGACCTCCAAGCAGAGAGCCAGGGAAATTTCTCTTATGGATTACAGTCCTCTACTGCCTGCTGTGAAACATCTAAAAACAGTAGTTACTGTATATGCTTTCCCATGGTGGAAGGGCTGGTCCAGTCCCAGTTACTCTGTCGTCTGAAACAGAGGTCATATATTTTTATTTTTTGGAGTTTCTTTTTATAATTTTATTTTATAATTATATAGAATATTTGCAAGATTCCAAATCGAATCTACAAAATAAGATTTATTCATAGAAGTCTAGCTCATATTCCTATACCTTCCACCTTACTCACCCCATTTCCTTATATATAACAATTAAAAATAATATTAAGGGTTTATTTTCTATTCTTTCTTTTGTTAACATAAGCTGTGTGTGTGTGTGTGTGTGTGTGTGTGTGTGTATGTGTTGTATTCACCCCTTATTTAAATAAGTAGTAGCAGTATACTCTACATATTGATACTTTCCTCCATTTTGCTTTTTTTCATGTAACTATGTATCCTGATGATCACTCCATACTAGTATAAAGAGATACTGCTCATTCCTTCATTACAGTTGCATAGTTCTCAATTGTAAGAGTGACTAACGTGTCCTGGTTTGCCTAGGACTCTCCTGGTGTTAGCACTGAAAGTTCCATGTGTCCCAAACCAGGTTGGTTGGTTGCCCTGTCATTGTATGAGTGTACTGTAATTTATGTAATCGTTGTTGTTTCCAATCTTTCACTGCTACAAGCAGTTCTCAGTGAATAGCCTTGTGTATATATCTTTTCATGTTTTGCCAGTGTATATTTGAGTTATATTTTTAGAAATGGGATTGCTGGTTCAAAGGTAAATGTGTAAGTTTTCCAGATATTGTCAAATTCTCCTCCATAGGGATTGTACAATATGCATTTCCACCAGCAAAGCTTGAGATCCTGTTTCTCCAGAGATGCACCCACAGAGAATGTCAAACTTTTATTTTTTCCAGTTGAATATCAGGTGAGAAATTATACCTCAGTATAGTTTTAATTTACATTTCTCTTATGAGCAAATTTGAGCATCTTTCAAAATAAGAGCCACTTGCACTTCTTTCTCTGTGGACCGTTGGTACAATCCTCTAGCCTATTTTTCTATAGGCTTATAGGTTTTTTCTTCTCTAATTTTAGAAGTTCTTTTATATAATAGATACATGAACTCTTTGCAATGTAAGTTGCAAATATTATTCCCAGTTTGTTGTTTATCTTTTCACTTTGCATATAACAACTTTTGCTGTGCCCAAAATTTTTTAGAATGTAATCAATTTAGCTATATTTTCCCTGTTAAGTCATAGGAATGATTTCCCCATTCCCAGACTACAGAAGAATTCAACAATGTTTTTTCTTCTTTAGTGCTTGTATGGTTTGCTTTATTACCTTTACATTTCTGATCTATTTGGGATTTATCCTGATGTGTGACAGGAATGGATGCAATTTTATCTTTTTCTATATGGCTCTCCAATGATCTGAATATAATTTAAAAGTCTATCATTTTTCCTCTGATTTGAGCTGTTGTCTTTATCGCATATTAAATTTGCATACGAATGGGTCTTTCTCTGACTTTCCTGTTCTGTTTCATTTTAATTATAGAGGCTTCATAGCATGTTTTAGTATTTAGTAGGGTTAAGCCCCTGCTCTTTGTTCTTCTTTTTCAGGATTTTCTCACTATTATTTGTTGTTCTTCCAAATGAACTTTATAATCAACTTGTTTAGCTGCAGGAATAATCTGAAGATATTTTTATTGGGACTACCAAGTTTTTATACATTAACTTTAGGGAGAATTGTCATCTTTATGACACTGAGTCTTCCTAGTCAAAAACACAGTATCAAGTGACATTTCTGATTACATTTCAGATTAAGGAGTTGAAATTCTCTGTATGATCATGTGGCTGGGGACCACTGGGTTTCACAAGTCTTCCTGAGCCCAGCCCATGCCACCTCTTCCAAGAAGCCTGTCTTCTTTTCTAGGGAAATGATCTCTCCATTCTCTACAGATATCTTGTGATTCACATGAACATTTTCGACTATAGCTCCTACCTTTACATATGTATACCCCATTTCCCCTTCTGGGCTAAGAGCTCTCTGGGAACTGGGTATGTATTATATATTTATTTGTTTTTTTGGCTGTCTTGGGTCTTCGTTTCTGTGCGAGGGCTTTCTCTAGTTGCCGCAAGCGGGGGCCACTCTTCATCACGGTGTGCGGGCCTCTCACTATCGCGGCCTCTCTTGTTGCAGAGCACAGGCTCCAGACGTGCAGGCTCAGTAGTTGTGGCTCATGGGCCTAGTTGCCCCGCGGCATGTGGGATCTTCCCAGACCAGGGCTTGAACCCATGTCCCCTGCATTGGCAGGCAGATTCTCAACCACTGCGCCACCAGGGAAGCCCTGGGTATGTATTATAAATCACAGGTATACTGATAAAAGCTAAGCTAAGGCAAGAGACTCTGAGCTGGGTGTATCACATCAGTTACTTCATAGCCTTTCCCGGGGGTCACCAGCTAGCATCTAGCAAGACAAATCTAGCCCATGTGTTTGACCTGCTTGGAAATTTTTAAAATTTTGAATTAGTTGCCAACATTGAAAAATTGTAAGATTTTCACATAAAAATACAGGTTTTCAGATTTTCTAAAAGTAATGGAAGTTCCTGGCAACAACCATCTGGAGCTGAGTATCTGCTGTCCCTTTAGACCAGGCAGGCACACCACAGTTTTCCCCCTACCTCTTCATTTCCATTATCTGTCTAGGCCCTGGAAGCATTTGAGTCAGTAGTTCGTCTCCTTAAAACCACTGGAAAATGGAAAGAGTGAAATCTCTGTCTGGCCCTGGCACACAGTGGGTACTCAGCAGATATTTGTGGAATGAATGAATCCCTGTTTGCTGATCAGGTTCTGAGAGCTTCCCTGACTTAGCAAAGGTCACATGACCAGAGGGTGGCCAAGGAAGAGATTTAAAAGGAGGATCTACTTTGCTGCACGGCCCAGCGGTGTCTGACAGCCATCCAAGTGCTGGCCCACACGTTCTTTCTCACCTATTAGCTGGTTAATGGCCGCAGACTTGGTCCCAAGCCCTTAACCAACTTGGTTGTTCTCAGATGGAACATTAGTTAGTAACTGCCTCATTAACACAGACAGGAGGGAGGGAGGCCTGAAACCTTAGAGGAGAAATGGGCCCTGGTGACCTTTTAGCTTCATAGAGTTAGGTTTGAGTCTCTTTCTTTTTCTTTCTCTTTCCACATAGCTCCCCTAGGCCTCATCAAATCTGCTGACAGCGAGCACCCTGGGGGAGAGTTGCAGAAAGGCAGGGCGAGGGGGAGCCTGTCTCCTCTGCTCAGGGGTTTCCTTGCCTCTTTAAAGGGAAGAGCAGAGGGCTTCAAGTTGTCCAGGCCTTAGGCCTCCCAACCCCCCAGGACATGGGAGCTTTACCAGTAAATTGCCTTAAAAAAGAACAGCTAATTATTATTTTTTCCATTCAACAAACAGGTATTGAGCAGTTTTCTGTACCAGCCACTGTGCTAGCAGTAAAGGCCTTGGAGAACTCAGTAGACATGGTCCTCATTCTAGTAGCAGAAACTGAAAAATAAGCCTGTGAGAAAAATGCATTTTTTTAAACTTTTTATCTTATACTGGAGTATAGTTGATTAACAATGTTGTGATAGTTTCAGGTGTGCCACAAAGTATTTCAGTTACACATATACATGTGTCTATTCTTTTTCAGATTCTTTTCCCATTTAGGTTGTCACATAATATTGAGCAGAGCTCCCTGTGCTATACGGTAGGTCCTTGTTGGTTATCCATTTTAAATAGAGCAGTGTGTACATGTCAATCCCACACTCTCTAACTATCCCTTCTCCCCATCCTCGCCCCTGCGCCCCACCCCCCAACCATAAATTTGTTCTCCAAGTCTGTGAGTCTGTTTCTGTTTTGCAGATAAGTTCGTTTGTACCATTTCTTCTTAGATTCCTCATATAAGCTCTCTTTCTCTTGGAAAAATGCATTCTAACAGGACAGGATGGGTATGGGAATACCTAGTAGGAGTGCCTCATGCAGGGATGGTCAGGAAGGGCTTCCGTGAGGGTGCCACCCTCCAGCTGAGTCCTAAATGACGAGGAGTGAGCTAGGGGAGGAGGGAGAGGGGATGGAATGTGGGAGGACCCAGAGGCGGGTCTGAAGAGCAGGAGGAAGCTCGGTAGACTGGGGCATGTGGACAAGGGGCCCAGCAGAAGGCAGTCAGAGGAGGGTCGAGCAGCTAACACTGGAATTGAGGTGAGCACTTGCTATCTGCTGCGGTAAACACTTCTCCGCGTAACAGGATGTTGAGGGAACTTGTCCTTTCCCCTTGAACTGACGCCTAGAGTTCAGAGTAGAGAATCCAGAAGTGCTGCTTTCTCCCTGTTCTGATGAGGACTGCCAGCAGCAGTGTCCAGACTCCCGCCCCCCAGGGCCCACTGGAAGGCAGCAGACTAGTCCAGCCACCCCCCACCAGCCCCGCATTCCCCTTCTGGTGTGTAATCGAAAACCAAGGAGAGGGGCAGAATTGCGGCCTCGGCCTCGTGGGGAGCAGTGCTCCCGTGAGAGCTCCCCCAGCTCCCCCTCCCTTGTACCACACACCCCAGAGGCCAGTCAAAGGGTGGAGGGTGGGAGGACTCCCAGGGAATCCCTCCTGCAGTATGGGGGCGGTCCTGCAAGAAGGCGAGACTTACAGGTCACTCTGGTGGACAGAGTTTCACAGGTGGACATTTGCTGAGCGGCAGAGTCTACGCCATCGTGAACGTGGTGAGCCAGTGTGGGTGCACTCAGCCTGGGTCCCCGGATTCTGGGGGCGGTCATGAACATGGACACTGGTGCTGAGGAAGGCAGGGAAGACAGCTGGAGCAGCCTGGCCCAACTGAGTGATGAGGGGGGTTCAGGACACCTACCCCCATAGAGAGCACCTTGGTATGCTAAACATTTTAGGCCGAAGGAGTTTGAGAAGACAGCAGAAGCAGGAAGGTCACTCTGACCCCATCCTCCCTCCCCTGAGATGGGTCACAAGGCACTCATATGAGAGCCCTTCTCCTCTCAGGGCGCCCCGAGTCCCTCACCTGCTGGCTGCAGCCCCTCGCGGAAGCGCTGCTACAGTTTACAACGGACAAGGTGCTGAGTGCTCGTGGCAATTTAGCTGTTTGCCACTGACCTGGCCTCTGCCTGCCTGCACCCTGAGGAAAGGGGCATCCTCATCTCTGAAGACAAAGGATCATGGAGAAGAATCCAAACGCACTGGCCTTGCTAAGTTTCCTCCAGTTCCCTACACTGGCTTCGTACTACTTGACCTGCCATATTCCTCCAGGATGTCCACTCTTTATCAAACCTAGCATGAAAAGATGCGGGTTTAGGGCTTCCCTGGTGGCGCAGTGGTTGAGAGTCCACCTGCCGATGCAGGGGACACGGGTTTGTGCCCCGGTCTGGGAGGATCCCACATGCTGTGGAGCGGCTGGGCCCGTGAGCCATGGCAGCTGGGTCTGCGCGTCCGGAGCCTGTGCTCCGCAACGGGAGAGGCCACAACAATGAGAGGCCTGCGTACCGTAAAAAATAAATAAATATATAAAATTTTAAAAAGATGCGGGTTTAATCATTTCCTCAGGTCTTCATTTCCTTTGGAAGGCTTGCGTGTAAAACTTACTTAGATATATATGTATGCTTTTCTCCTCTTAATTTGGCTGTCAGTTTAATTTTCAGACCCAGTCGGGGACCTTAAAAGGGTTGAGGAAAAATCTTCCCTCCCCTACAGTGAGTAGGGAGCTGGTGTGTAGTAGTGCTTAAGGACCCAAAGGCCTGGGTCCTGCAGCTCCATGTGAAGGAGCCTGGAGACTTCCTTCGCATGGCAGGGCCTGAGGCTGGCAAGAGAGGAGAAGGGCCATCATGGCCCTGGCAGGGCTGAGGAAGAGTAGGCTGCTGCTCTCTGGGGGGTCTGCAGAGCTGCCGTTGAGTGAAGTTAAATACCACCCTAAGAAACGAAGACGCACCACCACAACAAGGACCACCACATCCGCAGAGGCCACCAGCACCTCGTGGAAAGTCGCTGACCCTCTGGGAGGCCAGGGACACTTCCCCCCACCCCCAGGAGGTCAGATGGGTGACACATCAGCTACCCACCTTGGACACTAGATGTCAGAGGAGGAAGGAAAGACCCAGACTCAGAGAGGGAGGGAGGTGCAGGGAGGAGGGGGCATGAATGAGCAGGCCAAGCCCCTGCCCACTTCTGGTCCTGTTTCTTGAGCCATCGGTCCAACCCACACTAGGAGGAAGGAAGAAATGGGCTTTAAATGACCAGAATGTTTGGCATCTGCTGAAGTGATCATCATCAAGTGGGTAAGATGATGGAGCTGACTGGGTACAACTAGAGGCAGAAATAGAAGGAAAAAAAGCCATTTCGTGTTAATGGCCCAATATGTCAGTTACTTGTCCGTTGTATCAAGGAATTTTCCAAACAATCATATAAGGCAGTTACTGTTATTATTGCAGTTTTTGAGGAGAGGGAACCAAGGATCCGGGAGAGGAAGGAACTTAAAACCACACAGCTAACAGGTAGCTGGGCTGGGAGTTGAACTCTCACTGTTGGGCTCTAAAGCCAATTCTCTAAATAGCACTGTCCCCAGAGGGGAGCCCCAGCCGGCACTCCATGCCAGCGTCTCCCCTCCCAGCTGCTCTCGGAGTGAACCCAGTGAGGGGACCTCAGCACCTGCCCAGACATCTTATCGTATTTTCAGATGGCTGTTGAAATAACAACTTAGGTTTTTAAAGGTTTTTACGGTTAACACGCACTATAGTCATTCCATAAGCATTTATGAGGCTGCTACCACTCACTGTGCTGAGCACCCCTTAGCTTCTCTGAGAGGAGGGCCCAGCAGGCAATTCTTTTCAACTGTCTTCTGCATATGAGGGAAGGGGAACACAGAAAGACTATGACTTGCCTAAGGTCACAGAGACCTGGGACCACCACCACCACCCAGCATTTCCTGAGCGCTCAGTACGTGTCAGGCACTGCGCTAAGTGCTCGACATGGTCCTATGGGGCTTGAGGATTCCTCCTGTCCAGTACTCTTTTCACTGCCCCAGCTGGCTTCCCCCATTCCCACTCCTGATCCCCGCTTTCCTGCATGGAGCCAATGCTTCTCTGGCCAAAGGACTGATTTCCTGGCTTGGGAAAGGCCCTGTAACAGGGAGTCTGCGAGTCTCAGAGAAAAGCAGAGAATTTGGCTTCCTTCCCCGGTGCTAGCTAATCATACCAACTGACCTGCTGCAGGAGAAGAGAAGGCGCTGGTAGTTCAAAGCATGGGCCCTTGATTAATTTCTCATCCTCTATAAATAAGTGAATAAAGGCACATTCTGCACGCACTGCTTCGATGCCTCCTATGGGCCTTTTATTGCTCTCTACACCTTGTTACTCACTGGCCTTGGGACGTCAGACTTACTTCCAGCCAGACTGTCAAACTCCTTAGCTTGGCAGGTGTGCCCCTTATTCACCCCCTACACCCAACCTAGGCTCCTGCTCACCTGACTTCTCTCTGGACTCACCAGTTGCCTACACTGCCCTGCTTTTCTGGCAGTCCATCATGACAGAGCAGCTAAGCATGTCGGCTTGTATGGGTTCAAATCCCAGCTCTGTCACTTCTTGGCTTTGTGACCATATGGGTAAATTATTTAACTTCTGCAGTCCTCGGTTTCTTGATATATAGAATAGGGATGATGAAAATAGTGTGTATCCTGGAATTAACATCCTAGTTGGGAATCAGACACTAAATAGGCAGACAGTCACACATACAAGAATTTCAGTCAGTGATGAGTGGCGTGATGGAGAGTGAGAGAGTGAGGCCAAGAAGGGCTTCTCTGAAGAGGTGACCTTTGAGCTAAGACATTAAGGATGAGAAAGAGCTGATTCAAAGAGGATCTGAGGGCAGTTGGTTCCAGGTAGAGAAGGAACAGGGAGTGTGACTCTGGGCAGTTCTCTGAGGGCTGGGGAGGGGTTGGCTGGAGGGGTCCCTGGTGCTAGGGGATGGGTGGGAAGGTGGGCCAGGCCTCTCACAAGGCACATATTAAGGGGAGATGGGGTCTGAAAGGCTGGGTTAAGTGGCTAAAGCCCAGGGGTGAGAGAAGAGAAAAGAGACATTGGTGGGGGACTCTGATGCCATCATGAGGCCCATACTCAAGTCTCTAGAGCCTGGCTCTTTGAGCGCCTTCCAGCCTCCTGGGCCAGTGAGGAGTGGAGAGGAGGTGGCAGGTCCTGCTTTCGTCACCACAGGTCCCCCATCTTCTCTTCCCCTTTCCTAAAGTGAAACACTGTCCAGAGAAGGTCTGGTGTCAGCCATGTACACAGCGGTATGTGGGCTCTCCAAACAAGGCAACACAAAAGGCACTGACTTGCCGCTTTGGCCAGTAGTGAGGGTGTAAATACTCCCACCATGGCTGATTTTTTTTGTGCTTCCAGCATAATGTGTGATTGTGGAGTTGGGAGGTGAGACACAAGATCGGCTCCCATGTGCAGGTGGGCACTGGCTCCAGCTCACCCCTGCATTCACACCCAACGAACAATGAGCAGGGTTTAGGAAGCACTTACCATGTGTCAGGCCCAGTGGTAAGCACTTTATATATACTAACCCACAGCAACTCTATGAGGCAGGAGCTGTTAATATTCCCATTACACAGATGAGAAATGCAGTCACAGATGAGCTTGGTAACCTGCCCAAAGTCACACAGGCAATGCTGGAGCTGAGATTAAACTGCAGTATAACTTATAGGGAAGTGAGCGAATCCCAAGCACACTGCTCAGTGGAGTTTTAGGTATGTATACCATATGTAAGCAGATCATGACAGGGAACATTTCCCGTCCCAGCTGGCTCTTTTTATCACTCTTGTCTTTGATACTCTCCCTCCAGGATAACCACCATTTTTTATTTTTATCACCATAGATTTGCTTTGTCTGTGCTTGAATTTTTTTTTCTTTTTTTTTTTTCTGGCTGTGCCATGCAGCAGTGGGATCTTAGTACCCCAACCAGGGATCGAACCCGTGTCCCCTGCAGTGGAAGAGCAGAATCCTAACCACTGGACCGCCAGGGAAGTCCCCAGTCTGTGCTTGAATTTTATGCAACTGGAATCATTCATTACATAATCTTTTTGTGTCTTGGCTTGTTTCTCTCCAATGTCATTGCTTCATCCATGTCGTTGCGTGTTTCAGAAGTTTGTTCTTTTGAACTGTCGTATGCTTTTCTGCAGTGTGTGAGTAGGTACGATGTATCTATCCATTCTCCTGTGGATGGTCTTTGGGCTTGTTTCTGCAGTGTGTGCTCATAATCACTATGACATAGTGCCACTCAAGTATGGATGCACTCCCTGACTCTTCCTGTCTCTGGGGGATTTGCAGGATTAGCATGTGGGTTGAGTGGTATCACAGGATGTATTACTTTCTGATTGCAGCTATAACAAATCACCACAAACTTAGTGTCTTAATGCAACACAGAGTTATTACTTTACAGTTCTGGAGGTCAGGAGTCTAAAATAGGCTGGCAGCTATGGTTCTTCTGGAGACTGTAGGGGGACAATCCCTTGCTTTGCCTTTTCCAACCTCTGGAGGCTGCCTGGGTCCATCTCTGCTTCTGTCATCACATCTCCTCTTACTCTGACCCTCCTGCCTCCCTCTCATAAGGACCCTTGTGATTACATTGGACCTATCCAGATAACCCAGGATAATCTCCCCATCTCAAGATCCTAACTTAATCACATCTGCAAAGTCTTGCCATGTCAGGTAGCATATTCACAGGTTCTGGGGTTAGGACATGGACATATTTGGGGGGCCATTATTGTGCCTCACACATTGGACTCTCCTGATGTAACGGTAAGACCCTGGTGTGGGAATCAGGAACCCAGGGTCCTGGTCTGGCCCCTGGGTTGACTTACTGTGGGTAGTAAGTCTGACTTACTGGGCTTTTGACAGACATATTGAATAAAACAAAGGGCTAGGATTTGATCCATTTCACAGGCGCCTCCCAGCCTCCACGTTCTAGGACTCAATACATAAGCTTTAGGCTTGGGGCTCTATCTAGCCATTCCTTCCCACCCCCAGGGCAAAGGGAGCACACCTTCTGAGAAGATCTGGTAGGCCTCCAGCAGATTCCCCACTGTCCCTTCCTTCCCCTTCCTTTCTATAATGTGACCCCTGGGCCTTTTATCCAGAATGACTCTGAAAGCCTGCTATTGATTTTCTTGTCACTTCAGGTCATACACTCCCACCCGTCATCTTCCTTTAAGTGAAAGTTTGAAAACGCAATTTGGAAAAAAAAAAAAAAAAAGATCACCCACGTGATTTCAGGGGCTGGGCTGATGGAGCAGCCCTTCCAGGAGGCTGGGTGTGAAGTGCTTGGAGGAAGTAATAGAGACGCCCTTAAAGACTCCGTTCTGACATGAGCTGAGCTGTTCCTTCATTTTCAGTTGACGGCTGTTCTGGTCGTGGGCTCCCAGCAGTTACTGAAAAGAGAAAGTGGGAGAGCAAATCATTTTCATGATTGCCATACAGGAAGCCTACTTTGCTGAAAGTGAACCACCCGCCTGTTGGGTCTTCATATTTTCTACTAGCCAAGTATTTGATCTTTCCTAGCTGGCACCTTGTGGCTGATCATCTCCTCCATCTCTTCTCTCATTGATACAGTCATTAGTGAGCATCTACTTTTTCTGCTTTGCATGGTAACTAGGGCATATGCTTTAAAGTCAGATGGTCATTCCTTCAATAAATGTTTACTGGATGCCTACTTTATGCTGGGCACTTAACCAGGCACTGGGGACAAAATGACAAGCAAAACGGATATGGGGCCTGTCACCAAGGAGCTTATACTGATGGAGGAGACAGAAGGGAACTGCATAATCCCACAATATATTGAATTACAAAATGTGGCAAATGCCATGAACCAAAAGTCAGGGAAGCTATGAGAGCAAATTCCAAGAGGGCATGAACTAGTTTAAGGGTTAGGAGAGGCTGCACTGGGTGGAAAATGGGGGCATAATGGAGACAAAGGAATCTGTTCAGATGAAGCCCTGAGGCAGAAGGAAGCTGGGTAAGTTTGAGGACTTTGGAGGAGTGTAGACGGTGAAGGGTGAGGGAAGGAGAGCAACACATAATGGGGAGTTTTGAATTTATTAATGCTGTAATAAAGTCTGTAAACTGGTTGACTTTCAGTGTCCTAATCCATAAAATGAGTATAGAAATACCTTCCTTGCAGAGTGGCTTTGAGGATTCACTGGGATAAAATATGCCATTTTAAGATAAAGTGCTTAGCCCAGAACTTGGTCTATTGCAATCCTGGAATAAATGGCAGCAACTAGTTTTATGACTGGGCAAGGTGCACCGCTGCTGGGAGCTGGGGACAGAAATGAATCAGCTTTGGTCCTTGCCTTCAAGCAGCTTCTAACATCGCTGAGGGGATCAGCAATATCTAGTCTGCAAGTGTGCCATAGCTTCTCCGCCGACAGGGCTCAGAGGAGGGAAGGCTGACTCCAGTGGGGAGTAAGGGAAGGCTGCTTGAGGGGGAGGCATCTAGATGCCCAACACATAATTCTGGTCAGGCGGGAAAGCAAAGGAAAGAGAGGACCATCTTCACCTCCCTGGGAGCATCTGGGATGTGGAGAGGGAAACAGCTGCATTTCCTTCCCTCCTGCCGAAGTGAAGGAACTCAGAGGTGCTGCTTCTCTTATTAATCCAGCTGTGAGCATTTTTTAGACCATCGTGAGCCCCTGAGGAATGAGGTGCAGAGCCTCTGAACAACATCATTAAAATGCTTCCCAAGATGAAACTCAAGCCGAGCAGGTGAGAATCTAACGGCAGAACCAGCACCAAGCGATGTAGCTCGGAATGCAAGGCAGGGAATGATTCCTGTCTAGCTCTGTGCCAACAGTCTTGGACAAGTCCCCTCACCTATGGGTCTTGGTTTTCTCACCTGTAAAATGAAATGATTGTTGTAGATGATGACATTTGTTCTTCTGACATTCTATGTCTCCAAAAGGCTACATTATTGCTTTGGTAAGATTCTGGGGACTATTTCTATCAAGAACAAAGGGGAAAATGGAGGCAACTCCCCAGTAATTCTCACTGCCTCTCAACACATTTGTACTGGAAAATCCACACATTTGCAACCTAAGTGAGTTTGGGAGCCTAAAATATATCTGGCAAGCTAAATAATTTCCTCACTTCATTTTCCTAATCTAGTCCTAGCATTGATATTTCTAAGCAATATGTGACCACAAGCGAGTCACTTAACCTTTCCAAGTATCTGTTTCCCCTTCTTAAAATGCAGACCTCCGACTGAATCATCTCCTTGGGCCCCTTCAGCTCTCATTTTCTCTGTCTTTTTCATTCATGGCTTTGATCCTTGTGCAGGTCAGTTATCTCTAGCAACAAGTGAGATGTGGAAAAAGAAACTCAGGTGGTCTACCATCTCCCTGAACCTCAGTGTTGTGATCTGAATAAAGTTAACATGTTTAAGGGTGTCTTTTCTAGACCAGCAGGGTAGCAAAGTAGTTATAAGCATGGGCTTTCAGGCAGGCAGTCTGGAATCAAATCTGGTCTCTATCACTTACTACCTGTGTGGCCTTGAGCAAGTGCCAATCAACATGAAGCATGGATAGTTCTATTTAGGCAGAAAAGCAAGAAGTCTCAGTTTCCTTATCTGTAAAATGGGACTGAAGATAATGCCTGCTGCTTACAGTCATTGTGAGGAATAAATACACAGTGCTTTCCAAATTTCTATCATACAGTAAGATAAAACATAGTTTCTCTGATAAATGGGCAAATGACGCTTGGTCCTAAGATTAGGGACACGTGGAGCAGTGGGGATTGAGGCCAAATGGGTCAGTTTACTGCAGCTGACTGTTAACACTGTAGGTCTCAGTGTTGCCAGATCTGATTTTTTTCTTTTTCAAGAGAAACCAGAAATCTGGATTTTTATGTGAGATTGCCTAATCTTAAAATACTGGCTCACATTTATTTTTTTAAACATGCAAATAAGACATGGCTGCTGCCAGGATGTGGCCCACAGTTCTTCAGTTGGTAACCTCAGTTTGTAACCATTAAGTGCTCAATGAATGATGGGGAAAACCCCGGTCATCTTAGTTAGCACTCTCAAGCACTCTCAACCACCCAATTTTACAGATATGGAAACTGAGGCCAAGGCTAAGAAAAGTGAAATGACTTGCCCAATGTTGCATGGCTTTATTATGTTAAAGATGGGACTCTAACTCAGGTCTTTTGACACTTAGTTTGGTGCCCTTTTGCCAAGTCACAGGAATCCTTCTAGAAACTCACAGCCTGGATGGTGAGCTGCCCTGGAGCCACAATCCTTGCTTTCCCCCCATGTCTTTTCCTGCAGTGCTTACAGATAACTGTGTTTTGAGATGATACACATCATCTGTGCATAACACCCACAGTCCAACAGTGGCTCAGACCGGGGCAGGGGTGATTCCGAGTGTTCGCAGCTATTCCCCTCACTCCATGCCTCCCGTCTCTGCCCACTTTCCCTGAGATCAGCTACAAAATGAGTTTTAGCTGGAATGTATCTTTTTAAAAGGTTACAGGACAAAATAATCCTTGATGCAATATAATTATAAAATATAATCTCATTTGTGGTTAAATCCTCGAGCTTCAGGACATTTTAAGCTAAAAATGGATAGTTTTATTTTTAATAAAAACAAGATTAGCAAATGAAAATCTACTATAATTCCTATTAGAAAGCTCTAAAGCATTGCTGCCTCTGATTGAGCTTCCAGACGCCCTCCCCACCATCCACATCCCCTGATGCATCCTCCTCTCTGGGGAGCCTGATAGATGTACCCACATTGCCTTCTGAAACCTCCCTCTTGGGCCCCAGTTCTCAACCTTCATTTCCTTCACTTTAAATTCTAGTGCAAACCAGCTCAGCCCTCCATCAGCACCCCTCGGCTCTGACAGGCTCTCTGCCCATCGGGAAGTCCGCTCTGCTCCATTCTAAGAGTCTTGTTAGGGGTGACTGGGACGTGTACCATTGGCAAATCGCTTCCGGAAACGAGTTTCCCACTTTGAAGGGAGATGGAGCAGGGAAAATCCCGCTGGGGGACTGGCATGGTTTATCAGCCTTCGTCCCAACTCTGTGTTCTTAACAGGGGTTTTCATAATCTCCTTTCCCTCAGTTGCTTCCTCTCAAAGGTATTTGCATTTAAACAAGAGTTTGCTCCCCTGCTGATTATTTTCCCCCTCTTTGATTCCATTGCAAAAGCAGCCAGAGTTGCCCGGGCGTGCTGGTGTCTGGATGGGCTGCATGGTAACAGCTGGGTGTAAACTTCGCCTCTTCCTTTTGCAGGTACGGTTGGCAGAGTAAGCACATTTAGGAGAAATTTCCAGGAAGTGAAAAGGGAACTATTTGTCACCTCTGAGTCTCCTGGGCCTGCTTCAAAAGCCTCTGGTAACATTTCTCAGAGAGAAATATTACCCTCTAGGTAATATTTTAAAACATTACCCTCTAGGTAACATTTTAAAGCCAAGAGCACATGATTCTACCCAGGGAGAATGGTGCAAAGAGCAGGAAAAAAGCGTTCCAGTGTCTCCTTGACACTGACCCATGGCATGACCTTGAGCAGACAGGTGATCTCTCGTTAACTTGGGTGCTCTTACACTGTGCTGGGTGGAGGAGAAGCCTCTGAGGCTGAACTCCAAGACCCTCTTCCCTGTGGGGCTTAGCTCACCTTGCATTTAGCAGAGTTCAGCATATTAAACACACAAGCTTTGGTGTCAGACATAGCTGGATCCAAAACCCAGATGCATTCCACACACACTTGTGACTTTAGACAAATAGCTTAACTGTTTGAAGCCTCGGCTTCACCGTGGGGTAAAGTTGGGCTGTAGTAGATGGGATTGTTGTTCTTGATTCTTCACACCCTCGGTCTTCCATGTGACCTTGCAGGGCACACACATGCACAGGAATATATTTTCTTACCTTATGGATGTTGGGCTTCGCCATATAACTTGCTTGGGCCAATGGAACGATAAGGACTTGGTGTGAGCAGAGGCCATAAATGTGCTTCCAAGGTTTGGCTTGGTTCTTGCATCTATGACCTACCATGGAAAGAACACGAACATTATAGTGTCTTGTCTAAGGAAAATGAGGACACAGGTGGAACAGACTAGAGACCATCAACAGCCTGGAGACTACCTATGGCTTGAAGCTGAGCCCCTCCCAAACTGGCCTGTAGACTCAGAAACTAGAACATGAAATGCTCTTTAATATAAACCGTTGGGTTTTGAGGGGTAGTTTGTTATGCACAAACTACCATGGTTGTGGCCATAGCTGACTGATACAGAGAAGTTACAATACTGAGGATTAACTGAGAATATGCATGTGTTACCTGGCTGCCGTATACCACTGCTTTGTTCAGTCTGCACTACTCCCAAAGAACTCAACTTCAAACACATGTGTAAGTGCGTACAAACGTATAGATGATCTAAAGAGCAAGTCAATATTTTTTCTTACCATCATAGTTTTTCCTCCTCTTAATGCAGTGCCAAGTAGACAGCGAGCTTTCAATAAATGGTGACCATGATGAAAATGATGATAACTCTGGCGAGGGCAATCTCTGTGCACTTTAGTTGGGGTGCACTTGGCATTGTACCCCAGGAATCTTCTTGGTAGACTCTTCTAGCTTGTTTCTTAAACACCCGAACTCATGGATATCTGTTTCATTTGCAGCTCTTGGTCTGACCTTAAGAGTAATAATAATCCATAACTTCTAAGGAGCATTTTAGAGCTTATGAAATGAGTTACAATTCATTCATTCAGCATTCATTTAATGAAATTTTATTTTTAAAATGCCCACTAGATGCAGGCATTGCCTAAAGTGCTGGGAAAACAGCAGTGACCAAGACTGGGGAAGTCTGTGCCCTCATGGGACTTGTGTTCCAGGCAGGAAGGACCACACAACTGAACAATTAATTAACTCAATATTCTAAACAAATATTTAAAAGTACATATTTTACGAGCAAATAATTAAATAAGAGCTTAATTAAACAGACTGTGGTAAGTACAACAGAGAAAATAGAACAGGATTGAGTGACAGGGAAGGATTGAGGGCACTTTTTAGATGGGTTATCAGGGCCAGTGACTGCAAAGAGAATAGGTACCCAGGAGTCCAGGTGTTTAGCTAGAGTATGGAGGTGACATATTTTACCTTGGAATCTTATAACAACCTTGCCAGGTACCTATTCTTATTTCTCTCACCCCTCCTCTCCTTTTTTCCAGTGAGGAACCCATGGCTCAGAGAAATCAGATACCATGCCTCACGTAGCAGAGGAAGGAACTGGGACTTAAAATCAGTTGTTTGGAGGTTACCCAGAAGGCACCGGGCAGCAGAAGACCTCAGATGAGGATGTCAGGAATCCAGGTGATTGCCTCGCCCACCCTAACCCCCAGCTCCCATGTTGGGGATATGACCATCTTTAAGGCAGTGTCATTGATGACCCCCGACCCACCTGCCCAGTGTTACCAGCCAATACACCCAGCAGGAGGAAGGCAATCCTCACCAGTCCTTCCCTAAGAGAGACAGCTGGGTGCCTGGAGCAGCACACACTGCCTGGTCCACTGTGGCAGCCAAAGATGCCAGCTGTCACCTGGCAGCCTTTGGATGATGCAGTGATTCAGGGGAGCGCCATTGCTAACTCAATCACACCTCCCTGCCGCAGGTGGCAGCCACAGACCCACAGCATGAGCACTGAGGGAGGGCCTTCACTTCCAGATGCAGAACCAGTGATGCGCGGGGGCGCCAGGCAGTCTGGTTCCCACGTGCAGCCTAGCACACATGCTCTTCTCAGCCTTTGGCTTCTGAGCTCAGGATTCCATAGATATAATGTCTCTGAGTTTACCACCACTCGAAATTAATCAGTAGTACCTGCTGTCTAAAATTTTCCTTATGGAAAAATGGAGGCACAGAGCAGGCAATGACTTACTCATAGTCATTTGCAATTCTGAGTTCTGGCTAGACTAGGGACCCTTCTAAGTCTTGGTCTTCAACCAAGTGTTGAGAATCTGCTATGTGCCGGGTGCTGTACTAAATGCTGATGAGCTCACGTCTTCTGAGAAAGAAAGAAACATGAACAGTTATGGGTGTTATTTACCTTAGAAGTGATGTGATAGGAATAGGTGTGGGTGACCTCTGGGGGTCCCCAAAGTAGGGAATCTACACTTCTGCAGTGGCAGAGAGGGGAGGCCGGTGGGTGGGGTCTTGAAGGTCTAACGCAAAGGTCATGCTTGAGCTTTCTCCTGCTCTTTCCAGTAAAAGATATTCAGATTTTCCATTTGCATAAACTCATTTTATTAAAAGTAAAAAAATTCACTTATCTATTTTTAGCTTCAGTTTTGTTTAAGTTTGAATATGTAGTTATGAAGAAAGTGTTATCATCAAAGCTGTGTGAATTTTAGCAGATCCTCAAGCCTCTCTGTGCCTCAGTTTCTTCAAAGGGGGCTTGGGAAGACTGAATGAGTTAAAATATACACAGTGGTTAGAACGAGGCCTTACACTATATGCTGTGATTCTTGCCTTCCTTCCCAGAGGACACCATTAGGTGGAAATTGGGTATGAATGAGCCACGGCAGCAATCCAGACGCCTGCAGTTTCCGAATCCTGCCCCTGAAAGCTGCAGGAGCCACGTCCAGCCTCAGTGAGCTGGGGTCTGTGGACGCAGCCTATGCCATGGTTAACCTGCAGCGCTGCTGTGAGGATTGCTGTGGGATATCGTTTGGGTATAGGAACGTGAGGCTTATTATTTCTCAAAAGACAACCACGTGGCCTGTGGGTTTGTTTTTGTTGGCCACAGGCCAACATTTATTTCGTTTGCTAAAACACGCAAACAAACAAAAGGTCCACACTGCAAAGCACTGAGAGGCGAGACGCATGTTTAGGCAAATCAGGAGACAGTAACAATCCATCACAGCCAGTTTCAAAGCCTGCTGCGCTTGTGACTGGGCTTGGGGAGGCTCTGCACAGAAACTCCATGCTTAATTGGGTCTCAGGTCTTTGGTATTTGCTGGCATCACATGGGAGGGACTGGCAAAGACAGGAACAAGTTAGCTGTGATTGGAAGTTTGGATTTCAGAACGGAGCAGTAGCTGGGAACTTAGAGCTGAAATCTCACTCCCAAGGAGGCTCTAGTGCACTAAAAACCCACCAAGAAACATCTGGGGTGGGAGGATCAACAGCCAGTTGATCCCAGGTATTGGGGGTGGCTGCATACAAGGTGATATGGGAAGCAACCCGTGTTTGTCTGGCACTCAGGATACAGAGCGTCTCCAAGTTCTCACAGCCTGAGGGAGGCAGGAGGAAGCTCACTATCTGGGATATGCCAAGGCGAAATGAGCTCGAAACTCAGTTGTGGTGCCCACTGGAGCACAGTGGACGCTGCAGCTGCTCTGTCTCTGTGCCTTCAAGGATGTCACTGTTCCTCCCCCTTCCCCAGGATTTTGTCTGCCAGAGGAGTCCCCCACCTACAGCTACCCTTCAAAACCCTGCTTTGGACTTGCTAGATGAATCATGTCACTGCTCAAACACCTTCAACAACTGCCCCAAACATACAGAATAGAGTCCAAACCCTAAACTCAGCACCCAAGGCGGCTTACCCTGATATGGCCCATAAGTGCCACTGCTTCCTCTATTCCATGTTTTAACCACAGCATACATGCTCACTGCAAATGAACCCCTATTTACTATCTCTGGGCCTTTGCTGATGCTATTTCCTCTGCCTGAAGGCCTTCCTTGCTCTTTCCTCATCCTAATCATGTCACTTATTAGACAAGAGTTTATTTGCTTGGTGTGTCTATTATGTGGCAGAGACTATTCTGATGCTGTTTGAAATGGCCAGACTGCAAAAAAGGCCACAAATTCTTCCCCTCCTTGAATCCACGTCCCCTCACCTATAACCCTGTGTGCCCTCCCGTTCTGACTCTGGGTTCAGCCATGTGATTAGTTTTGGCCAATGGGATATTACCAAATGTGATGCAAGCAAAGGCCTGAAAAGTGCCTGTACTCTTTTTGTTTCTCTTGGAAACCTTCTGCTTCTGTGTGAATGAGCCGGGGCTAGCCCGCTGGAAGCTGAGAGACCTTGTGAATCAGAAATGATGGCTCAACCAAGGGCCCTAGACCAGTCAGCCCCAAGCAGACCGTGTGTCTGTTCACAGATGCATGAGTGAGCCCAAACTGCCAACCACAAAATCCTGTACTAAATAAATAGTCGTTGTTTTAAGTAACACTTTTCAGGTGGTTTCTTAAACACAATAGATACCTAATGCAGTCATCGATGGGTCTTATCAGTCTAATCTCTTACCCCTTCTGTTGGTGCTAGCAACCTGCTTTTATAGTGATAAACATCCTCCTCCATTCTAAGTTAGATGCTTCTGGTGAAGTTAGTCTACCTGCTCCTCTGACTGCAGGACTGTCGATCAGTGTATCTCTGGCCACCACGATGGGCACATGGCTCAAATGGTCTAATAAGCCTCAGATCTGGGATTTCTGTTGAAATTCCTGAAACAATAATGCTCTTTTTCCAGCAGGGTGGCTAAGCCAGGAGAAGGTCAGCCTCGAGTGCTCACACAGCTCCCACAGAAAAGAGAAGGACCAAGAGACGGAGAGCAAGTCCTGCCGACACGGGTCCCTGGATCAGCCTGTGCCTACAGTTCCATCTCTCCCTGGGTTTTTTTTTGGTTACATAAGACAGAAAAAAAAAAAAATCCTCTACTTCTGTTTAAGCCAGTATGAGTGGGATCTCTGTCATTTATAGCCCCAAATTTCTGACTGATGCATTCCTCAAATGCTACCTTCTCCAAAAAAACTTTACTTCATCTCCTGGCAAGAACGGAGGTTCCTAAAGATTTTTGCACATAGTCAAGAACACTAACTTCAAGTCGGACAGACTTGACCTACAGTGATCACAGGGCTTGCATTAGAGACGGGCACGTGACCCATGACAGACCAGTGGGTGTCATTTCTGGGACTTTTACTAGAACTGTTAAGGAAGAGAAGTTCTTTCTCTATTGACATTGCCAGACTAGAAGAATGAAGCCAGGAGTTTGTAGCCTCCATCTTGCAACCAAGAGGAAAATCCTGTCTGGGGTGACGGCAACACAGAGGGAAAGGAAAAGCCAAGGCAGGAGATGGACAGTGTCATCTTTGAGCCCCTCTATCCAGCTGAACTTGAAGACCAACTTACCCCTAGACCTTTTAGTTACTTGAGCCAATATCTTCCCTTTTTTATTTAAGCTGGTCATAGTTGGGTTTCTGTCACCGAAAGAGTCCTAAAGAACCTCTCTCAGCCTCAGGTTTGTCCTCTGCTAAATAAGGTTTAACAGTACCCCTCCCACACATGTAAGATGTCTAGCACAGCGCTGGCCCAGAGTGGGAGCTCCACACTGGTAATGGTCCTCCTTCCTCTGAGCTCTGGGAGTGAGGGTAGTATCCCCCTCTCTCTGCAAGCAGCAGCTTCTCCTCTGTTGGCCAGCTGATTGGAAATTGCCCAGAAGGCCAACAGCCTTCTTTCTTTGTTGCAAATGGTATCATTTCATCTGGGTGGATGCAGGAGCTCAGTGGAGTGTATATTTGTCCCTGATCTCTGGTTTTTGATTGCCACCCGGCATGTGCCCAGCAGGCAGCCTGCTGTGTTCTACATACCACAGCCAGATGATAAATCTTTGATTTTTGCTCTTCTCTGCTTCTTGGGAATAATGGGTCCATAATGAATTGCATCCACAAGAATAGCTGTAATTGTAACAGTGCCACAGAGATGGAGCTGGCAGATCAGCCTGTCCCACGAAATGTGCCTACTTTGTTCCAATCACTTTCTTTGAAATGGCTACCAACTTTGTTTTTCCATCTCAAACTTTTAATAAGCAGTGGGTTTTCTGTGGAAAGAGGAGAATGAAAGCTATATATCTGGGAGGTTTTATTCTTGGTTTGTTTATTTTATTCCCTTGTCTGCACAATTTCCCTTAGAATTTGGTCTCGGGGGTAGGGGGGAAACCTTTGGCTCCCAAATATCTTAGCCATGCTGGCATTGTGTCAAAGAATTGACACCTCCCTGATATCTAGAGATGCGGAATCACTTGTACACTATCTGAGGTGTTGATAACTGGTATTCTTACGGAAATCTCAGAGGAGATCTCAAAGATTGCAATGTGCACAGATCTCAATCTCAAAGAGATGAGTGGTTGCGGGGTGGGGTGCAGGGCTGCAAAGATTGGTAAAGAGGGGACGCCCCTGTCTATCCTGGGCTGTTTCCTGACAGCATGTCTTCTTGGAAGTTCACAGCCATCTTGACTCTCTGAGATGCTGGGGTCCAAACGGAACCAAATGATGAGCAGTAAAGAGCCAGGATGGTAAATATGACTTTCTAACGTTCAACTGGAATTGTAGGTAAACATAAGAAGAATCAGTATTAATTATATTTAGCAGCTATTAGTACTGTATACTTGCTATATGCCAGGCCAAGTACTCAGTATCAATTTTATCATTTAATCCTTACAACAACCCAGTAAGTTAGGTACTATTATTGCCCTGATATTTTAGTCAAGAAAACTGGAAGTTGAAAAGAAAAATGGCTTGACCCAGGGCAGAGGCTGAGTTTTGACCTCATAACCCACCTTTAAGCTACTATGTTAGGCCTAGTGAACGTGCTCAAGACTGCATTCTAGGGGACTTCCCTGGCGGTCCAGCGGTTTAGACGCGGCACTTCCACTGTAGGGGGCACGGGTTCGATCCCTGGTCGGGGCAGGGGGAGAAAAAAAGACTGCATTCTAGAAGACCCAGGAAGGTCAACCTCCAGCTCACTGGGTGACTTAGGGCAAGCAAAATTTCTCATCTTGGTTTTGAATTCTCCAGTTAAATTAGTGGATCGGCTCTAAATCCTCCAATGGGCCAGGTAGCCTTGGTTCAGGGGTCGGCCCCCTATCATTGGATGTAAGCTTGAGTCATAGCCAGGGAAGTCCACGGCAACAAAGTCACAGAGGGGATTCAATCACGGGACGGCGAGATGGGTCACCATGACCTTTACGGTTTTCTCTCCTATGAGAGTCTGATGCCAATATGTTTTTTCATCTATTTTTAAATCTAAGAGGCCAGCATTTGTGTTCCCTGAAGCTCGGCCATGCCGATTGCAAGGCAGTTCTATTTGCCTGCTGTATTTTGCTCTGGTGGCTCAGCAGGAGGCGGGGAGGAGGTGCCCATCCACTCAGCCCTCCTTCTGAAGCCTTTGCTTGGCTAAGCATGGGAGACTGGGTGGGAGGGCACCAAGATAATTGCTCAGAATACGTTTGCTGCTGGTGCTCCCGTTGTCTCTGCAGGCACCACATTTCCCCATCCCTAGCAGGGTTCTCACTGGGTTGAACGCTGAATGCCCATTAGGGAAGCTTGTCACTTTCTCATTTGCGGGAAATGACCGACACAGAAGGGCAGGTACCACTTAAAATGTCAAGGCAGCAGTGCAACTGGCAGGTAAATTTCTGTGTAAAAATCCTCTTTCTGCTTTAGAGCAAGGAGATTATGTAAGATTCTTTGACAGCCGTCAGACAGGAGGACTGCCTTCAGCCAGAGAGGAAGAGGTAAACAATCTCAGGAATCCAGCCAGCTCTTTCGCCAGTTGAAGATTCCAGTGCGGGCTGCCTCCACACTCACACTTCCAGTCTTCGTACAAGGCACCCTGTTCCCCTCCCAAAGCCCCTTTCCATGTCCACCGTTGATCAACACCTCCACTATCACTACCTCTCTTCCACCTCCCCTGCCATGTCCTTTTGGAATAATGTCCTAACTTATCTTCCTTCCTCTAACTTCTCTGTATGACAATCCATTCTGTAGGGAGCTGCCATTTGAAGACTACTGAAGGGGAATTCTGAGCAGCAGCTTCCCAGCATATGAAATTTCCAAGGCTTCTTGAGTGTTTACAGAAAACAAACAACACCTCTACTGCCCAATCTCCAAGCCTAACACTTTTTGTGTGCTTACTACATGATGCCAGGAACTATGCTAGGCACTTCATGCATTAATTTGTCTTTCACAACAGCCCTGTGAGGTGGGTATTAACAGCTTCATATTACAGCTGAGTAAACTGAGGCTGAGAATTAAACAACCTGCCTAAGATCTCCCAGTTTTTAAGTGCCTAACCCAGATCTAAACTGAAGTGGTCTGCATTTCCCCCCTCTTTTATTACTACTTTTAATAGACTTTACTTTTTCGAGTAGTTTTAGGCTTATAGAAAAATGGGAGTGCCAAGTATAGAGAGTTCCCATATGCCCCATTATCTTTGTCCCTCCCCCAACAGTTTCGCCTATTATTAGCATCTTGCATTGGTGTGGTACATTTGATGAGCTAATATTGATACATGGTTACTAACTATAGTCCATAGTTTACCTCAGGGTTCACTCTTGGTGTTGTACATTCTATGGGTTTTGACAAACACATAATGACATGTATCCACTATTACAGTATCAAAAGGATAGTTTCACTGCCCTAAGAATCCCCTGCACTCCACCCATTTATTCTCCCCCACCCAACTCTTGGCAATTACTGATATTTTTACTGTCTCCAACTGCAGACCCAGCTGCCCAGAGGCCCTCGGTAGTTTCTAGCTTCTTTCACTCCCTGGAACAATCATGCAGGGCAGGATTCAACAAAGCCGGACCCCACCATCGCCAGCATTGGTGGGAAGGGCTTCTTCCCCTGATTAGGCCTGGTTCTCATTGGGCTTGTGGGTAAAAACTCAGGATCTGTTTGCCTGTCTCCACAGACTCGGCAGGTGGCTCGGGGTGGAGAGATGGGACTGAGAGTTTCATCAGCAGAGTCAGAGAATTCAGCACATGGGGCAGGTGATGGAATGTGGCAGCAAAGGGCTGTTGGCTCATGGGCTCGCTCATGCTGTGATGGGGTAGCTAATGCTTATTGTACCTGCCTGTGGCAAACATACCTGTAGCCTGTCCTTCAGAAAAGTGCCCCCCCCAACCAATTATGTAGTGCAGCTTTTCAAATCTTTAGTATGCATGTGGATTTCCTGGGCATCTTGTTAAAATGCAGATTCTAATTCAGTAGGTCTCAGGCGAGGCCTGATAGTCTGCATTTCTAGCAAGTTCCCAGGTGATGCTGAGAGTAGCAAGGATGTAGGAAACAGAAAATGAATTTATATTGGGCTCATTGCCTGTTTTGTCATTGGGCTTTCTACCTAATTTCCTTAAAACTCTGATTATTTCTTATGCTTCAGAGAAACACTTGTACCTGGCTGAGTTCGATCCTAAGTTCCACCATTAAATAGGGACATTTACAATCTCAGTGTGCTCAGATGAAGGCACCTGGGATGGATAATGAGGCCAATTATTCAATAACCAATGTAGTCTTTCAGTAAATATCTTTCAAGCTCCTAGAATGTGCTAGACACTGTCCTCTTGGGACTTTGGGCTAGCAGCCAAAGGCAACAAAACTAAGCAAACAATCAAAGTAATTTCAAGTTGTGATAAATTCATGGAAGGACATTAACAAGGGCCTAAGCTGGAGACTAACGAAGGGGAAGGGAGTATCTTAGAATAAGTGGTTGTACAGGTTTCCTGTTGCTGATATAACAAATCAATGCAAACAGTGGCTGGAAACAACACAAATGTACTCTCTTACGGTTATGGATGTGAAGTTCTAAATCAGTCTCACAGAGCTAAGGTCAAGGTGTCTGGGGGCTGCTTTCCTTCTGGAGGTGCTAGGGGAGAATGTTTCCTTGCCTTACCAGCTTCTAGAGGTTACCCACCTTCCTTGGCTCAGGACCCTTTCCTGGAAACAGGCCAACCTCTGTGTGGGCCCACCAAAATAATCCAGGATAATCTCCCCATCTCAAGATCCTTAATCAGGGAATTCCCTGGTGCTCCAATGGTTAGGACCCTGCGCTTTCACTGTCGAGGGCCCAGGTTCAATCCCTGGTTGGGGAACTAAGACCCTGCAAGCCACTCAGCGTGGCCAAAAAAAAAAAAAGATCCTTAATCACACCTGCAAAGTCCCTTTTGTCGTGTCAGGTAACGTGTTGACGGGTTCCAGGGATTGGGATGTGGACATCTTGTGTGGGGTGGGGGGAGTAAGCATTATTCTGCCTACCACGGGGTCAAGAAAGCCTCCCTGGGGAAATAACATTCAAGCTAAAGACTGAGCACAAGTCAGAAATGAGAAGAGTAGAAGGAACAGCTTTCTGGATGGAGCCAACAGCGAGGGCAAAGACCCTGAGGAGAGAGCTTTTTAAGTCCAAGCACTGGAGAGAGCCCTGGGGTGTGGGAGCACAGGGAGTAGACAGGATGAGGGCGTAGCAGATGGCAGGGGTTGGGCCTGTGGGCCCCGCGGGCTATTATGAGGGCTTTGGATTTTACTCCAAGTGTGGTCAGGAGCCACTGGAAAGTCGAAGCCTGCTGCTAACGTGATCTGATTCGTGTCCGAAGGAGTGATGGTTTCTCAGCTGCAGCCCACGCTTGCCTTGTAGAAATGTGCCACACAGCCCAGTGTGCCCAGCTCTTCTGACTTCTCAGGCAAAGTTGGAAATCTGGATACTTTTAATGTCAAACTCCCTATTTTATATTACTGACAATATACTGGAAAATTTAAAAAACACACCTACAAGTAAGGTTTGGCTGAGACCTGCCAGGCCACCATCTCTGAAGAAGTTCTGCTACCTACTCACTGCGTGACCTGGAGTGAAATATGGAAACTTCGGGGCTTCAGGTTCCCAGTCTGTACAGTGGAGAGAATACTGGTGGCTATTACAGAGGGTTGAATGGATTCAAAGTCTATTAATGAGAGAATCCATATAAAATACTTAGTACCGTGCCTGGAAGCTTTCAGTATATCCGTACCCATGTATGTATGTTTTTTAATTTGAGGGGATTAGATGAAGGTTTGAAAGAGATGACCTTTAAAATTGCTTCTGGCTCTGAGATTCTAGGATGATAAAAGAGTCCTGAGTTGCCTTCCTTCACCTGGATTTAATTTCCTTACCCAGTATGCTTCACACAGAATGCATGGTTGCTAAGATGACAGCAGGCTCCAAGACAACTATGCTTGACAGCAAAAACCACCGTGGTCAGGAAAAAGGCCCCTGCTGCTGACTACACACAGTACCAAGGAGTAAGAGCCCCAGCAATCAAGCCCCAGTATCTGCTCAATTTTCTCAAGAGTTTTGGAATTAACACTGCCTGAGCTTCTGAAACTCCAAATGTGGCTCCTTTTTTCTTTTTTTTTAAATTGAAGTATAGTTGATTTACACTATTGTGTTAGGTTTAGGTGTACAGCATAGTGATTCAGTATTTTTCAAATTATATTCCATTAAAATGTATTACAAGATAATGGGTATAATTCCCTGTGCTATACAGTATATCTCTGTTGCTTATCTATTTTCTATATAGTAGTTTGTACCTGTTAATCCCATACCCTTAATTTGTCCCTTCCTCCTTCTCTCTCCCCTTTGGTAACCACAAGTTTGTTTTCTATATAGTTGAGTCTGTTTTCTGTTTTGCATATACATTCATTTGTATTATTTTTTAGATTCCACATGGAAGTGATATCATACAGTATTTGTCTTTCTCTGTCTGACTTATTTCACTAAGCATAATATTCTCTAGGTCCATCCATGTGGCTGTAAATGGCAGTATTTCCTTTTCTATGGCTGAGTAACATTCTATTTTATATATATATATATATGCCATATCGTCTTAATCCAATTGTCTGTTGATGGGCACCTGGGATTCTGGGTGCCCTTCTTTCTACTCAGGGGAGTAAAATCTGGGGAGGGTATAGGCGAGTACAGGTCACTGTCTCTAGACAGGTGAACCTGAAGATTGAAGGCTTTTGCTCAGGAGGGCCTCCTCCCAGGACCACATCAAATATCTCCCCACCCTCAGGACTGTACCCAGAAAGGCACAGAGCAGAGTCAGGGCAAGCCTGATGCCAGGCAGAGCTCCAGGGAGGAGCGCTGGTCACCAGAGGATGTGGCAGGTTTGAATTTTATCAGTAAGATCAATGTTTGTAAATGGCAATGACAAATAAATTGCACAGCTTCTTGGAATACTATCCAAGGACACTTCAGCGTACATTTACACACTCACACAGAACTTTAATTTCTTTACCAAGTTTCACCAGCAGCTTGGAGTTGGGAAGATAAAGAGCCATGCCTGATCACCAACACATCTCTCGCTAATTGAACTTCCCCAACAGGAGGCTGCAGTCACAGTGGTAGGCTGGGAGGTCTACCTGAATCTCTGAATCACAAATTTTAGTGTCTCTAGGGTGGGTAAAATGCTCCAACTGTGCCACTTTAGGGGGACCATGTGAGGGAACTGCCCAGCACTGTACAGATGGAGGGCACAGATTCTGACAGTACTCAGGTCCTGGGCTGCAGTTCTTTTGCCTCAGCCTGGTGTTCAAGGCTGTTTGTTAAGGCTCTTTGTTTGCAAGCCCAGACTGACTCAGGCTAACGGCTAACTCAGGCCCAAAGGGGGCCTAATGGAAGACTGTGGGGCTGACAGAGTAAAAAACAAAACAAAACAAGAAAGGGCTGAGACCTTGGACAGGGCCGGCAAAGGCAGCTCTGAGATCCAGGGCAGAAATGAACATGAACTCACTCCCTGGGGACACCATCTGGTGAGTTGGTGCAATGGTTTTCAGTCTCTGTGTCATTCTGCTCATGGATTGAAATCCCTGAGAGACTCTTATGGTGTAGGGTCATCTCTCTCCTGCCCAGTGTGTGTCGGGACTGACAGGCCCGCCAGTCTGCATGCTATGGGGAAGCAGGTTTCCCCAAAGAAATATTGATGTACTGCTACCAGAAAAAAAAGGACGAAGGCAGGCAGAGACAGCAGCTGTCTGCACAAAGGCCCTGCATGAAGAGGTTCCAGCCACCCTACTGGCCTACTTCCCAAGACTCCCAGCACATGCTGTCCCCTCTTTTTTACCATATTCCCCATTTCTTCTGGTTTGTGTCCTGCTCACCCTGGGATGCCCTTCCTGCCTACCTCTGCATGTTCCCCAAGCCCATATCATGGAAAGGGAACCTCTTCCTGGTCTCTGCCTGTTGTGCATCAGGGTTTGGGTTCAACTGGCTGTGGGTTAAGAAATAGGCTCTACTGGGGAAATGGAAAACTTACATAGCTAGTGCTTCCATACCCCACAGAGAGAAGCCACTGAGGGGCCCACAGCTAAGGTGTGATTTCCAGCAGGGAAAAATTGCCCCCTGCTCTTCTCCCATCTATAGGGCAAAAGTGAGAAAACAACCTTGGTAGAGGAACACACAGGCTACTTTGTGCCATTAGTCCAAACGTGGGGTGCCAACCACTTATAGGAATAGTCTGGGATACTAGCTACCCTGCACTTGAACTTGGGGTCCATAGAAAGTTAGAGTTCTCCTTACCAGATGAAGGAAACCATCAGTTCTGTGGGGAGCTGAGTTTGGGTGCAGCCCCTTTGGTTGTGCAAATGGGGAGTGATCCTGGTCCTAATTAGCTTGTTTCTAGGCAACACACGTACCCAACTCCAAAGCCACTCCTTTTATAGTTCTTTCACAGGTCCACACTCTTAACTTCCAAACCCCACAAACTAGACAGCTCTCATTTCTCTAAACCCTTTGATGAGGTTGCCTTGAGGATTTGTCCTCTTTTTCCTGTTTCCATCTTTACTCATCCCTGCCCAGGCTCACTCCCTTGATTTTAAATGTCCATATCCCTGTCTCCTCTACCAAACTGTCATCTCTTCAAGGGCCTCTGCCATATGTCTCTTATCTTTGCATTCCTGTCACTAATTGGAAGCTTGACCCAAAGAATCCCTCCATACAAATATAGGGTTGACAAACAAATGGTTTCAACTGCAAGATAGAAAACTACTCAGATATGAGATGAAGATGGATCATTCAGAGCAGCTCCCTGGAAACACAAGGCAGTGGCATGAATGACAACACCACCAGGAATGGACTAATGGGGAGAAAGCCCGTATGGCATTGTGGGGGGCGGGTGGTAGAGCTGGTGTTGGTAAAAACGTTGATTCCTTCGACAAATATTTTTTGAGCATCTACCACACCTCAGGCACCAGGAAAATCTGTGGAATACACCAGTGAATAAGGCATTTAGGGTCCCCACCATGATAGAGGTAAACGTACATTCTTCAACTTCCTCTAAACCCTGAGAGTGAATTTTCTTTGCTTCGCTAAATTCTTAATACTCCAAGATAAACTGGGCTCTACTTAGATCCATATTTACTGGTGCATGGCATTGAATCAGAGGGGAAACTGGACCAAAAATTCCCTGTATTTGTTAAGAATTTTAAAAAGAAAGAAAAGAAAAAAGAACTCCCTCCCCCTCTCTCCCTCTCTCTCTCTCCTTTTATCCCCATACGTTCAAATGGTCACAGGCAAGCTGAGTCAAGATTTGGCCTGCTCAGCCCTATTATTATGCCAGAGACACAGCAGGGGGTGGCATTGTTTTGACAAACTTAAATGGCTTCAAAACCCAAATGGCTTAAATGTAAAATGCTGTCTCTGTGAGCTGTCACTCAGAAATCGCTCCAAGCATTGATCTGGGGAGAGTGAGGATGAATCAATGGTTGGATAGGGAGAGGCCTGCCTTTCAAGTCCATGCTTCTCTTTCTTGCTATCTCTGGCCTTGGAGAGGGATGGGGGAGAGAAGGCATTGGGTTATTTTGAAAACCTTGCCTTAATCACAAGGAATAAACCTTAGAGATTTAAAAGTACAGGACCCTCATTCTACAGATACTATGAATGAGGAGCCTTACTACTGACTTTCCTGGTCAGTTCCCCACTCACCTCACCTTTTACGCTCACTGGGATTAAGGAGCCCAGAAGGAGAGGAAGCTCCTTTTCCTCCTGGGTCACTGACATATATAGAGGGAAAAACTGAGGGTTATACAAATGTCTGAAACAACTCAATTGGTTAGTTTAGGAATATGGTTCCTGTGTGACAGACAAATGCACATCTAAGTCACAGCTGTTTGAATGAAGACCAAGAACTGCAGTTGATTGAATGATTATACTGTTTAAAAGCCTAGACTTAGGGACTTCCCTGGCGGTCCAGTGGTTAAGACTTCGCCGGGGGGGTGTGGGTTCGATCCCGGGTTGGGGAGCTAAGGTTCCACATGGCTCGGGGCCAAAACACCAAAACATCAAACAGAAGCAATGTTGTAACAAATTCAATAAAGACTTTAAAAATGGACCACATCAAAAAATCTTAAAAAAAAAAAAAAGCCTAGACTTAGCCTTCATGTCTCAGGCTCAGGACCGGCTCCTCTAGAATAGCTTTCTGTGCCCCACTCAGCCAGAATTTGGCACTTCGTCTATACACCCACCCCACTTATGCTTCTGAAAAAGCACTTGCTGAAGCAACTGAGGTTGTTTGCAAGCACTGTCCATTGTTTGTTAGTCTATCTCCTTGTGGACAAAGAGACCATCTTATTCTTTTCTATATCCTTAGCACTTAGTAAGTATTCAGTAAATGTCTCAAGAATGAAGGAACAAACACCTGATTACATGCACCCCATATTATGGTAGTTATGAGAGAAAGAGATGGAAGGGGGTTGCCTAGTTCTGAGAGTTAGAAGGGAACAGGAAGATTGAAAACGGGAAAAAGAAAAAGGAGAAGATAATAAAAGAGAGGGACAGGGGCTTCCCTGGTGGCACAGCGGTTGAGAGTCCGCCTGCCGATGCAGGGGACACGGGTTCGTGCCCCGGTCCGGGAAGATCCCACATGCTGCGGAGCGGCTGGGCCCGTGAGCCATGGCCGCTGAGCCTGCGCGTCCGGAGCCTGTGCTCCGCAACGGGAGAGGCGAGGCCACAACAGTGAGAGGCCCGCGAACCGAAAAAAAAGAGAGGGACAGAAGGTAAGGTTCCAGGAGGGAGACACAAACTTAGAAGGCAGGAGCTCAGTGGCTTTGAGTCAGATTCCAGGAAAACATTGATCAGATCCTGCTGTTCCCTGGGGTTTATGGCTGAGAGTGGATTCCTGTTATCGCTTCTCTCTGAAGTGCTAATTAGAAGATTAGCCATTGTTCAGAGCTCTTTGGCCACTCTTTATCTTCCCCAGTTGCACTCTGAAGGGGACAGCTTCAGGAGAACTAATTTTCTGTACTGCAGCCTAAAAGCCAGAATACTATGGGAGCTGGATGAAACCAGATTTGAGCTGGCTCACGGGGGTCTTCTTTGTCTCTCTGGTTGAAAGCAATGTTTTTTGCATCTACTCTGATCATCCACAGAACTGGATTTCATAATCCCTACCCAACCACATCTGTCACAAAAACAAAAAAACAAAAAAGAACTGCAGAGAAAGGCAGAGGATGATAAAGGGAGTTTTGGGGTCCCTATCTCCCATTTATTGAACTCTGACTGTGTGCCAGGCACCAGCCTCAGCAAGTTACATGAATCGTCTCACTTAATCCTCACCTGTGGGGTAGGGAATTTTATTATTCCCATTTACAGATGAGGGAACTGAAGCTGAGAATAAATAACTTGCCCAAGATCAGATATCTGCTCCCCATTACAGCCCAGATTTGAGACTAGGATGGTCTGACTCCAGAACCCACTCCCTTCACCATGATGTTGCTGAACTCCACCCACCAGGAGGCACACAACCACTGGTGGGTATGGCATGATGGTGGTGGTGGTGATGGTGATGACACATGGAAGCTAAGCTGTTATTACTGAGGGTTTATTTTCTGCCCATCATTGTTACTAAGTGATTGTACATACATGGTCCTATTGAAACCTCCTGACAACCCAGTGAGGTAGGTTTTATGATTTATTTGTAGATGAGAAACTTGAAGCCCATAGAGATTTAGACTCACCCACGGCTGCCCAGTGAACTGTGCAGCAGCAGAGCTCAGAATTGAGACCAGGGCTTCCCTGGTGGCGCAGTGGTTGGGAGTCCGCCTGCCGATGCAGGGGGCGCGGGTTCATGCCCCGGTCCGGGAGGATCCCGCGTGTCGCTGGGCCTGCGTGTCCGGGGCCTGTGCTCCGCGGCGGGGGAGGCCACAGCGGTGAGAGGCCCGCGTACCGCAAAAAAAACCCACAAAAAAAACACAAAAAAGAATTGAGACCAAGTCTACCTGGCTCTAACAATGATGCTAAGGCTTGGAAGGATTAAACCAGAGGATTTCTTCACTGACTGGACTTCACTCTGACTCACAGAATCTTCCTGGAGAAAGGGATCTTTTAATTCGCCCCTCTGCCTTTGGGTAGATAAACCACTATTTTCTGCTTCTGATAGTTGCAATGGGGTCAGAGAGTTTTAAGGGGCTTGTTCAAGGTCACAGCTTGTTTGACATCATCTCAAGTCCCCCCCCCCCCGCCTCCACCCCACCAAGACCGTTAGGTGATTAAGGATTGTCTGCACCATCTCCCTATGTTCTCTTGGCCTCTCCATTTCATTCCCCCACCTGGTGGGGGAACAACAACAGTTTATTTCTTGCATATGCTACATGCTCATTTTGGGTTGGCAAAACCCAAAATGAGCATGTAGCATATGCAAGAAATAAACTGTTGGCTCTCTGCTATCAGAGAGCCTGTAATCTTGCAGGTACGCAGAATGATGGAGGAGCCACCATCTCAACTTGAAGCTTCAGGGTTCACCTTAGTGACAGAAGAGGGCACGGAGAACTGCACACAAGCTCTTAAATACACTGCTCACATTTCATTGACCCAATGTCCATTTGATGTTCCTGGGGTCCTGGGCACCTTACTACTCCTCTTGCCTTTGCTGCCTTTTTTGAATCCTTTTATCTCACTAGAATTTATCTTGCTGTGTCCCTCCTGACCCTGCCAGGTGGCTAAAGTCAATTTGATCAAACTCATTTGCACTAAAGCATTAATGGCTTATTATAGCAATCCTTCCGGATAAGTGCTGCATTTTAAAACACCTCATTTAAATCTTGGACCAATTCTGTACACTGCAGCATAGTGGCAGGCATCTGAGAGATGTTTTGGTAAGGTTTTCTTTCTGGTTAGGCAAATCACTTGACCTGCACATGAAGGCAAGCCTCCCCAGCATTTACCACTTCAGACAGATCTTTCCTGGCAGAGCTTCAGTTGCCAAAATGGGGATGGGGATTTTTTTGCCTGCAAGGAGGCAGTTGGGCCTGTCTCAGCATGAAGATCAGCCTAATTTCAGAAATCTAATCCGGGGAGGCAGAGGCTGTCAGGCAGCCAGCAAAATTAATGAGAAAATTGGAGTAAACACGATGTGTGTCTCATCGACTTGGGTTAGGAGAAGGTGACTTGGTGCCAGTCTGCAGAGTCAGGCTCTCCGAGGTGTGTATATGTGGTCTATGTGCCTCTTTGGAAGTGCTATGCTCTCCGAGCTAATGAATTCAAAGGCACGGATAAGGGCTTAGAAGAGAATGCCTATACCTGGATAGCTTCTGGAGAACCTTTCATTTACTTGAATCACATCTTAGATCTGCCCTCTGTGATCAAATTAATGAGGAGTAGCACACACACAAAGCCTCTCAGTGTCAGATAAAAAAGGCATCATGCTCAATAGGAATGGCAAGAGGGAAAAAGCAATAAGAGATTGAAGAGCTTCTGTGATTCCCTGCCTGAGTACAAGCTTCACAAAGTGGGGTTTCTTCTTTTCTCTTCACTGGGAGATGCGAACATCAGGAATGAGAAAAAGTTGCCATTTGACTGAGTTCCTTGTAATGGGGTGATTCTTTTATAAAGGACGTACACAGGAGGAGCTGCCATTACCTGACAACCTGTTTGCTTTAATCGATCAAATATTTTTATTCCTGGCTCATTCCTTTGAGGGGAAATTTGCTTGGCAGAAAACAGGTACAAGAAGGGTAAGGGGACCTAGTCCATGGGTCTGTGCTCATGGGAGGAGAGAGTCAGGGACAAGGGGAGCTTAGGGTGAGAGGGGTTCAGATTGTCTTAATGACTCTAGGGTTTTTGGTGACCTGGAAGGTCATGTGTTATACTTTTAATATTTATTTTAGAGGAACTATAGCATAGTGCAAGGTTGCAAAAGCAATGCCCACAGGGAGAAAACAGGTAACATAAACAAATAAATTGATTCATGTAGGAAACTCAACAGGCCAAGCCCAAGACAAACAGTACTGACCCTCAATGTCTGGGATATAACAGGTACTGTGTTGAGTGGCAAAGCACTTGGACTGTCAGGGATCAACCTCTGGAGACTAGTTGAAAGTACACTCTATTGAATCAGAAAAACCTGTATTAGAATTCCAGTTTTCCCTCTTATTGGTTTTGTGACCTTGGGAAAATTATTTAGCCTCATAAATTGAAAACAGGAAGTTAAAAAGCAGCATGAGGGCCTTCCCTGGTGGCACAGAGGTTAAGGATCCACCTGCCAATGCAGGGGACGCTGGTTCAATCCCTGGTCCAGGAAGATCCCACATGCCACGGAGCAACTAAGCCCGTGCACCACAGCTACTGAAGCCCGTGCTTTGCAACAAGAGAAGCCACCGCAATGAGAAGCCTGCGCACCGCAACGAAGAGTAGCCTCCGCAACTAGAGAAAGCCCGCATGCAGCAAAAAAAAAAAAAAAAAAAAAAAGCACAAGAAGGATGAGCTCTATATTGGTCAGTTTAGGCTAAGATACACTGTTGTAACAAACATCCACCATTATGGGTTGAATTGTGTCTCCCTAAAAATCATATGTTAAAGTCCTACTCCCTAGTGCTCAGAATGTAACCTTATAAGAAAGTAGGGTCATTACATATATAATTAGTTAAGATGAGGTCATTATGGTGGGCCCTAATCAAATATGACTGGTGTCCTTATTAAAAGGAAGACATTTCGACACAGATATGTACACTTGCAGGATGCCAGGTGAAGATGAAGGCAGTAATCAGGGAGATGCTTCTATAAGCCAAGGAATGCCCAAGATCAGTAGTAAACCACCAGAATCTAGCAGAGAGGCATGAAACAGATTCTCCTTCACAGGCCTCAGAAGGGACCAGGCCACATCAACAACTTGAACTTGAACCTCTAACCTCCAGAACTATGAGACAGTAAATTCTGGTGTTAAGCCACCCAGTTTGTGGTACTTTGTTACAGCAGTACTAGTAAACTAATATATCCACTGAGTTCCAATGGCTTGAAACAACCGTTTATTTCTTGCATATGCTACATGCCCATTTTGGGTTGGCAGGGGGCTCTGCTATCAGAGAGCCTGTAATCTTGCAGGTACCCAGAATGATGGAGGAGCCACCATCTCAACTTGAAGCTTCAGGGTTCACCTTAGTGATGGAAGAGGGCATGGAGAATGGCACACAAGCTCTTAAATACACTGCTCACATTTCATGGACCAAACCAAGTCATATGACCATGCCTAATATCAAGGGGGGAAGGAAGTATAATTGTCCCATGTATTTAGAAGGAGAAGAGAACCAGGTGATGGGCGTGAGTAATGTCTATCACAATTATTTAAGAATATCTGCGTAGAAAAAAACAATTGGGTAGAAATTTACCAAAAAGCACTGATTGATGTTAGCATGCTTGAATTATAATATTTTTCTAAATTTAAAAAAATTTTTCACAAAGGATATATGTATATTACCTTAAGAATCAGGAGAAAAAAACCTTTTACTTTTAAAAATAAAATAAAGGTCATACCACTTACCAATGGTTAATAAATGAATGGACAAGTTAATAAGTGGATGGATCAAAAACAAAAACTCAACTCTAAATTTCTCACTTTTACACCTGAAACTAACACAACATTGTAAATCAACTATACTCCAATAAAATTTTTTTAAAAAAGAATATTCAACTTTTAAACAAAAGGTAAATTTCTCACTTTTCTTTTCTATAAAAGGAATGGGATGAGGTCACCATTATGTGTAGTGAAATTTCCTTATTGAAAAGGCTTTTTATATAAGATGGACATGAACACCACCAAGTTGAGTTTATTTTTGCCTAGAAATCTGCTGATAGAGTAGATAACTTTAACAGTGACATTCCCATTTACCACGTTTACATTCATGAGACACATTTCCATAAGGAAGACTGAGGCAGATGATCATGGGGAGGGAATATTTATTCAAGGGAATATAGTCTGTGGGCCTGGAGGAAAGGAAGGTAGATGAAGGATGAAAGATGGTGTCTTAGGGCAGATGGTGTCTCAGGGCAGGTGACAGTGTGCTTGCATGTGATTTATTAAGGGAGCGCTCCAAGGAGAAACTGGTGAGGGAGTGTGGGCAGTAAAACATGATGAGGAAGAGGCCAGGCAAAGGTATGATTTCAGGCTCAATACGAGCCTGATCCCAGGGGGATCTCTGGAATGTAATTGACACCTTAGAGTTGGCCCTGACTTGCGGCAAGAGAGCTGGGTTTTTAGGCTCCTGCCCTAGTTGGTCACTGGCTCTCAGGCACTTCTGGCTCTCTGAAAGTGAGGGCAGAGCAAATCCGACAGCCTGAGGCAGGCCTCTGCAGAAAGTAGCAGGTGTGATTCATCAGAAACAGAGCACACAGAAGCTGGCCGAGGGACCACAGAAATGGTGAAGGGGATCTGAGGACTCTGGGTGGTACACTGACATTGCCCGCTATGGATGGAGACTCCCTGCAGACAGAGGTCCTGGCACTTCAGATAACTTGGGCTTCACAGACTGTGTATGGATGGGGCTTAAGTAATAGCCCGTGGGAAAGAACTTTAGTCAAGACAGACAACATGGCTCTTAACCTGCTCCTTGCTGGCAGTTGGAGGAGGGACTCATGTGGCTTTTGGCCACAGATACCTCCGTCAGCTATCATTGGGAAGGATTGATAGATGGTTTCAAATCTGCATGAGTGGCTGGGGGGAAGTGTGCATTGTACTGACCGTGTAGGAATTTTTGACATACATGAGGAATGAAAAATGACAGTGTTGTTGGGTGGGGCCGGTGCCCTTATGAAGATGTGACGGAGGGGGAAACCCCCTTGCCCTCTCTTACTATCATCTCCACTGGAATCCAGCCTGCCTGCTTCTCCCTCTCCCTCCCTCTCTCCTGCTAAGGGCTAGAAGGCCATAATTCAAAGTTTCCCGAGGCCTGCATGAGAGGAAGCGCAGGGAAAAGACTTGAAGAGAATTGACCTGGGTTCAAAACCTGACTCTGTCACTTACCCTCAATCTCAAGTTCCTTAAATATAAAATAGGGAGTGATAACACCTATACCGATTAGGACTATACTGAAGTTAGAGGGGATTGCAACCTTTCTGAGTCTTAATTTCTCCATCTATACAAAATATAATGTAATAAAATGAATGATAAACGATGATGATGATGACGATACTGGTGATCACTCTTACCTCTCAGAACTGATGTTGCGGGAGGGAGGAGGGGTGTGTTAAAGTACTAAATATAGCAGTGTGCTGTAAATAGGTTATTGTCCCTGGCCCATCCCGGGTGCCCCTCCACCCCTAAGTCTCCTTAAAGGGAAGAAGAATGGGTCTTGCCACTCTTGCCACTACTGACCAGGATATTTTTCATATAGACTTGAAGCCCATTTGAAGTGCTGCATCTTGTATTTTCTAATAGAAATCCTACTCTTTTCCTTCCAGCCATTGTGAGCTTTGTGACCATGGCTGTCTCTGGGTAAGGAGACACAGGGCCCTCCAGAGGGTGAGAAAGCCCATCAGGCCAGGCCTGCTGGGCCCAGGTGGAATAACTATGAACGAGGTAATGTCGAGGGCTTTCTCTTTCTCCTGGTAAATGCCCTGGACGAACCTGGATCTGTTTAATTTCTAGGCCAGAAGCACAAATTGAATTCTGTACCATATGCATTTGTTGTCTCTCCCTTTTCTGCAAGAATCTAGATGGGGATTAACGGGCTCACTCTAACAGGGAGAGACGTAAGGAGTGCCATGGAGTCCTCTGTGTTTACAGCGCTTGAAAGGATGGAGCTCTAACAAGTCTAATTTAATCTTGGCTCAAGTGAAGGTATGGTGAATTCCAGGCCAGGAAGAATAAACTGGCATGCCATAGAACATTAAAGATAATTTAATTCAACTCCTTCTCTCAGAAGATAAGGAACCTGAGGCTCAGGGGGTGGAGAAGGAGCACTGGTGTGCCCACAGCCACAAACCAAACTACTGCTGGCTGGGACAGGGGCCAGCGCTCTGGGCGCTGTCATTCATTTCTGTGCTGTTGTCATGATTTTTGTCATATCTACACACCATCTGTACATTTATTAACATTGTTTCTTTAATAATTGAACTGACTTTACTTTTTACTCCTAAATAAATTAATTTTGAAAGGAAACTGGTGCAAAGGGAAAGCAAGGATCGTTTGCCACAAATAAAAGGCAACCATAAAAATAAATGCTATGAAACAAAGCAATACAAATTTTAGCAAGTTACCGCTATATGTGAAGAGACCACTCATTCTTTCTTTTAAAAGGGAGAGTCACAATGTTAAAGAGAATTTAAAAGGGAATACCTTTTAAATAGGAGAGGACTCTTTTTTTTTTTTGGTTGCGCCGCACCGTGGCTTGCAGGATCTTAGTTCCCTGACCAGGGATTAAACCCGGGGCCTTGGCAGTGAAAGCGCAGGGTCCTAACCACTGGACCGCCAGGGAATTCGCAGGACAGGATGTTTTTTAATGTGCTGTGGACCACTTAAAATCCTCTCTCATATGATGAGTGACTAAGTGTATCAGGAAAGAAAATGGGTGTGAAAGTTTCTAAGGAAGTCTAATACTTTACCTAGGTTAGAACTCCAATTGTCATTTGCCTTGAGCAAGTTACTTAATCTCTTTCTGCCTCAGTTTCCTCACTCATAAAACGGGAATAAAAGTATGTGTGTGCCATGGGATTGTTGCAAGTATTAAATTAGACAGTATATATAAAGCCTTAGAACACTACTTGGCACAGAGCAAGCACGTGATAGCAGCAGGTATTACTGTAATTATCATTATTAAAACTTAAGTGGTATTTACTGTCTAGCAGGATTACAAACTTTATTTGTAAAGGTTTACATAGTAAATACTTTGCCTCTACAGTCTGTGTGGTCTCTGTTGCAACCACTCATCTCTGGCACAGCAGAGAAAAAGCAGCCATAGGTAGTACATAAACAAATGGGCATGGCTGTGCTCCAATAGAACTCTATTTACAAAAATAGTCAGCAGGCTATACAGGTTCTGCTAGAGGCTCATAGGTATGGAAAACAAAAACAGGTCAACTTATTCCATGCAAATGGAAATCAAAAGAAAGCTGGAGTAGCAATTCTCACATCAGACAAAATAGACTTCAAAATAAAGACTATTATTACAAGAGACAAAGAAGGACACTACATAATGATCAAGGGATCAATCCAAGAAGAAGATATAACAATTGTAAATATTTATGCACCCAACATAGGAGCACCTCAATACATAAGGCAAATGCTAAGAGCCATAAAAGGGGAAACTGACAGTAACACAATCATAGTAGGGGACTTTAACACCCCACTTTCACCAATGGACAGATCATCCAAAATGAAAATAAATAAGGAAACACAAGCTTTAAATGATACATTAAACAAGAAGGACTTGATTGATATTTATAGGACATTCCATCCCAAAACCAACAGAATACACTTTCTTCTCAACTGCTCATGAAACATTCTCCAGGATAGATCGTATCTTGGGTCACAAATCTAGCCTTAGTAAATTTAAGAAAATTGAAATCGTATCAAGTATCTTTTCTGACCACAATGCTATGAGACTAGATATCAATTACAGGAAAAATCTGTAAAAAATACAAACACATGGAGGCTAAACAATACACTACTAAATAACCAAGAGATCACTGAAGAAATCAAGAGGAAATCAAAAAATACCTAGAAGTAAATGACAATGAAAACACGACAACCCAAAACTTATGGGATGCAGCAAAAGCAGTTCTAAGAGGGAAGTTTATAGAAATACAATCCTACCTCAAGAAACAAGAAACATCTTAAAAAATAAACAACCTAACCTTACACCTAAAGCAATTAGAGAAAGAAGAACACAAAACCCCCAAAGTTAGCAGAAGGAAAGAAATCATAAAGATCAGATGAGAAATAAATGAAAAATAAATGAAGGAAACAATAGCAAAGATCAATAAAACTAAAAGCTGGTTCTTTGAGAAGATAAACAAAATTGATAAACCATTAGCCAGATTCATCAAGAAAAAAAGGGAGAGGACTCATATCAATAGAATTAGAAACGAAAACGGAGAAGTAACAACTGACACTGCAGAAATACAAAGGATCATGAGAGATTACTACAAGCAACTCTATGCCAATAAAATGGACAACCTGGAAGAAATGGACAAATTCTTACAAATGCACAACCTTCCGAGACTGAACCAGGAAGAAATAGAAAATATGAACAGTCCTATCACAAGCACTGAAATTGAAACTGTGATTAAAAATCTTTCAACAAACAAAAGCCCAGGACCAGATGGATTCACAGGTGAATTCTATCAAACATTCAGAGAAGAGCTAACACCTATCCTTCTCAAACTCTCCCAAAATATAGCAGAGGGAGGAACGCTCCCAAACTCCTTCTACGAGGCCACCATCACCCTGATACCAAAACCAGACAAAGATGTCACAAAGAAAACCACAGGCCAATATCATTGATGAACATAGATGCAAAAATCCTCAACAAAATACTAGCAAACAGAATCCAACAGCACATTAAAAGGATCATACACCATGATCAAGTGGGGTTTATCCCAGGAGCAAGGATTCTTCAATATACACAAATCAATCAATGTGATAAACCATATAAACAAATCGAAGTAGAAAATCTATAGGATCATCTCAATAGATGCAGAATAACATTCGACAAAATTCAACACCCATTTATGATAAAAAACCCTCCAGAAAGAAGGCATAGAGGGAACTTACCTCAACATAATAAAGGCCATATATGACAAACCCAGAGCCAACATCACTCTCAATGGTGAAAAACTGAAAGCATTTCCTCTAAGATCAGGAACAAGACAAGGTTGTCCACTCTCACCACTGTTATTCAACACAGTTTTGGAATTTTTAACCACAGCAATCAGAGAAGAAAAAGAAATAAAAGGAATCCAAATTAGAAAAGAAGAAGTGAAGCTGTCACTGTTTGCAGATGACATGATACTGTACATAGAGAATCCTAAAGATGCTACCAGAAAACTACTAGATCTAATCAATGAATTTGGTAAAGTAGCAGGATACAAAATTAATGCACAGAAATCTCTTGCATTCCTATACACTAAAGATGAAAAATCTGAAAGAGAAATCAAGGAAACACTCCCATTTACCACTGCAACAAAAAGAATAAAATACCTAGGAATGAACCTACCTAAGGAGACAAAAAGACCTGTATGCAGAAAACTATAAAACAATGATGAAAGAAATTAAAGATGATACAAACAGATGGAGTGATATACCATGTTCTTGGATTGGAAGAATCAACACTGTGAAAATGACTATACTACCCAAAGCAATCTACAGATGCAATGCAATCCCTATCAAACTATCACTGGCATTTTTCACAGAACTAGAACAAAAAATTTCACAATTCGTATGCAAACACAAAAGACCCCGAAGAGCCAAAGCAATCTTGAGAAAGAAAAACAGAGCTGGAGGAATCAGGCTCCTCGACTTCAGACTATACTAGAAAGCTACAGTAATCAAGACAGTATGGTACTGGCACAAAAACAGAAATATAGATCAACGGAACAGGATAGAAAGCCCAAAGATAAACCCATACACATATGGTCACCTTATTTTTGATAAAGGAGGCAAGAATATACAATAGAGAAAAGACAGCCTCTTCAATAAGTGGTGCTGGGAAAACTGGAGAGCTACATGTAAAAGAATGAAATTAGAACATTCCCTAACACCATACACAAAAATAAACTCAAAATGGATTAAAGACCTAAATGTAAGGCCAGAAACTATAATACTCTTAGAGGAAAACATAGGCAGAATGCTGTATGACATAAATCACAGCAATATCCTTTTTGACCCACCTCCTAGAGAAATGGAAATAAAAGCAAAAATAAACAAATGGGACCTAATGAAACTTAAAATCTTTTGCACAGCAAAGGAAAACATAAACAAGACGAAAAGACAACCCTCAGAATGGGAGAAAGTATTTGCAAATGAAGCAACTGACAAAGGATTAATCTCCAAAACATACAAGCAGCTCATGCAGCTCAATATTAATAAAACAAACAACGCAATCCAAAAATGGGCAGAAGACCTAAACAGACATTTCTCCAAAGAAGATATACAGATTGCCAACAAACACATGAAAGGATGCTCAACATCACTAATCATTAGAGAAATGCAAATCAAAACTACAATGACGTATCATCTCACACCAGTCAGAATGGCCATCATCAAAACATCCACAAACAAAAAATGCTGGAGAGGGTGTGGCGAAAGGGAACCCTCTTGCACTGCTGGTGGGAATGTAAATTGATACAGCCGCTATGGAGAACAGTATGGAGGTTCCTTACAAAACTAAAAATAGAACTACCATACGACCCAGCAATCCCACTACTGGGCATATACCTGGAGAAAAGCATAATTCAAAGAGTCATGTACCACAATGTTCATTGCAGCACTATTTACAATAGCCAGGACAATGGAAGCAACCTAAGTGTCCATCGACAGATGAATGGGTAAAGAAGATGTGGCACATATATACAATGGAATATTACTCAGCTGTAAAAAACAGAATTGAGTTATTTATAGTGAGGTGGATGGACCTAGAGTCTGTCATACAGAGTGAAGTAAGTCAGAAAGAGAAAAACAAATACCGTATGCTAACACATATATATGGAATCTAAAAAAAAAATGGTTCTGAAGAATCTAGGGGCAGGACAGGAATAAAGACGCAGACATAGAGAATGGACTTGAGGACACGGGGTGGGAGAAGGGTAAGCTGGGACGAAGTGAGAGAGTGGCAAGGACACATATACACTACCAAATGTAAAATAGATAGCTAGTGGGAAGCAGCCGCATAGCACAGGGAGATCAGCTCGGTGCTTTGTGACCACCTAGAGGGGTGGGATAGGGAGGGTGGAAGGGAGGCACAAGAGGGAGGAGATATGGGGATATATGTATATGTATAGCTGATTCACTTTGTTATAAAGCAGAAACTAACACAGCATTGTAAAGCAATTATACTCCAATAAAGATGTTAAAAACAAAACCCAAAAAACAGGCCAACTGCTTTTGGACGATTTTGAATAAAATATCTATCCACACAAGGTAGCATTCTATCTCATATCATAGCCCAAATCTCAATTTTTGAAGTCATCCTCATACACCTGAAATGTAGGTTTTTTCTTACTACCTGCCATCATCTTAACTGCTCCCCAAACGGCCAGGGGACTGGACAGCCACTGAACTTGAGCTAGGATCAAAGTTAAAAGCAGAGGTTTGGGAGTCAGAATGACTTTAGTTTGTCGCCTACCCTGCAAGGGGTGTCATTTTCTTTTACACAGGAGGAAATTGCAGCTCAGCGTGGTATAGTTATTTGCCCAATGTCACACAGCCAGCAGACTGACATCTATTCCACAAACATGAAATTTGGCTCTAATTCAGAAATCCCAGGGCCAGCTGCATGTCATCATGAGGCTTCCATTTCCTGTTTCGAACCTCCATGATAAGGGAGGGGAGAGCTTGTGAAGGATTAATACAGCATTGGAAATGATGCTGATGGCTTAGGGCATGATTGTAACCTGGGGAGGAGGGAGAATATAGTCCTCAGAGACCATAAGATAGAGTGGAAAGTGCACGGAGCCGGACATGCCCCCTCTCTCACAACCCTAGTTGTGTACGTGGGCAGTTCTTCCTACCTCTCTGTGCCTCACTTCCCCCAAATGTAATAATAAGCGGCAGCATTTACGAGTACACAGGGCACAGTGCTTTCCAATACCTCTATCTCATTTTCTCCTTTCAACAACCCTGAGATTTTTATCCCCATTGCACAGATGAGTAAGGTGAGGCTCAAAAAGTTTGTTTCAATTGCCCAGGGTCACAGAACTAGAAATAGTGCAGCTGGGATTTGAATGCTAGTCTGTCTGGTTGCAAGTTTTTCCAGTGCAAAATATTCCTCACTGGAGTCTACATCCTCTCTGCGGTGAGTCTGCAAATGAGGAGGATGTACATGGATGCTCTATAATTCTAGAATCAGAGCTAACTCAGGTTGCACTCTTAGCATGTGCTCGGCACTGTGCAAAGCCAGTCCTGCCAAATGACCTTACCAACGGGGGGTGTGGTGGTGGGGGGTGGGGGCTAATAACATCCTCTTTCTGCAGATTTGGAAACTGAGGTTCATAGACTTTACGAAACTTGTCCAAGGTCACTCATCTACTAAGAGGCAAGGGTAGGCTTTGAATTCAGGTCAAACTCACTCCCAAGCCCATGATCTTAATAGAGTTTATCGTTCAACCCAGGACACTTTGGCCCTATTAATAATTACGCCAGGATAGCAGGCAGAAACAGGGATGTGTGGTCATCCCAGCTCCTGGCCACTGTGCTCTCCGCATCCCTCAGGACCACCATGAATCATGATGACATGGAGAGGAAATCTACTACAGCTGGCAGCACCACCATTCTAACCATTACAATGAGCACTTACATTGATCTTAGGAAGCATTTTGGGAAAGAGGTCGAGTCCTGTGGAAATAAGGCATTTGGGGTTTGGTGCTTGAGATTTTTGGAAGGGGGGGCCTCTAGAGCTGCTACAAGAAGTAGTCAAAGACCAGCTGGCACCCTCCCCTGACAGACCCCCGTTTCCCTTAACTCTCTGACTGCAGGCACTGGGTGAAAAAGAGAGGTTAAAAGAGTGCTCCAAGGAAATGGAGATGATAAACGACTTTAGATTTGCTATGATAAGAAGACCAAGGAATTTCTTAGATTCAGAAAAGAGACCAGACCATCATCAGGCTAATGCTTGAAACCACAGATACCTCTAACTCAAGGCTAGTATCACATGGGGTCAGTGCTTGGAGCTGTCTCAACTGGACACTTGGAGGCATGCTGGGGAGAATTTTCTGCATCAGAATTCCCAGAATTCTACCCTAAAGGCCTTACCTCTTTGGGTAAACATTTCATTCCTCTAGGAGTCCAGTTTTAAAAATAAACAACCTTAGAACCATTTGAGTTCATTATCAGTCATAAACATGGTGGAACTTATTACATACCAGATTTCCTTTTGAATTTGACTGTTGGCTGGGACGTAAGAAAGGTAAGTTGTGATAGAGAAATGGGCACAGGGGAAGCTTTAGGACATGGGATTTTGCCAAAGGAGTTTACCTTAGTGTGGGGTCCTGGGCAGCCAGGAGGCAGCAAAAAAGGTTTTGACTAAGTGGTGCTCAGCAAAGCAAGAGTGTTGGGGGAGAAGATGGCACTAGAGGGGTAAAGTCTATCACTGCAGCCTTGACCACGCAAAGCTCCAGGGCAATGAATCCACAGAGAATGGCGAGGTCATGGGAGTCAAAGTGGTAAAAGGCAAAGAGGCCAGGGAACTCGGACCCTGGGTGGCGGGGGAGACTGCTAATGTGGGACGCCAGGAAAGTTAGTCACCCTGTGATGGCTCATCTACCAGGCATGAAGCTTGGCTGAAAATGAAATAATCTCTGCGGTCTTTCAGCTTTAATACTAAATGCGATTCTAGATGGCGTGACTAAGTGAATCTTGCTGTGCCTAAGTGGGTGGCTTAGAGCTAAGAGGCTCTTGACTGGAGTGCAGGCATGACCCAAACCACGAATCTCTCCCCTCCACGTTATCCCTTCTCCTCACCTTAATTCTCTTGATGACCAAGGGAGCTTTTAACTTCTCCTTGTCCTAGTCTTCTTTTCAAGCTATGGGGAGAGGGCAGAAAAGAAGGGCCAGTAAGAGGGAAGGGTGGCTGGGCAAAGGCTTCTGATGGGCCCTATCTGCCAGGGTCCCACCTTGGCTAAGAGGGAACTGAGAAAAGTCAAGATCCTTGACTACCAACTGCAGCAAAGAGAAAACCTTACCTGGAGATGGCCCAGGGACTGACCACAAAGTCTGGGAAAACACACTGGAAAATGTCAGCTAAGACATTTAGCTTCTCAGTGCTTTGCTTTTTCATCTTTAATGAGGAGTCAGGGGCGGAGTAATGTTTAATGGACATCTACTCTCACAGGGACTGGCTGGGTGCTTTACGTGTTATCCCATTTAATCCTCACAACGACCCTTCAAGGGAAATATTATCTTCATTTTACAGAGGAAGAAACAGCAGCTTAGGGCAGATAAATCATTTGCCCAAGTTTATACAGCTGAGAAGTAGCAGAGCTGGGATGCACACCAGGTCTAAGGTCCAAGGCTGGTCCACCAGGATGATTTCACTGTCCCTTCAGGTCACCGAACAGGCTCTGGTGTAGGAGGGGGAGGGGGCAGACAGCCTGAGCCCAAATCTCATTTACAAGCCTGTCATTTAGGGCAAGTTACTTAACCTCTCTGAGCCTTAGTTTCCTCATCTATATACTGGAGGATTAGGATAGTTCATACCTCTTAGATTTGTTGTAAGGATTAAATGAGATGAAGTGTGTAATGGGTTTACTGGCCTGAGGCAAATGCTACATAATTTTTAGCTATTATTATTATTAATATTGTCCTTAAATTGTATGCAAACCAACACATAAATAAATCTGTGGTTCACTCGGATTCTACGCTGGGTGGGATCTTCTGATAAATCCCTGCTGGATTCAAGTGCCATATGTGAAAGCAGCCCCATCCACACGCAAAAAAAACACAAACATTTTGATGTTTAGATGGTTCACAAGGAGCTTTCACAATATTTCAACTAACATTTCAGCACAACTAATCCATGAGGTAGGGAACACAGATAAGGTAAGACTTGAGTCACACAGCTGGAGGTGAAACTAAAGCTTTTTTTTTTTTAACTCCTAAGCCCAGAGCTTTTATATGCTATGTCATGGAGAATGCAAACGAATTCTCTTAGAGCCTTCAGGTATATGCATGCATGTACATCTGGACAGATAGATGGCTATATTGATGAGGAAGGAGGAAAGAGTGAGCCCTGGAACATCCCAGATCCAGGGAGGGATACATTCAAGCTAGGCTCACCTCTCCCCTCTGAGAATTTGGCTTCTGGATTTAAACTTGGAGTCACTACCCCACTCTGTGTAATTCTGCCTCTCGGCTGTGTCTACCTGGACCAGGCCAGGTTCACTCCTTCCCCTCAGCCTTTCCCCAGGACCTGGTATCCATCAAACCCCACTGGGGACTTGTTCAAATGTTTTCACCCTGATATGCCGCCTTCCAAAAGCTTACTGGATATGGGCTGCGGCGGATCTACAGGAGCAGCTTGGCTTGGTGTTGGGCACGAGGCTTTAGGAGGCAATAACAAACATGTTTCCATGTCCCAGCTGGGCCTGCTTGGCCACCCAGGTATTTCCCTCCCAGGGTCTGTGTTAAGCCCTTGGCTGTGGGAGGCAGAGCAGCAGCGAGCCTTCCTGTCCGTTCTGCAGCGCCACAGCGGCCCCTCGTGGCTATCAACAGAACTAAGGCACTCCTGTCTGGTCGGGTTTTCTGCCTTTTTTTCCGTTTAGATGTATTGAGACCTACTGCGTGTCAGCCACGGTTCTAGACACCCTGGACATATCAGTGAACAAAACAAAGTCCTCTCCCTCATAAGGTTTAAGCTTTCTTGTGTGAGTTGGGGGTGGGAGACAGAAAATATACGTGCATATATGTGTAAATGTATGTTGGATGTTCAGAAGAACTATACGAAAAATAAAGCAGGGAGGAGGGTTAGGGAGGGGGAGGAGGATAGCCCTTTTCAATAAGGTACAAAGCCTCACTGATATGGTGACATCTAAGAGGGACTTGAGAGAGATGAGGGAGGGAATCCAGGTACATGCAACATCAAGGATTAAAGGCCTTGAAGTGAGAAAGCACCTGGCCGTTTTAGGAATAACAAGGTGGCCAGTTTGGCTGGAACAGACTGAGTGGGGGAAGAGCAGCAGGAGATGCTGTCTGAGAGGTGTGGGACCAGATCCCACAAGGTACTGGGCCTCCAAGTGTGGCCCCTCCCCATCCCCCCTCCCCCGCCCAGCAGCATCAGCGTCACCTGGGAACTTGCGAGAAATGCAAATCATAGGGCCCCGCCCCAGACCTACTGAGTCAGAAACTCTGCGCACGGGTTCCAGCAGTCTGTGTTTGAACAAGCCTTCCGGCTGAGCCAGATGCTGTCGCAGTGTGAGAACCACTGATGCGAGGCCAACTGGGCCATCTCAGGAACTCTTTTACTCTGAGATGAGAAGCCATTAGAAGTTTTGGGGCAGAGGAGTGACATGATCTGACATAAAAGAACAAAACCACACTTGTGCCCTCTGGTCCTGCCCCCAGAGGTTCTAATTTGATTAGAGTGATATGGGCTGGGCATTGACATTTCTGAAACTTTTCCAGGTGATTCTAATGTGCAGTCAAGACTGAGGTCCCTCTGGCTTCTGGGTCGAGAATAGGCTGCAGGGGGTCAAGGGAAGACGCAGGAAGCTAAGCTGGGAGGCTACTGATGTAATACGGCTGAGTTGGGAGGGTATTGCTGTAATACAGGCGAGGAATGAAGGGAGCTTAGACCAGAGCAGCAGCAGTGGAGGAAATAGATCCAGATTCTGGATCTATTCTGAAGGTCGAACTATCAAGACTTTCTCATAGATTTGATACAGGGTGTAAGAGAAAGTGAAAAGTCAGGATGACTCTCAGGTTTTTACCCTGAGCAACTGGAAGGACGCAGTTTCCATGTGCTGGAAGGACACGGTTTCCATTTGCTAAGGTGGGGCAGACGAAGTGAGGAAGAGGTTTCCCCGTGGAGGGGGATCAGGAATCTGATTTTGAACATGCTGACTTGGAAATGTCTATGTGAGATTCAAATGGAGATGCTGACTCGGTTCAGGGGAGATGTCCGGGCTGGACATCTAAGTGTGTGAGCTGTCGGTGATGGTGTTTAAGGTACAAAGGCTGGCTGAGATTACTTAGGGAGGGAGCGTAGATGGAAAAGAGAAGTTCAGAGGAGACCTAGGGGCGCTCCAATGTCAGAAGGAAGTAGGAAGAGAACCAAGAGACAGTGGTGTCCCAAGAACCCAAGTGGTAAAGTGTTTCAAGAGAAAGGTGCTGCTCAACTGTCACAAACGGCTGACCAGGCAAGTAATGTGAGGATTGAGAATGACCTCCGGGTTTAGCAGCACTGAGGTCACGGGGGACCACACCGACTGAGAACAGTGTCAGTGGAGGGGTTGGGAGAAGGGCAGAGGCCTGTTTGTGGAATGGGAGGAGAGGAACTGGAGACACAGGACCAACAATTCCTTTATGAAATTTTGCTGTAAAGGGAAGGTGTTGGAGGAAGATACAGTCTAGAAAGGTCTTTTTTTTTTTAATATGAGAGAAGTAACAACATGTTTCTATCTTTGTTGGGAAAGCTCCTCCAGCTCAGGGAAAGATTAGTAGATATTTTAATAGCAACAACATACATTAAGCACATTTTTATGCTCCTGGCACTGTTTAATGTTGCACATGAATTATTCTCCTCACAACATAACATTTTCTCCTCACCACAATCCTATGAGACGTTTCTATTATTATCCCCAATTTACAGCCAAGGAGTCTGAGCTCTGAGAAACGAACTAATGTTCCCAAAGACACACAGCCAGTAAGAGGGAAGAGCAGAGGTTCCATCCTGGAATTGCCTCCAGAGCTAGAGCCCTTGACCCCTGCTCTGCAAGGCCCAGCTGTTGACCTTCCTGCATGTGGGCCACCCTATAAAATCCCTGCATTTTGGGTGCTCAACTAGAAGGGAAGAAATGACTCAAAACGGTACCAAAGAAACCAACAATTAATTAGAAGTAATCATGCCTACAGCGCTGTTATAAAGTCTCCCAGGTATAACTGGGAGGAAAGCTTTCAGTTATCGTTCCCTTTACACTGTCACGCCCAACACGATGTTGCTGTTTACTGCCTGGAACGTCCTGGGCGCACAAGCTGGCTTTGCTCGTCCTGTTGTACCTGTCTGCAAGGCACAGTCTCACAGGTTCCATTAAACACGTTTCTGTTCTTTGTGCCAGCCTTGATGCTCAGATGTACTGCCTACCTCTTCCTCATAGAGCACCCCTCTGCACTAGGCTGGGTGACCTCCCCAGCTCAGTGTCCACTGGTGGACACTGCTGTAACAGTCCATATCCTTGGTAGAAGCAAAAGGAAATAGTATCTGTATTGGGTTGAACAGTGTCCCCCCCACCAAAGTTTATGTCTACTTGGAACCTTAGGAACGTGAGTTTATTTGGAAATAGTCTTTGAAGGTGTAACTAGTTGAGTTCATGCTAGATTAGGCTGAGCCCTACTCCACTGACTGTTGTCCTTATAAGAAGAGAAAACAGAGACACAGACCCTCAGGGAGAAGGCCATGTGATGACTGAGGCAGAGATTGCAGTGATGCAGCTACAAGCCCAGGAACACTGAGGATTGCTGGCAACACCAGAAGCTGGGAAGAAGCAAGGAAGGATTCTTCCATAGATCCTTCAGAGACAGCATGGCCCTGATGACCTTGATTTCAGACTTGAGTTTCCAGAACTGTGAGAGAATAAATTCCTGTTGTCTTAAGCCACCACATTTGTGGTAATTTGTCGTGGCAGCTTGAGGAAACTAATACAGTACCCATTGGTCAAAACTTGGCAGTACTCCTGTGAAGGATTATGTGGTGTCCCCACGTGCTATGCAATTAGTGCAGCACTGCATTGATATCACCATTAAGAATGCATTAAGGAGAGGCACAGAATGATACATCTGGGAGGATCCTTGGAGACAATGTAGTTCAGCCAGCTTCTTTGAAAGATGTGGAAGATAAAGTCCAAGAAGGGCAAGAGGATTGTCCAAGGTCACATGGCTATTTAATTGCTGGGCTCATATCTGTTTGGTTTACATTGCATCCCCTGTAACCTAGAACCCTGCCTTGTACCTAGCAGGTGCTCAATAAACATTTGTTGAATGAATGAATGGAACCCAAATGCCTGATCATGTTCTCATGTTCTCAAGATCAAAATCAACACTACTTTGTTTAAATTGGCAATTCTTTTTCCCAAAATGCTAAGATTAATACCTACCAGCTATGAATTGATTTTTATTGTTGAAAATGTCAAGGCTTCTTGGAGATCCAGCCAGAGAAAATTTCTAAAACTGAAGCATAATGCCTCATAGGTTTTCCTTTACTACCTAAGAAGGACTTTCCTGTTCCATTGGACATTCATCTTCAGTAAATGGCTGTTTCATAAAAATGGTGCCACCTAAATTTGCTAATATTATACCAACCCATTGACTCTAGTTATGTTTAGCTTCGGGCCTTGGAGATAAATTCCTCACCGGTTGTTCACAAGCATAAAGGCAATATGACTAAGAGCCACCATTTACAGGTAACTACAGTATGTCAGATATTCGGATATTTGTTAGGCACTCTGCTACATTATCACCTGTCTTCACAGTAAAGATTGATAACATCTTTCAAAGTATTGACTGTACCTGTGTTGTCCAATAAGGCAGCCACCAGCCTTGGAAGGAGCTCTTTTTGGAGGTCTGACGTTAGCAGAGACAGGCTGATGGCTTGGTGAACTCACAGGAGGATGCTCTTCTGGGTTTTAAAACTTATAAGAACTTATCTTACAGATAAAGTTTATCAAGTGTGCAAAGAAGTATGTCCAGAGATATTTTTTAGGAAACTGTTCGTGAGAGAAAAAGATTGGAAACATCTAAAAAGTCCAACAACAGGGGTTGGTTAAAGGGTACATTCCATTAATAGGATGCCAGAAAGCCACTCAAAGGAAGGAGGCAGATCTATAGGTATTCCTATGGACAAACGTCTAAGACATAAGGTCTGAACAGTACAGTCCCATTTGTGTAAAATAAATACAATGATATAAAATACATAGAGACAGGAAGGTGGGATGTTATTGTCTTATTTGTGTAAGATAAAGACAATTATGTAGAGTATATATAGAAAGAGAGGAAGGGAGGGAAAAGATTTCTGGAAGAATGTATAAAATACTGTTCATATATGGGGAGTATAACTAGGGATCGGGGGCGGGAAGCAAAGGAAAGATTTTTGAACCTAAAACCTTTCTATACTGTTCATATTTTTAAACAATGTGCATATATTAAACTTATTTAAAACCCAGTTGTTTAAAAATAAGAAAAATGGAGGGTGTATGACTTGCTATTAATACCCTTGGGGTCTACAAAGAGACCACAAAGAAACCATGCAAGCTTATTTCCGCATGGATGCTCAGGAAGTAAGGAAATGTTGGCTCTTAGCAGAATTTATACTGATACATGCAAGCTCAGGTTAATAACATGCTCAGAATAGATAGGCTAGGGACAGTGTCACTGGACACATTCAAAACAGAGTCTGGCCAAGCTGTTAGAGGAAAGATATTCCAGAGCACAAATGTTGGACAGATGGATGGTGGAAGATGTTTCCCGAAATGTTGCTAAGTCTCAAAAGGATACAGAAAAATGAAATATGTGGAATGAGTTCTTAATTCATAAGGGGCCACTTTTTTCCTGAAGGAAACATTCATTTCCAAATTCTTTTGCCTGCTTTAGTGGGCTAATATGTGAGCCAGCAGATATTAAGCTGTAAAATTACAGAGTGATCCTAATATTTCCTGACTGCGTTGTCTGTGCCAGGCGTTTTAGCTCTCACAATCATCTGTGAGGTGGGGCATTCACAAATAGGTAAACCAATATTCAAAGAAGTTAAGTAACCTGTCCAAGGTCACTTGGTGAGTAGGTGATGGAGCCCCCCTTTGAGCTTCCTGCCTGCTAAGCTATGTGCATCTCAGCCTTCCAGGCGGAGTGGCTTGCACAGGCATCACCTTATTCTGCAGGAGAGGAAGCTAAGGTCCATGGGGGAAGAGACTTGCTGAAGGCCAGGGTCCATCCTGGTAGTGGCCAAGGCAGGCCTGAAACTCAGGCATCTGCTCCCAGTGCATGTTCATCCACTTAAACTTTTCCTTTAGCTCTTGGGTATATGGCGGGTATTTCAGATAATGTCGAACCAAATTAAATCAGGCTCTTATATATACCGTATTGTAAGAGGCCTCCAAGAATGAGGCTCCTTTCTGAAACCCACACTTTCCCAAACTTGAACATCCTCTTCTCGATTTTTGCACTGTCCCTATGGCCCTGAGCGTCACCTGTCAATTCCATACTTTGTGGAAGGTTGATAACTGTGGCATCACTTATCTTAACTTCATTTAAACCAAAAATATGTGTGAAAGCATAGGTTTAGTGGTTTTCTTCTAACACATATTTTGAAGGGTAATGCTGATCGTGTTACTCCCCTCTTTAAAAGAAGCATTTAATTTGTTTTTAGAATGAAGTCTCAGATTCCTAGCCTGGGCTTATGGGAGGAGGGGTCTGCAGTCTGGTTCCCTGACACTACAGCATCATCAGGAGACTTGCTGGTCTTAATTTTTCTGCTCAAATGCACCTTTGTCTCACCATTCACACCCTCTGAACATGCTTTTCCATCTGCCTGGAACATTCTTCCCCTGAGCAATTTGTAGGAATCAGCTTAAAGGCCATTTCCTTGGGGAGGTGCTTCCCAAGCCCCAGGGTAGGCCTTTGAGATTCTTGTCGCACTTGTACTTCCTTGGTCACTGTAATCTTTCCCAGCAGATTGTGGGCTCCAAGAGGGCAGGAATCACATTTCTCTTGTTTATCACTCTGGGCAGAGTTCTTAGTGGCCAGCCTGCAGGTACTGTGTGTCTTACTTGTTGATTAAATAAATGAAAGAAGAGAAAAAAAAAAAAAACCTATGCAATATACATAAAAGATCTCAGGAAGTATAAAAGTTCTACACATCTGTGATTTCAGAGTTTATCACTATTTTATACCCAAGTATGTAATGTAAGCTTGTAATGATATTCCAAGTTATTGACAAAAGGCTCTGCTCAGTGTGCTGCCAGAGAAAGTGGCACTGAAATTCATTTGAAAACTATTTCCATTAAAACAGTCAAATTGAAAAAAATCTTCTTACAACGGGAACATTAACTATCTGAAAAAAACAAAACACTTAGCAAAATACCTATTGATGCCAGAAAAACAAAGCATTACTCTACTTTGAATTAACAAAAGCTGTATTTATGAATTTTTATATTACACATGGGTACATTTCATTTTCCTCCATCTTACTCAGTATCCAGGAGGTTCACGGGTAATAAAACAAATGAATTTCTTCTCCATTAGCCTGTCACCACCACTTTCAAATGGCTCCTTGCCCATACACTCCAATATTTTTCTCATAATAAGTGGTAAAGCCTTCAGCCTTCTCATTTATCTTAACCACGTCCTTTGTGTTCCAGAAAAGATAAGTAGTATATTACCTTCCGTCTACATCAAGGAAGGAGGTAAACTGAGGCAAAGATTCTAAATTATTTCTTTAAGTTTACATAATTAAACAGTATTCACCCATCCATCTATATCAGTGATGCAACAAATATTTAGTGATTGTCAATTTAGAGGTGCCAAGCTCTGTTTAGTTGCTGATAATATAATAGGAAATAAAGTAATGTCCCTATTTTCATGTAGCTGATATTGTAGGTGGGGAAAATAATATAATAAACAAGTAAATAAATAATAAATAACCAATATCTAATAGAGTGATAGACTGAATTTGTGTTCCCCCAAATTCATATGCTGAAATCTAATCCCCAGTGTTACAGTATTAGGGGGTGGGGGTCTTTGGGAGGTGATTAGGTCATGGGGGTGGGCCCTCATGAATGAGATTAGTGCCCTTATAAAAGAGACCCTGGAGAGCTCTCTCACCCTTTTCCACCACGTGAGGACACAGCAAGAAGACAGCCATCTGCAAGCCAGGATGCTGGTTCTCACCATACACCAAATCTGCTGGCACCTTGATCTTGGACTTCCCAGCCTCTTGAACTGTGAGAGAGAAATTTCCGTTTTTTAATCCACCCAGTCGATGGTATTCTGTTACAGTAGCCCCAGTGGACTAAGACAAATAGTGACAAGTACTATGGTAAAATTAACAGTTATTATTAGAGTTATTTAGCCCTGACTCTAACCCCAACCCTGGGGGCACCTACTGTTGTATGGTCAGGGAGGCCCCTCTGAAATGGTGACAGCTTAGCTGAGATCTGAATGCCAAGAAGAAACCAGTGAAGGGAACATCTGGGGGAAGATATTCTAGGCAGAAGAAACCAGTGAAGGGAACATCTGGGGGAAGATATTCTAGGCAGAGGGAAGAACAAGACCAAAGGTTTTGAGGTGGGAGCAAGCTTGGTGTGTTTGGGGAACAGCAAGGAGGTCAGGGTGGCTGGGAGGTATAGTGAGGTGGGTGGTAGGTGATGAGCGTGGACACAGGAAGGAGCAGCTCATAGGGAGTCTTATAGGCTATGGTGGGGAGTATGGATTTTCTTCTAGAATTTTCTTCTAGTGACAGGAGACACTATAGAACATAAGCAGGAGATGACATGCTTTTGAAAGTTCACTCTGGTTGCACTGCTGAGAATGGATCACCTGGGGACAATAGTGGGGAACATCAAATAGTACAAGCAAGAGATGATGGTGTCGTGAAACAGGATGACATCAATGGAGGAAGAGAGTAGTGGATGGATTAGATATATGGTTTTTGAAGCAAAACAAGAGAACTTGCTGATCTATTGGACACTGAGAGTAAGGTAAATTGAGTCCAGGATGAAACTGATTTTTGTCTTGAGCAAATGACTAGATGGTGGTGCCATTTACTGAGAGAAGATGGTGGAGGTAGAAACTGATGTATGCTTTTGTTATCAGGTTAGGGAATCAAAAATTCTGTTTCAGATATATTAATTTTGAGATGCCTTTTAGAGGTGCCTGGCCAAATGGTGATGGCAAGTAGGGAGGTGTTAGATCCACAGGTCTGGAAGAGAGCATTTAGAGCTGGAAATATCAATTTGGAGTCACCAGTGTGAAGATGGTATTTAAAACTTTTTAAAAGTTTTAAATTTAAAAGTCAGTGATGTCTCCAAGGAAGAGAGTGCTGTTGGAAAAGGGGCAGCCACACCTCCTGAGCCCTCACCCCCAAGTCCCACATTAACCAATGTGGTCATATACTACAACACAACAGTTTTGTCCCCCCTCCCATCCCATTAAACAAACATTTACTGTCTCTTCTATACAAAAGGTGTTACCCTAAGGAATAAGGGGCTACAAATACAGGTGACTAGTACATGATGCCATCTCTCAAGTTGCTCATAAACTTGTAAGGAAGGAGTAACTATAATATAAAAGGTAGAATGTTACTGTATTTCCAAGAGAGTGGAGGGGTCTTAAAAGGTAAACTTGGGAAGATAGGCTGGGAGCAGATCATGGAGGGTCAAGAAATTGGATTTTTTTTTTTTTTTTTACTGCTAAGACAGCAGGGCACCATTGAAGATTTCTGAGTTCCATGACCAGATTAACACCTTTCCTTCACTGTCCAAGGCTTATTCATCCTCCTGGCCTGGCTCAAATCTCACCCCATCCACAAGGTATTGCCCACCCTCTGCTACCACTCACTTTTCATCTTTAACTCCTTAAGCTTTTATTATCTAGTGCTAATCCATTTAGCACTTGATGCCACACTGTCTCTTTCAGATGGTTTATTTGTAGGAACATCTTACTTTTTCAACAGGTCTATAAATTCCTTCTAAGCAGCATTCGATTATGTTTCTGTCTCTGGCTCAGGACAGAAACATAATAAGCCCTCAAGCAATGCCTGCTGCTGCTAGTGTCACTTCTTCAGGGGATTCTTCTCTGACCTCTGATGAGATCGGATTCCTTTGTTCCAAGCTCTCAGAGAATCATTTTCTAGCACACTCCTCAGTTTTTAATTATCTACCCTGTGTGTGACTTTTTGAATAGGATCTGTCTTCCCATAGGCTGTCAGTTCCCAAAGAGCAGGGACCACCTCTGATTTTACTCATGATAGTGTCCCTAGTTTATGTGCAATGAACATCTGTTGAAAAATTGAATAGGCATAGCCTTAGGTGTTCAAAGGGTCAAGGGACTTGAGCAGAGTAGACTCAGGCATGGTCCAACTGTCTGTAATTTCTGAAAGAGCAATGAAATTCACATGGCAAAACTACCCCTCAGTGGGAGTTCCTCCTGATAAACTTCCCTTCTGCTTAGGGACAAACTCTTTCCCAGGGCGTGGCTCTTCTATTGTAAGGAGGCCCCCTTGAAGGCTGTTTTATCATCACTCAGGACACTTGAGTCCTCCTTCTCACACGGCTAAACAGGAGGCAAAGCGGAGTGTTTCCAGCTGTCAGGAAGAAGCAGCATGCTGGCAGCAGCCTCGATCATCCAGGCAGATGGAGCAACATATGTATATTTACATATACATTTCCTAATCAATAGGTTCCAGTGAAAACATGAAAACTCAAGGACATGACTGGAATTTAAGGGGCTCTGAAGGAGTTTGATTCCTTAAAGAAAATTAGGACAATCGAGTTGTGTTTTGTTTTTTTTGGCTACAGGTGATTTCAGGACAAAACGAATAGTACTACTGAATGATCAAACTTCCCTCCCTAAATTGGTAAATCTCCTCTTCCAAATTAGGCACTGCTAGCATTTCTTCTAAGAAGCACATTTCTGGGGACAGCCAAAAAGAGCTTTGAAATCTTTTAACCTTATTCCCGGCCCCTGCCTGCTTCTCTGACATTCTCCCCTCATAGCCACACAGGCTTATTTCTTCTCTTTCTCCAATAGGCCAACCTTGTTGTCCCCTAGGAGCTTTGTTATTGCTTGCTCACAGCAGGTGGCCAGTACGTATCTGATAATGAATAAATAGGTTAAGATAAGCCAATTATGCCCCAGCAGAATCCCATAACTTGTCTGTCTGCTGTTTGAGCCACGTGTATTGGAGACTACATAAGTGATGGCTTGAAGATTTAACCTAAGATTTAATGCTTCTGATTCTTGCTTTGTTCATGCATGTGTGGACTGAAAAAATGCACAACCTAAAAGCTGAGAATTATGTTTTATTCGGCAGACATACTGAGGACTTAAGCCTGGGAAGCGGCCTTTCAGATAGTTCTGAGGGACTGTTCTGAAGAGGTAAGGGAGTAGCCAGGATATACATGAATTTTTGCAACAAAAAACAGGTAGTCAGAACAACAAAAGATTAGTTAATTAAAGAAAAACCAGACATCTCAAGTTAATGAACTTAATACTTCTCTATGTATGGGAAGATGTAAGAGCCTGGGCTCATCGAAACCATTCCTTTGATGTACACCTTAACTATCTAGGCCGGTATCCTGTTTTTCTCCATCCTGAATCCCCTCAGGGTGCACAGTCAGGGTGGCTGTAGTGGCTGATGGCTTGATGGCTGCAACATCCTTTGTTTACTGATATGGTACACAACATTCTTCATCCATACATGTGAGTATCTTCAAGGAACATGGTTTGCAACTATATCCACCACACAACCACATTTTGCTCCTGTAATTCAAGTGAAGTTGACCTTGTTGCACATTACCAGTTGCCTACAACTTCCATTCTTCACTTTCTTAATAATAAAACACTTTGCTACAATATGTCCAGTGAAAAAATATACAATTTCATCTTCCCAAGCTTTCTTACAGTTACTGCAGGTAGTCATGTAACCTAGTTCTGGAAGCTGTATAGTGGAAGTCAGGTGAGGCTTCTGGAAAGCTATCGCCTTCCTGATAAAAAGGTACAGACTTTGTCTACTGCAAAAAAAAAAAAAAAAAAAAGAATGTATCTCTATAGAAGACTTCAGACAAATGAAATACACTCCATTGAACATTTAATACATTACATTCAAGTACAACTTTTTTTAAAAAAAGGACAAAATTTTAATGTAAGTATTCATTAACATGGTAACCATTTAAACATCATCTAAACCATATTAAACAACTCATTTACTCTTATGAAATGTGTTGAGAATCTAGGAGTTTATGCATAAGGCTTAGCACTTTTTTGTGTGTGTGTGTGTGGTACGCGGGCCTCTCACTGTTGTGGCCTCTCCCGTTGCGGAGCACAGGCTCCGGACGCACAGGCTCAGCAGCCAGGGCTCACGGGTCCAGCCGCTCCGCGGCATGTGGGATCTTCCCGGACCGGGGCACGAACCCGTGTCCCCTGCATTGGCAGGCGGACTCTCAACCGCTGCGCACCAGGGAAGCCCAAGGCTTAGCACTTTTAACATTGCTGGCGTAGGGGACAAAAGACTGTGTTCTCTTAATAGTGATTCAGGAAATCTGGTATACTTGTGTTACCGTAGCTGATGTGAGGAGGCAAGGCTAGCACCCATGACTGGCCGGGCCCTGGAAAACAAGCATTCACGCTCCCATGCTGCTCTGTGACACAGAATACAAACTCTGATTTAGGTTGAAACTACATGCAGGGCGTGGAGAGGACTGTGCCAAGGGGTTCACTGTGGCTGGAGGACAAAAGGGAAGCTGGGTATTTCGACTTTAAAATACGTGGTAAGCGAGGTGAAGAAGCCGGGAGCCTCCTCACAACCATTCCAGGTCAGCGACTCCCAAGATATTTATATCAAGGTAGTTGGTAGGAAATATAAACACTCACTGGGCCAGACTCAAGAACTAAACTATCAGAACAGATGCGACTTTGAGGACAGGCTTATCAAACTGCCTATAAACTAATCGCGGTATCAGCTCAAAAGGTGCCTGTCTGTCTGATTTCAGCTGGTAAGGAATCTCTAAAAATGTTCACATGTCTATTTTTGGTAAATTTATTTCACAAAGCCACCATTTCATTTCATAAGGACAGTAAGGTTCATTAAATCACACTACAAGACAGAATTTGTAAATGAGATGACATAACTATTTCAAACACAGTTTGTTGAGTAAAGGCATTTTCACTAACCATAAAATCTAGCAAGACAGAAGGATAATTACACTACCACTATTGTCAAAAGACTGTTACTGGAGTTTAAGTTCAAAAGGTTAAGGATTTTACAAAAAGACAGCATGGGTATTAATAATATATGAAGAGTATTTGATTAGCTACAGAAAATGTTAGTGAGTGTGGTTTTCTTCCTCTGAACAACTAGATTTAGAAAGTAATACCAGCTCCACTTAAATTTTGACCTACTTTAATTCCTTATCAGTGGCACCTTAACCTGGAATACTCAAAGTAATCCAGTTACTTTGACCACCAAATTAAGTCACCGTTACATTTCTAAAGTGATTTATCTAGGATACACTGGAGTAGCCTATACTTGTTATATAGTATTGTGCAAACTTATTTTTTTCCCAATATTTCTTGTATTTTTCCAAAGCCCTGTTTCTCAAGACTTTGATCATTAAATATGTCTACATTAAGGTCCCAAATGCCCATGTCTGTTATGAGAACATGTGGGGTAAATCCATTCTCTTTAATGTGACAAGCTATATTCTAAAAATGACCCCAAACCTGCTATATTGGGACAGGTTGCAAGGTGCTATCTAAAGATCTGAGGGACATTCAGGGGACAGACCTCAGACAAGGGATTTAAAAATTTTTTACATTTTCAAGAGAAACATTCTGGGAAGGGAAAAAGTGTTCTATAATCTAGGGCATGTTCAAGAGCCCTTGCTCTCATAGCCAAATGTATGAAAACAGTGTTCTTTAAAGAAATACAGGTCTATGAGCCAAGACAAGCTTTGGCTAAATGACGGGTAGCTTTTGTTTGGCTCTGGAGGTTTCCATGGAAACAGCCTGAGAGACAGAAAAGGCAGCATTATCATTATCTGTAATGCCATCTGATAAAACTGCACATCGATTCATTCATGCTATCCAGAGCAGATATATTACTTCTGATAAGCCTTCACAAAGGAGAAAGGAGTTCTATCTGGTCACACTTCGAATTTCCTGCCTTCCTCCATTTGAAATTAAAATCCTGATAAAAACCTCCCCCAAACATTTCTCTCAGGAACCTCTGTTCAAGTAATGCTTCAGTAATCAGAAGCCAAATGAAGAAACATGAAGCACATGGAGCTCCACTGCCAAGTTCTTAAAATTATATGACGCCAAGCTTACTGTAGCTGAAGAAATTATTTTGAAGAGTATGTACAATTCCATTATATCAGATCTCAGCCAGGCAAGAAATACTGTCCTAAGTGTTTATTATACACAGTTGAATCAGGTGGCATCCCTCATAATTTTTCTCCCTCTTTATATCTAGATCATCTGTATGTGTGTATATATATATCCATCTGTATTAGTATCTATATATTTAGTATAGTAACATACACCACACACCATTATCTAATCTTATTTCAGGTTAGTGCTTCTCAGAAAGGCCACAAAAGCAGCCCTAGCTCAAAATTCTACACCTGAAGTACACAAAAATAAAAACCTCAACAATAAAATATAAACAAGACAAACAAGATAAGGAGGCATGCAACCTTTAGCACCATATTAAAGACCACGGAGGGCAAGAGTGTTGACAGAGGTCTAAAGAGGAATTCAGCTGTGGGTTTTCTCCTGGAATGGGATCCCAAACACAGAACTATCTCATAGAGTCCAGTACTTTTAAACAGGGAAAGCCTGAGAAATTCTATGAACAGAAATGCCAAAATCCATTAATTTACCAGACACAGATGATTTGACATTGTTTCTTATTCTAAAAACAATGAAGACATTATTCTTTAGGAACGAACTGTTCACTTTTGGAGAACAGTTGGGAAATCACTGCCGGCTCAATGAGCTAAATGATGCCTCAGTAAGTTAAAAAGACATGATACACCCCCACAAGTTCCAATTTACTCATGGAAAGTAGCTTACTAATGAGCAGTTAGCTCCCCGGTATCTGTATAACGATACAGACATGGGCTACACTGGAGACATTCAACCTAGCATATACAACTGTATGCTCCACCAGCAAGACATCTGAAAAACACCCACACCTCTATGCATAGCATTGGTGTGGGAATCCAAATCACAAAGTTTCAGCTTGGTCCTTTCCATAAAAAGGGACTCAAAGTCTAGGGAAGCATTTATTCAGAAATGGGCTGAAGATTCTTTTGGTTTAAAGGTGGCAGGTAAGAAGTTAGAAGGCCAGAAATGTCTTTAGATATCATCCAGTGCAAATCCCTCATCTTGTTAGTGGGAAAACTGAGGCCTAAAGTGTCAGCCCTAACAATGGAAGAACCATGACCAGAAGAGAAGCCATGTAATTCTGCGTGTGGTACTTTCCCCATTAGGCTGATGTCTCAGGTCCCTTTAAATCTCAACATGTGTCATTTAATCAAGCTCACGGTAAATGACTGAGAAAAATCAGATAGGGAAAACACTGAATTTTTAGAAAGATTTTGGTAACAATTCATGTCCTGATGTGCTTAATATGAGCAAGGGGTTAAGTCCTACTTATCTTTTGGTAAAAATGTTATTTCCTGCATGAAACAGGTTCCTTTTCTGAGAGCCATTTTTGTAGGTACTGGGGTAGCTCACAGCTGGCAGCTTTCAAATGCCCCATCTTTGTAGTTAGAGTTCAATTCAGCAGATCCTGTATCATCAGGCGGGCTGAAATGATTGCTGTCTTGAGAATCTGTATCAATACTTTTGGTCTCTGACTGAAGGTGGACAGAAACCTGAACTGCTATCTCCTGGCCTTGTTCACTCAGGGAACCATCATCCGAATCTCCTCCTGGTGAAATACTCCGGCCCATCTCTGGGTTAATGACAAAGATGCCATCCTGAGCATTCAAGGCAGGTCTCTCTTTAATTCTTTCTCCCATGTCATCAGGGTCATCCACTCGCACAGCCTCAAACATCTCCTCTACAAAGGCCCGACAGTTTAGAATAAGAGGTGGCAGAGGGACGCTTCTTGCCAGTTCTTCAATATAACGAGCAAACTCCATGGTTTTAAACTGTGTGACTTTGGCGAGCTCCAGAGTCTTGGCTGAGGTGATGATGGGGATGCGTTTTGCGATCTCAAAGGCCTTCTGAAGTTTCTCTGCCCCTTCAGTTCGGAAGAATTCATTGATGGCTTTCTCAGTTTTACGAAGATGGCTGCTCATCATGCACAGCCGTGTGACATTCAAGATGAGAGTGATTGTAAAGGCAATCAAGCAAACAACCATGTAGTAGACACTCATGTCTCCCGAGGTGAAGATAACACGCAGGGTGACCGAGTAGGAGGCACGGATCGGAGAGGTGATAAAACATGTATAGAGCCCACGGTCAGCAAAGGCTATGTTGGTGATATTCAGGAAGTTATCAGAAACCAACCATTTTCCACCTGATAACCCAACAGAAATAAAAAATTACAGTATAAAGAATACTATTACTAAATATACCAACTGCCTTATCAATATTCCACCTCTTCATGAGTACTTTAAATCAACTCTTCTATTAGGCTCTGCTATTTCCTTAAAAGATGTAAGAAAGGCCAGACTTTTTATGTTCAGAGTCAGAATTTAAACAGCCTGGAACTTAATAAAGGGAATCAAGATCTTCCTGACACTAATGATTATAATAACTACCTTTTCACTGCTAGATGTAAGAAGCCTTTCAGGGAGACAGGTGTGTCGACATAATGCTAAATGACTAAACTTAAAAAGAAATATTTACGTGTGTGTGTGTGTCTATATCACAGTCTCTACCTAGGCTTTCTCATAAATAGAAGGATGTGCCTCAGAAATATAAAACAATGGTTATTTATAATGGGTTATGAGTAATTTTTACTTCCTTTTAAACTGTTTACTTTCAATAATGAACTTATTTAAGATAAAAACTATTTTTAAAAAACCCTACCAATTTAATGAATTTCTTCAATTACTAAGTGGCTAATCTGGCATGCCTTGCACATGTTAATTTGTCTTGTTAGAAAAGGTTGGTTGATGATAGTATCTTGTTTTTCTGGCAGGAGTAAATGAAGCACAAGCCAAAAGATATGTTTCACAAGCAAGGCTAAATGACCAGCTTGGGAGAGAGAAAAAAGTTGCCCTTAAGATGCCTACGCTTGTTTTAAACCTAAAACATGCTGCCTCTCTTCCATACATGAAGGTATCTTCATTCAGGGAACGCGTATACAAAAGCACATGAGTATGAAAAACAAAGCACACTGACCACCCACCGTGATTCGACATCCTTTAATAACTTGGAAAAAAAAAAAACAACTTGGCTCTGCCTGCACAATTCTCACCGTTGTGGTAAGTTCTCAGTGTACTCTGTGCTTTAACTATGAAAGCCATTCAAAGATGGGATAGATGTGCGGTGTAGGTATGAGTTCCAATGCCTAGAGGTGGTGTCCCAGAGGAGGATGGGTGACTGCTTGTTAAGCACCATTTCAATGTCTAATCTTCCAGATCTCTTTCATCCCTGAGATTCTATGGTTCAGGATTATTTGGGTGGCACATCAATTAGTAAGTACTGTGGATTGTGCCCATTCTTATCATCATCAAAATTTATCTAAATTCTAGTTATATTTTTACTAAAGTAAAAAGAGGAAAACATGTAGTTATGAATATAGTCATTATTTTATAAACTTCTGTTCTGTAAACTTGGAGCTATGAAAAGGATACCCTGTGAATCCACGGTATGATGAACTACATAGACTCCATTCATCAACCACTATAACCACAATCTAAACTCTCTAGCTTACTTGCTGATAATAGCTCAAGATTTATGAACCTTAGACTAGACTAATATGCTCTTTAAACTCTCCTCACTTGAGATTCATAAAATTTAATATAATTGTCCAGAGCTGCTGCTGAAAGCATCAATGACAGATGTTAGTGGTTTTCAAAGTAAGGGCAAAATAGGAAAATAAAACTGTCATTCCACTTGGCTGGTCTCATCCTGACCTAAGCTTTGTCTATACAGTCGGTCCGTAATAATCACATTGATTAACTCACATCTTAAATGGGTTTGTTAGGACCCTAGAGCCAAACGAGATAAGAGTCTAGTTCAGTGGATCCAAACAGGGAACCCCAAATCATGTTCAAAATACCACTCTAGAGATTCTGCTTTCTGGGTACCACTGTAGAGATTCTGATTTAATAGGTCTATATTCTTAAGAAGCTCTGTTCTTTCTAACATTCAAACTCTTCAATCCCTTGGTGGCCAGTTACTCAGTTTGCATAAGGTTAAAATGTTTAGCGTATACTTTAGAAGGAAGCACCATCTGTCTCCTTTTCTGTTTTCCACTCTAATATGAATAGCCAAATATCCTTATATTCCAAGAGATTAGACTATCTTTCTAGCAAAAAATATAAAGCGGCCTTTTCCGAAAAGTGTAGCTTGTGAGGATCCCAGAATTTAATCTTTATCCCATTGATATTTCATGGAGATTTCTTCCTAAGGTGTTTTAACACAAGTAGTCTTCAAAAAAAAAATCTTTCTAACAGAACACTAATTAAAGGAAATAGTATTCTGATTAAGATGTGTTTACGGGTTCATAAACAGCATAATCAAATAAAAACCTGTCAAAAAGTAGACCTTGGTCACATTATTATGATGTTTGTGTGATTTTTTAAGACTGACAAAAAAAAAAATACAAGGGAAACTCTCCTGTTTTCAAGTAAATTAAGGTATAGAATAGAAAGGGCTTATAGAGTTCCTCCTCAGTGCCCTTCTGATTCTGAGGGACTTAAAGTTTTATGCACAGATCTTTATAACTATTTTTAAAAACATCCTGGATTTCCTCCAACATTTTTAGTAACTCATTTCTGGACAAAACACTTTTATTTATGACTCTAAGTCTAACCCAAATCCTTCTTGCTGTATTCACACAGGGCCAGCACTCTGTACTACTCACATTACAGTCTAGGTGAATGGTGCCCCTGGAGTTGGGCAGTGCGTAGCCCGCACAGCTGTATGCAGCAACCCTGATGGAGTCTACCTTGAATGAAGAAGGAAACCAGCTCACTAAGAGGAGAGAAAATAGCTCACCATCATTATGTGAACACCTTTTAAATTTATAACTATTCTCTATTTATTTTCTTCTGGTTAAGTAATTACCATTATTTTGCTTTTTCTGATAGGTATAATACTCCAGGCCTTCCAAAGTTTTAACTATTTACTGTAGTACCTCATCTTAGAGATTTCTTGTTGAATATGCCTTAAAACGAAGAAGAAAGAAGTAATAGGAAATGAGTAACCTTGATTAATTATACTCTGGCATAGTTACCTCTGCCTCTGTTATCCAGCTGCTGTCCTTTTGAGTTGCACCAATAGACACCTTCATAGTGGTCGACTGTGAGAAGACACTCAATTGAAACACTAGTTCCCTCTCTGGCTATGATGACATCATCACCTGAGTGGGAATCTGCTGAGAGTTCAAAACTTGGGAGAAATGATGCATTGGAAGAACTATGATTTGCTCCCAGCGGGGTCATTTGGTTGAAGCCTACATCTTCCAAAGCAAAAGCAGCTGGCACAGTAACACTCACCACTAAAGTGAATAAACAACAATGTGGCTTCATGGGAAAATGGGAGAAAATCTTGTTTAGAGTTGGAGAACTGAAAAGCTTCTATATTATAACAAGAGCACGGTGGGTCACTGATTGCTTGGTATTGGAGTTTTCAAAAAAAATGGTAGATCCAGGTATATTTTGAAGTCTTCAAGATTAAAAGAGATGAGTGGAGACCAACCTAAAAGAAAGCCAGATATAAAGTTTAACCAGGAAAGACTCAGAGTAGGGTGAAACTCTATGTACTAAAAATAAACAGATGTGAAACTGATTAGAATAATTGGCATCAACATTAGGGAGTGAAACAGAGAGAACACCACCTAAAAATCCCAACGGAATCGGTTGAAAGAGCACTGAATTGGGAAACGGCAGACCTAGATTCTGGTATTAGCTTTGCTACTAACTAGCTGTAGGTCCTTGGCAAGTAGCTGGGCTTGTTCTCTCATGTGTCAAATGAGGGACTGGATGAGACAATCTCTAAGGGCCCTTCTAGTTCTGAAATGCTGTGATTCTATTTCACTCTGACAAACTCCAAGCAACAGGGAGCCAATGAAGGTTAAAATATTTAGCTTAATGATCTTTTATTCCAACCTGCACCATTACCAAATGCTGTTATATCAATAATTTAAATCAACTGGTACATTATAATCATAACCATGGAGCTCAAAATTTGAGTAATTCAAGTACACAGACATATAAGATATAAATAATACAGGGCTACCTGAAGTAGTGTTTTTGTTTTAACATTAGAAAGAAAACTGCACTACTACATGTACATAAATAGTTACTGACTTCTGAGGCTATAGAACCTCCCTCTTGGGCAAGAATGTTAGACAAAAGAATTTTCCTTTAATAATTTCTTCAATATCAAGAAACAAAATTCAGTATATTTAAGTTTGTAAGAATACCAGATTTCTAGCTCAAAGTCTATAAAATTAGCTAAGGGAGGAACTGACACCTTAAATGTCTAGATGGTAGAAATACAGATGTAAACTACAGGGAAAGATTGTCAGACACATTTAAAAGAAGAGTAAAATATCATAAATAAAAGCAAAATGACATCCCAGTCTAAGAATCTATGTGATTATGATGAACTTCCTGGTAATTTGATTCCTCTTTTAAAATCAGACTCTTTTAAAAAAAATTTAATTATTTAATTTATTTATTTTTGGCTGCGTTGGGTCTTCGTTGCTGCACGCGGGCTTTCTCTAGTTGCGGTGAGTGGGGGCTACTCTTCGTTGCGGTGCGCGGGCTTCAGTAGTTGTGGCACGTGGGCTCAGTAGTTGTGTCTCATGGGCTCCAGAGCGCAGGCTCAGTAGTTGTGGCCCACGGGCTTAGTTGCTCTGCGGCATGTGGGATCTTCCCAGACCAGGGCTCGAACCTGTGTCCCCTGCGTTGGCAGGAGGATTCTTAACCACTGTGCCACCAGGGAAGCCCCTAAAATCACTGACTCTTAAAGAAATATTTCAAATTCTATTTCTATAAAATATGGGATGAAACACCTAGCTTTATTTCTTATGAGGGCCCAAAATAATTAGTTTTGGAAATGACATTTACTCCCCTGTATACTCACGTGAAAGCTGCTTGATCATACAACATAAAAATCAATTGATCATTGTATTTTGCCATTAAACTACTCAAAGTCTAAATTACATTAAGTTGTAAATATCATTTAATCTTCATTAGACCTTGAAAGGATGGTTGGATGATGACAATAATTTTCTCTTTCAAATTTAAGTATGGACTATTTAGAGTAAAACAAAGAACTTCAGAGTTTGCTATACATAAATAGTAAACACATGCGCTTGTTTCCATTTCTTTCCAAAACCCCACTAAAATGACACTAAAGGAAAGAAAGCACTTAGGCACTGCAGGGGATTATAGAAGTGATCTGGTCTAACCTCTTCACTGTGACTTGCTCTTTAAGAGCATACTATAAGTTAGCAGGAGAATCCTGGTCTCTATTAGGAAGGAGTGGAGGGTGGAAACAATAGAAATAACATTTATTAAATGACTGAAGTAAGCCAGGCACTGTGCTAGGGCTTGATATATGTAAGCTCCCAACTTTTTCACTACAATTGGCAGATGTGATTTTTGTCCTTTATTCTAGACTCGTGGTTCTCAACAGTGACAGGAAATGAGTATGCTGAAAAAGCGCTCCAAGTTTTCCCCAGGACTTCCATAACAAGTACCTGTGGCTTCATCCAAGGTGGCATTTCCCAAATTTCATTCATTTCTTCTACCGTTATGATTTTTTTTTGCTATATCCATGAACCATATTATTATTAGTTATGCTTTTCTTTAAAAAACTCATTTTTCTTTCATATATTTATGTTAAAAGGAAAGTCTGTATCACATCTGTAGATAAAAGTAACTGTACACATAAGCACAATGCAAACAGTCATGTTATTAACTTCTAGAGATACTGCCATCTGTTGAAGGCTCTGAGCTAGAGGCCTGCTCTCTTTGTGGAGAAAACAAAAACAAAACAAAACAGCTCTTTCCTGGCTGGAACCATGGAGAGTGCAGAAGAGAAGAAAAAGAAGGTTCCTGCTGTGCCAGAAACCCTTAAGAAAAAGTGAATTTCACAGAGCTTAAGATCAAGTGCCTGAGGAAGAAATTTGCCCAAAAGATGCTTCGAAAGGCACGGAGGAAGTTGATCTATGAAAAAGCTAAGCACTATCACAGGGAATACCGGCAGATATACAGAACTGAAATTCGAACGGCTGGGATGGCAAGAAAAGCTGGCAACTTCCACGTACCCGCGGAACCCAAATTGGCATTTGTCATCAGGATCAGAGGTATCAATGGTGTGAGCCCAAAGGTTCGAAAGGTGTTGCAGCTTCTTCGCCTCCGTCAGATTTTCAATGGCACCTTTGTGAAGCACGAGGAGGCTTCAATTAACATGCTGAGAATCGTGGAACCATACATTGATCGCATGGGGGTACCCAAACCTGAAGTCAGTAAATGAACTGATCTACAAGCGTGGTTATGGCAAAAGCAACAAGAAGCGAATTGCCCTGACGGATAACGTGTTGATTGCTCAATCTCTTGGCAAATACGGTATTATCTGCATGGAGGATCTGATTCATGAGATCTATACTGTTGGAAAACGTTTCAAAGAAGCGAACAACTTCCTGTGGCCCTTCAAATTGTCTTCTCCACGAGGTGGAATGAAGAAAAAGACCACCCATTTTGTAGAAGGTGGAGATGCTGGCAACAGGGAAGACCAGATCGACAGGCTTATTAGAAGGATGAACTAAGGTATCTACCACGATTATTTTTGTAATCTGGTCAGTTAATAAACAGTGACTGCTTTCAAACTGAAAAAAAACAAAACAAACCTCCCAGAACTCCACTTTATTCGAATACCACCTCATTTCTTATTCTGCCACTCCTTTGCTCCCCACCGCTTCTTACTACAGAGTTTAGAACCTACTATTTTAGACCAGAGGTATACATTTTAATCTATTCAACTGTGTCTACTGAGCACCTACTTTGTGCCAACCTACTCTACCACAGACACCACCTCTGCCTTCACGGAGCTCAGTCAGGTAGAGGACATAGACACTAAGTACATACAAAATACACTAAATGCTACCCAAGGGAAAGTACAGGATACTACAGGAGCACCCAACATGGAGAGCTAACCATGTCGCAGAAAGCCTCCCTGAGAAAGTAAGGTGTGCAATAGGACCTGAGGATAAATGGGAATCAAGAATGCAAGAGGGCCATCTAGGTAAAGGGATGGGGGCAGGGAAAAAGCAGAGGGGTCACTGGTTAGAAGGTGTTCAGGAAAAAGAGCTACAAGTTGTGGCCAGAGAGTAATGGGTCTGATTCCTGATTCTGGAGGGGAGCAGTTTCGACCAACAGCAAAACTGGAGGTAGACTTTGGGAACTGGAGTGGCAGGTTGAAGTGAGTGAAAGAGATAATTGTCCAAGGTGAAGCAGTCAAAGAACCGAGAGGCTCAAAAGTGGGGTACCTCATGTAAGGGGGTGTTAATGTCCCCCCAGGATCAAGGCAGCTAAGGTAGAAGACACTGGAAATAGAAGAAATGGACTCACTCTCCCTGCTCTGAGATCAGGAGCTTCAGGGGAATGAACAGCTTCCATGTGACAGCCTCCACGTGACAGGGCTGTAGGGCAATAGTGTCCTGGCAGTGTTACTGCTGTATGGAATCCCTTCTTCATGCAGCTTCCCTGAGCCTCCTCTCAAGGCCTGGCTCTTCCTCCCATATGGATCCAGAGTATACCTGGATGCAGGATGGCTATTCCCTGACCCCTGCAGCCCTCCCCATTACACTATTCACCTGGCTCTAGTATATGCTGCTCTGTACTACCAGGCAGTCTACACCATCTCACCTATGAGCCCTTTAAGCACAGGGACTGTATTTTTTTGATGCTATGTTTCGTAACTCGCACATGTTCAATAAATACTTACTGATAGAGAATAGTTTGAATATAATCAAGTATGTTATGGATCTTTGTAAACTGAAGAATGGTATACAACAGGGATCATAATTATTCAGGCCCACATGCATTTACTAGCACTTGTTATATTCTCTGAGACAAAAAGAACCAATGTTGTAATCTCGAAAGATCCTAAAGGCATAATGCCTAAATGCATTCCTTGAACCAACCACTAACCCTCAAAGTCTTCATTTACCATCTAGTCCTAGGAGATAATGGTGGCAATAAAAGATTACCAAGTCCAGAGTTTCCAAGCCAGGCTGAATATCACAATCACCTAGAGAACTTGTTAAAAATATAGATTACTGGGTTCCACCCCAGACCTACTGACCTGGTGAATAAGAACCTCTGCATTTGGACCTTGGAATTCATGGTTTTTAATTAGCTCCCTGGGTGATTCTGAGGCAGAGGGTCCATGGACTAGCAACCACTAATATACTTCCTCATTTCCTCTACAACAGCCCTGCTCCAGACTGTCTGAACACTTCCAATACGAGAGAACTATTACTCAGATTACATTCTGGATTGTTTACCCTGGAACATCATACTTGCTGGCCTCTGATAAAGCCAGCGTAGTAGAGAAGTTCAGAGTACAGACTCTGGAACCAGGTTTCCTGGGCTCGAATCCTGGCTCTGACTCTAACCAGCCTTACGACTTTTGTTAATGATTTAATCTCTCTGTGCCTCAGTCCCCCCATCTTTAAAACAGGGGAAATAATAGCATCTATTTTCACAGGACTATTGCAAGGTCTGAATGAGACAGTATATAAAAAACACAGAGTCTGGTAATAGTAATCACTGAATAAGCTCTAGATATTATTATTGTTGATGGTCCTTTCAGGTGCTAAAATCTACACCTTATAGCAAAGCCATTATTTAAGATAAATAAAACACTTTTACTTGGAATACCATGCAACCATTTAAAAATCATGGAGGAGGGAGGGGAAACACCACTAGGTAATTTCAGTCTTTAAATTTCACACTCTTTTTCTCATTGCAAATAAATATTTTACAATGATAATGGATCAAACAGGAACTGTAAACTGACCTTGGAGCCCAACCATTATATTACATTGTTTTTAATGTGTCCTGAGCTTGTGGTAGAGAGCTTTTGTTGTGATCTACCTAGCCCGTGTTTCCCTTTTTGGAGCCCTGCCTTCTTAGGCCCAGGAGGAAGTCAACCCACTGGCTAAGAAGAATCTTGTTCTTGGAATTTGGATTGAGACACTGTGGGTTAGGGCCATCTGAGGAAGAGAAGCCTTATAGGGAGCTGAGGTAATCAGGTTAGAGAAAGGACAACAGGGGTGGAGAAGGGAAAGAGAGAGGAGACAGGAGATAGGGGCTGCTGGTGGTGGAAAGAGCTGCAGAGGGGAAGAGAAAGAGGGACTCACACATGCTGCTCCGGCTCCTGATAGAATTCTACTTCCTGGCTTCAATATGACTTTTTTTTTTTTTGGCAGTACGCGGGCCTCTCACTGCTGTGGCCTCTCCCATTGCGGAGCACAGGCTCCGGACGCGCAGGCCCAGCAGCCATGGCTCATGGGCCCAGTCGCTCCGCGGCATGTGGGATCCTCCTGGACCCGGACACGAACCCGTGTCCCCTGCATCAGCAGGCAGACTCTCAACCACTGCGCCACCAGGGAAGCCCTTATTTTTTTTTTGAGAAATAAACATCTTGGAGATATGGGGATATATGTATAGTTGATTCACTTTGTTATACAGCAGAGACTAACACACTATTGTAAAGCAATTATACTCCAATAAAGATGTTAAAAAAAGAAATAAACATCTTTATCTAATTTTATTCAAAATTAAAACCACAAAAATGAAGGCTGACTGTGCAAACAATGAAGGAAATGGAGAAACGGTCAGGTGGGAGAAAAAAGACTGAGTTCAGCAAAACCTGGAAGGCAGAGGCAGAGACAGCTAACTATATACAAGAGAAGTACTGAAGAGAAGTGTAATTGTGCTGTGAAAACAAAAGAGAAAGGAGGACTTCATGAATTTTAGAAATGCAACTCACTTAAAAGTTTGGGACTTTGCATAATATCATGCCTGCTATTCTCAATGGAGCAGCTGACATTTGGAGGCTAAGAAGAAAGAGTTCAAAAAGGAAAATCAAAGTGCCACCTTCCTGTAAACAGTTAAAAAGGGCTATGCTATGCTTGTGATTGAAGTTACTTGGTAGAATGTTTTATTACCTTTCTTCAGCATGAATAGGATAACTGAAAAGTGTGATATTTAAGTTTAATCTAACTCCTTTTTCATCTTTCAGGTACACTAAAATGTTAGCTTTTCTAGGATCATGAATAATCAGAAATGTAGATGATTTTACCCTCCAGAATCATTCTGGATATTGGCTATATCATTAAAAAAGAAAAAGAAAGAAAAGCGCCTAAGCTATCATCCCTAACAGATTGCCTTGTTGCTGTTCCTGCCAAATTCTGAGAGAAGAAATATTTCCATTCTCTTCCAATTTTCAACAGAAGTAAATAAGGAAGTAATGTGGCTAACTTCCATTCTTGTGGCTCAATATTAAGTTGGCTGAGGAAACAGCTGTTTGCAGAAATAGTTCTGGGATAATTCAAAGGAAGGAAAAACACTGATGCCCAGATGGTATTGGTTTTTGCTCCAAGTATACTGGGATATTAACGGTTCATTCTCCATAGTTAACTGCGTTCAAGGCTGTATTTACAGCTTATCCACTCTCCTCAGCCTGCACTGTTACACTTGAAAAATGGAGAAGATCCCTACACGAGGCACACAAATGGTCAGAGTGGCATTCTGAATTGGCAAAGGGGAGAAAAAAAATGAAGAACAGGCTGTTAGCACTCCTCTATCCTTTCAGAGAATAAATGTAAAGCTGTTGTGCTTATACTCGACCACTGCTATAGATAACATAAAAAGGTTAGTAATACACAAACAGAAATCATCATTTTGAGGGCCATTTTCCAAAAAGTTTCTGAATAGCCCTTATGCTCCCAACAGCATCTTAGAGCCATCACACACCTCATCACTGGCCTTTGGGCACTTGGCTCAAATGTCAGCATATTTTCTGGTACACTGAGGAACACCTTCTGTATTTGCTGAAGTTGTGCTTCAAACCATGGTTAGTTGTTATGCCCTTGACTTTGATCATTTTTGCCATAAGCATTTGCTTATGAAGCTACACAAAGACATAGATATGACAAGCTTAGACTTATGATCTCCTTGCCCATTTTTTTCTCTATAGTCTGAACCTCCCCCTGCCCCCGCACCCTCCCAGTATCTCAAACTCAGTATAACTAAAAAAGAACTCCTCACTCTCATGCTCAGATCTACCTGTCCAGTATATACATAGTTCAAACGATAGCCACACAATACAATTCTTCCAGTTTTGCAAGATCAAAGTTACAGTGTCATCATGGCTATGTGGTCAGGAACATGGATTCTGGCGTTAGAGTGCCTGATGTGGGACTTCCCTGGTGGTGCAGTGGTTAAGAATCCGCTTGCCAATGCAGGGGACACCGGTTCGAGCCCAGGTCCGGGAGGATATCACGTGCCTCGGAGCAACTAAGCCCGTGCACCGCAACTACTGAGCCTGCACTCCAGAGCCTGCGAGCCACAACTACTGAAGCCTGCGTGCCTAGAGCCCGTGCTCCGCAACAAGAGAAGCCACCGCAATGAGAAGCCCGTGCACTGCAACGAAGAGTAGCCCCGCTCACTGCAACTACAGAAAGCCCGCGCGCAGCAACAAAGACCCAACACAGCCAAAAATAAATAAATAAAATAAATTTATTAAGAAAATAAAGATGCAGATTTCTTGGGCATCTGCATCTTTGCCGTGCATGTAGTTTTAATGACTTACAAATCAAGCCCATGTATCTTTTGATTTTCAAAACCTTACTGTAATTCAGCGATTCTCAAAGTGTGGTGCAGGGGCCTCTGGGGGTCCCTGAGACTTTTTCAAAATGAGTTTCGTGTTAATACTAGAAAATTATTTGCTCTTTTCTCTCTCATTCTCACACAATATGGTGCAGTTTTCCAGAGGCTACATAATGAATGCTATCACAAGAGACTGAATGCAGAAGGAGATATGAGAATCTAGTTGTCTTCTATTAAGCCAGATACTAAAAAAAAACTTGTAACAATGTAAAACAATGCCATTCTTTCCAATAATTTTCTTTTGGAAAATATTCTTCATAGAAATGCTATTTATGTTAACATGTAATGAATGTATCATTTTAAATAAATTAACAATTTTTGAAAAGCTGTTTTGATATATAAAATGGCATACTGAGGAACTCTGGGAGAGGGAGGGTGTCAGGGAGTGCTGGGTGAGGGTGGGTGTGAGGGAACTCTGGGCAAGGGAAGGGGTGAGGGGGAAAAAAGGCATATTGATAGTTATAAGCACACAAACAAAAACTCTCTGACGTTCCCAATAAGTTTTAAAAGTGTCAAGGGATACTAAGACCAAAAAGTTTGAACACTTTCTATTATAATTATTATCAGCAGTATTTTAAGGATAAGACAGTTAAGTGGCTTGCCAAGATTCTATTCTTAAACCTCCAATTTTATGCATTTCCATTACAACAAAAAATCAGAGGAAAACACCTATTTTATACTTAAAGTGTTCTTGTTTTTTTTGGGAATAGGCATTTTTAACATGCTCCCAGGCGATACTGATGCCCCTAAATTTAGAGAAGCACCATCAAAGCAAAGGAAACCATCTGAAGAGTTTTAGCAAGTGACAATTATGTATAGACATTAAAATGGTCATTCTGAAAGCATTAAATGGAGTTGGAAGACGTTGGTTCTTAAAAGGCCAGGTGCCTTCACCTCTCTGGGACTTAGTTTTTCACATCTCTACAGGGAGGGTGTCTCTAATGCTTTTCTGGCCGTCATTTTGGGTTTCATGCATTCCACTGTCCAAGGGCAAGTGAAGAGGTGCATCTTTCTGATGAAGGGTCAGGAGTAACCTAAAGTCATAAATCACAGCATGTCACTCTTGGGCACAGAAACCTTCAGTGCTTTTCCACTGCTTTCCAAATAAAAGTCAAAACCCTTCTCCTGGCTCACAGCCCCTACAAGGGTTGGCCAGTTTAAGTCTCTGGTCTCATCTTCCTCTTTTTGCTCCACGCACAGTAGCCTTTTTCCTCTTCCTTGGCCTGGCTCGGTTTGTTCCCACAAGAAGGCGTTTGCACTTGCTATTCCTTCTGCTTCTAATACTCTTCACCAGATCTTCAAAAGGTTTACTCCCTCGCTTCGTTCCGTCACTTTATTCTGCTTAATTTTCTTTAAAACACTCACTACCGTCTTAGATAATCGTGTTTGTTTGTTGACCTGTTTATAGTCGGTCTCCTCCGCTAGGCTGTCAACTACTTGTGAGCAAAGCCACAGTCGCTCGTAAACCAGTATGTCGCAAACGCCCAGAGAAGTGCCTGGCAGGTATGTGGAGCTCCGTAAATATACGACGGCCGAACTCCTGCAGCCCAGGCCAGGCTTGCAAAAGGGTAGCGGATACCCCATCCTCCTTCACGTTGTACCCCAACCCACCGCTCAAACCCACGACCCGGCACCGCTGGTAACCCACCCCCACCCCGCCCCAGCCCTAGACCACGACCGCGAACTAGCCCTCACTCACCAGACCCTCGCCAAGCTCCTTCCGGCTGGACCGGCTGCTTGACCCGGAAGTTCTCTCAGGTAGGCAAGGCCTTCTCCGTCCTGAAGGAGGACTTCCGGGGCAGTAGGGAGTGGCTTCTCTGCGGCTGTGGTGGCGGTGCGGATGGCGGCGGGCTGGGTACGGGGCTTCCTGGGGGGAGGCAGGCCGGGTGCGGGGTCTCGGGGTCGCCGCGGAAGGGGAGGAAGCGGCCTGGGGCTGGGGGGCGGGCGCCTCGCGGTGGACGCTGAGGCTACGGAAGTGCTCTGGTTATTGAAGCGCTCCGCTTGCGTGAGGGATTCTCGTCAGCGTCGGAGAACTTAGGAGCACAGGTTTACACCAGAACACCGGTTTGGCACCTGTTCTTGTAATTAGGAAGAAGGGAGAACGGATTTTGTACATCTCGAGACAAATCGTTATATTAGTGAAAATAGTAATGCTCCCTCCAGACAACCACCAGGTACTAACAGCAGCTTTTACTCGTGAGGGGTTACGTGCCAGGCTCCGTTCCGAACCCCTCACATCCACCGGGTCGTTTCGTCTTTCCAGGAATCCTGGCAAGTAGGTAGTACTCTCCTCCTTTTACAGATGAAGAAACGGAGACGCAGATAGGTGAACTGACTTCTCACAGTCACTCAAGTACAGAGTTGGAAGAGTGTCAGCCTAACTACATATTATATATAGTATATAATGTGTATGTTACATGCATATTACCGTGTGTTGTAACTTGGAGGCAGCATAAGGAGAGCAAAAAAATATTCCATCAATGTTTCAGCTACACGAAACATTGATGGAACTTTGTGCAAGAACTGTGTAGCCTTTCCTATTTGGCCTCTGGAGTAAGTAGGGCAGAAATAGTGTCTTAAATTAGTTCTCAGTCTCCAGAGCTTGGCATGCAACAGGTAGTCAAAAAAAATGTTTGCAAGTAAATGAATGAGTGTTTCACAGTTGGTTTTTATGTTTATGGATGGTTGTATCTAGATTGTTTTTTTCTATGTGTTTCGGAAACGTATGTATATCATATAACATATGGCCTAGGATCCAGGATGTTATATAAATGTACCTTTCTAGCCTTACACCTCCCCATCATTCTCTTTGCCATATTAACTACTCCTGGTATCTGTCTGTATTCCACGCTGTCATACCTCAGACCTTTGAGATTTCCCCTGTGTTGTTTACACACCCTTGAATTCTCTCATTGGCATCTTCATCTGTCAGAATCCTAAGTGCCCTTTAAGGCAGGTATTACAAGTTCAGATGCCTAGAGGGGCTAATCAGGTAACATAAACAAGTCAAGTGAATTTCGGTGGAGATTACGGGGAACTAGAGAGCACTACCCTACCCTGTCTAAAAGATCCCCAGCAAATATTTGGCATGAGCTAGTTATTAACAAGTCGAATGTGGGCCCAGTGTCGCCAGATCTTTCAGTTTTACAAGGGAAGTTGGAAATTTCTATTTGTAAACAAACTCTGATTTTTAAATGTTACCAATTAGTATAGAAAAAAGTTTAAGCACTGTGCAGGCCAAACAAAAAAATCTGTAGGCTGGATTTGGGACTCAAAATCCCAGTTTGTGATCACTATTTTATGCTTTTTTCAAGTATTTAAAGTTCATGAGTGTTATTTCCTGATCCTAGGATACTTTTCCTTGCTCTCTGTTCTTTTAACATTTTGTGTGTACCTCAGTTATAGTGCTACTTCCAGGCTGCCTTAGTTGTTAGTATGTCTCTTTTTTAGTATGTTAGAAATGTTTTGGTGGCATTGATGGATTGGGTCTAATTTTGTGGTTAGTATATATTGGTAAAAACATGTGCTTATACATACCGAGGTCTGGGTGTATGTGTGTGTCTATGTATGTGTGGGATACGTTTATTTCTCCCCTGGTAATACTTGGTTATCCTGGAAACCAGCATCTCCTCCTTGTAAAAACACCAATAATATCTTGACTTTAACTGTCAAAGAGCCGTACTTCTGGAAGGAATTGAATTTGTTAACATTGCTGTTCAAAAGCTGGTCTGATGTAAATCTTATTCTGGTAGCTTAAATTTCATAATCTTCTCTCTGAAAAATTGAGGTAGGAATGATTAATGAGTAATAAGATTTTTTTAAAATGTCAAAAAAGGAAAAGTTGATAAATTGAAATTAAAAACTTTTGCTCTGTGAAAAGCTCTATGAAGAGGATGAAAAGATAAGCTACAAACTGGGATAAAATGTTTACAAACCACATATCTGACAAAGGACTTGAATCTAGAATATAAAAAGAGCTCTCAAAACTTAACAGTAGGGCTTCCCTGGTGGCGCAGTGGTTGAGAGCCCGCCTGCCGATGCAGGGGACACGGGTTCATGCCCCGGTCCGGGAGGATCCCACATGCCGCGGAGTGGCTGGCCCCGTGAGCCATGGCCGCTGAGCCTGCGCATCCAGAGCCTGTGCTCTGCAACGGGAGAGGCCACAACAGTGAGAGGCCCGCGTACCGCAAACAAAACAAAACAAAACTTAACAGTAAAAAAAAAAATCCAATTAGAAAATGAGCAAAAGACAAAAAAAGCTGTTTCACTGAAGAGGATATACAGATGGCAAATAAACACATGAAAAGATGTTCAATATCATTAGCCATTAGAGAAATGCAGCTTAAAGCTTAAAGCCATATTAAGCTGTCATAGTGCACCTATATCAGAATGGTTCACATAAAAAATAACACTGCCAAATGCTGGTGAGAATGAAGAGAAACTTGATTACTCATACATTGCTGGTGGGAATGTAAAATGGTACGGCTACTTTGGAAAAGAGTATGGCAGCTTCTTATAAAATTAAGCAAGTACTATCGATTGCACTCTGGTCATTTATTCCAGGGAAATGAAAGCTTATATTCCCATAAAAACCTGTGTATAAATGTTCATAGCCATTTTATTCGTAATAGCCCTAAACTGGAAACAGCCCAGACATCCTTCAACAGGTAAATGGTGAAACAGCTGAGATACATCCATACCGAAGAACACTGCTCAGCAATAAAAAGGGAGAAACTAGTGGTACAACAACTTGGATGAATCTTGAGGGACTTATGCTGAGTGAAAAAAGTAAATCTCAATAGGTTACATACTGTGTGATTGCATTTATATAACATGTTGAAATGACAAAATTATAGAGATGGAGAATATCAGTGGTTGCTGTGGGTTAGGAGGAGGGTGGGACATGGCTAAAAATAGATAACACAAGGGATCCTTGTAACTGAATTATTCTGTATCCTGACTTTGGTAATTGAATTATTCTGTATCCTGACTGTGGTAATCCTATTCTGTATCACATGAATTTGTGCATGTGATAAAATTTCATAGAACTAATTAAACGCACACAAATGAATGCATGTAAAACTGGTGAAATCTGAGTAATGTTGGGGGATTGTATCTTATCAGCATCCTGGTTGTGATATGCTATAGTTACACAAATTGTTCCCTTGGGGGAAACTAGATGAAGGGTATATTAGATCTCTCTGTACTATTTCTTACACCTGCATGTGACTCGATAATCTCCACAAGTTTATTCAAGTAACTTTTACCAAAAACAAGCTTATATAATTAATTTTTGGGGGTTGGGGGGCTTTTATTTTACCAGGCAATGATCTAATCATGTCGGATAAAGGTGATATTGAGACTGAAGTGATAACTGAAGCAACTTCCATCCTTGAAGATGAGAACTGTGAGCCAACCAAGAATTTTGAGTCAGTTGACCAAAGTGCCAAGTCAGAGAGTAAATCAGAACCTGTAGCTTCTACTCGAAAAAGACCAGAGTCCAAACCTTCCAGTGACCTTGAGACTTCAGACGTTCTCCCTGTTCAAACATCACAGGCTGCAGGCAAAGTAAAGTATCTATTAAAACATTGAGATTAAAAAGTATTAGGGCTAAAAGGAATACGGAATCAATACCAAATTGGGATTGCACCTATTTCTTTCTTTTTATAACCATAAAACAATTCTCTCAGTTCTATAAATGCTTTTATGAGTGGTTGCCTTTGCTATGTGGTGCTTACATTGCAGGTAACATACATCTGTCAGTCAAGCAATACACTTTTTGAGCCAACTAATATGTATCTGTTCACCCATACTTTTGGCCAATAATTAGCTACCTTGTATATACACTCTTATTTTCCTCTAATTTTTCCATTTTTCTTTGCCTTTGTTTTTCTGGCTACTGGGAAAAATAGGAGACTGTTTCCAAAGATGTACCCCACACCGGATGGGGCTATTGGGGAAGTTGGGGAAAGTCCTTGCTCTCCTCAGCCTCAGCTACAGTAGCCACAGTAGGTAAGGTCATCAGTCATTTTATTCATTTTTGTGTGCATTTTGCTACAGATCTGTGTTCAAAACGACTTTGTTAATCATTCTTCTTCCATGATTACTCAAAGGCTTTATAGTTTGAAGATACATTAGTAATGATGGGCTGATTTATACTGCCACTAGAATTGGTAACGTATTTCATTAGAAGGTTGACATTTAGGAATTAATATAAAACTATTCATTGGTGATAATAAATCAATTTTTTTCCTTTAGTAAGGATACACTCCCAAAGATGAGTTATATATGGTCAAAATAACATGTCTTCTGGTTGTAATGAATTTTAAAATCTGTGGTTTTAATTTTCAGCTTGTTTCTTCAGTTTTGGTGACTAGTAGCAAATAAATTCAAATATAAAAATGTTATTTTTTCTCATTAGGACAAGGTATTTCAAATGTCATTGAGAAGGCAGAGACTTCCCTTGGAATCCCTAGTCCCAGTGAAATTTCATCTGAAGTCCAGTATGCAACAGGTCAGTATATGGAAACATTAAGGCCTAGAATTATAAACTGAAATGGAATAGTTAAGCTCATTTTTTTCAGTAGATGTTTTTTGACTGTCTGATATTCAGGGCATCATGGGGCTGATGAGAAATGGGATTTGGAATCTTTGGCTTTAACCACTCAGGTGTCTCTTTACTTTCCTCATCTATGAAATTGGGTGATATTTTATATTGCAGAGGACTGTTACAAACATTAAATAAGTAAAGCCATGAATGTAGATTGTAAAAATTGCCTCGCTTTGTGCTTGGCACAATTGAGTAAGAGCCCAGTAAGAGTTAGCTGAATTTGAATCTACTGTGGCATGAAAAAATGTTTTAATGTGTTAGTTTTGGTGCTGTTCCATGGTTCATTTTTTTAAGCCTTTTTTCTCTGTGCTTCGGTTTGGATAGTTTTTGTTGTGGCTCCAGGTTTACTGATCTTTTCTTCTGCTGTGTCTAATGCTGTTAAGTCCATTCAGTGACTTTTAAATTTTAGATATATTTTTCAACTCTAAAAATTCCATTTGTTTCTTTTTTTGTCTTCCATTTCTCACCTCCTTATGTATATATTTTAGTGTCCCTGACTGTCATCTCTGTCATTTGAATCTGTTTCTAGTGACCATTTTTTTTTTCTTGCTTAGAGATAACATTTTCATTTCATTGATTGGATGCTGCACATTAGAAATGTTACCTTGCTGAGTGGATTTTGTAGTCCTTTAAAGGGTGTGAGTTTTGTTTGGAAGGCAGTTAAGATATTTGTAGCTTAGATTGATCTTTTGGTCTCGATTTTAAACTTCTTGAGCGTGATTTCTAGAGTAGCCGTTATTGTTAAGTGCTAGTTTAGATCAACTACCAAGTCTCTGACCCTTCTGAGGTCGCTACCTAATTTCCAGGTGTTTAACTAGGTCTCTCTACTTGATTGGTTGGAAGTCAAATGTCTCTCAGCCTAGCATGAGCTTTGGGCATTGTTTAGTTTACAGCTCCATGGCAGTTCTTTGCCCAGTATCGTGGAGTTTTCCAGTGCAGGAACAGCTTAGTATTCAGCCAAAGACTCAAGGGCACTCCTGTGTAGATAGTTGGAACTCTTTACCTCTGTATCTCCCTCCTCTCCAGTACAGGCATACTTTGGAGATATTGTGGATTCAGTTTCAGACCACTGCAATAAAGTGAATATCACAAAAAACGAGTCTCACAAATTCTTTTTTGGGTTTTCCAGTGCATATAAAAATTTATACTATATTGTAGGCTATTAAATGTACAGTAGCATTATGTCAAAAAGAATAATGTATATACCTTAATTAAAAAATACCTCATTGCTGAAAAATACTGACCATTATCTGACAGCGGAGGATTGCACAAACCTTCAGTTTGTAAAAAAAAAAAGCAATATCTGCAGAGCACAATAAAGTGCTTGTGCTTCATGCACAAGGTATGAGGTATGCTTGTACTCTGACCTGCAAATTCCAGGTGCTTCAGCTTTCCTAGATTCCAGTCTCTGTCTCTTCTACTTAATAAGACTGCCATGCTCTGCTTGGGTTTCCCCTCCCTGTGCTGTGGTCTGGAAAGCAAGCCAATCATAGAGTTCTCATCATTTGTTTCTCTTCTCTCCTGAACCATAGTACAGTATGGTCTGTAGTCCAATGTCTGGAGATAATTGTTTCTTATATTTGTCCAGTTTTCTAGATGCTATGGTAGAAGGGCAAGTCTGACACCAGATAATCCATCATAGTTGGAAGCAGAAGTCCTCCCTACAATAGATTATTTGTTGATCTCCTGTAAGAGATTTTAGTGTTAATAAAATAGAACAGATTTTAAACAAATCTTTGTAATGCATGTCTGAATCCTGTGAAGAAGCATAATTTTCCAGGATAAAGTTTAAAGTAGACTGGATTTTTAAAAAGTCACATTTATTGAGTTATAATTTACGTAAAGTTCACTCTTTTTAGATACAATGATCCCTTGATATCCATGGGGGGATTGGTTCCCGGAGCCCCCCCCATGGATTCCAAAATCCTCAGATGCTCAAGTTCTTTATACAAAATGAGTATTCACGGGTTCAGCATCCATAGAACAGAGGGCCAACTGTATATAGTTTTACATATTTTAACAAACATACTGTCCTGTTTATGCTATGTAATCACAGTCCATTGTGATTATACAGATATAGAATATTTCTTATTTTTGTATAGACAAGACTTGAGAATATTTTCATTCCTCCCCCCCCAAAAAAAAAATCCCCTCATGCCCCTTTGTAGTCATTCCCCTCCACCTATTCTTAGCTCTTGGCAACCACTGATCTGTTTTCTGACCCTGTGGTTTTACCTGTGCAGAAGATCATATGAATGGAATCACACAGTATATAGTCTGTTATATATGTCATAGGTTGTTCAAAAGACTGGATTTTGTTTTTGAAATGAAAATGAAAAACTGCCTTAACTTTTATTTTAAAATAGGCAAATGGTTTAAAATAATAAAACAAAAAGTACTAAGGCCTTGTGTGTTGGAAATAAAGTCTAATTTTTAAAAATTCATATAGATGCTAATAAAGCAAAACTATTTACGGACTGTCTCTTCATATTTACACATCCCTTCCCCACTATAGGAGAGACAAGTGCCAAAGAGAATGAAAACTCCTCTCCAATGAGTGGACCATTTGGGGTATTCTCTACCATCTCTACTGCTGTTCAGAGCACAGTGAGTAAAAATTGCAAGGTGGCCTGCTTCCTTCCATGATTATAATGGGTTTTTGTCTCTTTCTCTTTCTTTTCCTTGAAAAGTCATGGGGACTGATTCCTCTTATGGGAGTTCAAATTGCTGAAGATCATTCACTTTGATCTTAGGGTAAAGTGAGAGCTAACTTGAAAACTTAAAAGAAGTAAAAGAGGGAGCAGGAAATGCAGAGTAATGGAGAGGCAATGTACCTAATATTTTATGGACTAAGTTCTTAGTTTGGTGGCCCTAGAAAAACATCTCTACTTTACAAAAATATTTTTGTCATAATTATATCTTTTAGGCAAAGGGAAAATGAGATGTTTATGATAAATACTTATAAAACTATAGATGATTAGAAACATTTTTGAAAGGATTAAATAGGAAGCTTAATATCTTTCCTACATGAGGATAGATAGCTAGTACTTTTTTATTTTAACTTTTGTGTGGTTTTTTTTGTGTTTTTTTTTTTTGCGGTACACGGGCCTCTCACTGCCGTGGCCTCTCCCATTGCGGAGCACAGCTCCGGATGCACAGGCCCAGTGGCCATGGCTCACGGGCCCAGCCGCTCTGCGGCATGTGGGATCCTCCCGGACCGGGGCACGAACCTGCGTCCCCTGCATCGGCAGGCGGACTCCCAACCACTGCACCACCAGGGAAGCCCTTAATTTTAACTTTTTATTGAAGTATAATCTGTATACAGACGAGTGAAATCATAAGTGTTCAGTTTTAATTTTCACGACATGAGCACATTCAGACTAAGAAACAGAAGGGTGGTATATCAGATGTCTCCCCTGTGCTGTCTCCCAGTCTTCTGTGCCTCCCCCTCTTGCCGTCTAAGATAACCACAATCCAGTCTTCTGCCATCATAGATTAATTTTCCCTGCTATATGAACAAAATCATACAGAATGTACTCTAGTGTATCTAGTTTTTTTCACTCATTATGTTTATATAATTTATCCACAGTATAGTTTGTGTGGTGTATTCCATTTTCTTTGTTGTATTCCATCGAGTGACTATGTAACATTTACTCATTCCAGGGTTGGTAAGTATTGGGGTAATTTCCAGCTTTTAGGTTTTATAATAGTACTGCTATGGGTGTTCTTGTATGTCTTTTGATGAACCTCTACACATTTTTTTTGAATATTTAACCATGCGTGGAGTTGCTGGGTCATAGGATATTCACATGTTTAGCTATAGTAGATACTGACAAATAACATTCCAAAGTGGGTATACTGCTTTACATTCCCACAAGCACTGTATGATTGTTTTAGTTGCTCCTTGTTCTAGCCAGTGGTTGCTATTGTTAGCCACTATTTTATGAAATGAAAACATGCAGGTGTCTTTTTTCAGTATTATTGTAATGAGGTTGCATGTGTTTCCTAGGGAAAGAGTGTTATCAGTGGGGGTTTGGATGCCTTAGAATTCATTGGGAAAAAGACAATGGATGTAATAGCAGAAGGGGATCCTGGATTTAAAAGAACCAAGGGTCTGATGAACCGGACTTCCACACTGTCTCAGGTACTGTTTGCATTCCTGTCTGTATTTTGATCTGTATTTTTGCCTTTGGTAATTTGGGACCTTCTTATTATTTCCTTTTGAGGAGTTTTCAGTGTTTTTTGTTTTTTGTTTTGTTTTGTTTTGTTTTGTTTTTGGTAAGGGGATACACAGCTCTAATGCTTAGAAAAATGCCCAGTTCTTTTTTTTTCCTCCTCTTTCCTTTCTACAGGAGCCTCTTGTCAGTGCAATATAAGATGCCAAGCCCTTTCAGGGTTGTTATTAGATTAATGGTAAAACCACTGTCAGAGAAACACCCGGTTCCTGGGGTGTTATTTACCCTGTCTAGGAGCAAATTATGTGATCATATTTTCCCTGCAGCTCCTGAGCCTATCCGATTTGAATCACAATTCCAAGAATGAAAGGGCAGTGTTACCCGTCTCAGTTTGCTTCCCTTGACTTTCAGAACTCACCCTTAAGCTCTTGTTACTTGTTGCAGTGTAATGCCTTGATCTCTTTCAGGTTTTAAGAGAGGCGAAGGAGAAAGAAGAGCAATGGACCACCAATGAGGTTACCATGGAAACGGACAAGAAAACTCATTATGGGCTACTCTTTGATGAATTTCAAGGCCTTTCACATCTAGAAGCTCTGGAAATGCTCTCCCGAGAAAGTGAAATAAAGGTAATTCCAAACCAAAAATTTCAACTGGAGTAGTCTTTAAGCAGAAGCACACTGCATAGTTTCTTTTCCTTTTGTGCAGTTGGAGGATGAAATGTATGTCAGGTAGAGGCTTGAGACTCTCTGAAAATACTATACCAAAATAAACAAAAAAACTAATTTTTGAACTAATTGCTAGAAATTGAATGAGTCAAGTGTTGTTTCTCTAAATTTAAACAAAAATGGACAGATTGGGCTTCCCTGGTGGCGCAGTGGTTGGGAGTCCGCCTGCTGATGCAGGGGACACAGCTTCGTGCCCCGGCCCAGGAAGATCCCACATGCCGCAGAGTGGCTGGGCCTGTGAGCCATGGCCGTTGAGCTTGTGCGTCCAGAGCCTGTGCTCCGCAATGGGAGAGGCCACAGCAGTGAGAGGCCCGCGTACCGCAAAAAAAAAAAAAAAAAAAAAAAGGACAGGTTAACAAAGAGGTCTTAATAGCATATCTATTATTTTTCCTTCATCTTGTTCTTTTTTTTTCTTTTTATAAGTTTCTTTGGCTTAAGCTGCCAGTTTGGATACAGTTACCTGTTAGCATTTAATTAATTCAAGACTATTCCATTTCCTCCTAATTTCTAAGCTGTTGTTAAGCACTAATAATTTCCAGACATTTCTGCTTATATTATTTTTGGAAGCACAATTCTCCGTACCTTTCTTTGATGACCTGCCTCTTGTATTAAGGTTCTTGAGGAAGAGCTTGTGAACTCATACTTTTAATTTTAATATGATCCATAGCCTCTTCATTTGAGAATGTTTTTCTTTTTCTCTCATACTCCCACTTACTATTTTATATCAATTCAGGTGAAATCTATTCTTAATTCTCTAAGTGGAGAAGAATTGGAGACTCTAAAATGTGAGTTGGAGCAACTCAAAGAAGCATTTTCCCTAGCAGAGTTCTGTGAGGAAGAGGAGGAAGAGAAGAAAGGTAACATGGAAATCCAGCATCTGAGTGGGAGGGATGTAGTGTGTTTATATGCAGTGATTGTCCTTGAAATAAATCTCTCCAATTAAATTAACTCTTTTTTTAAAATTAAAGTGTAGTTGATTCACAGTATTGTGTTAGTTTCAGGTGTATAGCAAAGTAATTCAATTATATACATATATTTTTCAGATTGTTTTCCATTATAGGTTATTACAAGATATTGAATATAATTCCCTGTGCTATACAGTAAATCCTTGTTGCTTATCTGTTTTATGTATAGTAGTTTGTATCTGTTAATCCCATATTCCTAATTTATCCCCCCTTCCCCTTTCCCCTTTGGTAACCATAAGTTTGTTTTCTGTGTCTGTGAGTCTGTTTCTGTTTTGTATATAGATTCATGTGTACTATTTTTTTTAAGATTCCACATAAAAGTGCTATCATACAGTATTTGTGTTTGCCTCTCTGACTTCACTTAGTATGATAATCTCTAGGTCCATCCATGTTGGTGCAAATGGCAATATTTCATTCTTTTTATGGCTGAGTAGTAGTCCCTTCTGTGTATATATACCACATCTTCTGAAACCAATTGTCTGGTTATGTAATATCTTGCTAAATGGTATCTTACTCTATGTAAAAGAGTCCTGATATGAAATGGTCTTTGAATATGAGTTTTTAAAGCTGTCTTGAGGTATTGAGAAGGCAATAAGCATGGTGGATAAAAGGATGGGTTTTGGAGTTAGACCTGGGTTCTAAATCAAGATCTGCCATTTATTAAGCCATGCAACTTTGTGAAATTACTTAACCCTGAGTGTCTGCTTCCTCAGCTGGTGAGTAGAGGTAGCTAATTCCTCTCAGTTTGTTATAAGGACTAAATGAAATATTATGTTTAATGTGTGGCTCATAGTAAACACTAAACAAATGGTGGCTATTATTTTCATTATTAGGATGGCGTAAGTAAATAAATAAAGATCTGCATTTTCAAAGTCTCACTTAGCAGGAAACCTATAAATTAATTTTGATTTGCTTAAGTTGATCCATTGTTCTTAACTAAGCCCTGGTGTGACAATCCCTGGTTATTTATGAACTTAATTAAGGTTATTTGTACATAGTGCCTAACAGGATTTGTTTAATTTAGTTGACATCTGGCTTCACATAGTGATCAGAAATCCTGATCTTTAAATACCATTCAGAGGACTCTAAGGGAATTTCTAAACAGATGGATTTGTGTCTATAATATTTTTATTCCCTGTTTGCCTGAGATCAGGATTCTGCAAAGATAGCAGTGGAGTGCTGCATGCCACCCTTCCCAATGGCCCTCTGCAGTGATTTTGGTTGAGAATGCAACACTGACCTTGGTATTTAATTATATCTCAATGAAGTTTTTTTTAAAAAAGTGGTAGCAGAGGGGAGAGAAAACCACAGAACCTAGTTCTGGTGATGTTGATCATCTTCAGTTTCTATCAGCATCCTTAGCCCTTGTCCCTCTATCTTATATACTCAATGCCTTCACTTTTTTAGGAGACTTCCAGCTTGAGGTGCCAGCCTCTCTCCTGAGTCCCTCCAAAGCACTAACCCTGTCTCCCTTCCATCCTTACATGCTTTATTCTAATGCAACAACTGCTTTTTATGCTCAAGTCTCTGGGGAGTACACGACAAGGATCTCCATTTTTTCCCCCTGTATTTTATTTTACCTTATTATTTTTTTAAATATTAATTTGTTTTATTTTTTAGATTCCACACATAAGTGATAACATAGTTTTTGTCTTTCTCTATCTGACTTATTTCTCTAAGCATAATACCCTCCAGATCTATACATGTTGCAAATGCAAACATTTTTTGATCAACGCTTAGCAGTAAAAGGTTTTTGAGCACTTAGACCCAATATGTGTATATTTGAATGTGTATAAATTATACACATATACTACCATAGTAATATATTATTTACATTCTAAAGTACATCCTAAAAAAGTACTTCTTGAAGAATGAGATAAATGACTACAAGTAAAAGTTGCATTTTTTTCCTCCTGCACTCAATTTTTTGTGAACCCTTTGAGGTGATTGCATCCCACTTGGATTCAGATCCATCCCTTGTCTCACATAATTTAGAGCTTAACTGGGAAAGCAAAATGCCTTCCTGAGAGTCAGGTGTTTAGTAGAATATGATTTAGGAGTTGTTTACATGAGTTATATAGGTCACAGTTGTATCATTTAGTGAGATCGGCTTTTCCCAAACTATGTTATACCTGGGATCACTAAACCTTTTGAATTCTCTGCCTTGAATGCCAAGAGAGGACAGAAGAGCAGATGGAGAGAGAAGAACCAAGACAGATTTTTTTCCTAAGGATTCTGGGGAGAAAGCATGTATGAAGCAGTAGTAATTTGCCTTGGTAACCATGAACTGGTGTCTAAGAAATACATAGATTGTAAGTGCTAAGAGATTTCTGTGTACAGGATTTCTGTCTGTAGTCTTTGGTGGAGAGAAAACTTGGGCTGGGCTTCAAAGAGGAGATTGGATAGGATTTAGATGAATAGAGAGGAAAAGAGCCATTTCCTGTCATTTGTTTGGATGTGTTGATTGTTTTTGATCTTGACTCACCTGTTTGTTTGCATGTTTCTCAGGTATTAAGTATTCCATGTTCCACATCATCGCTCATCAAGCTTATTCCAAAGCTTCCTTACTATCCTTCCAACATTCTGGAATCCTCTTCCTTTCTTATTACCTACCCTTATTCTTATCTGGATCCTGGAATATTGCCTCAGGCTTCCTGCCTCCCTTCATGTTTCTCTTTTTATTTCATTCCCACCAGGAGCTAAAGTGATCTTTCTAAAATTTTAATTGGACTTACCTGTCTCTGTATAAAACTATTCAGCAGCTCCTCATTCTCTTAATAAAAGTTTGAATTCTTCACCATGGTTTATGATGGCCTTTATTATCTGGATCCTGCTTACTTTCCTAGCTTCATTCTATCCCTCTTCTCTTTCTTCCATTAGGACACTCCCAACCATGTTAAACTTCTTGCCACGCTTTCTTTCACCTCTGGATCTTTGTACTTGTTTTCTCTGCCTGAAGCTCTTCCATTCTCCTGGCTAACTTGTACTTGTTTTTTATGTCCCAGCTTAAATCCATTTCTTTGGAAGCACATGCCTCTTACCCACTTAGTACTCTGCTTTCATCACTTTTCCATTCATACTTCTAGGATGTAATCCAAAGAGCATAGGCTGTGGACTGGGGGTGGGAAGCCCAAGGTTTGACTCCTTATTTGTTATGAGATTTGGGGATATAAATTAACCTCTTCAAGCCCTAGTTTCTTCATCTCGAAAATGGGATAATGATGCATTTTTTTTAGAAGACTATTGGAAGAATTCATCAGTAAAATATACATAAAAGGATTCTGTAAGCACTAAAGCACCTTGCTCATATAATTTGCTTCTGCTGTTTTTACTGCTACAGCTGCTACTATCATTCTTCTTCTCTCTCCCTGCAATGATCCTCACCAGTCTTTCTGCAGTGTTTTATGTGGGACTTGTTTTTCTAGGGGATGAAGACTTTACCAAAGAGATAACAGAGGTATTTTCCCAGCTGCATGTCTCCTCCAAACCGGAGAAACTTACTAGGGTAAGTTTTCCTTCTTGCTGATTTTCAATTTTTTACATATATATTTAGTGGATAAAGAATGTAAGGTTGTAAATTCCTGGCAAGGATGTCACCAAAACCGAGGGTATATTCTGAGTTCCATACCTCCTGTCTCCCTCTTGGCCTTGCAGGTTAGTGTGCTAAACTCACACTGCACCCCCTTACCCCCAGCCCCCCAACACATCTGCCATCCTCACCTGTTTCCATTTGGAATGCTTTGCTTGTCTGAAAGCTTAAGTTAGGCCATAGCATTGGTCAGTTAAAGTTGGCAGCAGTCATCAGCCATCATGATACCAATGGGCTAGTTCTCTATTGTGGGCTCACTGTTCTCAGGGCTCTGAGTGATTCCGAGATGATGGGATGTGGCCCCTGCCTTTAGGTAGCTGGAGTTTGCCATTTCCCAGAGCCCAGTAACTCACATAATGACCACTTAGCTTGTGGAAATGAGAGAGTCCATGGCCTGAGCCCTGGTCTTTGGTAGTGATGCCTGAGCTGTCTTCAGTCAAAGCTCAGAGTGGGTCGGGAGATACTGTTTCCAGGGTAGTACCCACCTAGCATATACACCAGTGCCAGCTCTTGGGACAGTATTCTCTGGGTCTTGGGCTGCTTGCTGCCTCTTCACCCTCTTCTCGAGAAATATCTTAGAATCGGTTAGCAGCAGCACACATTGCTTCCTGGCCAGGGAGAGCTGATAGCCATTGTATAGTCATCAGAGTCACCTCTTGCGTACCCCATGGTAAGGAATAGGATGCTTCAGGGAAGTTACCCTGCTCTCCCATGCCCACTAAAAACACTGCATTCTCCAAGAAAGCTTTTCAGAACCTTGCGTCAGCAGCTCCTCTCCCTCATCTTGTCTGTAGCACTTTATGGCACTTTCTAGCTTGTGTTATAGTGTTTTTTGTTTTGGAAGTAATAGCAAACTTAGAAAAAAGTTGCAAGAAAAGTACAAACAACATTCATATAGCTTTTATGCAGATACACCTATTAACATTTCACTGCATTTGCTTCATCATTTGTGCTTGCAAATATGTTCTCTTTCCCTCTTCCTATCCCTTCCTCTCCACCTCCCCCATAGACACACACACACAAGTTATTACTATTATTGGGACTTTTTTTTTTTTTTTGGCCATACCGTGTGGCATGCGGGATCTTTAGTTCCCCAACCACGGATAGAACCCATGCCCTCCTGCACTGGATGTGTGGTGTCTTAACCACTGGACCACCAGGGAAGTCCCTGGGACTATTTTTTGAGAGTAAGATGTAAGCATTATAGCCCTGTACTCCTAAATATTTCAATATGTATCTCCTAAGAATATGGATATTCCCTTCTATAACCATACGAATTATCAACTGCAATAAATTTAACATTGATACCATACTTTATTTAATCTGTTGTCCACATTCTAGTTTTGTCAATTGACCTGATAATGTCCTTCATATCCAACTTTTTCCTCTAATGTTGGAGCCAGTACATGATTGCGAATTGTATTTAGTTGTCACGTACTTTGTCTCTTTTAATCTATATTTGCTTTGTTTTGTTTTTTTGTTTGTTTTAGTCTCTTTTAATCTGGAAGAGTTCCTTAGCTTTTCTTTGTCTTTTATGATTTTGACATTTTTGAGAAATACAAGCCCCTTCCCCCTTTATAAAGGTAGAGTATTCCTCATTTGAGTGTTGTCTGGTGTTTTCTCATGATTAAAATCAGGTTATGCATTCTTGTAAGTGATGTTGTATCCTGCACAGGGTACCATATCTAGAGGCACACGATGTCCAATTGTCCCTTATTGGTGATGTGTTGTCTGATTTCTCACTGTATAGTTATGATTTTGTTCCTTTGCTGCTAATGAGCTTTCTGTGGGGAGACATTTTAAGACTATACAAATATCCTGCTCCTCATAATTTAGCATCCTAGATTTAGCAACTATTCATGATTCTTGCTGCACCAGTCTTTACTGTGATGGTTGCTGAATGATGATTTGTTTCAATCCCAGTACATGCTCCACATTTACCAGTGAGCTCTCGGCATTCTACTTAGAATTAAGAGCTCTCCCTTCTCACCTTATCTCTTTATTATCTGTTTGTTATTGATATGGTCTCATGGGTTTCTATTTTTTCCCCCATTGCTTTGTAATTCATTACTGTCCTTAATTATTTTGCTGTTCAAATTGTCCTTCAAGCTGACTCCTGTGTGACATGCCCCCGTTATTTGAATATTTCCTTATTTTCTGGCATAACGAGATCTTGTACCTTCCATATTTCTCTCCAGAATGAACCTTTTCTTCAAGGAGCCATGGTTCCTTTTTGATATTACAGGACAAAACCTGGATGCTAGGTGTGCTCATCGCTTGGGGTATCTTTGCTTCTAGGCCCTGTTGGCCTAGGAAATGTATTCAAGTACACATACGTGCACCTGTGTGTGTGTGTGTGTGTGTGTGTGTGTGTGTGTGTGTGTCCATGTATATGCTCACATACATATTTTAGAGATCATGAGTTCACACTGATAACTCCAGTTTCAGTCCATTCTTACAGGTTCTTCCTTGCCTCTCCCCATTATACATTTGTATCTCTTTTTCACAGTAAGAACTCTGTCTCCCAACAACATTACTGCATTTCCTAATTTCCCTAGTCCTGTAATGCATCTGAAATGTTTCCCTTGCTTTGCCCATACTACTATAAAACCAAACTATAAAAAAAATTACGTTATATTTATTGTCTCCCCATGTTAATTTAATTTCATCTTTGAATATATAGAATATTAATATGTTTTCAAAAGTCAAAACTGTACAAAAAATATATTCAGAAGTGTCACTTCCTCTCAATTCCCACCCACTTCACTCTTCCCTCTCCTTTTAGATACTAAACTTTCTTGTTTTCCAGCATATCCTTCCTGTGTTTCTTTTTTAGATAAGCAGATATATATTTAAAGACAAGCAGATATATTTTCTTATCTCCTTCTTATATAAAAGTTAACATACTATTGATATATGTATTCTTCAGCACTTTATTCACTTAACTGTGTGCAAACGTATTTTCATAAAATTATCATTGGTTTTTGTTTGTTTGTTTTGTTTTGTTTTGCGGTACGCAGGCCTCTCACTGTTGTGGCGTCTCCCGTTGTGGAGCACAGGCTCTGGACGCGCAGGCTCAGCGGCCATGGCTCACGGGCCCAGCTGCTCTGCAGCATGTGGGACCTTCCCAGACCGGGGCACGAACCCGCGTCCCGTGCATTGGCAGGCGGACTGTCAACCACTGTGCCACCAGGGAAGCCCCTGTTTGTTTTTAAATGTGTGTATCTTACCTCCCATTCTAAAACTTAAATTTCTTCAAGACTGGCTCTGTGCTTTATCAGTTCTTAAAATCCCAGCTTTGCCATCTTTTACTTTCTGTGTGGTCTTAAGCAAGTTGCTTAACCTCTCTGTGCCTCAGCTTCTCTGTCTGTGAGGTAGGGATAATGTAGGGTTCCTGTGAGGATTTAATGTGTTAATACACACAGAGCTCTTAAAAGTGCCTGGCCCGTAGTAAATACTCACTGTTTATGGTCCTAAAGAAGCTAGGTCAGTATGTTATACATTTAGATGTTCGATAAACATATATACAATAAACCTTTATTTTCCTAGGTGCTAGGGAAACAGTAATGAAAGAGACATAGTTTCTCTGCTCAAATAGATCATCATAATAAATAAATTGTTTTTAAAAAGTAACCCCTTACCTATCTGGTAGTCCTAATCATTCTCTAAAAGTAGTCTTTGTATTGTTTATATTTTGGGTGTTGAGACTTAAGATGTAGAATGATTAAGGATCAGGGCCTGATTATTTCCCAGAATTTATATGAGAGTCTGTATGATGCAGGGGAAAAGCAGTGAAGCAAAAGTCTGAGAACACAGTTCTGATTCTTATTGTGACTCTCACATGTGATGTAGGCAAATCTCATTTGTTCTCCAGGCCTCATTTTTTTCAGCTGGAAAAAAAAATAAGTTGTTGGAGAAGCTAAGCTCAAAGGTGCCTTTTAATTCCAAAGTCTCTAGATCTCGTCAGTGGGACGTTCCAGACTGAATTCTGGGTGTGGAGGGCGGCTAGCATTGGTTTTGTTTTGTTTTGTTTGTTTTTTTTGTTTTTGCTGTACACGGGCCTCTCACTGTTGTGGCCTCTCCCGTTGTGGAGCACAGGCTCCGGACGCTCAGGCTCAGCTGCCATGGCTCACGGGCCCAGCTGCTCCGTGGCACGTGGGATCCTCCCGGACCGGGGCACGAACCCGCCTCCCCTGAATCAGCAGGCAGACTCTCAACCACTGTGCCACCAGGGAAGCCCTTGGTTTGGTTATTTTTTAATTTATTTAATTTATTTTTGGCTGCGTTGGGTCTTTGTCGCTGTGTGTAGGCTTTCTCTAGTTGCGGCGAGCAGGGGCTCATCTTCGTTGCAGTGTGTGGGCTTCTCATTGCAGTGGCTTCTCTTATATGGAGCACAGGCTCTAGGTGCGTGGGCTTCAGTAGTTGTGGCACGCAGGCTCAGTAGTTGTGGCTCGTGGGCTGTAGAGCGCAGGCTCAGTAGTTGGGGCACACGGGCTTAGTTGCTCTGCGTCATGTGTGATCTTCCCAGACCAGGGATCGAACCTGTGTCCCCTGCATTGGCAGGCAAATTCTTAACCATTGCGCCACCAGGGAAGTCCCAAGCATTGATATTTTTTGAAAGGGATGATAAATTACATTGAGTTGGCACAATAGGTTATAATAACTTAATATATTTATTAGGTTATTTTGAGTATGTATTATGCCTACTAAAATATCTCCAAGTAAGTTAAATTTATAGTATCAGATTTCTTTTTGTTTTATGTGGCCTTATATCTCTCTATTTTTCTTCTTTTTTCCATCTCACATAAATCAATGTCTGTTTTTTGTCTGGGTTCATAGGTTGTGCTCTAGCTCATTCATGTTGTACCCTTGGGTGTAGCCCCACTTATTGATCCTTAAAGGCTCAGCCCCAATACTATGTCTGTAATAAAGCCTGTGATTCTCTCAGTTTTCAGTTGGAATGACTCTCAACGTCTTCTCTGGATTCCTATTGCCTGGTTACAGCTCTGAACACATTCTGTGTATATAAAGTTACTCAAGTGGGAGACTTAATTTAATGACAGTAAACATTTCATTAGAAACCAGGACTCTTCTCAGTTGCAAATGACAGAAACTCAAGTCAGACTGGCTTAAGAAAAAGGCACATTTATTAGCTCATGGAACTAGAAAACTAAGGGGCAACACTGGCTTCAGGCATGGCTCTCCACCCAGAAACTTGTCCATTCTCCATCTCTTGACTCTGCTTTCTTCTGTTCATTCTTAGGGATGCTTTTCCACATGATGGTAAGATGATTACTGGCAGCTTCAGGAGACTTTTTCCAGTTGAGTAACTCCAACAGAAAGAGGACTTCCCTTTCCCAGTAATTTTATGAGATGTCCTGAGGCTGATGCCCATTGACCTAGCTTGGGTCACTTTTCCATCCATGAACTAATTACTGTATAGACAGGGGGATTAATTTCTTGGTAGCTAAACCTGAATCATTTGCCAACCCTTGGAGTCAGAGGATGAAAGTAACCCCATCCAAACCACATGAACTGAGAAAAATCTAGAACTTACTACCAAAAGAAAGGAGATATATATGCCAACTAGGTAAAAACAGTAGATATCTCTCAACGCTATAGGGAACATCTGGGTGCACTAATCCAAATAAGATACTACCACTGTTCTGTAATAATGTAGTTTATTTAGGAGATAACACATAGTTAATTCCAGTGTATTTTGGTAAGTACTAAGTTGAAGGTGTACTTGGGGGACTGTGGACGTACAGAAAAGGGTTGTTGAGGTGCCCAATCTCCTGGGATGCCTTTGAAAGTTACTTGGAGCAGACAGTGTTTGGGTGGAGGATTGAAAAAAAATTGAGTTGCCTTGATTTAGGGAAAAAAAAATGGAAATGACACTTTGGACTAAGGGAATACCATGAACAAAGAACAGGCATATTACAGGTCATTATTACCAGATCATAAAGTGGGAAGTGGTAAGAGATGAAGCTAGAGAAGTAGGTAGAGTAGGTCATGGGCATTTTTTAGATCATGTCAAAGAGCATGATCTAGTGGATGGAGAGCCATTGAAGAAAAGCAGAGTGATCAGCTATGGGCTTAGATAGATCACTGGTACCATTATGGAAGATGGATTTAAGAGGAGCCATATCAGAAGCAGGGAGACCAATCAGAGTGCTCTTGCCATAGAGTAGATTTGAACTTAAGTGGTGGTAATAGAGAGGAAGAGCAAGGTGGAGAAATACATACGGTAAAATCAGACTATCTTGGTGATTGGAAAGGAAGAATCTAGGATGGCTCGTGTATTTTGGCTTGGATGACTGGTATATGGTGGTTCTTCTAAAGCTCAAGGGAATAAGAGAGGATGAAAAATTTAGGGATAGGGAGAGAAAGATGATGAATTTAAATTTTGCACATGTTATATGTGAGACAGATGCCTATAGGATATCCTGATGTGTATGTCCAGAAGGGAGTTGGAATATGTTGTTTTCAGAAGTTAGTGCTGGAAATAAGGATTCAGGAGTCAGCAGCAGGTAGGGAATAGTTTAAATTACTGAAATAGGATCGATGGAGAGGGGAGGGAGTAGGGTGAGATAAGTAGAGAGCCAAGGCTGGTATTTGGGACTAAGAAGGGGTATGGGGGACTTCCTAGAGTGATGGGAAAGTTCTGTATCCTGATCTGGGTCACAGTTACACAGGCATATACACATGTAACCTGTCATGCTCTGAAGATTTGCGCACTTTACTGTGTGTAAGGTACACCTCAGTTTAAAAAAAGCCAAAGGATTAGAGGGAATGTGTGGTCACAAATGTTAAGTGTTGTAAGGAGATCTAGTAAGTTAAGTTCTGAAAAGCTAGATGGTATGTTTATTTGGGTGAGAACAAGAACACTGACTTCCATGATGCTAAAATGTTCCTGGTGGGTGCACAGTAATCTTGGTGAGCTGAATCGAATTGCTGATGGACTGTACAGTCATCCCTTGATATCCTCAGAGGTATCCTGGTTCCAGGGCCCCCTGTTGATACCAAAATTGAGGGATGCTCAAGTCCCTGATATAAAATGGTGTGGTATTTGCATATAACCTACATACATCCTCTGGTATATGTTAAATCACCTCTTGATTGCTTATAATACCTAATACAGTGTAAATGCTGTGCAAATAGTTGTACATACAATGTAAATGCTATTTAAGTTGCCAGCACTTGGCAAATTTAGGTTTTGCTTTTTGGAACTTTTTGGATTTTTTTTTTTTTCCGAATATTTTCAAACTGTGGTTGGTTGAATCTGAAGATGTGGAAGCTGTGTAGATGGAGGGCCAACTATAATCTTTTTCTTATTTAGGCAAGAAATACAGCCTGTGAATGGATCAGGACATCTCTGGCCAAACCATTAGAAGAGAAGGAAGAAGGAAAAAAACAGTTGGAAGCAGAAAAAATTGAGCAAATCAATAACAATTCAATAGAGGTAATGAAAACAACTAAGGCTTTTTTTTTTTCAATGTGGTATCGCAATTAGGGACGTAAGCACCTATTTTGTTGTACTGCTATCCATAATTTCTACCTTGTGATCCAAGATCGCAACATCTTAGTTCTAGACTATAGGATGCAAGGAGTGAAGAAAAAGAGACATAGGGTGCATGTATGTGGCGTCATGAGAAGGTTCCCAGAAGCTGCACATGACACTTTTTATTCAAATCTTTTGGCTAAAACTTAGTCACATGGTCACACCTGACTTCAGGGGAGCCTCTGTTTTTATAGCTATGAGCCCAGTTATAAAATTATATAGCTACTATGGAAGAAGAGGAGGTTTATTGAAGGGCAGCTGTTAGTCTCTGTTGCTTTCAAGCTATCGTATACTTCAGTATGGGAGAAGCAGGGTGGTGTCATTTCCTCTTGTATTTAAAAAAACAATGCTCTGTGTTGTTATGCTTTGTTTTGTTTTTCCGTCCAGGATATCCATGCATTTGCAATCAGGAGCCTAGCAGAACTGACTGCCTGCTCAATTGAACTGTTTCACAAAACAGCGGCTCTGGTTCTGCATGGCAGGAAGCAGGAAGTAACAGCCATAGAAAGGAGCAGAGCCCTTTCCCAGTAAGTGTAATGAGTATCCCTCTAAATGATACAGTTTGCTGAAAGAGTTTTCTTAGTTTCTTTCCAAAGTTTTAGAAACTTTCCTCTCAGTAAGATGCTGTTCACATTGCACCATTCACATCTTAGAGGTTTGTTCATTTTGGGTTTTAGTTAATAAGTAGCCAAGGGTGTTGTTTATTTTCATTGAGCCATAAATCTATATTATAAATCTGCCCTTTTTTATTAACCAACTCATACTCGGAAAACTAGTTTTTTTTTTCAGATCACTGACCTTAATTGAAGTAGAATTTTGCATAAGTGAAAACAGAAAATAGTTCTAATAACCTCAGTTCTTAATAACAGTTGTTGGTTATTGAGTGCTAATTATACGCCAGGTGCCATGCTAAGGGATTTATGTGTATCATTTCTAATCTTTAAAAACAACCCTCAAGATAAATAATCAGTCCAGCTTTAAAAATGAGGAAACACAAACATAAGAGAAGTTAAGTAAATTATGCCCAGGTTGTGCAGACTGGGATTTAAACCCAGGTCTATCTAAGTTTCAAACCGTATTTTTCCAGTATATTGCTGGTTTTGAACAAAAATTTGAAAAATGATAGAATGTAGGTAGTCACAGGAGGAAAAAAAACCCTACTGTTTTCTAAATAAATCTCCTAATTAAATAATGAGAATTTTCATTGGAGGAAAAAACATGAGTGAGAGTGTCTAGTGTGTTAGGATTGGAAGGGACCCTTGATGTTCTCTCGGCCATTTCTTCACCTACGGTTTCACTGCCCCTCTACAACATCCCGTAAGGAGGGGCCTAGTTTTGTCTTAAACATCCTTAGGATGAGGGATTCACAATCCCAAAGCAGACTATTCTTTGGAAAAATAGCTATTTCTACTGCATGGAATGTTCTTCCAGTCATGGCTCTTTCCTTCACTGAATTTCCTTTACTTCTTAGAGGATCCTTTTTCACCACCCTATCTAATACTATCTTCTACCATTTTCTCATTCTTTTTTTCTTTTCTCTAACTCTAATTCACTATTACATTGATCAGTTTAACCTCCTCAAGGGTAGGATTTTTATTTTGTTTTATTTTTCAATTTATTTTTTAATAAAAAAATGTCTTATAAAATTTTTGAAGGTTACCTTCCATTCATAGTCATTACAAAATATTGGTTATATTCCCCATGTTGTTATTACAAAATATTGGCTATATTCCCCATCCTTGAGCTTGTCTTACACCCAGTAGTTTGTACCTCCCACTTCCCCACCCCTATATTGCCCCTCCCTCCATCTCCCCACTGGTAACCACTAGTTTGTTCTCCATATCTGTGAGTCTGCTTCTTTTTTGGTATACTCACTAGTTTGTTGTATTTTTTAGATTCCTCATATAAGTGATTTCATACAGTATTTGTCTTTCTCTGTCTGACTTATTTCACTTAGCATAAATGCCCTCCAAGTCCGTCCATGTTGCTGCAGATGGCAAAATTTCGTTGTCTTTTATGGCTGAGTAGTATTCCATTGTGTATATATACCACATCTTCTTTATCCATTCATCTGTTGATGGACACTTAGGTTACTTCCATATCTTGGCGATTGTGAATAATGCTGCTGTGAACATTGGAGCGCATGTATCTTTTCGAATTAGTGTTTTTGTTTTTTTGATATATACCCAGGAGTGGAATTCCTGGGTCATATGGTAGTTCTATTTTTAGTTTTTTGAGAAACCTCCATACTACTTTTCACAATGGCTGCACCAATTTACATTCCCACCAACAGTGTACAAGGGTTCCCTTTTTTCCATATCCTCACCAACATTTGTTATTTGTGTTCTTTTTGTTGATAGCCATTCTGACAGGTGTGAGATGATATCTCGTGTGTTTTTTTGTTTGTTTTTTCAATTTTTATTGGTGTATAGTTGATTTACAATGTTGTGCTAGTTTCAGCTGTACAGCAAAGTAAATCAGTTATACATATACATACATCCATTCTTTTTTTTGGAGATTATTTTCCCATGTAGGCTATTGCAGAGTATTGAGTAGAGTTCCCTGTGCTATACAGCAGGTTATTATTAGTTATCTATTTTATATATAGTAGTGTGTATTCACCAGTCCCAACCTCCCAGTTTATCGCTCCACCCCCACCACCCCCCCGCTCCACATCCCCTGGTAACCATAAGTTTGTTTTCTACATCCATGACTCTACTTCTGTTTTGTAAATAAGTTCATTTTTACTCTTTTTTTTTTAAGATTCCACATATAAGCGATATTATATAATATTTGTCATTCTGTGTCTGACTTACTTCACTCAGTATGACGATCTGTAGGTCCATCCATGTTGCTGCCTCATGTGGCTTTGATTTGCATTTCCCTGTTACATTTTAGAATTCTTTACTTGCTTTCATATCACCATCTAGTACATATTATATATATAAATATATGTATACTTTTGTGTGTGTATAAATGTATACATATATAACTATAAACATATACAAACATCCATCTCTTTCTATATTTATAGTATCCCTGTCAATCAGCAAGTAAGTTAGTATTCATGAAAACTGGTGCTTTGCTTGTTTACTAATATATCCCCAGTGCTCAGAAGTACCTGGTACATAGAAGCCTTTCAGTAAGTATTTGTTGAATGAGTGAATAAATATTTAATTTAACTATATTTCTAAATGGAATGTAGGATCTTTTAAGTACGACCATGTCTCCTTAAAATGTATCTTAGTTATTTCCTTTGATTTAATTTGAAAGCATAGTATTTTCTAGAGAATTTTGTAGAAAAGTATTTCTCTAAGGACTGAACCTTCTCTTCCTATAACATGGGTCCCCATATATGTAGTTGAACATATATGGGGACCTAGGACCTGTTGGAACATATATGGGGACCTAGGACCTGTTTCTTCTTTTTTCCCTTCTTTCCTAGGATGACAGTTGTGTTGTGTAAAGAGTTGTCCTCTCTGTCTAAAGAGTTCACCACCTGCCTAACAACTGCTGGGGTAAGAATTCATGATTTTTATTGAGCTAATGTCTGTTTTGTTTTGTTTTTAGAACAGCTTTATTAAGATATAGTTTACATATCATAAAATTTTTCCCATTTAAGTGTACGTTTCAATGGTTTTTAATATATTTACAGAGCCATGCAACAGTCACCAAAATCTAATTTTAGATCGTTTTCATCATCTCCCAGAAAACCTCATACCATTGGCAGTCACTTACCATTCCCTTCCCCTCCACATTCTTCTAGCCTTAAGCAACACTAATCTACTTTCTGTCTATAAATTTGCCTATTCTGGGCATCTAATATAAATGGGATCATACAATATTATGGTATTTTGTGTCTGTTTTCTTTCACTTAGCATAATGTTTTTGACGTTCATCCACATTGTATCAGTATTTCCTTTTATTACCTAATAACATTCTATCATATGGATATATACCACATTTATCTATTCATCAGTTGATAGACATTTGGATTGTTTACTCTTCTTGGTTGTAATGAATAATGTTACTATGAGCATGCATGTATGTTTTTATTTCTCTTGGGTGGATAGCTAGGCGTGGAATTTCTGGGTCATATGGGTAATATGGACCATTAAGGAACTGTCAGACTGTTTTCCAGAGTAGTTGCACCATTTTACACCCCTGCCAGCAATGTATGAGAGTTCCAGTTTCTCCACATCCTTGTTGACACTTGCTGTTGTCTGGTTTTGTGTTTTTGTTTTTGTTTTTTAAACTTTTACCAGACCTAGTAGGTATGAAGTGTTATCTCATTATGGGTTTTATTTGCATTTCCCTGATGGCTGATGATGTTGAGCATCTTTTCACATGCTTGTTAGCCATTTGTATGTCTTCTATAGAGAAGTGTCTTTTCCAGTCCTTTGCCTATTTTTAAATTGGGTTGTCTTTTTATTATTATTTTATAAATTGGGTTTTTTATTTTATAATTTATTCTGATTTTAATTATTTGTGTTTTTATTATTTACTATTTATTATTGAGTTATAGAAGTTCTTTATTTTCTCTGGATACAAGTTCCTTACCAGATATATGATATGCACATATTTTCTCCCAGTCCATGGGCGGTCCTTTCACTTTCTTGATAGTGAATAGTGATAGAGTCCAACTTGTCAATATTCTCTTTTATCACTTGTTCTTTTGGTATTGTATCTAAAGAATCATTGCCTCACCCAAGATCATGAGGATTTACTCATGTTTTTTTCTAAGAGTCTTATGTTGCAGCTCTTATGTTTACGTTTATTATATATTTTGAGTTAATTTTTGTGTATGGTGTGAGGTAGGGGCCCAACATTTTTTTTTTCATGTGGATATCCAGTTGTCCCAGCACCATTTGTTGAAAAGTTTCTCCTTGTTGAATTGTCTTGGCCCTTTTTGCCTAAAATCAATTGACCATAGTCATAGGGATTTGTTTCTGGGCTCTTATTTCAGTTCCATTGATCTGTGGTATCCTATGCCAGTGCCATACTGTCTTGATTTCTGTAGCTTTGTAGTAAGTTTTGAAATCAAGAAGTGTAAGTCTTCCAACTTTCTTCTTCTTTTTCAAGATTTTTTTGTCTATTGGGGGCCCTATGCATTTCCATATGAATTTTAGGATCAGTTTGTCTATGTCTAACTGAATTTTGCAACTCGTTGTTCTTTTTTATACAGTCTTCAGTATATTTTGTGCTGCTCGCTCTCGAGACCTGTACTGAGAATGTAGACCTTGATAAGATAAAAATCCCAAAGTTGGATTCTAGTTTAAAGGGGCAGCACCTTACTTAGACTATGGCAACTCTCATAGTTTGCAGTTGCCAGCCAGTAGGAGAGTTGTAATTAAAGCTAAAGTTTTTTTGTTTTGTTTTAAGGAATTGTAAAAATTTACTGAGGGTGTGTGAACTATGGAAGATGATTCAGACATCAGTAATCATGAATTGGCATAAAATCAAGGGCATTTTAAATGGACAGATAAAAATCACTTTGTAGTACACCAAACTCATACATACAGAAAACAGATAGGTGGTTGCCAGAGGCAAAGGTGGGGGCTGGGTGAAATGGGTGAAGGGGATCAAAAGGTACAAACTTCCAGTTATAAAATAAATAATGTACAGCATGTACAGCATTGGGGATGTCATGTACGTCATGATACCTATAGTTAATAATACTGTATTGCATATTTGAAAGTTGCTAAGACAGTAGGTCTTAAAAGTTGTCATCACGAGAAAAAAAATTACTTCACTGTGTATAATGATGGATGTTGACTGGTCTTATTATCATCATTTTGCCATGTATGCAGATAGTAAATCATTAGTTTGTACATATGCAATTAGTATAGTGTTGTATGTCAGTTATACCTCAATTAAAAAAAATCAGCTTGTAGTTAAGGGTATAAGGGTCAGTGTGGCAGCAAAGTTATTCTGGGCCCTTAAATTTATTTTAGTTAAGAGCATGGCCCAAATTAATTCTTCTCACTTTGAGTTTAGATTTTTCCTATAAGGGATAATTCTGTGATATAGTTTCTCTTTTCCTCATAGTATTTTCTTTAAAAGAGCTTCTGGGTTTCCTGAAGTTAATCTTATGAGGCTAAAGTTTTCCATGTGTTTCATAAAGATACTTTAACCCAGCAAGTCAACTCTAAGGTGCTAACACATGCAAGTATTAAATTTGCATTATTTGTCTCCACATTTTCCAAACAGCCCATCTTAAAAACGAGTTGAGTATTTTGAGCGCATGTTTCATATCTGTATATTTTGTTTTAAAATTTTTCTAAAGTTTTTGTGGTCAGATATACCATTTCTATCTCCCTTCCAAAATGAATATACTTTTTAAAGTTAGTAAAAACTACAAAGGCAGGGCTTCCCTGGTGGCACAGTGGTTGAGAGTCTGCCTGCCAATGCAGGGGACACGGGTTCGTGCCCTGGTCCGGGAAGATCCCACATGCCGTGGAGCGGCTGGGCCCATGAGCCATGGCTGCTGAGCCTGCGCGTCCGGAGCCTGTGCTCCGCAACGGGAGAGGCCACAACAGTGAGAGGCCCGCGTACCGAAAAACAAAAACAAACAAAAAAAAAACTACAAAGGCACACACTCTCAATTTGGATAGAAGGAAATTTAAAGCCCTTCTTGAGTCTGATCCAGCCTTTGTCTATGCTTATATTTATATTTGGGTATGTGTGGGTGTGTTTCAAAGTGGAATCATACTTTATTTATTTTTTGAATTCTATTTAATGTATTTTTTTCTACAGCAGGTTCTTATTATTTATCCATTTTATACATATTAGTGTATACATGTCAATCCCAATCTCCCAGTTCATCACACCACCACCGCCCACGTCTTTCCCCCCTTGGTGTCCATACATTTGTTGTCTACATCTGTGTCTCAATTTCTGCCCTACAAACCGGTTCATCTGTACCATTTTTCTAGGTTCCACATATATTCATTAATATACGATATTTGTTTTTCTCTTCCGGACTTACTTCACTCTGTATGACAGTCTCTAGATTCATCCACGTCCCTACAAATGACCCAATTTAGTTCCTTTTTATGGCTGAGTATTATTCCATTGTATATATATATATACCACATCTTCTTTATCCATTCGTCTGTTGATGGGCACTTAGGTTGCTTCCATGACCTGGCTATTGTAAATAGTGCTGCAATGAACATTGGGGTGCATGACTCTTTTTGAATTATGGTTTTCCTGGGTATATGCCCAGTAGCAGGATTGCTAGGTCATATGGTAATTCTATTTTTAGTTTTTTAACGAACCTCCATCCTGTTCTGCATAGTGGCTGTATCAATTTACATTCCCACCAACAGTGCAAGAGGGTTCCCTTTTCTCCACACCCTCTAGCATTTGTTGTTTGTAGATTTTCTGATGATGCCCATTCTGACTAGTGTGAGGTGATAAGTCATTGTAGTTTTGATTTGCATTTCTCTAATAATCAGTGATATTGAGCAGCTTTTCATGTGCTTCTTTGCTATCTATATGTCTTCTTTGGAGAAATGTCTATTTAGGTCTTCTGCCCATTTTTGGATTGGGTTGTTTTTTTTTTCTTAATATTGACCTACATGAGCTGTTTATATATTTGGGAGATTAATCCTTTGTCCATTGATTCATTTGCAAATATTTTCTCCCATTCTGAGGGCTGTCTTTTCGTCTTGTTTGTAGTTTTCTTTGCAAAAGCTTTTAAGTTTCATTAGGTCCCATTTGTTTATTTTTGTTTTTATTTCCATTACTCTAGGAGGTGGATCAAAACAGATCTTGCTGTGATTTATGTCAAAGAGTGTTCTTCCTATGTTTTCCTCTAAGAGTTTTATAGTGTCTGGTCTTACATTTAGGTCTCTAATCCATTTTGAGTTTATTTTTGTGTGTGGTGTTAGGGAGTGTTCTACTTTCATTGTTTTACATGTAGCTGTCCAGTTTTCCCAGCACCACTTATAGAGGAGGCTGTCTTTTCTCCATTGTATATTCTTGCCTCCTTTATCAAAGATAAGGTGGCCATATGTGTGTGTGGGTTTATCTCTGGGCTTTCTATCCTGTTCCATTGATCTATATTTCTGTTTTTGTGTCAGTACCATATAGTCTTGATTACTGTAGCTTTGTAGTATAGTCTGAAGTCAGGGAGTGTGATTCCCCCAGCTCTGATTTTTTTCCCTCAAGAGTGCTTTGGCTATTCGGGGTCTTTTGTGTCTCCATACAAATTTTAAGATTTTTTGTTCTACTTCTGTAAAAAATGCCATTGCTAATTTGATAAGGATCGCATTGAATCAGTAAATTGTTTTGGGTAGTATAAGCATTTTCACAATATTGATTCTTCTAGTCCAAGAACATGGTATACATCTCCATCTGTTTGTATCATCTTTAATTTCTTACATCAGTGTCTTATAGTTTTCTGCATACAGGTCTTTTGTCTCCCTAGGTAGGTTTATTCCTAGGTATTTTATTCTTTCTGTTGCAGTGGTAAATGGGAGTGTTTCCTTAATTTTCTTTCAGATTTTTCATCATTAGTGTATAGAAATGCAAGAGATTTCTGTGCATTAATTTTGTATCCTGCAACTTTACCAAATTGATTGATTAGCTCTAATAGTTTTCTGGTGGCATCTTTAGGATTCTCTATGTATAGTATCACGTCATCTGCAAAGAGTGACAGTTTTACTTCTTCTTTTCCAATTTATATTCCTTTTATTTCTTTTTCTTCTCTGATTGCCGTGGCTAGGACTTCCAAAGCTATGTTGAATAATAGTGGTGAGTGTGGACATTCTTGTCTTGTTCCTCATCTTAGAGGAAATGCTTTCAGTTTTCCACCATTGAGGATGACGTTTGCTGTTGTTTTGTCATATATGGCCTTTATTATGTTGAGGTAGATTCTCTCTATGCCCGCTTTCTGGAGAGCTTTTGTCATAAATGGGTGTTGAATTTTGTGAAAAGCTTTTTTTACATCTATTGAGATGATCATATGGTTTTTATTCTTCAGTTTGTTAATATAGTGTATTGCATTGATCTGTTTGCATATATTGAAGAATCCTTGCATCCCTGGGATAAATCCCACTTGATCATGGTGTATGATATTTTTAATATGTTGTTGGTTTCTGTTTACTAGTATTTTGTTGAGGATTTTTGCATCTATATTTATCAGTGATATTGGTCTGTAATTTTCTTGTTTTGTAGTATCTTTGTCTGGTTTTGGTATCAGGGTGATGGTGGCCTCATAGAATGAGTTCCTTCCTCTGCAATTTTTTGGAATAGGTTGAGAAGGATGGGTGGTAGCTCTTCTCTAAATGTTTGATAGAGTTCACCTGTGAAGCCATCTGGTCCTGGATTTTTGTTTGTTGGAAGATTTTTAATCACACTTTCAATTTCATTACTTGTGATTGGTCTGTTCATATTTTCTATTTCCTCCTGGTTCAGTCTTGGAAGATTATACCTTTCTAAGAATTTGTCCATTTCTTCCAGGTTGTCCATTTTATTGGCATAGAGTTGCTTGTAGTAGTCTCTTAGGGTGCTTTGTATTTCTGCGGTGTCTGTTGTAACTTCTCCTTTTTCATTTCTAAGTTTATTGATTTGAGTCCTCTCCCTCTCTTTCTTGATGAGTCTGGCTCATGTTTATCAATTTTGTTTATCTTCTCAAAGAACCAGCTTTTAGTTTTATTGATCTTTGCTATTGTTTTCTTTGTTTCTATTTCATTTATTTCTACTCTGATCTTTATGATTTCTTTCCTTCTGTTAACTTTGGGTTTTGTTTGTTCTTCTTTCTCTAGTTCCTTTAGGTGTAAGTTTAGATTATTTACTTGAGATTTTTCTTGTTTCTTGAGGCTTGTATTGCTGTAAACTTCCCTCTTAGAACTACTTTTGCTGCATGCTATATAGGTTTTGGATTGTCATGTTTTCATTGTCACTTGTCTCTAGGTATTTTTTGATTTCCTCTTTGATTTCTCCAGTGATCTCTTGGTTATTTAGTAATGTATTGTTCAGCCTCCATGTGTTTGTGTTTTTTACTTTTTTTTCCGTGTAATTGATTTCTAATCTCATAGCATTGTGGTCAGAAAAGATGCTTGATATGATTTAAATTTTCTTAAATTTACTGAGGCTTGATTTCTGACCCAAGATGTGATCTATCCTGGAGAATGTTCTGTGCGCACTTGAGAAGAAAGTGTAATCTGCTGTTTTAGGAATGAATGTCCTATAAATATCAATTAAATCTATTTGGTTTCTTGTATCATTTAAAGCTTGTGTATCCTTATTAATTTTCTGTTTGGATGATCTGTCCATTGGTGTAAGTGAGGTGTTAAAAGTCCCCCACTATTACTGTGTTACTGTTGATTTCCTCTTTTATAGCTGTTAGAAGTTGCCTTATGTATTGAGGTGCTCCTATGTTGGGTGCATATATATTTATAATTGTTATATCTTCTTCTTGAATTGATCCCTTGATCATTATGTAGTGTCCTTCCTTGTCTCTTGTAACATTCTTTATTTTAAAGTCTATTTTATCTGATATGAATATCGCTACTCCAGCTTTCTTTTGATTTCCATTTGCATGGAATATTTTTTTCCATCCCCTCACTTTCAGTCTGTATGTGTCCCTAGGTCTGAAGTGGGTCTCTTGTAGACAGCATATACATGGGTTTTGTTTTTGTATCCATTCAGCCAGCCTGTGTCTTTTGGTAGGAGCATTTGATCCATTCACACATTTAAGGTAATTATCCATATGTATGTTCCTATTACCATTTTCTTAATTGTTTTGGGTTTGTTTTTGTAGGTCCTTTTCTTCTCTTGTGTTTCCCACTTAGAGAAGTTCCTTTAGCATTTGTTGCAGAGCTGGTTTGATGGTGCTGAATTCTCTTAGCTTTTGCTTGTCTGTTCAGCTTTTGATTTCTCCATCGAATCTGAATGAGATCTTTGCCGGGTAGAGTAATCTTGGTTGTACGTTCTTCCCTTTCATCACTTTCAATATCTCATGCCACTCCCTTTTGGCTTGTAGAGTTTCTGCTGAGAAATCAGCTGTTAACCTTATGGGAGTTCCCTTGTATGTTATTTGTCATTTTTCCCTTGCTGCTTTCAATAATTTTTCTTTGTCTTAATTTTTGCCCATTTGATTACTATGTGTCTCGGCATGTTTCTTCTTGGATTTATCCTGTATGGGACTCTCTGCACTTCCTGGACTTGGGTGGCTATTTCCTTTCCCATGTTAGGGAAGTTTTCAACTATAATCTCTTAAAATATTTTCTTGGGTCCTTTCTCTCTCTCTTCTCCTTCTGGGACCCCTATAATGTGAGTGTTGTTGTTCTTAATGTTGTCCCAGAGGTCTCTTAGGCTGTCTTCATTCCTTTTCATTTTTTTTTCTTTATTCTGTTCCGCAGCAGTGAATTCCACCATTCTGTCTTCCTGGTCACTTATTCGTTCTTCTGCCTCAGTTATTCTGCTATTGATTCCTTCTAGTGTATTTTTCATTTGTTATTATATTGTTCACCTCTGTTTGTTTGTTCTTTAATTCTTCTAGGTCTTTGTTAAACATTTCTTGCATCTTCTGTATCTTTGCCTCCATTCTTTTTCCGAGGTCCTGGATCATCTTCACTATCATATTCTGAATGTTTTTTCTGGAAGGTTGCCTATCTCCACTTCATTTAGTTGTTCTTCTGGGGTTTTTTCTTGTTCCTTCATCTGGTACATAGCCCTCTGACTTTTCATCTTTTCTATCTTTCTGTGAATGTGGTTTTTGCTCCACAGTATGGTAGTTCTTCTTGCTTCTGCTGTCTGCCCTCTGGTGGATGAGGCTATCTAAGAGGGCTGTGCACGTTTCCTGATGGGAGGGACTGGTGGTGGGCAGAGCTCAGTAAAACTTTCATCCGCTTGTCTGCTGATGGGTGGGGCTGGGTTCCCTCCCTGTTGGTTGTTTGGCCTGAGGCAACCCAACACTGGAGCCTACCCGGGCTCTGTGGGGGGGCTAATGGCGGGTTCTGGGAGGGCTCACGCCAAGGAGTACTTCCCAGAACTTCTGCTGCCAGTGTCTTTGTCCTCACAGTGAGACACAGCCACCCCCGTTTCTGCAGGAGACCCTCCAACACTAGGAGGTAGGTCTGGTTCAGTCTCCCCTGGGGTCACTGCTCCTTCCGCTGGGTCCTGATGCACACACTACTTTGTGTCTGCCCTCCAGGAGTGGAGTCTCTGTTTCCCCCAGTTCTGTCCTGCAGTCAAATCCTGCTAGCCTTCAATGTGTGATTCTCTAGGAATTCCTCTTCCCGTTGCCAGACTCCCAGGTTGGGAAGCCTGACGTGGGGCTCAGAACCTTCACTCCAGTGGGTGGACTTCTGTGGTTACATGTTCTCTGGTTTGTGAGTCACCCACCCAGCAGTTATGGGATTTGATTTTATTGTGATGCGCCCCTCCTACCATCTCATTGTGGCTTCTCCTTTGTCTTTGGATGTAGGGTATCTTTTTTGGTGAGTTCCAGTGTCTTCCTGTCGATGATTGTTCAGCAGTTAGTTGTGATTCCAGTGCTCTCGCAGGAGGGAGTGAGAGCATGTCCTTCTACTCCGCCATCTTGAACCAATCATCATATTTTACCTATTGTTTTTTAATGTGCTATGCTCGCTTAACACATTATCCTTTGTTCTAGGTCAAGGAAAAGGCAGACGTCCTTAATCCGTTAATCACTGCAGTATTTCTAGAGGTTAGTAGTACTAATTGTTTTTTAAGTCTGTAACTTCTAGGGCATTATGTATTAATAACTCTTTAAGTTTTCATTTTTTGTTTTTTTCACTAGTTTAGTGTGTTGATGCAGATATGACCAAAATGGTGTATATTTTATCATATTTCCTGTTCATTAATTATAAACCATAAAGATGAAGGTGCCAGGTAAAGTGCAGTGGAAGAAGCAGTAGGCTGTCATTACTTAGTACTACCCCTTTGTAATTAATGGACAATTCTCATTAATGAAACATCTTCTGGAGACTAGCTAGTAAACATGATGCGCTGAGAATTACAAATAGGCTAGCACTGCTCCTTAAAGGAGTAAGGTTTATGCAGAGGAGATTAGTTACAAAACAAAACAAAAGAAAACAAAACATTTTGTCATTTTCTTGCGCAGAAATTTGCTTTATTATGTCAAAAAGCTACCTGTGTTTACATAATCCGCGTCAGTTCATTAGATTTAAGAAGGTAGGTAGTTAAAGTCCATGGATGGATTATATTGCTGCCATGTATGATGCTTTCTGGATTCCATGATTTAAGAACTCTATCTTAGGACTTCCTTGGTGGCGCAGTGGTTAAGAATCCACCTGCCAATGCAGGGGACACAGGTCTGAGCCCTGGTCCAATGCAGGGAACGTGGGTTCGAGCCGTGGTCCGGGAAGCAGAGCAACTAATAAGCCTGTGCACCACAATTACTGAGCTGCGCTCTAGAGCCCGCGAGCCACAACTACTGAGCCTGTGTGCCGCAACTACTGAAGCCTGCATGCCTAGAACCCATGTTACACAACAAGAAAAGCCACCGCAATGAGAAGCCCGCACACCGCAATGAAGAGTAGCCCCTGCTCGCCGCAACTAGAGAAAGCCCACGTGCAGCAATGAAGACCCAACGCAGCCAAAAATAAATAAATAAATTTATATTGATAAAAAGAGAAAACCACAGAAGGCAGAAAAAGTGAAAGATAAAAAAAAAAACGAACTATCTTGTAAATTAGTTGTGCAAAAATTTAGATGTTTGATGATTTGTTTAAAACATATTTATCTAAGTCTGAGGGGAGAAAATATATTTGATAATCAGTTAGGTTTTAAATATGAATTGAAAAAAATTTTTTGCCACCAGAGTGTTACTTCTTTAGTTTTAGATTCTTTTAAAATTACCGATGAAGAAATGCCTTTCATTCCTTAACTGCATAGTTTTCCTTTAATAGTCAGGGAAATTATTCTGATCACTTAAGCAATTTAAAAAAATAAGTGTATGATTTAGTAGATGGCAGAGTGGTAGAGATGAAAGAAGTTTGCAAACCAGGAGCCCAGTCCTGTCCTAGGTCTCCCCTGATTTGCACTATGACCATGGACCAGGGGTTTACCTTCTTGGCAATCTTGTTATCTTTATATACAAAATAAGAGATTTAACTAGATGTGCTGTGAGGTCTCTTTTGGCTGCAAAACTTGGTATCAAACGTCACACTGAAGTTTAAAAAGGGGTTCTTGCCATTGATAAATCAAAACAAGGTAAGCTCACTTGATATGGTTACCCTTTTGTTATTCTGAGTTGGTTGTTCTTGCTTACAGATTTGAAACACTCTTGTCCTTGAAATTATACATTTTTATTTTAAGGTAATGAACTCTTATGCTTCTGGAAAGTCAGAACTTGTCAGATATAAATGAAGTCTGGCAAACTCTGAGCATAATGATTCCAAGTTTTTCATATGTCTCTTGTAGTAGACAGAAACATATCTGTACTTTATCATCTTTAAAAGCAGTATTCCTTCTTTATCTTTGTGAGCACCTGTTGCATGTTCACTGATTACGTTGAGTCCATGGAAGAAGAACAATCACAATGGACTAGAAATCCTATTGATGTAGGATTCATAGCCTTCTGAAATCCTCTTTGAGTAATTGACTAAAATGCTGTGACAGGATCTACCCATTCAATCAAGGAATAAATAAGCTTTGAATGCCATATTTGAGCAAGATGCCAAAGAATGGCTATCATTCTAATGGGCAAGTTGGACAAAAATGGTGACATTCTTTTTTGGTGCTGTCATATCATTTTAAGAGCTAGATCAAAAAAACAAGCAAACAAACAAACAAAAAAAAGAGCTAGATCATTCTTTCCCCTATAAGTTTAGTGAAATGGTTAAGTATGTATTCTGCTACAGATATAGTTAGATTGTAAAAATTAATTTGTTTTTTTGTTGTCTTATATTTTCTCTTTTAAGTGACTGCAGTATTTTCTTTTTCTTATTTTTCAATCCTTATCCTTATAGGCATCAAACAGTGCTTCCTACATTCAGGATGCCTTTCAGCTACTTTTACCTGTGCTGGAGATCTCTCTTATTGAGAACAAGACTGAATTACCAGAGGCATGAGCTACAGGTCCAGAGGCCTTTGTCAGGACACTGAAGAACAGAGAAGATTCTACATGAGACTTGTGATGGCCAAGAAATGCCACTCTTTTCTGGGTACCCCTGGAGAAGTGAGGGAGAAAGGTTATTTTAATATATAAAAATCCAGGCAGGAGAGCATGTTTAAGGAAGTTTGTGGCCTTCAGTGCTTGGTTGAAGTTTTCAGGTCCTCACACTGCTCTTCCCAGTTGTTATAATTAATAAATTATTTGAAAAGAAGTTTTATAGAAAGTTAAAAAATAATAGCTCATAAGGTTAAGGGGACACTCAGGCAAAAATATTGGTCTTTCTTTGACAAGATGCAAAACACTAAAAATTTTGCAGTGGCTGTAATTTTGCAGTCCATGGATGTAATTGGTTGTTAAGCAAGAGGAAAAGGAATTCAGTATTCTGGAATTCATGTGCTTGATCTATTAATGCCATTTTCTTTCTCCTCTCTATAATAAAATCTGTGACTTTAAGGAAACTGAGTATATATAAACTCTGTAATGATTACCCTTTGTTACATGAATTCTTGGAATTGGTTAGAAAGTTTCATCTCCTCTTTAATTCTCAGTAGATATTTGGCATTGAAGAGAAGCTTATAGAATATACTTAGAGCCACATGAATGAACTATAGCAAGGTGCCCTTTGGCTTCAAATTGCTTTCCCACCGCAAGATGACAAGCTTCAAGTTGTAGTTGACCCCCCTTTACGGGATTCATGACCAATAAATGCAATTTAGAGAAACAGTTTCATGTTTGCAGATATTCTGAGTCTCCAGGATGTTTTTCATGCATACCCGATATGCAGGATAAATTCTGTAATTGCCAACTCCAAAGGAGTGTTGAAGCTCTTTCAATGATGGGGATTTTGTTGTTTGAATATTGTTGAAGTGGACTGTAGAGTCCCATAGAAACGATGTTTATGTATAACAGGATTAAGACAGTTTATTTTTCCTCATTCTTTTTTGTTTCTTTTAATGTATTCTTTAGCATGTTTATAAATATAACTTTTATCTTTCATATCTTAAGCCTTCTTTTGCTTTGTTCAACAATCTAAAAGACTTATAGGTTATCTTCTTCCTGAAAGCTATTTTGGTATCCACTCTTTTAAAAAAAAATTCTCCAACTTTGTGGTTTTTAATGATTCAGGTAACTTTTGTGAGCTCTGCCCCTTATCTTTTAAAACCTTTAAATAAAATATAATAATCGTGTCAGTTGATCCTTTTATTTACTTTTGCAAATGTGAGCCCTGATATCTTCTCAGACCACAGAAATAGCAAAGCGAACCTATAACAGGTTGATATCAAGACTATTTCTATGTGATCACCTTATTTGGGGTAGGGGGCAGTTTGTTAGCAAGGAGGAAAATAGGTAGATTTGGACTAAAAAGATACACCAACATCACTAAAATGTTACTCTGCTTATATTCTGTTCTAACATGATGAGAAAAGGTTTTGAATATTTCTTTTTATAGAAACATTTAACCCTTCCCAAAGTGAGTAATTCTGTAATTTCAGAAAAACAGTTGTGTTGTGGTAAGTAAAGCTGGTGTCCCCAGCCCTAATTTGTGCCTCAGACCCAGTTTCTGTGTCTGAACCTGGATCCCTGAGGGTGGTATTTCTTGAGTAAGGTTTAGAAACTGGCCACACTACCTACTACCTGTTCAGATTCTCATATAAGGGCAGTTTGCAGTTTTTACTCTTTGATCTGGAAACACATCTAAGGTTTTTCTTTTAAGAAGAGGGGTATAGATGTGGGGGATAGAACAGTGACTTTTTCTGCCTTTCCAGATTGCAGCCCTCAGTTTCACCTGTTTTAGATTAGATCTTACAAAAGGCCATTGTGAGTCACTGCCTCTTCTTTCTCTTTCATCCCTCTCATCAGGTTTGCCCACCCACTCACATGTGTTTTAGTGGATTTAGGAGACCACCAATGAAATGATGAAAGGACCAATGAATTCTGAGTAACAGTTACCTACCTTTCACCTAGAATATGATGAAAAAGAATGAAAGTTCTTTGATTCAGTAGAGTAAGGGAAGTAAGAGCATAAACATTCATTGATAGGTGGAATAGGTAGATTCAGGGGACTCATTGGAACCTGTTGGATTATGGTGATGGTTTTTGGATGATGCATGCTTCATTATTCCATTTGGGGTGAGTACATGATGTAGTTTCTTGATGATACCTACTCTTCTGGTGCTACTTCCTTTAAATTTTTTGGTACCTAAAATTTACTGCTGTGTCATAGTATGTGCTACCTCCCCTTCCCAATTCACTTAACACCTTGATAGGTTAAATGTTCAGTTTTTACTGGATTAAATGTTTCTCTTCCTACTGTTGGGACCTTTAAAGGCTGTGATTAAAAGAGACTTTATTAATTTGATCTAAAAGAAATAGAAATTTCCATGAACTAATTCTTGTTCCTTTTTCCTTTATACAGTACCTTGGAAACATGTTAAGGACAAGCTATTTTTTCCTTACTTGATTTTGATAGGTGGTTTTTTTTTGTTTTATTTTTTAAGGTTAGACGCCTAGATTGACAGGTCTCTGAAATGTGAATTTGTAATTCATATCGGCGGCATTACCACAAATCTGAAATCAGGGCTGATGTGCAAATGTAAATTTTCCAGTCCTACAATCAGGAAACAAGATTTTGCGGGTTCCTCTGCTTGAATGAGGACCCTCTTTTTTGAATTTGTTTTTATACAAAGACTTATTTCAGGGAGAGATGTTTTATAAGTAGTTGCTATTGATGCCATCAGTTGAGAAACAGACATTTTTCTACACTTTTAGATGTTTTCCGAATTTAAAGGCGAGTATACTCTTCAGGATGGAAAAACCCAGATAAAATTGTACCCACAGTGGGCTCTCAGTAAGCATGATATTTCTTCATAAATGTCAAAGGTTGAAATCGCTTATTATGTCTTTGCAATGTGAAGCTCATTTTCATAAATGATTTAGAATGAAGCATTTGAGAAATGAGGAAGTTCTAAAAATAACAAACCTCTTAATTAATGTGTCATCGAGTTCTCTGGCTAATACATGAGGAGAATTTGGAAAACTCGCCCATTAGTGTCACTTTTCAACCACAACCTGTTCCTCACGTACCAACCAGTCACTCGTTCCTCCCTGTTTTACTTGTGACCCTTGTTATTACATCCTTTCTTGTCATTACATCATCTGCCCAAATCCCAAAGTCCCTTCATGTCTATCACTTCCCCAATCAACTCTTCAGGGAAATTGTTTTATAAATCAGAATATTGTCTGAACTAGCATGTCCTTTAGGCTAAAGGTAAAGGAAGGCTGCAGTGACTGATCACCCTCACACATGAATGTTGAATTTTCTAGACGTCTAAGTTTCTGACTGGCTTACTCTTGTAAGGGGCAGATACAGAGACTACAAATAGAATTGAATCATCATCTGTGTCTTCTTGTCAGCCCCACATTTTTTTCCTTCTGTGCGCACGGGCCATTGCTACGCTCTTAAGCTAGTTCTAAAGAAGAAGTCATTTTCCCCATCACAACTGTACATGCACCAGTATGCTTAATATTTTAAAACATGTTTTTAAAGTTGGAATGGGAGTATTTTTCCACAGTGTCTACCAGCCAGTCTCAGTTGGGTAACTGGTGCACTGACTCGGCAATTTCAGCCAAACCTGTTTAAGCCTGAATTGTCTACATAGTAATTGTAGCTGTTTATGTCAGAACTGAAGGCCTTCTCTTAAGTGTTTAGTACAACCTGATCTTCCTTTACTTCTTCCAGGCATATCATTGAGAGTAATGAGAACTGCATGTTTAGCATGTATGTCGAAGCAAAAGTTTCAAAGTAAGAATTGAATATTCTTAGGCATTTAGTGCATTCAGTAAATCAGCAAATATTAAGTACCTTTTTTCTGTATTTGTCTTGCTCACTATTGAGTTCCCAGCTTTTGGCACTGGGTCTGGCACGTGGCAGGAAATATTTGTTGTCTGGCTGAAAGAAAGAAGGAAGAAAAAGGAGGGGAGTGGGAGGGAAAAAGAAAAGTAAAAGAGGAAAGTTTGCTTAGTGCTTTGCTGCTAGTAGAGGATATGGAGCTGGAAGGGATTTCGAGCATGTAAGGTGAAAACCCCTCATTTCACAGCTGGGGACATTGAGGCCTCATAGGAAAAAGTGACCCCCAAAGTCACATGGCTGGCTGATAGCAAGCTCAGGGTAGACCTGAATCTGGGTCTTTGAATCCCGGCCTAGTCTCTCCATTGCACCAGAGCCTCCCTGGGGTTGTGCACACATTTACTGAGATGTTATGCCAGACACTGGGTTAAGGGCTGGGGGAACAGACTGCAGAATGTGTGGCCTCTGTCCTGTAGGAGCTCACGTGGGTGCCACTGTCTGAGCAATCTCTGCATGGTAGCTGTGAAGCCCTCCGAGAAAGGGAGTGAGGCAGCTGCTCTCCTGTAATGGATTGTGGCTGAGCTGGATGGACTCGTCCCAAATCTGATTGTGATTGTTGGGCAGGTCACATTGCAAATGTTTGCAGATGCATCCTCAAAACCCTCAAATTGCTACTTCTGTTTTGGTGCTTTGTGTCTTGAGAGGCCAATTTCTGCTGTGTATAGAACTATAGAATGATCTGTTGTTCATCAGCTACCAATAGTTACAAGAGGACACTAACACATGTGGAGCCCACTGACTACCAGGCACCACGGAAGACACATAACTTTGTAAATCCTCGTAACTGCTCTGTCAGGCAGGGCACTGCCTCCCCCAGTTCATGGGCCTGCAGGATGGTGTAGAAGTGAGAAGCAAAGACAGATTCAAAATTGAATCTGACTTCCCTCATTTTCCAGACCTGTGATCATGAGCAAGTGTCTTAATCCCTTAAGTTGTAGTTTGGTAATCTGTAAAATTGATCTCATAATAGCACTCGTATATTATAAAGTCATTGATAGGATTAAGTAAAATAATCTGTGTAAAGTGCTTAGAATAGTGCCTGCCACATAGCAGTGGGAACTAATGCTTAGTAAATACTATGTGCCAGGTGCTGTTCTGAACATTTTGTGTGTATTCACTTAATCCTCATGAGATAGGAACTATTAGTATGCCTATCTACAGATGGAAAAACTGAGGCACAGGAAGGTCACAAATAATTTGCCCGAGGTCACATACCCAACAAGTGGTAGAGTCAGGATTCAAACCCAGGCAGCTTGGTACCAGACTTACTGTTTTTAACCATTACATTACACGGCCACCACAGGTGGTTGATAAAGAAACCTTAACTATCAGCTGTTTTATTATGATTATGAAACAGATTCAGAGTTAAGTAACTCGCATGAGACTTCACTGTAAAAGGCAGAGCCCCTGCAGTGTGAGCTCACGTTGTCTGGCTCCCAAACTCACGTTTGTTCTATTTTATTTCTTTTAGGAGAAAGGCTTGAAGGCACCTGTCTAGTGATAAGTGTCTGTAGGGGAGCATCTGGGCAGATTATCCAAAGCTACTGGGAGTTGGCATAGAAAGGATGGTGTAGTGACAAGTCATGTTTGCAGCAGGAGGAACAAAGATCTTGGTGAATCTGCATCAATTAGGGATCAAAGAGGAAAGAGGAGTATATGAATGTTCACAGCAGCTTTATTTGTAACATCCCCAAACTGGAAACTACGAAGATGTCCTTCAGTGGGTGAATGCACCCACACCATGGGTTACTACTCCGCAATTAAAAGGAACAAACTGTTGATACATGTAAGAACTTGGATGAATCCAAAGGAATTATGCTGAGTGAAAAAATCCAATCCCCCAAAACTGCATAAGGTATATAATTCCATTTATATAACATGGAAGTGACAAAATTACAGAAATGGAGAACAGATGAATAGTTGCCAGGGGTTAGGAATGGGGATGGGGAGGAGGTAGCTAGGTAGGTGTGGGGTTTTTTTTAAGCTTTTATTATTATTATTTTAAAATTATTTTTGGCTGCATTGGGTCTTCTTTGCTGCATGCGGGCTTTCTCTCGTTGTGGCGAGCTGGGGCTACTCTTCATTGCAGTGTGCAGGCTTCTCATTGCAGTGGCTTCTCTTGTTGCGGAGCACAGACTCTAGGCATGCGGGTTGTGGCACATGGACTCAGTAGTTGTGGCACATGGGCTCAGTAGTTGCAGCGTGCAGGCTCTAGGGTGCATGGGCTTTCAGTAGTTGTGGTGCGTGGGCTCAGCAGTTGTGGCTCGAGGGCTCTAGGGCACAGGTTCAGTAGTGTGGCACATGGGCTTAGTTGCTCCGCTGCATGTGGGATCTTCCCGGAACCGGGATCCAATCCATGTCCCCTGCATTGGCAGGCGTATTCTTAACCACTGCACCACCAGGGAAGTCTGGTAGGTGTGGTTTTAAAAGAACAACACATCATCCTTGTGGTGATGGAGTAACTTGGCTGCGCTGGTGGCCACAAAGACCTACTCATGTGATAAAGTGTATAGAACTAAATGCACACATACACACACACACACACACACACACACACAATGAGTACAAGGAAAACTGAGGACTCTGAATGACAGGTGGATTGTATCAATGTCAATATCCTTGTGAAATTTTATTTTAGTTTTGTAAGATGTTACCATTGGGGGAAATGGGTAAAGGGAACACGGAATCTCTGTTTCTTATAATTGCATGTGAATCTATAATTATCTCAATACCTATTTAAGTTTAAAAAAAAGCAAGGAGGAGGGCTTTGGGCCAAGGGAGCCAAAGAGTCAAGAAATGTTGCCCACTTCCTGGGTTTAACAAAGGCCTAAGGGGCCTCTCTTTCAGGTGACCGTCCCTATCACAGGTGTTCGGAAGCAGGAATGGTGGCAAGTGCAGCTCCGTCTGGCTCCTCTTCATAAACAGGTACTTGGGGAGCAGGTTCCAAAGTGGAAGGGGTTTGAGAAATTTTCTTGGGTGATTCTAATCCATTGTTGTTCACTGAAATCCACCAACTCAATGGAAAAGATGTTTATGGAATTCTTTTTCCAGCATCATTAAAGCCAAATTCTGCATCAAACAGGTGAAAGAAGCATTATAAATTAAATAAAAGCCATTTATAAATAAAGGTTTTGACAGGACCTACCCAGGACAACTGGGTTCTAATGCTGGTTTAGTCTCTAACTCACAGGATTTATACGGAGACACTTTCAATGCATTAATCTTGCTAATGATAATAGCTACTGTTAACTGAGTGGTTACTATGTGCCAGGCCAGTGTGCCAAAGGTTTTAAGTACATCATCCCATTTATTTTCACAACAGCCTAACAAAGCTGGAACTGTTCTGATGGCCTGCAGAGGTTAAGACATTAGCCTGAGGTCACACGGTGTGTGGTGGGAGAGCAGACTCACCACCACCCTCGGCCTGCCTTCATAGCCACTGCACTGACTGCTGCTTGGTTCTCGGCTGTGGAAAGAGGAGATTGGACCATTGGGTCTGGATTCTCCATGCCTCCAGTGGATGCTGAGCCAATTAGCTAATTCTGACCTGAACTTATCAGGGGGCAGTAAAGACATAATTTAAGAAGTGCCAATCTTGCCTTACAGGGAAGAAGATAAGCCTGGGCAGGTTGAGGGACAGAGAGGGTAACAGGATTTTTCATCCTTCAAAGGGATGAGACTTACTTAGGACTTCCTGTTATATCCCAATTGAATGTGAAAAATAAGCCCTTTCTCTCCAATAGACTTAGGGTCTCTAAAGAGTCCTGATGGTTGAATGCATATTATAGCCTGTCTCCTTTGATTACCTAAAAGACAGGCAATGGGAAGATAAAATATCTGTGTGCTGGCTCATTCAAGTTCACATTACGCCCTCCCAGAAAAGCAACTGCTGCTGTTAATACACTGTAGGAAGGGAATCAGGACAGGATGGCTGTCGGCCAAGGTGAAAGAGAGATACCAAGATCCAATGGGAGAGAAGAGACAATACACAATAGCGCAAACAAGCTGAGGGGTTTTCTTCTGCATCTTGAAGTTCCTTGGGGTTTAAGGAGACCACCTTTGGGTGGTTTTTGGTTCTTCTATATCTTCAGGGTTGGCATGGCTTAAAAAGGGGGCTGCTCAAATGAAATTGGGGTGAGAGAACACTGCTACCTAGAGTGGGCGGACCCATCAGCTGTCAGCGGCCATTTAAAATCCACTTCGGCTTGCAATCCTTACCCCGCTCACTTCCCCTGCGGAGGCAGAACAGCAAGATGTTTAAGAGCCAGGGTGAGCTCTGGAACCAGACAGCCAGAAAATGTGCTCCCTGTGGGTTTTTTCTCGGGCCCACTCAGCTTCCCCAGGAGAGAGAAGAATCTCATACAGCCAGATGAGATCAGGCCAGACTATCTCAGCTGATGAAGATTATTTTGAGGTGTGAAGGCTTTCCTAATCCTCTCACAACCCCCAGGTGGGCTCTGCCTTCTCCGTCCACGTGAAGACGTTGCCCCTGGTGTGAATCGTGACAGCCTTGATTGTGGTTGGAGGGCATCAGGGGCTACTGCTCTGGAGGGGCTCCCCACCAGTGCAGTCACCTGACTGCCTGCAGCGCAGTGGTTAGACTACAGGCTCTGGGCTCAAATTGACCTGGATTCAAATTCTGTCTAAGCTACTTCCAGCTATGTTTCCTTAGGCATCATAAACTAACCACAACTTCCTTGCCTGTGAAATGAAATAAAATGAGCACATTCCTTATGTTTAGATTTGCCCAGGGTAACTTAATTTGTGGGCTCCAGTGCAAAATGAAAATGCAGGGTTCCTTGTTCAAAAAGCAAGAATGAGCTTTTCACCTTCTTCCGTGGTTCCTCTGTCCACCTGCCATGGAGTTTTTTATTTGCTATTGAATGTTGTGCTCTCTCAGGCACCAGGATACTTGGCGGGCTAGCGCAGACCCTCACAGGAGCCTGGGGCCCAACCCTGACAAAAAGCGAGCTGGGCCATGCGTTGGCCGAGGCTCCAAGCCCCCAGCACATGTTCCACTGTCTATCTAACTTTGCTAACAAGAGCTAAATTCAAATATAAAATTATTAAGCATTTCACGATGGTAACCCCAGAGCATTAAACCCCCAAGCATCGGCCCTTGTGAGTGTAGGCCTTGTGTGATTGTACTGGTTACACACCCGTGAAGCTGGCCCTGTATGTGCTTTAGCCTGGTCTCTGGTCTTTAGTAAGGCCTCAGTAAGTGGTCAGGAGAGAGAGCCCAGCTTTGTCCACAGCTTACCTTAGGAATCCCTGAACTTAAGCCCTCACTTGAGCTTTGCATTTCCTGGTTCATGGGAGAGTCAGGGAAGGTGTTATTACCACCTTTGTACAAATGGGGAAACTGAGGCCCAGAGAAAGGATAGGACTTGGCCATGTTCACCATGCAGGTGGTAACAGAATCAGAAGTGAATGGTGATCTCCAAATTGTCAGTCAATGTTGAGCCTCTCACTTTCAGCTCCCCCTCTGGCCTCTTACCTGGGATTGTGAGTGGCAACAGCTCATACAGCTTCCATCAGGAGCACGACCCTTGCCCCAGCTCCTACTAGCTTTCTGCACAAACCCTAGCTCAGTGCCAGCCCACTCCAGAAAGATTTCCCTGCCAAGGACCTAACCATGGTATGTTTTTTTTTTCCTATGCACATTCACCCCAAATTTAGTTATATGTAGTTTTATTTCCTGTGCTTTTTATATTACCAAACGAGCATATTTGTGGCTTATTAAATATTTTTAACCTTATGTATAATAGCTTCATAATATTCTATTTTAGGGAAACTCCATAATTTATTTGACAAATCCTCTATTGTTAGACACTCAGATTGTTTCAAATTATTTTTCAATTACTGAGGGGATGTACAAGTTCTAAACTGGGGACAATCACAGTACTGGTTCGTGGTTCATTGTGCTGATTAAATAAATTAATATAGGAATAGCATTTAGGAAATGAAACAAATAAGTATTGTATATGTGTTAGCTAAGGTTATTCTGTTAGGTCTATTATTTTTATAATACTGTAGTTGCTACCATTTTATACATATCTTTAAACACATAAGTGGCTATTTCCTGGGTCAGAGGGGAGAGAATTGTGAAGGCTGGCATAAAATATGTCCACAATTTATGGAGGGTGTGCCTTGCCACTGACAAGGGAGATCAAGGGGGGCAAGAGGTGGGGTGGGATTGAGCCCCAGGCTTTGGCTGGAAACATCTGTCATGATCTGACTGTGATGCCTTAGGATGTTTGGACGAGTTTGTTCACCTCAGGGCTGAAAAGAGGAAGCGTAGAAAGTGTGAAGACTTTTGAGAGGCTCCAGGAAGTATCTGTTAGCCCTGCCCAGAGACCAGTTTGCCCTCCAGCTCCAGATTGGTAAGTGGATATTTCCTCTGTTCTCTTGGCTCCCGCTATGACTAGTGAATTTGGGCCTTGGATACAAAGGCGTTGAGATAAAATTGGGTAGGACCATTGAGTCTTAGATAGCCAAAGATCTGCAATATTAGACTGTCACTTCAGGTCAGCACTGGGTAGAGGAGCAGGGAATTAACAGCTGTCTTTGTGGTTGGCCTGCCCCCATGCACCTCCTCTGCCTGCTGTCTTCCATCATGGAGCTGTGACTTTGTAACTTAAAGATAATTTGTCTTTAGGATGTCCCTTATACAACACAAATAACCAGGGGAGTTATGTATTTCATAGAAGGATAGAATCATAGAATTTCAGAGGTGAAAGGGAGCAAATTCCATCTGGTATTCTTCTAGAGCAGGAATTCTCAAACATTCAGTTGTCAGAATCCTACCTCAGAATTACCTGGGAGCTTGTTAAAAAGGTAGATTCCTGGGCCCACACTCAAGAGTCGGATTCAGTGGGTGTTGAGTGGGTCCCAGGAATTTTCCCCTTTAAGAATAACCCCAGATAATTCATGCTGATACAGGTGGGCTACACTCTGAGGAACTCTATTCTATAATATCCCTAGCAGGTTGGTTGCCTCTAGTGTTGGGGAGCTCACCACCTCAGAAGACAGGCTATTCCATTTTAGAACAGTTCTGACCATAGAAAGTTCTGTCTTATGTGGAGCTGGAATCTGCCTCTGTGTAAATTCCACACACTGGTCCTAATTCTATCCATTAGGGCCATGCAGAGAAACTCCAATTCCTCCAGCCTTCTATGGGCAGGGGGACTTGAGAAATATGCACCCATAAGAGTTTGTGAGTCAAAGGTGCATTGTAAGGGAGCCCCTAGGTCTCTAAGCTGGCTGGGCTTTGAGAAACTCATTTCCCCTTCTCACTGGGGTGGATGTCTCCTCCCAAACCCAGGTGGAGGTGTCCCCAAATCAGAGGGCAGACTCCCTGGGGAGGAGGAAAGGTGACCTTGGGCAGCTCAAGGGGCTGCGAAAATCAGTTCCTGTGATCTCAGGGGATGGTGGAGGTGGGGCGCATGCCTGGCCAGGTGTGCTCGAGGGGAGTTCCACGACTTGGGTTCCAGCCCAGCTCTGCCTCTAAGCCCCCAACAGATTCTCAGCAAGTCCCTGCCCCCTTGGGCCTCAGTTTTCACATCTACACAACCATCCTTTCCAGTCCTCTGCAGTCTGAAATCCCATCTTTAAAGCCTGGCGCTCTCTGATCTGGCCTTGTCTTTGCTACTCTGGCAGGTTGTCTGGTGAGGGTGGCAGGAGGGGAGGTGTCAGTGTTCTCAGGAGAGAATCTCGAGACCAAGTCTGAGAAGGGGCACAGTCGCCGTGGCTCTCGTGGGTGCAGGGTGGGGATGAGTCATGAAAAACGGAGGGGTGGACCTTAGTGGCCATTGTCTCTGGAGGCTGTGCTCCCAGGGCTGGAGGCCCCCTCCCTGTGGGGCTCTGTCTGAGGAGGGGAGCCCTCCAGCTGGAGGCTGGCTCGGGGAGACAGAGAATAGGAAAACAAGGAGGGTCAAAGGGTCCTTATTCTACACCCCACCCTACCTCTCCGCCTGACCCACCTCCTTCTTTTGTTGGGAGATAATCTGAGGTTTTAGGCAAAGAGAACTCTGTGGGAGCACTGACTCTCCGTGGGTTCTTGGGACGTTCCTCTCACCTCCCTGGGCCTCTGTTTCCTCATCTGTCCAATGGGCTAGCAGTGCTGACCTCATAGGGCTGCCCATCATAGAAGACAACATCCATAAACCCCCCCTGTAAACTGGTACATGCCAGGAAGATGCCAGCTGCTGTCAGTCTATTTGTTCTCAGCTTGGTGTGCACAAAAGCAAGAAATCTCACTTAAGATGGATTTTGTCCTGCTCACCTGGGATTTTTTTCTCTGTATCCTGGGCATGACCTTCCGGGGACCTGGTGGGAGAAGGGGCCATCTTAACAGGAAAACTCTCCCCAGAGTTGCCGAGGTCTGACTAGGATTTAGAGAAAAACAATGGCTACCAAGAAATCTGGAGCCCCAGACCAACAACTCTGGGGTGAGAGGCCATGGCAGCCATGAGCAGAAACGGCCGCTGGGGAACATGCATGTGTAGGTTGTTAAAGTGTGAATGGCTGAGCTCGGGCGTGCTACGTGCACACATATCATCCGTGGACACTCACTTGTCATTACATACACCAGGTGCCTAGTATCCCTTCCCACAGCCCACACAGACCCAAAGGCTGACCCCAAAGTGTCCCCCAAAGGCAGAGGCTGCAGGTCATTCCTGGGGAGGCACTTGACTAGGGCCACCAGTCAACGCTGATGGGGGGAGCTGGGCTGTTTCTCTCAACTGTCATGTTCTACTTGGTCGGGGAAGAACCCCTGGACCGGGAGGGAGAAATCCGAGATTCTAGTTCACCCATGGCACCAATTTCCTTACATGTTTTTAGAGATGCCACTTACCTTCTCTGGATCTCAGTTAACTTCTCTGTGAAATGGGTCCACAATCCCTTCTGAAAATGGCAGTAGGGCTCAAATGGAATATTCAATATGGAAGTGCTTTGAGAAAGCTGAAAAACCTGCACACATGCAAGGAGGAGGGGAAGGGGAGAGATGGGCAAGGGAGGAACAGACCCTGATGATTTTAGGTCACACCGTCAAGCCAGCCTCTCACCTGAGCATGTTTTCTCTTCACCACCCTCTCCAGGGTTTGGCAGAGATGATGACAAAGAGAAGGAGCAGGGCTTCCCTGGTGGCGCAGCAGTTGAGAGTCCGCCTGCCGATGCAGGGGACACGGGTTCGTGTCCCGGTCCGGGAAGATCCCACATGCTGCGGAACGGCTGGGCCCGTGAGCCATGGCCGCTGAGCCTGCGTGTCCGGAGCCTGTGCTCCGCAACGGGAGAGGCCACAACAGTGAGAGGACCGCGCACCGCAAAAAAAGAGAGAAGGAGCTGCAGAAAGAGAAGGGGAAGCTGAAGCGTACACCCTGTGAGGAGCAGCAGAAGAAGGCTGAGCAGGTGGCGAGGCTCCTGTGCCCTCTCTGTGTCAGAACAGTTAGGAAATGAGACTTGCCAGGGTCACAGCTCATGTGGAGACTCTCTGGGGTGACTGTGCTGTCCCGGTTTGAGCTGCTCCTGGCAGGCAGATATCCTGGGATGAGGGAGGCTGGTTCTGCTCAGGCATAGAGGACCCAGGAAGGAAGCTGTTGGCCAACTGGAAAGTGACTTCAGCACTTGGTGAATGGACCAATCAATGTCACATGGCTATAAACATGGATTCAAAGACCTCATACAAATTACTGAGTAGGGCTGAGAGGCTGGGGAAAAGGGGCTGTGGGCTTCATAGGGCATGCTTAGAGGATGCTGGCGCTGTGCCTAGACTGAGGAACTCTGCTCCTGATTCCTCTCCAGCCTCACCTTGGCTGGTCAGGGGAATGGTCCCAGCTGCATCTAAGGGTCATTTGTCTAAGTCCCGTGTCCAAGGAACAGCGTTCCCAAATAACATTCTCCTTCTCCTCTGGTAATTTACCTTCCGAACAAACTTCTCTTTGAAGCCTGTGTAGAAGCAGATTAATGGATGCAGCTGCCTTCTGCCTTGGGCAGCTCCTGGAAAAGTTTTAAAGTAGGAACAGTTTGATGCTGCCCCATCATTTTTCTCTGGTTGCTTCTTCCTCCTCTTTCCTCCCTGTGAAGCCTCTCAGTGCTGGGGTGGTAGTGGTGGTAGGGGTGGGAGTGGAGGTTCTCCTTCCTTACACCTTTACCATACTCTCTGGAAAGAATCTGATAGCAGCCATTCATAGTTTAAGGTCAGAGACTTTGAGAAGCTAGTGTCAGAATTTGGACTAAAATCTGTATCTCTCTGTTGTGTGTACCCTCCCCTGGTCTTTACTGTCCCAGGATGTCTTTTTTCCCCCTACTATGCCACGGGCATAGTGCTTAGAGCTGTTCTCAATTATTTAATGTCACCCTCCAAACAACGCAGTAGGTCTGTAGTATCATTCTAAATTACAGATGAGAAAACAGGGTTAAGGAGCTCAAGAGACTTGCCCAAAGTTAATACAGCTGTGGGATGGGTGGGTGTCGGGAGGAGAGCTTCACATATGACTGTGTTTGACCATATTGCCTATCCACACATGAAACGTGAAAGCCCGACCCCATCCACTTAAAGGTTCACTGTCTCTCCCTCAGGATCTCCCCAGTCCCATCAACCTAACACGAATGAGCTACAATTAGGTCAGGGCATCTTGGAATGAACTTGGCTGGACCAGAATCCTGTGGCATAAGTAGAGAGGAGGGTAGGGTAGAAGGATCCTTGCTGGCCCCAGGGGCAGGAGAGAGGGGCTTTGTTTCCAGCCCTGCCACTGAGCAGGTGGGGTACCTTGAGTACATCTCTTACTGTGTTCATGGTTTAGTTTCTGCAACTGTAGCTCTAGAAATAAAAACTCACCAGGAAGTAAAACTTAGGTTTCCAGGATATTTGGCTCCATCTTCTGGACAGTACCAATCACTGCAACTTTTGCAGTGTGGTCATCCACTGTGGACATCAGGTAATGCTGAGTCTTCTAGGAAACTTCTGGTCACTGTGGGGATTAGGGGTGCCTGGGGCAGAACCAGAGCTGACCTGAAAGTCCAGGGAATTTCTGTGGCCTCTGGGTCACACTGGCCCTCTGCTGCTAGGGGCTGGGCAGAAATTCAGGGAGGGAGAAGCCCCAGTGCCAGAGTAGGAGGGACACTGGAGGCCATGGAGTCTAGCCCCACCAAAGGACAGGCAGGGACACTGAGGCCTGGGGAGAAGTAGGGCCTCACTCCAGGCTACACACATAGGTCTCCTGATACCCAAATCCACTAGCCTGCTGTCTGCCTAGCTGCCTAGCAGCCCCCTTCTCCAAGGATTCCATCCCAGCTGGTCACTTCTTCTCATCCTCCTGAGACAGGACCATCTGCTTAATAAGCACGCTGCTCCATCCACTTGCTCCCATGACAGCCCACCCTCTCCTGGTCCCAGCTCCAGCCCTGACTGGGTGGGGCGTCCTTCCACCTCTCCAAGCCAGGGCTTTCCTGGAGGAGTTGGGGGCATGGAAGGAAGAGGGAGGCAGAGACCTGCTTCTCCTCCAGCTCTGCCTCTCCTCCACTTCCAGCCCAGCCTCTCAACCTCAGTTTCCCCATCTGACACACAACCAACCACTACACCAGATTCCTGAGAAGATTAAGTGGATAGTTGGTGTGAAGGTGCTTTGTGAATTCTTGAGCCCTCTAAGAAAGTATTAAATTTCCAGATCTATGAGTCCTCCCTAAGCCACACAGGACCCCAGGTGCTAATTGGAACCCAATTAGCCCACAGGCTATGGGACCCTCCTCAGAGGAGGGAGATGAACCGTTCTTCTAATCTCATGGCTTCAGGATCTGGGGCTTCCTTGCAGAGTCTAGGGTTGAACTCCCCCCTCCCACCCAGATTCTGCTTATTTCTGGAAGATGAGTGAGTCCCAGTCTAAGAGAGTTTCTTAGAGGCACTCCCACTGACCCAGAAGCTAGCCTTTGAAAGCCCAGGAGCTGTAACGGGAGAGGCAGAGGAGGATCAGTTTGCCCGGTGTCTTCCCTTCCCTTGTCTGGACATAAGGTCCATGGCCTCTAGTTTAGATGAGTGAGGGCCAGAGAAGCAGCTGAGGAAGAGGGGAAACCTTTCCCCGCTTGAGTCTTGAGCTCCCACTGCAGTCTTGATTTCGTTTGAACTTCAGAGTAATGGAGAAACTGGAGGCAAGAAGGGATGGTTGAGGTCATCCAGAGCAGCCCTGCCTTTCTTGCATACTCCCAAAGGTGGGGGGATCACTACCTTTCCTAGGAAGCCCAGTTCCTCCTAAGGCAGCTCTAACCCTTTGAAAAGTCCCGCTCAATAATGCTAGAGGGAAGTTCTGAGACCACTTGTACCACAGTCCCCTGGAGTGACTTGCTGAATTAAACCATCTGGGACAGGCCTGGAATCTGCATCTGTGAGCTCCAGGAGCCATTGGTCCACCTCTGTTGCCCCGGGAATGACAGCCCCCCACTCTCAGTGCCTGCCCTGGACACAATTCTGCCAACCCTTTCTGACAGGACATGGTTTTCTCTTTTCTCAGCATTCTGCTCTGTCACTTCTTAGGTTATTCTCTCTTTTTCCTGGTCTCCATGCCTGTTTTGTAAATAGAACATCATAGAATTTTGGGGCTAGAAGTGTCTTAACAGAACACCTTATCCAATTCCTTATTTTATAGATGGGGTATTTGAGACCCAGAGAGGGCAGAGTCTTGCCCCAGGTCACACAGCTGTTCCATGGGAGCTAATAGGAGACACAATCCCATGACTCCTAGTGAGTGCCCTTCCTACTGTGCAGTTCTGTCCTGCTGTAAAAGCTGCATTGTAGGGCGATGCCCATCCCAGACTCCTTCTTAGATGAAGCCATCGTGGTGTCATCACAGGACTTTCCCTGGCCAAAACTGACTGGACTGGGAGTGGTCATCTAAACTCTGAGCTGGGCCAGTCAGATTTTCTCTTGAAAGAGAGTTGTTGCTGAGGGTCACAGATGCTATTGAGCCCTGGGGCTCAGAGGCCAAGCAGAGTCCAGTGTTGGGGGCTGGGGTGGCAATTTGTGTGCCATGCATGCTGAGGAGCAGGTCGAGAAAGAGGGCCTGCGGAGAGAGACCGACCAGAGATGGGAGACAGTGAGATGCAAGAGAGAGGGAGAGGGAGAGGGAGAGGGAGGCCCTTAGAGGGTGAAAGAGATTGCAATAAACATCAGAGAGAGACAGAGACACACATACAGATGGAGAGAGACAGAGATAAATACAGAGAGACACAGAGGGAGAGACTGGAATAGAGATGTGTGCGTGTGCGTGTGTATGTGTGTGTGTGTGTGTATGTGTGTGTATGTGTGTGAGAGAGAGAGAGGGAGAGAGAGGCCCTTAGAGGGTGAAAGAGATTGCAGTAAACATCAGAGAAAGACTGAGACAAACATACAGATGGAGAGAGACAGAGAGATAAACACAGAGAGACGTAGAGGGAGAGAAACTGGAATAGAGATGTGTGCGTGTGTGTGTGTGTATGTGTGTGAGAGAGAGAGAGGGAGAGAGAGGCCCTTAGAGGGTGAAAGAGATTGCAACATCAGAGAGAGACAGAGACACACATACAGATGGAGAGAGAGAGAGAGATAAACACAGAGAGACATAGAGGGAGAGACTGGAATAGAGATGTGTGCGTGTCTGTCTGTGTGTGTGTGTGTGTGTGTGTGTGTGTGTGTGAGAGAGAGAGAGAGGGAGGGAGGGAGGGAGGGAGAGAGATATTGACTTAGAGAGACAGAGACAATGAAAGAGAAAAAGTCAAAAGAGACAAAGACAGAGCCCCTGGCACTCGGTATTTTTGGTTTTTTCCCAAGGTCCAGCTGCCCCCCGGCCCTTGCTTGCCTTCCGTGAGATGCCCTGGAATCTCTCTCCAACCACCTTTACACTTGAGCGAGCTTCAGTGGGTTTCTGCCTCTGGCCATGATGCGATTCCCAACCAACCGGGCCCTGGAGGGGTTTCTGGGGAGGGGTGGGCCTCATGGGAAGCAAAGGCTACATTCTGCTCCTCAGACCAGCTGTCATTTCTCCTTACCTCCAGGACCTGGGCATGGCTCTACTCCTCAGCAGGTGCAGCAGAGCCACCGGCTCCCATGGTGGGCTGGTCTCCCGTCAGCAGCAGTCTTCCTGGGAGCAGACTCCCTGCCTGTCCACAGCCGAGTTAACGAGGCCCACGCTGTGCTCGTTGTCACCTCCAGGCCCATGTTCACTTGGCATCCTTCCCTTCCCAGGACTGTCCTCTCAGCCCAGGCCACGCCCCACTCACCTTTCCACTTCTCCAGGAAGCCTTCCTAACAGCCCATCTTGTGGCACACACGAATCCTTCCCTTTCTAAATGTTCACTGTACCTCTTCTCTCTCTTTTGTTCTTTAGTGCGTATCGCTCCAAAATTATGTCACATAAAGGGCTATTACGCTAAGTTATAAGCCCATCAAACTTACCACGTGAGTGGAAAAGGAAATCATTGAATTTGTATGTTTGGGACAATAAGAGCTATTCATAATATAGAAGGTTATTTGGATGCTGTGAATCTTCTAGCACTTGTTACTGAGTAACTCATTTGATCCTCACGACTGTTTACAAAACAGGAACTGGGGGCACAGAAAAGTCACTTGTTAAAAGGTCATGTCTATAGTCAAGGACAGAGGGCAAAGGAGATTTCATGACAGATTCCTTCCCCATCCCACTTGGCTGGCCGCCACCTAACAGTCCACCACTGGGATTTTGTCCTTTTGTTTTAAAGCTGTAATGCCTGTCAAATACAGATTTTTTTTTTTTAAACAGAGGAAGAAAACATTTCCAGACCATCAAAAATTGCCTCCTTGAGAGACAGACATCTGAATAACCAGCACCCTCCTGTTTTCTGAGTGTGTCCTATGCAATGCTAGTTCCTTGGGATGTTAAGTAGGTTTTACTAAAAAAAATTTTAAGAAGACAAAGGCAATTCAGTGTGGGAAGCACCAGATTAAACTGCTGTCTTTGCAGCACGACTCCTCAGTGCCTTAGTGTGCTGCGGGGGTGGGGGGGCACTGCAGGTCTGTAAGAAGGGGAGAAATGTGCTGTATTCACTAAACAAATTTGACCGTGACCTCTGTTCTTACAGATCACCTCTCAATTAAGCTTCCATGGACCCTTTTTGTAGAAATGCTGCCTGAACTCACTGGATAACCCAGTCACCACTGACCACAGTTTCTAGTTTTTTAATGCTTCCTGTGGACACATACCTGGCTGCCCTTCGTTTGCATTTGGTGGTGCTCCCTGCCAGGTGGCTTCTCAGGTAGACAAGGTTAACCCAAACTACTCACATTCTTCTGCCTGAATTCCCTGTCATCAATCAGCTTCCTTCACAGGGTCAGGACTGTGGAACAGCTGGCCCCTTCTATTCTTGCCTGACTGCATGCACTCACTCACTCTTTTAGAAAATGGTTTTAGCACCTCCAAGACCCTGGAGAGGTCCCTGAGGGGATCAGAGCCTGCTCCTGGCCTGGGCTCTGTTTGGGTGGATCAGATGGACACACAGGGAAGGGGGAGGGACACAGGATGGAGGGAGAGCTCACTTCCAGCTGGGGGGTGGGGTGGGGAAGCTGGGATTCTGGGAAGTTACCCAGGGAAGGTCCCCTCAGAGCTGGGCCTGGAAGGGCGACAAGAGGTAGAGTTTGTGGCCAAGAGCGGGCAGAACTCTTGGGGTATCTTGACAGGTACCTTGACCCCTCCCCCTCTCTGGCTGTGGAGAGTGGTAGAGCCCACAGTAGCTGCTAAGAAGGGGCTCCAGGAGGGTGGGACCACCAGGGTCCCCGGGTAGGAGGTGCCCTCCTGTACTCTCCTCTTCCATGGCTAACTTGAGAAGGAGGAAGCTTCTGTGTCTGGGACTCCAGGGCCCATGGCCAGGTTTGTCTTGTTCTCACTGTACCCCCAACACCAGCAGAGGGACCCTCAGACCTTGCTGGGTGAATGGATGCCCACCCTTCCTCCAGTCCTTTTCTCCCTGTGGTGCTTTCTGTTTGTCCAGGGACTTGTTCTGGCACCAGGCCATGAATCTACTGAGGAGCGAGGCCCTCCAGAAACTCTCTCATTTTCGTGAAGACCTGAAGGTTCACAAGCGCGTTTACACAGGATCAAGTGTGCTGGAGCGTCAGAGTTCACTGAGCATCAGAAGGGTGTCCGGGTAGCCAGGATGGCAGCAGGTCAGGACTGTGGCCACGAGCCAGCCCATCAGCAGAGGGGCCTTCTATGTAAATATTTCTGAGTAACTTTGTAAATAATATATCAGTCGTGGACAGCAGTCCCGCCTTATTCTCAGTTTCGCTTTCAGCAGTTTCCATTACCCGTGGTCAACTGAGCTCCAAAAATATTAAAAGGAAAATTCCAGAAGTAGGTAACCCATAAGTTTTAAATTGCACGCTGTTATGAGCAGTGTGGTGAAATCTTGTGTTGTCCCGCTTCGCCCCACCCAGGACATGAATCATCCCTCTGTCTAGCTATACTGTCCATTAGTCACTCAGTAGCCAACTTCGTTATCAGATCACTTGTTGAGGTATCATGGTGCTTGTGGTCAAGTCACCCTTAGTTTACTTACTAATGGCTGGAGCAGTGATGCTAGCACTTCAGATATGCCAAAGTGAAGCTGTAAAATGCTTCATTTAAGGGAAAAGGGGGAAGTTCTCAACTTATTAAGAAAAGATGAAATTGTACGCTGAGGTTGCCAAGATCTATGGTAAGAATGAATCTTCTATCTGTGAAATGGTAAAGAAGGAAAAAGAAATTCATGCTAGTTTTGCTGTGCACCTCAAATCGGGAAAGTTATGACCACTGTGCGTGATAAGTGCTTAGCTAAAATGCAAAAGTCACTAAATCTGTCCAATAAGATATTTTGAAAGAGTGAGGCCACATTCACATAACTTTTATTACAGTATATTGTTATAATAATTGTTGTATTTTATTATTAGTTATTGTTGTTAATCTCTTACTGTGCCTAATTTATAAGTTAAACTTTATCATAGGTGTGTATGTATAGGAAAAAACAGTATATACAGGGTTCGGTACTATCCGTGGTTTCAGGCATCCACGGGGGGTCTTGGAATGGACCCCATGGGGATAAGGAGGGACCCCTGTATCAGAAAGCACACAGATTCTGGAATCCAGCTTGCCTCAAGTCCCAGGCCCACTATGGCCAGGGTGAACCTGTTTATCCAGCCTTTAACTCCTTCTACGTAGAATGAGGAGATTGTCTTTCTAAAAAGATGATTGTACTGAGTGAGACCAGGCTTGTCCAAGTCCTGTGCTAGTTAACCAGCTGCTGTCACCCAAGGAAAATGACCACCCTAAGGCCTTTCTGGACCCTGGGCCCTGTGACCACAGGTCCTCATGGGGTTTTAGTTCCACATTCTTTTTATGTTGCTCTGAAACCTGCTTCCCTGTAACACTGTCCCCTCTTCACACCGGCTTTTAATATTTCCCCCTGAGCCTTTCTCTGCAGGATGACAGCTTCTCAAATAACCTCAAGTGCATCATGTCAGCAACTTGAGGCTTGGTTCCCACATCTGTAAGATGGCCATATTGTCAGTTCTTGGCCCATAGGGAGCTTTCGGGGATTAGTCAAGGAATGTGTATACAAGTGTATGATGCACATGGACACAATATGTATAATACAGGTACATGCATTTCCGAGCACAGGGCCTGGCTCATGTGCTCATTAATTGAATGGCTGGCGTTTCAGATCCCATTGCCCTGGTCCACACCAAATTGATAAAATTCCTCACCAGGGGGATTAGAGGAGGCTTCCTGGAGCAGGTGGGACTTGAGCTGGGCTTTGAAGGACCGGAGAATTTCCAAAAATATGCAAGAGTGGGCATGAGATTGGATAGGGTGGAGGGAGGTTTGGAATAGAGAAAAACAAGTGGAAAGTTTTGAGGTTTGCTCAGAGGACAGAGAGGAGGCCTAAGTTGTTGGTTTGTTGAGAGAACTAGAGGGAGATAAACCTGAAAGAACAGGGTATAGCCCTGGGATCATAAAAGGTAGAACTGGAGGAGGCCTGGAGGTCACCTGGCCCAGTGTCTTACCTGCAGTGGGAATACAAACAGGTGACGTGGTAGTAAGAAGAGAGCCTGGTCTGAGGCTCAGCTCTGCTGTGGGTTCTTGGATAAATTACATATCTACATCTCTGATATGGATTTCTCCTCTTTGTGATGGAAATATCAATACTAATCCTTGCCCTGCCTACTCTGTAATTGTTGGGAGGATTTTGTGAGCCTTGGGCTAAGGATTTACTAAGAGATGCTGGGCAAGTGGCGCTCATCTCCTCTGTGGGCCTTGATTTTACTGTTTGCAAAATGAAGACCCCGTCTGCCTCCAGGGTGCCGGAAGGCTGTGAGTCTAGCCAGGAGATCAGCACCCCAGAGGGGAGAGGAAGGTGACCTGGGAGGGCGTGGGGGAGTGGAGGGGCTGCTGCTCTAGAAATAACCCGGGTTCTTCCCCTTTTTCCCACCCTCTTCTCAGAAAGGAACAGCCTATTTTGGTGGCTGCTGTGGGTCCCAAAGCTGGAATTCTGTCTCCTCCCCGTGGCATGGGTTACATAGCTTGCAGGTGACAAGCTCTGTGAGGGTTGGGAATCAGGCTCATCTGCCCTGCACACCTAGCCCCTGGGCATCCTGGCCCTTCCCGGAAGGAGGGGCTGGGGAGCCGTGCCTGTTCCTCCTCTCCCCCATCACCTCTCCATACCCTGCTGTTCTGACCACCCCTACTTCTTCTGTTAGCACTGGCACAACAGTTTCCAGAGTGCATCCTCCCCGCCCCCCCACTGTGAGGCATACCAGCCAGGACTCTTGGCCACATTTCATGGGCAGGGACACAGAAACTGAGCAAGGCCAAAGGACATGCCCTGCTGGTAGAACTAGAACTCCTACCTTGGTGCTCTTTGCACTGTGCTGGTGACTCTAAAAGTTTGAGTATAAGAATCACATGGGGGCTTCCCTGGTGGCGCAGTGGTTGAGAGTCCGCCTGCCGATGCAGGGGACACGGGTTTGTGCCCCGGTTTGGGAAGATCCCACGTGCCGCGGAGCGGCTGGGCCCGTGGGCCATGGCCGCTGAGCCTGCGTGTCCGGAGCCTGTGCTCCGCAACGGGAGAGGCCACAACAGTGAGAGGCCCGTGTACCTCAAAAAAAAGAGAAAAAAAAAGAAAACAAAAAGAATTACATGGGACTTAGTTAAAATGCAGACTCCTAGACCATCATCCCTGGAGAGCAGATCTGGAGCAACTTCAGTGGTGCCTGAGCATCTGTATTTTTTTTTTTAATTGAAGTAGAGTTGATTTACAATGTTGTGTTAATTACTGTTGTATAACAAAGTGATTCAGTTATACATACATATACGTTCTTTTTTTAATATTCTTTTCCATTACAGTTTATCATAGGATATTGAACATAGTTCTCTGTTCCATACAGTAGGACCTTCCATATAAAAGCCTATATCTGCTAACTCCAACCTCCCACTCCATCCCTCCCCCAAGCCCCTCCCCCTTGGCAACCACCAGTCTGTTCTCTATGTCCTTGATTCTGTTTCTCTTTCACAGATAGGTTCATTTGTATCATATTTTAGATTCCACATTTAAGGATGTCTTATGGTAGTTGTCTTTCTCCTTCTGACTTACTTCACTTAGTATGATAATCTCTAGTTTCATCCATGTTGTGGCAAATGGCATTATTTCATTCTTTTTTATGGCTGAGTGTAAGTACTCCATTGTGTATATGTGCCACATCTTCTTTATCCATTCATCTGTCGATGGACATTTAGGTTTTTTCCATGTCTTGGCTATTGTGAATCGTGCTGCTATGAACATAGGGGTGCACGTATCTTTTTGAATTATAGCTTTGTCAGGATATATGCTCAGGAGTGGGATTGCTGGATCATACGGTAGCTCTATTTTTAGTTTTCTGAGGAACCTCCACACTGTTTTCTACAGTGACTGCACCAACTTACATTCCCACCAACAGTGTGGTAGGGTTCCTTTTTCTCACACCCTCTCCAGCATTTGTTATTTGTAGACTTTTTAATGATGGCCATTCTGACTGGTGTGAGGTGGTACCTCACTGTAGTTCTGATTTGCATTTCTCTAATAATTAGCACAGCATCTTTATTTTTGACAAGCACTCAGGGATGATGATACACCCCAGAACTTGACCCCTGCACTGTACCTCACCTTCTAAACCCTAGAGGTGCAGTGTGGTGAGAGGAGAGGTCCAGAGGGAAAAACCCTTTATTGAGTTCTCACCGTGTCAGGTACTTTGCATGTATTATCCCCCTAGAAGGAGACCTTGTTATTCCCATTTCACAGATGAGAAAATTTAGGTGTGGGGAGGTTAAATAGTTTACCCAAAGTCTGACAGCTGATAAATAGAAAATCCAGGCTTTGGACTTGAGTCTTATAGCTCCAGAGCTCAAATCTCTTCCACCCGCAACTTTCCAATGGAATTAGCTGCATGCTGCCCCACCCCATTTCTAGTGTTCCCACTCCGTCTTTTCCAGCTGGGATTAAAGATACCCAGCCAGTGGGAAAGGTGTCTTTTCCTGCAAAACTCCAGCAGGTGGCAGTGCTGGACTGAGTATGTGGGTAAGGGGCAGGAGAAGCTAATTGGAGGACTATCCTCGATTGTTTTCTTCAAGTGGTTTTGCAGCCTCTTTCCCTCCCACATTCTAGGCTATCCGGTTTGCATTTGCTGAGCTGGTGCTGTTTGTTACCTCAGGTCTGATCTTCGTGGCTGGGCTGCCCCACGAATTCCGAATCTCCCCGAGCCGGTGGAAGAATCCAAGCTGCAGCTGTGGTTTACATTTGCCCAGTATACTTTTGGCGCCCTTTCTATGCATTACCTTGTTTAATACTCGCTACCCGCCAAACCCTCTCGAGTTAGGTGCTATCACGTCACCCATTTGTTCAGAGGAGGAAACTGGAGCTCCGAGAAGCTACGCCACCTGGTGGAGGTAAAGATGCTGGTTCAGTGACAGAGCCAGGCTTGGACCTGCAAGTTTCTGTCTTCAGAGCTGTGCCCATAATCATTACGCTCTCATTTGTACTGATGGGGAAACTGACCTGTGGAGAAGGAAGAGACCTGTTCCTGGGAATTAGTGGCAGTGCTGGCACGAGAGTCCGGGCCACCTCATAATTCTGGGCCTCCTCTTACTCTTGTGCTCCCATAGCTGTGGGTGAGGGCCTGGACAGCGGGGACTCCCCACCCCTACCCTCTTCAGGCACAGGATGCTTGGCTGGTGCTGTGTTCAGAGCTGGGCTGGGGTGGCCGGGAGCATGGCATTGTGGGGCAGCGACTTTGTCAGTGCTGTCACCGTGTGTCCCCAGCTCCTAGCATGGTCTGGCATACAGTCGGTGCTCAATTAATATTTATGGAGGGAATGGACATTCTCCCTCTTTGTCTTCTCAGGCCATCTTCCCTGGCTGCTCAGCTCTCAGCCCACAGTTGTTCCTCCTCCACGGGGTCCTCTAGCCCTGCTGGGGGTGTGCATTTTGTTTCTTAGCTGTCTCCTTGTTCTTCAACTTTCCAGATCAGTCCTTTATCTGTCCTGCCTCCACTCCAGATGGAAAGACCCTAGGGAACAGTCTCTCATATTCCTGTGTGTATGCTTTGCAGTGTCTAGCCCAAGGTTGAATATAAAATTAGCTGTATATGAAAACAACAGTCTCTGTTTTATCCAAGCAGTGCATATTCACTGTTGCCAAAGAGAAAATAAACCAAAGGAAGAAAATTAAAATCACCCGCATGATAACAGAGTCCTTCTTTTCAATGATATTTTAGTGGCACTGTTTTTCTCTTTCTCTTTTTATTACGCAAGAAATACATATTTACTGTACAAACATAAAAAATACAGATAAGCAGAAATAAATATTTTACTTCACTCGAAATACCACTCCATAAGCCTGTCAACAATTCTATTAACAATCATAATGGCAATAACCACCACTATATGCTGAGGGTCTGCTGTGTACTAGCCACTTCATATAATTTTTTAAGAACTTTATTGAGGTATGATTTATATACAATCATAAAATCCACCCATTTAATTAATGAGTCATTTTAATGAAGAGACTTTTAAGTAAATTTGCAGAGTTGTGCAACCATCAGCATTGTCCAGTTTTAGAATACTTTCATTGCCCCAATAAAATCCCTCAGGCCCGGTTACAGTTAATCCCATTCCCAACCCTCAGCCCCAGGCAACCACTAATCTATTTGCTGGTTCCATAGTTTTGCCTTTTCTGGACATTTCATATAAATGGAACAATGCACTGGGTGGTGTTTTGTGTTTCATCCATATATGGATGATGTTAGATGCAGCCTTTCATTTACAGATGAGGAAACTGAGGTCTGGAGAGGGTAAGTGACTTGTTGGAAGTCACCACTGGAGGAGAGAGTGGAGTAGCCAGGACTCAGCTGAGGTCTGTCTGGCCCACCATCTTCCAACACCTTGTCATTGGGACATGACTTTTCACGTTCTAGCCTGTGCAACTGCATGTTCATATATATTTATTTCTCCCAAAGGGTTGATCTCTCTGTATTGTTTTGCCCCTTTCTTTTTCACTTAATAGTAGGTTGTGAGCATGTTTCCACGTGAATAAGCATACATTTACAAGTGTCCCAGTAGATTCTTGACAAGTACGGGGCAGCGTTAAGGCTTTGGAGCCTCCAGTGGCTGGGGTTCAATACCAATTCTGCCACTTATTAGCCATATGACTTTGGGAAAGTTACTTAAAAGCTTTGTGCCTCAGTTTCCTAGTTTGTAAAAGGAGATAGTAGTGTCAGCTGACTTCATCCAGCTGCCATGAGGACTGAATGAGCTAATACAGCCCACGTGGTACCAGGCACGGCTCAGTCCCTGCCAGCGTGCTTGCTGCTGTTTTTGAACTAATGAATGAACCCCTGCTTTTGCACATCGATTTCAGCCTGGAAGCTGGCGTTGGGGTTGGGGCATCTCCTCACTCCACTGACCAGCCAGAGAAGGTCACGCTGCCTCCTCCACAGCTGGAATCTCGGCTGTCTCTCTGTGGATTAGTGGAGGAATGGCCTGAAGAGGTTGGGAAATGGACAAACTAATTCCAGCTGGAAATCCCTTCCTGGGGAGTTTAGGAACTGAGCTCCAGAGCTGGGAAAAGTGTTGGGATCTGCTCCAAATTATGAGGGAGACAGACCCCAGGGCTCATGGGGTTGGGGAGGGGTCAGCTCCCTGCCCTGGCCCACTTGAGTCCAGGCAGTACCTTCCTGAGGCTTCTGCTTGCTGGTATGCAGGAGCCAGAATACCGTTCTAGCACCATCCGTCAGCCTGCAATTAGTGAAACAGAGGCACACATGCTGGTTTGCAGTTTGTGGATGGGAGGGCAGGATGTGGTAGGAAACAGCTCACCAACTTGAGAGGTGGGGATGGCATTTGTCTGTGTTCCCCGGAGATTTGGCACCGACGCTGCTGGGCACTCATATGGGGTTGGCAGCCTTGGAAAAACCCTGTAGGGCCCTTTCCTTCAGTTGGGTCAGAGGTGAGGTCACCAGGTTTGCCCTCTGGGCAGTAGGGTCAGTGAGGCCAGAGCAGGACACCAGGTATACCCTGGGGGTGGGGCATGGAGCTGAGGACAGTGGCCAGAGGAGGTGAGAAACCAGGAGATTGGCAAGGGGCCTGAGCCCCGGGGAAAGCTTGGGCTGCAGTGGTGGAGCTCAACCCCAGGGACTCAGAGGAGAACCTGCTGGTGCCTGCGGCAGCGCATGAAACGGACAGAAACAATCTAAAGAGTTCCCATGGAAATCCAGGTTTCTGAATCTTCTTGGAAAACTAGAAATTCAGCAGCACAGCCTACATTTCTGCAAGGCAGCACCCCGACTGAAGCTGTGTGCTGGCTGCCCCTTTTGGACAAGGTATCCACTCTCCGGTCTGCTACCATCCCCATTATTCCCCATCTTCGTCCAGTCCAGAAGCCCAGTGCCATAGCCATTCATCCACCTGCACTGGACCAGTTTCATCTTTTTGAGTTGGTGACCTTTGGCCTGAGGATGCTGTGCTAAGGACCTGGATCCCAACTTAGGGAGGTCAGGGGGCTCTGGAGGCGATGACTCCAAGCTGAGACCTGAAGACCCAGCCTGTCCTAAGGTGAGTGCTCCAGGCAGAAGGTACAGCAAGTGCAAAGGCCCTGAGGCAGGAAAAGGCTTTCTGTGCTCTTGCAACTCCTGAAGTGGAGTGCTCAAGACAGACTACATGGGCTTCCCTGGTGGTGCAGTGGTTGAGAGTCCGCCTGCCGGTGCAGGGGGTATGGGTTCGTGCCCCGTTCTGGGAGGATCCCGCATGCCGTGGAGTGGCTGGGCCCGTGGGCCATGGCTGCTGAGCCTGCGCGTCCGGAGCCTGCGCTCTGCGGCGGGAGAGGCCACAGCAGTGAGAGGCCCGCATACCGCAAAAAAAAAAATAATAATAAAAATAAGACAGACTACACATCAGGAGGAGAAGAGAGAACCTCCTGGAACAAGTTAGAAAGCTATCCCAGCTGGGATAAGATAGGGCAACCAAGAAGAGCCCACTGTGGATGCTACAAGAGGACAGAGCTGTCAGAGGCTGAATGGGATGGGTGGCCAAAGGGCTCCTAAAGTATCTCTGCCCTGAGGCTGACCTGGTTCTCAGGGATGGGTGAAAATTGCTGGGTTCTGCCCACACCTATTTCTGACCATCAGAGGAATTTCTGCCCTCCCCTCTCACTGGGGCTTTTAGTAAGCCATCCCCACTCAGTGGAATCTGAGCCTCCCTTACCAGTCCTGGTCTCATTGGTGGGATCTGACGTCAAGGCCAGAGCTGGGCTGCCCCCCAGCCCTTAGTCTGGGAGGGCAGCTCCTGCACAGCCAAGCCTTCTGCAGCCTGACAGGCCCCAGGAGCCCGCCCACCTAGTGTGTGAGTGGATTCAGGGCATGGGGTCTGGCGAGTAGGGGGAAGCAGAGTCAGGGTGCAGTGGAGCTGCCCTTTGGGTTCCCTTTTGGACTCTCTAAATGGGAGGGGAGAAGGCAACTCAGCTGACCTCTGTGTCTATGTGGCTTTCTCCCCTGGGCCCCAAAGAGGCAGCTAGACCCAGTCCTGCTGGGCAAGGAGCAGGGTCCTGAGCCTGCAGGGGTTGGGGATGGGGCGTGCTGCGGGAGGACTTGCCCTCCCTTGGGGCTGTTCTGAGTTTTGGGTACTTCCTGGGATCTCAGGGAACACAGAGGCCCTTTTTATCCCCTGTTTTAAATATAACTTAATTTTCTCTAATTATGAAAGAAATGCATGTTTATTACAGAAAATATGGACAAGAACAGAGAAAAATTACTACCAAGGTTAGACTAAGACCCTTTTAGTCCATATGTTTCTGCAGGGTGCACTCACACGGGTGTGACATGGGCTCTGCGAGCTGTGGACGGTGAGGGGCACTTTAGAGTTGGACAACCTGGGTTCAAAACCTGGTTCTGACACTTGGTAGTTGCATGGCCTTCAGGGAGCTGCTTGATTTCCTTGTGCCTCAGTTTCCTGATCTGTGAAATGGGGAAAATGGCATCACCTTCCTCATGGGATGATGCAGGTCACACCATTTTATGACTTGTTTTTTTCACTTTGCAACTATAGTCAATATGGATTTTATTCCATAAATCTAGGCATGTAAGAAGAGGCAGATTAGCTCTTTAAGGCAAATCTTTTCTCCTTCTGCCTATCCACCCTGCCCCACTGGTGGGCTCCCCATGTCCGTACCTTGGGTCTCCCTAGAACTGGCCTGGAAATCGTGAGTCTTGTCCCAGGTCCTTTGCATGTGCTGGACTGTGGGCTCATTGCCAGATATTCCTTGATGGTGGGCCTGCTGCAGTTTCTGTGCTTGGTTTGCCAAGGGGACCTTGGTCAAGACGGGGCAGGGCTGGGGCTGGAACTGGGGGAGAGCCCCCTGGGGCAGGCTGCCGCCACACCTCTGGGGCCACCATCTGCCTGTGGTGCAGTCAGGGGATGGGAGACAGGGAAAGGGAGGAGGAGCAGAGATCCCGCAAACCTTTCTCGCCCTCTCTCCTCTCACCTCTTTCTCTCCCTATCAACAGCTTCTCCCTTTCCCCTGCAGATTGCCCCAGTGACTCTAGAATTTAGAAGAAAACCCGGAAGGAGGCTGCGTTGCATCACCAATCTCCCCTGAGGCCAGTGAGCAGCACAACCTTGGCCTGTGTGGGCGAGGAAGATATGTAGGGAGAACAAGCTACAATAGTTCCTCTTCTTCCTGATTTTCTTCAGAGTGGCAATGAGCACCAGTGAATATCTCAATTTATTATTCTACTGTGACTGTTTTCTAAATGTAATTAAGAATTCTTTTGTACAAGGTAACCTTTATTAGCTTCAAGATATTCCAATATGTAGATATTTCCAGTTTCCCCAATGCTTTCCTATTACATGTAACTAGAATGAACATTCTTATACCTAAAATGCAGATGGATCTCTGATGTTTTCTCATAATTCCTGGCAGTAGGATTACTGGGTCAAGGAGCTATCTTAAAAAAATTATTTTATTTATTTATTTTAAAAAATTGTGGTTAGAACAGAAAACATGAGACCTACCCTCTTAACAAATTTTTAAGTGTACATACAGTGTAGTAAACTATAGGTACAGGTTGTACAGCAGATCTCTAGAACCTACTCATCTTGCATAACCGAAACTTTTTTTTTTTTTAAACTGCTGTGGAGATGGGCAATCTATGGGAGCATAACCAAAGCTTTACACTTGCTGGACGGCACCCACTATGTCCTTCTCCCTTCAGCCCCTCATCTGGCTTGTTTTTAGGTATTTGGTGTTTTTTTTTTTTTTGGTCCTCCAGACAGTTGTGTGAATTCCAGGTCAGCCAGCAATACACAAGAGTCCTAAGTTCTTCTCAGGTACCAGAGGGGACTTTTTGCCTAGCTCCAGGGACTTCACAGGCTTGACTCTTGGGATGCAGTGGCTTCTTTCTTTGAGGTGTCCTTAAAGCTTCATGGAGCCCAGCAGTGAAATCCCCCTGGTCAATAGCACCGTCCCTGGCTGTCTTCCCCCACAGTAGCACCTGGAGCTCACCTCACCTGGGCCTAGTGATGGGGAAGAGAACACATTAGGTCCTTAGGAAGCAGATGCTGTTGGCATAACCCTGGGGTGGCCCCTGGTGTGGGAGAAGCTCTTGAAGGATGCACGCGTCTGCTTCATGGCAGGGAAAGGGCACAGTTAGGCTGATGGCCTGGAGTTCTGATGGCCAGTTTGGGACATTGTGGGGAGGGAAGGCTCCCTGAACAACAGATGCTCATTCCTTCATTCTTAGAATTGAGTAGATTTGTAGCTGAAACTCGGCCTCTGTACATCGGTACTGAATTGAACCTCGGAGACATGGTTTTGGGTGAAGTAGAAAAGAATATTGTTTTGCCAGGCAAAGGGGGACCACAGGGGGCTTAATGCCCTCAAAACTGTGTGTCCCGACCTGGAGGGGGTAGTGAGGAGTTTAATAATAATGGCTCAAAGAGGGCGTGATCAGCTCGTGGACATTCTTCTGATTGGTTGGTGGTGAGGTAAATGGGAGTCAGCATCACCAACCTTCTGGTTCCAAAGGGTCTGGGGTTTAGGGGCTTGTGGGAAGTCTGCGGTTAACTTCTTCCACCTGGTGAGGGTTTCAGTAGCAGCAAAACAGCTCAAAGATATTGTTATGTGTATCCCTGGAGGGGGAACCAGGACCCTGCCCCAAGGCTGCACTATTGTTTCTGGACTGCTCCTCCCTTGTCTCCACATCCCCTCCCTTCCCTGATTAGCAACTGTTTGAACCTGCCCTTTGGAACTCAGGGAAGCTCATGGAGGCTGAATGAAGCCTATTTCCTACAAGCAAGAAACGGGACACGGAAAGGCTTTTGTGCTCAGGAGCCCCACAGGATCCTGCTTGGGTTTAACTTTTTCCCTTCTAACATTTTTTCTCTGTAGTTGCTTCCAGATGCCCATTTGCAAATGGAATGGGTCTATGATGGAATTTTCATTTGTCTGTGGCAAACTGAGAAAGAAAAAAAAAGAACTGGGAGTGAATTTTTAATGAGGCTAGGTTTATTTAATTTCAAGGACTGTCTTTTATTCGAGGCAGTGACCTTCCTTGTGTTGTTAAAATGTTCTTTCTTTTATGAAATGATTATGAAAGTAAATGGCGTTTTCTTTTACTCTCCTCACTTTGCAATTTAAAAGGCTGGAAGTTCTATGTGGGGACTTTTCCGTGCATGCCCCCCTCCCAACTTTTGTGTTTGTGAGTAGGTTTATCTAGTCGATTAAAATCTAGAGTCCACAGATAAGTCCTTTCAAGGGTGAGCCTAGCCCATGGCTTTATTTCTCGTCATATTGGCTTTTATCAACAAACTCTTCATTCAGCAAATCTTAAGAGCCCACCACACTGTGTGCCAGGCCTTGTCCCAGGAGCTATGGTGGTGGGCCTGGCTGCTGCGGGATGGGTCACACTTGGCTAAGCTTCTCAAGATCTTGACCCTCCTGTAGTAGGCTGAAAATTACCTTTCAAGAGATATCTGTGTCAAATCTCTGGAACTTGTAAATGGACCTCATTTTGCAGACACTGTGATTGAGTTAAGGATCTTGAGAGGGGGCATTTATCCTGGACTATCCAGTGGGCCCTCAATGCAATCACATATATCCTTATAAGAGAGAGGCAGAGGGAATTTTGAGACACACGCAGGAGAAGGTGATGTGAGGATGGAGGCCGTGATGGAGTGATGTGGCCTCAAGCCAAGGAACGCCTGCAGCCACCAGGAGCTGGAAGAGAGAACAGATTCTCCCCTGGAGCCTCTGGAGGGAAGGTCAACAAAATCAGGTGACCCTTGCTTTTGGAGTTCTGGCCTCCAGAATTGTGAAAGAATTCCTGTTTTGTTTTGTTTTTTTTGCGGTACGCGGGCCTCTCACTGTTGTGGCCTCTCCCGTTGCGGAGCACAGGCTCCGGATGCGCAGGCTCAGCGGCCATGGCCCACGGGCCCAGCCACTCCACGGCACGTGGGATCTTCCCGGACCGGGGCACGAACCCGAGTCCCCTGCATCGGCAGGCGGACTCCCAACCACTGCGCCACCAGGGAAGCCCATTTTCCTGTGGTTTTCAGCCATCAAGTGTGTGATAATTTTTTTTTATAGCAGGAAACTAATATTCCTTCCACCAAGTCAAAGAGAGTGGCTAAGCCAGGGTGAGTTACTGGGCCTGGTTGTCCCAAAGGGGTCAGCATCTACTCTACTGCTTATTAATACAAATGCTGTATAACGAGTTTTGACTGGTCCAGCCTTGCTGGGAATCTTTCACCTAGGTCTGGACCTGCCCTTTGAGACCTGACTCCTACTCGGGGCGGTGCTGGCTTTGTGGTGCTTAATTCCAACAGTGAGTGATCTGGAAGGGTACTCAGTGTCAGGTGTGAAATCCGCTCCAAACACAGGTGTGTGCAGTAGCTATTTTATGTCTCTGAAACAAGTTGAACCTGCTGCAAGATTTCATGATTCTGGGTGGTAGGTAGTTCCATTTCACTCATCCCTGGGGCCCTCCCTTGTCCCTGGCGTGTGGGGAAATGCCCTGAGGTCTTGTGTACTGGGCGGTGGCTCGGACCTTGTGTCCACACCCTCACAGCTGATACCTTCCTTCAAGTCTACAGGATCTTGAAGGGCTCTGCATCTTCCAGGCCAAGCTGGCCCCTGGGAGGCACACAGGGCACAGCCTCTCGAGGTGTGTCACAAGACATCCCCTTTGATTTCCTAGTACTTCCCAGCCCTGCAAGGGGCAGGGAGCACCCACAGACCACTTGATCCACTCAGCCCTGGAGGACATTTTCTGTTGCTTCCTTTTCTGACTCTGTTTCTTAAACTCCCAAACTCACCTTTCTCTCTCCCTCTGAGTAACAATCCAGAGGAATCCCCCTGTTATCGACTGAATTGTGTCCCACCCTTAAATTCATAAGTTGAAGCCCTACTCCCCACCCCTCTCACATCAGTGACTGTATTTGGAGATAGGGCCTTTAAGAAGGTAATTAAGGTTGAATGAGGTCATTAGGGTGGGGGATTAATGGCTTTATTATAAGAAGAGAAAGAGACACCAGGGATTTGTGGGCCCAGAGAAGAGGCCAAGTGAGGACACAGGGAGAAGGCAGCTGGTTGCAAGCCTGGAAGTGAGGTCTCATCAGAAACCAGCCCTGAGGGCACCCTGATCTCTGACTTCCAGCCTCCAGAACTGTGAGAAAATAAGTTTCTGTTGTTTAAGCCACCCAGTCTGTGGTATTTTGTTATGGCAACCCTGGCAGACTAATGCACCACCTCAGTGAATTTAGGTTTTTCCAAAATAGAAGTCATTCTTCTGATGGCCTCCGAGCTCTGTTTGTCCAGAAACACCCAAGACCTTGAGGAAGGGTCCATCCTGTGAGGTGATGTTCAGAGACAGGGAAGCACCTGCATCTTACCTATATGACATAAAGCACTCATACACAGCGAATTCATTTTCCTGCCATTTTAGCCCTGGTTCTGTTTGCAAGCACATGACTATCCTGGGGCTGACTGCGTGCTGACCAATGTGCTCCTTTCAGGACACAAGTGCTCAGAGCCTCCAGCTCCCCATGGGGCTGTCCAAGTCCTGCTGTGACTGGGTAAGATAGGCACACATGAGGATCAAACCCTGAAGGCAAGGAGGGAGGAGGTATAGAATTTTTACATGTCAGCGTTTCCCAAAATACATTCCCTAGGATCATAGGTAGTAACTAAAGAAGTTCTGTGATATAAGATTAGGGAACTGTTGGGTTGAGTTAAACATATTTTGTTTTTTCTTTTACATTAGATTTTCACAGAATCTTTTTTTATTTTTAGTGGAGTATAGTTGATTTACAATGTTGTTAGTTTCAGGTGTACAGCAAAGTGAATTAGTTATACATACGCATGTATCCACTCTTTTTTTGTTTGTTTGTTTCTTTTCCCATATAAGCCATTACAGAGTACTGAGTGAGTTCCCTGTGCTGAGCAGCAGGTTCTGATAAGTTACCTATTTCATATATAGTAGTCACAGAATCTTTAATGTGCTGATATCCACTCTGAATCTCTAAAGGGGAATTCATAGACAGCATTTCCCAAACCTAGGGGACCACTTAGCTGTCTTTTCACTGAGCATCTTGTAGATTCAGTGTTTGGTGGACCCCATTTTGGCAACTGCTGATATTCAGTGGAGAATTATGAAGTGTGAGACCAGGAAAAGACGCTTGGGATTAGCTAATCTGAAGCCCTTGGATTTAAATTTGGGGAAATTGAGGCTCAGGGAGGTGAAGGGACTTGCCAGCATCATCCACTTGTTACTGGAAGAGCAGGGGCTAGAACCCAGGTCTCCTGATTCCCAGCGTGGCATTCTTTTTTTTTTAAATTAATATTAATTAATTAATTAATTTTGGCTGTCTTGGGTCTTTGTTGCTGCACGTGGGCTTTCTTTAGTTGTGGCGAGCGGGGGCTACTCTTCGTTGCGGTGTGTGAGCTTCTCATTGAGGTGGCTTCTCTTGTTGCGGAGCACGAGTTCTAGGTGCGCGGGCTTCAGTAGTTGTGGTGCACGGGCTCAGTAGTTGTGGCTCACGGGCTCTAGAGCGCAGGCTCAGTAGTTGTGGCGCAGGGACTTAGTTGCTCCGTGGCATGTGGGATCTTCTGGGACCAGGGCTCAAACCCGTGTCCCCTGCATTGGCAGGCAGATTCTTAACCTCTGCGCCACCAGGGAAGTCCCCAGTGTGGCACTCTTATTGCCACACCCCTGCTGCCTCCTGTGCTGATTAACATGGGAGGCACCCTGCTGGAAACTGCTGGCTCCAGGGAGACACAGGCAGGCATCCAGCCTTGACCTGACTCCTACTCAGGGGCAGTGCTGGCTTTGTGGTGCTTAATTCCAACCGTGCGTGGTCTGGAAGGGTACTCACTGCATCTTGCCTAATTTTTTTTTTTTCTTTTTTTTTTGTGGTACACGGGCCTCTCACTGTTGTGGCCTCTCCCGTTGCGGAGCACCGGCTCCGGACGTGCAGGCCCAGCGGCCATGGCTCATGGGCCCAGCCACTCCGCAGCATGTGGGATCTTCCCGGACCGGGGCACGAACCCGTGTCCCCTACATCGGCAGGTAGACTCTCAACCACTGCGCCACCAGGGAAGCCCTGCTTAATTTTTTTTAAAGGAAGAACTCATTTTGCATTTGACAAATCAAATCCAAATCTATTTTATCCAGCACATTTCCTGGTAAGATTGAAGGCCTCAGGGAAATTTAATCCCGTGTTTCTGATTCATCTTCATTTGAACTCATCTATTTTCATTCTCTACGTTGTTTCCCTGGCCCCAGCCCTCTGAGCTTTCTTCTAATCTCTCTTCCCTCAGGAACAAGTCATTCTATTTGGAGAGATGGAAAGATTCCCTACCCCCAAATGTCATGCCCCACCCCCGAAACCTGGACAATTTTAAGAACCTTTCAAAATGGAGACAGTACATCAGAGGGCTACAGAGAATCAAAAGTGTTTGGGTCAAGAGAATGGAAATGATTAATGGCCCCCCAAATCAGGCCTGGCAAGACAGGATGGTTCAGCCTAAAAGATGGTCAAGGGGTGATTTAACAATCTTAGCGGAAGAGCAATTAAAGTCTGGGTACCAGTTCCTCCAAGAACAGAAGAGGCAGGGAGGGCCTGAAGCTGCAGCTTGAAGGAATTCGGTTAGACAGATGGGAGGATTTCTTGACTGAGATGGTCTTTCACACATTAGAGTGGATATGGGGGATTTACAGAGAGGCCCACCGGGTACTGGAAAGATCACAGGCTTTGAAGGCTGATTCTATGTCTGGTCATGCAACTTGTGAGATATGCAAACCTGGGTAAGATGTTGACCTTGAGACCCTGTGTCTGTACCTGGAAAAGCAGAAGTGATATATCTACCTCACAGCATTGTCAGGAAATAGGATAATATATGCCACCACCTTTTTTTTTTCTTTTGAAGTGGAAAATAGTTTATTTTATTTTATTTATTTTTCATACAGCAGGTTCTTATTAGTTATCAATTTTATACATATTAGTGTATATATGTCAATCCCAATCTCCCAATTCATCACCCCCCACCCCGCTCACCACTTTCCCCCCTTGGTGTCCATACGTTTGTTCTCTACATCTGTGTTTCTATTTCTGCCCTGCAAACCGGTTCATCTGTACCATTTTTCTAGGTTCCACATATATGTGTTAATATACAATATTTGATTTTCTTTTTCTGACTTACTTCACTCTGTATGACAGTCTCTAGATCCATCCACGTCTCTACAAATGACCCAATTTTGTTCCTTTTTATGGCTGAGTAATATTACACTGTATATATGTACCACATCTTCTTTATCCATTTGTCTGTCGATGGACATTTAGGTTGCTTCCATGTCCTGGCTATTGTAAATAGTGCTACAATGAACATTGAGGTGCGTGTGTCTTTTTGAATTATGGTTTTCTCTGGGTATATGCCCAGTAGTGGGATTGCTGGATCATATGGTAATTCTATTTTTAGTTTTTTAAGGAACCTCCATACTGTTCTCCATAGTGGCTGTATCAATTTACATTCCCACCAACAGTACAAGAGGCTTCCCTTTTCTCCACACCCTCTCCAGCATTTGTTGTTTGTAGATTTTCTGATGATGCCCATTCTAACTGGTGTCAGGTGATACCTCATCGTAGTTTTGATTTGCATTTCTCTAATAATTAGTGATGTTGAGCAGCTTTTCATGTGCCTCTTGGCCATCTGTATATGTCTTCTTTGGAGAAATGTCTATGTAGGTCTTCTGCCCATTTTTGGATCGGGTTGTATGTTTTTTTAGTATTGAGTTTATGGCATGTTCTTGGCCCACGTGAGGCAAATTTGTGGTGCTTAACATGATGATGGTCCTGATGATTACGATAAGTGATCAGTGAGCACTGGTTCTCATTCCCCTACCCTTACCGTCTCACTGGGGGTGAAACCTTATGCTCATAAATTATCTAACAACCAAGGAAAGGGCAATAGCTACCTGGGGTGCTTGAAAGAGCTTGTTTTCTTGGCATGGAAACTACTTTTGTCCCTCCTCAGGGAAGATAGGGTCTCACTGATACTGAGATTACTTCAAGGATCAAGGAGAGCCTGATATCTAGACACATTTTCTCACATGGAATCATTACATGCGCAGATTATTTGGGTAAATTCTTCCTGAATGGTGATGTGGGGCTGTAGTACAAAAAGACTTGAATACAGTTAAAATTAAGTTTTTCAGGTCAGGGAAGACCCTAGCTTTGGTGGAGGAAGTCATAGTTAGCCGAGGGTCCCCCACTAGGAGATTTGAGGCACATCTGAGACATGCTGCATTGGTTTTTGTTTTGCATGATCACTTTGCTTTGAATGTTTCAGATTTGATTTAGCAAATACCCAGAAATTTTCAGTGGGTGTCAGTGTGTGGAGTCTCTTCCTGCCAATACACAGCCCACCTGAAAAATGCTGTCCCAATTAGCTAGAGAGGGCAGTATAAGGTAGGGGCCAAAGTGACTTGTAAGCAGTAAAGACTTACAAGTATAGTATAGCAGTATAGACAAGTCAGTTAGAGAAGGGTAAGATTAGGACAAGCTCCCTGAAGGAGCGGGACTTTGTCTAAATCTTACAGAGAGTGGTAGTTCTTGGAGAAGCAGAGGTGATGGGTGAGAGGCCATTCAGTTGGGGCCTCCCTGACTCTGGGAGTCAGGTGCGGCTTAGCTGGAATTACAAGGCTGCAATCAAAGTGTTGGCCAAGGCTGTGGTCTCATCTGCAGGCTTGATTGTGGAAGGATCTACTTTCATTGTTATTAACGTGTTTGCTGGCAGAACTAAGTTCCTTGCAGCTGTTGGATTGAGGGCTTTAGTCCCTTGCTGGCATTAACCAGAAGCTACCCTCAGTTCCTTGCCATACGGGCCTCTCCTACATGGCAGCTTGCTTCATCAAAATGTACACGCTGAAGGCAAAAGAGAGTCCAGCTGGATGAGCCAGTTTGGCTAATAAAAACAGCCTGTTTGGGACTTCCCTGGTGGCACAGTGGTTAAGAATCCATCTGCCAATAAAGGGGACACGGATTCGATCCCTGATCCAGGAAGATCCCACTTGCCACAGGGCAACTAAGCCTGTGCACCACAACTACTGAAGCCCACGTGCCTAGAGCCTGTGTTCCGCAACAAGAGAAGCCACGGCAATGAGAAGTCCGCGCATCGCAACAAAGAGTAGCCCCCGCTCGGCACAACTAGAGAAAGCCTGTGTACAGCAACGAAGGCCCAATGCTGCCAAAAATAAATAAACAAACAAACGGTTTTATATATATATATATATATATATATATATAAATAAAAAGCCTGTTCCCATGGACTGGCTCATGATAGTAACTGTGGACCCCTTCATGGTGTCTGCAAACTCCCCGAGGTCCCCGTAAGTGCTCCTCAGGCCATGGGTCCCCATAAGCTGAGCTTCTACAACATGGTCCTGTCCCCAAGTCACAGTTGCTTGGCCCTTTTTTTTTTGAAAATTTGGAAATGAGACTGAGAGATTCTAATTCAGTCTAGGCTAGTCTCTTGAATAGAGGAGATACAAATTCAGGAGCTGTACTGTGGCTATAATCTGGCATTCCTGTGGTCCAAGAAGGAGAGGAAACTGTTCTTCAGGGTTAATAAAAAATAATAGACAAAATCAGACATTCAGAAAGGAAAAAAATGTCCAGAGACCAAAGAGTATCATCATCTTCATTCCCCTTCCAAAATCTAGCTACATCTCTGTGATTTCCATGAAAACAACCCACAGCCTTACAATAAGTTTCACACTTTTATTTGATCTAGTTCAAGTCAGTTTCTATTAGGACAGAGTTCTAGCTAAAACTGCAATTAATTCCTTTTTTTAATCTGAATCTTTTCACAAGGGATTTCAGGCAACCATGAATAAAGAACGGATGGTCAGGTGGATAGAGGGTAGACAGACTGATTTCTTCCTAAGAGGGCAGTCCCCAATGGGCAAAGCAGCTAAACCACCCATCCTCTTCCCCTAATCCATCTCTTCACTTCAAAATATATCAACTGACCACCTACTTGGATTTGAGGTCTGTTTTAAGTGCAGGGATACAGCAGTGACCTAAGATCTGCCCTCTTAAAACTGTTTGTGTACACACATACTCACACACGTATGCACACACACGTGCACATGCATACATAAACACACACGTGTGCTTCCACATGTACACACACAGGCACAAGGTGGCAGTAATCCAGACCCAGATGATGTTGGAAAAAGGAGAGCCAAGTTCAAATCCAAGATATGACTCAAAAGAAGAAACTGAAGAAGTTGACCCACTGAATATATTGAATGAAGAAACACAGATGAGAAGATTATTTTCATGTCTTTGTCCAGGAGAATGGAGGTGCCACTAAAAAAAAAAAAAAGGTGAAGAGAGCTGGCTGCCAGGAGGATAAAAAAAAGAATGAATCATATAAGCAAGGAATATTGTGCCTAAGTGAAGAGAACTGAACAGAAAAGGCTAATGATGAAGTTGACATGGACAAACTTCTGACTGTATGGCCAGGAAACAAGCAGCATTGCAAGATATTTTCTACTTTAAGACTCACACAGAAGGCTGGCAGTTTGAAAGCTTAGAGGCTAAGCATGGTGGACAGTGTTGCTGATAAAATTTTGGTCATAAGCCACTAATGGTCCCAGGGATTCAAGCCCTTGTGGAATCATCATGGCATCAAAATGAATGACAATGGATCAAGTGAGGTTGCTCCAGCTTCTAAAAAATTCTCTTCAGCATTTGCTGAACAGAAAAGATTTCTTGCCTTGACAGATCTTCACTGGAGTTGAAACCAGCCTATTTTGGTGAAGGATGCCTGACAGAGTTTATTTCAGCAAGGACTTCATGGATAAGCCCATGTTGGAATAACCTGCTCTCATTGGTATAAATATATGTCAGGACTGAAAGCTTACATCTCTTTTACTCCTTCCATCTTTAAGACAAATGGGCTGAAGAAGCAGGCTCTTGGAATCTAATATGTTTATAAGAAGAGCCTCTGTATCTAGATTTATACTAGTATTGTCTGGTAGCTGGCTTTCAAAAATGGCCCCCAGTGGTTACCCTTGTGCAATCTCCTCCCCTTGAGTGTGGTCTGGACTTAGTTACTTGTTTTTTGTTTTTTTTTTAAAGGAAAGCCAACATTGGGGGAAGATGTGGAATCTTTTTTAATTTATTTTTATTTTTGGCTGTATTGGGTCTTCGTTTCTGTGCGAGGGCCTTCTCTATTTGCGGCAAGCGGGGTCCACTCTTCATCGCGGTGCGTGGGCCTCTCACTATCGCGGCCTCTCTTGTGTGCACAGGCTCCAGACGCGCAGGCTCAGTAGTTGTGGCTCACGGGCTTGGTTGCTCCTTGGCATGTGGGATCTTCCCAGACCAGGGCTCGAACCCGTGTCCCCTGCATTGGCAGGAAGATTCTCAACCACTGCACCAGCAGGGAAGCCCTAGTTACTTGTTGATAACAAAGAGATTATGGCAAAAGTGATGGGGTGTCACTTTAATGATTAGGTTACAAAAGACTGAGCCAGGCCATGAGAACAGGCTTTTTTTATTTTTTAATAAATTTGTTTGTTTATTTATTTATTTTTGGCTGCATTGTGTCTTCGTTGCTGTGTGCAGGCTTTCTCTAGTTGTGCCGACCAGGGGCTACTCTTCGTTGCAGTGTGTGGACTTCTCATTGCTGTGGCTTCTCTTGTTGTGGAGCACGGGCTCTAGGCACGTGGGCTTCAGTAGTTGTGGCGCACAGACTTAGTTGCCCTGTGGCATGTAGGATCTTCCTGGATCAGGGATCGAACCCGTGTCCCCTTCATTGGCAGATGGATTCTTAACCACTGTACCACCAAGGAAGTCCCGAACAGACTGTTTTTATCAGCCAAACTCTACTGAGCTTTCCCCCTTAGAACCTTCTATCTGGACTCACTCCATTTTGGTCAAGGATTTCACAAGAGTATCCCCAAAAGGGAAAATGTTTGTAGGACTAATGAAATTCCAAGGATATGGGACTATATGGGAAAGTGTGGGAAAATTTACACATGAGCTTTGGCATTAATGGTAACTTTTTTTTTTTTTTTAAAGAAGATGTTGGGGGTAGGAGTTTATTAATTAATTAATTTATTTTTGCTGTGTTGCATCTTCTTTTCTGTGTGAGGGCTTTCTCTAGTTGTGGCAAGCGGGGGCCACTCTTCATCGTGGTGCGCGGGCCTCTCACTATGGCGGCCTCTCTTGTTGCGGAGCACAGGCTCCAGACGCACAGGCTCAGTAATTGTGGCTCACGGGCCTAGTCGCTCCTTGGCATGTGGGATCCTCCCAGACCAGGGCTCGAACCCATGTCCCCTGCATTAGCAGGCAGACTCTCAACCACTGTGCCACCAGGGAAGCCAGATGGTAACTTTAATTAAGGACACAGCTCTCCACATTTTTAATTATTCTCCCTCCAACTAGGGTTGACATACCTAGCTGTTTTGTGAGGTTATGTATGTCGTATGCAATATTTAGGACATACTTGTACAAAAGAGTATTCACTGTTTGAAATTATTATTTAACTGGATATCCACTATTTTATCTGGCAATCCTAATCCCAACACCCTTAATTATACTTGGAGAGGAAGGTTTGAGTAAATTGAAATTGATTAATCATATTTTTGAGCTTCTGGTGTTTTAGCACCTCTCAATAAATGAGTTTGTGGGGCTATTAAGTTATAAATCATTTATTACCGTGGGTGCATATTCCTGGAAGGCTGGGCTGGAGACAATGCAAAAAAAGGGTATATCCATGGGGTAAATATTAGAACCTGGGCTAAACATTTTGGTGTTCCATTGTCTACCCTAAAAACTTAACAAACCAACATTCAGAAACCCCACTCAGTTGTATCTGTGTTTTTTACCATTAGATATTTATTCCTTTGGCTTAAAGTTTCCTGCCTGCATCCTGAAAAGATGAATATCTACTTAGAGAGAATAGCAACAAGTCTCATCAGGCATTTCATACCTTATCAGAGTCTTTCAATGAATAAGTAATATAGTTCCAGGTGCTTTCTTTTCCACCTACAACCAGTCAAAATTAATTACTCTCCCTTCTACATTCTTTTAGGTTCATTTATTCATTCTACAAAACTTTATTGAGTACCTACTATTCACTTACTATTTATTGAGTATCAGGTATTTTGCTAGACACTGGGTAGAGAGTGATGCCCAAGACATCCCTGCCCTCACCTATCAGAGTTCTCAGCACTGTACATGAGTACCTATAGGCCAGGGGCTCCTCAAAGTGGGGACCATGATTTACTCACCTCTGCAAACTTGGCTTCTAGCATAGCATCACGCAGTGGTCAGATTGATGCTTGGTGCTTGAAGAGTTCAAGAGGGAGAAGTTCCAGAAAGTGAGGCTAAATGGGCTGAAGATACTGTGGCCCCATTCATGATTTGCTGATAGGCTGACCCTTTCTAGAAGGTTGGCTGCCAGTCAATCTCTAATCTCCGTGCATAGTCCCTCTGAATGTTCCAGGGTGATGTGGGATTTTCTTGCTCACAGGTGTACTGGTGCTGGGCACAACAATGTGGGGAGGGGCATGGAAATGAAGGTAAGTCTCCAGGGAGGAAAAGCCATTACATTTAACGCAAGGCTTGGACTACTGTTTCCCCTAGCCCAGCAGCTGTCTCAGAAATTGGCAACTCAGACATGGCTTGGAGTGGCATTTTGCCAAGTATTACATTTGATATACTATAGGAAAAGGCAGTTCACTTTTTCTGAAGGTGTTCATGGCTGCTCTGATTTCTGGGGAGAGTTCTCTACACTCATGACGGTTTGAGTCCTTCGCTCTGACTGCTCCCTCCTCCATCAAAGCATTATAAACTTCCAGAGCTAGAGGGAACCTTGGACATCAGAAAGGCTACCCCTTTTATTTAGCTGATCAGGGTGAAGTTACTTGCCTGAGGCTGCTTAGGCAATTAATCTTTTGATTCCCAGTCCACTACTTCATCGTCTCCATAAAATGATTTATAAACTTTAAAATTATTTTTTGCAAAAGAGTCTTTTTTTCAAATCAATCATTTGAGGGATACGTATATACATGTGCATATACATACACACATACACATATACATGCGTGCACACACATACAGATAAGGATGGAGTGACTCTGATTAAAGTAAGGGTAATGGCCAGCTCTACCATTCTGATTTTCCTTTAGTCTCCTTTGGAGCACATCCAAAGACCATGGGGTATTGCGGAGGGGGGCCCACTTGGATAACCACTACACTATCCGACATTGCATTCTAACTCTGACCCTGAAAGTTCTTTTTCCACAAGAAATCTAATAGATTTCTGGCCATAGTCATTCTAGAATGTGAGAGTATGCTAGGCTTGCTTCGTTTTGTCTCTGAAGCAACTCAGAAATCTAGTGCGGGGGAGAAATTACAGACAGCCAGGAAGATGCCTAATATGGTTTGGGAACCAAGAGGGTGATGGGAAAAACTGTCATCCCCCAGCCTAGTTGAAGGATGAAGATAACTTGATCAATGTCTCTGCACCCACCCACTGCTTTCCAGCAGGAACACAATCTAGTTTCCTTCCTCCGTGTTTCGTGTTTTTACAATCAGATTTATGGTAGATAGAATCATCAAGTGCATTTTAACATACCAAGATTTCCCCCCAAAGGTAAATACCAAATAAAACTATTTCTACCACTTGTTAGTGATTAGGAAGATGGAGGAAGACGCAAGACACCTGCAATGATAAAAGCTTTGAGAGCATCTTTCCCGTGAGTGAGTACAGGGCACAGAACTATGTATTGGATGATTACATCTCTGGACAGACTCCTTTATCATTCATAGACTGAGGCAGAAATCTCTTCTTGGCAATTCCCTAGTTCCTGTCTAACCTAACAAAGATGGTGTCTCCCCTTGACTTCAGACATTCAAGTTTTTAGTCTTTTCAAAAGCAAATTGCTAATAGATGATTATCAGTATAACAGAATCAGAGACAGGGAGTAAGATGCTCTTCAGAGACATTATGTATACCCTCCCAGGCTCCAAGCTTTTGCTATCAAGCTAACAGATGGGCCCATCTTGCTTTTCAATCTTCCCCTGGGTTGGTATCTGAAGGATTTTTCTGATTATAAAAGATATTTACACCTTTAAAGGCAACACCCTTTTAGCTAAAATGCAAAGACCACTGGGGCATAAGCGTAGCAAAGCTCTTCAGTCCGAGATAAAGAGCTATCAGTGCCATCCAAGGCTTTTTTTTTTTTCCATCCAAGGCATTTTTGCATTTAGATTTTCTTTTTGTCCCTGAGGTTGTTCTCAGATGATGGCAAGAATTTTCAGGCAATTGCTTTTAAAAATAAAAACAATCACCTTTTAAATACACACACCCTCAACCCTAAAGCAAGAGGGGTTGCATAGCACCAGAGATTACCTACCCTCTCATTCCTGCCCAAGATCTATGCTGTACAGTGTCCTTGTATCTGGATTTAGGGGCAGTTTTCTGCTAACATATGATACTTATTTGCAGTTCTAACCTCATGACCAAACAAAGCAAAGCTATTTCTGCAAATGTTCCTGGAATTACAGGTGAGTTTTAAATTTTATTTTCTGAATGACAAAAAAGAGAATATTTTACTGCAACCAAAGCAGCTCTAGTAGCAGCAAACTCTACTCTAGCATCATTAGGACTTGTGTGCAATGAATAATTCAATAGTCACATCCTGAAGATCAGTTCATTCAATTGCAAGTGTTTGGTAGCTGTGTTCCTTGTCCTTGCTATAACCCTGCAACCTTTGTCCGTCTCCTTGACTCGTGCTGGGAGGCTCAGTTCTGCTCAACCCACTGTGGGCTGTCCACACACACCTTTAGGACTTGGCATTTCTGCTGGAACAGATCACTAGTATGGGTAGGACCTCTGGATGTACTGAGTTGCTCAGGGAGGACCTTGTGATCTCTTGTCCGTATGTTCTGGCTAAGCAGCTACACTCTCTGAGAGTTGGTAAAGTCTGTTACCTTCCTTATGTGACCACTGACATTATTGGCCATGCTCTGACCCTCCACAAACTTCTGCGCTGGCGGCAGCCTGTCTCCAAGCTCCTTATATTGCGGCAGAAGAAAGTCCAGTGCTTGGTGCAGCCTTCTGTGGCTGAGTTTCATTTTCCCTACATCCTTTCTGAAGTGGCTGCCTTTTCTCCATCCTCATTTTCATCATGCACCCAGTGGTTGGGTGTGGGAAGTCTTTGCTGCTTGTGCAGAAATAAAGGTTAAATAGTAGGCTTGGGAATGCTTCCCTCAGAGAGGCCTGCTGACAACGTTGACCCTTGGCTGGTGCCTGAGAACTTGGATTTGGGGAGGCTGCCATCATTCCCTCACTGATTCTCTCACTGTGCCTACACTGTTTGTACAAATGATATGGTTTATGCTGCACCCTTGTGTAGGGGAGCAAAACTTGCCACCCCAAAATATCTCTGGCACTCAGGTTATTTCGAGTTGAAAACAAACAAGGCCCAAAAGACTCAGGAAGAAACTTTGACCTTCCCCCTAACTGCCTAAAGAATTTAGATAGAAGCTCTATTCTGCGGAAGAGGCCCATCTGCAAAGAATGTGGGCTAAATGTGCTGGGGGAAACTCAGCAGGGCCTACAGATCAGAGTCCACTCTGTGTCCCATTGTCTCTGCGTGACTCAGTAAATATTTATTTACCAAACATTTGTTTTCCATCACGGTGTGAATTGCCTTCCTCTCCCTTTGAAGTCCCAAACCACTACCCCCCAACAACCTCTTTTACGTTTAGCTGAAGACGGTAGTTAAGGTGAGGGCTCTGGCCATGTTGGTGAGTTACTCAGCTTTTCCGGGTCTCTGTCATGTACACATATTATTAAACTTTTGTTTCATTTTCTCCTGTTAATCTGTTTCATATCTAATTTAACTCTTAGACCAGCCAGAAGAACCTAGAAGGAGAGAGGACAATTTCTTCCTCCCCTACACTTGTTTTCCTTCTGGGAGTCTGGAATTTTGGTATGTGGTGGCAGAGGACACCAACATGAGCAGTCACCAATAAAACCCTTGGGTGCTAAGTCTCTAAAGAGCTTCCCTGGAAGCCAACACTTCATACTTGTTGTCACAATTGGATCCAGAGGAATTGAGCACATCCTATGTGACGCCCCTGGGAGGGCACTCTCGGAAGCTTGCTCCTAGTTTCCTCTGGAATTCACCCCACATGCTTTTTCCCTTCACTCATGTTGCTTTGTTTCTTATAATAAATTTCACTGTAATAAATTCTAGCTGTGAGTACAACTATATGCTGAATCCTATGAGTCATTCTAGTGAATGATCAAACCTGGGGGTGGTCTCGGGGATCCCACCTCCCTGACATACTGCTCCTCAGCTTGGGGCTCTAGACTCTCCAGCCGGGCATCCATCCAGGGCCTGCAGTTTTTCTAACAGTTGTAGAAGTACAAGGTCTCACTGTAGCCAGTGTGGCAACAGCATTGCCCTCATTACACTTCTTTTTTTTTTATTGAGGTGTGATTTACATAAGTGAGATGTTCAGATCCCCCTGTTTAACTTTTGTGATGAATTTCTACAAAACCCACCAGGTCCTCCTGGGCAGGAGTTGATGATGCCAGTGTTCTAAAGTGAAATCCTGTGGTTGTAGCTGGAGCTGCAGTTTGTAGCTGGAGCTGTAGTGTGAGTACATTTGCAGTCGGTTGGATGAGAGCCTTGGTGATGGTTCATTTTATGTGTCAATTTGACTGGGCTTTGGGATGCCCAGATATTTGGTTAGACATTCTGGGTGTGTCCTTGAGGGTGTTTGAGGGTATTTCTGGGTGAGATCAGCATTTGAATTGGTAGACTGAGTAAAGCAGATTGGCCTCCCTAATGTGGGTGGGCTTCATCATATCAGTTGATGGTCTGAATGGAACAAAAGGCTCCCCCTGACTGCTTGACTGCCTTGAGCCAGGGCATCAATCTTATCCCACCTTTAGACGTGAGCTGAAACACCGGCTCTTCCTGCTTCCTGAGCCTGCTCCTCTTTGGACTGGAATTGACACCAATGGCTTTCCTGGGTCTGCAGTATACCCACTCACTCTGCGGATCTTGGGGCTTTTCAATCTCTACAATCATGTGAAGAAATTCCTTGCAATAAGTCTCTATCTATCTATCTGTCTTCCATTAGTTATTTTCTCTGGAGAGCCCTAATACGGTCCCCAAGCTAAAGCTTCTTGCACCAGGTGTTGAGAGGAACAAGCCTGCAGGAGGTGTGATCACTGTCTTTGCAAGGTTCAGAGGGAATCTGTCCACAGAAGCACGAGGGCCTCCAAAATTAAATCTGTTCAAGACTCCAGATTCTCAGCCACAGCTGTTGTTCCCACTCCAGACCCCAGAATACAGATCAATTTCTTACAAGTAAGCTGAGCGTTTTTTCTTTTCTTTTTTTTACTCTGCCTCTATCTTCTTCCTTAAAGCTTGTTTCTTTTCTATTTTATTTCCTCTCTTTAGATTCATATCTATCTATATTTATGAGTTTCAGCTTGGCTGCCGTTCCCAAGTGTTTTTATGCTCAAGACTGTGATTCTTGGTTCTTACTATTTCCCATTATTACTTTCCTCTTCTTTCAACAAGAACCCATAGCCCCTTTGCTGTAGCTGTGGTCCACCCTTATTTATTTTCCACAACTGTTGGCACAAAGCTCCAGTTACCTTTGGCACAGACACATTAGGAGACAAGGTGAGTGTGGTACAATGTGCAATGTACAATGTGCAATGTGTTCTAAAGAAAAACACTGGAAGTGGGAAATTTACACAGTGATATGGAAATAGGGGTCCAGTTCACACGTTATACCACCCTCTGGGAAAGCTCATGCCTGCCTTTCTCTGCTTCTCCCTTAATCTTTTTGGGGAGGAAGAAATTTTCTCTACCCTTCTATGTTCTTCTGGCTGGTCTAAGAGTCAAACCGACATGAGACAGATTAACAGAAGAAAATCAAACAAAAGTTTAATAACATGTCTATATGGGAGAGACCCAGGAAAACTGAACAAGTCTCGCAAAGGGCCGAAGACCTTACCTTAAATACCATCTTCAGCGAAAGACTGAAGAGGATGTTGTGGGTAGTGGTTTGGGACTTCATAGGGGAGGAAGACAGTTTACATAAAGATGGAAAAGCAAACGTTTGGTATACAAATGTTTGCTGGGCCGCGCAGAGGCAGTGGGACACAGAGAGGAATTTTAACAGAGTTTGCTAGGTTCCTCCCTGTCTACACACCTAGTTCATACTATAATTATCTGTGGTGATGGCTCCCTTCCTGGAACAAGTCCTCTATCTACAGTCTTTTAGGCAGTTGGGGGAAGGTCACAGATTCTTTCTGAGTCTTTTGGGCCTTGATTGTTTTCAGCTTGAAGTAATCCACATGCCAAAGATATATTTTGGGGTGGCAAGTTTTGCTCCCATACAGTATTCTCCCTATGTTTTCCCTTCCAGACCTTTGGTTGCACTTTATTACCCTGGTTCTCAAACTACAGGGTGATCTGGGTTTTTAACAAGACCCTGGGTGATTGTGAAGTGCCTGGTATGAGGGCCACACTAGCTGATCTCCCTGCCTCCCCATCTTTTTATAATCGAATCTAGCCAGTGGACTTGGCATGAGAAAGCAGGTCATGGTAGCATCTAAACCTTGAATTGTGGGAAATCAGGGCAGTTTCTCTGGGTTTCTTTTGGTTTTGAGAATCAGGTGAATAATGATGATAGTATTCCTGGGGGTTTAGATGGATTCATTCATGCATTTCAACTATTACCTACTGAGAACCAGGACTGAAGCAAAGAATTAGAAGGCCTTGTCTCTGAGACGATGACTGGGTTAGAGAGAAAGGCGATGTGAACCCTAATGTAATCCCTCTCCAGGACATGAGACATGAAACAAACAGACACCAAAAGGAGTTAAGCAACATATAAAGGCTCTCTGTTAATATGACTAGAAGAGAAAACATATGAAGCTCATAAAAAATGAAATAGGAATCCCAGGAAGAGAACATTATGAACTGCCTTGTAGCAAGAGAGTAAGGATTGAGAGAAGCCGGTGTTTTCAAGGCTGCTGATTTGAGGTGGAATTTATTATTTATTTATTTATTTATTTAAGAGAGAGGTATCACACTGTCTCTGGCATAAAAATGAATGAGTCACAAATGTCATGGACACAGGGCATATTGTGGCTACCCTCTGTGGCATTTGCTTTGTCAAGAATTCCACTACTGAAAATCCTTGGCATGAAAAATTGTATTACTTTGTGAAGACTTTAAACAGTTGGCTCAAGAAAAAAAAAAATGTAGCCAAGAGAAAGTTTTTATTATAACAATGACTCTTGATGCTTCCTGGAATGATCAAGAGAGAGAAGAGAAAGGGACTTCAAGGGTCCACTATTCAACTTTCCAGGCCCGAGTTTGCAAAACTTTCACGCCATAGTGATCTCACCATCAGAAGTAGGAGATGAGCCACAAATTCAATCCACAGCTTTTCTGGCCTGTGAACCATAAGCCAGAAATGTGAGATGCAGATTTCCAATTTTCTGGTAGCCACATTAAAGAAAGGAAAAGGAAAGGCGCAGGAGAAATTAATTAAAAATATGTTTTATCTGACCCAAATATATAAAAAATATTATAATTTCAATATACAATCCAAGTAAAAATTCTTAATGAGATAGTTTTCTTTTTCTTTTTAACTCAGGTTTTGAACTCCTGTGTAGTTTTTTATACTTACAGCACATCTCAATTCAGACTTGCAACATTTCAATAGCCACGTGTGGCTGGTGGTTAATGTGTTAGCACAATTCTACAGCCTATTTGCTCCTTCTTAGTTTCTTTGGTGCACAATGCGATGCTGCCATGATTCACGATTCAATCAACCATGGTCCCAATTTGTATAGTAAATGGAGATGTGACATATACATTTCTGCTTTTTGTATGAATATAGAACTCTCTATTTAAATAGTTGAACATGACCATCAATGGTATTGCTAGAATATTTTAATGTTGTTCCAATACATAATTTAGAACAAGAGTAGTACAAATGCAAACACCTTTCAACAAATATTTAACCATTATCTGTTAGTACCCGCTATGCACCAACATTGTTCCAGGAACTAGGTATGGAGCAACGAAAAAAACAGGCATAGCCACTGCCCACATGGAGACCATGTTCTTGATAGGGGGAGGTAGGGAATAAGTAAACAAACAAACATATTGTGTGTCACATGACAAGTGCTCAGAGAAAAATAGAGCAAGTCACATAAATGAGACTTGTAAATTTAAATTTTCACATTATCCAGTAGTGATCCAAAGTCTTTCCTCTTTTTCCTCTGAGAACCTTATAGAGAGACACTTATTCCCACTTTTCATTTCTTTACTTCAGTGACCAACTACCACTCACCCCCAAATCTAAAGCTCATAGAATTAAAGATACTGTGTTTTTTCTTTCTCCTACAGCCATTCACATGTCCAGAGAATTATCCAGCTGGCTTTCTGAAGTTCAAGGAAAAATGCTTGATTTCAGTTGTATTCTCTGCTCATTGGTGAAAACAGGAAATAAAAATGAATTATGAGGGCATTAGTTTGCATGAAGCCACACGACATTCTATATCTAAATCATGAAAATTGTTTACTGTTACCAATTTTTTCCTTTCTGAGGTAACTTTTCTCCTATTACTACTTTTTTTTAAATTTAAATTTAAATTATTTATTGAAGTATAGTTGATGTACAATATTGTATAAGTTACAGGTGTATAATATAGTGATTCACATTTTTTAAAGATTATACTCCATTTACAGTTATTGTAAAATGTTGGTTATATCCCTTGTGTTACATAATATATCCTTGTAACTTATTTTTTTAAAAACAGTTTTATTGGAGTATAGTTGATTTACAATGTTGTGTTAGTTTCAGGTGTACAGCAAAGTGAATTAGTTATACATATACATATATCCACTCTATTTTTTTTTAAGATTCTTTCCCTCTGTAGACCATTACAGAATATTGAGTTGAGTTCCCTGTACTATATAGCAGGTTATTATTAGTTATCTAGTTTATATATAGTAGTGTGTATATGTCAGTCCCAATCTCCCGTTTTATCCCTCCCCCACCCTTATCCCATGGTAACCACAAGTTTGTTTTCTACATGAATCTACTTCTGTTTTGTAAATAAGTTCATTTGTACCTCCCCTTTTTTTTTTTAAGATTCCACGTATAAGTGATATCTTATGATATTTGTCTTTCTGTGTCTTACTTCACTCAGTATGATAATCTAGGTCCATCCACATTGCTGCAAATGGCATTATTTTGTTCTTTTTTATTGCTGAGTAATACTTCATTGTATATATGTACCACATCTTCTTTATCCATTCCTCTGTTGATGGACATTTAGGTTACTTCCATGTCCTGGTTGTTGTAAATTGTGCTGCAGTGAACATTGGGGTGAATATATCTTTTTGAATGTATAATATTGATTCAATTTGTTAAGCTTTTGTTAATTGACTGAAACACAACTCAAACTATCTATTTTTAAGGGGCATTTATTGGCTCTCACAACTGTCAAGTCTAGAGTACAAGGCTTCAGGCATACCTTGATCCAGGTGCTCAAGTGAGATCACTGGGAATTCATGTTTCTCTACCTCTCAGCCCTGATTTTTACTGTTATTGCTTCACCCAGGCAGGGACTTGCCATGTGATGGTGATATAGTTTACAGCCTACCAGCTTAGCAACCCATGTGAAAATACCTTTTACCCAATGGATTCAGTAAGGATTTCAGGTGGCTCTCAGTGTTTGAATTATATGCCTAACCATGGGGGTTCAGTGTTATGATTGGCCTATTTTGGATCACATGTTCACCTCCAGAGCTGTGATAGAATTAATCCTATAATTAACACATGATCTGAAAATAGAGGAAAGATACTCTTATCAGAAGAAAGCAGAATGGTAGCCGGGAGGGAAAAAAAGTGTTTATTCCATGGACTAACTATGACAGGTAGCATGATGTGCTCCTAGCCGAAGGACCGAGGTCTGGGTACTCTGTATTCTGTAAATTACTAAGGGACTACTTTGTATTCTTAAATGTCAGTGTCCTCACTTGTGGAATGGGATAATATCCCTTACTCTATTTAATTTACATGGTTGTGGGGAGAATAACTTTTGTTCAAAGATGCGTAAGAGATTTGCATATGTTAAAGTACAGCACAATTATTTTATAATCCACAGTCACTGATTCCTTTATCAACCAATTGCAATTCAAGGGACTAGAGAAAATGCTTCTTGTTCAAACACTTTCAGTTATAGAAATTATAGTGATAGAGGAACTAATTTTTAAAACATTTAAAATAGAATTTAGTAGAGTTTTAAACACGGGATATAAAGTAGCTCCAGTACAGTAAGAAACAGAAGGAAATTGAAGGAAGATTTTTCCAGAATCTTCCTCCAACTTCTCCCCCTTAATTTCCCTTTCTGTTTAGAGGCAGTTATTTGCCTGTCCTCTCCTTTGGGTTCAGTGTTGCTTAATTCCTGCCTTGGAAGGAAGTACATAAGTAGATAACCCCACAGGAGCAACAGATGCTGTTAGTATCTAGCTTGGTTGGTGGTACCCTACATCTTTCACATTAGTCTGGGTCTTCCAAGAAGCAGAAACCAAGATGGGATTAAATGTCCAAGGATTTCATTAGTGGAAACAACTGGGAGAAAAAAATGGGGAGGGAGGCAAGAGAGTCTGGGAGAACTGTCAGACTGGGGCACAAATCTGATTCCTAATGCAGAAGAAAGGGAAGAGAGGCTTGCTGGAAGCATCATAGACTGATGGGTACTCAGAGGTGAGCTCAGCAAGGCTATCTCCAGGAGTGGGTGGCCATAGTACTCCTGCCACACACAGTTGTTGGTTGGGAGCAGTGGTGGAGAAATTTGGTGGATTTCATTAGCAGGGGCCCTCGATGAATTATGTTCCCTATAGTTGAAGATGTGTGAGGTACATTTGCATGGCAAACACATCTTTTGTTCATTTTTTCCCACTTGTTTATTCAGTAGGTTTATATTGTGTACCTAATACGGTCAGGCACCATGATGGATACAGGAGATATAGTAATAAATGTGACCGAAAAGGTCCCTGACTGTGTGAAGCTTACATTCTAGTGGTCTAATGATCAACTTTCCATTGGACTCTTCTGGGTTTTATGTTTGTCTCTCACAACCATATAAATTACCTATTCTCACCTCTGTGTACTCCTTACATATATTCTCTCTGGCTTGATTGCTAAACCCAGTTTCAGATAGTCTGGTCTTAGGGATCAGACTATAACTAGAGAGATCACAAGTTTGGCTATTCCCAAGGATTAAGGTCCAGAGTTAGGCCAGAGGAGGACCAAAGCCCTCCATCCATCTGTAGGCCCTGCCTAGAAAGTCCTTGTTAGCAGGGTTATCTCAGTACATTTGGAAAGAATTGAAATGTCTTACCCTAGCATGAAAAGTCCTATTTTGATTATGCCTCTTCTTTTCTCCCTGATCTTGTTTCCCTCCCTCATCAAGCTGCAGCTACACAGGCTTTGTTTCTGTTCTTTGAACACACCAACCTCATTCTTCCCCAGGGTGTTTTATCTGCATGGAACTGCTCTTAGTTTGTCTGACAGATTCTTATATCCAGACCCCATCTCAAATATTACTTTCTCAGAGAGGCCCTTCCTGACTATCCAATCTAAAGTAGCCACTTTTTCATCTACCATGTCAACTTATTCTAATTCTCTGCATAACCTTTATCAGAATTGGGTATATATTTTTCCTTTCTGTGTCTTCATGTCTTTGTCTACAACTAGAATGTAAGTTCCATTAGGGCAGAACTATTATTTATCTTGTTGACCACAGTGCTTCTAATCTAGAGCCTAGAACAATTCTATTACAGAAGAAAACCAATAATTCCTTATTGGATGAGTGCAGGGAAATGGGTAGATGAGAGTTTAACAGGTTCGGGACCATGGAAAGCTCCTACCAAGTGTTGGCTTACCAAACTTTCCTGAAAAGGATCGAATTCTTGACTGTCATCAGAGGTCAGAGACCATCTGAGAAGCTGAGACCTTTAAGTACCCTGATTGCATGAGATGGTTCAGACATAGCAGCTGTCAGATTTTTATTTTCTTTTTCCCTTTCTTGAGTCTGTCTCGTTAGTTTTTGTTTGCAGTATCAAGTCTGGCTAGTCGCCCATATGTATACGTATAGCTGATTCACTTTGTTATATAGCAGAAATGAGCACACTATTGTAAACCAATTATACTCTAATAAAGAGGTTAAAAAAAAAAAAAGCGCTGATCCACCAGAGGGTAGACAGCAGGAGCAAGAAGAATTACAATCCTGCAACCTGTGGAACAAAAACCACATTCACAGAAAGATAGACAAGTTGAAAAGGCAGAGGGCTATGTACCAGATGAAGGAACAAGATAAAACCATAGAAAAACAACTAAATGAAGTGGAGATAGGCAACCTTCCAGAAAAAGAATTCAGAATAATGATAGTGAAGATGATCCAGGACCTCAGAAAAAGAATGGAGGCAAAGATTGAGAAGATGCAAGAAAACTTTAGCAAAGACCTAGAAGAATTAAACACCTAGAAGAATTAAAGAACAAACAAACAGAGATGAACAATACAATAACAGAAATGAAAAATACATTAGAAGGAATCAATACCAGAATAACTGAGGCAGAAGAACGGATAAGTGACCTGGAAGACAGAATGGTAGAATTCACTGCTGCAGAACAGAATAAAGAAAAAAGAATGAAAAGAAATGAAGATAGCCTAAGAGACCTCTGGGATAATATTAAACATAACAACATTCGCACTATAGGGATCCAAGAAGGAGAAGACAGAGAGAAAGGACCCGAGAAAATATTTGAAGAAATTATATTTGAAAACTTCCCTAACATGGGAAAGGAAATAGCCACCCAAGTCCAGGAAACACAGAGTCCTAGATGGGATAAACCCAAGGAGAAACATGCTGAGACACATAGTAATCAAATTGACAAAAACTAAAGACAAAGAAAAATTATGGAAAGCAACGAGGGAAAAATGACAAATAACATACAAGGAACTCCCATAAGGTTAACAGCTGATTTCTCAGCAGAAACTCTACAAGCCAGAAGGGAGTGGCATGAGATATTGAAAGTGATGAAAGGGAAGAACCTACAACCAAGATTACTCTACCTGGCAAAGATCTCATTCAGATTTGACAGAGAAATCAAAAGCTTTACAGACAAGCAAAAGCTAAGAGAATTCAGCACCACCAAACCAGCTCTGCAACAAATGCTAAAGGAACTTCTCTAAGTGGGAAACACAAGAGAAGAAAAGGACCTACAAAAACAAACCCAAAACAATTAAGGAAATGGAAATAGGAACATACATATCGATAATTACCTTAAATGTGAATGGATTAAATGCTCCAACCAAAAGACACAGGCTCACTGAATGGATACAAAAACAAGACCCATCTATATGCTGTTTACAAGAGACCCATTTCAGACCTAGGGACACATACAGACTGAAAGTGAGGGGATGGAAAAAGATATTCCATGCAAATGGAAATCAAAAGAAAGCTGGAGTAGCGATATTCATATCAGATAAAATAGACTTTAAAATAAAGAATGTTACAAGAGACAAGGAAGGACACTACATAATGATCAAGGGGTCAATCCAAGAAGAAGATATAACAATTATAAATATATATGCACCCAACACAGGAGCACCTCACTACATAAGGCAGCTGCTAACAGCTATAAAAGAGGAAATCGACAGTAACACAACAATAGTGGGGGACTTTGACACCTCACTTACACCAATGGACAGATCATCAAATGGAAAATTAATAAGGAAACACAAGCTTTAAATGACACAATAGACCAGATAGATTTAATTGATATTTGTAGGACATTCCATCCAAACACCGCAGATTACACTTTCTTCTCAAGTGCACACGGCACATTCTCCAGGATAGATTACATCTTGGGTCACAAATGAAGCCTCAGTAAATTTAAGAAAATTGAAATCATATCAAGCATCTTTTCTGATCACAACGCTATGAGATTAGAAATCAATTACAGGGGAAAAAACATAAAAAACACAAACATATGGAGGCTAAACAATACGTTACAAAATAACCAAGAGATCACTGGAGAAATCAAAGACGAAATCAAAAAATATATAGAGACAAATTACAATGAAAACACGATGGTCCAAAACGTATGGGATGCAGCAAAAGCAGTTCTAAGAGGGAAGTTTATAGCAATAGTAGCCTACCTCAAGAAACAAGAAACATCTCAAATAAAAAATCTAACCTTACACCTAAAGGAACTAGAGAAAGAAGAACAAACAAAACCCAAAGGTAGCAGAAGGAAAGAAATCATAAAGATCAGAGCAGAAAGAAATGAAATAGAAACAAAAAAACAATAACGAAGATCAATAAAACTAAAAGCCGGTTCTTTGAGAAGATAAACAAAATTGATAAACACTAGCCAGACTCATGAAGAAAAGTAGGGACAGGACTCAAATCAATAAACTTAGAAATGAAAAAGGAGAAGTTACAACAGACACTGCAGAAATACAAAGCATCCTAAGAGACTACTACAAGCAACTCTATGCCAATATAATGGACAACCTGGAAGAAATGGACAAATTCTTAGAAAGGTATAACCTTCCAAGACTGAACCAGGAGGAAGTAGAAAATATTAACAGACCGATCACAAGTAATGAAATTGAAACTGTGATTAAAAATCTTCCAAAAAACAAAAGTCCAGGACCAGATGGCTTCACGGGTGAATTCTATCAAACATTTAAAGAAGAGCTAACACCCATCCTTCTCAAAGTCTTCCAAAAATTTGCAGAGGAAGGAACACTCCCAAACTCATTCTATGAGGCCACCATCACCCTGATACCAAAACCAGACAAAGATACTACAAAACAAGGAAATTACAGAGCAATATCACTGATGAATATAGATGCAAAAATGCTCAACAAAATACTAGCACACAGAATCCAACAGCCCATTAAAAGGATCATACAGCATGATCAAGTGGGATTTATCCCAGGGATGCAAGGATTCTTCAATATATGCAAATCAATCAGTGTGACACACCATATTAACAAATTGAAAAATAAAAGCCACATGGTCATCTCAATAGATGCAGAAAAAGCTTTTGACAAAATTCAACACCCATTTATGATAAAAACTCTCCAGAAAGTGGGCATAGAGGGAACCTACCTCAACGTAATAAAGGCCATATATGACAAACCTGCAGCAAACATCATTCTCAATGGTGAAGAGCTGGAAGCATTTCCTCTAAGATCAGGAATAAGACAAGGATGTCCATTCTTGCCACTATTATTCAACATAGTTTTGGAAGTCCTAGCCATGGCAATCAGAGAAGAAAAAGAAATAAAAGGAATACAAATTGGAAAAGAAGAAGTAAAATTGTCACTGTTTGTAGATGACATGATACTCTACATAGAGAATCCTGAAGATGCCACCAGAAAACTACTAGAGCTAATCAATGAATTTGGTAAAGTTGCAGGATACAAAATTAATGCACAGAAATCTCTTGCATTCCTATACACAAATGATAGAAAATCTGAAAGAGAAATTAAGGAAACCCTCCCATTTGCCGTTGCAACAAAAAGAATAAAATACGTAGGAATAACCTTACCTAGGGAGACAAAAGACCTGTATGCAGAAAACTCTAAGAGACTGCTGAAAGAAATTAAAGATGATACAAATAGATGGCGAGATATACCATGTTCTTGGATAGGAAAAATCAATACTGTGAAAATGACTGTACTACCCAAAGCAATCTACAGCTTCAGTGCAATCCCTATCAAATTACCAATGGCATATTTTACAGAGCTAGAGCAAAAAAATCTTAAAATTTGTATGGAGACACAAAAGACCCCATATAGCCAAAGCAGTCTTGAGGGAAAAAAACGGAGCTGGAGGAATTAGACTCCTGACTCCAGACTATACTACAAAGCTACAGTAATCAAGACAATGTGGTACTGGCACAAAAACAGAAATATAGATCAATGGAACAGGATTGAAAGCCCAGAGATAAACCCATGCACTTATGGTCAACTAATCTATGACAAAGGAGGCAAGGATATACAATGGAGAAAAGACAGTCTCTTCAATAAGTGGTGCTGGGAAAACTGGACAGCTACATGTAGAAGAATGAAATTAGAACACTCCCTAACACCATACACAAAAATAAACTCAAAATGGATTAGAGACCTAAATGTAAGACTGGACACTATAAAACTCTTAGAGGAAAACATAGGAAGAACATTCTTTGACATATATCACAGCAAGATCTTTTTTGATCCACCTTCTAGAATAATGGAAATAAAAACAAAAAAATGGGACCTAATGAAACTAGGAAACCATAAACAAGACAAAAAGACAACCCTCAGAATGGGAGAAAATATTTGCAAACGAATCAATGGACAAAGGATTAATCTCCAAAATATATAAATAGCTCATGCAGCTCAATATTAAAGAAACAAAGAACCCAATCCAAAACTGGGCAGAAGACCTAAATAGACATTTCTCCAAAGAAGACATACACATGGCCAAGAAGCACAGGAAAAGCGGCTCAACATCACTGATTATTAGAGAAATGCAAATCAAAACTACAATGAGGTATCACCTCACACCAGTTAGAATGGGCATCATCAGAAAATCTACAAACAACAAATGCTGGAGAGGGTGTGGAGAAAAGGCAACCCTCTTGCACTGTTGGTGGGAATGTAAATTGATACAGCCACTATGCAGAACAGTATTGAGTTTCCTTAAAAAACTAAAAATAGAATTACCATATGACCCAGCAATCTCACCACTGGGCATATACGCAGAGAAAACCATAATTCAGAGAGTCATGTGCCACAATGTTCATTGCAGCACTATTTACAATAGCCAGGTCATGGAAGCAACCTAAATGCCCATCGACAGACGAATGGATAAATAAGATGTGGTACATATATACAATCAAATATTACTCAGCTATAAAAAGGAACGAAACTAGGTCATTTGTAGAGGCGTGGATGGATCTAGATAGGGACTGTCATACAGAGTGAAGTAAGTCAGAAAGAGAAACACAAATATCGTATATTAATGCATATATGTGGAACCTAGAAAAATGGTACAGATGAACCAGTTTCCAGGGCAGAAATAGAGACACAGATGTAGAGAACAAATGTATAGACACCAGTGGGGGAAAGTGGCGGAAGGAGGCGGTGGTGGTGTGATGAATTGGGAGGTTGGGATTGACATATATACACTAATATATATAAAATGGATAACTAATAAGAAGCTGCTGTATAAAAAAGTGAATTAATAAAAAAAGTCTGGCTAGGTCTCTTAGGAAGACTACCTTAATCCAATTTTTCTTCTCTATGTCTTGTGCAGGGGGTGCCTTTCTTTTCCTTAAGGCAGCCGCTAGTTATTGAGTGCCTCCTCTGTGCCAGGAATTGTGCTTGTTTTGGGGAATTCAGAATTAAATAAACAGGGCCTTTACACTTGAGGGGTTTGCTGTCCAGTCAGGAAAGCATGTTATAAAAGAAAAATGAAAGAACGGGCTATGAGGATAGAGAGTATAAAATGCCTAAGTCATGATTTCTCAGTAGAGAAACATTTGATCTGTGTTTTAAAGAGCTGACAGGAGTTTAGAAATAAGAACATACAGAAAGGGCATTCTAGAGAGAAAAGCATATAAGAGGCAGGAAAGTATGTGGTGAATTCAGGAACAGAGTGTTGTGGTGTGTGGTGGTGAGAAGCATCAGGAAATGAAGCTGTGGTGGTTGGATGAGGCCCGATTACAAAAGGTCTAAATGTCATACAAATGATTTTGGAATTTTTTCCTGAAATAGTGGATAGGCTTAGAAAGTGTTTTGAGGAGGGGAGAGAGAATTTCAGACGGTGCTTTGAGAATATCACTGTGTTGTAAAGGTTGAAGGAGATATGGACTAAAAATGGCTTTTTTTTTTAACATAAAGAGTGAAGTACTATGTATAATATTTTTTAAGGGCTTTTGAAACAAAACTGCTCTCCTATGGTAAGGGGTAGTTGCTGTCAATTTCATTGTTGTAAGTAAAACCCTGACTAGGGGCTGTGTAGTGGAAATATCTATTTGGATCAATTCAATTAAAAAAAGCAACTTTTTTTTTTTTACACAAATGATGCAAGTTTGTAATAGAAAAAATATACAGATGAGTAATAAGAAAAATAAATTACCCCTAAACCCATCACTCAGAGATAACTATAGATGAATTGTGTGTGTGTGTGTGTGTGTACGTGTGTGTATAGGGGAGCTATTCGGCATATATGCCTTGTACATATCCTGTACGTATGCTTTTTTGCTTTATGATAGATCATGGACATAATTGTACATCATATCAATAATTATATATCTCCCTAATTATTTTAATGGTTACCTATACTTCTATTGGGTTGAGGTACCCCAAAGTCTTGAACCAACTTCCTCTTGTAAGATTTATTCCATATTTTGTAGGGGAGACCTAGTGGAAAATGAGGGAAAGGTCCCTGATCTGTAAACTTTGGACAAGGGGAAATTTTGAAGGTTTTCAAGGAGAGGATTAACATGAATAGATACCAGCTTGGCACAAAATTTCCAACTCTGTGAAGCTTTTCAAACAGCTTGTAGCCTGTTAGGCTTGAGATAGGGCTGGAGGGTGACCCTTGGGGTTTTCTCTGGATTTAGGGAACTCACATGTCTTAGTTGTTCTTATCTGTCCGCTGCCGTGGCAAGAACTTGGCGCCTGAATCTGAGCAGCTCTGACTCTGGCAAGAAAGACTGGAGGCCAGGAGTGCTGCTGGGCCCTGGGTTTCCAAACTTCTAGCTGTGAGCTTTAAGACCAGAAGCCATCAAACTTTCTGGATCAGTTCCCTTCTCAGTAAAATATTGTTACATTTACTTTAAAATTACATTCAAACTCTACTGTACTAGGTATTCGGTACATTATAAGACATACAACAAATAGAAAATTTAAAAGTGTAAGTGGAAATAAAATATTTAAAAGTAAAAAAATCCATTTTTCTCTCAGTTAAATATTATTATTCATACAGCATGTAAAATAGTTGTGTATTATTAATATTTTAGGGAGATCAATGTGGTTGAATATGCTTCACTAGGCTTTTTTAAAAAAAATTGTTTTAAGACTTTGATATTTATGAATTCTTGTCCAAGTTCAGTTTATTTTGATACTTAATTTTTACTGACTATCAAAATCACAAAGATACTGCTCAGAGATATGTTGATCCACATAGAAGAAGGGTATAATTGGATGCACTTTGTAAATCATGATGTTCATTTAAAAATTCTATCCACCCCTTTATGTAAAGGTTTTGGTTGAAATTCAGCCAGTAAATGTCTATCTCCTTCGATGTCAGTTAGTTGGTTTATTTTTAAAGCTGGGTTAAAACCACTGAAATTCTTCATTTGAAAGACTTCCAAACAGGTTAGGAAGTAGAGTTTTTATATAGGACACCATTTTAGAATATACAGTGGGGAAACATTTCCAGCATCTGTTTCCAAAATGATCTCTCCATAGCAAAAATTGTTGTTACTCCTGAAGCCTGCGCACCTGGAGCTCGTGCTCCACCACAAGAGAGGCCACCGCAGAGCGAAGCCCGCGCACTGTGGCGAAGAGTGGCCCCCACTTGCTGCAACTAGAGAAAGCCCGCGCACAGCAATGAAGACTCAACGCAGCCAAAAATAAATAAATAAATTTTTTTTTTTAAAAGTTGTTTTTTAAAGCAGACTTGGAAATTTCTAATTTTTTAAGTAAAAAAATGAGTAGCTTAACTTTAATTTCAACAACTCTTATTTTCCCATAAAATAATCAGCTAATCTTAGTTGGGCACTCAAGATTTTCATGAGTACTTCGTACCTCATTAGAAAGTCGTATAAATATTCCACTATTTAGCAGTCTTATTTCTTTTATAAATTAACAACCTCAGTGACATTCTGGAGCATCAAATTTAAACACACTGAAATACTCTAAAACCACGCAAGCAAGAAGGGGTCCACTTTTGACTCCTCTGGGCCGTGTAACTCCATCCTTCTTTCTGGATCTGTCACATACTTTTGATAATAAGTGACCTGCTGACTTCAGACAGAGGGAACTAGTGCCAGCCTGCACATTATGTAGTAGCAAAGCTTGATTTCCTTCTCGATTTCAACATAAAAATGAATATAAGAAGAGGTTCTGATTTGTTTTCTTCCTGTACTCCAAGCCTGCATGCTCCTTGAGGTTCATGGGCACTGTGAAGTACCTTCTCTTCTCCAGGACACTGTTTCCCATGTTTAAATGAGGGAAATGGATAAGATAGCATGTTTGAGGTTTTTCTACTTGGACACTCTAGTACTCTTTCAATTTTTCAACATAATGGGATTCAACTAGCAGAAACCTGTGGTGTTGGGATGCTGGATGGATGTTTTGATGACAGAGGTGGGTGTAGGAGAAGTACAATTCAATGAAGATGGGCAGTGATTGGCAGTCCCAGGTGGAAGAGGGTGGTGGAGGTGGCAGTAGAGATGTAGCAGTGAGGAAAGAATGGTCCTAGAGGCACTGCTCTTGCTTTTGACATTGGATAAGCTATTTTTGACTTCCTGGACCTCAGTGACCTCATGGTAAAATGGAGTGGGGAAAGGGGCAAGGTTATCTTTCAGATCTCTTTGAGCCATAAAGGACCCCAAGTTTGTGGGGTCCTTGGAGGAATAGAGAATACTGCAGAGCTGGCATCCTCATCCTGGAGTCCAGGGGCTCCTTTCCAGGGCTGGCAAAGGTGACCTTGGTCAGGACTGTAGCTTCTGGCGTCTGGGGGACCTTTCCATAATGGCACATTATGCAGTGACCGGGAGGGCAGCCTCTGGGCTCAGAATGCCCCAGCTCTGCCACTTACTCCCTGTGTGACTTTGGGTAAGTTTTTGAGTCTATCCGCCTCTCATTTGCATCATTTGTAAAATAGTGGTAATAATAGGACTTTCCTCCTGGGTTGCTGAGAGGATTAAAGCTAAACGAAATAATACAGAGTAGACAGTTTAACACAGTGCCCGACATATGGTACATCTTTAATAAACATCTGTAATTGTTCTGTAGTTCTTATTTGCTTCCCTACTTTTACCTGGAGGGAACCAGCGGACTTCTTTGGTCAAACCCAAACTCAGCCCTACCAAACAAAACAATAAAAATGAATGAAATTTGCAGAAATAGAAAAGTCTTTCTTCCCAGGGGGTCTGTTCTGAAACCCCCTGAGAGATCAACACTTCCAGCTTTTTATGCTGGTCCTTAAATATGCCTTCTTCCTTCATCCCTGCAAATACCACCTCCTTGCACCGAATAAATCTCGATGCCAAGTACAACAAAGTCTTTTCTTTCTTTTTCTTTTGCTTTTTTTTTTAAAGAACAGCTTGAAGCTTGTTTGAAGCAGAACTATTACTCTCTTAGAGCTTAGAATTTGCTAGTGTAAATCTCTTCCACAGCCAGGTGCGTGAGCCCAAAAAATAAGGGTGTTAAGAGGTGTATTGCCATGTTGGAAATATGCTCAGATTAATTTGAAGGTACTCATTAATAGGATACTATTTCTCCACTCTTGGGCATGTTATTATTGCTCAGCTCACCAACTTGATATCTTAAAATCAAACTCTTGATTAAAAAATGGGAGAGGGGGGCTTCCCTGGTGGCGCAGTGGTTGAGAATCTGCCTGCCAATGCAGGGGACACGGGTTCCAGCCCTGGTCTGGGAAGATCCCACGTGCCGTGGAGCACCTGGGCCTGTGAGCCACAACTACTGAGCCTGCGCATCCAGAGCTTGTGCTCTGCAACAAGAGAGGCCGCAACAGTGAGAGGCCCGCGCACCGCGATGAAGAGTGGCCCCCGCTTGCCGCAACTAGAGAAAGCCCACGCACAGAAACGAAGCCCCAACACAGCCAAATAAATAAATAAATAGCGTTCCCTTAAAAAAAAAAAATGGGCGAGGGAATTAAATATTTCTACTTCTAAATCACTCCCCAGTAAATGAACTATGAAATACTTTTGGACGCCTTTTTGGAAGATGAAAGGTTTTCTGAGAAAGAGGACAGGAGTAGAGGACTTGAAGCCAGAGGTTGCTTCTGCAGCGAGTGCAGTCAGGTTGCCATAGCTGCGTGTGGACTCCTGGGATGGAGTAGGTGACTGAGGTCACCAGCCTGGGGGAGCCGGCAATTTCAGAAAAGTACCCAATTGCTCTCTGAAAGGATGTCAGTATAGCCCTTCATGAATAAGTTTTGATTGATCTATTTGATATTCTGTGTTTCCACCTGGCACCAGGGCATCCTCAGGAGTCTATGGCGCTGTGCCCTAAAAGCATGTGAGGTCGTAGAATAGACATGGCATGTTCTATAGTAGTGGTTGGTCTCGGAACGCCCCCTCCTCCTTTAAAGATTAAAATTAACAGGGATATAATTTGGAAGCTGTTTTGCAGATGTGGAGGTTGGGAACACAGGCCTTGTGTTTAGGCAAAACTGCACCAAATCCTGGCTCTGGCACTTGTGAGCTTGAGCAAGTGACTTAACCTCTCTGAATCTCAATTTCACCATGTGTGGAATGGAGGTAATAATACCTACTTCATAGGATGACAATGGAGACTAAATGAAATGAAGTCTAGCTCTTAGCACAATGCCTGTACATGTAAGGGCTCAATAAGTGGTGACTATGATAGGCTCTTGGTAAGGGCAGTGTTAATCTGGTTGCAAGCAACAGCAATCAACTCAGTCTAACTCAGATAAAGGAAGGTTTATTGAAGAATATAGCAGGCAATCTCAAGGCAACCAAAGATGGGTAACATAATCCATCTGGTTTTGCAGGGGCTGACCTGGTAAAGGCTCCTTCATTATGCTTTTGTTTATATCTTCATTCTATTCGTCTGCTGAAAGTATGTATTAGTTAATTCACCTCTGACATTTGGGATACTTTGTTGGAAAAATTTGAGAAAATTTGACTGAAAGCACTCCTCATACTTTGGATATAAAAGAAGAGAAATGATGAACTGTCAGAGCAGAAGAACCTCAGGTCTCATTTAGTCCATGGATGGCCTCAACCTAGCAGGGGGGTTGCCTCTCACCCTTCTTATGCCCATGGCAGACATCACCAATCGATCTTGACAGGCTTTTATACTGAGTTCAGAGTTGGCCTCATAATCCTTCTTAGCATTGCACTTCCAGACAGCCATTAGCAAATGAGTGGAGGAAGCTCATGATATAAAACTGATCTTCCATTCTTTATACAGCCACTTTGTTATAGATGAAGAATAGAAGTTCAGGGAGAAAAAGTGACTAGTTCAAGTCCAACTCCATCTCTGTCTATAGGCCTCTGTTCCCCTACTGGGTAAATTGAAGCAGTTGGACAACAGAGATCATCCATGACTGAATATACTCTTACTCCATTTGGTGTGGTCACCTGTGTGAGTAAGGCATGCCCCTTTCATGCCTTGTCACTGTAGTATCCCTCAGATCTTGGGCCCAGGGCCTGTAGATCATGACTGCAGGGGCACCCATCACTTTCCCTGGAGATGTGCAACTTGGCAGCCTCTGATCCCTGGAACTTAGTAGGTGCTCAGTAATTATTTCTAAAATGACTGAATATGATTTGAGCAGAGATTTAGCAGGATCCAATGAGAATCATTTCACCATCATAATGTTCTGTCTTCAAGTCTTGAAAGCCCTTATTAGGCTCTTCTTTTAAAATGCAAACCATCTCAGGATTGTTTGCATTTTAAGCTCAAAGTAAATAGCATCTTTTGATTGAAAGAAGGCATGGGACTCACCTCACGTGTTATGTGAAGGATTAGATGAGCTAATACTTATAACACAGGTAGCATAGTGTGTGCCCTGGCCCATTGTAAGTGGTCAGTACATGGTAGTTATTAGCATTATTACAGGTGGCACTGCCTAGTCATTACCAATTCTTTCATCCTTGAGGACTCCTTTTCAGCCAGGAAGCTCACGTTTTGACATTTTTTTTTTATGCTGAACAAACTGTCTGAATTAAGCAGCATTTAATTCTTTATTTCATTTTTAGCTATCAAGGCCCATATGTGACTGCTAACCAACTTCTGGCTAGCAGAAGGGAACAGTGTTGACACACCAGGTTGTATCATGTCAGCCAAAAACAGGAGAAATTTGTTTTTTGATTATCTAGTGTGGCTTTATTACAGGTAAGTGTGCGGCTTGCATCAAGTTTTTAGAATTATTGTCTCTAAACAGTGACTACCAGTGATGACCTCTAGGCCATGACCCTGATCTAGCCCTACATCTGTGTTTCATAGATGGGAAAACAGACACCCAAAGAAGAAAAAGAAACTTCTGATTGTGCCTTCATGGAGACACTCACTTAATGGCCAAATCTCACTTTGGTTCATACATATGACTACTTGGAAGAGGCGGGTATGTGGTTATCTATTGCCACATAACAAACCTCCCCAAAGTCCAATGGCTTAAAACAACCATTTATCATCTTTTATGTTTCTTCGGGTTGAATGGGCTCAGCTGGGTGGGTCTTGCTTGGGGCTGCTCATGCTCAGATGGCAGCTGAGGCTGGAGGCATCTGAAAGCTGGAGTGGGCTGGATATCCAAGATGGCTCTCTCACATGTTGGCGGGTAAGGCTGGTTGTCAACTAGAGTGCCCGCGCCTGGTCTCTGCAGGTGGCTTAGGTGTCTCACAGCATGGCAGCTGGGTCCTGAGAGGGAGCATCTCAAGAGGGAGTGTTTCAAGAGGAAGGAAGCAGAAGCCGCCAGGCCAGCTAAGGGCTGAGCCCACTTCACTTTCACCATATTCTACTGGTCCATGCGGTCACAGGCCCACGAAGATTCAAGAAGATCAAGTAGATTCCACTTCTTGACGATGGGGTGGCAAAGTCACATTGCTGAGAGCCTGTGGGATGGGAGATGTTGCAGTTTTCTGTGGAAAGGAGTCAAAATTTCTGCCACGGCATCTTTTTTTTTTTCCCCTCCCTCCCAAGGATTTGCAAACATCTGTGGTCCCCGCTGAGGGAAGTAAATGAAATTGTGGCCTTGTCTTCCCAGCTCTGCCAGTTCTCGGGGCAGGAGGGAGACACAACTTAATCTCAGTTGAAAGAATCAAAAGGGTTAAAAACTCTCCACTGCCTGGCAAAGCAGGAATATTAAATATTTTTAAAAATATACCTTACTGGAGCAACCATGTGCATACTAATAAGAATAAAATTATTTTTAAACTTGTTTTTGGGAAACGTTCATAATAAATCATCCTGTTCTTGAATTATTAAAAACAATGTTGAATAAAGAATTGCTTAATTTAGTAAATAATTTTAAAGCAAGCCATTATTTTCTGCAAACTTGAATTTGCTGAAAGCACTCCAAGAATTTTATTACCAGCATGACTGCCTAATGTCATTGTGTAATTAGTAATACACCTGACACTGTTGGAGAGATTTTTACTTAGGGTGAGAAAAAAACGCAGTACTTTATTCTTTTTTAAGGCTGCATGAAGGACACTGCCCTGTTTTGCTGATTGAAGTTTTGTTTTGTTTCGTTTTTAAATGACATTGTATGGCTGAAGTCACAGAGTGAGAACCAACATTTATTGATATTGGATCTGTGGATAGAATATGTGGTTTGAAATTGGAGTGATCTAGGTTTGAATCCTGGTGCTGCCTCTTGAAACATATGCTTTTCTTGAGTAAGTTACGTAACCAAAGTCTCAAGTTCTTTATTTATAAAATAGGAATAAGAATGTTTATTTCATAAGGTTGCTTTGACTCTTAAATGGGATAATGTTCACAGAAGGCCTGAGATTTTACATAGAAGATTTTAAGTAGATGGGACAATAGGTTAGGTTCCTTTGTCTTCCCACCTGATTCTGTTTGAGCACATGATTTTGTGTGTAGTTGGCTTGGATGGTGAGTTTAAGATCCATCTTAGGGGTGCTTGCTGGATGTAGGCTGGGACTGGTGAATGAGCTAGGTTGTTAATTTTTCACATAAGTACACCCAGGAAAGTGTTCAAGGAATGAACAACCTGCATGCTTAGAATGGCTTGAATTAAAAGTTTATCATAAACTACTTCTTACACTGACAAATTTTTCTTGTACTATTTGGTTTGGAGGGACAAATGTTGACTTAGGGAGAGGAGTTAGTTAGGAAACTATTGCTGTAAGCTGAGGGGATAGTGACTTCAGCATGACTGATGAGGTTCTGTTTTGTCAGAATCTTGGATTATAATCCCGGTGTGGTAGGCAGAGTTCTAAAGTGACCCCCAGTGACCCTCACTCTTGTAGAGTCTTCTTCCTGTGAGTATGGGTGAAACTTGTGAAGGTGATAAGCTATCACTCTCATGATTATGCTTTGTTACATGGCGAAAGGGATTTTGCAGATGTAATTAAGGTTACTAATTAGTTGAATTTGAGTTAATAAAAAGATGGGTCTCATCTAACCATATGAGTCCTTTAAATCTGGGTATAGAGATTAGATATGGAGGACGTAAGAGATTCAAAGCCTGAGGAAGATTAGATTATCCATTGCTGGCTTCAGGGATGGAGAGGGCCACGTGGCAAGGACAGGAGACTGCCTCTAGAAACTGAGGGTAACCCCTGGGCAATGGCCAGAAAGAAATGGGGACCACAGTCCTATAACTTCAAGGAACTGAATTCTGCCTACTGCCATGTGAGCTTGAAAGAGGACCGCAGGCTATAGAAAGGATGGCAGCCAAGCCCAGCCCAGACAACTCCTTAATCTCAGTCCAATGAAATCTTGAGCACAGAGTTCAGCCATGGTGTGCTTAAACTTTTTACCTACAGAATCTGTGAGAGAATACATTTGTTGTTTTAAGCCATTAAGTTTGTGGTAATTTGTTATGCAGCAAATATGCCCAGCCTTTCTCACTGTGAGATCTGAACCTGAGTTATTTCCTTTCTATGGTTGTCAGTTTTCTTGCCTTTAAGTAAGAGAATTTTCTAGTCTAGAACACTGGTACACATATTAATTGTGCATCAAAATCACTTAGATGCAGCTTAAAATGTAGATCCCAGACCTTTTTCACGATCTCCTGAATCACATGATCTGGGAGTAAGGCTCAGGGCTGCATCGTTAACAGGTTTCCCCAGGTGATTTTGATGTTCCTGGTTCTGGAACACACTGGGCAGGAAATCGGTCTTTACCTTGGAATAGTGGTCTCTATGGTCTCCTCTGGCACTGACAGGTAAAAGTGACAAGGAGGTCCTCTTTTCTTTTGCTACAGTAAGAGTAACAAAAGACCCAGGGCTCACTAGGTGTAAGGCAGTGCGCGGGGGCTCTACTTACCTGCTCTCATTTATGCCTTGAAATTACCTGTAAGGTGGGCCCAATTATTGGCCACATTTCACTGCAGCTTGAGGAGGCAGAGCCAAGGTTACAGAGTACAAAAGAGGTAGAACTGGAATTTGAACCCTGGTCTCTATCTTTCCCAGTTAGGGTCTTAACCACTGAGCATATTGTCTGCTGTGAAACAGAAAGTCTATTCATCTCTGTATCTTCAGCACCAGAACACTCTCTGGCACATGGTAGACGAATAAGAAACATATCTTGGTGATCAAATTCTCCTCCGGGTCCCCCAGCTCCCCACCCGGTGCAGGGCAGTTTGTGTGACAATGGAGAGGGAGGAGAAGAAAGCTCTTCTGCGTCGTGGTAAGTTTCTTTGACCTCGCCCCCCATTTCTGCTGCTTTTCGCCTCATTCGCTTTTTATTCAAAGGCCAAAACTGCTGAGGCTCGCCCCACACCAAGGCTCTGCTTTGATTCCTATAGTTCCGTGAGTGGGTCTTAGCTGAGCATGGCACGCGGTACTCAGGTGAGGAGACGGAGACATTCAGAGCCAGGCCCAAGGCTGGGATTGAGTACATGTGTGGTTCAGGTGCCTGACTCACCACAGCTGCCCCTTCACGTGGGCGGAGCTAACAGCAGCCACTCCCACAGCACGGGACCCCGCTCCCCTGGCGGAAGCTAACGAGTCCTGGGCAAGACACGGAGGAGTGGAAGCTGGAAATGGAGAGACTGACCTGGTGGCCCTTGGAGCTGACTTCCCATAATGACAGCACTCTGGTAAGAAGGGCCACCCGAGCCCCCGCCTTTCTTTTTTTTTTTCCTTTTTTTGCGGTACGCGGGCCTCTCAGTGTTGCGGCCTCCCCCGTTGCGGAGCACAGGCTCCGGACGCGCAGGCCCAGCGGCCATGACTCACGGGCCCAGCCGCTCCGCGGCACGTGGGATCCTCCCGGACCGGGGCACGAACCCGTGTCTCCTGCATCGGCAGGCGACCCTCAACCACTGCGCCATCAGGGAAGCCCCCCAGGGAAGCCGCCCCTACCCGCCCCCCCCCCCCGTCGCCTTTCTTGATACTCCGGTATCTTTTCACTAAGTTTCCTTTATGATTTAAGATGCCAAAGTCAGATTCTGTTGTCGGTAATCAAAAGAACCTCTGCTAGTGAAGGAGGAGAGACTTTCAGAGCTGGAAGGGGCCTGGAATGTCGTCTGCCTCACCGTGTGACCTGGCTGAACCTGGCAGGGCCCTCTCTGCCCTAAGAGGATCCTTCATGCCCTTAGACTATAGTATCACTTATGCCCTTCCCCACCATCTGTGACAACCACCCTCTCCCCTACCCCTCCCAAATGACTCAACTTTTGAGCTACCTTACAGGCCCCATCTCCGCTATGCCAAAGGCTTAAAAAAGTTGTGCCATAAATAATTAAAATATCTTTCCTCTTCTACTCCACCCTTTTTTCTCTACGTTTAACTTTCCCTGGTTATAATACAAGTGTATTCTTAAGGTAATATAAATCTATTTTCATTATGAATTGTTGCAAACTCCAACTTTGTGGCATCATTATAATAGCTAACATTTTTGTGCTAACACTTAGAAGCCAGGATTACTAATATGTGTTAAGTGCTTCATGAAGTTAGACTTGTTTAATTTAATCTTCTCAAAAAATTCATTGAGGTGTAGTTATTATTACTCCCTATTTCACAGATGAAGAAATTGAGGGTTTGAAAAGTACTAAATGAATGAGGTTATATTTCAGAGCTGTCTGCTCAAATAGTGACAGCAGGATCAAATTGTGAAGCATCTCTATTTTTCCCTTCTATCATCATCTGTGCCATTTATTTTGCATATTTAAAAAAAAAACAGGGCTTCCTTGGTGGCACAGTGGTTAAGAACCTGCCTGCTAATGCAGGGGACACGGGTTTAAGCCCTGGTCTGGGAAGATCCCATATGCCGCGGAGCAACTAAGCCCATGCGCCACAACTACTGAGCCTGCACTCTAGAGCCCACGAGCCACAACTACTGAGCCCACATGCCACAACTACTGAGCCCGTGCGCCTAGAGCCCGTGCTCTGCAACAAGAGAAGCCAGCGCAACGAGAAACGCACACACTACAAGGAAGAGTAGCCTCCGCAACTAGAGAAGGCCCATGTGCAGCAATGAAGACCCAACGCAGCCAAAAATAAAAACAAACAACAAACAAAAAGTGCTGAGAGGTTCAGGGTAATGTGGTTGCCACAAGAAATTTGGACACAAAGGGAGGGACTCTATCTCCTTGTGTCGGAGAATCAGGGAAGACTGTCTTGAGAAGTGGCAACTGGGAGGTGTGGTAGATTGTTACCTGTTTTTCTAGAATCTTAAAATTCTCTATCAAGAGGTAGAGTGTATGTCCCCTCCCCTTGAACATAAATGGGTCTTTGTGACTGCTAGACAAATAGAATACAGAGCAAGTGATGGTCTGTGACTTCTAAGGCTGAGTTATAAAAATGCCGTCCTGTCATATGCTCTTTTTTTAAAAAATGCTCATGCAGTCTTTTAAAAAAATTAATTAAATTAAAATTAATTTAAAATTAATTAATGTATATTTTGGCTGCGTTGGGTCTTCATTGCTGTGCGCAGGCTTTCTCTTGTTGCGGCGAGTAGGGGCTGCTCTTCGTTGCGGGGCGCGGGCATCTCATTGCGGTGGCTTCTCTTGTTGCAGAGCATGGGCTCTAGGCGCGTGGGCTCAGTAGTTGTGGCACACGGGCTTAGTTGCTCCGCAGCACGTGGGATCTTCCTGGACCAGGGCTCGAACCCATGTCCCCTAGCATTGGCAGGCAGATTCTTAATCACTGAGCCACCAAGGAAGCCACTCATATGCTCTTAAAATGCTCACTCTTGCAACCCAGTCACCATGCTGCAAGGAAGCCCAGTTAACTCAGGGAGAGGAACTGAGCCCCATAGCCTTTGCTGAGCACTCAGCCAATGGTCAGCACCAATTTTCTAGCAATGTGAATGAGTTATCTTGAAAGTAGATGCTTTAGTCCCCACTAAGGCTATTCCAGCTGATGTCACATGAAGCAGAGGTGAGCCGTCTCCCTAGGTCCTGAATAAAGTACAGATTAACGAGCAAAATAAATGACTGTTGGTGTTTTGGAACACTTAAGTTTTGGAGTAGTTTGTTAAACAGCAGTAGATTAATGATAGAAAAGAGGCTTTGAAAGATGCACATCTTTCCAAACAAGGTTCTGAAGGTGCTGTGCTGATTATTGGCAGCTGTACTCCGGTGGTGGTGGTAATAGAAGTAATAACAAATATGATAATAATGATGATGGTGGTATTACTATTAGTAATGGTAGCAGTAGCTAAGTTTCACCAAGTTTTTTTCTGTGCTGTGCTCATGTTAAGTGCTTTACACTTTATCTCATTTAACTCTAATGATGATTCAATGAAGTAGATACTAGTACCCTCATTTTACAGACAAGAACCGGGGTACTAGAGAATTTGAATTTTCTTTAAGGTCGCACAGCTTCTAAGGGGTGCTACCAGAAGATTCATTCCCTCATCCAGGCAGGGGTTATGTGGAGCTTTCAAGGAAAACCCTGTAATCAGAGTTACACTAAAGTGAGAATCACTAGTAGCTAGCATTCTTTCACAAACCTGTTTACATTTTCAAAGATACCCATTAATCAAAATGAAGAACTCTTCCATGGAACATGTCTGTAGAGCTATCTGGAGGCAGAAGACGTCTTCCTGGCACTTGTTAGACAAAGGGCAGAGATCCAGCTGACATGGCCCTGACAGCTAAGCAGGCTGATATATGTCATTCCCTCTAAGCTCTGTCCCATCCTGAGTGGCAGCTTAATTGTGTTATGACCCTGTTGGGGCTCAGGGGGCACACCCAAATATGCTCCAATGGCATTTGATTATTTTGAATTAGACTTAAGAAACGGCCAACACAAGAGGGGTACTCTGATCCTCCTCTCTGTCTCCCTGAAAGCAGAAAATAAATCTCATGTGAAAAGTGCACTCCCTTCATCTGGAAGTAGAAGGACGCCCTCATCGCCAGAGACAGGGAACTGGGGCCAAAATGCTTGTATAAACAAACCTTGTTACTTCTTTACTTTGCTACCCCAAGTCCAAACTCTGTTTAGATTCTTCGCTAATTGAACATCTAAAACCTAAGTTTCTTTGTCTGGTCAATTCCTCACAAATTCACAGTTTGTCTAAAAAGTATAAAAGCTGCCTGTTTTGGCCACTTTTTTTTTCCCAAATTTATTTATTTATTTATGGCTATGTTGGGTGTTTGTTGCTGCGTGTGGGCTTTCTCTAGTTGCAGCGAACGGGGGCTACTCTTCGTTGTGGTGCGCGGGCTTCTCATTGCGGTGGCTTCTCTTGTTGTGGAGCATGGGCTCTAGGCATGCAGGCTTCAGTAGTTGTGGCACGCGGGCTCAGTAGCTGTGGCTCACAGGCTCAAGAGCGCAGGCTCAGTAGTTGTGGCGCATGGGCTTAATTGCTCCGTGGCGTGTGGGATCTTACGGGACCCGAGCTTGAACCCGTGTCCCCTGCACTGGCAGGCGGATTCTTTTTTTTTTTTTTTTTGCGGTGTGTGGGCCTCTCACTGTTGTGGCCTCTCCCGTTGCGGAGCACAGGCTCCGGACGCGCAGGCTCAGCGGCCATGGCTCACGGGCCCAGCCGCTCCGCGGCATGTGGGATCTTCCCGGACCGGGGCACAAACCCGCGTCCCCTGCATTAGCAGGCGGACTCTCAACCACTGCGCCACCAGGGAAGCACCGGCAGGCGGATTCTTAACCACTGCGCCACCAGGGAAGTCCTTGGCCACTTCTTAAGTCCCGTTTCTATGAGACCTCTGTGTGCACAATTAAAATTTGTGGTTTTTTTCCTCCTGTTAATCTGTATATTTTTAACCTTAGTAATAGTCCAGCTACAAGAACTCAAAAGGGATAAAGGGGGACTATTCCCTTCCCCGACAACCCCTATTTTACCCATGAGGAAACCGCAGCTTAGAGAAGTTGCTAGCTTGCCCTGGATTACACAGAACCAAGACTCAAATGTGGGTCTCCTGACTTCGGAAGATGGAACCAGCCTGCAACTTGATTCTTGCTGAATGCCTCACACTACATGAAAGATTCAGGGAGGTGGATGATAAAAGACCGCCGCTGGCAGAAAGAAAGCAGTGATCTGAACACCTAAGGGAAATCCTAAACAGCAGAGGGAAGAAAGCAAATATTAAGACACCCATGGATAGAAAAAAAAAATAGGGAAAAGAAATCAAGCCATTTGGAAGGGCTCATTGAGTTGCCGCAGCAGATAATTTAATAAGCCTTCTGTTCGGTCAGGCTTGCTTCCCGGCTCTCAGCAGGGTGCCGTATGGAAGCTCCTATGCAGTAATTACAAAGAATGATCTTTCCCCTTGTCTGGGATCTTAGGCTGTGATTTGGGGAGCTGGCACTGCTGAGATGTTTTTCTCGGAGGCAGTTTGGAGCAGTGCGTGTGAGCGCTGGTGTGCTTATGTGTGTGTTGCAGGGTTGAAGGACCGAGTCTGGGATTGGTCCTGAGAATCTCTTTGCCCTTGTAGTAACCTTTCTTCTGCTGCTTCCTGGCACCTGGATGCCAGGGTAACCTACCTGCCTCGTACCTGATTAAGGCTTCGCCACTCTGTGGCCTCAGGACTCAGCGTCCTGCCAAGTGTCAGTAAACTCATCAGACAAATGAATCCTTCCTTTGCTGATACGGTTCCCACTCAGTTAATATTCATTGAGGGGCTTCCCTGGTGGCGCAGTGGTTGAGAATCTGCCTGCTAATGCAGGGGACACGGGTTCGAGCCCTGGTCTGGGAGGATCCCACATGCCACGGAACAACTAGGCACGTGAGCCACAACTACTGAGCCTGTGCATCTGGAGCCTGTGCTCTGCAACAAGAGAGGCCGCGATAGTGAGAGGCCCGCGCACCGTGATGAAGAGTGGTCCCCGCTTGCCACAGCTGGAGAAAGCCCTCGCACAGAAACGAAGACCCAACACAGCAAAAATAAATAAATAACTTAATAAACTCCTACCCCCAACATCTTCTTTAAAAAAAAAAAAAGAATATTCATTCATTCAACAAGTAATTATTGAAAACCTGTAAGCGCCAGGCCCTGTTCTGAGAACATCCATGCTCTCATGGAACCTGTGTTTTAGAAGAGAAGATTGGTGGAAATCAAGAAAACATCTAAAAATTTCAGAGACTGATAAGAATAATATGATGGTATGTGTTTGGTTTGGGTGACAGGGGATCAGCTCCGAGGAGGTGACATTTGAGCTGAGACCTGAATGATGAGGGGGAGCCAGTGTGGGAGGGGCATGGGGAGGTGTGTGCAGGCAGGGGGAACTGTGGTTGCAAAGGCTCTGAGGTGGGGAACTGTCTTGTGTTGAAGGAACAGGAGAAGGTCACAGGGGACAGTGGTCAAGATGAGGCTGAGAGTAACAGAAGCCAAAATAATTCAGGACCCTAAAGGCCAGGCCGACCAGCTGGATGACATGACCTGATTTATGTTTTGCTGTGACACCCAGTCTTTGGATAGTAGAGTCGGAGGTTGCTTTAGAGCTCAGAGGTGACTTTCCCAAGGTTCCAGGGCTGGTTATGACAGATGATTTAAACAGTCTCCATTGTACTTGAGATTTTCAGGCCTTCTGTAGGCACTTGAGGAGCTGAATGTATTGGGAAGACTGGGAAAATGTTCTTTTATTGAGATGTAATTGACATTTAACATTGTGTGCCTTTAAGGTGTTGATTTGAAACATTTTAATGTTGCAATGTGATTATCACTGCACTTTTAGCTAATGCTTCTATCACACCATATGGTAATCATTTCGTTTTTGTGGTAAGAACATTTAAGATTTAGTCTCTTATCATCTTTGAAGTATGTAACTATAGTCACTATGCTGTACATTGGATCCCCAGAACTTGTTCATCTTCTAACTGCAAAATTATACCCTTTGACCAATGTCCTCCCAGTTCCCCCGCCTTCTAGTCCCTGGTAACCACCATTGTACTCTGTTTCTAGGAGTTTGGCTTTTTAGATTGTGCATGCCCGTGAGATCATATGGTATTTGTTTTTCTCTGTCTGAGTTATTTCACTTAGCAGAATGTGCTCAAGCTCCGTCTATGATGTTGCAAATGGCAGGATTTCCTTCTTTTTCGTGGCTGAATAATATTTCATGGTGTGTGTGTGTGTGTGTGTGTGTGATATATATATATGATATATATATCACCCTTATCCATTTATCTGTTGATGGACACTTAGGGTGTTTCTGTATTTTGGCTATTATGAATAATGCTGCAATAAACATGGGAAAGCAGACATCTTTTTGATATTCTGTTTTCATTTCCTTTGGATATATACCCAGAAATGGGATTGCTAGATTATATGGTAGTTCTATTTTTATTTTTTTGAGGAACATCCATACTTTTCCTCAGTGCCTGCAACATTTTACATTCCACCAACAGTGCACAAAACTTCTGATTTCTCCACTTTCTCACCCACGTTTGTTATCTTTTTTTTCTTAATAATAGCCATCCTAACAGGTGAGAGGTGGTATCTCATTACGGTTTTGGTTTTCACTTCCCTGATGATTAGTGATGTTAAGGCTTTATTCTGTTTACATGATGTGTTAGTTATATTGATTGACTTTCAGATGCTAAACCAACCTTGTGTTCCTGGGATAAAGCCCACTTGGTTATGGTAAATAGTACTTTTTATATGTTGCTGGATTCAGTTCACTAGTATTTTGTTGAGGATCTTAATGTCTATATTCATAAGAGATATTGGTCTGTGGTTTTCTTTTCTTGTGATGTCTTTGCCTGGTTTGACTTCAGAGACCTCATAGAACGAGTTAGAAAGTGTCCTCTACTGTTTTTGTGTAGAATTGATATTCTTTAAATGTTTTTAAGAATTCACCAGTCAAGTCCCCTGGGTCTGGGCTTTTTTGCTCTCCTTGAAAGTTTAAGAATTGCTAACATAGTCTCTTTGTTTGTTAAGGCCTATTCAGATTATCTAATTTTTAAGCCAGTTTCAATAATTTGTGACTTTCTAGAGATTTATCCATTTCACCCAAGTTATCTAATTTGTTGACATATAGTTTCCATAGTAGTTCCTTATTATCCTTATTATTTCTGTCAGGTCAGTAATGATATGCTTTCTTTTATTGCCGATTTAAGTAATATGAGTCTTCTCTCTTTTTTCCTTAGTCTGACAAGCTAAAGTTTGCCAACTTTGTTGATCTTTTCAAAGAACTAACTTTGGTTACATTGTTTTTTCTCCATTGTTTTCCTAATCTATATTTCAGTTATTTCAGCTCTAAACTTTATTGTTTTCTTCTTTCTGCTTGCTTTGGGCTTGGTTTGCTCATCTCTTTCTAGTTCCTTAAAGTGGAAATTTAGGGTACTGATTTGAGATCTTTCTTCTTTTTTTTAATATAGGCATTTACAGCTATAAATTTGCTTCTAAACACTCATTTTTCTGCATCCTGTTTTGCTATGTTACATTTTTAATGGAGTCCCCAGTGCAGTCAGATCTCTTTGTTGTCCACAAAGCTGCTGGCTGTGGGCTACCAGGACTCTGACGGGGGAGGGAATAGCCCGAAGTTAAAATATCACAGGCTCTGCTCTTTTGCTGGTGTTCAGTAGCCTTTCTTGGATAGATGATTTTCAGATCATTTTGTGGCTTGGTTAATTGCCAGAGTCTAAAGTGGTTGATTTTCATTGTTTTGCCCATATTTTCATTGTTTTCACGGGGACGAGAGGCCGCTGAGATCCATACTCTGCCATTCTGGCCTTTGGTGACTTTTAAGTGCTCTGACAACCCTTTGGGGTGGGTACTGTCATGATGTGCTTTTGGCAAATAAGGAAACTGAGGCCCAGAAAGATTCATTAACTTCCTAATGAAGCTGAATCTGGCCTCTGTACCCCGACACCGAATTAAATCTCCAAGACAGAGTTTTGGTTGAAGTAGAAAAGAATAGCTTTATTGTTTTGCCAGGCAAAGGGGGACCACAGGGGGCTTAATGCCCTCAAAACTGTGTGTCCCGACCTGGAGGGGGTAGTGAGGAATTTAATAGTAATGGCTCAAAGAGGGCGTGATCAGCTCGTGGACATTCTTCTGATTGGTTGGTGGTGAGGTAAATGGGAGTCAGCATCACCAACCTTCTGGTTCCAAAGGGTCTGGGGTTTAGGGGCTTGTGGGAAGTCTGCGGTTAACTTCTTCCACCTGGTGAGGGTTTCAGTAGCAGCAAAACAGCTCAAAGATATTGTTATGTGTATCCCTGGAGGGGGAACCAGGACCCTGCCCCAAGGCTGCACTATTGTTTCTGGACTGCTCCTCCCTTGTCTCCACATTCCCCTCCCTTCCCTGATTAGCAACTGTTTGAACCTGCCCTTTGGAACTCAGAGAAGGTCATGGAGGCTGAATGAAGCCTATTTCCTACAAGCAAGAAACAGGGGACACGGAAAGGCTTTTGTGCCCACGAGCCCCGCAGCGTGCTGCTCAGTATCACTAAGGCCCCACAGCTCGTAAGTGGTAAATCCAGGATTTCACCTCATGTAACCTCTTAGAACTTTCTGTCCAGCTGTTCCCTTTGCTGCAGATGTCTTCCTTGGATAACTTCTTTACCTCCTTCAAGTCTCCTTTCAAGTCGCACTACTCCGTGAGGCCTAGCTTGGCCATCCTCCCTCTGCTGCTTTTGTTTCCAGTTTCCCTTTAGTCTCTTCTGCTTCTTTTCGCCATCAACATAGCATTTAGAAAAACACCATATCTGTACCATGTTTATTGTCTGTCTCCTCTTGCTAGGGGGTCATTTCCACGGAGGCAGTCATCCTTGTCTGTTGATTTTCCCTGCTAGGGTCTGAAAGACTGCCCAGCATATGTGAGGCTCTCAGTAAATGTTTGCTGGATCTGACCCAGAGCCCCAGATCAAAACCCTAAGTTAGCAGCAGGGTTTGAACTTGAACTCTCACCTGCCTTTCTCTGAAGCCCGGGTTCTGAATAACAAGTCCTGTGGGTTCCCCAAAGAATGAGGTCCACTCCAGCCCAGGCACTGTCCGGTTTGCCTCACCAGAGGTGATACAGGGTTTATTCCCAAATTGCCCTCTAGGAAGCTGATGCTGCTGCGTCCGTCTCTGCCTCCCCCACCTGTCTCCTTTCCCCCACCAGCGGCGCTCAGCCACACTGTTCCCCTGGTGTGGGGATGTCAGGACTGGGGCAGGGGCTGCGTGTCTTCTGGGCAGGCAGGCAGCTGATGCCAGCATTTTCCTGCAGGGAGTGGACCTGCCAGAGGCAGAGAAAGTGTGATGTGTGTGTGTGTCTGTGTGTTCACACATGCACATATATGTGCACACGGTGGGTATGTGGAGAGACAGTAGCTGTACGTGCACAGTCCCGGAGGTGGGAACTGGCTTGGGAGAGTTAAGGAACGGGAGAAGGTCATTCTAGGTGGAGCAGACTGGACTGAGGTGAGGAAGGCAGGGAAGGCGGGGGGCAAGGTGCTGCATGCATGAGCTCCAGGGGCAGGGGAGCGCTGGATGGAGCCCGTCTCTCTTGGAGCATAAGTGTGAGCACAGCTGCCCCTCTTCTGCTGCCCTTGCCTTCTTGGGTCTCTCCCTTCTCTGTGGCTCCGAAACACTTCTGCAGTGACCAAGTCTCGGATAACAGATGCAGATGACAGACCTGGAAAACCATTCAGGCATACCCTTTCACATGACGGAAGAAACCTGAGACCCAGAGAGGTTGAGTGACTTGTTCAAAACCACACAGGAAGTTGGTGGTAGATTCTTACCTCCTAGATCAGAGCTCTTTCTATCATGGGAAATTTTATTTTTCATTTCTTTCTCTTATCCTTTCCTTTCTTTAAAAAATGTTCTTTGTAGAGGGTGGGTACTGCAGTAAACACTTCCCACCCATTACGTCCATTAACTCTTTATGAATGAGGCAGGTATTGCAATTAACCATACTTAGCAGATGAGAAGCTGAGACTCAGAGATGGGGGGTATCTTTCCCAAGGTCACACAGTCGGTGAGTGGCAATGTCAGGATTCTAACCCAGGTCATTTCACCTTCCGGTCCTGTATCAGGCCCCCAGTCCGTCTTTTCCCTTCACTGACTGACAGACCAGTTAGACGCGTGGAGGCTGTTTAGATGGGTGAGGAGCCGGTTGGCGGTGGGGAGTGGCAGGCAGGGAGGTGGAGTGAGTTAGGCTGATCCCAGGATGCTCTGCTGGTCCTTCCCCAACCTCAGAGGAAGTGAAGCACCTGTCGTGCAGAGCCCATCCAGGCCTCACCCACAGCAGTACCTTGGCCCCAGGATCTGAGTGCATTAACCTTCTCCGCTGCGTGTCTCTGCCAGAGTTCTTGGCCTCCCAGCCCACTGAGAGGTCAGCTGTCTTGCTGCCTGCAAGCCCCCAGGGCTGCTGACTCTCGCTTGCCCATCCCCGTCGTCATCTGCACCGTCCTCTGGCCTTCCCCACGGCCCCCCCCCCCCCTCGCTGTAGTGCACAGAGCTTGCACAGCATGGTAGGCCGCCACCACCAGTGTCCGTGGTCCCACTTGAGAGTCTGCAAAGCGCTTTTCTCATGAAACCTTTCGTGTTCTCCTCTGTGGGATTCATATCATTGTTATCCCCATTTATGCAGTGAGGAAAACTGAACTCTGATGTGAAAGATACAGGAAAGCACCCAGGAGCACAGGACCACAAAACTAGCAGGTGGAGTTGGGGCTCAAGGCGTGGTCTTTATCCTCCCCCACATGTGCCAGTGTTGCACAGTAGCTGCCGTTTGGTGACTGTCTATGCGTTCCTTAATCAATCCTCTAATTTTTGGAGCTGAGGAAAATGGTGCTCAGAGGGCTCAGGACTGGCTGTGGGTTTCATAGCTGGCAGACACACTCAGGTGTGGGTGATCCACGCAGCTATGGGCTGAATTGTATGCCCCCCAAATTTACGTGTTGAAGTCCTAGCCCACGGTACCTCCGAATGTGACCTTGTTTGAGACCAGGGTTGCTGCAGATATAATCAGTTAAATTAAAATGAGGTCATACCAGATAGGGAGGCCTATAATCCATTAGGACTGATGTCTTTCTAAAAAGAGGAAATTTAGACACAGACATGCACACAGGAACAACGCCATGAGACATTAAATGCAGAGATGGGGATGACGCTTCTATGAGCCGAGGAATGCCAAAGATTATCAGCAAACCATCAGAAGCTAGGAGAGAGGCATGGGACAGGTTCTCCCTCAAAGCCTTTGGAAAGAACGCATCCTGCTGACACCTTGATTTCTAGCTTCTAGAGTTCTAGCTTCTAGAGTTCTAGCTTCCAGAACAGTTAGACAATGAATTTCTGTCGCTTAAGCCACCCAGCCTGTAGTACTGGCAGCCCTAGGAAATGAATGCAGAAGGCCATATTCTTAACGACTCCAGGGCACTGCCTCCTGTTTCCCAGAATCTTAGGTTTTATAACTGATAGGATTTTACTTCTAAATTCCATACAAAAGGAATGATAACAAACCCCTGAGTGCCATTTGGACAGCCAAGAGGTGAGAGAGGCCAAGTATTAGTTCAGCCAGGGGTGTTGCTGGCTGTGGTGGTAGAAGCAAAATGCAGCCCTGCAGCCTTAGCCAGTGGGATGCCGCAGACAGCTCCTCACTTCCTTGCTCCAGGGAGGCTGGGTTTTGGAATGTTAATTAGACTAGAGCATCTGATGCTTGAGAGGCCCAGGAGGACCATGGAGATGAAGAAGTACTGGACTGAGAGCTAGGAAACTACTCTGCCACTCATCCTGCTGTGTGACCTTAGGAAAGCCTCCTGCCCTCTCTGGGCCTCAGTGAAAAACTTTGACTAGACGATGTGTAAGTGCCCTGAGAATCTCTGTCTCTGATCTAAAGGAAATGGAGACAAAGGAAATCTTGTCATTTGCAAAAATCAAAGAACTCAGGAGTGTTCCTTTCCAATTTGGTTTCACGTGTATTGATGAGGCAGGCTGCCCTGTCGCTCAGCGTGTCAACTGCCAACTCTTTCTCCCCTTGACTTGCAAAGATCTCATTTCAGGCTAATGATGGTGGTGGTGATGATGACTATTAATAAACATGATGTACTTATGGGGAAAAAAGGAACTAAAAACATAAATTTGGGGCCCGCTCTCAATAGGCTTGCTTTGGTCCTTTTGAATGGGGCTGCGCTAACTTAATGAGATCATGGGCAAGTCCCTGTCCCTCTCTGCTTTCCCTGTCTGTAAAGTGAGGGTGTTGGCCTAGGTCTGTGGTTCTCAGACTGTAGTGCCCGGAATGGGAGCATCTGCATCACCTGGGAACTTGCTAGACGTGCAAATTCTCAGACCCCACCCCTGACCCAGTGAATCAGAAACTCTGAGGAGGGAACCCTGGCAGTCTGTCTTAACGAGCTCTCCGTACGAGTCTGATGCACCCTCAAGTCTGAAAACCACTGCACTAGATGGCCCCTTTGGTCTCCCAGCCCTGACTGCCTTTGTTTGCTTGTAAGTCCTGCCCCACGAGAGGGGCCTTCTGTGGGATTCTCAGAGAGAGGGGTGAGAAGTGGGCAAAGGGCCTTTGCCCTTGACTTCCCTCCCATCTCAAAGTTTTAATGCCTTCTTTTCATCCCTCCTTTCTCTCAGTGTCCTCTAATGACAGGAGCTTATTAAAACGGGGGATTTTCCACAGGCCTGTTTCAGAGGTCCTGGGGAGGAGTTTTAATTGCCAGACTTCACACTGAGGGTGTTAACATTTATTAAAGTCAGCTCCTCTGATTGCCTTTTAACAAGGTGGTGACTGTGCATAGGAGATAACGCTGGGCACAGCCTGGTGAGGCCTCAGAGGAGGCTTAAAATAATCAGGCCCAGGGAAAATAGGAAGGCAGCGTGGTGCAACGGTGACACAGCATCGGCTCTCCTCCTGGCTGGAGGCCGAGGGGTCGGGGCTGCCGTGAGAACAAGGTGGGCATGGGGAGGAGGGCAGGGGGAGTGGGAGGAAGGAGAGGCTGGTGCTGGTCTGGCCTTCTGGGAACAGAACTGTCACGGTGCTGTGGCCCAGGGAGCCAAGCCTCTGAATCTGGACTTCAGCCTTTTTGGTAGTCTAGATTTGAATCTTACATTTTTGATAATTTTGAAAGGAGGGATGGGAGCATCCCTGTTGGGTAGCGGAGAATGGGAAATGCAGTCAAGGCCATGGATCTCATGTGGATTTGCTACAACTGCCTGGGCCTTCGTTCTAGGCCCTTCCTCTCCGCCTGCTGTTGGCTGGCGTGGCACAGCAGGGATTCAAACTGCATTGCCTGCTTCTACGGGCCCAGCCCTCCAGGTACGGGGTGGAAGACTGGTAGAGTTGAGAGGTTCTCACTTCTCTGGGGCTGATGAGCTGAACAGTCTCTGTTCCTTCCTCCCCTCCACCTGGAGTGGCTCTGATTTCCTCCAGTTCATGCCAGGGAGTTTCTAAGAGACATTGGCACAGGGTGAAAAGAAAAACAACATTGTTGCAACCCTGTGCCTGAGGGCTCCTGTTGCCCTGAACTGACCTCATGGCCTCCCTCCCTGACCCCACCTGCTCCTTCTCAGGGTTCCCCCTCTTGCTGGAAGGTGGGCCCAGCCCTGCCCCTGTGCCTTCTCACTCTGCCCTGTCCCAGCATCCTGTCTGTCATGACATGCTGCTGATTCTCCTCCCCACAGGCTCCAGAACCTGTCCCCTTGTTTCCTCCCATTCGTTACTGTCATAGCTTAGGTTTGGATGGACAATGGAGGCTCTGAAGCGGTGGTTCTCTTTCCTGTCCTGTCCCCTCAAAGCCTTCTTCCTCCAGCTAGAGTGATCTTACCTCATGTCACCCTGAGGTTCTTCCCTTCAGTGCTTCCCTTTTGCCCACCAAGTTCAAGCTTGCATGGTTCTGGGGTCTGGGATCCTCCATGAGCCCTGCCCATCCCACAGCCTTACCATTTGCCACTCGCCCTCCTTGCTCAGCCAAAGTACACGCCTTCTGGTTCCCTCAGTACCTTTCAAGGGTCAGCTCAGGTGTCACTTCCTCTTTAGAGCCTTCCCTGCCTCCCTGGGCAGAGTATATAATTTTCCCTTATCTGCCAGTGCCTCTAGTAAACCTTATATCCCTCAAGATTGTAATAGTTTGCATAACTGTCTTCCCTACAAGTCTGTGAATTCCTCAAGGCTACAGAGAGCATAGATGATTCAACTTTGTATCCGTGATGTGTGGCAGGTACTTCATCAGGACTTTTGAATTGAATTCTGCAGGGATGCTCAAAAAATCCCTTTCATCCCCTCCCAACTGCTGTTTTCAAAGTACACTGGCATTCGCCTAGAGGTTGATGGTCAGAGTAGAACTGAAGCTGCCATGTTGGTAAATGTCATGAGCAGCTGGTGGGCACTGAAGGGCTGAGTTTTGTGCGACTTTTCTCCTTAATTGCTGTGTGACCTTGGGTTGGTCACTTGGCTTTACTGGACTTTAGTTACTCTCCCAGTACATTTGATAACTTGATGTCCTTGGCTCACAAGGATTGAGACCCAGTGGCAAGTTCTCCATGTATCCCACTACTACTAATTATTATCTATCAAATTGTTGAGCATATGCCAGGCACCATGCAAAGGCTAAGCCTTTTATCTACCTTGTCTTATCTAATTCTCCAAACAACCCAAGGAAGTAGGTATAACTACCCTCATTTCCCGGAGGCTCAGAAACATGTAAGTTACTTATGTGAGGTCATGCTTGTTGAGCCAGATTCTATCCATTAAGGGGGCGATGAAGAAGAGAATGACGTAAGAAGGAAAACATGTTCAAGGGAGAGTTGATCATCCACACTCATCACTGTAGACCTACAGGCCCTGGCTCACCTCTGACCTCACCTCATGCATTCTCTCCTTCCGCTGTGCTCTGGCCACAGGCGCCCTCTTGCTGTTCCATGCACATGCCAAGCTTGTTGCTGTCTCAGGGACTTTGCAGTTGCTGTTCCCTCTGCATGAATGCTTTTCCAGCTACTGTTTATGGTCTCGTCCTTCATGACTTAGCTCAACTGTTACCTCCTGGAAAAGGCGTTTCCTGACTCCCCATCTAAAATATTTCCCTCCCTCCCCAAGTCCCACCCTGACTCATCCTTCTGTTAGCTTCTTTCATAGCACTCTGTACACTTTGTCCTTATTCTCTTCGTTTTTTGTTTTTAATGTCCCAGATACCCTTCCCCCCTCAAATGTAGGAACACTAAGGGCTGGGATTTATATGTCTTGTGCATGGCAGTATCCTCACCCAGTGCCTGACAAATGATGATGATAAAAAATACCTGAGTGAACAACAAAGCAACAGAAGGATGGCCAGCCCTCAGGTGACTTGCTCTCTTCCTGCCTGGGCGGTACTCACGCTCATTGAATAACCTTGGTCAATTCCCTGGACCTCTTTGGGCCTCAGTTTTCCCACCTTGAGAATGAGGGCTTTGGAAGAAAACAGGGGTCAGCAAATGCTCTTAAAGGGACACAGAGTAAATATTTTAGGCTTTGTGGGCCACACGGTCTCTGTTGCAACTATTCAACTCTGCTGTTCTCGTGCAAAGCAGCCGTAGGCAACATGTAAACCAAAGGGCGTGGTTGTATTTGAATAAAATTACAAGACCAGGAGGCTAGCCTGTGGGTCACAGTTTTCCGACATCTGCACTAGAAGGCACTGGAGACCTTCAGACCTTGGATATTTTAAAACCCTTATTGGTTGCCTTCTAAGGAGCTTTGTTTGGCTTGGTTTCTCGGCCTTAATGTAGACCTCTAAAAATACAGAAGATTGTGAAATTTGGGGACCACCTTTGGAAGGTGTCTGGAGGGCTCCTTTCCCAAGCTCCCCTTCTCCCTTCCCTGAAGACATGTTTAATCTGCTTCACTCTTACTGAACCCCTGGATGTTCAGTCTGTGTGTGACACCCCGTCTCCCCTTAGTTGCATTGCCTTTCCTACCCTCAAGTGTGTCTTTTTTCTCCACTGCATTAAAATCTCCTTGACAGCAGAGAAGTTTATTTCTTCCTTTTCCCCACACAACATCTAATACTGTTCTGGGCACATAGAAGTGCTGAATAAATATTCAGTTTACATCCTAGGGCCCCCTGCCCACCCTTCCCTTCACGCATTCCTCAAGAGGCTTATGCTGCTGTGAGGATGGATGTCGATGGCTTTTCTTTTTGTTGGATTCCTTTTTCTGTGTTGTCTGGGATCTGGGTTACCAGACACACATCAGTGTCATTTACAGTCAGGCCATGTGGCTGTGATGGTCAGATGGATATCATCTGATACCGTCAGAGAGGCAGGCAATTGCGTGGGAGGGAACTGGAGCCCTGGACGTAGAATGAAAACATCCTGGATTTAAGATACAGCTCTGCTGCTAACTCGCTGAGGACATTTAAGCAAGCCACTTAACAAACCACGTAAGCAAGGCAAAGCCTTGGTTTCTTTATCTAAATGGGGAGAGTAAAACTCTGAGGGTTTTTGCGAAGATTAAGTAAAATGATTTATGTGAAGGAATTGGTAAAGAGTAAAGGACCATACTAACATCATAAAAATTATTAGTAACAAGCTACCATAACCAACTAGGACCTATTATATAGCACAAGGAACTATCCTCAATATTTTGTAATAACCTAGAAGGGAAAAGAATCTGAAAAAGAGTATGTATATAAACTGAATCGCTGTGCTGTACACCTGAAATTAACATGGCATTGTAAATCAACTATACTTCAGTTAAACACAGAACAAACAAACAAACAAAAAACAAGCCACCATCATCTCTCACCTCCTAACTGGCCTCCCTGCTTCCACCCTTGCCCACTGAGTCTGCTGTCCAAGTGGCATCTAGAGTGATCTGTAAATGTGAGTTGGATCTTATATCTTGCCACCCTTCTGGTAAATCCCCAATGGCTCCTATCTTACTCAAAGCCCAAGTCCTAAAAATGGCTGATAAGACCCCACCTCCCCTGGACCTGTGGCCTCTGACCTCATCTCCCACCACTCTCACCTCTAGTCACAGTCTTTTTTTAAAAAAAAATTATTTATTTACTTATTTAGTTGTGCTGGGTCTTAGTTGAGGCATGCGGGATATTTGCTGTGGCATGCGGGATCTTTAGTTGAGGCATTGGGATCTTTAGTTGTGGCATGTGGGCTCTTAGTAGCGGCTTGCAGGATCTAGTTCCCTGACCAGGGATCGAACCTGGGCCCCCTGCATTGGGAGTGTGGAGTCTTAACCACTGGACCACCAGGGAAGTCCCTATCCACAGTCCTTTTGTTCCCACCTCAAGGCCTTTGCAGTTGCTCATCTCGACACCTGGTATGTTCTTTCCCTAGACATCAACATGGATCGCTGCGTCGCTTGCTGCAGGATTTTACCTAAAGCTCACCTTCTTTCTCAGTGAGGCCTTCCCAGGCCATTCTTTTAAAAATTCCATCCCATCTCCCTTGCTTGCTTTGATTTTTCTCTGCAGCACTTACTACAAGGTAACATAATATTTATATTACTTGTTTTGTTTTTGTTTGTTCCTGTACAGAGTAGATGCCTCATGAGGGCAGGGATTTTTATATTTATTTATTCACGGCTGTATTTCCAGTATGTTAAGCACATTGCTTGATACATAGTGGGTGCTTAATAAATATTTGTCAAGTGAATAACAGAAGTTACGGCCCAGTGAAGCTGCCTGCTGGGGCACACAGGAACTGTATAGCACTCGTTGGTTGGTATGAATTCATTCATTTCCTATAGCTAGGTCCCAATTAATGCTAACCTTTTCCCACTGAGACCTATGGAAACAGCATAATAAAGTGATTAAGAGGGTGGACTTGGCAGTCAGACCAAGATCAAGTCTAGTGTTTACTTCTCACTACCTGTGTGAGCTTCAGCAAATAATCTACCTCTCTGAACCTGAATTTCTCAACTGTGAAATGACAGTTTCTACTTAGATTGTTTTGAGGATAAAATGGGGCTTATTATTTGTGAAAAGTGTTTAGACACATCCTTAGCCCATAGTAAGTTGCTGGCTGATGGTAGGTAATTTTATGTCAGGAACTGTATAATAATATCAGCATCTTCTAAGAGTGCGTAGGAACAAGCATAATTTTAACAGCCGCTCTTTTTGTGTGAATTTGCTCAGAGTTGTTCCAAACAAGGCTTTTGCCTTGACAGTTTCTATCCTTTTCCTGCTATTTTGCAGAGGTATGTTGTTTTCCCTTTTCCTACTTCTTCCCACCTCCCTCATCTTTCCTCGACTCCAGGAAATCTGAGTTTTCATCCTTCTGTGCCACTTACTGGCCCGTCTTGACTCCAGTCACTTTGCCACCGTAAGCCTCAGTTTCCTTATAGGTGCAGTGGGGCTGAAATCCCTGCGCTGCCAACCTTGGCGAGATACTGAGAGGACAAACGGAGAAGATGGATGTGAACAGAAATACACAGCAAGTCCTGCAAGTAACAGGCCTGCTCCTCATTTTTATCGCTGCTTCCCGGCAACGGGAGTTGTGAATGCCCAGCCAAGCCTCCCTGTTCTTGCCCATCCTGGGGAATTAGATGCAGCCTGTGTACAATGGGAACAGCTTGCTTTTTTGTCTCTGAATCTGTAGGTTTATGATCGATGCCTTCCCAAAGCCAAGACTGAGTTTTATCTTTGGAGAACCGTTTTAAAGCATGTTATATGGGAGATGACGTTCAGTTAGTTCAGCAAAATAATTTAAATTATTGTTGTGACTTGAACCTGGCATTTCGGATCTGTTTAGGCCTCTTGAAAGCTTGAAGATTTTTCAGCATTGTGAAGCCACTAATTAACTATATAGCCAGAGGTTTTCTGCATCCAGTAAACATACTGTAATTCCATTATGATAGTTCTCTGGAGAAATCAATTGTGTCCTTGGTGGTGAGCTGGAAAATCATCAGCCAGGAGAGAGTGATGGTGAATACAGGCCCAGAGATGGCAATTATGGGCAGGGAGTCAGACTAGTTCCCTTTCTCCTTGCTTCCTTTGTCTGTAGGGCCCTGCAGATTTGAAGACTTCAGCCTTATGTCCCATTAGATTTAGAATATTAGAATGGAAAAAAAGATAACCCTCTTGGAAATCAGCTAGTTCAGGGATGGCGAATGGGCTTCTTTTCATGTGCCAATAGGTGGTGCTTGCCTGAAGCAAGTTGTTAAGGATTTGGGTCCCTACTGCTTTATTTGGCAATTTATTTTGTACTTACCATGCCCCAGGCATTTTCCTAAGCCCCATCCATTTGGGTTAACTCACTTAATTCTGGCAACAATGTGATGAGGCAGGTACCATGAATAATCCCTTCTGTACAGATGAGAAAATTGAACTAATTTGCTTCAACTCACACAGCTTATAAAAGGTCGAGCTGGGATTCAAGCCCAGGAAGCTGGAGTCCATTAAGCTCTAGTAATACTGTGTAGTGCTTGGCCCTGAGTCTGACACATGTTGAAAACTGGGTGAAGCTGGCTTGGGCAGATGCTGCTGTTGTCGTCACTTGGGGTTGCCATAGATATTTGTGCACTTCCCAGCATAAGAAGTGGTTAAGGAGAACACTGTTCCTTTGGCTGGCTACACTCTGCTCATCCTTTAGATCCAGCTTCAAGTTCATTCAAGAGAGGCTTTGCCTGATCCATCCCAGCCATCCTCCTGGTTCAAAATAGGTGCCCTCACCATGATCTCTCATGACATCCTTTGTTCTTGCCTTTTTACAGTTGCCTCAGTTTGTAGTATTTAATATGTGTTTGTGTGATCCTTTGTTGAACACCTGTGTCCACCTGCCTGTGAGTTTGATGTTGTGTCCCCAGAGCTTGGAAGATGGTGGGCACTAAATTGCTAGATGAATAGCCTGGTTGGCTAAATAACCAGGGTACCCTAAAGTAGTGTTTTTCAAACTGTGGGTCTTGACCCTTTAGTGAGTCTTGAAATCCATTTTGAGGCTTTTGGCAGTATTTAAAAGCATGAAAAAGAAGAGTAAGTATTAGAACACTTCACATATAGAAATGATAAATATATTTTGTGAAGCTTTCACTACAGCATGTGTACACTGGGTTGGATGCAAATGTATTTCTGTGCATTCTAGCCAAAGATTTTGAAAGCCCTGGTCTCAAGTGGATTGCCACAGTGCATGGGGAGTGGGACCAGGTGACCTCTAAGGTCTCTCCTCTCTGATGCTGGGGGATCTGCAGGCGAGGCGGGAGGTGTTGGAGCCCAGGGCTTATTCCTCTCCATCTGATGCATTATATTTTTCAAGGCTATTTGATTTTGCCTGGATGATTTGGAGGCGATCTCTCTCGTTCAGTCAAGCTTGTGCTTGCTTTTCAGGCTGCTAAATGAAGCCTTTGATCACAATTGAGAACTCACTGTTTCCATTGGTATTACAGCTCTAAATTTGCCCATTTCCAACAGCCGCTGATTCTAATTGAAATGGAAGGGCTGTGGGGTTTTTTTTTTTCCCTTTGGGGTTTAATTGTGTTTTTCTCCTTAGGTATTGCCAACTGCTGGTTTCTTTTTAAGAGGAAAAGGGGATATGATTGGAGAACAATGTGACAGAGCTTTTCTGGGCTAGGGTGAGTGGCAGGTTACAGCTTTTAAGACCTAATGTCTCCAGGATAGAGGACTGGACCAAAAACAAACCAGATTTTCTTTTCTTTCTTTAAAATTGACTAGCCTTAGTGGTAGGTTAAGAATATTCCTGGACACACTCCGGCATATTCTTTGCTTTTGTCCCTACCATCTTGCTACTCAAAGCGTGGTTAATGAACCAGCTTATCAGCATTATCTTAGGGCATGGCAGAAACAGAGACCTGCTGTGTTTGGATCTATACTTTTACAGGTCCTGTGGGTGATTCCTGAGCACATTTCGGTTTGAGAAGTGTGGTCCTGCAAGAACCAATATACGGTGGGCAAAACTGAATAAATGATTGAACTTGCTGAGAACTTGTTGGACGAACATGGGAATTGTTCTGCAGTCAGGAAGTTAGGTTGGTGAATTAGTCAGGGGTCTCCAGAGAAACAAAATCAATAGGATATAAATTTTTATCTGTCTGTCCATCAAGACAGACAGACACACACATACACACATGCACACACACAAAGATGTTTATTTTAGGAAATTGGCTTTTGTGATTGTGGAGAATTGCCAGGTCCAAAATCTGATGGGGAGACTAGCAGGTGGAGACTCAGGAAAGAGCTGCAGTTCAAGTCTAAAGGCGGTCTCCTGGTGAACCAGGAAGACACGATGTTGCAGATTGTCTTAGTCTGGGCTGCTGTAACAGAATGCTATAGACTGGGTGGCTTATAAATAAGAGACATTTATTTTTCACAGTTCTGGAGGCTGGAAGTCCCAGACCAGGCTGTCAGCATGGTCAAATTCTGGTAAGTGCTCCTTTCTGTTTTGCTGACTGCTGCCCTCTGTTGTATCCTCACATCCTCATGTAGCAGACAGAGAGGAAGCAAGCACTCTCATGACTCTTATAAGGGCACTAATCCCGTTCATGAAGGCTCCACCCTCTTGATCTCATCTAATCCTAATTACCTCCCCAAAGTCCAACCTTCTAATATTACCTCATTGGGGGATAGGGTTTCAAGATAAGAATTTTGCTGTGGGGACAAACATTCAGTCCATAACACAGATGAAGTCCGAAGGTCGTCTGCTGGAAGAATTGCTTTTGCTAGGGGGAGGTCAGTCTTGTTCTGTTCAGGGCTTCAACTTTTTCCACCCACATTATGGAAGTAAATCTGCTTTACACAGAATTCATCAATTTAAATGTAGATCTCATCCACAAACACCCTCACAGAAACATCCAGAATCATGTTTGAACAGATACTGGCACTGTGGCCCCACCAAGTTGATACATAAGTTAACTATCACAGTTGGGAAGAAATTATGGGGAAAGACAGGAAGAGAGATCATCCTGGGTCACCAGGAGACATTATTTCCAAGGATTTATCTTTTTCATCGAAGAACCAGTACGTATATTCTGGAACTTGGATTCTTTTCAAAAAGGTTGATGCTGGCTTGGAGAGAAGAGCCAGGCCTCGGGAAGAGCAGCCCCAGCAGGCCTGGGGATGCCTGGTTGGCTCCGGGGCTCAGACTCTTGGTTCTGGAGGCAGACCAGGGGCCCACCCTGCTCAGTCACTTACTAGCTTTGTGATCCTGGGCAAGCCTCTTAACTCCAGGGCCTCACTTTCCTAATCTGTAAAATGGAGTCATACTAGTTCTTGATCTTAGAATTGTCATGAGTATGAACGGATACCATGCTCACAAAGCAGTTAGCACAGAGCCTGACACAGGGTGATAATAAATAATAGCTGCTACTGCTGCTGCTGTTTTCTGCCAGTGTTGCTGCTCTGGCCTTGATTTCTGGTGTGTGTTCCTCTTACCGGGCCTAGGTCTTAAGAGTACCATCTACAGTTCACATGCTGATGGATGCCTCTATAAGAAGCAAGATAGCTGGGTCAAAATCTGGTATCCTTACAAGCAGGTGGAGCGGTCTTATTTTAATCATTGCTGTTGCATTGGAATGAAGCATTCCAAGGTGAAGGAAGAAAAAGTTACCCCTCATTTGGGCAGACTCATTTTCTGATAACATGCATTCTCCAAAGACTGGAAGTTCCAGCCTCTCTGAAACGGTGACTGAGATGAAACACAACCCTCATCCCCCCCCACCTCAGACTGTCTGTGCTTCTGCTGTCATGTGTCTGCCCTGCCCCAGCTAGGCTCCTGCCCCATGTACTACATTTCGGTAGCCTAGTTTAGTCCAATCCTCTTAAGCAGATAGAGGGAAGTGTTTTCATTGCTGAGGGCACTAAGAGACAGTTCTTCTGGAGCAGAGAAAGTAATTGAATGTATGTTGTGGAGGAGGAAGCACCTCGCTGGAGTTTTAGGGCTCACATGCTTGCTGGCTTGGGGCCACTGCAGCTACAAGCGCATCAGTTGAAGATATCTAGGCCAGTCTCCCTCAGGAGACATCCATCCCCTCTGCGATAGCCCTGGTGGTGGCTGTGAGGCTCCTTCTCCACAGGCTAAGGGAGTGACTCACCTGCAAAGCAGCCCATTTCTTGGTTGGACACCTCTGGCTATTAGACATTTCGAACTTTCTTTGTTTATGTTGAGTACAACTCTGAGGGGTGATCACTCCTCCTTGTATTTTCCTGAACTCTCACCATCACAGTAATCACTCTTTAATGTCCTTTGTTTCTCCATTTCTGCCCTTCCCTCCCCTGTCCCCACACAAATATTAGAAGAAATGGGAATGAGAGTGGCAATAATGAATTCATTCCTTCACTTACTATTCATTCACCCAACATTTATGAAGCATCTGCTATTTGTCAGATGCTCCTCGAAGCACTGGCAATAGAATGATATTCCAGGTTCCTGCTCACACAGAACTTTTGCTGGTAGAGTAGACAGGGGACACAAATAAACCAACAAGACCATTAGAAGGTGACAAGGGCTTTGATAGAAATACACAAAGAGAAATGATCATGAGAGCTCTTGGTGTGTGGGAGGGAGGGAGGGAGGGACATAGAGAGAGGGAGGCTGGGATTAACTGGTTTTTCTTTAGATGGAGTAGTGAGGGAAGGCTTCTTGCAGTGGTGATATTTGAACCTAAATCTAAAAGAGTAGGAACTATGCCATGCAAAGGATTGGGGGAAGAATAAAGATATTAAGGTGGGAAGCATTAGATATGTTGGATGTACAGAAAGAGCCCATCGAGGCAGAGGCTGAGGGAGCAAGGGAAAGAATGGTGAAAGATCTAATGGAGAGGAGGGCAGGGCCAGCTCTGAAAGGCCTGACAAACCAAGGCAGGGAGTTTGGATTTTATTCGGGCTGCAGTAGGACGTCATCGGAGGATTCTGATGGGGTTTGGTGGTATGATTTAAGTTTTAAAAAGAGCACTCTGGTTATGTGTGGAAAATGGATTGCGTGGTAGAAAGGGGAGAGTGGGAGGACCAGTGAGAAACTATCATAGTACGTAGTGATAGCTGAGAGGGTGGATTTCAGCTATGTGTTTGGAGGCAGAAACACTAGGACTCAGTGATGAACTGGACATTGTGGCTGAAGGAAAGAGTGTCCTCTCTTTATCCCTGGGGCTTGGAAAAATATCAGAGGGATATCTGTGTGTGGGTGCCATATGCCGAACATTTGTGTCCCCTGAAAATTCATATGTTGAAATCCTAACCCTCAATGCATTTAGAGGTATTAGGCTGGTATTAGGAGGGAGAGTGTCTTTGGGAAGTGATTGTATCATGAGAGTAGAGCTCTCTTGAATGAGATTGGTGCCCTTTTAAAAGAGAACTCAGGACTTCCCTGGCAGCGCAGTGGTTAAGAATCCGCCTGCCAATGCAGGGGCCACGGGTTCGAGCCTTGGTCCCGGAAGATCCCACATGCTGCAGAGCAACTAAGCCCGTGCGCCACAACTACTGAGCCTGCGCTCTAGAGCCCACGAGCCACAACTACTGAGCCCACGTGCCTAGAGCCTGTGTCTGCAACAAGAGAAGCCACCGCAATGAGAAGCCCGTGCACCGCAACGAAGAAGAGCCCCCACTCATCGCAACTAGAGAAAGCCTGAGCACAGCAACGAAGACCCAGTGCATCCAAAAATAAATAAATTAATTAAAAAAACCCAAAAAACCAGAAAAACCTCAGAGATCCCTGGCCCCCTTTATCATGTGAGGACATAGATGATGGCCATATATGAACCAGGGAGAGGGTTCTAACCAGACACCATATCTGTCGGCATCTTGATCTTGGACTTATCGGCCTCCAGAACGGTGAGTAATAAATGTTTCTTGTTTAGGTCACCGAGTCTATGGTATTTTTGTAATAGCAGCCCAAACAGGCTAAAACAGTGGGAAGGGAGAGAAAGAATCAGGTATACTTGACAGTCAAAGGGGCTTCTTGTTCTTGGAAGAGAGTTCATTTCTACCTGAAAACACTTACAGATCTGTTAACTATATGGATAAACGCATAGAGTGTGCCAGAACAGGGAGGGGCAAGCAGCTGGGCAGAAGAACCAGGCTGTCCAAGATATGGCCACTCCTACCTGCCAACGTTCAGGTCAGCCCAGGGCTGGGGGCAGCGGCAGGTTGGAGTCGCCTCCAGTGGAAAATGACTCTTGCTGTGGAGAAAGATAGGTGGCACCAGACCCTACCCCCTTCCTGTTCTAGCGTTGGGCATTGGCCAAGTGACCATTTCTTCACCTATGAAATGGGGTGATGATCTTACTTACAGTGTGTGGTTGTCAGCAAGACTAAGATAACCTGTCACAAGGACTCAAGACAGTGCCCGGTGCTGAAGAAGTGACCAGTATGATGGACCTCGTTACCGTCTTCACCAGCTTCACCAGCTTCTTCACTGTTACCATCAACATCCTCAGCATCTCCTTTTGTTGGGGAAGCCCAGAAAAGCACAATGGGTCTCAGTCTCAAGTTCTGAGCTTTGGGAGAACGTAATGTGTGTATTTTGTAGGGTGGTGGGTGATGAAGATTAAACACCATGTTACTAAGACCATAAAAAATAAAACAAAAAACAACAAAAAAGAATGTGCCAGAAGAGGTCTTAGAGACCTAGACTGCCTTTTTTTTAAATGAACATATGACAAAATTAAAGTCACAAAGCAAATCAGGGGCAGAGCCAAGACTAGAATCAAGTTCTGAGATCCAGGCTCCTGTTCCTTCCACTAGCGCACTCTAAACGAGGGTTCTCAGGCCAGGGTATTAAAGGTAATGAAAACGAGGCAACCAAGAGGATCCCAGGTGTATCAGTCATTTGGTGGGAAAGGAACTGAGAATGAAAGAATGATTTTTCATCTATTTCTTTCCTTCAGTCCTCCATGGTGTCCCATTGCACACTGTACTCAAAGCCTTACAAAGGTGGGAATGACCTCTGTGTACTCACCACCAGGCTCAGTCCTGGCATGTATTAGGGACCCAGTAAACACTTGTTGAATGAATGAATCCATGTTTTAGAAGTTGAGGGTCCCTTCACAGGTATTTTCTAAGAAGTCCCTTCTACTAATTAAATGCTTATTTCATTTTGGGCTGGAATCATATCAATAAGCTGTTCAGTCCAGGGATCAGATAGTCCTGCTACATGGTACACTGGTTGGGTGACACTGGAGACAGATGTTCCTTAGGTCACACTTTGAAGACTGTTGGAGATATGGTCAGGGAACTTGGAAAAATACCGAATGTTGTTAAAGAGCCTGGGACTATTAAGCCTGAAGTAGAGCCAAGACAGAGTTAGATATTCAGAGGCTTGTCTTGTTAAAATATTCTGGCTAAATTTGGGGGGATCCCAAATAATAGAATGAGATCAATGGCTCTAATTTTCAGGAAGGAGGAAAGGCTCCTGTTCAGTGTAAGGGTGAACAAAACAGCATAGCCTTTTGAAAATGCTATAGATTTCCTAGAGTGAGGCAGAGGAAAAGTGAATTGGTTGACATGGGATTGTTGCTGGTTGCCGGGAATGTTGTTAAGCGGGGGGGGGGGGGGGGGGGGGGGGGCGGCGGCTCTGATTTTCGGGAGGCAGGAGTGGATGTTTTCTCAGGCAGTGTTCTCCACCCTGAGATTCTAATGTACTCTTAGGAAGTTAGTATTCATTCATTCATTCACTCATCACCTACTACTCTGTGTTGGGCTCAGTGGTGAGTATACATATATACTCACTGGGAATACATGCTCAGACTCTCATTTGAGCTTTTAACCCAGTAGGGTAGATGAGATTGTCCGTTTGTTCCCCTATATTTCTAGAGGCCTCTTGATCACAAAACCTCCTAGATGGAACAGAATGTCTTCAAAAGTGTTCACTGGAGCCAAACGCACTGCCAAATGGAAACCCAGAACCCCCCAGCTAGAATTGTAATGGGAGAAAGCATAGGAAGCAGTAACTTTTGTTTTCCTAAGTGAGCTTAATTGTTTAAAAGCCAGCTGGCTCCCAGGGTCCTGATGCCACCTTTTTATTTCCCTACAAATGAAGTTCTTCTCTGCCCTGTTCCTTCTCTGCACGTCTCAGCCAAGAGCAAGCTCTGTCTACAAGTAGCTTTCAGTGACAGTTACAGTGGATGCTGTTCCAAGCATCATCTTTGCTGGAGCCAGGGGACCTGGCGGTGCTGTGAGTCAGCGTATTGTCTCGGAGGGCAGCACACTGGGAATATGAAGGCTTCTCTGGCCAGTCTTTCCTCCCTGGCCCTGTCCTCTAGGCTGGGGGTGTACTGGAAAAAGGCAGCCAAATCTAATCAGAAATAAAGAGCTGGGATTCAAGATACACTCGTTCCTTCTGAGTTTGGTGTGGTCACCAGAATGCATCACTTTTTTTTCCTCTGGGTGGTTTGCATATTTCATCTTGAGCACATTCAAAATCCATCCCCTTGGGTAGGAGCTGCCCCTGGGGCAACTGCATTGAAGCAGAGAAGAGGTTCATGATGTGTCTTGTCTACCCCATCGTCACTGTTTCTTAAGCTGCTTTCCTGTAAAGACACTCTTTTTTTTCCCCAGCTTCTCTTGGTCTGGTTAAATTTATTCCTTAAGTAATACTCGTCAAGAAACAGGGCTTGAGTTGTAGGCTGAGATTCTTTAAATCCCTTCTAGGCAATTCTCATCATGTCCATTAGTGATAGTTGATCCCTCGTTGGGGCTCACTAACTTTGAGCTCTGAAAACATATTTATCTAACTTACCATCCGGAGCTCCAAGTCCCAAGTCTTTCTCTTTCTTCTGTCCTCTGAGAGGCTCTGACTTGCCTTTCATCAGGGATACCCATTCCATAATTGTGTTTATCTCTGGTCAACAGTGTTTAGACTTTATGGATAACAAAGATTAAGAAGGTATTTACATTGCTCTGAATATTACCTGATGGTTAAAATTTAAAGCATTTATTTTGACGGCAGCACATAGAAAACCAGGTGATGTGTACAATGACATTTACTTTTCCACAAACGTTTGTTGGCTGCCATGGTAGCATGGATAGTAGTAGGCAGGCAGGTTCTGGAGTCCAAACAGTTCAAATTTTAACTTCTTCATTTTCCACCAATATAAACTTAAATCAGGTACTAGCTACCCTGAGTGTCAGCAACTTAACCTGTACAATAGGGCTAATAATAGTATCTGCCTCAAAGAGGATTAAATGAGATAATATACATTCAGCATTTGCCAAAAGTAAGCATGTAATACCTGTAGGTGTTAAGAAGCCGTGTATACCAGGCTTTCTTTATGACTGTCTTGTCATGAACCCTGGAGTAACTGGTTGGAGCAGGGGTTAAAGGAAGTGAAACCCCATTACAAACTGAGTATAGTGTTACTAATTTGAAGTATCTTTCCTCTAAATATTTGCTTGTTTATCTTTACTTCCATCTTTGTGCTGCCTTAGGTCTTTTCATAGCTATTGAGCCCCATCTGTTCTCATTTATATTCAGTTGCTATTTAAAATATGTGTTAATTATCTTCTTAACACCTCACTGCTACTGATTCTGAGCACTCTGTGTTCTTGGTTCCTTTGGTTTATACCATCTGCCTAGGGTCCCATACCACTTGTATTCATTATCTCTTCTGCTGTTTTAGTGGTTCTTGACTCTTTTAAAAAGAACATGTTTAGAAACCTCCTTTAACTAATATTTTAAAATATATTATTCTGATTATAAAAGTAATTCTCATTATACAAATTAGAAAAATACAGGGGAAACAAGCCTATAAACCTTCTACCAAGACAAAACAAGGATTTGTATGTTAAATACATTTTCTTCTCTTCTTTCCCCCCCCATGATCCTATATATGTGTTTTAAACTTAGAATCATACCATGTATAAGATGGGAGTTTTTAGCTACAAGTAACAAAATAATCAACTCAAACTGGCTTGTAAAGTGAGGAAATAGATTAGCCCACATAATCGAATATCCAGAGGTAGAAGAGAATTAAGGATTACTTTAATCCAGTGGCTCTGCTTCCATTTTGTGTGATCCTCTCAGCTCTACCATCTTCTTCCTCAATTAATAAAGCAACATGGCTTTAGCAATCCCAGTCATCACATCTGTACCCAAAAAGTCCAGGGGAAGAGGGCCCATCTCGTCCTGCAGACTACCCTAAGTGTGGAAAGCCTTTCCCAGAAAACTTTCCTTTGCATATCATTGGCCCCAATTGAATAATGTGTCTTTTCCTGGATCAGGATTATAAAGGGAGATCAGTCTACCATGATTAGCCCAGATCAGTGGGTCTTCAATTTGAGTGTGCATCTGAATCCCCCTGACAGCTTGTTAAAACTTGGATTTTGGGCTTTGCCTCCAGTGTTTCTGACTCAGTAGAGCAAGATTGTGCCTGTGAATTTGCATTTCTAGCAAGCTTCCAGCTGATGCTAATGTTGCTGGTCCAGAGACCACACTTTGAGAATCACTGGCTTAGACAAATTTAGACAATTTAGACAAATTGTTTGCAGGTAGGTTCAATTTCCCCAAATATTCTGTGGCCATGCAAAAGAATGGAAAGTTGGACAAGAATGATGGAGAGAAAATCAAGGTGTCTACTATATCCATGGTGATTTCTCCCATATCATCAAAAATTCTTTGTATAGATTTCACTGTTAAACTGTAAAAAACCATGGTACTTCTGTATAATGGAATAATGTCTAGTCTTCTGTTGTTGGGCATTAATGGTTTTAGTATTTTGCTGTTATAAATTACACAGTAGGAATGCCAGTGCACAAAAACATTTGTGTGCTCCTCTGATTCTTACCGAAAGATGCATTCCTAGAAGTAGAATTACTCTTTCATCTATTCTTATCTCACTGACTCAGGGCTCTTTTTTGCAGAGAATAAATGTCCCATTTTCCCTCTGGCTTTCTTAAAGGGCCAGAACTTTATAGCCTGTGTACATTGATGAAATCCTTTCATGGAACTGTCAGGATGGGAAGGAGGGCAGGATGATTCAGCAAGTGGAAAAGAGCAGGAGAACAGGTCCAGACCCTTGAGAGTGCAGGGCTGGCTTAGGGAGCTGGAAACCATGTATGAGAGTATGTGGAATAGTGGAAGACAGTATGGGAATAGAGACCAGGGACAGTTTGACCTTGAATTTTTTCTTTTGGGTGGTGATTTCTAAACTTTAGTCATTTGCTATACAACTTTTATAATTTTTGTCATATCTGTGTCCCACCTGTATTATTATAATAATTTTTTAGTAAACTCATCTAAATTTATTTTTTATAGAAACTTTGTATCACTAGGCTTAATAGAAACCGTATCAGTTTGATAAATAGAAAGTAGCTATATATATAAAACAGTGTTATGAAATTTGAACTCAATATTGTTGCCTGCTGCAAAGTCTGAACTTTGTTATGGGGGAGGTGAGCTTGTAATATGAGACGCTAAAGACATGCCAGCTTCAAATAGGTTCTTGTTGTCAGTAGAAAGACTAAAAGGGATTTTGAAAAAAAAAAAGCTTTCTCGTGGTGTGGGTGAATGTTATTTAATGTCAAATTGTACACTCCCTAAAATCACCAGCATTCTGCTGTTAGGGCACCAATCCACTAGGCTAATAAACCTCCAACCTCAGAACGAAGAATTAAACAGATCCATAGAATCAGAATCTCTGGGGTTGGTGGTAGGAGGTGGATCCAGGAATCTGCATTTTACCAAGTCTTCTGTGATTCTCATGATCACAGAAGTATAAAGAAGCACAGCTAGGTTGTAAAGAACTATTACATTTTTCCCCCTCATTTTTATATGGAAATACTTTTGAACTTATAGAAAACATGCAAATATAGCATTTTGATTTGATTTATTAGGTAACATTTCTTTGTTTTATCATTCTCTTCCTCTGTGTGTGTGGCCTGTCACCTCTCTCTGTGTCTCTCTGTGCGTCTCTGTCTATATATGTGTATGTATATTTTTCACAAGCTATTTGAGAATAAGTGAAGTGTATTATGCACTTTTATCTCTAAATACTTAGTGGTGTTCCTCAGCCTTTATCTTTTACATTATTGACTTTTCTTAAGAATAGAGCTCTTCCTCTGTAATGTTTGGATTGGCCAAAAAGTTCATTCGGGTTTTTCCATAAGATGTTATGGGAAAACCCGAATAAATGTTTTGGCCAACCGAAGAGAATGCTCGTTATTTTGTGTTTGTCTTATGTTTCCTCACTGGGAGCCTCCTAAGAAGTAGGCTATACATTTCCAGCTGGAATACTCCATTAGTGATACTGTGTCCATCCCAGGGTTCTACATCCAGAGCCATACAGTGTCCATCTGCCATCACTGGTGCTGTTCCTTGCGTTTGCATAGTCAAGGTATTGTCTGAATTTGCCACTATATTGTTAGTATTTTTCCTTTTGTAACTAACTGGCAATCTGTGAGGGAGAGGTTTAAGACCAAGCAAATATTCTGGTCTTTACCATTGAGCATGTTGTTCTAGGACCAGCACTGTGGTAAGTGTACTGAATGGGAGAAAAAGGGAGACAGAGGTGCCAGCTAAGGCCTGTTGTCATAAATCAGGGGAGAGAAAGAGACATCTGAAGATACTTGGGTCTGGGAGCATCTGAACAGGGGAACTGTTGAAACCATATGAGTGGATGTGGTTGCCCAGATGTCCCGGGCTCAGTAGCATCACTTCCACAGTTAATCGGGTCTGTTTTGGTAAATGTTCTACATGCACATGAAAACAAAGCGTATTTTTGCAGTTATTGGACATAGTGTTCTATATATGTTAATTATGATGGTCATGTTGTTGACTTCTCTAACCTTATTGATTCTTCATCAATCAGTATTTTACCAGTTTCTGAGAAAGGTGTGCTTAAATTTCCAACTGTGATTGTGGATTTTTTTCTTTTAGTTTGTCAGCTTTAATCTATTTTGATGATTAATTTTATGCACCCTCTACAAAAAACCACCTGTGTCCCTATAGGTAAAGAATATATCTTACCAATAGAATATTATTAGATTTTGCTTTTTTATTCAGTCTCACAGTCAGTGTCTGTTAATTGAAATATTTAGGCAATTTACATTTAATTACTGAGATAGTTGGGTTTAATTATATAATCTTGCTATTTGTTTTCTATTTGATTTACCTTTTCTTTGTTCCTTTTTTGGATTAGTCGATTATTTTCAATATTAAACTTTTTACTTTTCTGTTAGCTTTTTTTTTTAACTTTTGAATTTTATTTTTTTATACAGCAGGTTTTTATTAGTCATCCATTTTATACATATTAGTGTATGTATGTCAGTCCCAATCTCCCAATTCATCACACCACCATCCCCCCCGGCCACTTTACCCCCTTGGTGTCCATACATTTGTTCTCTACATCTTTGTCTCTATCTCTGCCCTGCAAACCAGTTCATCTGTACCATTTTTCTAGGTTCCACATACATGTGTTAATATACGATATTTGTTTTTCTCTTTCTGAGTTACTTCACTCTGTATGACAGTCTCTAGATCCATCCACGTCTCTACAAATGACCCAATTTCTTTCCTTTTTATGGCTGAGTAATATTCCATTGTATATATGGACCACATCTTCTTTATCCATTCGTCTGTCGATGGGCGTTTAGGTTGCTTCCATGTTCTGGCTGTTGTAAATACTGCTGGAGTGAACAGTGGGGTGCATGTGTCTTTTTGAATTATGGTTTTCTCTGGGTATATGCCCAGTAATGAGATTGCTGGATCATATGGTAATTCTATTTTTAGTTTTTTAAGGAACCTCCATACTGTTCTCCATAGTGGCTGTATCAATTTACATTCCCACCAACAGTGCAAGAGGGTTCCCTTTTCTCCACACCCTCTCCAACGTTTGTTGTTTGTAGGTTTTCTGATGATGCCCATTCTAACTGGTGTGAGGTGATACCTCGTAGTGGTTTTGATTTGCATTTCTCTAATAATTAGTGATGTTGAGCAGCTTTTCATGTGCTTCTTGGCCATCTGTATGTCTTCTTTGGAGAAACGTCTGTTTGGGTCTTCTGCCCATTTTTTTATTGGGTTGTTTGTTTTTTTAATATTGAGCTGCATGAGCTGTTTGTATATTTTGGAGATTAATCCTTTGTCTGTTGATTTGTTTGCAAATATTTTCTCCCATTCTGACGGTTGTCTTTTTGTCTTGCTTATGGTTACCTAGTTTCATTAGGTCCAATTTGTTTATTTTTGTTTTTATTTCCATTACTCTAGGAGGTGGATCAAGAAAGATCTTGCTGTGATATATGTCAAATAGTGCTCTTCCTATGTTTTCCTCTAAGAGTTTTACAGTGTCCAGTCTTACATTTAGGTTTCTAATCCATTTTGAGTTTATTTTTGTGTATGGTGTTAGGGAGTGTTCTAATTTCATTCTTCTACATGTAGCTGTCCAGTTTTCCCAGCAGCACTCATTGAAGACACTGTCTTTTCTCCATTGTATATCCTTGCCTCCTTTGTCATAGATTAGTTGACCATATGTGCGTGGGTTTATCTCTGGGCTTTCTGTCTGTTCCATTGATCTATATTTCTGTTTTTGTGCTGGTACCATACTGTCTTGATTACTGTAGCTTTGTAGTATAGTCTGGAGTCAGGGAGCCTGATTCCTCCAGCTCTGTTTTTCTTTCTCAAGATTGCATTGGCTATTCGGGTCTTTTGTGTTTCCATACAAATTGTGAATTTTTTTGTTCTAGTTCTGTGAAAAATGCCATTGGTAGTTTGATAGGGATTGCACTGAATCTGTAGATTGCTGTGGGTAGTATAGTCATTTTCAAAATGTTGATACTTCCAATCCAAGAACATGGTATATCTCTCCATCTGTTTGTATCATCTTTAATTTCTTTCATCAGTGTCTTATAGTTTTCTGCACACAGGTCTCTTGTCTCCCTAGGTAGGCTTATTCCTAGGTATTTTATTCATTTTGTTGCAGTGGTAAATGGGAGTGTTTCCTTAATTTCTCTTTCAGATTTTTCATCATTAGTGTATAGGAACGCAAGAGATTTCTGTGCATTAATTTTGTATCCTGCAACTTTACCAAATTCATTGATTAGCTCTAGTAGCTTTCTGGTGGCATCCTTAGCATTCTGTATGTATCTGAAAACAGTGACAGTTCTACTTCTTCTTTTCCAATTTGTATTCCTTTTATTTTTCTTCTCTGATTGCCATGGGTAGGACTTACAAAACTATGTTTAATAACAGTGGCAAGAGTGGACATCCTTGTCTTTTTCCTGATGTTAGAGGAAATGCTTTCAGTTTTCCACTGTTGAAAATGATGTTTGCTGCAGGTTTGTCATATATGGCCTTTATTATGTTGAGGTAGGTTCCCTCTATGCCCACTTTTTGGAGAGTTTTTATCATAAATGTGTGTTGAATTTTGTCAAAAGCTTTTTCTGCATCTATTGAGATGATCATATGGTTTTTCTTCTTCGATTTGTTAATATGGTGTATCGGGCTTCCCCGGTGGCGCAGTGGTTGGGAGTCTGCCTGCCGATGCAGGGGACACGGGTTCGTGCCCCGGTGCGGGAAGATCCCACATGCCGCGGAGCGGCTAGGCCCGTGAGCCATGGCCGCTGAGCCTGCGCGTCCGGAGGCTGTGCTCCGCAACGGGAGAGGCTGCAGCGGTGAGAGGCCCGCGTACCACAAAAAAAATAAAAAAAAAAAAAAAAAAAAAAAATATGGTGTATCACATTGATTGATTTGCTTATATTGAAGAATCCTTGCATCCCTGGGATAAATCCCACTTGATCATGGTGTATGAACCTTTTAATGTTTTCTTGGGTTCTGTTTGCTATTATTTTGTTGAGCATTTTTGCATCTATATTCATCAGTGATATTGCTCTGTAATTTTCTTTTTTTGTAGTATTTTTGTCTGGTTTTGGTATCAGGGTGATGGTGGCCTCATAGAATGAGTTTGGGAGTGTTCCTTCCTCTGCAGTTTTTTGGAAGATTTTGAGAAGGATAGGTGTTAGCTCTTCTCTAAATGTTTGATAGAATTCACCTGTGAAGCCATCTGGTCCTGGGCTTTTGTTTGTTGGAAGGTTTTTAATCACAGTTTCAATTTCATTACTTGTGTTTGGTCTGTTCATATTTTCTGTTTCTTCCTGGTTCAGTCTTGGAAGGTTATACCTTTCTAAGAATTTGTCCATTTCTTCCAGGTTGTCCATTTTATTGGCACAGAGTTTCTTGTAGTAGTCTCTTAGGATGCTTTGTATGTCTGTTGTAACTTCTCCTTTTTCATTTCTAATTTATTGATTTGAGTCCTCTCCCTCTTTTTCTTGATGGGTCTGCCTAATGGCTTATCAATTTTGTTTATCTTCTCAAAGAACCAGCTTTTAGTTTTATTGATCTTTGCTATTGTTTTCTTTGTTTCTATTTCATTTATTTCTGCTCTGATCTTTATGATTTCTTTCCTTCTACTAACTTTGGGTTTTGTTTGTTCTTCTTTCTTTAGTTCCTTTAAGTGTAAGGTTAGATTGTTTATTTGAGATTTTTCCTGTTTCTTGAGGCAGGCTTGTACTGCTATAAACTTCCCTCTTAGAACTGCTTTTGCTGTGTCCCATAGATTTTTGGATTGTCATGTTTTCATTGTCATTTGTCTCTAGGTATTTTTTGATTTCTTCAGTGATCTCGTGGTTATTTAGTAATGTATTGTTTAGCCTGCGTGTGTTCGTATTTTTTACAGTTTTTTTCCTGTGATTGATATCTAGTTTTACAGCATTGTGGTTGGAACAGATACTTGATACGATTTCAGTTTTCTTAAATTTACCAAGGCTTGATTTGTGACCCAAGATGTGATCTATCCTGGAAAATGTTCCATTAGCACTTGAGAAGAAAGTATAATCTGCTGTTGTTGGATGGACTGTCCTATAAATATCAATTAAACCTATCTTGTCTATTGTGTCATTTAAAGCTTGTGTTTCCTTATTAATTTTCTGTTTGGATGATCTGTCCATTGGTGTAAGTGAGGTGTTAAAGTCCCCCACTATTATTGTATTACTGTTGATTTCCTCATTTATAGCTGTTAGCAGTTGCCTTATGTATTGAGGTGCCCTTATGTTGGGTGCATATATATTTATAATTGTTATATCTTCTTCTTGGATTGATCCCTTGATCATTATGTAGTGTCCTTCCTTGTCTCTTTCTTTATTTTAATGTCTATTTTTTCTGATATGAGTATTGCTACTCCAGCTTTCTTTTGATTTCCATTTGCATGGAATATCTTTTCCCATCCCCTCACTTTCAGTCTGTATGTGTCCCTAGGTCTGAAATGGGTCTCTTGTAGACAGCATATAGATGGGTCTTGTTTTTGTATCCATTCAGCCAGCCTGTGTCTTTTGGTTGGAGCATTTAATCCATTCACATTTAAGGTAATTATCAATATGTATGTTCCTATTACCATTTTCTTAATTGTCTTGGGTTTGTTTTTGTAGGTTCTTTTCTTCTCTTGTGTTTCCCACTTGGAGAAGTTCCTTTAGCATTTGTTGTAGAGCTGGTTTGGTGGTGCTGAATTCTCTTAGCTTTTGCTTTTCTGTAAAGCTTTTGATTTCTCCGTCGAATCTGAATGAGATCCTTGCCGGTTAGAGTAATCTTGGTTGTAGGTTCTTCCCTTTCATCACTTTAAATATATCATGCCACTGCCTTCTGACTTGTAGAGTTTCTGCTGAGAAATCAGCTTTTAACCTTATGGGAGTTCCCTTGTATGTTATTTGTCATTTTCCCCTTGTTGCTTTCAATAATTTTTCTTTGTCTTTAATTTTTGTCAACTTGATTACTATGTGTCTCGGTAGTTTCTCCTTGGGTTCATCCTGTGTAGGACTCTCTGTGCTTCCTGGACTTGGGTGGCTATTTCCCTTCCCACGTTAGGGAACTTTCTGACTATAATCTCTCCAAATATTTTCTCAGGTCCTTTCTCTCTCTCTTCTTCTGGGACCCCTATAATGAGAATGTTGTTATGTTTAATGTTGCCCCTGAGGTCTCTTAGGCTGTCTTCTTTTCTGTTCATTCTTTTTTCTTTATTCTGTTCCGTGGCAGTGAATTCCACCATTCTGTCTTCTAGGTGACTTATCCGTTCTTCTGCCTCAGTTATTCTGGTATTGATTCCTTCTAGTGTATTTTTCATTTCTGTTATTGTATTGTTCATCTCTGTTTGTTTGTTCTTTAATTCTTCTAGGTGTTTTTGGTGAGTTCCAGTGTCTTCCTGTTGATGTTTGTTCAGCAGTTAGCTGTGATTCCGCTGTTCTCACAAGAGGGAGTGAGCACACGTCCTTCTACTCCGCCATGTTCTTTGTTAGCTTTTTAATTAGTCATTGTCTTCTTATTCCTTTAGTGGTTTCCCAGAAGTACATTATACTTCCTGGATTTATCATAGACTCTCTTAGATTAGTGATTCTACCATTTCCCAAGTGATGCAAGGACCTAACTACAGTTTAACCCATTTTACCTTTTGTGCTATTGTTGTTATATATTTTAAATCTATACACATTTTATTTTCTGTAAGCCAGGAAGTCTACATATATTTTTTAAACCCACAAAAGAACTCACTAATCCTCTGTTCTCCCTTTTCTAATATTCTAATAAACCTTTGTTTCAAATTCTAATACCAGTTGTGGTGTTTTTCAGTTCTAAAATTTTCATTTGATTTTTAAAATAGATTCCAGGTCTTTGGTGAATATGTATATTTTTATTTATTATTTTGAACATATTAATCATAGTTACTTTGAAGCTCCTGTTTGATACCTTTACTTACTGACTCATCTGTGGTCTGTTTTTACTGACCCATTTCTTTTGATATTTAGTCATTTGGTCCTTTTTTTTTTTTAGCTTGCCTTATACATTTTTTTTTGTATTATGGATGTTATGGATAGAATGTTGTAAAAGTTCTAAATTAAGTTGTCTTTCTCCAAAGAGGTTGACTTTTCTCCTAGTAGGCGATAGAGTACAGGTGAGTCAACTTGATCTTGTCATGGGCTTTCTTATGATTGGCCTATTTCAGTTTTGTCCTTTCTACTGGGGTGTGGCTCTTATTTGTAGGGTATGACCATCATGGTACTTTAGGATCTTTGCAAAGGCTTGTCCACTTTGATGGCACTTACACTTCAAATTCCACCTTTTCAGTCATACGATGGCTGAAATATTTTCTCAGATTTTTGTGCTTCCAGTTGCTTTTATTTTTCTTCCTACTGGGTGTCTTGGAGTCTTCCTTTGCATAATACAAATTAGGATCTGATCAATAATTTGGGAGGAATATGTGCCCAGTGCCCAGGTTGTATTTTCTCTGAAATTTTGCCCTCACGTCCTAGCTGCTTTGTCAGTCTTGAATGCTCACCTTAGTCTTTTCAGTCCATTAAGGCTGCCATTTTTTTCTTGGGCTCTATTTATCTGCACTACCATTTGGAAAATGCTCTCAGAGGAAAAGAAAAAAGCCAGAACAAATAGCCCCTTTGTAGAATCTCTCAAAAATCATAGCCCACCTCCCCTCATTTCTGCCTGCATTGATCTACAGTGGCTTCAAACATTTTTTACATATTTTGGGCAGCTTTCATAGTTGTATTTGGCAGGAGAGTTAGTCTAGGATAAGCTAGTCTATCATGGTAGGGCTTGAAAGTCTTTTATCTCAGTTTTAAGTGAAGAAATTGAAGCTTGGGAAAATTATGTAAATTGTCCAAGTTCGAATAGCTTGTAAATGGCAGAGCTGGGATTTAAATCTAGGTCTTTCTGACTCCCAAGCTATGTTCTTGTCCACTACACCTGGTACATCCTTATCATAATAGTGACTGTGTACTGAGTGCTTATTAGGCTTGAGGCAATGTTAGTTGCTTTCCAAATAATATCTGTTTTCTTGATAAAAATCCTATCAAAGAGAAGGTGCTATCTCTATTTTACAGATGTGGAAACTAAACTCAAGAGTTCAAGTCTGTTTTTCAAGGGTAATGAGAAAATAAATGGATTTGAATCCAACTCTGTACCATCTACCACCCTCATACTAGAAACTAGTTATTAGATGCATGAATTTGGCCAGTCACTTCTCTGAGCCCTAGCATTCTGATTTGTAAATGTGGATATCAGTAATGTTGTTTGACTTGCAAAGGAGGTCATGGGTGGGAAGACAATGTAAAGGTGCATGGCATTCCTAGACATGAATACTAACTGGTGGACAGTTTGTCCACTCATGCTACAATATTACTGATCCAAATGGAGGAGTCCCATGGGGACCCAGCAATACTGAGATTCCGTGAGTGTCTCTGGTGACTTTAATTTTGGTGATCACTGATAACTTGGAAAAAAAATTTTTAAATATGTCTTTTAAACATTGTTAAAGAGTGGATTTAAACAATTGCATAAAATAAATTAACATATGTAAAGCTGTTTTATTTGATATTTTTTAACATCTTTATTGGAGTATAATTGCTTTACAATGGTTTGTTAGTTTCTGTTGTATCACAAATAAAATCAGCTATATATATACATATATCCCCATATCTCCTCCCTCTTGCTTCTGTAAAAGTTACAGGAGAAACATTGTCTTCTATGGGTCATTTTTGAGTTATTTTACCAAAAATATTAAATTGTACATCAAAGTTCTTCAGTTTGAATAGGCTTAAGTAATTTTTAGTGCAATGTATATTATTTTTCTTTAAAGCAACAAAGGATTCCACCTCTGATTTTGAGTAATGTACCTTAAAGAAAAAGAAATATCTCTGCTGATCCAGAGTTACAAATTTATATTATCCTCTGCTTACTATAATTTCCCTAATTTTGATTTTATTTGACTCATTTTCAAGAAAAATGCATTCAACAACTACTGTTTGCCTAGCACTCCAGGGGAGACAAGCAAATGTCGGTGGCTCAGCCTCTGTCTTCTTTTTTTTGTTTGTTTTTTGTTTTGTTTTGTTTTTTTGTGGTATGCGGGCCTCTCAGTGTTGTGTGGCCTCTCCCGTTGCGGAGCACGCGCCGGATCAGCGGCCGTGTCTCACGGAGCACGCGCCGGCTCAGCGGCCCTGTCTCACGGGCCCAGCCGCTCCGCGGCATGTGGGATCTTCCCGGACCGGGGCACGAACCCGTGTCCCCTGCACCGGCAGGCGGACTCTCAACCACTGTGCCACCGGGGAAGCCCTCAGCCTCTGTCTTCTAATAATCTCCCTAGAGAGACAAGATCTCAGGCCTGAGATTGCCGTAGTATAATAGAAATGAGTAGAACAGCTGCTATATTAAACATAAACAAGCACTGCCACCCATGGCACAGCCACTCAGGCTCTGGATGTTCAGGAAATTTGGGAAGCGTTTTAGATGTCAGATTCCATAGTTGGCCTGCCCAAATTAAAGCCCAGCTCTATTGCTTACTGACCAGGTGACCTTTGGCAAGTTACTTACCCTTCTAAGGCTTGTTCCTCTTTCGTAAAATGGAGATAATAGCAGTACCTAACTAATAGGGTTATTGTGAGGAATTTATCCATGTGAATATTTAACACAGTGCCTTTCTCAGTATAGACTTTCTATAAATTGTTATTGTTATTACTGACTCTTTTTGAAGGATGGCAGAATTTGGTATGAAGAGGTGCAGAGAAGCATTCTGGGAGGTGACGTTGTTTGTAGAAAGGCAAGAGCCCATTCTCCAGAGTGCGAATCAGAAATGGGCAAGAGAAGGAATAGCTGGACACGTTTATGCCCACAATTTGGAACAGTCTGTGGTCCCTTCCTTGGATTTAGCTCCAATCTGTTTTTTGCTAAGCCCAGTTTTACACCTAAGGAGATGAGGGTTGATGAAAAAGAAGCAAGTAAAGTAGGTAAAGTTATTTTTCCCTAAGGTTTTCACCATTCCTTCTCTGTTTTTCACAGGCTCTTACATGAACCTTCAGAAGTCTAAGTTCTTCTTCCTCTTGCCTTCACTCTGGCATTCCTGTGGGATTGAGGGTTGCCTCTTCTGCAGAGTTAGATTCACTTGTCTGGATAGTAAATCGTATTATCTATAATGAGTCAACTCCATTTTATTCATCTTTCTAGATTAATAAATAGCTCATAGAGTAGCCATATAAAAAATGCCCATCCCCACGTTACCATTATGCTTAAAACTTGCTGAGTGACATTGGGCAACGTCAACTTGTCCAAATGTTGAAGTTCTGCTGTTTTCCCTACCCCGTTACTTTGGAGCTAGCTGGGCTGCCATCAGCAGTGGCTCAGACCTCTGGTCCAGGTGTCTTTAGGAGTAAATCAGGACACAGCAGAAGTCTCATGCTGTGAGCAGCTGAGGAAAATCATTGGGGACTCATTATTAGGGTAATGGCTTCCCCATGTCCTCCTCTAGTCCTAGGACTAGTGAATTACAATTTAAGGAGTTGTTCCCTCTAATATTTTTACTCATCAGTGGCTGATAGTGGACGGGGAGTAGGTAAAAGCTAAAGCCCATTCATGAGCTGTTGTTTTGTGGAGTATGGAGGTTTGACAAGGGTGACCTTGTGCCAGGGGCCCTACACCACCTCATCATATCCCAAGCTTCTTTGGGTTGACACTCATAGGGATCATGTTTCATCCTGTGTTCAAAGCCTGGCAGAGTAGCTGATAACCCCAGGGTCAGACCAACATAAAAAGACTTTTGGAGACATGATATTTAAAAAAAAAAAAAAGAAGAAGAATTGCGATTCTGTCAGAAGCAGAAATATTAGAAAAACAAACAAACCAGATGACCAAGAATCTTGAATTAGCCTAAAAGGAGATCAGAACAGATACTGAGTATGAAATAAGAACAACCAATCAGAGAAATAACCAAGCAAAAATCTTCCTGTACAAAGTATTACCATTTGGGGAAATTGAGCAAAGCCTTGAACATCTTTCTGTATTATCTCTTACAACTGTATGTGCATCTACAGTTATCTTACATTTTCAATTAAAAAGAGAGGAAATATTTCATATTGAAAGGGTGTATGGAGTATCAAAGAAGAAATAAGAATATTACAGTAATGTTTAAGAATATCAAAAGACAAAGATAAATTCTAAATGTTTCCAAAGAAGAGGTCCCCTGCAAAGGAGTTAAAGACAGAATTTTTAATAGAATCCTGGTTGCAGGAAGACCACTGAGTACTTTCAAATACTTTTTAAAATAGAGAAAGAGAATGAGAGAATAAGAATATATCCTTAGTAGCCCAGAATTAAAGTCAGTAATAGGTAATACCAATGTGATAAGTGTATGAAGGCAAAATCAAATAGTGTGAGAATGTGCTAAATTCCTCATGTTGTCTTAAAATTAAAAAGATAAAGTAAGAATTTAAAAAAATATATAGGAAAAGATGAAAAAAAAATAATTTAAGATGGTAGAAACAGCTCCAAATGTATGATAACCCCAATTTACACAATTAGTGTAAATGGACCAAACTTGCCAGTTCAAAGATAAAGATGGACAGATTGGATTTAAAAAAAATGTATGAGATCTGCACCAAAGGGAAAGATGAACATGAAATTGAGCATAATGGTTTGCTTGGGTAGTGGGAAGGTCCTTCTTGATAGAGGCGGAGTTTTGTCAGAATCCTAGGGTTTATTGGGAGCTGGGGTTCATGAGTGCTACATACCTGACTAAGAAGAACTAATGAAAGAATTAGTCATATGAATAAAAGCTGGCCATATATTTGTAATATATTTCATTTAAATTATTTTGAGGGAAAATGGTGCTGTAAATATACAGATAAACAGCTTCCCAGAGAAATGAAGAAGGGTTTACCGTTTGAGCTGTTGCTTCAAGATTCAGCAGAATTTCATCATGTACAAAAAAGAGGAAGGTCATACCATGCAGAGTAAGCAGCATAATTAATGTAAGCATTGGAGCAGAGAATATTTGCTATCTGTTGGTGGATATTCCAGTGGTCCGTGCAGTTGTTAGTGAGAGCCTGACAGAATGGAGGGAGTGGGAGTGGAAAAAATACAATCTAATGGATATTTTGGAAGTAGAATTGAATCGGCAAATCAAAGAGAATAATACTTAGTACTCTGCCTGTCACTTAATAAGCACACAGTAAAGGGAACCTGTTGTTTCTATTGCTAATCATGGTGCTGGAGGGTGATGCCCAGGCTTCTAACTGGTAATGGTAATGGTAGATGTTGATAGCATCTTCTGAGATGACATAGGAAAGGAGGAGGTTTGTGCCATGATTACTAATTGAGGTTGTTTCAGCCATATTAAGTTTCAGGTACAGTCAGTTTTGTTATAATGTGACATGTGTCCCATGTGACGTGCAAAAATGGTAGCATAATTTTCTACAAGTTAAATGGTTAAGAAATACGTAAAAACTGCAGTAGGGACTTCCCTGGTGGTCCAGTGGTTGAGACTCTGCACTTCCAATGCAGGGGGTGCGGGTTCGATCCCTGGTTGGGGAACTACGGTCCCACATGCTGTGAGGCTCGGCCCCCCAAAAAAATTTTTTTTTAAAATGCAGTACATATGGACCTTCACCTTGCAAAAGACCTGAACTTTTGCTTTTGGAAGTGGGCGTCAGAAAGATTGCACTCTTGAGTTATGGTGAAGTGGAAGGAGGGCTGTCCGAAGTTGGAGGAAAGTCATAACACATCTGTGTGGATGGATGTAGCTCATTATGCATGTGGTGAACCAAGGCAGCTGTTGGATGTGTAAGGTGATTTCATGTGTACATTTTGTTTCTTGTAGAGGAAATTATACATAAGCAAATGTAAAATTTGCATTATGCTCAAATATGTATTATATACCCTAATATATCAATCATGTTGCAACAAATTAGCCTTTCAAAACAAGGGTTATAGCAGAACTGACTGTACCTGTGGGACACTGAGAAGAATTTAAGGCAGAGATAAGATAGTCCAAAAGCGTTTAAACAACACATTTTTTAAAATAACATTTATTTTTAAATTTATTTTTAACTGAGAGATTTTTTAGAGGCTATAATGCTTTATAATTTTCAAAAGTTTCACACACACTGTTTCATATAATCCCCTAATAATCCTTTTTTCTTATCCCCTGTCCCTATATTGCCCCTCCCCACCTTCCCTCTCCTCACTGGTAACCACTAGTTTGTTGTCTATATCTGTGGGTCTGCTCCTTTTTTTGTTTTACCTGCTAGTTGTATTTTTTAGATTCCATGTATAAGTGCTATCATACATTATTTGTCTTTCTCTGACTAATTTCATGTAGCATAATGCCCTCCAAGTCCATCCATGTTGCTGCAAAAGGCAGTATTTCATTTTTTTTATGACTGAGAAGTATTCCATTGTGTGTATATATATGTGTATATATATATATATATATACACCACATCTTCTTTATCCATTCATCTGTTGATGGACACTTAGGTTGCTTCCATACGTTGGCAATTATAAATAATGCTGCTTTGAACATTGGGGAAGAATGCACGCCTCTTAACCCAGCAATATCACCTTTAGGAATTTATCCTAAGGAAATATTAAGAGATGTTGCCCATGAGTGAATAAAAGCTTTTTAGAATAGTGAAAAATTTTAAACAAGGTTAAGGCCAACAATATGGGATTGTTAAAATAAATTACGGTCTTTCATTAACGAAAGAGTATGTTGTTGTTAATCATTTTGCAAAAGGGCATTTATTGATGAGAAAATATTCATGAAATATTACCAAAGTTTGAAATGATCATGTTTCACAAGGCTGTTTATAGAATATCAATTTTGTAAAACCTGTAAATACATACGTGTATAGAACAAATGCCGAAAAGACACATTTTAACATTATATTTTGGTAGTGAAGTTATGCTTGTTTTATCTTTGTGCTTTCTTATTTTTTTCTAATATTTCAGCAGTGAATTTGTATTTTCTTAAAAAAGATAATTTGCCTCATTTAAACTCAAAAAGCACAGCTTGGCTTGATTCAGGATACATTAGATGTCTCCCAGACCCATCTTTCATCTCAGCTTCTCCAGAGTACCTTCATGGTTGGGGTCCACCTCCCCACCCTTGTGGGAGTTGGAAGAAGGCTGCTGGCTCATGTCTAGAAGAAAAGAACCTGTGTATATTGTTATGATGAGAAGAAAATACACTCAATTTTAAGAAGAACGAATAAGGATTTTACTGATGGAACAAAGTCCTAGAAGTCAAAGACAGGAGTGGGACCAGGACACTGGGAGAGGAGCTAGCATGGGGTAGCAGGAGACACACACACACACATTTTCTTTCCCCTCTAGTAAGAGGACTTCTGTGTGTGGAAATGGATAGATTGCTATGTTTCCTCCTAGATCTAACGGTCTCTGATCATCCAGAGATGATGGGATTCATCTCCATCTCCCATCCCAGCCTGATTACTATTTTAGTCAGGGCAATGTTTGGTATGTTGAATCTAAATCACTCTTTCTGGAAGATGTAATATATATATATTTTATACACACACACATATATTTATAAATGTGTGTGTGTGTGTGTGTGTGTGTGTGTGTTTAGCCTTTTGGGGAAATCAACTGGGCATCATCTTTCAGCCACCAGACTGCTGTTACATTAAATCTACCCTCAGCCTTCTCCAGCAGGGTGGTCTGTCACTTTTTGCATTACCTGTGGAGTTGCTATGATGATCTGCAGTAGGGAATGAACCACGCCTAAATCATGAGGAAGGATGGAGGGATGCCATGTGTGGGAAGAGACACTCCAGAGCCTGAAATTCTGTATCAGATATGGTGACATCCAAGGGTTCTGCATTTGGTAGTATTTCAGAAAGCCTGTCAACATTGTGTTTAGTATCCATTGCCATCAGCTTAGGTTTATTTTATGTTTTCCATGTGCTGGAAGACTCAAAGGAAAGAAGGTAGTCTGGTGGGGACACAATATAGACCTGGATTGAATGAGATTTAACTGAGTCGATGTTTATGTATTAGTCAGAGGGCAGGGTCATGGCAGCCACATCACTGCAGTGACTCAAATGGTTGGTGGACCACCTGTACCTTATTCTGACTTCTTGAGGTTTTAAGATACAGATTCTTGGGCTCCAAGGTCTATGAGTCAGAATCTCTGGGGAGTGGCTCAGGATTTTAAATACGCTTTCTCCTCCCTCCTTCTCTTTATGTACACTGATGTATTTGGACTGTTGGCAGAAGGTGTCCAGGACAGGCTTCTTAGATGTGGGAGGTGGGAACTGAGGTTGGTATTAAAAGATGGAGAGTAGCAGGCTGACTTTCCAGGTACAGAGGAGCCAGACACAAAGGCAGAGAGGCGTCTAAGCAAGGTCCACTCTGTGGGCAGTGAGAAAAGCAATATGGATGGAGCACATGGAATCAGCTGGGGAATATGGAAAAAACTGAAAAGAGCATTTGAGACATCAGTTTGAAAACCCAGCTGTTCTGTACTTTATTTTTTTTTCATTTGTTTGATGATACAGATATAACTTTTGATATTTCTATGCACACAATGTCATAAGCACATATAGATTTTGACCCCACCTCCCAACTCACCCCCTACCCAGCAGACACAAAACTCACATTTCCAGGGAAGTAGAGCAGATATTACCATACTCTTTTTTATTCTGGTATTCCTAAGAGAACTTTACAAGCAGGGCAACAGCAAAATGAAACACTGAAAGTTCTTTAAACATCGCAATTCATAAGGAGAATAAATAAATTAATCTTTTCACAATTAAATTTTATCTTAGGAAAAGAGTTTTGGATTTAGATATCCACTGTATTTCCATAGAAGTGAGAATATTTCATGAAAGAAGAGGCATAAATAAATTCTGTTACATTATGTAGGTAAATGAAAAGTCACAGAATTTACCAGCTTTGACATAAAATTTGTCTATGTTATAGCAGATTTTGCTCCCATCATGTACAGGTGCTTTGTTGATGCTCTAGATGTGTCTTATAGTATTCTTATCAATGTGCAATGAGCAGAGAGAGAAACTGTTCATTCTTCTATCATCTCTCTCTGCTGTTTTCCATATTAGAAATTAGCTGTCCTCCTCAGTGTTCAGGAGATGCGTTAGCCATTGGAAAGCTCATAAATCCCCTGGTTGAGCCTGCTCTGTGGAGATGCTGGCATGAGAAGCCGCTCCATTGTGTCTACACCTGCATTATGCTCTTAAGAGTTTTGGTTTGATGCTCATGTTCAAAGCTGTAGTGCCTTTTCCCTGTCACTGGCAGCTTCATGGGGGTGACATGTCCTCCTGATCATTCACATCATTAGCTTTGGCAAATCTTTTATCTGAACTGGCTTTTGACTCCTCTCATTTCCTGTATCACAAACACTTAAATTCAGAGAAAGTTCATCAAGTGGTTATTACAAGATGAGGGTACCAAACAGATGTAATGATGTGGTTTAGCCTGTGAGTATAACTCTAAAAAATGGAAGTCCCTATAAAGTCCACTCCATACCACTTCAGTAATTCATAGTTGTAGCAAAATGAAGAGCACATGTAGGAGGCCATGAGTCATATGAAATTCCCCCTTTGCTGACTAAAAAAATTCACCCATTTTTCTCTAACTTGAGAAATTATATCAGGATGAGTCAGTGACAGTGACTTACTTTATTATAAGGATGCCTTTGAATTTAGCCTACTATACACAATGAATACATTGTTGGCAATCTCCAGTAGCTTAAAGTGTTTTTCACATGTTGATACTTGGTGTTACCAGTAGCTTAAGTGTTTTTCACATGTTGATACTTGGTGTTAAACTTGACAGTTGATGGAAACTACCCACAGAATTGTTGTGGTTGGCAATGGGGGGTTCCCCGCAGGAGTGTGACATGATGAAACTGTTAGATAATCTTGGGGTGTGCAGGATGAACTGGGGTTAAGGCTGGAGTAGGGAGATCAGTGAGAAGATTATTTCAATAACCCAGGGGAAAAATGATGTGCTCCATCTCAGCTCTTGGTAGTGGGACTTGGAAAGATGGGACATCTGAGAGAGAGAAGGTGGTAAGAAGTCTTTGGAGGAGGCCAGTAGGAGGACACATACGGCATCTGTAAGAGAGGAATATTTTCTAGTGGCATCCTGTCTCCTGAGGAAGGTAAAAAGAACAAATCGAGGCAGTAATATGCTCTGTGTGGCAGCAAATAGTCGGATTACCCTGGGGAGAAACATGAAAAACCTCTGCTTGTGGAAACTACAAGTCATTTCCATCTCCCTGGGCTGAGTGAAAGCCCCAGCTGCGTGATTTCTTAGCCAATTATGGGAAGTTGCCCGGGAAATGCAGTGCATTTAATGCAAGGCCACAAATCTGGGACAACTTTCTGCTTTGAAGATTTCCTTACTTCATCTGCAATTTCCTTTTTTTTTTTTAACATCTTTATTGGAGTATAATTGCTTTACAATGGTGTGTTAGTTTCTGCTTTATAACAAAGTGAATCAGTTATGCATATACATATGTTCCCATATCTCTTCCCTCTTGCATCTCCCTCCCTCCCACCCTCCCTATCCCACCCTTCTAGGTGGTCAAAAAGCACCGAGCTGATCTCCCTGTGCTATGCAGCTGCTTCCCAATAGCTATCTATTTTACGTTTGGTAGTGTATATATGTCCATGCCACTCTCTCACTTTGTCACAGCTTACCCTTCCCCCTCCCCATATCCTCAAGTCCATTCTCTAGTAGGTCTGTGTCTTTATTCCCGTATTACCCCTAGGTTCTTCATGACATTTTTTTCCCCTTAGATTCCATATATATGTGTTAGCATATGGTATTTGTCTTTCTCTTTCTGACTTACTTCACTCTGTATGACAGACTCTAGGTCCATCCACCTCACTACAAATAACTCAATTTCATTTCTTTTTATGGCTGAGTAATATTCCACTGTATATATGTACCACATCTTCTTTATCCATTCATCTGCTGATGGACACTGAGGTTGCTTCCATCTCCTGGCTATTGTAAATAGAGCTGCAGTGAACATTTTGGTACATCACTCTTTTTTTTTTTTTTTTGCGGTACGTGGGCCTCTCACTGTGGCCTCTCCCGTTGCGGAGCACAGGCTCCGGACGTGCAGGCTCAGTGGCCATGGCTCATGGGCCTAGCCGCTCCGTGGCATGTGGAATCTTCCCAGACCAGGGCACGAACCCGTGTCCCCCTGCATCGGCAGGCGGACTCTCAACCACTGTGCCACCAGGGAAGCCCACATGACTCTTTTTGAATTATGGTTTTCTCAGGGTATATGCCCAGTAGTGGGATTGCTGGGTTGTATGGTAGTTCTATTTGTAGTTTTTTAAGGAACTTCCATACTGTTCTCCATAGTGGCTGTATCAACCTACATTTCCACCAGCAGTGCAAGAGTGTTCCCTTTTCTCCACACCCTCTCCAGCATTTATTGTTTCTAGATTTTTTGATGATGGCCATTCTGACCAGTGTGAGATGATATCTCATTGTAGTTTTGATCTGCATTTCTCTAATGATTAATGATGTTGAGCATTCTTTCATGTGTTTGTTGGCAATCTGTATATCTTCTTTGGAGAAATGTCTGTTTAGGTCTTCTGCCCATTTTTGGATTGGGTTGTTTGTTTTTTTGTTATTGAGCTGCTTGTAAATTTTGGAGATTAATCCTTTGTCAGTTGCTTCATTTGCAAATATTTTCTCCCATTCTGAGGGTTGTCTTTTGGTCTTGTTTATGGTTTCCTTTGCTGTGCAAAAGCTTTGAAATTTCATTAGGTCCCATTTGTTTATTTTTGTTTTTATTTCCATTTCTCTAGGAGGTAGGTCAAAAAGGATCTTGCTGTGATTTATGCCATAGAGTGTTCTGCCTATGTTTTTCTCTAAGAGTTTGATAGTTTCTGGCCTTACATTTAGGTCTTTAATCCATTTTGAGCTTATTTTTGTGTATGGTGTTACGAGTGTTCTAATCTCATACTTTTACATGTAGCTGTCCAGTTTTCCCAGCACCACTTATTGAAGAGGCTGTCTTTTCTTCACTGTATATTCTTGCCTCCTTTATCAAAAATAAGGTGACTATATGTGCATGGGTTTGTCTCTGGGCTTTGTATCCTGTTCCATTGATCTATATTTCTTTTTTTGTGCCAGTACCATACTGTCTTGATTACTGTAGCTTTGTAGTATAGTCTGAAGTCGAGGAGCCTGATTCCTCCAGCTCTGTTTTTCGTTCTCAAGATTGCTTTGGCTATTCGGGGTCTTTTGTGTTTCCATACAAATTGTGAAAATTTTTTTCTAGTTCTGTGAAAAATGCCATTGGTAGTTTGATAGGGATTGCATTGAATCTGTAGATTGCTTTGGGTAGTAGAGTCATTTTCACAATGTTGATTCTTCCAATCCAAGAACATGGTATATCTCTCCATCTATTTGTATGATCTTTAACGCAATTTCCTTTTTCTGGTCCTCACTTACAGGGACGTATGGTAGTGTGAAGGCAGACTCAGAGGCGTTTCTGTCTCCATCCTGCTTCCTAAGAGGCAACTACCAGGCAACTTGGTGGGTTTCTGTCAGGACCCTGCAGCCAGGGCACTGAGCTGTGCCCTAAAATAGGTGGCAATGTGGATGCCCCATGCTGGACTTCTTAGTGGGCTACTTGTCCCATCAGGAAAGGAGCCTGGCCTGAGGTGTGGGGTCCCTTTAAGTGAAGAGCGGTTGACCATGAAGATCTGGACACATTGTAAAAAGCCACTGAAAATCTCTAAAAAAATTTGCTCCAAGGACCTTCACCATTATTTTATTTCTAATTTTGCCCAGGGACTATTTGGCCCTGTTGCCTTGAACAATGAGGATAGTGACCCCTGCTGCTCCTGCCATGCTCTGCTAACAGACTTTGTTCTAGTTGTAATTTACCCAGATTGTCTGACATCCTGACTATCCATGGGTCTGACTTCTAATGTCTTGGGCCAGCATGAAGTTGTTTGCCCCCCTACCAGCAGGAAGGAAGGATCTCCCTCTTCATTCGCTTCTCTAAATTTTCTCCTTCTAAAATAATAATAATAGTGGTAAGAAGAATTAAAGTAACTTTCTAAAACTACCTTCAAGGAGAATAATATGACAGGAAGGATTTGTCTTCATACCCAGTTAAGAGTGGGGACAGGGGTGTTACAGTCTATGCTGGCCGTCCTGGGTGAGCATCTCTGAATGTAGGCTAAAAAAATGGCTCCCCAAAGATATGTTCACATCCTAATTCCTGGAACCCGTAAATGTTACTTTATTTGAAAAAACAAAACAAAACTCTTTGCAGATGTTATTAAGTTAAAGATCTTGAGATGAGGATATCAACTTGGAATATATGGTTGTCCTGAAATCCAACACAAGTGTCCTTATAAAACCAAGGCAGAAGGAGATTTTATATACATGAAAGAGGAGGGGGCAAAGTGGCCACAGAGGCAAAGACTGAAATGATGGGACCACAAGCTCAGGAATGCTGACAGCCACCAGGGGCTGGAAAAGGAAAGGCATGGATACTCCCCTAGAGGTTCTGGAGGGAATGTGTCCCAGCTGACACTTGATTTCAGCTCAGTGGAACAGATTTCAGACTTCCGGCCTCTAGAACTATGAGAGAATAAATTTTTCTAATTTTAAGCCACCAAGTTTATTGTAATTTGTTACGGCAGTTGCAGGAAGTGGTACAGTTACAAAGGTGTTTTTTCCTGTACTTGGCTTAGTAAGTGCTAAGTACCCTGTACTCAGTAAGGGTCCTGATCTCTAATTTTGGGAAGTAACACACAGAAAATTTGGGAAGAGCAAAAGGTGCAGGAAACATCGTCCTAATGCCCTGGTCTTCAGAGAATCTGACAGATGTGGAAGCAACAGCCAGAGGTCATCTAATATCCATCCATTTTTCTACCTTTCCCTATAACAACTGAATACCTGTTGTGAACTAAGCACTTTGCCAGGCCCAGACTTGTGGCCTTTCCCAAACACCTTTTTTCCATATGTCAAACCTGTCTTACCTGATTACGACCTTGAATTTATATCACATGGATGAGTCTCTTGGATAAGAAAGTATAAAAAAAGGCAGGCTGATAAGAATAGCTGAATCAACTCTGTGGCCAAATTTCCATAGCTCTGAAATTGGGTCAAATCAATACAAAATAATGATTAAGTCTTGAGCCGGAATCAACATCTTGGCAGTGGAAGAGCAGGGAGATGCATAGCCTTGGGTAATGGAAACATTCCAGATTAAGCCAGAGTCAATCTGGGGCAGTGGCTATTTTTTTTTAAAGAAAGTATTTTAATTGAAAGTGTACAGCCACATTGGTACAATCTAATCCAGGCCACCAAGGAGAGCTGTGAATATTCTAAAGGCAGAAGGAAATGGGAGAGGAGAGGCATGAAGGAGGCTGGGGGCTCTGCACTAGATGAGGGAAAGCCCTTTGAATCTCTAAGGATGTGTTCTACCTATCAGCAGGGGCCAGCAGAAGATTTCGTTATGTTTTATTCACCAAGTTTTCAGGCTGATTCAGAAGCAAGGAGGTATGGCAGCAAGAGAGATGCATCTGCAAACACACCAGATCCACCCAAAGTCTTTTTCCAGTTGGAAAGCCCATGGAAATAGTTTGGAATGGGTGTCATTTGGACTGACTAGTGCTTTTTACTCTCTGAGACTGAATTTTTCCACCTGCAGAGTGAAAGATTTGCATTAGAGAACGAATTCTACAGCACTAGAAAATTTAAAATGCCCGAACTAAAAGGGACATTATAGATCACCTTGCCCTTTCCAGCTGGTTTACAGATCAGAAGAGTAAACTCAGGTTATGGAAATGACTTGTCCAAAGCAACATGGCAAGGTGTTGGTGAAGCTAGGGTTAGAAACTAGTATCTGGGGCTTCTGGGCTAGGTTCTCCCGTATCCTATGGATTTTTGAAGGGCTTGGCTCATGGATGGACTTCAAGGTTTCTTTAAACCCCCTGGATTTATATGCCACAATTTTGTGAATGTCTGTATATTTTTTTAAAAGAAAGGAAACCTTTAATGTGATGTCCAGAAATGGTTAAGGACTTTGCAAAAACCCATCCATCAGTTAATTCGATGAAAATTTATTGTGTCTCTGCTGCTTGTCAGGCACTCTTCTGGGCACTTAGAACAGAGCAGGCAGAAGTCCCTGCTTTCAAGGAGCTTGTATTTTACAGGTGGGGATGAGAGACACTTAATGAGTAAAATTTATCATATGTCAGGTGGTGATAGGTGTATGGAGAAAAACAAAGCAGGGACAGTGAGTCCAGGGGACGACTTCTGCTTTTCTTGAATTGGAATTAAATTTTCCCCACGAGTGCCAAAACTCCTTGCACTGAAAATTAGGAACACAGCACGATGAAGGGACAAGGCATGCTGTGCTGTGGCCGTTGTACAAGTGGGCAGCTAGAGGCAAAGACGGTGTCCTCAGAAGCCCCTGATCCTGTTCACTTGTTCATTTTCAGGGATGCCTGTGCCAGGAAAGTGAGGAACTCATTGTCTTGAGGCCCCTGAGGTTGGATGCTGGGCCATCATAACTTACCGGGGGCCCCATGCTGTCCACTGTCCAAGATAGTGATGGTTTCTGTGTCAGCATTATTTATGACCTGCTGCATCACTGCATCCCAGGGAGGAGGGGAAGACAGGGCAGCCAGGGGGGCAGCAGCAGCGGCAGTTGATGGAGGCTCTGTGTTTGGGGATAAATAAAGGACGACCTTTCAGTGGTCTGCACTGCTTCCTTTGCAAAGCATTTTGAGCATGATTTGATCTTCGCATGGTTCTTAGAGGCATGGCAAGTGTGGTTAATCCCACTGTGAAGATTTATCATCCGACACACAGAGAGGCTGTGGGGTCATATACGGCAGGTCAGAAGCAGGGCCAAGGATTAAAGCCCATATCCTCTTGTCTCCTTGCAAGAGCCTTTCCTCCTCCATCCACATCCTTGATTTCCTCCCTGTCTCGTTTCTTTTTTTGTTTGTTTTTTTGCGGTACGCGGGCCTCTCGCTGTTGTGGCCTCTCCTGTTGCGGAGCACAGGCTCCGGACACGCAGGCTCCGGACGCGCAGGCTCAGCGGCCATGGCTCACGGGCCCAGCCGCTCCGCGGCATGTGGGATCTTCCCGGACCGGGACACGAACCCGTGTCCCCTGCATCGGCAGGCAGACTCTCAACCGCTGCGCCACCAGGGAAGCCCTGTCTCGTTTCTTTCTCTGATAATCCACATTGAATCCAGCAGCAAATCCTCCTTGGAAATATATCTAGAATCCAGCCGCTTCTCACCGTCCCAACTGACCTCCCTAGACTAGCCCACTGTTATCTCTTGCCTGGACTGTTGCAGTAAACTGCTGACTGGCCTCCCTGCTGTGGCCTTTCCCCCCACCTCCAGCTCCCAGTCCATCCTCCACTCAGCAGCCCAGGGGGAGCCACGCGTGATTCTTTTAAATATATGTCAAATCAAGTTGTTCTCTGCCTAAACATCCGTCCCCCTGCCCCACTAGCTTTCCATCTCTCAGAATAAGAGCCAGAGTTCCTCCTGTGGCCCATAAGGCCCTACATTATCTTGGTTCTTGCTCCCATTCTCACTTACTTTTCCCATCTTCTCCCTCTTGCTCCCTCTGCTTCAGCCACGTTGGCTCTGCTATCCCTGAATTTGACACATGTGTTACCATTTGGGAACCTTTGTGCTGGCTCTTCCCTCTACCTGGGAGTGGTCCCTCAGAGACTTGTCAGACCATTTAGTATAAAGTGGCAGCTCCTGGGCTTCCCTGGTAGAGCAGAGGTTAAGAATCTGCCTGCCAATGCAGGGAACATGGGTTTGAGCCCTGGTCTGGGAAGATCCCACATGCCATGGAGCAACTAAGCCCATGAACCACAACTACTGAGCTTGTGCTGTGCGAGCCACAAGTACGGAGCCTGCGGGCCACAACTACTGAAGCCCACGCGCCTGGAGCCCGTGCTCCACAACAAGAGAAGCCACCGCAATGAGAAGCCCACACACCGCAACAAAGCGTAGCCCCCACTCACTGCAACTAGAGAACACCTGTGCACAGCAACGAAGACCCAACACAACCAAAAATAAAAACAAACAAATAAATAAATAAATTTATTTTTAAAAAAATGGCAGCTCCTGTCACTCCCTATCCCCTGATGTTGCTTCATTTTTCTTCTCTGCATTTATCAATACCTGATGATGTATGATCATTGTTCATTTAGTTATTGTCTTTTCCACTAGAACGTAGCCTTCCATGAGGGCAGTGACATTGTGTTAATCACTGTTCAAGACCCAGTGCCCCATAGAGTGTCAGGCACATAGTAGGCACATTCATTTGTTAAACAAAAGAATGAAAAAATATATCCCTCTAAGCAAGAACATTTATTGAAGATGTTTAGTAAGATGAAAAGGAGGATGTTAAGAGGCTGTATGTGTCTGCTCTGGCTGCCATAAAAGAATACCATAGACTGGGTGGCTTACCAACAGAAATTTATTTTCTCACAGTTCTAGAGGTTAAAAGTCCAAGATGAAGGTACCAGCATGAATGGGTTCTGGTGAGACCTCTCCTCTTGGCTTGCTGACACACTTTCTCGCTGTACCCTAACATGGCCTTTTCTCTGTGTACATGCATCGAGAAAGAGATCTCTAGGGTGTCTTTCCTCTTATAAGTACACTAGTCTTATTGGATTGGGACCCCACCCTTATGACCTCATTTAATCTTATTTACCTCCTTGAAGGCTTTGTCTCCAAATAAACATTGGGGTTTAGGGTTTCAACATATGAATTATTATTTTTTTTTGTGGGGAGGGGACAAACAGTTCAGTCCATAATAGAGGCTAACATTTATTAATCTCCACTGTGCGCCAGCACTGTGTAAAACACTTTATACATTTCCTCATCTAATTATTAGCCTTATTTTACAGACAAATTGAGGTTAGCAGAAAGGTTACCTAATTTGCCCAGGACACAAAGCTAATAAGTGGAGAAGTTGGAACTTGGACCAAGACCTGATTCTAGAGCCTGGTCTTTGATTCATTTATAGTCTACAGCCTTCCATTTCATTTGGAAGATGTGATGGGAATAGGTTCCTTGAAAAAGTTTTTAAGCTTTTTCCATTAGATTCTTCCATTTTCCTTGCCCAAGTCAAATATTTTCTTACTTTCAGAGACATAATGGGGATTTGATTATTTTCATTCAACATCTGTTCATGGAGAACTGTTGTTTCAGGAAAGTATATGAAATGCTATGGGGGATATAGAGAAAAAGTATATTATTAGGATAAACTAGGCTATGCTGAAGTTAGTAACAATGACAGAATATCACTGGATTAACATACAATTTATTTCTCATTTATGGTACATGTCCAACATGGGTCAGTGACAGACTCTACTCCAGTGTTACTCAGGGCCCCAGACTATGGAGACTCTGCCATTTTATACTTGTACCATCTGGAACGCATGGTCTCTGTAGTCACTATGGAAGAAGACAGAAGAGAGAGACCAATGCATTTATCTGCCAAATAGATACACCATCAAGAGATAGAACTTCCCCATAACTTCAGAAAGTTCCCTGATGTGCTCTTCTGTTCACTTCCCCACTCGTGCACCTTCTCTCTCTCTCCAGCAGAGACAAGCACTTTCTGATTTCTATCGCTATTAGTTTAGTTTTGCCTGTTCTAGGAAAACTGTAAATTTCTGGCTTCTTTTGCTTAACATAATGTTTTGGAGATTCATCATTGTGTGACTACCAGCAGTTTGTTTCTTTTAATTGCTCATGGATAGCATGAATTAATCTCAGCCAGATGATCCTATGCTTATCTCTAGAGGTGCCTGATATTAACCCTGGGCCAAAGCTAGAGAATGTAATAACTGGGGACAAATGATGTTTACAACCACGTGCATGTGAGTGGTTTCGGGCCATGATGTGCCAGCCTGTCATCTTTGCTTACTAATAATAATTGGACTGATGGTTTGCACCCGATTTTGGTAGAGCCTGTGGAGGGTTGACAGTAGATGTTGGACATATGGCTGTAATGTACCTACCAGACCATTTCACTGTAAGAGACCCCTACCCCAAGCAGACCTTTGGCTTCCTGGTTCTGAGATTCTTTGCATGCATACCAGTGGTGGTTTGAGAACTGGAGACAATGCAGGTCTTGGGCAACCCAACACAATCACAGAAGCAGAAAGAAGTCTGTACTTAAGATGACCTATTATTGCTGTCTTTTATCCTTTGCTTATGTTAAGGTTGTTTCCTAAGGATAAACTGTTTGAGTCTCGTGCATCCTTTTAGCAATCAAACCACTGAAAGTAATTAACATGTTATTAACACAGGTGAGTAGCAGTCCATTGCATGGGTACACTGTAATTTGTTATCCACTCACCTATTTCAACATACTAGTTTTAGACTATTATGAATAATGGTGCTATGGAAATTCTTGTACAAATCATTCTGAGGACATATGTTTTAATCTCTGGGGAAAATGCCTATTAGTTAATATTATTGTTGCATAACAAATTACCACAAATTTAGTGATTTAAAACAACACATATCTCAGTTTCTGTGGATCCGAAACCTAGGCACTGCTTAACTAGGTCCTCTGTTTCAAAGTCTCTTACAAACCTGCAGTCAAAGTGTCAGCTAGGGTTGGGATCTCATCTGAAGGCTTGATTGAGGAGTGATCCACTTACAAGCTCATGTACTTGTTGGCAGGATTCAGTTCCTGGGGGCTGTTGAACTGAGGACCTCAGTTTTAGCAGGCTATTAGCTGGAGGCTGTCCTCAGTTCCTTGCCGTGTAGGTCTCTCCAAGATGTCAGTTTGATTTATGAAAGCATATACACTGAGAAGGCAACAGAGAGAGCCTGTTAGCAAGATAGAAATTACAGTCTTGTCATCTAATGGAAATGGAAGGCACATTAATTAATAATGGAAGCCACATCCCCTCAGTGTTGCTGTATTCCATTGGTTAGACTCAAGTTACTCAAGGGGAGGGAATTGTACAGGCTATGCATAGCAGGAAATAGAGATTACTGGGGACTGTCTTAAAGGCTGCCTACTGCAGAGTTGAATTTCTGGGTCACAGAATAGGCACGTAAGTAAATAACTGTATACCAAACTGCTAAGGTATTTTCTAAAGTAGTTGTATCATTTGACATTCCCACCAGCAATGTATGAGAGTTCTGGTTGCTCCACATCCTTTTCAACACTTGGTATTATCAGACATTTTTCTTTTAGTCTATCTGGTGGCTAATGAAATGGTATGCCGTTTGAGATTTAATTTACATTTCTCTCATGGCTAATGATGTTGAGCATCTTTCAGTTTGCTTATTGGCCATGCGTATATAGACTTCTGTGAAGTGTCCAAGTGGTTTGCCTTTTGGGGGGTGGCTTTTCTTCCTACTACTGATTTGTAAGTGTTCTTTCTATATTTTTGGATATAAGTCCTTTGTCAAATTATTGCATTGCAAATATTATCCCCTAGTCTTTAGCCTGCATTTTAATTTTCTTAACAGTGTCTTTCAAGTTATTTATGTTGATATGTTACATAAACATATGAATATAGTTTTTGTTTTAAAGTTTTTAATGTTAACAGATTCAGTCCATCTTTTTTTATGGTTAGTGCTTCATCTACCCCAAGGTCATGAAAATATTCTTCAAATTTTTTTGTAGAAAGTTTACAGTCTTAGTTTTGTGCTTTTATGCTGAGTTGATTTTTAAAGTATGATATAAAGAGGGGAGTACAGGTTCATTTTTTTTCTCTCTATGGATATTCATTCATTTCAGCACCACTTGTTGAAAAGACTATCTTCTCCACATTGAATTACTGTGGCATCTTTGTTGAAAATTAATTGGCCATCTATGTTTAGGTCTATTCGAGAACTCTTTCTTCTGTTCTAGTGATATTTTTTTAATCCTTGCATCAATTCCACATTGTCTTGATTTCTTTAGTTTTATAAAATTTAATTAATTAGTTAATTTATTTTTGGCTGTGTTGGGTCTTCATTTCTGTGTGAGGGCTTTCTCTAGTTGCGGCGAGCGCGGGCCACTCTTCATCACGGTGCGCGGGCCTCTCACTGTCGTGGCCTCTCTTGTCGCAGAGCACAGGCTCCAGACGCACAGGCTCAGTAGTTGTGGCTCACGGGCCCAGTTGCTCTGTGGCATGTGGGATCTTCCCAGACCAGGGCTCGAACCCGTGTCCCCCTGCACTGGCAGGCAGATTCTCAACCACTGCGCCACCAGGGAAGCCCCGATTTCTTTACTTTTTATAGCATGTCTTCAGAAAGTGTAAGTCCTACAACTTTTTTTCTGTATTTTTCCAAATTCTTTTGGCTAATCTAGGTCCCTCACATTTCTATACAGTATTTTAGAATCAGCTTGTCAATTTTTTAAAAAGTCTATTCATGTTACACTGAATCGGTACAGATCTATTTAAGGAGAAATTGACATCTTAACAATATTATCTCCCAAACCATGAACATGATATATCTAGCTCTTTTTTATATTTATTTTTTTAGTAATGTTTTATACTTTTCAGTATACAGATCTTCATTCTCTCAATTAAATTTACAGTCGTCCCTCAATATGTGGTATTGGGTAGCAGGGAACTGGTTCCAACACCCCTGTGCATGCTAAAATTCAGGGATGCTCAAGTCCCTATTCATGTGAAACGTCATAGTACAATTGGTTCTTTCTACTCATAGGTTCTGCTTCTGTGGGTTCAACCAACCCAGATTGAATTCCAAGGTTGGTTGAATCCCAGGATTTGGAACCTGCAGATAGGAATATACTTGGTCCTCCCTATGTATTTCAGTTTTTTGATGCTCTTGTAAATGGTATAACTTTAATTTTTAGTTCTTTATACTAATGTATAGGAATATAATTAATTTTTTTGCATATCTTTTTATTTTTGGACTTTGCTAAGTTCATTTACTAGTTCAAATAGAATTTTTTTGATTCCTTGAAGTTATCTATTTAAAAAATCATATTGTTTGTGAGTAAAGACAGGTTTACTTCTTTTCATCAAGATTTTATGCCTTTTCTATCTTTTTTTCAGCCTATTGCCGTAACTAGCCACTCCAGCACAATGTTGAATAGAAGTGTGAGAACAGACATCCTTTTTCTTTTTCTCAATCTTAGATTAAAAGAATTCAGTATTTCACCATTAAATAAGATGTTAACTGTAGTTTTTGGATAGATGCCCTCAATTAGATTGAGGAAGTATTCTCCTATTGCTAGTTTATGGAGGGTTTTTATACTTAACTTCTCTTGAATGCTTTTTCTGCATGCATTGAGATGATATGTGGTTTCTTTTCTTTTTTTTGTTAACGTTTTTAAAAATTGAAGTATAGTTGGTTTACAGTGTTTCATGTATACAGCAAAGTGGGTCTGTTATATATATTCTTTTTCAGCTTCTTTTCCATAATAGGTTACTACAAGATTTTGAATGGTTCCCTTTGCTATACAGTAGGTCCTTGTTGTTTATCTATTTTATATACAGTAGTATGTATCTGTTAATCCCAAATTCCTAATTTATCTCCCTCCCAGCCCCCCTTTCCTCTTTGGTAACCGTCAGTTTGTTTTCTATGTTTATGAGTCTATTTCTGTTTTGTAAATAACTTCATTTGTATCATTTTTTTAGATTCCACATATAAGTGATATCATGCAGCATTTATCTTTCTGTCTGACTTGTTTCATTTAGCATAATGCTCTCCAAGTTCTTTCATGTTGTCATGAATGACAGGATCTCTTTCTTTTTTAAGGCTGAATAATATTCCATTGTGTATGTGTATCACGTCTTATTTATCCATTCATTTGTTAATGGACGTTTAGGTTGTTTCCATACTTGGCTATTGTGAATAATGCTGCACTGAACATGGGAATGCAGATGTCTCTTCTAGATAGTGGTTTTGTTTGCTTTGGATATATACCCAGGAGTGGAATCCTGGGTCAGAAGGTAGTTAGTTCTATTTTTAATTTCTTGAGGAACCTTCATGCTGTTTTCCCTAGTGGCTGTACCAGTTCACATTCCCACCAACAATGCACGAGGATTCCCTTTTTCCCACATCCTCGTAACTTACTTTATAGATGAGGAGACCAAGGTACATAGAGGTTAAATAACTTGCTCAAATATCACACAGCTAGGAAGTGAGTAAGACAGTGATGGAGCCCAGGTCCCTTGATTTCTATCCCAGAACTCTGGTCATACCACACAAAGGACAGAAGGAAGCCAGCCCCTGTCTCCAGGAAGCCTGCTCCCGTTGATGCCTCACTAGAAGTCAGTGGCATTATTATGTCAGTTTCTGAGATACTGGCAGTGTATATCACTGAAGGCCCCATGGGTGGTGGAAATGGCCTCACCTGGGAGGTAGTTTCCCAGCCACTACTCGTGGTGACGCTTACAGATGAGACACATTTTCTTAACAAATAAGAATCTAATGGATTAGGTCTTATCTAACGGTGCATTCTGCATTCAGCTGTGCCTCTGCCTGCCTGATGCTGCTGGCATAATTAAACTTAATGTACTTTTAATGATGTCTTCTTAACTCAAGCATTCACATGCAATTAGCCTCAAAGGGGGATGAGCTGTTGCAGGTCTAGGGGCTGTTCTCTACAATGCCCCCTTAAGACTCAGGTTCAGATGTAAATGAATCATCAACTTCAAGGTTTGCAAATGTTAGCTTGGGGGTAAAGGTGGCTTTTAATGCTAGTCATTCTCATTTGAGCCAGAAAAATGGCATCTTTTTCTAGTTTGCCTTAAATTCCAGGTGTCAGGTCCCAGAAACCAGTATGAGTTGTAAATTTTGTTTGTTTTGGATCTGAGTTTTTGGCTGGCTAAGGGGTAAAGAAAAGGTCAGGGAAACAATGTGTAAGGAACAGAGCATTATACTGGGAGTTAAGATATCTGGGTTCTAGCAAGTAACATCCTCTCTTTGAACTTTATCTGTAAGATGAGAGGGTTAAGCTAGATGACATTTATGATTCCCTTCAGCTCTGGGAATTATTATTTAAATATGGTCTCTCTGCTGCCAACCTCTCTCCTACCTCCAGTCCCTCCTCCTTCCGACCTCAACTAGTGACTTCCAAAACAAGATCTATGTCATTCCCCTCATCAGAAATCTCCCATCACAGTACAACAACTAGTATTTATTGAGTATTTACTGTACGAGAGACATTTATATTTTCATCTTCAACAGCCCAGTGAAGTTTGGTATTTTGTCATTTTTACTGATGAGGGGACTGATTCAGAGAAAGAGAGTTTGCCAGCTCAAATAGTGGGAAAGCGGTGAAGAGCAGTCTGTAATTGTACACAGTGCCATGCCGCTTCTCACATGTTCTCTGTGGCCGACAGACGAAAGTGGAGGCTGAGGCAGGCATACGTAGCCCTCAGGATCTCTTCCCAATTTAGTACTTCTAGCCTCTTCTCTCCTCTCATACACTGTTTCTTGCCTCCCCTACCCCGCTCAATGCCAGTCCCTTCACAGCTCTTCACATGTACCCTGATATTCAACCCCTGTATTTTCACTCAGGCTTTCCCCTCTGCTTGTTTTACCCTCCTGTCCTGTATCATCCCATCATAGCTTCAAGTACCTGTTCAGGTTTCCCCTCTGCCAAGATTCCTTTCCCAGTTCTTCATGTTTCCTTCCCCTTGTTTTTATTTATTTTTAATTTTTTTTTCTTCCCCTTGTTTTTAAAGCACTCTCTCGCGCGAACACAGGAAAGGCTTTGATGTGTCATAATTGAGTTATTCCTGTATGTCTCTATTACCTAACTTGACTGTGGACTGTAGATGATAAGGGATGTCTATTATGCCTCTCTTCTTCCTCCCCTGCACTTGATAGATAATTCTGTGCTTCTCACATAGTTGCCTCTGATGCAAGGGTGATATTCACAATACTTAACAACTGGTATGGCGTGTGCACCGACGCATGACGGTGGACTCTGGCTGTAGTGGTAAGTCCTTGTGGAACATCACCCCTCCCCTGATGTATGTATAGGGAATTGAAACCGTCAAAGGAAGGACTGCTAAATGGATTCGTTCTTAGTTCCCTTCCACTTTACCATACTGCCTCTAAAATGATCTCCTGCACCGCTCTCCCAAGGTGGTCTCCCTTCCGGGTCCTCTCCCTCTGGTCTCAGCTCCATTGTACTTACCCTGCTCTAGACCTCTGTTTCCATTCTCTGACCCTCCAGCTCACTCCAGCCTTAGGAAGTACGTTCTCCCTTTGCCCTCTGGCACATATGGCTCTTCCCCCACCTCTTCCCATGGCTGGCTACCTCACGTTGGTCAGCTCTCTGCTCAAACATCATCTTAGAGGGGCTCCCCAATAATTCTACTGAAAAGCCTCCCCACCGCCTCCACCCAGTTTCTCACAACACTCTGATTGTGTCTTTCAGAGTACCTGTTAAACTCTTTGTTTGCTTATTGCTTATTAATGTTCTCTTCCTTATTAAAATGTAAGTTCTGAGTATAGACCTTTGCTGTTTTATTCACAGCTGTATCTCCAGTTGGTATACAGTAGGTACTCAAAAATTTTAATTATTTGTTGAATAAACGAATGAATATCAAAGGAAACCTATTTTATTTGAAAGTCGTTAGTACTGCTGTACATAGGCTAGGCATTCTGCTGGGTACTGGGGCATATAGGAATGAACCAGGAAGCTAATCTGGAGAGGTACTTTGGTTGCAAACAAACCCTTCAAGTTGTATTAGTGCTGGGTGGGGTTTTCCTTGGAGAGGCACAGGTACTGTAGCTTAAAGTGGGGATTTTGGGGGACCTTAGACTGGGCCTCTTTTTTTTTTTTTTTTTTTTTTTTTTTTTGCGGTACGCGGGCCTCTCACTGTGGCCTCTCCCGTTGCGGAGCACAGGCTACGGATGCGCAGGCTCAGTGGCTGTGGCTCACGGGCCCAGCCGCTCCGCGGCATGTGGGATCTTCCCGGACCGGGGCACGAACCCGTGTCCCCTGCATCGGCAGGCGGACTCTCAACCACTGCGCCACCAGGGAAGCCCAGACTGGGCCTCTTAATCAGCTTGTGTTCTCATGTTTACTCTCTGTAGGCTCTACATCCTTCTGTGAAACTGCTTCATTCTTCTCTCTTCCAAGGGCAGCTCCTCCTCACCCTCTGTGCTCTTCTAATTCCTCCATAAATTAATCTTGCACCTGGCTTGGCCTCATCGTGGTCCTGACTCAGCTCTGATGCCTCCTTTCATGGTCTTGTTCTGCTAGCAATTCTCTCATTTTCTTACATCCCCTCTTCCTCCTTTCCTAGAGACAGATATGGGTTGGTCCAGTCCCTCTCTTGATGCCAGGCCACAGGAGGTTGCCAGCTAGCCTAGAGATTGGTTTTACTTGTGTTAGGTTCAGCTTCTTGGGCAGCAGAGGTGGTGAGTGGGACAGTTAGTTTAGTAGTAGTGGGGCAGATGGTGCCTGACATCCCCGGATGAGCATTCATTAAGAAGAGAAGCTAGGCACAAAATAACTAGATTACACAGTAAATCAGAAGGATTCCATATGAATGATACAGTGGCCCTGGAAATCAGAAAAAGGAAAGATGACTTCTGGCCTAAATGGGGTCATTGATTCATCTTCCCTCTTTAGGAGCAGTTTTCATGAATCAAAAATAAGAAGCTTCTTGCAAGTATCAAAGAGAAGACAGAAAAAATGGGTTGTCAGATACATACACAGGGACAACATCTAAGTCCAAAGTTCTATTTCTCTTTTATCAGGAGTTCACATTTTGATGGATAAGCTGGGTCATTATTTAAATGCATTTTGTAAGGTCGGATCTTAACAAACGGCACCGCGAAACAGAGGAAAGCTTCAAGTGAGCTTTATTAGGGAGCGCTCCCGGGCGAGGTTCACTGGTCCGAGAGAAAGGGGCCAGAGAAGTCTCACCCGGGCGAGGGTTGGGCAAGATTTTATAGGGGAAGAAGGGAAAGGAGTGTGGTGAATCTGGGAGGGCGCAGGGTATTCCTTATTTGGTGGTCTTTTCGGGTATCCTGGGGGACCGTTAGTCCCGCCCCTCAAGAGGCGGGAAGGCTGGGCTGGGTTCAAAGTCCCCAGGTCAGTTCCTGGAACTGGGTGGTCCGGAATGTCTCCAGGGCAGTTTCTGGAACTGGGTGGTCCGGAGAATTTCGGTCTGATGCAACCTGTGAATCTGATTGTGTTCCCCTGCCTCGGGCCAGTTCGCCTTACACATTTGTCCTACATATTTTTAAAAGGCAGCTGTGACTATTGCATAGACTATTTAGCTTCAGGGATTTTTAAGAAAATGCTGTATTAAAGACTGATTTTCCATTGTGTATTGTAAAAGAAGCTGGATTTGAGTTTTGGGGTTGTATTAGTTAGGGCACACCAAATCATAGTAACAAATAGATTAAAACGTGTATGGCACAGCAAAATAGAAGTTGATTTCTGGCTCACATACAGTCAAAAGAAGTTCTAATGAGTGGGATGTGGTAAGGTAGCTATTCCATGCTGCCATCCAGTCCTTAGCTGTATAAGGAAAAAAGCATGGAGTACTTATTCATGGAGCTTTTTAATGGGTCAGCCTGGAAGTGGCATACATCTTTCTGCTTATCTTTCATTGGCTAAGCTCAGTCACATGGCTACATGCAAGGGATGGTGGGAAATGTAGTCTACATGTGTGTGGAAGAAGAGAAAATGGATTTTGGTTAGCAGCTTTTAGTCACTACCATTTTTTTTTGAGAAAAGAAATATAGAAATTAAGCAGTCTAAAAGGCTTTTCTGTTTTCTAAAATAGGAGATACACTATTGCAAAATGTAACCATTTATTTTGTATACCTTCATATAGCCCATTTCCTTTTTCTCTTTCAAGTTTAAATCTAAGAATTTGAAAGGGTGAAGGACCCTAAAATTCACTTGCCCTTAATTTACACCTGAGGTCCAGGGAGGTTTTCCCTGGTCTTCTGAGAAACCAGAAATTGGTCTTCTGAGTCCAATTTCTTGTTGGACTCTGTCTTCTCACCCTCAATGCAGAGGAAACATCTAGTTGGGGAAACACTAGGATCTATGTTTGGAAGTTAGGAAGACACAAATTCAATAACTGTTGAGAATCGTAGGCTGTTGGCATTGGAAGTGGGTGCAAACTTCACTTCAGAGTTTCTTTCATAGCATCTTGAGTAGTCATCTAAGTTCTATTCTTTGGGGACATTCAAAACAAGTCTGTTCTCTTTTTTATCTAATGCCCCTAGGGCAGTGTTGTGGTTCTCAAGCAGTGTGCTGTGGAGTTCTAGGGTCCCACAAAAGGTCATCTCCTTGGGCTGGGACGAGGGCTAAGCCAGGGTCATGTTATGACTTCCATGGGCCCCTTCTTCCAAAAACATATTAAAAATTACATTTTATGTCTGTATTGGTATACAGTGTATAATTATATATTAAAACATTTTATTTGACCTAAAAGTACATTCTTTCCTCCAATTTTAGAAGAAATTAAACATTTTTGTGAGTTCCTAAAAGAATAGTGGGCCCTGCACAGTGCATCCCCTATCCTCACAGTGCATCCACTAAGCTGACCCTGAGCTGAGCTTGCTCACTACCCCCATCGGAGATGTTAAAAGTGAAAAATGTGTGTCTTAGAATTAATGGTGGAATATCTCTGGATCATAGATGAGGGAGCTTAGGATGAGAGAGGGTGACTTACAAGGACATTTGGTAGGTAAGTGACAGAGCCTGGGCCACTGTTTCCATATCCTGTGCCCTTTCCACTCACCCATCCACTCCTTTACTCACACATTCCGTGTTTGGTAAGGCATCTACTGCATCAGGCGCACTGCACCCCAGCATCCCAGACCACATTTGGTCCTTAGGGGAGGGCAAGATGTGTTATGTTCATTTCACAGATGCACCATCTTGGACTCAGAAGCTGGGTGTGGGGTTTCTCTATACTCCTCTTGGTACAGAGAACAAGAATGCAGGGCCTGTTATGCCACTTCCTGGTCCCAGCATCTCTTTGAGCCTGGTATAATGAACAACTTCTGTCTTTTAAAGATCTTGAATATTTATGATTCATGACAAAGTCTAATTATTGTCTCACCTGATCAATCAAATGTAACAGAGAAGGATCTGGGGCACAGTCAATGCCACCTCATCACTTTACAAATGACTCCTCTGTTGGGGTGGTATATACGTATCAGGTTCCATGCCACTAGAACTGCTGTTATCCCCATTTTACAGATGGGGAAACTGAGGCTCAGTGAGGCCTCAAGGTTTGAGTCCAGCCTGACTCCAGCTTTCTCTTCTTAATTGGTAAACTCCTCTCCCTCCCTTTTTATCGCTCCCCTCCACTACTTTCCTTTTGTAACCGTTTTTTTCCCCCTTCTTCTAGTTTTGACTCCTACAATCAAAGGTATAGGAGGTTTTTGAGATGAATCAATTCCTATAAATCATTCAGTGTTCAGTCACCAGGAAAGTTTAGAATTTCACTCAGCACCCAAATCAGCCAGACCTGAGTAGTTGAAGAGAGCAAAGTTCATTTGTTCCCTGGCTCCTGTGTGGTGAATCCCCTAGAGTCCTTTCAGCCAGCCACCTGCCCGGAGGTCTTCTCTCTGTCACTGGAGAGCACAGAATGGAATCCCTTTCCTTGAAACTTCTGTGGTTGCTGGTATTTTAAAAAAATACATTCATAAAGAAACCTTTTTATTTCTAAGTCTAAACTAATTTGCAAGATAGGCAAGTGTTATGGTGAAGCTGTAGACATATCAATATGCACATATATTTGTTTATAAGTACATGCAAAGACTTCTGGGAGGATTCTCTCCAAAGCAGAAATAGCAGTCTCCCTTGGAGAAGAGAGTGGAAATACAGGAGCTCCAATCTTTATGAGACAAATTTCTGTATAGTTTTCATTTTTTTCAATGGACAATTGCTTATTTAATTAAAGAAATTAAACACCAAGAAATATTGTATTATGAAGAAATGGATATGGTCTTGGGTAAAATCCTGTGGCTTCTCTGGGTTCCAGTTTTCTCATTTCCAAAGTGAGAAATTAAATGATCTCTGAGGACACTGCCAAAGCACTAATAGTCTCCAATTCTTTCCGTTCTGATCAAGTGCAGCCTCTGTCGACCAGATCACCGGCAAGTGTAGGGAATCACTGTAATTTGCTTTTTAAGAGTAAATATAGTTATAGGCTTAATTTCTTCTGCTCCCAGAAGAAATGAAGCATTGCATCTGGCTCATTCATTTCACACACACTTATTGAGCACATACTGTGGGTCCAGAGAGGATTCTAGGTGCAGAGGGCAGAGCAGTGAACACGAGTGACAAGGGCCCCCACACCTGTGAGAAACAATACAGAAAAAAAAAGGTATAAAAACATCACAGTCATCACGGGTTAGAATAACTGGTATGTCAGGACCATAGGTGCGGCTCAAGTAGCCTTTCTTAGGAAACATTCAAGCTGACATCTGAAGGGTAAGAATGAGCAGGTGTGCAAATATCTGCAGTGCAAGAAGTTGCATTCGGAGAAGCAGGGCAAGTACAAAGGTCTGGAGGTGGGGAGGGCTTAGTGCATCGGAGGAGGCTGGAGCACAGTGAGTGGGGGTGGAAAAAAGCTGAGTGAGGTCAGAGGGGTCGGCATGGGCCAGGGCCTGCAGACTACCCATCCTATGGTTCTAAGAGCGTTAAATGTCGGTGAAAGATTTTTAGCTGGGGAATCGTGCTCCGATGTCATCAGTGGAGGTGGGGACTTCTGATATATCTTGAAGTAGAACTGTGACAAGTCTCAGCAATGGAGTAGGTGAGGAAAGTGGGGCAAAAAAGGGAGGAAGGATAGTATACAACTAAGAGCCAACCCTGACCAGAGCCCTGCCAGGAACCCACAGTCACAGGTTGGGGCTTGGGTCGGCGTTAATTTCAATATCAGTAGCACAGGGAGCTGTACTCAGTGCTCCAAAAAAGGGCGGATATATGTATACGTATTGCTTATTCAATTTGCTGTAACAGTAGAAGCTGACATAATATTTTAAGGCAACCATACTCCGATAAAAATTTTTTAAAATGTTAATTTCATTTAAGCATAGAGTCCCTGCTTCAGCTTAGGGTTGAGGAGAAGGGAAGTGTAAGATATGGCCCTGACCTCGAGAAGCTTAAGGTTGTTTTTAGGCTGGTGAGGTGCCCACACAATGGCAGCTGTGCGTTAAAAAAAAAAGCTTGCAAATTCTCGGATACTCCTTCCATTGAGATGTAGCATCTTCTTCCCTTCCCATTGGCTCTGGGTAAGCTTGTGACTGCTTTGATTGAGAGAGTATAATGGGAGAGATGCCACGTGATTTCTGAGGGAAGATTATAAAGGGAAATGCCTCTTTCACCATCACACTTACGCTTGGAGCCTGAACCTCATGACTATCTGGGAACCACCACACTGTGAGGGAGCGCAAGCCATGTGGAGAGGCCATATGTAAACTCTACAAGTGGCAGACCTAGTCTTTGAGTCATCCCAGTGCAGGTGCCAGATGTGAGGCTAAAGGAACCTGTAGATGATTCCAGCCCCCTGGCTGTGAGCCACGCTTAGTCTTTGAGGCTTCCCACCTAAGGTCCCAGACATCATGGATCAGAGAGGAGCTGTGCCCTGTTCAAATCCCTGCCCCACAGAATCTGATTATTTGAAGTGACTACATTTTGGTGCAGTTTGTTACACAGCAGTAAAACCAGAGTAGCCAAAGTCATTCTGCAGAGGCTATGCCCTGTATGATTACAACTGTATGACATTCTGGGAAAAGTGAAACTGTGAAGACAGTAAAAAGATGAGTGTTTGCCAGGAGTGGGGAAGGAGGGAAGAATGAATAGGCAGAACACAGGGGTTTTAGGGTAGTGAAACTATTCTGTATGATACTGTAATGGTGGATACCTTTATCCAAACCCGCAGAATGTACAGCACCAACAGTGAACCCTAATGTAAACTATGGGCTGGGGGTGATGGTGATGTGTCATCATAGGTTCATTGATTATAACAAATGTACCGCTCTTGTGGGGTTGATGATAACGCGGGAGGCTGTGTCTGTGTGAGGGGCACAGTGTATGGGAATTCTCTGTACCTTCCTCTCAGTTTCGCTATGAGTCGAAAATTGCTCTAAATATAAAGTCTTAATAAAAAATCAAAACAGGGCAGCAGTCTAGGTTGGTCAATTTCTTGAGCGAAATATTTAGGAGATCACAATTTTAGTCCTGGCTTTGCCACAAAATCACTCATTTTAGGTTTTGATTCTAAGCACAGCTTATTTACACCCTTTGGGGATTTGATGCTAACTTCCTTAATGCCAGTCTGAGAGGCCCAGGAGGAGAGGGAGCAGTTCAGCACCCTGAATCCCCTCTTTGGGGCATTCTGTCAGATGCAGAAGCAGCCCATGTTATCAGCTCAGATGGCCTCAATGGTCACAGGGTGGCAGATTTCCCACCTCCCTTTCCTCTCCTAATTCCCCTCAAGGATCTTGGGCCTCGGAAACCAATGTCAGGGAAGACTGTGGGAGTTCTACACTCTGTGCCACTCACTTGTTCTGTGGCAACTGGACAAGTCCTGTTCCTCCTATGGGACGCAGTTCCTTATTTGTGAAACAGAGATTTGGACAAAACAAGAGATAAGAGGTGTGTTTGTCTTTGTTTTTTTGCATGAGAGCCAACTGAGGAAAAGCAAAATGATGACAAGGTTTGGAAAATGTTTCTTCTTTCTCTAATTCAAAATGAAAATGACACTTAGAGAACCAAAAGCTGCACGGAAGTTGCTTAACTTCTTCTCCCTGGTCGTCGTAACTAACATTTATTATCTGTGAGGACTAGATTGTGCCCAGTATTGTGCAAAGTGCTTAACATGCTTGAGGTGGTTTAGTGAAGCCTTTGTGGAAGGCATCTTTATCCCCATTTTAGGGATGAGAGCACAGAGGCTTGGAGAGATTAACTAATTGCCCGATGTTATCCAACTGCCAGGATTTGAGCACAACACCCCATATTCCTGACTCTTAGCTACCATGCCGTCCTTGCTTTCAGCTTGTCCCCAAACATGAAGATCCCTTCCAGAGCTTATGTTTTGAGATTTTGAGATTCTGTGGACTCCTCTTCCCCAGAATTAACTCCTTCAGTGGTCTTGGAGAAGAGCTGGATCTCTGTTGAGAGTGGAGGCCAGGTCTTCGTACTTTCACTGATGACCAATTTTTCCTCCCTCCAAAAAACATCTGGGCCATGTGCAGAGGTGCGGCTTCTTCAGCGCTCTGTGTCCAGGCTGAACTCCAGCTGCCGAGGATGACAGTGACAGAGGTACCCCGGACCACCTGCTGCCCTCCCCAGTGGTCCCCAGACCACTTCCTCCTTGGGGATAGGAACCTTTTTCAAAGTTCTCAACTCCTAATGAATGAACAGAACAGAACGATGGCTTCTGACATTGGATAACTTCTGAAACCTGCTAGCCTCATGGTTAGATGGTTAGGCTCTGGGGTCCCACAGACGTGGACCCTAATTTTGATTCTGCCCTTTATAACTTTCAGTCTTGGCCAGATGACTTACTTTCTCTTGGCCTCAGTTTCCTCATTTATAATAGGACACTCTCAGTCTGTTACAGCCCAGGTTCTTGTGAGGATTAAGTGGGTAATGATGAAAATGTTTATTTAACGTTGTGCTCATGAAATCTGAGCTAGTATCTTCCTTTTCATCCTGAGGCTGAGGGAGTTGGTGATACTGAGCTGTCTTGGGCTACACTTTAGGGGTAGAGTGATGAGTTAGGGCATCACTAGAATGCAGAGGAGGGATGCAAACCATGGAAGTAATAGTCATGCTCCCTTACAACTGGTGTAGCCCACTGCATTTTGCAAAATGCACGTATATGCATATATGCATACATAGACCCATATATAGCCTTAGTTGATCCTTCACATGACCCTGGAGAGTAAGGAGACTGTATCACACGATATATTATTGAGACCATGGCCATGTTTACCCAGATGGGTACAGTATAGGAGGAGGTGAGAACTACTTTCACATCTCTGGGAAGAGGGGGGACACTTGGGAGGGCAAACCAAGAACCAGTGCCTAGGGACCGTCTCTAGTTCATATACTGCATTTTTAAAGTCAGAGCAGGCTGAGTGTGGATACAGCTACTTGGAGGAGGTGGTGAGTTTCCACGCTCCTGGAAGTATGCACGCAAGAGGCATGTGTTAGATGGTGACCATTCCGCCCAGCTCTCTAGCTGGCTTTATGAGAGTCCAGGAATCTGGGAAATTGTGTATGGTTAACTCGACAGGTAGAAAATGATAATCCTATGAGTCCTAGACATCCGTGCTCTCTCTGCACCTTCTGCTCCTTGGCACGGGCACGGCTGCACCTTCGTAATGAGATTAGCACGGTAGGGATGTCATTTCTGTGGGACTGCGGCTGCCAATCTGGTCTGCCTGCAGCCTTCTGACTTGAATTCCACAGATGCTTCTTTTTTTTTTAACATCTTTATTGGAGTATAATTGCTTTACAATGGTGTGTTAGTTGCTGCTGTATCACAAAGTGAATCAGCTATACGTATACATATATCCCCATATCTCCTCCCTCTTGTGTCTCCCTGCCACCCTCCCTATCCCACCCCTCTAGGTGGGCACAAAGCACCGAGCTGATCTCCCTGTGCTATGCGGCTGCTTCCCACTAGCTATCTATTTTACATTTGGTAGTGTATGTATGTCCATGCCCCTCTCTCACTTCGTGTCCCAGCTTACCCTTCCCCCTCCCCATATCCTCAAGTCTATTCTCTACATCTGCGTCTTTATTCCTGTCCTGCCCTTAGGTTCTTCAGAACGATTTTTTTTTGTTTTTAGATTCCATATATGTGTGTTAGCATACGGTATTTGTTTTTATCTTTCTGACTTCCTTTGCTCTGTAGGACAGACCCTAGGTCCATCCACCTCACTACAAATAACTCAATTTCGTTTCTTTTCCACGTATGCTTCTTGCCACTTTGCTCTTGCTGTGCCGGACTGGGAGAGGGATGGGCAGAGATGGCTCTGTGTGCCAGTGTCAAGGTGGGGGAGGGGGATGGGAAGTGTAGGCATTGGCAGAGTGCCGGCCAGTGGAAGGGAGCAAGTGGTAAGACAGATGGGAAGAGAGCAAATGGAATCACACCTGCGGGTGGGATGGTGGCGCTCTGTGGGGATGGGGAATGCCGAGTCGAAAGGCAATGGCACTGCTGCCGCCTGCCTTGGGGGGTCCACTGGAGGAGGGGCTTCTGCAGATTTGACCATTTAATGAGTCTTGGTTTTCTGTGGCAAGGAGACAGGCAGACTGCATGTTGAGAATTTGAAAGCACAGTCCTTCTGAGATGCAGTCCTTGAATTGAGTCATCCATTTTTAATTCATTAATTCATGGAGTATTAAACATGTGCTAGGCTTGGTGAGGTAGTGGAGTGGAAAGATTTCTGGAGTTGTAGTTAAATGTTCTGGTTTGACTTTGGGCCACCCATTAAATCCCTCTGAGCCTCTGTTTGCTCCTCTGTAAAATGGGGATATGAGTGCTTGCCCTGTGCCCCTCACAGTGTTATTTTGAGGCTGGAATCAGGCCATGTGTGTGGCCCTGCAGCAATCCTTTCTTTAGTGGGTATGAGAGAAAAGAGGGCATGATAAAGAACTGATTTTCATTGTAAATCCCCATCTCCAAATGAGGAAACATGAGCCAGTTTACAAGGTTATGATTCTGGGTTCTTAATAAAGATTGAGCATTTATCTTTCTGCCAGGCTTGGATAAAGGCAAGTTTGGAGCCAGACAACTCTGAAATGCAAACTGGCTCCACCAACTGGCAGTTCTGTGATGCTGGCCAAGTGAAAACAGAGGCAGGCTTTGTGGCTGCCTCTCTGACCACTTTCATGGGCATGGAAAGAGAGAGTATATGTAACGCCATCAGACAGGGGCTGGCTTCTAGAAAGTTATATGACTGAGAAGCCGACACTCTTCTGATCGAATGTCTTTAAATATTTTTCATCACTATATAGAGGACAGAGGCTGTGCTATTAGGGAAGATGGCAGCACCGTCTCTGGTTGCCTATCCCAGAGAGGAATTCAAAAGGCTCTTGGTTCACTCCTAGAAGGCATTCATTGCAACCATCTGGAGGCCTCCCCTTGAGGCATTCTGGTGGCAAGCAGAATCTTCGCCACTTCCTTAAATTTCTGGTGATGGCAACAGAAACATCTGTCAGACCACCCCAGTCTGGCTCTGCCTGCAAGACAATATCAGTTTTCTTCTTTTCATCCTTTTGTTTGTAGGGCCAGCCCCGGGCCAAACACATCCTCAAGTTAGCTGATGCATGCTTTTGCTTTTTCCCTCCACGGTAGGGGTATCCCATCACCAGCAGCTGTCTGGGGTTATCATTTGATAGAGGACAGAAATGATGAGTCAGGGGTTCATGTGCCAGTCCCCGCTGACCCACTTTTGCTTCTTCTGTGAACCTGGACAAGCCTCTTGACCTTCCGAAGTCTTGGGTTGTAGTTTAGAAAATGGGTATAATTATCTCTACTCTGCCCACAGTTCAGGACATTGCTGTGGATCAAGACAGACCATAGCTATGAAAGAGCTTTGTGGCTGCAGAATTCTGTGCCAACGTGAAAGATTGTTATTCCAGAACAACCATCACTTTAAGGAAAAGGTTCATACAGAGTGAGTGGAATTTTGTGTGTGTGTAAGCCAACAGAGTGGGAAGAGATTTTTCAGGGACTTCCGAAAGCATTCAGCTGCTGCCTGGCCTTGCTGGCCTGTGTATCAGTACAGTTTGCCTCTATCATTTTCTCTTTATATACGCTCATTTATCTCGGCAATCGCCCTCAAATCCTCATGGAATTTAAGCATTTGGCCTGTTTCTTTCCATCAAAGGCAACACATTTAAGGCAAAGTTGATAGCCAACGGTAGGTGTCCAGTCTCTGCTGGAGAACAGAAATAAACATGAACAATAAAAGCTCCCCTTCTCTCTCTGAAAGAATTCAAAGAGAGAGCCGGGTAGAGACAGAGACAGAGGAGTGGGGGGAGAGAAAGTAGAGAGAGACCCTCTGCTAATATGCCCTTCCCCAAAGGGTGAAGAAAATAGAATTTTATGGGCAGAAAGGAACCCATTTGAGGCTTTATTGCTTCCTTAACACCAGATCTTTTCAGAGAACTTCCCCTTATTTGTGAGTGAACCATCACAGCATCCCCCAGAAGACAGGTTAGCCGGATGGTCTACTTTTCCCTGACAGCAGAGAACAAAATGGAGGCGCATAGAATCCAGGATGGTGACATTGGTGCCTGCAAATGGGTTTGGACAGGAAAAATTTGGATTCAGTCAAACCTGTCTGAAGCCAGTTGCTACCATAGAAACAACTGGTTTGAGCTCAGTTACTGACTTCCTTAATTAGTTATTATGTGGTTCCTAGCTGGTCACTGATAGATGAATCAGAATTCCTCTTGTTGTCAGAGATGGAAATATAACTCAAAATAGCTTAGGCAAAAGAGACCATTGATTAACTCCCACCACTGAGAAGTCCTGGTAAGGGCTAGCCTCTGGAACACCTGGGTTCGGGGGCTCAAAGGCCGACAGAACTCTTTCCCTCCAGCCTGCATCTTGGCTTGTCTGAGTTGGCTTTTTTCTCTTCTCCTGCAGAGGAGTCTCAATCTCTATGATTCAGAAGACAGCCCTTGGATAGTTTTAGCTTGGACTCAAAATGTAGGCCCGCTGCTCATTCAAACTGCAGATTAAAAATGTCCCAGGGAAGGATTTTAATTGGCCAGACTTGGGTCATGAGATCATGTCTAGTCCAATCATTGTGGCTGAGGCAAAAAAGGGACTATAATTGCCTGGTCCAGGAATGTGGGGAAGGGCAGGGTACTAAGACTGGCAGCATGACCAGGACCACATGATTACAGGGTAACAGGAGCAGTTCCCCAAATGAAGGGATGCCAGGTTGCCGAAACCCACAGGTGTTTTACTTTCAGTATTACACTGGTTTCTTTCTGATGGTTTTCCCATGGCTGAGAAGTTAGTTTTTATATCATTGCTAAATGGTTTCTAAGCAGTTCATTAGGCTGATCGCTCCATCAAATTAAATTAACAGCTTCTTTCTTTTCTTCCTAAGTGAGTCTGTGTGTGAAGACAGAACCTCTAGGTCACAACCCATTTTTTTGAAAGAAAAACCAAAATGATTGTTTTTTTATGATCATAGTTGCAAGGCAAGATGAAGAAAGGGCTAATGGCTATTTTATTTTTTAATATAGATAATTAAATGAAAAAAATCATTTTTTCCTCCCAGAATTGTTTAGATAACTGCTTAAATTTCCACTTCAAACGCCATGTACATCCAAGCTCAGGCTTTTGCACTGAATGATCAATTTCTGCTGTCTCTTCATGATTGCTTTTTTGGATAACTGCATTAAAACAAGGGCTTTCTAAATGTAAAAACATGAAATTTGCCTTCAGTAACCGTTTAAAAAACTTTTTTAATTAAAAACATTTTTTGATCCCAATCTCCCAATTCACCCCACCCCATTTTCCCCCTTAGTGTCCATACATTTGATCTCTACATCTCTGTCTCTATTTCTGCCCTGCAAACCAGTTCATCTGTACCATTGTTCTAGATTCCACATATATGCGTTAATACGCGATACTTGATTTTCTCTTCCTGCCTTCAGTAACCTTTAGCTTTCCATTCGGAATTCTTTGCTCGCCTCCCTGTGCCTGTCCTGTCCTTCAAGTGCCTCTTTGCTATTCCTATCGAAAGGTACTATTAAGAAAAAACCTTGTAACAGGCATTTAAGCACAGTTTGAATTTGCCAGATATTTTTGCCTACCAAGAGCACTTGCAAAGAAACTTAACTTTGTGGAATAAAGGGCTTTGTCCTGGATAAGGAATTTTGGGAACACAGTAAACACCAAGGAAATGTTTTTGGTTGGGGGAGATTTTTATCACAATCCTGAAGTCCCGCCATCTAGGTATTTGCCTGCTTTATTTAGATTTGAGACTAGTCTTGATTATAATTTTAGCTGCCTTAAACCAAACAAACAGACAAAAAGCAAAAAACAACCCCAAAACAAAAAACCCCCCACCTTCCTCAGATCATGGTCCACTTTATCCAGATACACTTAACTAGCCCTACCTACAGGGCTAGAAAAAAAAGCCAGACATTGAGTTGTAGGGTTGTTTGAACGTGAGAAGATCTCTTTGCTGCATGCAAAGTACCCTGGACTTTGAGCCAGGACAGCTAGCTTCTAGGTAGTCTTGGTCTAACCAGGAACTTATTTGGCCCTGGGCAAGTCACTCTCCAGGGCCTCAAGTTTACTTATTTATAAAATATGGTTGGATACAATAATGATTAGATGGTTTCTAAGGTCCCTACCAACTCTTATTACCTGTTCTGACTCTCATTAATTTATGTAAAACACTCATCCAATGGAAACGCAAGTCTCTCTCCCCCAAGGACATGTGAGCATGAAATCAGACAGTGCATGTAAGATGCCCAGCCCAGAGCAGATGTTCAACAAACCACCACTAATTATTGTACCACGTGGTTCCTGTATCTTGGTGTTTATGGACTGATTTTGTGTCCTGTTTGCTTTGTTGGTAATAGCAGCCTTACTGTGACAATAGTCCAAACACACATATATAGAATCCTTACCTACAGCCAAGGATCCCCTGCCATGTGATGCATATAAGATACTATTGTCAACATTTCCCATGGGTCAAAAACCCTACAGTCCTTTAAGAATTGAGGAGAATGTTTTGCTGAGGCAGGAATGGTGAACATGTTGCAAAGCAGCTGTCCTTCCTCATCTTGTGTTCATGACTTGCTTTATGAATCCATCATCGTTCCCTTTTACTGAGTACAGACAGGGCCCAGAACCCCTCTCATCACAGTGTCTTTGGTGGCACGATCCCTCTTGGTGCCCTAGAAGTCACTGGCTCCTTCTCTGGTGGCTGCATGCGTAGTCAAGCAAATGCCACCCATGGGTGGTGGGTCTCTTTCCTTCTGGTAGTGTCCTTCTGGGGCTTTTTATTGGACTCTGTCATGAGGACAGATGGCTTCCTATGATTTGTTCCTGTGTTGTAGGAATTACCGGAATTCTAGGTGGCTGAATTTCTCCTTCTGCCTCTGGGCCTCAGTTGGCTCAGGTATGGAATTGGGGTGGTCATTCTGCCTCACAGGCTTCCTGCCGTGGACATTAAGTGAGAGGTGTGGCGTGAAATGCCTACACTGTGCCTGGCATATAGTAGATGACTAAAATATGTTTCTTGCTGAACTCAATACCTGATACCTGAGTGAATTTCTTTCCCAGCCCAGAAAACTTCAATTCCCTACTTCAGGATGAGTTAAGTAACAGCTCCCCGTGTGCAGTCCAGCCTTCTCTTTGCTTGCCCTGGCTGTGTGGTACCAGCTGCATTAGGAACTTGCCCTTTTTCCCAAACAGGCCCTGCCTAATCCTGCCTTCATGCCCTGGCTTGTTCTGTTTCCCCTTCTTTGAAGGTCTTCTCTTTTCTCTATGGCTGTGTAAGGTCTACAGGCACTCAAGGCAACACACACACGGCATCACCTCCTTCCCTGATTTCCCCAAAGAGCATTTCAGCTATACATCTCCCATTCATCAAGTCATTCAACAAATGTTGATTGAGGATCACTTATGTACCAGGCATTGTGCTGAGGCAGACAAGGTCCCTGGTCTTATGAATGCATCATCTAGGTGGGAAGAGATAGCCTTCAGAGTTCCCTTTCTAGAAGCTGGAAAGGCACTTTGCCTTTTTATCCATCTACCTTCGACCTCATGTTATACTTAATTGTGTTTATGAGTCTTATTTTTCCTTTCTATCAACTTTCCGGACTATCTCTTATTTGCTTCTGTAGTCCCCATGACATCTGACATCTACCTGTGGACATGGGTGCTTGTTGCCTGTGTTTGTTAGAAGCAAGAATGTATATTCTGGGATTAAAAATTAAGCTTTGGGGGAATAGATAAGGCTCACCTGTAGGTCCCTCAACTGGTCCTGGCTGTAGAGTCGCTTGTAAAAAGAGACTGGCCAGAGTGTGAGCCACTTCTGCAGGCAGAGACCTCTGCTCTCTCCTCAGTCACAACTGTCAGCTCTGTCTAGATGCCTGATGGACTCACCAGCCTTGGCTTCTCGGCCCTGTCTCGATTTACACTGTGGGCTAATCTCCTCTGGCCTCAGCCTGCTTCCCTAAAAATCAGTTTCTTCCTTGTCTAAATTGATGTAACTGTTCATCTTCTCTGATGGTTCACCTGACTTAGAATCCTTGATCTTTTTCTCTTCAGGCTTGTCTCACTATCATCCCTATCCTGATATGCTACTGAGATGCTATAATTACAGAAGACAGAGTTTCTCAACCACAGCACTGTTGACATTTTGGGCTGGATAATTCTTTGTTGTGGGAGGCTTCCCTGTGTGTTGTCGGATGTTCAGCAGCATCCCTGGGCCTCTACCCACTAAATTCCAGTAGCAACATCTACCCCCAGTTATGGTAACCAAAAATATCTCCAGACATTGCCAAATGTCCCAGGGGGCCTGACATTGCATCTGGTTGAGAACCACTGACCTAAGGCTATACCCAGGGATCTTTGAGGTCAGTTAGATTAATCCCCCTTCTCTCATTTCACAAACAAAGTCACTGAGGCCTAGAGGAGGGAAATGAGTTGCCCAAGATCGAACCACAGATTGGCAGTGATGGAGGCCATAGACTTTGTATCTTTTCTATCTTAGTCCAGTGTTTTTCCTTAGCATGGTGAAATCTCCTTAAGAGACAGTCAAGTAAAGTGAAAAGGTAGTGACTTTGGAGAGAGACAAACTGGGATTAGAATGGAGATCAAGTCATTGGTTGGCTGCATGACCTTGGGTTCTGAACCACTCTGAGCTTCCATTTCCTCACATGCAAAGGAGGGGTGATAAATTCCCACCTCACAGAATTGTGTTGAGGACTAAATGAGATGTTTGTAAAGCTCTAAAATCTTAGCTGGTATGCAGTTAATCTAAGTAAATGCTGGTTCCCTCCTCCCTTGTATGTAGTGCTATAAAAATGGCAAGCATACTATTGAGGAGAAGGAGAGTTGTCGCCAGCAGGACTCAGTGCCCGTGGAAGATAGGGCTGATAGGCAGTGCTTTCCAGTGGACAATGTTAAAAATGCAGGTAGTGGAATTTGGTGTCTATAATGGAAACAGCCAAGTAGTTTTCCAGTTTGGAAAATAACTGGCTGTGTTGAAAGCTGATTCATTTGACAGAGTGGTTTCCTCTCCCCCTCTTTCCTGAGGATGCTCCTCTGATGATTATATCTTATCTCTTAACATCCTGTGTCTCTTTCTTCCCCCAGCAGAATGTTATTATTACAGACATGCCTAAAGGGTAAAAAGGAGCATTCAGAGCCCAAGTTGAGGACTGTATCCTAGCCTTCCCTTGTACCAGATGAATATAATGGTATTTTCTCTCCTGGAGATTTGACTGCTATCGGGTAACCTGGGTTCTGGTGTTAGTCTGGCCACAGACAACCCTAATATGATGCTTTGAAATTTTCGCAGTTTTCATGGTGAGCATTTTTTTATCCCCAGGGTGGCCTGATTGTAGTGGTTCTCAATCCTGGCCGCGCATTTTAATCACCTGAAAGTTCAAAACAAAACAACAGCAATGAAAGGATGACAACCGTGCATGCACGGTTGTGTATTTGGAGATGCATCTTGGGCATTGGTGATTTTGTTTAAAGTTCCCTACGTGACTCCAGTGTGCAGTTAGGGTCAAGAGTCACTGCCTATTTTGACACCAGATGTCCCATATCTTTGATAGGAAGATGAGGCTCAGGTAGTTAATTTTCTTATCCTAGGTTGAAAAGGCAGGAGGAGGAGAAGCCAGGTATTGTGAATCCTGATCTCATCTACTGGCCTTTCCACTTTCCACTCTAGTGCATTACTTCTCTGCTCAGGGTGTGATCTGGAAACTTCAAGAAACAAAACTTGTTTGAAAATTATAAAGCACTATATTAGGGTTATTTGTCAGTGGCCAGACTCACACTAGAACCCAAGTTACCAGATGGCAGTCAAATCTCCATGATCCCAAGGGAGAAAATGTTATTCTAGTCATCTGATAGGAGCAAAGAAAGTGGCTTCTTACTCAAGAACCTCAGTTTTCTTATCTGTAGTGTAGGATAGGAATGGACCTCCGTAGATGTGCTTTCCTAGAGGGAACATTAGCATTTGGTAAGGAAGGAACTTCCCATCTTGTCTCTCGATGAGGACAAGTTGATTTTTGACACTATTTTAGTGATATTCATGCCCACTTGCGTAGGGCCTTGTTGACCCCCTTTTAGCGTGTATCAGAGTGTTACTCAGCAGATAACATGAACAGGGCTGTAAAAGGTGCAAAGATAAAGTAAGGAACATTAGAGCCTATATATTTCAACTTTCACACCAGTGGCATCTCCTCAACCGGGGTTTGTTCTGACTCCAGGGGCAGCCTAATCCTACCATGGGGATACTTTGAGCATTGAGAACTCCTTGTTTAGTCCCAGAACTGATCCTGGTCTTGTCCGCACAGAAAGCTAGCTCCACTTCCCGGAACAGCCATGAGGATCCTTCTCCAGGCTGACCCAACTATTTTGCAGGGGATCTGCTTTTCAGTCCCCTTTCCAACCTGCTTCCTGCTCTTTAGCCTGGATCTATTTTAAAGGAGCCCAAAGTGACTCTTCCTCCCCTTCTCCTTTTGGGCTAATCCTGTCTGGATTAGTGATCACTCATGCCCCAAGAGGATAGATCGGCTTTCCCAAAGGTGTGGCAGGTGTAGCTTGAACCATTCTATTTTCGGTTGCTCTGGTATTACAGAAAGGCAGAGAACTGTTTGCTCGTGATTTTCCTGTCCACCACATATCATAACCTGGTTAACAGGGAGATGAGCAACGTAAAGCCTTTGGATTCCAGGCAGAATCTCGGCTCTGTTACTTACAAGACTGTGAGGAGGTTGTGATATCCCTTTAAGTGTGAGATTCCTCATTTCTTAGCAGGCCACTGTCATGATATAGAAGATATGAAGTGTGCTTAACATAGTAAGTGCTCAGTGCATGGTAACCTGTGCTCTTGTAGCCATTATCATTATCCCAACTATTTGATGGTAAGGTGACAGAGATCAGTTTTCTCCACGTGGCAGCTGGTGCTAAGGGCTTCTTCATTCAGAAGCACCCTAGATGCTGGAGGTGACTGCAGGTGGGTCTGAACAGTGACCGGAGCTTCACACAAGTCTGCTAGCTTCTTTCCCTTCCCCCAGCCCTTTTAAACCGTGGCAGTCGCTGCCTGAAATGCCACTGTTATTTGAGACCTCTGACCCCTGCTAATGTGCGGAGTCCTCTGGGAAAGAAAGCACTTGAAGCCGTTCTTAATCACTGGTATTTAAGTGTCAACAAATGAGTGGAAGAATAGATTTCAGGCAGGAAGGGGGGGTCATGTGGTCTGAGGGCCAAGATTATCTATTTATAAGGCTGGTCTAGATTTGGTTTTGGTTGTGACCTGCACATCACAAATATACCTGGACTCCAACTTGGGGATGTCTGGAAGACATCCCCTGTGAGCCATCCAGTTCCCTAGGGGTACCGTGACCACCGCAAGTCGAACCCTGTTCCTTATGCAATTGGAACCATGGCCCTTGAAAACCAATACCATTCTGTCTTTTTGTTGCTGTTATCTTACTTGGATGAATAACTCACAATGATCTAGTTCATCTGAAATGACTTGTTTGAAGAGCTGTTTGTGAGTCAGGAGTACTGGTCACCATTAAAAATGCACTGAACTTAGGCTTAGCAAGAAGAAAATAACAGTTTAGAGCTCTGGCTTCAGAAATGGCACAAAAATGGAATGGACAAATATGAAAAGTAGATAATGGATCCACAGTGATTTAATTCTTGGTGATATTTTCATTTTATGCAAATACCAAAAGAAAAAAAAACCTGGTTATTTGAAAGAAAAACAGGAACCAAGAAAAATATTTAGTGTTTGATCAAGCAAAAATCCTTTCACACATCTGCCAAGAGAGTTAAAACAAATAGAGATGTTAAATAAAAGGCCCAGGTACCAAAGAGCAAAATTTAATGAAAGCCAGAACTGTTAAGTATGGATTCCTGTTGAGAAAAATGTCAGTCTCTTTCAGAGTTTTCCCATTGCTCTATTTTTAAGAAAAGTGTAGTAAAAATACATAATACAAGTTAACTTTTTTCTTACTTTTGTTTTCCCCATCACCCCTCCATCGATGAAAAACATCTTCTGCTGGAGTCTTGGACCCCCACATAGCATAGACCCTCATTTCTAGCACTGGTGGTCTCTTCCTATCAGATCATGTTACTGGCGAGCTCACTGGCTGAAGAGGCATCTTACCAGGCCAAAGGCAAAAGGTCTTTGAAGCAAGTTGATGGTAGAGGGTTATTTCCAACTCCTCCAAAACGCAGACTCCCTAATGGTGGCTCATATCAGATTCTGCAGTGGTAGGTTAAGGGTTGGGAAGGATCTGGTGAGAGGTCAAGGGATGGGGAGGACACCAGCTGGCAGTAGCAAAAAGTGACAATCCATCTTGAGGGTCCTGCTTCACGTACCATGCCCACATTGACACGTGAGAGACAGAACAACAACACTTGAGTTGAAAGGGCAAAGAGTTTGATGGTTCTTTGCTATGGCTGATGAAAGGAGGATGGAAGAGACATACAGATGGTCGGTGTCCACAGAGAGAATCCACAGATGAAGCCAGTCATGCTGCCTCCACTTGTAGGTAGGCTTCAAAACCTTTAGTTTGTCAATTGCTAATGATAACCCGTAGCAGAGAGACTGGATAGAAGTAGGGAGTAAGGGAAAAAGCCAGAATATGGTGATCAATGAGAGCTGATGACACATGGCACGCACTGAATCATGCACCTAGGAGAGTGGCTGCTGGAGAGCTGGAAGCCGATTGCACCAAGAATGAGAGTTGGGATCTCCAAGATAGCTATGTGCCTGGACACACCTCCCCAAGACCCCAACCATAGTTGTAGTCAGCCTGGATTTCTCTCCATAAACCCTGTCACTTCTCCAATCTTGTTTTCATTCAGGTTGTAGTCACAAACATGGGCCTGTTGATTCTGGTCATTGGAATACAACGTCCTCATTCTTTCTTAGCCAGGGGGAAGGTTGGCCTCCTTGGGTGAGAAGTTGGGGTCAGGAATCTTAAGGTCCCCCAGTGTTATTATCAATGTATTCCATCTCCCTATCCTCCTTCAAATCATTCAGCCTGGGGCATTTTACTTTCTGAAGATGACAGGAGGTCACCTGGCTACCTGCTAAAACACCACTTTTATATGGACATAAAAACTCAAGTTTCCTAGCTCACCAAAACTCTAAGTTTCATACTTGGGCTCTCAGTCGTAGGACAGGGCACACCGTGGAAGGTTCTGTTGCTTGTGGGCTTTGATGAAGCTTCCTCTTCCAAAGTTCTTCCATCAGCTTTCTTTTGCATTTAGCTTGTATAACATTTCCCCCCCACATCAGATGCTCTGAAGAGAGGGTCTATTCTACAATGGGGTTCCTGCTCAGATGTCAAGCAAATGACAGGTGAGAATCAGGGGTGCTATCTCCCTGGATGTCAGCTCTTCTCAAGGCTCTACGTGGTTCAGGAGGCCAGTTGCCCTTCAGCCACCAGAGTGCCTTTAGGGCTTGAGCGTAGCAGAAGGACACAGTCCTCATGGCTGAGCTTGACTCTGTGAAGAAGCACACTGTTCCACCTAAGGCCTATGAGATGGCTGTTACACATTCAAAGAAGCTTTATCTGAGCCTCTGGCAGTAACTTCACGAGTCCTCTTCTGACTGCACACCTGCCTTTACCTTCTCCGCCACCCTGGGTCTGAGTTGCTTCATACGTGTTCTCAACTAAATCAGTGCCTAGGCAGTGCCCTGTGTGTGGGAGGCAGCCCACTCCTGCAACAGCATCGGTCTCCACCCACGGCTTGGGGCCGAGGTGTGGAGGGGAATCTGGAGAGCTCCCATGATGAATTCGTTTGAAAATTGCTTTTTTCCTTTTGCTTGCTTGTCAGGTGGAACGAATCTTGAATCTCCAACCTGAAAACTAAACTAAAAACTAAACTAAAGTGGGATGGGTAGGGAGTTGGGAGTAAGAAGGAAAAGGAAGGGGCCTAACAGAACCTGCAAACCGTGGATATTAATACGAAAAAATATATAGTGCACACACTAAGACGCATGAATAACCAAATTCAAAGAAAACAGGACAGCTTCCTCATTAGTGCGCCAGTGACTCCACGTTCAGAGACACAGGCTCTATGTAACAGGGTTATTCTCCCCTTATTGCAGTACAGTGTTATTTGTCATCCTCACTTAGCAAAAGGAAAAGGGTGAAAGAACATCAGAAAAGGAAAAGGGGCCGCAAAATGTTTTCTCAATTCTTCAGGAAAATCTGTTGAATCATCCTCCTTGTGGTCATGGTGGTTGGTGGCGGTGGCATTTCATTTTGTTGTTTTTGGCACTGAAGGGTTTGGGATGGAACTGGGGGAGCCTGGGCATACTCCCCAAGGGGTCTCCGTCTGCTCCAGTTACAATCCGGTGGCTCCCAAGGGCATCCCTGAACTGTGGCTCATGCAGGGGATCGATTGCATGGACTTGGGGAAGTCATGGCTGACCACCCGGCCGTTCTCTCCACTACCGCCACCACTGGCTCCTGCCCCGCTGTTTCGGGGGAGTGTCGATGTCCGTATGGCTTCGTTGATGGATTGCTGTGGGATCAAACAGAAACCCTTTTCAGGAGGACCGGGGGTTCTTCCCCAGGTCCTTGGCAGTGATTGGCAAGGAGAATGAGTCAACACTGGACTTAAAATGTCACCCCACTCTCCTCCCCGTCCAACTTTTTTCCAAATGTGTAATGCTAGTCTTGACTTCCCTCGAACCCGCAAAACTGTTTTGTGGTTCTGGACAAGTCTGATCCCCTCTCTGGACCTCACGTGCTCTTGGTTTAGTAAGGTGTGCTGGATTGGGTGATCTCTAAGATCCTTTCCTGTTCTTATATTCTGTGATTTCTAAAGGTACAACAGATCCATGGTAGTATTGATGATAATAAACATAGCAACACGACCAAGTAGAAGACTCTAGAAATGGGGTTTAGGAAACTTGGGTTTTAGCCCTGGTTCTGACATCAGCTAGTTGTGTGACCTTATGCTTGTTTCCTTATCTCTCTAGACCTTTTAAATCTCCATGTTTGTCAAAATGTAATTATCTATGCACCTACTGATTTTATTAGCAAGAATGGTACTATACTGCATGAAAAATGAGTTGAGATGTTAACAGAAAATTGAGGGTGCATCACTGTTAGCTGAAAATTTAAAACTACCTCTGATCAGAGAAAAATGCTATCCTACCTCTAGCAGTATGTGTTAAGGGAGTGTCGGACTTGTTTGAACAATACAGGCAGCATAATGTAATTGGAAAGAAGCATGTGCTAAAGAAAGTGAGAATGAATTCCAGAGCTCGATATCTGCACGTCATCTGCTTCCCGTCAGCACATGTAACCTGTACTTCTAAACCGACACATCAGATCAGTGCTACTGATTTGTGAAAGCTTGTGACTTCTACAATGTTGGAATTCTCGATGTGAAAAGAACTCCAGTGATCACCCCAGGATCAGATGAGTCAGAGAGAATGCTCAAGACCGCAGTCTGTAATTAGAAGCATATCCTATTAGACAAGAGGAAGTGTTCTGTTCCAAGATCCTTTCGAGAAAGAAACTTCATGACCTGACATTTAAACCCTCTTCCTATCACTTCCAACTTCCCGTTGAAAGATACCTATAGAAATTTTGAGGTAGGGCTTAGTTTCTTGGTGGGAATCAACACAGAGGAGAATGAGTTGAGGGGTATATGAGTTGAGAGGTTTCTTTCTCTAAGATCAACCTACCCATCCTTCAAGACTCAGTTTATTCCTACCTCCTTGAAGTTGTCTTAGACTGCCCCAGCAAGTCCTGCCCCCGACCCCTGCCAGTACTCATGCATTATATATTTGCTCGCAATGATTCTGCTTCAGGTATGTAACTTCCGTCTTCTTTAAGAGAACTAAATGTCTGGAGAAGGGCAAGGGCCGTGTCTTCTCAATCCTTAGCTACCTGCCAGCGTGTCTAGCATGTTGTTAGAGGCCCCATAGATATCCTTGAATTTGTCTAAGAAAAGTCAAACACATAGGGCCATTCTCAAAAAGTTGATGGCTTCCTCTTTTGCACATTGGCATGATTCTAGTGATCAGAGAAATCAGTCAACCTGCTGTGGCCTCACGGATGTAAACAGGGCAGTTTTGACCCAATTGTTACTCTTTCTGCTATACTATGCTGGGAGGATCCTCTTATTACTGGCAGTTCTGACAGTGTTTTAAAATATTCTTTCTTTTAAAAAATCTATGATTCAGACAGATCTGCCCCATATGATGCTCCACCCACATGGGTTCTGTCTCCTCTTCAGACTCCTGGATGTGATTTATTTACATTCTGCCTGGTTGTCCTTCACTGAAGAGGAAGTGTGACCTGGATAGCATTCTTCTAAGTCAAGGTCACATAAACACCACTGTGATGCTCTATGGGGGAAATGTGAAAAGAAAACATGATGAATCCATGGTTACTTATTCTCACTTTTAAAATGTTGAAAAGAAAATAACTTTTTATTTTTGTGTGTGGGCAGTGTGGAACCTTCTATGGATTAGCTTGGAATGTCTATCTTCTGATTTTCCTTTGCCACACCCCTTTAATTAAAAAAAAAAGTTTAAAGTTCATACAGATCACCCTGGGCTTTGTTTCTCGAAAGGTCTCACCTATTTCCGTAATATTCCATGGAAGTTGGTGGTACTTGACAAATTCACCTTAAAGGAGAAGGCTGGTGTCATAATCTATTGGTGCCTATCAAAATCTGAGATAATTTAGCCAGGCATGTAGCTAAAACCCTCCAAGTTCATGTCATTGAGAATTTGTTTTCAAGGAAGGTGAAGGATTCTCAGAGGTCACTGACTCCATACTGACATTGATGGTGGGGATTACCTACTTACTGGTTTTCTTTCTAATCTCAGGAGAAGGGAGGAATAGAATCAAAACTTTGGCGTGGGAAGCACTGCTAAAAATGACTATTTCACTAGTTCTCAAACTTGGCCACATGTTGGTATCATCTGGGGAGTTCTGGGGAAGAAAAGCACTGATGCCTGAGACCTGCCCCAGGGAGTGCTGACTTAATAGGTATGGTGTGTGGCCTGGACATCTGGAGTTTTAAAAACTCCCCAGGTGATTTTAATACACAAGCAAGGTGGAAATACACTGATGGAGTTGATTTCACTTTATAGAGAAACTGAGGACTTGTTACTGACTTGCTTCAAGTTACAGTTATCTGTGACCTAGGGTCAAAGTGGATGACCTCTTGACTGTGTGTCCTTCTCCCCCCCTGTAGCTAACCAGTCGTAAGCTGATGTCATTTCTCCCCTTGCCTCTAGGAACTGAGGTTCTCTCCTGTCCATCCTTGACATACCAGCCATTCTTTAAGTTCATCCTTATAAGTTGTTTTTGAAACTGATACTCAGGGAGAAAAGGGTGAGTGAAAAGTCCAACCTCAAAGTCCCCCAAGTTGGTGCTTCAGAGACTCATTTCTCCAACAGTGATTACGTCCTAACTTCTCAGCTACTTGCTTTTCTAAGAAAAGTCTGCCCAGCCTCTGCATGTCATAGAACAGCCTAATAAAAGCTCAGCCCTGGGTGATGACCTCATCCTAGCGTGCGTGCTGAGAGCCAGAGGGACCGCCTGCTGTGGAGGTTGCCCCCCCCGCCTGCCCACCTCACTCAGCTGTGCGTTAATTGCAGGGAAATGTGCAAAGCCTCAATGTGTGGTTTCCACACAGCCCGTGTCAGCACAGCCAATACAATTATGAAAAGTCAGTAGGCTCTCCTGGGGGTGGGAGTGGCTGGGGATTATTTCTTTGGGGGAGCAAGGTGGTGAATAATAAATACCCTGGTTGTCCTTAATATCAACTAAGGGCTCAGGTTCCTGTCTGTTTTCCTGGGCAGAGGGGAGGGACAGGACATCTGAGACTTTATTCAATTTGGAGTATGTATTGGGTTTTATATTTCTGCTACTGTATGACAGTTTCAATTATACTGAAATGTTGTGGTCGCCTGAAGTCCCTCTCTGAGTCCCCAACTCTCCCATGCTCTCCTTTTCCCTCAGTCTTCCTGTGCCCAGTCTCCCTGGCTTTCCACTCATTTCTGGGCAAGAGTTCTGGTCTTTGGCTCTGTGATACTTGGGCATCCTTTGGTAGCAGTTATCTTCCCCTGGTTAATTCTTTTCCTGTTTCAAGTCTGTTAAACATCAGTTTCTCAGGGAAGCCTGTCTGTCCTGCCCCACACTCCATTCCCCGATCAGGACTTGAGAGCATGGACCTTTTTCTTCGAACACTCATTGAACATATACGTATTTGCTTGTTTCTCTCTTCCAATTAAATTCTCAGCTTCCTGAAATCAGAAGTTGTGCCTGGTTTGTTCCTGACTGTATCCCCAGCGCTGAGCAATGCCTAGCAGGCAGTGGTGCTCCATATGTCTCTGTGGAAGGACTGCCTGCAGGGTGCCCTCCCACCATCCATCCCTGTGACACTTGTTCTGTGTCCTGCTCATGTGACATCGAAGGGGAAAGGGTCTCAATAATGCACAAGCAAAGGATCATATCCCATGGATGGCCTCAACAGCTAGATCGGGCAAACCTAAGGATAAGGGCTGCATCTTATTTGTCTCTGCACTGTGGGCGGGGTTTTGACGGGAGGTAGTAGGTGATAAAAATTATCTGTTGCCATGTGGTTGGGGAGGAGAGAGAAATTTATGAGAAGTAGCTTGGCTGGTACCAAGAGCCCAGGCTTTGCAGGGGCTGTGCTGGAGGTCTAATTCCTGTTCTTCCAGCTCCGAGCTTATGTGACCTTGTTGGAAAAACTACTTAGCTTCTCTGAACCCATATTTCTTCATCTGTTGAATTGCAAGAACAGGGTTAATGAAAGTATATATAAAGTGCTTTGAACATGGAAGTTACTGAAAAGATATCTTTCCTTTATTCCTTTCTTCTCTCACCTTCCTTCCCTTCTTTCTCTTTTCCACCCCCTCTTCCTCTTTCTTCTCTTTTGCATGCAGAGTGGGGGAGGGCTCCTTATACACTCTTGAGAAGTAGGAGGCTGATCATGAACTAGGTTTAGGGGCTCCAGGTCTTAAGAGTTGGTCACATACTGTGACTAAGGAAAGAAACAAGAGGGAAGATTCTTGCCAAAGGCCCTGGACACTGTCATTGTGGTCCACTGTGTGAGGCTGGAGGCTGCACTTCTGGAAAGAGTTAATCTGCCTTTGGAGAAGGCAAAGTACAGAATAATAACGAGAACTGCAAACCTGGAAAGTCTGAGAGTCAAGCAGAATGTGATCACTTATCTCCTTTGGCTAAGAGAGAAGTTGATGGAGCTTTGAAAATTAAGGGTTGGGTTAACTAATAAGGACCGTAGAGGCATCTTTTCTGCAGGTGGAAGATTAATAATTCTATTAGGAGCCTTGGTGAGTTGGACAGAAGTTATGCCAACCAATGGAATCAACTATAGAAGATTGTAATGAAAGACCTTGCATTAATGATTCCAAGAGATCCTGATGTTGGCTCCTGAGAAATTCGATATTTTCTTTGGAAAGGGAAGGGTGAGAATGTCTCCCAGAAGTTGTGACGTGATTCAGTGGCCTCTTAGAAGGGTTCTTGTCTTTACCTGAATGTTGTGACTTCAGCAGTGAAGGTCAACATTGTACAGGTTTAAGAGAGGATCTTAGTCATTAGCCACCCTGGTACCACCACCTGGCACTGACTATGATTAATGGGACATGGTCATCCCAGAGTAAGGGCCGGAAGTCCAGCTTTTCTGCTTGGGGATGCCTGGTCTCATCAGATCTTGGGAGTACAAACAGATGGGAACAAAAGCACTTTGGATGGTGTTGTGTGTGCTTCCAGGCTGGGCGGTTTTGATGGTTGTGTTTGTTTAACCTAACAGCAGCTCCTTCCAATGCCTCACTTCATCCTCCAAGAGATTTTCTCTAGATACAATTCCATGTTAATTTTTACTAATACCCTATGTATGTGGGATGTCCAAAGAGAAATCAGACACACCTTCTTACCTTAAGGAACTGACAATCTCTGTAGCTTAAAAAAGCCTAGGACATATAAGTAGGGGCTATAAAAGGGAAGTCTTAAGGAAGCTGTAGCTGGCCACTAATAATAATATATTATTATTATAAATTCTAGTTATTATTATTTATTGAGGGCTTACTATGGCCCAAGCATTTTGCAGAGCCCTTTATATCAATTTTTTCATACAAACCACAACAGTTTTATCAGGTCTATACTACCACTAGCTCCATTTTATAGGAAAGGAGGATCAGAGAGCTATTGAAACTTGTTCAAGATGACACAGTTAACATGAGGAACAGGCAAGATTTGTTGTCAGACATTCAGTCTCCAGAGCCTTGCTTTAGACCCTACACTGCAGTATGTCCTAGGAGAGTTCCTATGATGTGTACTGGGCCAATCCTGCGACACTGGTTTGTGTCATGGCCCATGGGGAAGGTTTTGGAGGGTTGTAAAAGTTGTGCTCACCCAGTTCGTCTCCTGTTCCCCTTGCTGCCTCTGGAGTAAACTTTCCTCACTTTGGAGGGTAAGATAGGAGAGTCTTTAGGCTTATGTTTTGGATGGAGTAGGCAAAGAAAGCTTTTTAGGTTCTAGGAGACTTTGCTGTGTCCAGCCAAGCTCCTTGGAGGTCTACACTGCGTTTAGGATCTGAGGCCCATGCTTTTGCTGTGCTTTGTCCTTTCTGAGAGGACCTGGATTTGAATGACCTGGTCAAGGGTAGGATGGAGGTGCTCCTAGGTTCCCTGGCTGAATACCATCACATTACCATCCCTTAATTATTCCTTGTTATTATATCTTGGGAAGTTGCCTTTTAAATGGGTCCTATGGGACAGAAGACAGGGAGAGGGATTGACCTGCATAAAGGCGCATGGGTGGACAGCATGAGATTCTAGGAGAGCAAATCCTACCGATGAGTCCTCTTAGTCTAGTCAAGTGAAGGTAACAGCCTAGGGTTCATTGTTCAGAATGACTGTGCTTCTTTCCACTTCTGTTGGTTTGAATCCCACTTGTCCTTCCTCTTAATTTCTGGTTCTTCCTAGAAGCCTCCTCTATTTCCTCCCTCCCGGATATCCCTATAGGCCTTCCTCCCTATGTCACAGTTTGGTTCCCTGGGTAGTTTTTCTGTGTCACTCTTTGTTAAAAATGCTGAAGGTTACAGATTGCGTCTTAGTGCTCTCTTCCTCCTCATGGTGTCTTGCTTGTGTGTTGCTCACATGAAGAACACTTCCTTCCAAAAATATTTTCTTACTGAAACTAAGTGATGACATGTGAGGGGCCTTCAAGGCCATGTAATCCAAACTCCCTTTGGATACTTGAATCTATAGCCTTGTCAAGAATTACTCAGCCTCTGTGTGTACCTCCAGTGATGAGCTGCTGGCTGCTTATTGGGATAATCCATCCCATTTTGGGGTAGGTAGCTCTGAAAGAAAAGTAGATCTCACTTACTGTGTTCATATCTGTTCTCCATAGCTTTTAGTCCTTAGTTCTTGTTGTATACTTTGGGACCCCACAGAACTAATATGTTTTCTTTCCCCCCTGAAAAATCTTCATGTTTTTACAGACAGCTCTTACATTGTCCATAATTCTTCTCTTTTCCAGTTAGTTGCCTTCAGCTATATTTGATGTAGTTTGGGGTCAGCTAATTAATGTGCTTACCATTCTGGGGGCATGATCCTCTTTGCCAAAGTCCACCTTACCATATGGTGGCTAAGAAAAGACCTCCCTCACCGAGCATGGCAAGATCATCCACCTTGTAGAGGGAGGATACCAACCCGCCCCCACCCCACCCCATCTTGGGAGCTACACTTCAGTTAACGTGACCTCAGGGAGAATCTACCTTTGTAGCAATCACTCTTGCCTCACACTATCTTGAATGCCCACTTAACCGCTAACTTTTCATCTCAGCCCCCCATCTCTGGCTGATGCATTTGTTTTCTCAGGCCTTATGTTTACCCTGACACGTGCCATCTTCTTTCTTCTCTCACCGCTGTGTCTTTCCCTGTCACCTTCCTCAAAACAGCTTCCTGTCATCCCATGCCTCGGGTTGACCTCAACCTCCTGCCACTCCCCACCCTTTTTAGTAAAAGGACTCCCAGAAAACCCAGCTGTATCACAGAACAAGTTAGGAAAAAGGCCTGGGAAGACGATGCCACCTTCATCCGCTTGGATTCGCTACGCGATTTGTAGCAGAACTCGATTAAGGCAACCAGCATGGCTAGTCCAAGTCCTCCGATCAGGATGTAGAACACGCCGGCCACATTGCTGAGGCTCAGAGCGCTTGTCTTGTCCTAGGAAGAGGAGGGGGTGGGGGGAGAGTCAAGTGAGCCAAGGGGCTAGAGACCATCCAAGAAACAGCATTTTAACACACATACACTCAACCCCATCACCCTCTTTAATATTCACAATAGTTGGAAAGGCTTTGTATTTATTGACAGTGTGTTAAACATTTCCCAGGAAAAAGTGTATGCCTGTGCGAGCATATGTGTGTATAACAATTTTCAAGCAACCCTATTTACATTTAATGTATAGTTAGATTTCCCCTCCTCCCCAGTGCACGTTTGAGGGTGGGAAATGACACAAGAAGTCAGGGCGGCTTCTACCAAGATCTGCACGCTTGCGCTTACTCCATTCTTTCAGGAAACTGTGTCCCTTCCTTTTCAGCTCAGTTCCTGCCCCCCAACCCCGTGGCTGCTCAGCAACGCATTGGCCTTGCTTATTGTTTATGCCTGTGAGTGTTTTTCTGCGAGTTGGTACTTAAAATGAGCTTCCTCCTAGATGTGCATTTGAATTCAATTTAATAAGACAGTTATTGTATGTATAATAAAGATCAACAAATGTATACCTTTAACTTACTGTGCTGAGTCCCAATTGAGGGAAAAAGAAAACTGTGGGGCTTGTAATAGAAAAAAGGCACTAAATAGAAAAATGGCTCTGTTAAATCCTAATAATTATGCTTAATTGGAGTCATTTTTCTCGTTGAGGTGCTTGCTGAAAAACACTGTAGGCAGACTCGGGTAGCTGAATTTAGAAAGCTCTGTTGCCTGGGCTAAAAGATCTCGCACTGGTTCTGGATGAATAGGATCATGGAACAGGGTACTTAATTCCTAGGGTCCTGGGGACAAGTGTCCATGTTCAGTAGGAGGTGGACAGAGCTCATTTCGTGGAGCCTGAGAAAGGTCATCGGTTAGTGAGACCATCCCTGAGTTCTGTCACCTCTAGTGGGGTTCAAAAGTGGGGGACTGAGGGACAACATCTCCCCAGGTGGTGAGAACAACCAGACAAAACTGCTGGTCATGGGAGAAGGTCATGGCTTGGGGAGAGGGGGATCAATCAAACTCTTGACACAGGCAAGAGAACATCTTTAAATCTTAGAAGCATACTCATCCCCAGATGTCACAGTGGCTCGAACACCTTTGTTTATATTGTTTGCTCAGGTACAAATTTCTCATCAAATCAAAACGAAATGCACGCCTCAGCTGGCACAGGCACATGGCATGGTTGGGAGGTTGGTTGGTGGCACAGGGTGGGATAAAGCTTTTACATCTCTCCATGTGTTCTTTTTCAGGTGGGGTTGTAGGCGAGCCACGCAAAAGGTGAAATGTCATGTCCTAGGGACTCCTCTGACATCTGCCTATTGGAATCTGGGCGTGGGGAAAGGGGCCAGTAATTGACCAAGTCAGTGGCCTCTGCCCTAGTTCTACTCGGTGCATTGTACAGGATTCAGCAGGGCTAAGCTTGGGGACTGCAGCTGGCAGATAGCAGCATCCCTTCCCTCCCCAGAAGCAGCCTGGGCCAGCAGAGCTGTAGGATTATCTAAAGCATACCCCTCTGGTGGCTTCCTGTATTGCTAAAACAGATGGTTCTTGAATATGGGTTACGCTTGGCAAGGCATAGTCTGGCTTTGGAAGCAGTGGAAATGATTATTCAAAGGGGTAGAATTTCTCCTCCTCTGGTATCACGGCCTGATAAAGGAAATGTGCAAAAATGAGTTGGGTGCTTGGTTCAAGAGTTGGCTGAACAAATAAATTCCCACTTGGCCTGATTTTTCAGAATGCTCAAAATGTCTCCCTCTTCGTTGTTTGGGAGTTCTGTAATTCTGCTGGAAAGTAAGTCTTTAGAGTTCTTGGAGGACTTACGGTTTATAGAAGTTCCTATAAAACTCTTCTGTGTGGTGGGGAGGCATGTTAACATCTTATCAGCTCACACCTTAGAGAAGAGTGGTTGACAGTGAAGCTCAGAGAGAATGGATGGGGAGCAGGCCTGGGGGAAGGTGGTAGACAAGAAGGCCGGGAGGAAAGGCTTGAGTCCCACTGACTTTACCAGCTGATCAGCCTTTCAGTAGCTGAAGTGCATCTTGCCTCCTGGTCACCAAAGTGGTTTCTGTTTCCTTCCTCATGGTCTTTTCAAGTTCACTTTGGTTGTGGATTGTCTTCAAGGATAAGGGAGTGGTGGGCATCTTTTTTTTTGTTACTGTCTTCAAAAAACCTTAAGAGGCCATCTGCCTCCCTGAATGTAAAAGGTGGAATGTCCATTTCTAATATATCTTGGAAGGAAGTATGGTCAGATCTTCATAGGGAAGTGAGAGTAGGAGGCATATTCTATGTATCTGCAGAAGGAGGAAGGTCCAATGACTGAGAATTTGATTGTGTCTGGAGGTGGAGAGCATCCCTCACTTCTGAAGGAGGTCTCTCTGGTCCATGGGGATGGCAGTGTATGTTGGTGAGGGGACATATGCCACACAAAGAGCGCAGCCAGATGGTATGGGCACTGCCACCTCTTGCAGGACACAGTGCTACTGATCCTTCTTTATGTTCACACAGTCCTGGGAAGACCTCTAGAATCAAGGGAGCACCTGGGCCCTATCACCACCAGTGTCAGAAAGCAAACTTAGATGAAGCCCTACTGTCTAAATTTGGCATAATTTGATAGGATTAGAATGAAGGGCTGATCTTCGTGTCTTCTTAGCTCACATAGTTGAGGAGTTTACATTTAGGCAAGGTTTCTAATTTCCCTTATGTGCGCCGTTGGCTTCTTTTTTTTTTTAAACATCTTTATTGGAGTATAATTGCTTTACAATGTTGTGTTAGCTTCTGCTGTATAACGAAGTGAATCAGCTATACGTATACATATATCCCCATATCCCCTCCCTCTTGCATCTCCCTCCCACCCTCCTGGAAGCCCAAGGCCATAGCGTTCCATTGAGCTGCTGTTAATGACTCTCTTCGACTACCTCTGTTGGAATACGATGGGTATCCTGGGGCAGGAACAAAAATTCCTTTTATTTAAGGACCAGAGGGGACTTCCTCTGTATCCATATAAGAGGGGACTTTCTGACACATTTGTGTACAAACAGCCATGTTCATGTTTCATGAGGAAGCTACATGCTTCCCAGCTTTGACCAGGGAGGCGAAAGACAGAATCGTAGTCTCCCTGAGCACCCTCTGGGAGACCCCATTCTCTTCCCCTCCCTTAGCAGCTGCACTCCCCAGAGCCAGGCAGCTTGTTGGTGGGTGTGAAAAACTCACAACTTATCTTCTGCCAGGAGTGGGGAGAGTGACAGTACTGAGAAGAATGACAGGTGCAAAGAAAAACAAAAATCCCATCTTTCAGAATTGTTGGGCTTGTTGTTATGGTGACGAGGCCCCTCCCTTCATCTGTTCCCCTTAACCTATTGTCTTGTTTTGTCACCTTCCCCATGTGCAAGAGAGATTTTTTTCTTTTTCATATTTTTCCTTGCTCTTCCCACATAATGGGGGACTGTCCCAGACTCCCTCTGTGTTTCTGAGCTAACATCCCTTCCAAGAATGCAGAGATGGCTTAAATCTTCATGGGCAGGGTTGAGCCAGGTCTGAGGCAGAGAGACTTGATGCTTTTTAATGGCGTAAGTAGGAAGTTCTAAGGAGAAGCCAAGGTCTTTGGCCATAAGACCAGTCCCTCCTATGGAGACTGGTGTTGCCCATCACGTGAGGTCTACTAAATCTGGACCAAGCTTCAGCTTTCTCCAAATGCTTCCGTTCCTTCTTTTCTTCCTGGTGTGAGAGTTTGAACCCTGAAGAAGTAAAGGCTGCAGCTTCTGTTTTCCTCTGCCTTCCACAGATTTTCTGATGTGTGTACAGCTGAAGTTTTAGGGGCTCTTGCAATCCATCCCATGCTGAATCTGTAACCTGACTTTGCCTTTCAGGGCCATGAGAATAGTCCAACCCTTCTTCTACCTATTAGCCTTTCTGCTCCAGTAGGCTTTCTCTTGTGCTTTTCCAAACCTTATAGTTTTGGCTTAGGTGCCATTTTCCTGAGTGGTTGGTTATTTCCTGGGAGTGGAGACTCAGTGGTTGGCCAAGCTCACTCACAGGCGAGGACCAAAGTGGAGGAGTGATGGGAAGGTGGATTTGATTGAATTAAAGGAAGACCTTTCAAATCAGTAGAGCCGTCCAAATGTGGAGTGCCCTGCTACGGAGAGTGGTGACTTCCTCAAACATGGATGCATTCAGGAAGTAGCTGACGAGTTCATCTAAGGGATTCAAGCACTGGACAGAGAGTTAGACCAAGTGGCTTCTGACATTCGTCCCAACCCCCAGAGATGCGAGGCAGCTAAGGAGTTCCTAGAGGGCCTGGGATCATGTCTTTTATAAGTTCTCCCTAGAGACTAACCTCTTTAGGGGATGCGAGAAAAGAACTCATGTTAATTGGCAGCTTCTGCTGTTCCATTTCCAATCTAGGCCAGTTCCCCAGCCGCATAATTTCCCCAAGAGCAACACAGGATGATAATTGGCCCATTGTACTAATAATTGGCAAGGCACATTCTGCGAAAGTGAGGGCCGTGGGGGCAGCTCTTCTCAGCAGCGTGTGCTCAGGGACCGGCTCCTGTACAGTGCACCGCAGAACCTCCTGACTTGAAACCAAACTGCAACAGAGAGCTCAAGGAGTCCATGTGGGTGGTGGAAGG